>NC_136061.1:1333559499-1334809453 GCF_964261635.1 Lissotriton helveticus
CGTCATTTGTACAACCCTTCTTTGCGTAAATACGCCCCCTTTGCATACATTACACCTGACGCACATATAATGTGACACAGGGCTTTACAAAGTGATGCATCTACCTAGATGCGTCACTTTGTAAATATAACTCAACAAGGTGCAACTTTTACACCACTGCTGTGTCACAAAAAGTGACGCACCGGCGGCATAAAAGTGACGCATGGCCTCATAAATGAGGCCCTCAAGCGCACCACAGGGAAAAACATTGTAAAAAATTGTAGAAAAAAAAAATTCCAGCAATGCATCTTTTCACATGGGGCAATCCCATGACCTTACCTTATGTAATGTGAGAGATGTTAACATTGTGAGAGTCTACCTTATAAACACACAGCTATGTCAAAGATTGTGCACACAGCTTGTAAATATACACCCAGACAAGAATATGAAATGCCGTGAGAGATCCTATCACTGAGAGTCTACCTTATAAACACACAGCTATGTCAAAGATTGCTTTGTCTGCCTTGTGTGTTTATGCATCTCCCCACCATTTCATATGGGTTTCTCTCTGCTATTCCTATCCCTCTCCAGACATTCACTCCTTCCACCCATGCTACAGGTTGCACAATGTGCTTAAAAAAAATCACCATATTTACAACTCCAATGAAACCATCACACAATTTCTAAACCAGCATTGAATCCAAGCATAAAAAACAATTTATAAATAAGTCTACCTTATAAATACACAGCTATGTCAAAGATTGCGCACGCAGCTTGTAAATATGTCTCTCTTTTTTTGTATATTCTATCTCAATTTATGCCATTTAAAAAAATAATTTCCAGCAATGCATCCTTTCACATGGGGCAAGCTCTATGTGAAAGGGCCTGCATCAGTCTTACACCTGCTGTGAGGCAGGTGCAAAATTTTGACACAAAAGCGTCCCAAAAGTGACGCAGTGAAATCTCATAGATTTCACTGCGTCATTTGTACAACCCTTCTTTGCGTCAATACGCCCCCTTTGCATACATTACACCTGACGCACATATAATATGGCACAGGGCTTTACAAAGTGACGCATCTACCTAAATGCGTCACTTTGTAAATATAACTCAAAAAGGTACAATTTTTACATCACTGCTGTGTCACAAAAAGTGACGCACCGGCGGCATAAAAGTGACGCATGGCCTCATAATAAGGCCCTCAAGCACACCACAGGGAAAAACAGTGTAAAAAATTGTAGAAAAAAAATAATTTCCAGCAATGCATCCTTTCACATGGAACAATCCCATGACCTTACCTTATGTAATGTGAGAGATGTTAACATTGTGAGAGTCTACCTTATAAACACACAGCTATGTCAAAGATTGTGCACACAGCTTGTAAATATACACCCAGACAAGAATATGAAATGCCGTGAGAGATCTTATAACTGTGAGAGTCTACCTTATAAACACACAGCTACATCAAAGATTGCTTCGTCTGCCTGCATATTTACAAGCTGCGTGCACAATCTTTGACATAGCTGTGTGTTTATGCATCTCCCCACCATTTCATATGGGTTTCTATCTGCTATTCCTATCCCTCTCCAGACATTCACTCCTTCCACCCATGCTACAGGTTGCACAATGGAAAGATCGTCTGTTCTGCTAAAGGTCCTGAGGAAGGTGGTCTCATCCCACCGAAACGCGTCGACCTTGCATAATAGATCACACAACAACTAGTGACACCTCTGACACAGAATAATGAATGAATGTAGAGTGTATGAAAGAATATGCATGAAACATTTGTGAGCGTGTATTAGGTGTTTTTTTCTCTGTATGGTATCTGTATTTTTTATTGTCTAAATGATGAATTGATAAATGATGAATTATATGTTCTTTTTGTAAAATGATTGTTATGAATTTAAAGAAATACTGTAAAAAAATAGGAATTTAAAAAAAAAGAGAGAAATAAAAATCACAAATGTGAAAAAGTAATTGTTGTCACCTTGTGTTGAAAGCCTTTATTGAAAGTATAAAAGTTGTAATCAGCATAATTATTTAGGTCATTTGGGAATATTGTTCTGTGATGCAACAGGTTACACAATGGGCTTAAAAAAAATGACCATATTTACAACTCCAATGAAACCATCACACAATTTCTAAACCAGCATTGAATCCAAGCATAAATTTGTTTTATAAAAAAGACTACCTTATAAACACACAGCTAACAATATAGAAAAAGGTAAAAATATCATTCCTTAAATCACTGAAACACACACTATGATAATCTTTAAACTCTCTATCTTTTTTAAAAGATTCATTACTCACTTTTAAAAATGGTTTGGAAGATGTCAAACAGTGTCAGTCACAGTCAACAGATATTCTTAAGCAGAATCTCTGAACAATGCTTCCTTCACTGAGAGCCTTTCAATAATGGCACAGATTCTTTCTGATTTCAGAGCCATATTCTTGCACATAGCCAATTAAAATTATTCCCCCCCCCAAATTCAAAACCAAACTACACATTTTAATTGGTTGAAGATTTCAAGACTTTAAAACTCACACAACATTCACCCATCCCCCCAGTGCTCATTCACCAAGTAACCATGGTAACTCCCTCTAAAACTAACACAGAGTTCACAAGTTCATTTTACTATGTTGCAAAAAATCCATCAAGCCTGCTTGACCTCTCAATCTACTAGCTAATAAAATGCAATGTTTCTTTAAATGACTTTTTCTCAACCATTAAAATGACTTCTTACAAAAAAAAACATGCAGCCTAATTTTCAGTGAAGATTTTTAAGAAAGCTCCAATCATATCTACTTATTCATCTGCACTGATTCTCAAACACTTTTTTTCATAATCAAACTGCCATTTCATTTCCACAACTCATCTGACTAGAAGCACACCTACCTTCACACACCTATCTTCAAAATGACAAAAGTCTGGTTTGTGGGGCATAGCTATGTCCACTGGGCTCAAAAATATGCAACTAACAGAGGTATTTACAACCTTGATTTACCAAATGTAGACATTGTATGGATTGGACAAAGAGGATTGAGAAGTCACCAATTGATACCATTGGTAAAATCCTTTATGCATTTACCACACCCTGACCTTATAATTGTGCACTGTGGTGGAAATGATTTAGGCACATTGAGTGGGGTAGGTTTGGAAATGCTTTTAAAGGACATCTTTGGGCAATTGATGTCACTTTTTCCAAAAACTGCCTTGGTATTCTCTAATATATGCCAAAGGCAAAAATGGAACTGGTCCAACCAATTTTGTCCACAGATTGAGAAAGCAAGGAAACATGTAAATACATCTGTTTCTGCTTACATGAGAGACTATGGTATGGGCTCCATTTACCACAACAACTTGCGTTGCAACATGCAAGACATCTATAGGAGAGATGGTGTTCATTTTACAGATGAGGGGAATAGAGTTTTCCTCTTGAATATAAGACTCTGCATTGGTACCTACTTGTAGGTACAAAAAACATCCACTTAACACAACAGCTCTTTTCAGAGCTCACTTACCACTAAACACTCTACATTATTTTTTTACTCTATTTTTTACACTGTTTTTCCCCGTGGTGCACTCAGGGTGCGCGTACTGGAGAGCGCACCGATGAGCGCAGCCAGCGCTTACCCCGCGAAAATTTAAAAAAAAACACGTTTTTTTGCCCTTCAGGGTCCTTCTAGGGAAAATTAGGGAGTCAGGGGGTGTCTACTCTGCCCCTTTTAATTATATCCCCCTTTTTTTTCACCTCTTGTGTCTCGATTCTACCGAGACACAAGATGGCAGACTCTCCGGACTGTTTAGAATGTTGACAGACACCCGACAGCCAATCAGCTTTCCGCTCGCGCACTCCCGTAGCGCGCCAGGTGCGCTCCCCGGTACGCGCACCCGGGAGCGCTCGAAGCGCGCCTATAGATATATATGTGTTTTTGAAGTTAATTTTCAAAAAAACCACTGGAGCAATTTTCAGCAAACATAGCAAAGGCACATATGCGTACCAGTCCCTACAATTTTGCCAAGTTTGGCGTAATTCCGTTCAGCGGTTCGGGCTGTAGACTTGTCAGACCGTCCTATGGAAATTAACATGGGAAAAACATGTTTTGGGACCCCCCTTTTTTCTCAGTCCCCACTTCACGAATCCCCCCGAAATTTTCAGGGAAGGAGCGCAGCGGTGTTGGCCAAAATTTTGGAAAATTTCACACAAATTCCTCAACCGGCGCCAGAGTTATTCCCAGTAGAATGTTGCGGATTTCCTATGGAAAACAATCCTAACTATAACTACCTACTGGCGACCGCCAGTAGGTAATATATATATATACACACCAGCGAATATTGTAGGATTTGCTGCTATAGGAAAATTATTCATTTAGTTCAAAAAAACTTTTTATCACTGTGCACTATTTTTACCAGGTTAGGAACCCATATAATGAAATATACCACAGGGAACCTAACATTGGATACTTTATTGTTTTTTATCTTTTAGGGCTGGGTTTTTTTCTTGGGTCTTTAAGACCCGGTTAACTTTTACTCACTCTCTCACACTTAAATTTTTAGACATACCAACAATGGCACCCAGATAATGAAGAAAGTTACAAATTATATGCAAACAAGTTTGAATCGGGATGTGACTTAGGAAGCCATTATACATAGTATGACGATGCAATATCTATGGCTATTTTAGAGACAGTATACGGGTGAGAACCTTTTTGAAATCCTTACCACTTTTTACATCAGATGAAGTTAAACATTCCATTTTTAAACATATCCAAGTTGGGCCTATGAATTGTAAAAATTGCATATTTGCACAGTTTTGCTATATTTGCACATTAGTTAGGATGATGCACTTTAGCACGAATTTGCACTTTATAACGTTGGCACTTAGCACTTTATATTATTCTGCATTTCTTTAGGTCCACAGGCAATGTCGCTGATGTATACAGGTAAGTGGTAGGCAAATGATATATGTTTTTAACAAAAAGGTCCTTTTAATCTATTTATCCGTTTTTACTGCTCATGGTATTTTACAATAATTGTCAAAAGAACGAGTATTGGATGCTTATCAGCATTGAAAACAGCAATCTATTGTAACATACATGTTATGCTTTAAATGTATTTTCTCATTTTAGAGAGGTTATGGAATCTGATTAACATTGAAAATAGCAATTTAATGTATTTTACATGTTATTCTTTAAATGTATTTCACATCTATTGAGAATACCGAATCAAGATTGTTGGGTGCCCTACCTAGTATGTCTTTTATGTTCATTCACGTATTTGCACAGGTGATTTCAGTTAAACCACACACTAGCACTTTAAAAGGTGTACCTTGCATTACAAACGCTGTCATGTGATCAAGGCTCCGCTGAGCCGAAACGTCTGTGACTCTTTCTGCGTAATAAATTTGTGAAGTACCTCGAGGTCCGTGTCCGGTGTCTACTTGCGGGCAGAGGAAGCTGCATGTGCTTGAGAGGAACGGAATTCAGGATAAATATATATATATATATACATATATATATATATATATATATATATATATACATATATATATATATATATATATATATTACCTACTGGCGGTCGCCAGTAGGTATATATAGTTAGGATTTTTTCCCTATGGGTTTTTTGAAAATTCTATGTCTAATAACTTTGGCGTTTGTGGACGGAATTGGCTGAAATTTTCAGGAAAATGGCACATTTTGTTTCTGAGCAGCCCCTGGAAATTTGGGGGGAGTTGGTCCAGGGGGGGCCGAGAAAAAAGGGGGGTCCCAAAACGTGTTTTTAACATTGAGTTTTCCATAGGGCGGTTAGCCTCACTTTTAGCCCGAACGGCTGAATGGATTTGCACGAAACTTGGCAAAATTGTAGGGACTGGTAGCCCGATGTGCCTTTTGTAGGTCTCAATATATGTGCTGCAGTGGATTTTGAGAAAATAACGTTCAAAAAAAGATATATATCTGTAAGCGCGGACCAGGCAGCGCCCCGGTACGCGTACTTGACGCGTAACGGAACTTCGCGTAGCGAAGTTGATTGGCTCTCCGGTGTCTGTCAACATTCTAAACAGTCCGGAGCGGCCGCCATCTTGTCTCTCGGTAGGATCGAGAGACAAGAGGAGGCAAAAGCGAAGGGGCAAATGACCATAAGGGGGCATAGTAGATCCTCCCTGACCCCCTAGGTTTGATGTGTAGGCTTTAAAGGGGCCCCGCTAAGCAAAAAAATAATAATTTTTTTTTGTTTTTTTTCGTGGTTAGCGCCCGGTACGCGAACCGGGAAGCGTTCTGGGGAGCGTATCACAATGAAAAATGAATGATAGACTTTTCAAATGCTGTATGTTAATTGATTTTTGGTTTTGTTGATTCTTTTTTTTTTTTTTTAAGCTTTTTTTATTGTGTTTCATAATTTATTAAACTTTCTAACATTTCATTGTCAGAAATTTCATAATCATGGAATATAGATTGTAGTCTCTGAGGTTGTAAAATGTCCTCATTTGCAAGGAGGTTATCTACTGCTTGCACACATTGCAGTAGTTCTTGGTCCCAAGTTTCATCCATAAATTCAATCTCATTTGGATCAATGATTTCTGTGTTGGACTCTGGAAGGACAATTTCAAATGAAATGTTTTGTTCACTTTCCATTTTTCCTGAAATTTGCATAAAAAAAATATATATTAGTAGAGGTAGGGCACTGTTGGGATTAATTTTAGATAGGCAGTTTTTAACAGAGAATTTATCTTTGGGCAGTGTATAGTATCAGAGTGGAAGTAGGAATATAAAAAAGTGTATCTAAATTTATAAGTACTACAGAGGGATAGTATATAACTAACAGAAAAAGTTTGCCATATTAACTTAAAGTGCACAATATACTTCAGTTTTAAAAATAACAACTTACCTTTAAAAAGAAGTTGAAGTTATTAATGAAAATCCTATTGAAATGTACACCAGGAAGTAGTAGTCAAAATGGCTGTGTTTCCTTCTCTTCCTTTATATATATTCGGGTACATAACCAATCAAATGTGAGGTAAAAAAAGTAGAAAATGAAAGTAACATTTTAATTGGTTGTCAATTCCAACATTTCAGATGTGTTTTGTGAAGTAATTTACCTCACGGTATTTAGAGAGGTCTACAGGCTAAATGGCTAAATGGAATTCCAATCAAATTTGTGAAAATGGTAGGGATTGGTATGTAGTATGAGCTAATCTATATTTGGTGAAATTGTCTCCAGTGGCTTTTCTGTAAACTACTTTCCCACCTTTTTTGATGGTGCGCTTCCCAGGGAGCGACCCGGTACGCGAACCGTTGAGCGCCCCGGTTCGCGTACCTTAAGCGTTCCGGGAGTCCACCATTTTGTGTTTCGGTCGAATTAAGATACAAGATGGAGGGCAAATAATGTTCAGAATGGGTAGAAGGGGGCACGGTAGACTTATCTTGACCCCCTAGGTTTTCTGAGGGTGGCTGAGGAGGTTTATATGTGCGAAAAAAAAACATTTTTTTAAAAAATTTCGCGAGGTTAGCTCCCGGTACGCGTACCGGGTAGCGCCCCAGGGAGTGTACTTTGTTGAAAATTAGTGAAAAAAGTTAGAGTAAAATAATAATTGTGAGTGATTAGATGTAGGGTAGCTCTGAGAAGAGCTTTTGGGTTTATGGTACATTTTGGTACTTATAAGTAGGTACCAATGCACATTTTTAAATTCAGAGTGAAAACTCTGTTGCCCTCATCTGAGAAGTGAACTCCATCTCCTCTGTAGATATCTTGCATGTAGTAACGCAAGTTATTGTTGTACAGGGAGCCCATTCCATGGTCTCTCATGTAAGCTGAAACAGATTTGTTTACATGCTTCCTCGACTTCTCAATTTGTGGACAAAATTGGTTTGACCACCTCCATTTCTGTCTTTGGCATATATTTGAATATACCAAGGCAGTCTGAGGAAAAAGTGCCATTAATTGCTCAAAGGTGTCCTTTAAAAGCATTTCCAGACCTACACCAGTCAAAGTGCCCAAGTCATTACCTCCACAGTGCACAATTAACAGGTCAGGTTTTGGCAAATGCATAAAGGTTTTCACCAATGGTATCAATTGGTGACATTTTAATCCTCTGTGGCCAAACCACTTAATTTCCACATCTTGTAAATTGAGGTTAGGTAAATTCCTGCTTTCAACGTACCTTTGAGCCCAGTGAATATAACTATGACCAACAATCCAGACAGAAAACATGGTGAGAGAAGGTTCTCCTGCAGTCAGATGAAGTGTGGCAATGAAATGGCAGTTGAAAAAATGTGAGTTTGAAATGAAAAAAACTGTGGAGTTTCTGTGTTCATGAAGTAGTAACAGTGATTGGTGGATTTTGATTGATGAAAACAGAAAGTTAGGGTGCACAGATGTGTTGTTTGAAAGATGTATTTTGAGTGGTCAATAAAAAATCATTAAATGAAAGAAAGCACTGGATATGCAGGTGCACTGAGAGTTCAGAGTTCAATTGCAACATTGTTGTGTGAATTTGCAAACACCAGAGTTTCTCCAAGAGCTGGTTGCTATGGAAAATAGGCAGAAAGGGCAGAGGGGGAAGGGTTTTCATTTGAAAAAAAGTGAGGGAAGAGTTTTGATTGGGTGACATGAGAAATATGTGTGAAGAATTACACCATTTCTGTGCTTTTGATAGCTGCAGACTCTGGAGTGCATACCTTTTGCTCTGCTGAAGACAAATTGGTGTGTTTCTTAGACTGTTTTCAAACTCAAAGTATTTGCTAAGGTGAGAAAATATTTCTTTACTTTAGATAGAGAATAGTGTGCTTTAAGGAGAAAATTATGATTTATGTGGCGCAAATTGCTTGTAAATATGCTCTCACATGTGCATGGAAAATTTTGATTTTGAATGTTAGTGTTATATAGCCATGTTAAAAGTGACGCAACCATGCTGGAAAGCCAATCAAAAAATGATTTCATGTGTTTTAATGACATTTTAAGTCATTTTCTGATGTGCAGTGTTTAGAAATTATGATTTGAAAATCGTTTTTGTGGAAAAGGAATTGTTTTTAAATTCATGACAAGGATCTAATGGTGTATGGTTCTTTATAATAAATTGACTGTCCTTGATGTTATTTTTCTCATTTTAGTGTAAGACCTTTCTCTGTGGCGCAAATTGCTTGTAAATATGCTCTCACATGTGCATGGAAAATTTAGATTTTGAATGTTTGTGTTAAATAGCCATGTTAAAAGTGACCAAACCATGCTGGGAAGGCAATCAAAAAAGGCTTTCATGTGTTTTAATGACATTTTAAGTCATTTTCCCATGTGCAGTGTTTAGAAATTATGGTTTTAAAATCGTTTTTGGGGAAAAGGAATTGTTTATAAAATCATGACAAGGACATAATGGTGTATGGTTCTTTATAAGGCAATTGACTGTTCCTGATGTTATTTTTCTCATTTTAGTGTAAGACCTTTGTCTGTGGCGCAAATTGCTTGTAAATATGCTCTTACATGTGCATGAAAATTTTAATTATAAATGTTTGTGTTACATAGCCATGATAAAAGTGAACCAACCATGCAGGAAAGCCAATCAAAAAACGCTTTCATGTGTTTCAATGACATTTTAAGTCATTTTCTCATGTGCAGTTTTTTGAAATTATGATTTGAAAATCGTTTTTGGGAAAAAGGAATTGTTTTTAAATTCATGAGAAGGACATAATGGTGTATGGTTCTTTATAAGGCAATTGACTGTCCCTGATGTTATTTTTCCCATTTTAATGTCAGACCTTTCTTTGTGGCGCAAATTGCTTGTAAATATGCTCCCACCTGTACATGGAAAATTTTGATTTTGAATGTTTATGTTACATAGCCATGTTAAAAGTGACCCTACCATGCAGGAAAGCCAATCAAAAAACGCTTTTATGTGTCTTAAGGACAATTTAAGTAATTTTCCCATGTGTAGTGTTTTGAAGTTATGATTTGAAAATCGTTTTTGAGGTAAAGGAATGTTGTTAAAATTTATGTTCGCCATATGCCCCCAAATTTCTTTTTCAGGGTTGCAGCAGGGTGTTCTTGAGACACCCCTGCACCTTTGGAATAAATTCCTAATTTGTGATGAGCAAATTGTTAATCGCAAATTGCACCTTCATTTATATGAGCCTCCTAGCCCATGGAAATGAATGGGTAATTTGCAATTAGCAATTTTCTCAAACAAATTTGGAATGGTAAAGAATCGCTATTTATTCCTTAAAATTCGCTTTTTTGGAAATGCAAAATAGTTATATGATACATATGGCGGTTGATGTCTAACAAGATAAGAAGCTTATGGATACATTTATGATGACTGGTGCAATGAAGTAGAAATCACTTACTTCATTGGTAGGCCTTTACAATAAATTATCTCCTCTGTATTCTTCATCAAGCGTAACTTTAATCTGCAATCCTGAGTAGGCCTCACCTTAAACAAACCTCTGGATAGGCCACATCTTTGTCATCCTGATTTAATCATTTATAATGCTAGGGACAGATTTATGATAGGTGTATACCCCTTTTGTGCCACTTAGAAAACATTGTCCATGGGGAAATGACTTAAAATGTCATTAAGACACATGAATGTTTTTTTTTAAAACGTTTGCAATTTTTTTGGGTCACTTTCAACATGGCTATGTGTCTGAAACAGTCAAAATCTAAATTTGCAATGCACAGGTGGGAGCATATTTACAAGGAATGTGCTTCATGGGGAAAGGTCTTATAATGTAATATGGGAAAAATGACATTAGAGATACTGAAATGCCTTATAGAGAAGCATACACCATTATGTCCTTGTCATAAATTTGCAAACCATTACTTTTCCCCAAAAACGATTTTCAAATTATATTTTGAAAACACTGCACATGTGGAAATTACTTAAAATGTCAATAATTCAAAATTTGTGATTCCTTAAATGCAATGTATCAAAAAAAAATATGTAAAAAATGATATTAAGGATTTGGAAACTACCACCAACTTCTAGTTTGTGGTAATTTGCGAATTCTTTTCAAAAAGCATTTTAAAAAAAAAAAAAAAAAAAGGTCCCATATGACGCCCATACATGCCATTAGGGCATGTAGGTGTGCCATGTGCTCCCAAATTTCTTTTTCAGGGGTGCAGCAGGGTGTTCTTGAGATACCCCTGCACGCTTGAAAAAAATCCTATTTTGTGATGAGCTAATTGCTAATCACAACTTGCAACATTAATTCCTATGAGCCTCCTAGCCTATGGAAATGAATGGGTAATTTGCAATTAGCAATTTGCTCATTGCAAATTAGGAATAGTAAAGAATCGCTATTTATTCCTTAAAATTTGCTATTTATAATATGTAAAATATTTTGATGATACATATGGCAGTTCATCTGTAACAAGATAAGAAGCTTAGGGATAGATTTATGATGAGTGGCGCATCACCAGGGATGTGACAGTCATCCTGCGCCACTGTTCCGCCACCCATGTTGTGCTGCATTTACAATGCGGCGCAGCATGGGGCAAAAACGGCACAGATGCGTGACGCATCTGTGCCGTAAAGGTGGCGCATTGCTGGAGTTGTATCGTAAGTGCGATGCAGCTCCAGCAAGGCTCAGGGGTGCCCCATCTATACAATGCTGCGTCAAGACCTATGCCAGCTTCAAGCAGGCGCAGGGTTTTGAAGCAGCTTTCTCCTATCTGATTGTAAATGCGGCACACCATGGGTGGTAAAGCAGTGGTGCACATTAACTGGTGCATGCCTGGGGATGTGCCATTTAATATAAATCTGCACTTTAACATTTGACTATGTGCAGGGGACACAGAGTCGTTGAGGCTTATCCAAGGTTAAGAACAGATGAGTCCTGTTCAGTGAAAAATTAGACATAGGCTTCACCTGCTCAGCATCGCTGGACATGGCTAAATAATAGCTGCAAAATGTTACTCTTGTTAAATAATTTTACTATTATAATCTGTGAGATTTGTCTCTTACTCTGCAACATCTCATTGTTGTTATCTTTATTTAAAGATAAAGACAACCTCAACATGAGCGACAATCTGCAATCAGTTGATTTTGACCTCATCATTGAACTTGTAATTGAAACATCAGTGGATGTTGATCCATTGGATGATTTAAATCCTGAGGATGAAGAAGAGCGTGATGAGGATGCAGATTTGTCCGAATTATATGATATAGGATGGGAAGCTGACCTGCTTGAGCCTTTGGAATTATAAACATTTATTTTTAAAATTTATAATCAATAAAAAGTAAAAAGGTAAACCGTTTAATTTAAAAATAAAGACACCTTCAAAAACAGGTTATGTGTAGTGTCTTCAATAAAATATTAAAATATGCTCATAAAATTAGATCAGATTCACATATAAAATAGCATAGGTAACATAAATATAAATGTCATTTCTTTTCTGGTATTTCTGTATTGTAAATTTGACTAAAAAAATCTTCTATTTAAAATGTCAAGTAGTGTGTTAAGTTTTTGATCACTGTTATTGTTTTATGATAGGTGTATACCTCTTTTGTGCCACTTAGAAAACATTGTCCATGGGGAAATGACTTAAAATGTCATTAAGACACATGAATGTTTTTTTTTTAAAACGTTTGCAATTTTTTTGGGTCACTTTCAACATGGCTATGTGTCTGAAACAGTCAAAATATAAATTTGCAATGCACAGGTGGGAGCATATTTACAAGGAATGTGCTTCATGGGGAAAGGTCTTATAATGTAATATGGAAAAATGACATTAGAGATACTGAAATGCCTTATAGAGAAGCATACACCATTATGTCCTTGTCATAAATTTGCAAACCATTACTTTTCCCAAAAAATGGCAATGACTAAAAAATCTTCAAATTAAATTGTCAAGTAGTGTGTTATGTTTTTGATCACTATTACTGATTTACTGTTTGATAATAATGTTTAATAACATTTTTTATTATATTTTTCCTCAGATTCAACTGCAGATCATTTCAAGATTTAAATATGCCTACAAAAATAAGAGAGATAAAGGCTGCAAAACGTCAAAGACAGCAGGAGAAAAAAAAAACGCAGCAGTCCTCTAACAAAAAGATTTCTCAAGCCATGAAGAAAGCACCGGGTAAGAGCTCTAAATATTTCATAAGAAATATTTCTAATAAAAAAAATATTAGTACAGAAAATGTTTCAATCCATAACATGACAAGTAAATCAAATGGAAAGAAAAGGACAAATGAAAATGTTACTGCTAGAGCAAGAGATAAATCTGTGCATGATAGTAGAAGGAAACAACAGTTTAGGGAGATTCGTAAACGAATGTTCCGTAACAGGATAATTGGCAATTTGTTAAAAAATATTAAGAAAGGTCAACAGAAATTAGTTTTTTATAGGAGAAAAAAAAAAGTTGAGAAAGTTATTGATCAGGCTTTTGAAATTAAACGTAAGTTATTTATTTTGATAATCAATAGAATTGGGAAGCTAAACAAGGCAATTTTTGATTTCAAAAGAAATAGTAGATGGAAGAGAATAGTTAATCGTAGTAATTTTTGTGAAGTTTTTTCTGGAGAATGGATACATAGTTCAAGCTGTGAGGCATTTTTTAATGAAGAGAGTTATTTCCAGGATAATGATTTGGTGCATGCAGTTGACATCAGTGGTCGTGCTTATGAAGTGAAAGATGGTTGTCCAGTTGAAAAAGAAAAACTTGTGACAACAGAGGCAGAAGAGTTGTTAGGTAATGAGGTTTTAGGAAGACGTGCTAAGGGTCCTGTGTACACCTGGAAGTGTAGTAGTATTTGCAGTGTGCGACAGGATTCCATCAATTTGCTTTGTGATTTTGTACGGACATTTAACAAGAAAAGTTTGAAGCAGAAAATAAGGTTGTTGCAAGAATTAGATCCTTGCAGAGTGAGAGAAGTGACAGGTTTGCATGGTCATTCACTGGCTTGTCTTTCCAGGAGAGTATGCCAGAGTGTTTTTCATCATTTCAGGATGCTAGCAGTGCATCATAACAAAGTGAGGAAGTTAGTTAGACTGTTGTATTATGCTAAGAGTCCAGCAATTATGCTGAAACAATTATGCGCTGCTCTTTTGCATGGTTCTGAAATAGATGTGAAGAATATATGTGAAGAAATTGAGTTTTGTTACTTTGGAAGTAAAGAGGAGAATGTTGAAATTGAGCAAGAAGTAGAGGGTCATTTGGAAGATAGTGTACAGGTTTCCAGTACAGATAATTTCCAGAGGGAAATTGCGACGTTTGACATGAAATCAAGTGAGAGGCCTAATTTCACTTGTGTGTGTTGTAGACGCACTTATTATAAGAATCAGACTAAGTTAGTGGATTTATATGCAAAAAGTGAAAGGGAAAATAATAGTGAATGGAAGGATTTTGCAACATACTTGATGGTAGAAAATTGTTTTGATTTGGGATTGGATCAACGTGTGTGTACTTATTGTTGTAACAAATTAAAACAAAACCAGATGCCTGCTAGAGCAGTTCATAATAATCTGGAATTGGTTGAGATTCCTTCTGAATTGAAGGACTTAAATACTTATGAATCTATTTTGATTCAAAGTATCCATCCCTTTCAGGCTATTGTAAGAATGGAGCCAAAGACAGGGAAATTGCCTCCATCAGATTTACAGAGAGGATTAAAGGGAAGAGTTGTTTATTTGCCTCTAGATTTCAAGAAAAACATTAACACAATTGGAGTAGAAAAAGTGGAAGAGGAACCTCTGGTTATCTTAGTTAATGGGGTTCCGACAAAGAATAAGAAAATATGGCAAGATTTAGTAGATGTTAGGAAAGTTAAAAAGGCAACATTGTATTTGAAAAAAAATAATAAATACTATAAGAATGTATATGTTGCAGAAGAGGAAGTAAGTGAGGAAGAGGATAGCGATTTGTGTGCTGGTCAAATTGAGAAAGTAGAACCCTCTACTAGTGAGGAAATATATGAACATTATAGTGTTCATCCTTTGCATTCAAAGGAAGTCATGGGAATGCTATTGAGTTGTTTCAAATGAAACAAGCCAAAGGGAGTCCCATTAGTGTTTGGGAGGAAAGTTTGGAAGCTCGGTGTTTACCACAGCTTTTTCCAACAGGTCAGGGAGGAAGATATGATGAGCGACCTCATCAAATTCCTGCTTCTGAATACCGGACTTTGCGATTGTATGCAGGAGATGCTAGGTTTCGACAATGCATTCCTTATTTGTTTCATCTCCTGTTTGAAAGCGATCTGTCTGGACTGTCATATGCAGTGAACCACATCTTGAAAAGTGGTATACACATGCAAAACATCTCGGCAAGTGATTTTATGGATAAAGTGAATGTCCAAGATAGTATTTTGGATTCTCACCTGATTAATCTCATGGCGTGTCAGCGTGGTACTAATGAGTACTGGTACCGTCGTCATGGTGATTTAAAATGTATGCTGAGGAACTTAGGTACTCCCACATGGTTCCTCACTCTGAGTTGTGCCGAGTATGGCTGGGAAGACTTACTTCAATTTCTACGAGAGGCAAATGCTAACGTAGAAAACATCGAATTCAAGACACCCGGAGAACTGTGCTCTTTGGATCCAGTCAATGTATGTAGGTACTTCAATCATAGATTTGAAGCTATGATGTCTTTCATCATGAATAAGAAGAATCCACCTCTTGGAGAGGTGTTGGATTTCTTCTGGAGAAAGGAGTACCAAGCAAGAGGTGCTCCTCATATACATATGTTGCTGTGGATCAAGGATGCACCTAAATTTGGAACGGATCCAGAAGACTCAGTGATGAGTTTCATCCAACAGTATTCTACGTGTGCTGTTCCAAACGCAAAGGAGAAGAAAAGCCTAAGAGAAAAAGTTCTGCGTTTCCAAAGCCATCGATGTGGAAAGTACTGCCGTCGTAAATTCCGAAACAAAGACAAGTTCTACACCAAATGTCGTTTCGGCTTTCCACGACCGGTGATTTCTAAAGGAAGAGTAAACAGTTTGATGTCTTCGCTGCGACATAATGTGATGAAGAAATCACCTAAAAACACTTACAATTTGAAGAGGAACGAAGAGTCCAAGTACATCAACGACTACAACCCGGTGATTTTGTCCATGTGGAATGCTAACATGGATATACAGTTTGTGGCTGATAACTGTATGGCTGTGGCTCGGTATGTGACGTCTTACATCACCAAAAAAGAGAAGACAGAATTGAAGGATATGTGGGAGGACATTTCCCATGAAAAGAGCCTCAGCAAGAAGTTGTACAGTTTCAGTCTGAAGATGTTGTCGCATCGAGAAATCGGAGCGTACGAATGTTCTGACCGGTTGTCTTCAGCAAGTCTCTATGCCAAGTCCAGGAGTATCGTTTGGGCGAGTCTTGGTCTTGCTGCAACGCGTAATCGAGTTCTCAAACCTGTGCGGGAAATTGAGTATTTGGCGGAAAAGGAGCCAAACAGTACCGACATTTTGAAGACAAACATGTTGGATACATATTATCCAAATCGAAGCAGTCACCTAGAGAATGTTTGTCTGTATGAGGTTCTGCAAAATTACATGTTCAAGAGGAACATCAAAGAAGATACTGAGAAAGGAGTGTATGCTGTAATAGGAAGTGAGGGATGTCTGGTCAAGCAAAGAAAATGCCACTTGATAAACCATCGAAAATTGAGTGGCGAATCTCCTGAAAAAAAGGAGTTTTTCTATTTAGCACTTTTGCAACTTTTCAAGCCTTGGCGTGCAGAAGAGGAACTGCTTGGAGATTTCCTCTGTTACGAAGACTCTTTCAATGCCGCCAAGGAGACCATAGAATGTCCTGCTTTTCCCAAATATGTAGAAATGTTGAATGCGGAAATTGAGCAGGAAGCAACGATTGCAGCCGAGATTGCCAGAGACAGTTCTCAGGACAGTCAGAGTTCTGCTTCATTGAGTCAGGATCCACTAGGAGGACCTCTTATTGAAAATGAAGCTGCCACTGCTATGAATGAGGTGGAAAGAGCCATGGCACATGCTCAAGAGGATGCGGTTAACTTAGAAGAGTTGGAAAGGCAACTCAACGTTGAGCAGAGGAAAATATATGACGAAGTTACCATGCAAATTGATCATGGATTAAGTCATGATAAGAAAGAGTGCTCATGTACGTCGTTGAAGCCTGTCCGACTGTACGTGAGTGGAGAAGCGGGAACTGGAAAAAGTTTCCTCATTAAAGCAATTTCATGCTATTTGCAGGAAAGGACAGAGTCATCGCTGTCTTGTGTTGTCACTGCTCCAACTGGACTGGCAGCACATAATATTAAAGGGATTACTTTACATCGTTTACTGATGCTGCCAGTGGAGCATGACAACAAATTAGAATATCACAAGCTATCTGGAGATGCTTGTTTTGAAGTTTCAAGAATCTTGAGGAAAATGAAACTTCTTATCATTGACGAAGTAAGCATGGTTTCCAATGTCATGCTTGCCTTTGTGCATTTGAGGATGCAAGAAGTTCTCAAAACAGAGTATGATGTGTTATTTGGTGGCAAACACATCATTGTTTTCGGAGATCTTCTGCAGCTGACACCAGTGAAAGGGCAACCTGTGTTCAAAATGCTCACGCATGAAGATACCAGGAAGTGCCTAGGCTGCATTGGCAACGTCAATATATGGTTAAACTTCAATTATGCTGAACTGCATGAAAATATGCGTCAGGCAAAGGATGAAGTTTACAAGACTATTCTACAAGATGTTAGAATTGGAAAAGTGACCGAGCATGGGAAAGAAGCTTTACATGCACGATTACTGTCAAATTTATATCCAGAACAAGATGTTGTGCCTGAGAATATTTTTCAGAAAATTACTGATAAGAAATCTGGAATATGTTTGATGCCAACTCTTGCAGAATGTGCCAAATTTAACAACAAAATGTTGCATTTAGAAAAGCAAGAGATTGTGAAAGTGGAAGCTATTGATAGAGTAGAGCATATGGGATCAACAATTATTTTGTCTGAGAATCTGAAAACAAAATTGGATTCATTAGAGAAGAGTATATCTAAAACTGCAGGTTTTGAAAAGACTCTGAATGTGTGCTTGAACTGCCGTATAATTTTAAGAAGGAATTTACATGTTGAAAGAGGTCTGGTAAATGGATCAATGGGTAATGTTGTTGATTTTGTGAAATACAGAAATAGAGATGGAATTGAATTTTTAAAAATTAAATTTGATGGCATTGAGGAAGTACAGCTAATTGCTCGTTGTTCTGCTAGATTTTTGCTTGTAAAAGACTTATATGTTCGCCGTAAGCAGTTCCCTGTTTGCTTGGCATATGCGGTGACAATTCATAAATCGCAAGGTTTAAGTGTAGACACTGCATTGGTGAATATTGGCAGTTCTGTGTTCAAGGAGGGTATGGCATATGTGGCATTGTCACGAGTTAGAACTTTATCGGGATTGTACTTGATTGAGTGTGATGTCAGAAACATTTGTGCAGATCTAGATTGTGTTAAGGAATACAATAGGTTAAGAAGAGAGTATGCGCCACATTTGCCTCAGTTTCCTTTGTTTGAGAAACGTCTGGTAGGCCGGAAACGAAGAAATGAGAACAATACTGGGGAGGTTGTAGCAAAAAGACAAAAAGTGAATGAACCTAAAATTACAAGCAGAAACAAAGAGGATTCTGTTGAAGATGTTGTTGGTTTTCAGTTTGAAAACAGTTCTGGTGTCAACTGCTATGCTAATGTAGTAATTAATGTTTTGTTTTCTCTAAAAAATGTAAAAGAAGAGATTGTGGTCAATTCTGATCAAAGATTTTGCAGTTTGTTAAATTCTGTGTTAGAGAAATGTACCACTGATAGAAGAAACATAGAAAGTGTGTCTGAAATTAGAAATCTGTTAGATAGATGTTCAGGCCAAACACAATTCTCTCAAAATATTCAGCAAGATTGTCAGGAGTTTTTAATGTATATGCTTGATGTATTACATGCTGAAGGTGTAGATGTAGATCAGCTGTTTGGGCTTTCTTATCAATGGCAGCATGACTGCGAGAACTGTATGGTATCAAGTACTACTAGTGTAGACTCAGAAAGATTTATATATTTAACTTTGCCAGACAGTAAATCAGTCTCCTTTAATAAGCTAGTAAAAGCTGCTAATCACAACATGGAGTGTAGCCAATGTAAATCTGAAATGATGTCCACATTATTTATACGAACATATGGCCAGTACGTCATTTTAATGTTCCAACGATGTAGGCCTGATGGAACAAAATTGACAACTTTAATAAAAAAATTTGTAGCTTCGCAGTTGTCAATATCAGGAAGGACTTTTGTAACTACAGCAATTATATATCATGACGGCCCTTCAATATCATCAGGACATTACACAGCTTATTTAAAGTCTAGAAATGGCTGGTCATTCTGCAATGATTCTGTTTTAATTTTCAAAAAAAAATTGCCGTATGACCTTAAAAACTCTTACCTGGTGTTTTTAAAACCAAAATTTTAGGAAAATAATCTCGGGATATGATCTGTGGAATTTCAAGAAGTTCTAATGGCTCCTACACAATTTGGCCTTGAGGATAAGTGTAGTTCAGAGACATAACTTCTAATCATAGGATTGGACATCATGGAGATGTATATGCACTTTAAATGAGTTCAGAAAAACTGTTTCTTTTCATAAGCTAATTGAAGCAGCCAATCAAAACATGGAGTAGAGGGAATGTAAGTCTGCAATGCTGTCTACTGTTTTACATTGCTTTGTGATTAAAAGTGATGTAGAGAATTAAATAATTGTAGTACTCATAGAGGTAGTGTAAGTCTGCTTCATATTAAGCAGTATCAGTGTCATAGGAAATGTAGAACATGACTGAGCAAGAAGGGGAAGATATTACTATTCCAGGATTGTGAAAATGATCTTCAACATTTTAATTCTGAAAGTTGCGGAAATGCCAAATGATGGGATTGGCTTACAAGAAATCCAAGAGTTATAAATATCTCTGACTAGATTTGGCCTTGTGGAAAATAGTGGTAGAGAGCAAGAAGTCATTTATTGCATGTAACGTGTTTTTAAAAACGATGGAGGTTTTCTTTCAGAAAGTGGCGGGCTGAAAGTAATAACAGCACAAAAGAGTGTAAGCTGTTCATAGGACATCCTTGGACGTCATGGAAAGTAAGTTAACTTTAAGGAGTTCTGAATTTTAATTTCTGATGTTGTATGGGTTTTTTAAACACAATCATTTTGATTGTGTTTTTTTTTCCCCGCTGTTACATGATGAATACCTTCAAGTCACTGTTTTTAGTGAATTTTGATACATTCTGAGAACAGCAAAAATAAACCATTTAACATGTATAATTAATTCTGTACTGTTTGCATTTATGATGTATATGTAGAACTGTGTAGGAGGCATGGAGAAGGTGAGTTTTCTGTAAGTGTTAAATTTATTGTATGCAGTGCTGCACTTCTACGTATTCTTTCATATGCTGGACTACATCTGCACAATGAGATACCTAAGCAAAGGAAACACAAGTGATGTGATTGTGAAATGAGCAAAATAAATTGCACATATTTCAATTACATCACCTGTGTTTCCTATCATTACGAATCACATTGTGCAGATCAAGTTTAGGTCTGTCCAGGGAAACATAGGAGGTTTCTACTTTGTTGAAGAGTGCAGTGGACATGACTCACTTCATTAGTAGACTTTCACAGATATTATCTCCTCTGTACACTTCAACAAGTGTAAATCTCATCTTGAACTCTGAGTAGGCCTCACCTCAAACAAATCTCTGGATAGGAGACATGTTATTGGCATACTGAAGCGACACTTTTCTGAACAAGAGCAATGCAAAAGATGCACCATGTTTTAAGATAGGCCTCACTTCATCTGCATCAAGATACTGTTAGTTTAAAATGTATATCTTTAGGATTGTGTAGAGGACCTGGAGAAGCAGAAGCTTCTGTCAGTGTCAAAGTTGTTGAAAAACTATTTGTCCTTCAATATTTTGCCTTGTCTTTTGTAATTTTTAAATACATATTTTAATTTTTTTCAAATGTTGGTTCTCTCTTTCACAGATTGAAAGTATAGAAATAAAATGTGATTAATTTAACGGCAATTACAAGGTAAATAGTTGTACTCTTTTCGTTACATTTCTATCACATTCACCTACTATTAGATCCACTGCTTCACTTCTTTAATCCTCAGTTTCCTGCCTTTGCTACTTTCCTCATTCCTTTCTCTATTACCTATTTACTCAACTCCTTCCACTCTTTTTCTCAGTCCCTCTGTTCTCATAGTTCCTCAGTCTTGTTCACTCACTCCATCTCTATTACTCTTAGTGTCTGTGAATTACTTTCCCAACTTTTTTTTTTTTTGGACCGCTTCCCGGGAAGTTGCCCGGTTCGCAAACCAGCAGCGTTATGGCAGTCCACCATTTTGTGTTTCGGTCGAATTAAGATACAAGATGGAGGGCAAATAATGTTCAGAATGGGTAGAAGGGGGCACGGTAGATGTATCTTGACCCCCTTGGTTTTCTGAGGGTGGCTGAGGAGGACCATAGTTCTTCACTCTTGTTCACTCTCTCTGTTTCTATTAATGTCACTGTTTATGACTGATCAAAAAAATGTTTTTTAAAAAAGAACAGTAACTATAAGGGAAGGAAATAGACAGTTATGTTAAAAGAAAGACAGCTATAGGGAGTAAACTAAGGATACTGTTACCCACAATCCACTGCTGTTGATGTTACTGACCATGTCATGAATGATGTAATATGTGACATCATCAGCAGTGGATTGTAGGTAACAGTATCCTTAGTTTACTCCCTAGAGCTGTCTTTCTTTTAACATAACTGTCTGTTTGCTTACCTTATACTTACTGTTCTTTTTTTTTAAAAATATTTTTTTTGGTTAGCTTCCGGTACGCGTACCGGGTAGCGCTCCGGGAGCGAACTAAGAGAAATAGAGGTTGGCAGAGTTCCAAATATTCTACCAATTTTTTTATAATGGGGAGTTAGTTCTGAAAAGAACTTTTTTTTTAATGTTTTTGTTGTTTTATATTTTTTTTAGTATTTTTTGAACATTTTTTTACTTTTTTTGTATTTTCTGAACGTTTTAAAATTTTTTTTGGTTTTTTTGGGGGGGGGGAAACAAAAACGATCCATTATAAAGGGCTCAACAGGAGCAAAAAAAAAAATAAAGAATTTATTTTTTGGTGCGTCTCGTACAAACATTAATATGATTTTGAATTGCTCGCAAAATCAAAGTGATGCTACTTTCTCTGTAGCAGATGAAAGTGCCACATTCCACGCACACTTGCTTTACGTGCCCAAACAACATTTGGATGTTTGCGATCATCTCCCTCGCCTCTGGTCCCGACACCTCTGGAACCACCGATCTTCTTGCCATTGGGAGGGGATTTTGTTGTTCGTCACGTAGCTGGGCAGCACTATAATTATTTGGGTGCCACCTACTCATATGCCGATGCATAGTATGATTGCCATAACTGTATTTTTTATCAGTGCCCCTTGACAATCTATCACCGCATATGCGGCAAAACACGTAACGTGCATTGACTTTCTTTTGCCCCTCAGGAATTCTGTAGAATTGCCAGATATAATTCTCCTTTCGATTGTACCTCCTGGGCTCCTCTGGCAAAAACTCATGCTCTTCCTCCTCTTCCTCCTCTTCCTGTTCTTCCTCTTCTTGCAAAATTACTTCTGCAGGTGGTCCTCTCTTTCTTGGATTTGGTGGAGGTGGTGGGCTAGCACCAGCTGAAGCTACTAATGAAGCCATCACAAAGTATCAATAAAGGGTCTTTCTCTCACCAAGATGAAAGTCAGAGTGATGAAAGAAGGAGGGGTTTTCATCATTTGGGAAAAACAAAAGTTCTAAACCAATGAAAAGTGTCCATTTTAGATCACATGACCTTGTATTACATCATTAGGAAACCAAAAGTGAAATGAACCAATGAAAAGTGTTATTACCGAGTCACATGACCTGCTATGTTTACGTTATGCGGTCGGCGCCGCGCCGCGGATCGCTTCCGGTTCGCGTACCGCTGCGCTTCCGGGTACGCGAACGTAGCACGTAATATGACGTATTACGCGAGAACGCGAAACGTCATGCTGACGCGAAGCGTCGCGATGTTGTTTTGTAACGCGAGAGGTGCGCAAAAGGAACGTTTACCAGTTCGCGTACCGGGTCGCGCCTCCGGATTGAGCTAACGGGAAGCTAACTGGTACGCGTACTGGGAGCGAAACAAAAAAAAATAAAAAAAAAATTGTATAAAAAACATGTAAAAAATATTTTTCTTTTTAAAGAATAATACATTGTAAAGGTTTTGATATTAGCTATTAAAAAACCAATGAAATTCACTGAAAAAACCATAGGTTATACACCATATATAGTTAGGAATTAGCATTTAAAAAACCTTATTTTACTCACACAAAACCAATGAAATTCCATATATAGTTAGTTGTACTAACTATATATCACGCACCCGCAATCCACTGCTGATGATGTCACATATTACATCATTCATGACATGGTCAGTGACATCACTGATGACATCACTGATGACATCTCAAATGACATCACTGATGACATCACTGATGACATCTCAAATGACATCACTGATGACATCACTGATGAAATCATTCATGTGATAATACGATGAACCTCTTCAGACTGTAATATAACCTTAGATACACTCAGTGTAAACACAGACTCACAGATTGTCACTCATCCATGAAGTTACACACACACCTAGACAGTCATGCAAACAATCAATCACACCTCCGTTTCCTTAACTATACAGTTAAACACACCTTACTTATTCAAACATATACTAAAACATATTTACTCACTTATACAATCCTGGATACAAGTTCACAATGATCCATACAGCCACTCACACATTCACTGGCTCTTATGCACAGTTATTTATATATGTCAACTCTCACATGTACTGTATTTTACATATGTACTTAATTTGACATGTAGCACTGAGATATCTATTCACTCACCAATACAGTCATGCACACAGTCAACCGCCCATACAGCTGTTTCCAACATGCACTTTTGAATCCATACATCTATGCACAGAGTCATACACTTCCCAGCCACCCACACACACACTCAGTCGCCCATACAAATGCTTGTGCAACCAATCAATAACCTATATAGTTACTCATATAGCTACTGATCAACACATGCAGCAGTTTACAGAACAACAGACATAATGATGCACAAATTAAGACAGTTTAGTCACTAACCCATGCACTCAGTGAGACACATTTAATCACTCACTCATACATTCAGTCATGCACCTACTAAATCCTTCGTCCAGACACTTATACATCGACTCATTCATAAATATGTAAGACATATTTTAACTTTACAGAAAAATACAGTCACTGGATGTTGTCATCAGTGATGTCATCAGTGATGTCATTTGAGATGTCATCAGTGATGTCATCAGTGATGTCATTTGAGATGTCATCAGTGATGTCATCAGTGATGTCACTGACCATGTCATGAATGATGTAATATGTGACATCATCAGCAGTGGATTGCGGGTGCGTGATATATAGTTAGTACAACTAACTATATATGGAATTTCATTGGTTTTGTGTGAGTAAAATAAGGTTTTTTAAATGCTAATTCCTAACTATATATGGTGTATAACCTATGGTTTTTTCAGTGAATATATATATATATATACACACACACACACACACACACACACATAAACACAATGTTAGAATACACCTCTAAATGCTTATGCATTGCCCTATATAAGGTAGCATTTGCAGTACCATTTTCGGTTCTGACGCCATTTTGAATGACGATTGAAACTAATCCTTTGCAGTTTCCGAGAAAAAACCTCTGTTAAGTTTCGTCTCTGAAATGTTGAAGTTTTGCCTCAGTAATGAATAGACTGTTCATAGTAATGCATACCTTTCTCACTAGATAGGGACCCTCTCCCAGTTGTCGGGTGGCGGGCGCAGGGTGAAGCGTCCTTGGATTGTGTTGGGTTCTTTGAGATACGAAAACCGAAACCTATTTTCTGTATTTCACTGTCCAGCTGCACCTGCTTGGAAAATTCCACTGTGGGCGTGTCTTTACACAGCTATGAAATGTGCATAATACTCCCTCTGTACCACTCTTTGAGATTGTGCAGATGGGGCTCCACTCTGAATGTATCTGTATAAAGTAAATATTGGTATATTCTCCACTGTTCTTCCGACTCTTCCTTTGGTAGGGAAGGTTGAGAGGTGGTCAGAGGTGACCCAGGTGGCCCCAAGCGGGTCACTTCCTTCAGTTGACACCCGAACAGTGACTCCTTCAGGTGATTGGTTCATCTCCTTTCCGCAGAGGGGGGGGAGAACAAGGACATTGTTGGATTGGAGTGACGGGTCAGGGATCCCTGCACGAAGAGCCTCGCCCAGTGGTCATCACGACTGGAGTCTTGAATGGCGAAACCCTTGATCTAACCGTTTGGTCTGAGGAGTCCGCAGTGGAGAACAGGTTTGTTTGTACTACTGATATCATGTGAGTTTGTTTTGGTTCTATGTGGATATGGTACCATTGTGGTTTTAGTTTGTTACTGTCTAAGTACTGTCTTGATAAAAGTAAACTTTGGAGTTTGTGTTGTCTAATTTTGATACGTAGGTGAAACTTGGTCTTTGCCCTATTATGTTGAGTTTAATATGGCACAAATTTATGAGGGACAATGCCAAGTTGCAGTTCCCTTTGATAGGCTCCTTTGATGAACAGAGGATTGGCTTTTTACAGGAAGATTTGTTTAAGAGGGGAAAGTAGAAGGTCAATATTTGACTCTCTTCAAATTTTGAAGAAGCAGGCTTAGCAAAGGTGGTTAAAAATAGAGAAAGATGCATAGAAAGGGAGGATGCAAACTCTAAAGCATTTAGCTATTGCGTATGACAGAAAAAACAGGCGACAGGAATAAAATATGAGGATAGGAGACTTCTGTTGCATATCAATAAGTCCTATGTGGCCGAAGAAGATGATATTTTCATAGAGGAGCTGTTAGATACTGACCCGTCCTCCTTATGCCCTGCAGAGGATATATTTTGTTGTTCCTTTACAGCCACAGCAGTCTGTCTCGCCCGCTCCAGTTGTCCCTGTATCTACGGCTAATATACCCACTGCTCCGGTTACTTGGCCCCCTATTCTTTCTCTCCCCTCACCATCCTTGACGACTGTGACCTCTATTACATCCACTGCTCTTACTCTTGTGCCCTCTGATATATAGCAATTTATACATGATTTTGAGCATTTTTTACAACAGCATGCTCTTCGACATATGTCAGCTACATTAATTGATCTTTGGCATACAAACATTGGGTCGGAGACTCCCCATATGTTATTTGATATTAGAGACCATGTTTATGTGACTGATTTAGAGCTGGGACATGTGTTTGGTAATATTTCTATCATAGTTTCTTACAGAGGTTGGTTGTATGATAAGAGCCCTATTAAGATAACTCAGTTCCTTAAATGTGAAGTCCACCTAATATATCAACCAGAAATACCTGCATTGACGAATCAGCACGGTGTGACTACCAGACCAGCCGTGGCTGTCCATTTTCAGGAGCATTGGGTTTATACTTTATGGAAAAGGAGTGAGGTATTAACCCTTAAGGCTACTCTGTCCAATCCTAGGAAAAACCCTACAGCCTAATAAAGGAATTGACAGAAGCTACCTCTTCTACTGTGATGACTCTTGCTGATATTGAAATGTTTTTTATTCTTCTTGTTCCAGTCGATATTTGGTGACAGGTGCATACTTACGGTCATGTTTCTAAGTTGGGTGGTACATGGGATGTGATTAAGGGATGGGATCAAGAAAGGAAAGGAAGCCAGGAGATAAGTCGTGTGCGGAGATACCCGCTTTGCCTGGTCGTATTATTACATATATGCACAAACTTATTCCACCTAAGAAAGTCCATTGGGACAGATTGATGGCCTGTCGACAGAAGAAGGATGAACGTTTATCTGATCTGTTTGCTAGGTTTAAGGATACCTTTTTGGGACACAACCAGTGTGCGTATTGTAAGGAGGAATGATATTGGCTTAGCCAGTGCCCTGTGCATTCATAGAAGGTTTCGTCCCCCAGAGGACGTGGTTTTGGTGGCAGAGGTAGTGGGACCAATAGAAATCAGAATGCTGCAGCTCCTCTGGGCCGCTCTGACAATAATTATTTTGATGACCCCAGAGATGGACGGTATTATCATGATAATTATGACATAGATGATGTGACAGCTATGTCTTACAGCTAGGGCAGCCAGGGACAGGGTGAGAGACCAATGCAGATACCTATTGATCAGTGTAGTCCTTATGTCACAGCGGATTTGCAAGGTTCGACTAAGGAATTGTTGGTGGATACAGGTACGACAAAAAGTTCTGTTTCTCGACATATGGTCCCTGAAGCGGCTCTGTCTGGCCAAAGTAATGTTTCAGTGGGTTTTTACGGCTTAACGGTTGTTAGCCCCATTTCATGCTCCCTTGCACTTACTGTTGAGTCTCCATTCTTGTTAACATCTAATTGTGGTGAAATTTTGAGGGGTTTAAACTTGTTGAAGAAGTTGCATGCTACTATTTATTATTTTCCTGATGGTGTCTATTTGACTATGGGTCCAGATGTGAGTACTAGGCAGTGTTTTTCTCAGGATGCGCACTTTCGAGATAAGTATGTTCAGGTACACCCACACTATGGGCCACAGGTGATACAGATGTGGATCTAATGCATATACCACCAATTTCTATACAAGTGAAATATAATGCTATTCTGCCATATATTCCTCAATATAAAATACCGCAGGCAGGTGGAAAGGCCCATCTTCAGATTATTCAGGATTTGAGATGAAAGGGAGTAGTTGAAGAAATGTATGCCAGCATTTGTAATAGTCCTATTCTTCCAGTCCTGAAGAGGACACCCTCTTGTTCTTCTGATGCTATTGATGATGTAAATCGCTTTGTGATTGATTTGTGAGAGAGTAATAAAATTGTAGGTCCGCAATTTCTGGTGGTTCCAGACATTACTATGCTTTTAACGATGATCTCATCTACTGCTAAGTTCTTTTCTGTTATTGATTTGAAAAATGCATTCTTCAGTATTCTGATACACACAGACAGTAGGTATTTGTTTGGATTTACACTGGCCGGCAGAAGCTTTAGATTCTGCCATGCTCCTCAAGGCTATACGGAGAGTCCTAGTATTTAAAGTCAAGCATTAAAGAGTCAGTTGGATTCCTTATCGCTTTACCCAGGGAATGTATTGGTGCAGTATGTCGATGTGTTAATTGCTTCTGATATGGAACAAGGTTGAAAGGATAGTACAGTGAAATTGTTGCTGCATTTGGCACATCATGGACATAAGGTCTCTATTTCGAAATTTCAATATTGTCAACAAGAGGTCTCCTATTTAGGTCACCTACTGTCATAGGAGGTAGGAGGTCGACCCCTGAGCGCATCAGTACCATTATTAAAATGCCCTTTCCGCAAACTCAAAAAGATGTACGCGCTTTTAAAGGTATTACTTACTACTGTCGCCAGTGGATCCCAAATTATTCTTTACTAACCAAATCCTTGCTTGCATTAACAATGAAAGTAGTGCATGAACCTTTGCCTTGGATGCCAGAATGTCAGCAGTCTTTTGAGCAATTAAAACTACGCTTTGTTCGGCTCTGGTGCTTGGCACATCTAACTATAGGAAACTGTTGGTGCTTTATTAATTGTTGTTGTAAAGCTTTATTCGACTTTTTGCCATGAAGCCAACACATATAAAATGCATATTAACATGATTCTTAAAAACGAAAACAAGTTTACATATATAATAAAAATACAGGATGAACGGAAATACAATCCCCAGACCAGAACAAGTCATTTACAATTCATACTAAGTTATGTACAAATTATAATACATCGCATTGCATTTTCACCTTTGCATTAGATTTTCACCTTAAGGAGTTTTACAGACCTACTATAAAAACAGCTATATACAGTCTATAAATAATTAAAAAGCCAGTGTTAAAAAGAAACTTTGTGTCTATGTTTTAAGACCATGCTTTTTTCTTATCAAGCAGATGCTATGGAGGAATCGACTGACTCCAAAGATTATCAGGCGAATAGACGAAGATCTAAGTAGTCTTTCTGCCTCTTTGTATGAACGTATGCCCAAGTTTTTACAAAGGGGTTTGATCCATTTTGTACGTTGAAATCTATACAATGGGCAAAAAAAAAGGATATGGGCCTCATCTTCCTTTTGTTCCAGATCACACAGTTTACAATATGAATCATACCTATTAGAAATAGAATTTCCCCACCTACAGGTATTAGCGTTTATTTGTAAAACCCCGTACCTATATTGGAGAAACATGGTTTTTGCCAGAGGTGGTTCCACCTCGTCCATGAATTGCTCAAATATGGGGATATCCTTAAATTGCAAAAACTTGATTGTTAGTGAACCAGTGGCACGTTCATATATATTAGTGTTCATGTAGTACCAGAAAGCAAGTTTTACCTGGTCTTTACAATTTGGTTGCATAGATGTTGGGTTTTTCCAAAAGTGTATAAGGCCTATTTTAGTAAGCCATACAGATATATGTCTCAGCCACTTAATGGAGTTATATGTGTCTAATTCCATAACTTCCATCAGTCCCATTCTATAGTCTGCAAGTTCCGGGGTGGACCATAATCTTACCCAATAAATCAGTGGCCTCAGCCAACACAAATAGTCTGTACGTTTTAGGTTGATGTCTAAAAAAACTGGAACTAAAGGTGTTCTTTTTGGTAGCCTTAACAAACGCCTACAAAACACATTTTCCTCAAACTGAAATGTTTGATTTGAGTAAGGCCCCCAAATCTCGGCACCATATAGGGCCGCAGATTGTGCTTTAGCTTTAAACACTTCAATCGCAGGTGTTATTGCTTTTGAAGTACACCCTCCATGAATTTTTAAAATAGGGAGGGAGTTGTGTTTTAATGTCAGTCTACTTTTTTCAAGCTGGTTTAGCCAGGACAACTTACTATCAAACCTGATACCTAAATAATCAAAGTATTCTACGTACTCCAATTTAGTGTTGTTTAGTGCCAAATTTTTCCTAAAAGATTTTGGGGGATTAACAGCCATATATTTAGTTTTAGTTGAGTTGATTTCTAGCCCCTTCTTTTTGCAATAGCTATCGAATTGATTCACTAGGTTTTGTAGTCCTTTAGGTGTTTGGGATATTAAAATGGTGTCGTCTGCGAAAAGCAGCGCTGTAATTGCCTCATTGCATAATTTAGGGGAATCATGGTTACATTGTGCCAGGTAGGGGGGGATGTCATTTACAAATAAGGAAAAAAGGGTCGGGGCCAGCACGCACCCTTGCCTTACCCCCGTCTAACTGGGATCGCTTTGGTGAGTTCACCATTTCTTCCCCATCTTATTTTTGCAAAATTATCAGTATGAAGTTTTATGAGGTTAAACAGCAGTTCTTCCGGGACACCCATGTTCCTTAGAGTATTCCATAACAAAGAACAAGGGACAAGATCAAATGCCGAGCGTAGATCCATGAATGCTACATATATACTGCACTTCTTTATTTGGACATATTTCCAACAAATACACATAAACCTATGTACCTGATCTACAGTACTTGTCCTAATTCTGAAGCCCGCTTGATATTTTGAGAGGATCTTGGTTTCCTCTACCCAATCTAAAAGACGATTTAAAATATGTCTGGCAAAATTTTTTTGTAAAATATCTATTAAACTTATCGGTCTGTAATTACCGGGATTATAACGGTCTCCTTTTTTATAAATGGTGACTATTTCCGCCCCCTTCCATGATTCCGGGATTGGAGTACCAAGCAAAATAGAATTGCACAAGAAGTTAATGTAGGGGCACCATATTTCAATATCATGAGTGAACAAATCACCTGGTAATTTGTCAGGGCCTGGCGCCTTACCCGCCTTAACTGCCTTTATTGCACACAGTGTCTCTTCAGTTGGTGCTTTATGTTCATGAGATGGCTGGTTGCCCACTTTCTGTCTTAAAACACAAATTTGGGGATAAACAGATGCCTTGTGCTTATTTTTCTGCTGTGCTTGATCCTGTTGCTAGGGCCCTTCCAGGTTGCTGAGAGAGGTTGCAGCTGCGGCCACTTTAGTCAGGCAATCGGCTGGATTCAAACTTGATACAGCCCTCACAGTTATGGAACCCTATGCTGTGGATACACTTTTGAATAAGAAAAAGACACAGCACCTCATCAGTGCCATCTTACTGGTTATGAATTGACATTATTTGCTACACATATTACGATCAAAAGATATGCCACTCTGAACCGAGCCACGTTACTACCCCTCCCTTCTGAGAATGATGCAGTTGACAAACATGACTGCATTTACCGGATGGAAGAAGAGAAGAATGGACGGGTAGTCCTGACTGATGTTCCCTTATCTGACCCCAAGGAGAACTATATGTCAATGGCTCCTGTTTTAAATTTCCAGATGGCACTACCACTGCTGCTTATGCTATTAATACATTGCAGACGATGGTAGAGACATCACGGGTCCCCTATCAGTGGGCTCAAGCCACTGATCTTGCTGCCCTTATCCAAGCTTGTGAATTGAGTGAAGGGCTGGTTGTCAATATGTATACAAACAGCCCAGTATGCATTCGGCGTCGCACATAGCTTTGGGTGACTCTGGACAGAGAGAGGATTCCTTACCGCCCATGGTACCAAAACCCAACATGGGCTCCTTATATTGCGTCTTTTTCCGCTCCCTAAGAAATGGGTAATAATTAAGTGTAGCACTCATGAAAAGGCTACTGAAGATGTAGGTAAAGGAAAGGCATTCACAGATCAGGTAGCCAAGGAGAAGACCCGAAGTAAAATGAAAAAAATGTTTGTTGCAGGTCCAGCTAGGTGGGTTCCTGAGGTTGCTATGTTTGAAATACCATTGTAAGTGTGAAGGAGATACAAAGCGAAGTCACAATAGAGGAATTAGTGAAATGGCAGGAGAGTACAGCACAGTTAAATGAGGAAGGATGTTGGGTTGATAAATCTGGAGAACAGAAATGGATGTTGCCTGATGCATATGTACTTCCTGTGGTTACTATGGCTTACGGTCCAGCCCATATTATTGCAAAAGGCATTTGTAAATTGTTAGCTCCTTGTTGGCATAATGATACTATCTCTAAGATAGCTGCGCATTTGGTGAAACATTGCATGATCTGTATGAAACATAATCCAGGAAATGGTACCACTACACCGCCTTTCAATTTTGCACCATCCACTTTCCCATTTGAAGTCCTCCAAATGGATTTCATTGAGCTAGAAAGATGTAATATTCTTAAGTATGTTTTAGTGGTTATATGTGCATTCAGCAACTGGGTTGAGGCTTATCCCACTAAGGATAAGACGGCCATTACAACTGCAAGAGTACTGTAAAGGTTGCTGATCAGAAAAACTGGGTGCATGCTACCCACTGCCGGAGGATTCCCTTACCGTTGCCATACCACCAGTGGGTCAAGGAAGGGATCGGCGACTCTGAATGTGAGCAAGTGGCCAGGTTTGTCCCTTTTAGTGAAGCCAATTTGACCAGGAAACATACAGATAAAGAGAACGACAATGTTTTGAGCTAGGCTGTTGCACTAGAAATAAGAGCTATCCAGGAGCCTTTGTTCATTGATCATACAATGCCTGGGGCTTCCAGGTACAATTTGCTCCCTCAGCTGAGGGCTCCTGAGTCTAAGGAGAAAACGTATTAGGGATAAACTGTACAAGATAGATAGTACTGAGTAACGGTACTGTGATGTATTTCTGTAGGTACTGTATTGATTCCCCTATTCCTGACCCTGGTTTGGTTAATAATTAACTAGCAGCCATCCAACGGTGCAAAAACCGTTATCTGATTAAGCCACACCACGGCACAGAAGCGCGTTATCTGATTAGGTCATAACGCATGCCATCTAATTAGGCAAGCGATATTCCTCCAGCCCCTGATAAGGCATACGGAGTTCTCAAAACAATTAAAACCTACAGCGACCTGGGAAATTCCCGTAGCCATTGTTTTGATTTCACCGAGAACTTCAGTAAAAGAATGTGCGAACGAACCCGTTCGTATGACATCCCTATTGACGTATATATGTCCATCCTTACGTCAATCTCGTCATCTTTCAGGTATAAATATTACCGACATTGCCTTAAGCAAACACATGCGGTGGTGACGAGATTGGAGCAGCGAGACTTGCCGAGGAGCCCAGCAGAGAGCCTTCCTGACGCGCTGAGAACGAGACGCTGCCTTTCTCCTGCCGAGAAATCCAGCTCCAGCGCTTCCAAGCAGCCCTCGCAGGCAGCTGGAATATCAAGACCTGGGATAAGAGATACCAGCCCTCCACCATTCTAGATCTCAGGTACAGAACTGAATAACCCCTTGCAGAGAATTCTTGAGTCAGTCCCTTGGCAAAACAAACTTAACTTAAGCTGCTACTTATCTACTCCCGCCCACGTATTAGGCTTAGGTCAGGTACACTGGGGTAGGCGTGGTTAGAAGCACCAGTTGAGTACGATTAGTCAAATGTATATATGAATGTATCTATTTTATCCATTTTAAAGTATCATATGGCTCAGAAACCATATCAATGCTTTTACAGTATTATTTTATAATTCTGTCTTTACTGTATGCACTTTACTTAACTATAAGTATTGCAATAATAGCGATTCATTTCTCTTGTACGAGAAAAGAGACTGATCAATAAATACCATCTTTTATTGAACACGCCCGTCTCTTCCTTTTCTCTACAATCTGGTGAAACTAAGAATGCACTGAACTGACTGAGTAAAATAAGTTGTCTTTTGTTTTCACACGACTCTAGAGATACACTCTTGATTAGGGGAGAGCAAAGTTGTCATGTTCTATGGTTGTCAGAAACTAAATCCCTTCTTGTCTATCCAGGGAGGTTAAAATCCTCCTTGCCTATTCGAGAAAGTTTCTAGTGAACTCTGAGCTAGCTGGCAAACACAAAACTTTAAGTCTAATATCATCGGTAGAAGACCTAGTTAACCTCTGCCCTAGATCTATACTATTGAAGATATTATTCCAATGCGCAGAGCCTATTGGGATAATAGGAACTACACTACATGGCGCCCAACCGTTTGGATAGGCGATAAAACTAACGCAAGACATTAGAGTAACTCAGTCGTGCTTTTTCACACAGAGCCCCTTTTTTCCCATAATACTCCAAAGACGTCTGGAGTGGGTGAAAGGTCATATCCGCCAAACCTCGCAGGAGGAGACTCCTATGTATGGTTCTTGGTTTATTCAACGTTGAAGGATACACTATTCCAAAATATTGTGCATCTAATCTTTGTTTCCATAGAAACCTGATCTGCAAATAAATAAAATAATCTTCTTGACAGTAGTATGTCAGAAACTGAAGAAGAAAGGGAGACAGCTAGAATAGCAGCTGAACTCATAGCAGCTGACACTACTCTGCTGCAAAATGACCCGGATATAATCCTCATCCCGGTCAACATAAGAAAATCTATAACCTTAAAACTTATAGAAAATGGACTGACACCAAGAGGTGGTACAATCATATTCGTAATTGAGGCACACGAATATCGGCAGACAGAGGTATTCTATTCATGGATAAACTTTCCAGCAGCAAACGCTGTAACAAAGGACTTCCACTATTACAAAATAGAGGAACCTCCTAATGAGTACACTCCTTTTGAGGAGGTGGAAATACCACTCAAATTCCAAGAGCACCTGCTCTTGTTTAATGGCACCCTAAAACATAATAATCACATCACCAGGCTCGGTCCACTAGGTAGACCATGAGCGACGTGGCCGGTCCTAGCCGATACACACCACATCCAGACATTGAAGAAATGCCTGCACCAGATCTTTTAGCACAGCTAAAACAATTAATAAAAATACATAGACAATTAGTCCAATATGTAATGCGGACTTCAACAGTCCAACCAGCAATTAAAATTCCACAGCTGACCACTCATCAGGGGAACACAAATAAAATTACACCACAGAACATACAGTCCTGTCTAGGTAAAGTACCCGCAAAACGGGAACAAATTCCTTTCTGGCTAGCACAAAAAATCACTCAAATAGAGGCGGTGTTTCCAGATACCACCCCTGTTGAGAAACATAGGATTCTGACTATCTGTCTTCCAATGGGAATCGCACCACATGTGGAGGACTGTGACACTTGGGGAACAGTCTTTGCTTCCATTTACACAAAAACACATGGTGTACCATCCATGTCAGTAATACCAGATATGCTAAAACAGATTCAAGATGAATACGGTCCAGAACCCGCTTTAACTCTCGGTATGAAATTACTGAAAGATTTCAAGCAGGTCTCGGCAATATTATTAGCCAACATAAAGGGAGAAGCAGCAAATGTGGCGATCCGCCAGAGGTTAAAAGAGAAAAATATAGCAGACCAACCATCTGAAATTGCCAGAATCATAGAAAAATCCTATGAAGAACTAGGAAGAGATAATTTGGGTGGAATACCAGTGAAACCCCAACTAGTTGAAAGTCCTGAAAAGGTATTTATTAAAAATAATTTAAACACTCAAAAAAAGAGCTGGGATGGAAATAAACAATCCAATCCTAAAGAAAAAAGATTCCAGTCCAGAGGAAGGTCTCCTCGGCGGAGAGAAAGATCTCCTGACCAAGGACGCAAGTCTCCCCAAAGGGAGCCCTCTGTGAAAAAATACAACCTTAGAAATAGGGATAATATAAAAAAACCTGATAGACATCAAGATATTGATACACGTCCCTCTCAATCTTTTCAGACTTCCTCGCAGAAATCGGAAAGAAGAGGACGATCAGAACACAGGGAAGAGCACGTCAAGTCCAAAGACAAAGAACCTGCTCATCTGAATAAAAAATTACAATTTCCAAAAAAGAAGGTAGCCAGTATTAAAGTAATCAACAATGCCGAGAATACTGAGGACACAGCTGAAAAACAGAGAATGGGCTCAGACAATGCTAAACAGCGCAGCAGAAGTGAGCATAGCTCGCAAAGTCCTTATGAATCATCTGGAGACAGTGGACACGAATGAATACATTCAGGTGGAAACTGCAGATACCAGAGTTAGCAAACCTCATAAAATATATGAAATAACATTGCGTAGAGAGGGGGATAAGACTAGAAAAATAAGGGGTCTATTTTGGGATAATCTCTCCAAGGGCTATGACATCCTTCTAGCTGCACGAGACTGGCCACCAGAGTTTGTCAGGGAGTGCCCACATGGCGAAGAAATAATTATGCCTGCCTTCTCAAACCATATTCCAATTCATAAAAAATATACACTTGCAAGAAAGTGGGCAGTAGCTCAAGCCCCTGCCTTATATAAAAATCATGTGGGATGGGATGAGGACTCTCCTCCTAACAAAATCCAGTTAAAATCACAACCTACTGCACAGAGGCAGTACCCGATTAAGCAAGAAGCTACAAAACAGGTAAAAGAGATCCTAGATCAACTTGAATACCAGGGGGTGATTGAAACTTGCACCTTACAAATGAACAACCCTTTGTTTCCTGTCTCCAAGCCAGACAATTCATATCGTCTTGTTTTGGACTACAGACACCTTAACTCATGTTGCAAAACATTTGCAGTACAAAACTCGCATAGTGCTGCACTAATGAATAACATAGTGCGCAAAAAATACAAAACCACAATAGACATTTCTAATGGATTCTTTTGTCAAAATATAGCACCAGAGAGCAGATATTTGACGGAGTTCTCAATAAATGGCACGCAAAAAAATTTCTGTTGTTTGCCCCAGGGGTTCAAGAACAGTCCAGGATTATTCTCAGCGAGAGTAACAGAATTACTACAAACATATGATGACGAGGCATTATCTTATGTCGACGACATCTATCTAACAGATGATGACTTGGATACTCACTTGAAGAGAGTGAACACCATAATACTTGGGTTTGCAGCAGAGGGTTACAAATTCAACTTTAAAAAGTCAAGAATTGCCCATCTAACAGTCCTGTTTTTAGGATATGAACTATCAAGTGAAGGCAAAAGCCTGGCTGACAATTTCCTAGAGAAATGTGCTGTAATCCAAGCACCTAAAACATTAAAAAACCTACAATCAATTCTAGGCTTCCTGAACTTCGGAAGAACTTACATTATAAATTACGCAGAAAGAATCAAACCCCTTTATGATCTAATAAAACCAGATTTTAAAAGAATCAATTGGACTCAAAAACACACAGAAATTTTGAGATCTTTACAAACAGACATGTTAATTAAAACAAAATTACAAACACGTGATAACACACGCAACCTTGTGGTTCGAGTCATCCCAGGAAGATGCGGATTCACATACCTGACCTCTAATGAGGGAGAGAAGGTACCAATAGCATACAAATCACACTTGTACACAGAAGCTGAAAAAACGTTCAGCATTAAAGAAAACATTGTTCATGCGGTTCAAACGGCTGTAGCAAGAGAAAAAGACCAATTTGACGGTAGACGTATTACAGTCAGAACAGCAGAATCAGCTTTTGAGGCATTAACAACCCCATGTAATTTACCGACTACAGCATTGAATCCAGAATGGATACAATGGGTAAATTTGATTGCTACGGACAAAGTAAAATACTATTTTGATCCGGAATTAAATGAATTAAAATATCTAGAATATGAAAGACAATTCCCTCTGCCAATCGACATTCTGCCCTTACGACAGTACGCCTGTGTAATTTATACAGACGGCCATGCTCAACCACCTGGGTGGGGAAAACAAGCGTACAACCCCACATGTGAGATTACAAAAGAAGTATGGCGTGGAGGAAAAATGAGACCTCTATTAATGAAAACACTCTCAGTAGAAACTAATTCAGAACAACAGACTGAAATAATAGCATTGAAAATGGCGCTAGATAATGCCGATCGCGAATTCCCGACACTTATAGTGTCCGATTCGTATTACTGCGTCAAATCATACAATACCGATTTGCAGAAATGGATTCAGAATGGTTACAAAGATGACACAGGTGCCACAATAAAGCAGAAAGCGCTTTGGGAACAAGTAGTTCTTTTAAAGAAAGAACTACCAAAAACTCACGTGATACATTCAGTGAGTCATCAGCGTGATGGCGTTCACGTTGCAGGGAATTCATTGGCTGAGACAGCCACAGGGGTAGCAACTAAAACGGCTTCCGTAGCTACAAAAAAGCGTACAGTAAAACACATTGACGGTGAAACAGTGCTGGCGGTGAAAACGTCATTAAAGGGCGACTGTTCAGCGCTACCGATCAATTACCCACTCAACTATACATACATAATCGATGCAAACTCCGTTCCTTTTGCTCGAATTCCTGGAGTGGGGGACAGAGTAATTCCAAACATGGACAGGAGAGACTTGTTAATCGCAGACGCCCATATGGGTGAGGGTCTTAGACACCTCAAGCTAAAAGATTCCCTAGAAGAATTACAATCAGTATACTGGTGGCCAGGCATGAGTCTGCATCATCACATTTTTGCAAAAAACTGCCCAGGCTGTAACAGAGATCGCAGTGGCGAGCGAGGAGGACTATTGCCATGGCATTTCACTCCAGATAAACAACAACAATAAGAAAGTACCCATCATGAAAAAAGCGTCATATTAACATAAAAAGACTAATTTTCACTTATAATGTAGACCCCAGCGCTCGGCTGATGTCTGGACTGTTATAAAAAGATTTGCGAGTCTATAATGGCATATACGCTAGGAGCATGCTACGTTTTGACTAATGTTTTCCCTTTAGCCCTCAAGCTTATGGGGAAGCATGGCCAAATGAGCATTGCATAGCGGGACTCTTCTCACTTCCTTCCTGAGGGATACGGGATGGTGTAAAGAAAAAACCAAGGCATAAAGCTATCTATAACGGAAAAGGTATTAGGTTCGGGAGCTGGGTGGGTCAAACATTTAATAAGTGTCCAACGTAGTCTAAATAACCTGCCAAGGAATTCTCTGAAAGGGTTCAGTCCGTACGAACTATTGTTCGGGACTAGAATGATGATCCAAGATCTTGATAGTCAGACTTCAGTGGTTAAAGACAAAAGCTTTGATATCAAAGATCGTTTGGCTATTTTGCAGGACTTAAATGAAACAAGAAAATACCTGAGCAACATAAAGTTGAAACAACAGCCAACAACCACTGAAGAGAAACCACCTGTCCCAGCAAGGCCTGCCTGGATTCCAAAAGTCGGGGATCTAGTCAGAGAGAAGATCGCGGTAAAGAAGGAATTTGGGCCTTCTTACAGGAAAGCAGTTCCTGTCTTGTCTATCAACGGGACAAGGTCAGTAGTACTACCGCCCCTTGCTGGTAAAAAGGAGAACCGAGTCATATCCATCGACCTGGTAAAACCACAATCATGTGGCCGATAACAAACAGTAGGCCAAGTGGACTCCCAAGAAGTAGCAGAACACCAATGTTTGCTACGAATACAGAGGTTCAAACTGAAAGACTGATCACATTTGGAAAATCTACAATGGAACTTGAACCTCTTAAAACCCAAATCAAAGCTTTTCATCAAGAAACAACAACCTATGATGATGTAACTACAGACTTTGCTAATGAAACAAAGCAAAATCCAAAAGCAATTAGAACAATTGACAGAACAGCATCCGGCTACTTCATCAACTTCGATGATTCATCTGATCTGAGTGAATCTAAGAAACAGCCATCAACAAAAACTTTTAAAGATAAAGCTAAGGAACTTTTTCAACAGCTGAAAGAAACATATCTGATTTCTCCATGGATTGAATTTTGGGTGGCCTTAGGTGCATTTATCCTCATTCTTTGGCTCATCATGGTACTATGCTTGGGACATTTCATTGAAGGAAAATATGCTAAAATGGACACAGCAAGCCAGAAAATCAACTTGGTCCTTAAACCACACACATCTTCACACATCGAGAAAAGAGAACTTTCTTCAGTGAACTTCACAGCCAATCCTATACCAGGCGGTGTAGCATGGGACAAAACTGATTATGAAATCTATGGTCCGGTTGAAATGCTGAAGTATCCACACCAATTCAAGATCTCATTGAGTGACTTTGTAAAACCAAGCACATTTGCTGATGATTGGGACTTTGAAAGTATTAATGATATGATGTCTGATCTTGTGATGTCTGCTAAATTTACAGAACATGATTATTTGCAGGGTTCGTCTAATTATGATCAGATGTTCTGCTACAACCACTATGGTAACCATTATCTACATAAATCTGCACAACCTAGAAATGTTTTAAATTATAACCAATGGGAACATTGTGCTACTCCTCCAAAAGGTAGCTCGAAAACATTTTATGATAAATATTCATACTTTTCAGGGTTTAACACAAGTAATGCAGAAACATTTTATTTCAAATTGTCAAATAAGACAGGTATGAACACCATGCTTACAAACACAAAATTGATATATTCAGATTCATTTTTTGAGCAAATGAATACATTTGGTTTTGATTTCTGGAACAATAATATTGAAGCAAAAACTGTTTGGGGTACAAGAGATTGGCAAGTACAAGGTATAGAATCATTGTTTAGAGCCTGCATGATCCCAGAACAAATTATATTTTTGAACAACACTATTCAACAAACTACCTGTCTTGGCTTAGCCAAAATCAAAGATTTGAACAAACCGTCTATTCCAAAGCCAACAGTGAACAGTAATAGCTCTATAGATGTTGAGATAGACGTAAACCATATATTAAACCAAAACAGAACACATCCTGAATGGAAAAAATGGTTGATCTGGCCCACAGATACAAATAACTGTCAAGACAGATTCCTAAACAAAATACAGGGGTTCACATTGACTAGGCCAGACCCTAGATATTCCCAAAGACAACATCCAGGGATAGTAACCACCTACAGCGTGGGCAAGCTCTGCCTTCAATGGCTACAAACGTCCACACTGGCTGAAATTAAGCAACACCTAACTTTACTTACAGAAGGTGCTGACTTGCGTGATTTCATTATGGGACCACGCAAACAGCGTCAAAAACGTTTCATAGCGGCCTCTATATATGCAGCTTATAACGAAGCCTGGAAAGTAACTCAAATTGAGACAGCAGAAAAAATACGGGAGATTGACCGTATTAATTTGGAAAAATCACTTTCTGTGGTGGACAATGGGTTAATGACTCTGTCCTCCAGAATATATTCTCTGGACAGCATTGTGTCTTCAGCAATCGATATAATATCGCAAGACTTACTGATGTTACAACACGGTCAGTCCCAATTGCGTTCTATTGTACAGCTTGGATGGACGTTACAAAATCTGCGTTCAGGCTATGTGCCTTGGCGTTTAATCAACACAACGTCATTATTTAATATCTTTAACCTTACTGATAAACAAATCAGTTTGGCACAGAAGGGTGCTGACTATACAATTCTGAGCATTGAAAAACTTGAGAGATTACCATTGACAATGTCAGAACGACCTGTCATTGAATGGATAATACATGGAATAATAAATATTCCGATAACTACTTTCCAGTTTCAATTCTGCCAAAAATATATACAGGCAGGCCAGTATGAAAGGTTGGGTAAAGGGTACATTAAGTCAATATGGAACTTGCCCTATACACACGAATGTGTCAGTAATAAAGGCCAGAAAGTGTTTCTTAGTGGCAATAATTGTGCAAGATCACTAAGCGGTACACTTCTGTGTCAGGGTATTAGCTTGCATGGAGCCTGTGAAGGGACTTCAAATAACCTTTCATGTTACCAGCTAGGCACACCTGCAACACAAATAGAACCTTTCTTTAGGAGACTCTCGAACGGGAGTTACATTCTAATAGTAGATCGCAGATGTTGTAGTTTGCTGCCCGGAAAACCTTATCTCATAACCGTGACTAAGAAGGTCATGTGCTGTGAATGAGTATTGTTCCCAAACGATTCTACAAACAGGGAGGCAAGGTTATGGCCCGATTTGAAAATTGCTTCTATTCGAATTGATACTTTAAGCAGAATGAAGACAGTGCTCCTACAGACGCCGACCAGGCTAACGTCATCAAAAGAAACGTATGATCTCCAAGTTGCAAGGACAACGGCAGAGATTCATTCATTGTTATCAACTAATTCCCCCATACATTTCGCAAAAATACTGAACAAAATCTTAAATATGTCTGATACCAGTGGTGTCTTATGTGTATTTAAGACAGTGTTTTCAGGAGCTTTAACACCATTCAAAGCCATCCTGGGTATTTTTCCAGACTTTGTCCATTCCATTTTTGGCGGACTTCCTCTCCTTTTGGGAATAGTGGCAGGCTCCTATTTTTGATCCTGTTATTTCGCTATGGCAAACCATGTCACAGACAAAACACCTGCGACAAGGGAAGAAATGATCCTAGCCATTGGCTACCGGGACCGCATAACTAAAGTCCTTGGACTAGCACGGCTTCGGGACCTGAACATGGCTTGGTTTCTTTCATTTAGACCGATGTGGCAATGTTGTGTTATGCCTGTATTAAGGTGCTTGCTATGTGGCGAAGAATGCGTGTTGGACACCTGTCTGGCACTACAATCGGATGTGCCAATGGACGCAGATACCTTGTTGGGTCCGGTAGCGGCTCATGCATTGTGCTGTCCCCAGCGGCTACCAATCCTGATGACGGCATTCGTGGAGACTTCACCACTACGATTGAGGGGTAGTGAAGTACAAGATGAAAGCAGTATCGATCAGGTACGACCTTCAGTCAGCTATGCTGATCAAAACATCAATGAAGGCAATCATGCTCATGAATGCATGGTAACAACTTTTTCCGAGTTAGTGGAACTTACGCAAGAAGCTGTTGACAGTTTTTTCAACAGTCTAAATGATATGATGTTTTCACCAGAGCAGCAGGAATGACTTTGAGCAAACTAGCACTCGGAGTTCCCTACATCCTGAATTTGGCCTTCAACTTTTAAAAAGCGATATGGGAATTTTTTCTCATCAGTTTTTCAGACTGCGAGAACCTTTTTCCCCAATTCCAAAATATTTACGATTTTTTGGGACACTTATCTTCTGCTTAAAGTAGACATTATTCTTAGAGAACTGAATTTCTATTTTAGGTAGTCACGAGACATTAGCTATCCTCTAGCATTCTCATACAAAACTTTATGATTGTGATGGAATGGTCTCGTACTTTTTTTTTCTGTATTAAGAACCATTTCATGTGTGGTTTTCGCATTTATTCATGCTGAATTTTAAATATGCGTTATATGTTTAGCATTATTACACTGCTTGTGCATATAGTACATGTGATAGTACATGTGATTGTGTTTCGTATATTTCATAATTCCAATTTTCAGAATACATATGAATGTATTTTGGGGTGGTACGGTATACACAAACGCTACTAGTTTCACTATGCCTAGATTTGTAAATATGGACATAGTCTACGTGGAGTGGGTGTGATGTATTTCTATAGGTACTGTATCGATTCCCCTATTCCTGACTCTGGTTTGGTTAATAATTAACTAGCAGCCATCCAACGGTGCAAAAACCGTTATCTGATTAAGCCACACCACGGCACAGAAGCGCGTTATCTGATTAGGTCATAACGCATGCCATCTAATTAGGCAAGCGATATTCCTCCAGCCCCTGATAAGGCATACGGAGTTCTCAAAACAATTCAAACCTACAGCGACCTGGGAAATTCCCGTAGCAATTGTTTTGATTTCACCGAGAACTTCAGTAAAAGAATGTGCGAACGAACCCGTTCGTATGACATCCTTATTGACGTATATATGTCCATCCTTACGTCAATCTCGGCACCTTTCAGGTATAAATATTACCGACATTGCCTTAAGCAAACACATGCGGTGGTGACGAGAATGGAGCAGCGAGACTTGCCGAGGAGCCCAGCAGAGAGCGAAGCCCACAGGCGCTGCCCCGCCTTCCTGACGCGCTGAGAACGAGACGCTGCCTTTCTCCTGCCGAGAAATCCAGCTCCGGCGCTTCCAAGCAGCCCTCGCAGGCAGCTGGAATATCAAGACCTGGGATAAGAGATACCAGCCCTCCACCATTCTAGATCTCAGGTACAGAACTGAATAACCCCTTGCAGAGAATTCTTGAGTCAGTCCCTTGGCAAAACAAACTTAACTTAAACTGCTACTTATCTACTCCCGCCCACGTATTAGGCTTAGGTCAGGTACACTGGGGTAGGCGTGGTTAGAAGCACCAGTTGAGTACGATTAGTCAAATGTATATATGTATGTATCTATTTTATCCATTTTAAAGTATCATATATCTCAGAAACCATATCAATGCTTTTACAGTATTATTTTATAATTCTGTCTTTACTGTATGCACTTTACTTAACTATAAGTATTGCAATAATAGCGATTAATTCCTCTTGTACGAGAAAAGAGACTGATCAATAAATACCATCTTTTATTGAACACGCCCGTCTCTTCCTTTTCTCTACAATCTGGTGAAACTAAGAATGCACTGAACTGACTGAGTAAAATAAGTTGTCTTTTGTTTTCACACGACTCTAGAGATACACTCTTGATTAGGGGAGAGCAAAGTTGTCATGTTCTATGGTTGTCAGAAACTAAATCCCTTCTTGTCTATCCAGGGAGGTTAAAATCCTCCTTGCCTATTCGAGAAAGTTTCTAGTGAACTCTGAGCTCGCTGGCAAACACAAAACTTTAAGTCTAATATCATCGGTAGAAGACCTAGTTAACCTCTGCCCTAGGTCTATACTATTGAAGATATTATTCCAATGCGCAGAGCCTATTGGGATAATAGGAACTACACTACAGTACCAACGAATTATTGAAACAAGTGAACATGTTGTGTTTGCCATGCCCTTGTTTTTTGAACATTAGTCAGGAAGAGAAAAAGTATACTTTGAAGGTATACCACCTTTATCAATGTGGGATAGATTAGGAGCAGAGCGCCAACTTATTGATGGACAATAGGAACCTGTGCCAGTGAGGCTCTAATGGACAATTGAAACTTTATATTTCTTGCACTTCCCTTCTTTTGCATTCACTATGCATCCTTTTGTCAGAAACGTTGCTGAGGAGGAGCAGACAATGATTACTGCACAATGTAATATGATGTGCTTGAGGAAAAGTAAAATAATATGAGTTGTTCTGTTTATTCTGTTGATTCTGATGATAATAATACTGTTTGGGGTGTCATGGGTTTTGAAAGATGCTCAAAGCGTGCCGCTGTGCAGTAAGGGTAAGGTCATTTTCCTGGGATGAAATATAAGAACTGCCCCTAGTAATGTATTCTTGGAAACACATATGAGTTTCTTTGGCGAAAGGACCGCTTGTCACCCCACCAGTCTCTGGACTGCATATCCATTGTCATTTGATAATTACACATATACTCGGCAACCTCAGTTTACAGAAGGGAAAGAAATGTTTGGTTTTGGATATCCGGGGCCATGTTGATACCATAGAAAGCCACTGGGAGTTGGTTATCCAGGTTGTGATAACGGTACATATTGTGATCACTTTTACATGGAAAAACAGCATAACAGTGGGTTTGCACTACAAGGAGGTGACAGTCCCTCAAGAGGCCGGTTATCACCCTGCTTTTTGCCCTATTGTGAACAGTACAAATACTTCATTGTATATAAATTGTTTAGGGATAGTATTGTACCACTAAACTTTCCCCTTAGTGAATAAAGAGGATCCAAGTACTTTTGGAATGAACTGAAGGTACGCTGCAGTGGACTACGAGGGGCTGATTTATGCACACCAAGGGTTTTTCTTTTTGTCTAAAGGAACTTATTACAATGTCTATAATGGCCCGGACAATGTAGGTCTTGGAATGGTATTGCCTTTGGGCGTGCCCTGCAAACATCCCAAGCCTATCAGAAGATGAGTTAAAAGGACACTGACAAAAGAATTATGTGAGGGAGTGATCGATCAAGAGGTCAATAATTACAGTAACGGTATCACCTTTGGGTACATCTTTTCTTCTATTTTGACATTGGGTGGTACTTCCATGGCCAGGGGTGAGAAGGCTAGAGATTACTTTGGATGCAAGCTGCAAATGTTATCTAATACTACAGTGGTAGCTTTGCATGACATTACCACTCAGTTGGAAAGTATGCAAAATATTCAGAACAGACTAGATATGCAGTGGATTTTATTCTAGCCAAAAGTGGTGGTGTATGCGCAGTAGTTAGCAATCAGTGTGTGGTCGGGATCAAGAATATGTAAAAGAATATTACCAAACACTTTTTCGACATTCTTGAAAATGTCAAGAAAATGGAGAGTGGGAATTGGAGTTGGTCCTTTTTCGGCAGCTGGGGCTGGATTTTTGAAAAAGTGATTATTATTGTTGTGATACTGATGCTCTGCTGTGTCCTCATTCAGTGTCTCCCCTTTTGTTGTTCCTATTGTGCTACTATTTTGGCACCCAAAAAGAGAGTATCAATTCATGACACAAATCAGTCTAATATGCTTCAGAAAGTTATTTAGGATTTAATGAATATTGATGAGGGAATATTTGAGAATTCATCCATCCTTGCTGTTTTGCTTTCTGATGTTGATGGCATGAAGTGTTCACAATATTCTCCCAATTTCTTATTCTATTATTGCTCAAATTTCTGTTAATTTTTACTATAATTGAAAATGAATTAGCTCATGCTAAAAGGAGGGTCTGTTAGAATAGACCCGTAAATGCTTATGCAGTGCCCATATAAGTTAGCTACACCAAGTGCACTTCGCACTACGCGAACTTCACGTAGCACTACGCGAGCTGTGTAGTAGCATGTTCGCACTATGCAAGATGCATTTTCAATGATTGCACAGTGCGGACAAGCATCCGGCACTGTGCAAGCATTGAAAACGGCATCTTGCACAGTGCGAGCTGTAGTTTTCTGCTGCTCGAGTAGATTATTACTCGAGCGGCAGCTTTCTCAACGCGAACAGGTAGTTTCTCATTGAGAGCGGTCGCGAGCATGCGCAACCACTCACAATGAGAAACCTGACCTCCTCGCGTTGAGAATCTCGCCGGGATGTCATTTCGCTTGCTCGCGGTCGCGAACATGACGTTCAGGATCGCGAACAAGCAAAAAATGACCGCTGCACTACGCTACGCTGCACTACGCATGTTCGCACTGTGCTACGTGCAGCTCGCGTAGTGCGAAGTTGCGAAAACTTCGCAAACTCCGCGAGCGTAGCGTAGTGCTTCGCCCAGAGTTAGTTTTTTGTATTTCACTGTCCAGCTACATCTGCTTGGAAAATTCCACTGTGGGCCTATCTCTGCCGGCTATGAAATGTACATAATGTATCTCTATGCTTGTTGATTTCAGTTCCCTCTGTACAACTCAAAAAGACTGTGTAGATGGGCCTCCATTCCGAGTGTATCTGAATAAAGCATTTATTGGTATATTCTCCACTGTTCTTCTGACTCTTCATTTGGAATGGAAGGCTGCAAGGTGGTCCAGGGTGACCCAGGGGACCCTAAGCGGATCACTTCCTTCAGGCCATACCACCCTGAAAGCACCTGAACTCCTCTGATCACAGAAGTTAGCAGGATTTAGCATGTCCACTGGCACACCAAGGCCCATCTGTTGGCATTTAATGTAACAGCAGCAACATCGCGTGCTCCATTGGGAGATAAAGGACACTACAAGGCCCAAAATTCTCTGCCAGTCACGGAAGAGCATCCCGTTCAGGGCACGCATTGGAGCATTTAAATGATGAGGGCGGTGTCCTACATGCCTTCAATTGCCAAAGCCTCTGAAGAGAAGTGGGAACACTTCAAAACCCGTAAGGCATCTATGGCACATTGAACTGATTAAAGTTATCGTTATACTGGTGGATTGTAGATCACAAAGGCTCTTTAGGAGCATATTGCCACTAGAATGCTCATTGTACGTTGGGTACTTGGAGCTTGGATAAATACGCGGCACACCATGTCGCGAAGCACCACCGCAGGATGAGGAGGCCATGCAGTCTATTATTGAGCAGGCCGATTTCTTGGGGCAGCAACGGATTTAGCATGACCACCGGCACACCGAGGTCCATTTGGGGGCATTTAATGTTACAGCAGCAACATTGTGCGCTCCATTGGGAGATAAAGGACACTATAAGGCCCATAATGCTCTGCTAGTTGCAGCAGAGCGTCCCATTAAGGGCATGCATGGGAGCATTTAAATGATGAGGGAGGTGTCCTATGCACCTTCAGATGCCAAAGCCTCTGAAGAGAAGTGGGTACACTTCGAAACGCATCAGACATCCATGGCACATTGAACAGCTTAAAGTTATCGTTGTACTGGTGGACTGTATACCATAATGGCTCTTTAGGAGCATAATTGCCGCTAGAATGCTCCTTGTACGTTGGGTAATTGGAGCTTGGATATGTATATATATATATATATTACCTACTGGCGGTCGCCAGTAGGTATATATAGTTAGGATTTTTTCTCTATGGGTTTTTTGAAAATTCTATGTCTAATAACTTTGGCGTTTGTGGACGGAATCGGCTGAAATTTTCAGGAAAATGGCACATTTTGTTTCTGAGCAGCCCTTGAAAATTTGGGGGGGGTTCGTCCAGTGGGGGCCGAGAAAAAAGGGGGGTCCCAAAACGTGTTTTTAACATTGAGTTTTCCATAGGGCGGTTGGCCTCACTTTTAGCCCGAACGGCTGAATGGATTTGCACGAAACTTGGCAAAATTGTAGGGACTGGTAGCCCGATGTGCCTTTTGTAGGTCTCAATATATGTGCTCCAGTGGATTTTGAGAAATTAACGTTTAAAAAAAGATATATATCTGTAACAGCGGACCGGTTAGCGCTCTGGTTCGCGGACTTTTCGCGCAACGGAGCTTTGCGAAGCGAAGCTGATTGGTTCTCCGGCGTCTGTCAACATTCCAAACAGTCCGTAGCGGCCGCCATCTTGTCTCTCGGTAGGATCGAGAGACAAGAGGAGGTCAAAACAAAGGGGGAAATAACTATAAGGGGGCATAGTAGATCCTCGCTGACCCCCTAGGTTTGATGTGGAGGTTTTAAAAGGGCCCCGCGGGGCAAAAAAAAATAATAATAATAATAATCGAACGGCTGAATGGATTTGCACGAAACTTGGCAAAATTGTAGGGACTGGTAGCCCGATGTGCCTTTGCTAGGTCTCAATATATGTGCTTCAGTGGATTTTGAGAAATTAACGTTCAAAAAAAGATATATATCTGTAACAGCGCACCGCTTCGCGTACTTTTCGCGTTACGGAGCTTTGCGAAGCGAAGCTGATTGGCTCTCCGGTGTCTGTAAACATTCCAAACAGTACGTAGCGGCCGCCATCTTGTCTCTCGGTAGGATCGAGAGACAAGAGGAGGCCAAAGCGAAGGGGCAAATGACCATAAGGGGGCATAGTAGATCCTCGCTGACCCCCTAGGTTTGATGTGGAGGTTTTAAAAGGGCCCCGCGGGGCAAAAAAAATAATAATAATAATAATCGAACGGCTGATGACCATAAGGGGGCATAGTAGATCCTCGCTGACCCCCTAGGTTTGATGTGGAGGTTTTAAAAGGGCCCCGCGGGGCAAAAAAAAATAATAATAATAATAATCGAACGGCTGAATGGATTTGCACGAAACTTGGTAAAATATTAGGGACTGGTAGCCCGATGTGCCTTTGCTATGTCTCAATATATGTGCTTCAGTGCATTTTGAGAAATTAACGTTCAAAAACAAGATATATATCTGTAACAGCGCTCCGCTTCGCGGAGATAAAATTATATGTGTATTACCTAGCTGTTGCTAACACCAGTTAGCGACGGCTAGTAGGAGATAGCGACCATCTTGGGTCCCACTTTGCATGTGAGTGATATTTATCACTAATGACATGCAAAGTGGGCATGCCAAGATGTTAGCGACTGGAAACAGTCGCTAACATCGCTATCTCCTATTATCAACTTTTGGAAATATTCGAGATAAGCGCGAATATCTCCAAAAAGTAACAGCTGCCCTGAGCAGTTCTTAGCCATGTTATCCAATGGGAGGTGGATAACATGGCTAAGAGCATTAGCTCGGTAATGCATGAATATCGCGGAGTTTTCAGCGACATTAATGCATTGCGCTCGTTTTTTATCGTATTTGCGATAAACCTTGATAATAGCAAGGTTTATCTGCGATAATTTCTGACGGTAAAAAAATCGTTGCTAAGCATCGTTAGGGATAAATATTGCTTAACCTTGGTAATATGCCCCAACGTCTGTTAACGTTCGATTCGAAGGAAATCAGGAATTGTTGAAAAACATTGTGTGCGCCATCTTGTCTTTTTTCAAATGCCACACTTTTGTCGTGCACGGCAGCCATTTTAGATGCCTTGACCAGATCCACTCTGTGAACGCTGTCGATCCTTAGCATGGCTCCCCACCCTCGCAAGCATCTCCCCCAGGCAGTGGTCACCCCCGCTCTCTGTTTTATGCATGGGTAATAAACCTCCCCCCATCTGCGCTGTTCTTCCCTGAGAATCACACCCTGTGCCCGCCCGACACCTCCCTTTCGCCCTATTCACTACCGCACCCTCTGACACTCCTTTTCCTCTGTGTCCGATTGTCCAGGCCGGTCCTAGGCTATCAGCTAGCCCTGCAGATGTAGTTTATGGCCACAGCTGTAAAGAATCACCCGTCTTCAAAGGAGTTATAGTAGATCAAGGCCCACACTCGATGAGATCCGTCACAGCAGAAGCGTTGCTATTATCTGAAAACCATTCTGTATTGTGATTGGGGAGGGGACCGAGCGTGAAGCGGAAGATTCCAGGGATGACTCTTTGTACATCAAAGTTTTTACAATTATGTGTCACATTAAAAATATATAGCACTCCGACAAAGTAGTAAGATTATAAAACTTTAATAATTTATAAATATATACAAGAAAACAAAAATAGTAATAACATATAAACATTTTTAGAGAAAAACAACGAAGTAGCGGTCGGCTGTGCGAATAGTCCCAACGCAGCACAACGTCCAGATTTCCGGCGTGGGGCGTCGCGGGGGGTGGGTGATCAGTAGCAAACTGTTGTGCGAATAGTTCCAAGGCAGCAGAACGCGCCGAAATCTAGATGACACAAAAGTGATGTCTAGTAAGTTGCCACCCAGCAAATAACGGCGTGGGGCGTCGCGGGGGGTGGGTCATCAGTAGCAAACTGTTGTGCGAATAGTTCCAAGGCAGCAGAACGATGGCACCAAGGTGATGTCCAGTAAGTTGCCGCACTGGTTTTGGTATCCTACAATGCTGCTCCGAATAACGGCGTGGGGCGCCCCGGGGGAGGCGGCGTGAACGGGCCTCTCCAGGTGGAGTCTCGTCTGTTGTAGTGGGGCGCCCCTTTACCGTTTCAGTTGCCATTCCGTCCGCTTTTGGTCCACTGTGTCAAAATCCGCCATTCAGCTGAGTTGCGCCCACTCTTGCGGTGCAGCGATAGGCGGCTGTCACAGGACTCTCAAAATGGCGGCAGGCTGTTTCCTTTTTGGGCCTGGTCCACTGAAATGGCCCTGGGACACCTTGGAAATCGGACGCTTGTCTGCTAGGTCTTGGACCCCATTCTCGAAAGCGTCCCCTCCGCCTTGAGAATTCATCAAAAGTTTTGGGGGCTCCGACTCCTGCAGGCTTCTGGTGGGGAGCGGCTGCCATGATTGCTCGCGGAATGACCACGACGGAGCCACGAGATGGTGGTGCTTTCATGCTGACGCCAGCTTCAGTCTGAAACATCCAGAAACAAGGTGGGGCTTTCATCGTTTGGGGGAAAAAAAAAGTTTTCATCCAATGAAAAGTGTTGTTTTTAGGTCATATGATCAAGCCTTCCATCATTAGGAAACCAAAAGTAAAATGAACCAATGAAAAGTTTTATAAACAAGTCACATGACCTGTTATGCGGCATAGGGTATAAAATGCGGAGAAAATACGTTGGCACGTGAGGCGGCGTCAGTAGCGGACCGATGTGCGAATAGGCCGAAGGCAATACAACGCGCCAAGATCCGGATGGCATCGAGGTGGTGTCATAGTTGAGAGTTCTGAGCAGCGGTTGTAACACTGTCTGAAGCTTATTTGCAGCTGCTGCAGCTTCACTACGCGCCAAGATCCGGATGGCACCGAGGTGGTGTGTAGGAAGTTGCCGCACTGGTGTGGCCATCCTACAATGCTGAAAGTCGGCGTGGGGCGCCCCGTTGGCCTGTGAGTTTGCGTCAGTAGCGGACCGATGTGCGAATAGGCCGAAGGCAGCACAACGCGCCAAGATCCGGATGGCACCGAGGTGGTGTCTAGTAAGTTGTCGCACTTCTGTGGCCATCCTACAATGTTGAAAGTCGGCGTGGGGCGCCCCGTTGGCCTGTGAGATGGTGTCAGTAGCGGACTGATGTGTGAATGGGGCCAAAGGCAGCGCAACAATATTTTCTACTATATTTCCGGTGTAGAAGAGACCACAAGGCGCTGAGATGCCAAGATCCGGATGGCACCGAGGTGGTGTCTTGCAAGTTGTGGTACTGGTGTGGCCATCCTACAATGCTGAAAGTCGGCGTGGGGCGCCCCGTTGGCCTGTGAGATGGCGTCAGTAGCGGACCGATGTGCGAATAGGCCGAAGGCAGCACAACAATATTTTCTGACTGACACCACAAGGCGCTGAGATGCCAAGATCCGGATGGCACCGAGGTGATGTCTAAGTTGCGGACTGATGTGCGAATGGGGCCAAAGGCAGCGTAACAATATTTTTTGTATGGAAGATACCACTAGGCGTTGAGATGCCAAGATTCGGATGGCACTGAGGTGATGTCTAGCAAGTTGGTGTGGTCATCCTACAATGCTGAAACTCGGCGTGGGTCACCCCATTAGCCTGTGAGATGGCGTCAGTAGCGGACCGATGTGCGAATAGGCCGAAGGCAGCACAACGCGCCAAGATCCGGATGTCACCGTGGTGGTTTCATAGTTGAGAGGCACTTCATCTGCAGTGGGGCGCCGAGATCCGGATGGCACCGAGGTGATGTCTAGCAAGTTGCTGTACTGGTGTGGTCATCCTACAATGCTGAAACTCGGCGTGGGTCGCCCCATTAGCCTGTGAGATGGCGTCAGTAGCGGACCGATGTGCGAATAGGCCGAAGGCAGCACAACGCGCCAAGATCCGGATGTCACCGTGGTGGTTTCATAGTTGAGAGGCACTTCATCTGCAGTGGGGCGCCGAGATCCGGATGGCACCGAGGTGATGTCTAGCAAGTTGCTGTACTGGTGTGGTCATCCTACAATGCTGAAACTCGGCGTGGGTCGCCCCATTAGCCTGTGAGATGGCGTCAGTAGCGGACCGATGTGCGAATAGGCCGAAGGCAGCACAACGCGCCAAGATCCGGATGTCACCGTGGTGGTTTCATAGTTGAGAGGCACTTCATCTGCAGTGGGGCGCCGAGATCCGGATGGCACCGAGGTGATGTCTAGCAAGTTGCTGTACTTGTGTGGTCATCCTACAATGCTGAAACTCGGCGTGGGTCGCCCCATTAGCCTGTGAGATAGCAGTTCTTTGGATTTGGGCCTGGCTCGTCTGCTGTAGTGGGGCGCCCCTTTACCGTTTCAGTTGCCATTCAGCTGAGTTTCGGCTGCTCTTGATGCTACAGCGACAGGCGGCTGCAACAGGACTCTCAAAATGGCGGCCTGTTCTTTGGATTTGGGCCTGGTCCACTAAAATGGCCCTGGGACACCTTAGAACTCGGACGCTCGATTTTTTTTTCCTTTCCTGTACATGCAAAAAAAGGTAAATGCCCGGTACGTTACACGCTTCATCTGCCACGATGAACTCTCTAGAGGAACCGAAAAAAAATATAGTTGTGGTAACTATACCATGCATTGTCATATGGAGAGGTGGCACCAATTAATTATAGTGCTGCATAAAAGAGATTTGGAGGAGAACCCCTGACCTGCTAGTACATTCATCAAAGAAGTGGCACTGAGAGCTTCAGAGGCAAGGGAAACGGTCCCAAATATTTAGAAGAACTTTGGAAAGATTAAAATGACATGTTTAGATTGTGGCAAATTTATTTCATGTGGACATCTGAGTGTTACTCTAATAAATACAGTATATGAACATCATCATAGTCGATGGTTGGTAGAGACATTTTGACTATATCCTGGACCTGCCCGTCCTCGCCCAAAATGGCGCCAGAATAAATGGGACTCGTAACTCCTTGTTGTGTACTGGTTGCAGAACCTTGAAATCACGAGATACGTATGCAGTTTTGAAGCACATGGCGTGCGGGGACGAGAATTGATTGAATATTTCGACATCCCTATTGATATTAAGTTCTGATGTGTTATTGATTACTGTACTGTTGAAAGTTCGAATTAACGTCACCCATGGTACTTGCCCGCAAATGTATATCTAGATAATTTTATTGTAACTGGCCCTGTCGTATTTTAATTATAAAATGTACGTCCACCGATTCCGTAACTGTTAGACACCTTAGTTCTTGCAACCTAATGGCCCGCCCGTTACGTTCCTCTACAGTGTAAATGTCTATTTATCATATACGATTACAGTTTGCTCCGTGGCCGGCCCACGTGGTTATAGGCTCGTATTTGTATAATGAAATTTTCACAATAAAGGTTTTTAAAAGAAAACATGGTAGTAGTATATACATTGGTAAAGTTTTTAATAATAGTCACTGTTTTAGAATCATTAAAAGGCAAGTGAAATAAAGCAGACCAATTACATGAAGGGTAAAAGGTATAATACGAAGGAACGCAGTAAAGATAAATGGTCAAGGGCTGTTGTGTTTTCTATTCCTGCAACATAAAGTGATCGATAAGAATCTCATATTCAGGCGTATCGGCGACTAAGACAGCAGGTCGACCCTCTTTTGCTCAACGGCTCCGTCATGGGACGAAGAAACGCTCTTTTTCTCGAAAAAAGAATATATTTTACTTGCAGGACAGTTGTAAAATTTCCGGGAAAGTACATTAGCCTGGAACATTATAACATATATTTAAGAAAAAATAATGTTCGGAAGTAATGAAAAGCGTAATTTTTAGGTCATATGACCAAGCCTTTCATCATTACAATAAGAAAAGTAAAATGAACCAATGAAAAGTTTTATTAACAAGTCACATGACTTGTTATGCTTACGTTACGCGCTGCGCGCCCCGGATGACTTCCGGATGTGCTAACGCGGCGCGTCATATGACGCATTACGCGACAACGCAGGTACAGAATATAGTCAAAATGTCTCCACCAACCAGCGGTCGGAACACAACCCCTTTCAGCAGGCTAAATAGTTCTGTTAAATGACAACAGAAGGGACAGGCAACAAGAACCATCAGTCAAAGAGGGGAGGGCTAGTTCTTCTCTACCGGGTTACATTGGGGCGCTACCGGAACTGATCGAATTGGTAGTCTACAGTGTTTCTGGATGTTTCAGACTGAAGCTGGGGTTAGCATGAGAGCAGCACCATTTCGTAGCTCCGTCGTGGTCATTCCGCAACCAATCATGGCAGCCGTTCTTTATCGTTATTTTGGGCGGGGTGGGTGGCGGAGCAGAGCTGTTTTGCAGCCATCATTGTGTGGAGTTCAGTTCATCTCACTAGTTTTGTATTTGTCATGAGGGGTTGTTCCTAATGTTTCTATTTTAGCGAGGTCAAAAAGAGATCCCATTAGTGGCCTACTGATTTTGCTCGATTCCTTTTCTTTTTTTTTACACGATTTTTCGTTATCTGCAAAGACTAAACAGAGTATTGCGACTCTGTGTTTGTTTGTAAATAGAGAATGAACCAAAGAGAACTAATTCTAAAACAGTAAATACTTGGATAACAATGAATCAAATGGAGAGAGAAGCAGGCACGACGGATTACAATGGGGGCAAAGACCTGCGTTAACTACCTTTCACTATCTGCAAAGAGAGAGTACTCCTAATAGAAATGAGGGGGGGGGGCACCATTCAAAGCAGATCAGTGTGCATAAACACGAAAATGTTTTCACTTACCACGTACTTGACATTCGACAGCTTATGATATTTGCTATTAAAAAACCATTGAAATTCACTGAAAAAACCATAGGTTATAGACCATATATAGTTAGGAATTAGCATTTACAAAACCTTGAAAATTCACTGAAAAAACCATAGGTTATAGACCATATATAGTTAGGAATTAGCATTTAAAAAACCTTATTTTACTCACACAAAACCATTGAAATTCCATATATAGTTAGTTGCACTAACTATATATCGCGCACCTGCAATCCACTGCTGATGATGTCACATATTACATCATTCATGACATGGTCAGTGACATCACTGATGACATCACTGATGACATCTCAAATGACATCACTGATGACATCACTGATGACAACATCCAGTGACTGTATGTTTCTGTAAAGTTAAAATGTGTCTTACATATTGAAGAATGAGTGGAAGTATAAGTGTCTGGACAAAGGATTTAGTAGGTGCATGACTGAATGCATGAGTGAGTGATTAAATGTGTCTCACTGAGTGCATGGGTTAGTGACTAAAGTGTCTTAATTTGTGCATCATTATGTCTGTTGTTCTGTAAACTGCTGCATGTTTTGATCAGTAGCTATATGATTAACTATATGGGTTACTGATTGATTGTCCAAGTATTTGTATGGGAGACTGAGTGTGTGTGTGGCTGGCTGGGAGGTGTGTGACTCTGTGCAGATCAATGTGTACTTGTATCAATGATTGTATAACAAGGTAAGTATGTGTTAGTATATGTTTGAAAATGTAAGGTGCTCTATGTTTAACTGTATAGACAAGAAAATGGAAGTGTCATTGATTCTTTACAGGACTGACTAGGTGTGTGAGTAACTCCATGGATGAGTGGCAGACTGTGAGTGTCTGTATAGGTGTATGAGTGCATATGATAGTGTTGTAAAGATGAGTGATTGTATGTATGAATGATAGTATGGGTGAATGAGTGAAGGTGTGTGTAGACGTAGGAATCAGTGAGTGCGTATGTAGTAACTAGTATTGGTGTGTCAATGGTTTCAAAAATTATATTCTGTATTTAACACTGGGTGAAACAGAGGTTATATTAAAATGTGAGGAGATGCATTGTATTGTCACATGAATGATATCATCAGTGATGTGGTCATTGATGTCAAATGAGATGTCATCAGTGATGTCATCAGTGATGTCATTTGAGATGTCATCAGTGATGTCATCAGTGATGTCACTGACCATGTCATGAATGATGTAATATGTGACATCATCAGCAGTGGATTGCAGGTGCGCGATATATAGTTAGTGCAACTAACTATATATGGAATTTCAATGGTTTTGTGTGAGTAAAATAAGGTTTTTTAAATGCTAATTCCTAACTATATATGGTCTATAACCTATGGTTTTTTCAGTGAATATATATATGGTCTATAACCTATGGTTTTTTCAGTGAATATATATATATATATATATATATATATATATATATATTCACTGAAAAAACCATAGGTTATAGACCATATATAGTTAGGAATTAGCATTTAGAAAACCTTATTTTACTCACACAAAACCATTGAAATTCCATATATAGTTAGTTGCACTAACTATATATCGCGCACCCGCAATCCACTGCTGATGATGTCACATATTACATCATTCATGACATGGTCAGTGACATCACTGATGACATCACTGATGACATCTCAAATGACATCACTGATGACATCACTGATGACATCTCAAATGACATCACTGATGACATCATGACACACCAATACCAGTTACTACATACGCACTCACTGATTCCTACGTCTACACACACATTCACTCATTCACCCATACAATCACTCATACATACAGTCACTCATTATTACAACACTATCATATGCACTCATACACCTATGCAGACAGTCACACACTGCCACTCATCCATGGAGTTACTCACACACCAAGTCAGTCCTGTAAAGAATCAATCACACTTCCATTTCTTCATCTATACAGTTAAACACAGAACACCATACTTCAGTGACATCACTGATGACATCACTAATGACATCTGAAATGACATCACTGATGACATCTCAAATGACATCACTGATGACATCATGACACACCAATACCAGTTACTACATACGCACTCACTGATTCGTACGTCTACACACACATTCACTCATTCACCCATACAATTACTCATACATACAGTCAGTTATTATTAGAACACTATCATATGCACTCATACACCTAGTCAGTCCTGTGAAGAATCAATCACACTTCGATTTCCTCATCTATAGTTAAACACAGAACACCATACTTTTCACACATATACTAACACATACTTACTCTCTTATACAATCACTGATACAAGTACACATTGATATGCACAGAGTCACACACCTCCCAGCCAGCCACACACACACTCAGTCTTCCATACATCCACTCATTCTTCAATATGTAAAACGTATTTAAACTTTACAAAAACACACAGACACTAGATGATGTCATCAGTGATGTCATTTGAGATGTCATCAGTGATGTCATCAGTGATGTCACTGACCATGTCATGAATGATGTAATATGTGACATCATCAGCAGTGGATTGCGGGTGCGCGATATATAGTTAGTGCAACTAACTATATATGGAATTTCAATGGTTTTGTGTGAGTAAAATAAGGTTTTCTAAATGCTAATTCCTAACTATATATGGTCTATAACCTATGGTTTTTTCAGTGAATTTTCAAGGTTTTGTAAATGCTAATTCCTAACTATATATGGTCTATAACCTATGGTTTTTTCTGTGAATTTCATTGGTTTTTTAACAGCTAATATCTGTAGCTGTAAAATGTATTCTCCTTTAAATCCCAAAATATATTTTATATGTTTATGAATAATTTTTTTTAAAAATATTTTTTTTTCTTCGTTCCCGCTTCGCGAATCGGGAAGCTTCCCGTTAGCTGACCTTGATGCCGCGAAATAGACAGCGAGCCGGTAAACGTTTCTTTACCGCAAGTGCCGCGTTAGAAAACAACATCGTGACGCCTCCCGTCCGCATGACGTTTCACGTTCTCGCGTGATACGTCATATGACGTGCTACGTTAGCGAACTGGTACGCGAAGCGAGTCGCAAAGCGCAGGTTTCTGGAAGCAAACCGGGAGGCCCTGCAAAGCGCTTAACGTAAACACAGCAAGTCATGTGACTTGGTAATAACACTTTTCATTGGTTCATTTCACTTTTGGTTTCCTAATGATGTAAGACTAGGTCATATAATCTAAAATGAACACTTTTGATTGGTTGAGAACTCTTGTTTTTCCCAAATGATGAAAATCCCTCCTTCTTTCCTCACTCTGACTTTCATCATTGTGAGAGAAAGACCCTTTGTGATCACTGAGCAATGGCTTCTTTAGTAGCTTCAGCTGGTGCTTCCCCACCACCTCCACCACATCCAAGGAAGAGTGGACCACCTGCTCAAGTTATAATTCAACAAGAAGAGGAAGAAGAGGAACAGGACGACGAGCACGAAGAGAGGCAGTTTTTGCCTGAGCAGCCCAGGACGTCTCACCGGAAAGAAAACTTAATTTGGCAATTTTTTAAAATTCCCAAAGGTCAGAAAAAAGTAAATGCAAGATACGTAACTTGCCTTATATGTCAAGATAGACTGTCCAGAGGAACCGAGAAAAAATACAGTTTCGGAAACTACACAATGCATCGCCATATGACTAGGTGGCATCCTAACAACTACAGTGCTGCACAGTTTCGGAACGACCTAGATAATCTCCCTATTATGGCCAGAAGATCTGTTGTACCGGAAGTAACGGGACCAGAGGGCAGGGAGATGGTGCCAAATATACAAATGAGATTTGGTGAAGTAAAACACATCTGCGTATTTTGCGATGGATTCATTTGCTACGGAGAAAGAAGCATCACTCTGATCAACAGAGCTATTGACTATCATATGCAAGTTTGTACGAAACGCCCAAAATAATAAATACTTCTTTTTTTGTTTTGTTGCTCCTGTTGAGCCCTTTACAATGAATCGTTTTCATTGCCCCCTCCAAGAAAAACCCCAAAAAATATAAAACTGTTCAGAAAAATTCAAAAAAAGTAAAAAAATGTTCCGAAAAATAATAAAAAAAATATAAAACAACAAAAACAATAAAAAAAAAGTTCTTTTCAGAACTACCTCCCCGTTATTAAAAAATTGGTACAATATTTGGAACTGTGCCAACCTCTATTTCTCTTAGTTCGCTTCCCAGTTCGCTCGCCGGTACGCGAACCGGAAGCGAACCAAAAACAGTAAGTATAAGGGAAGGAAACAGACACTTATGTTAAAAGAAAGACAGCTATAGGGGAGTAAACTAGAGATACTATTACCCGTAATCCACTGCTGATGATGTCACATATTACATCATTCATGACATGCTCAGTGACATCATCAGCAGAGGATTGCGGGTTTTTTGGCAACGTGCCTTATCCACGGTTTAATAACGCTGCCTTTTGCTTTATATAAGTTTTCAAATTGTATGAAATATATACCAATAGGTCGTTATGAACCTTTAGGTAGTGCTTTTCTTCATGAGGTCTGGTCGCTTCCATACACATACAGATGTTTCAAAGATGATCAAGAAGTTTATCTGAATGGAGAGGAATGCACTGAGATGCCAGATCATTCACTAATGTGTAGGCACATACAGTTACACGGTTCATGCAACAAACACCGACCAAATATGGCTTGCGTGTTGCAAGGCACACCAGTTCCTGCTATCATCCCCATGTTCAAGTTGTTGGAAAATGGTAGTTATTTGATGCTCAATAATGAAGATTGTTCTGAGTTAATTAAAAGTATTCCTTTTATCGTAACAGTAAGTGAACGGGTTATTTGCTGCAGAAATGTTCTATTTCCTCCCACACATGAACATAGGGAGTTTTCAATCTGGCCACAAATACCAACCTTGGGACAGATTTCAACGGCATGGCAAGAATAAGAGCTCTTTTGTCTCAGAGAGAGGTGGCCTTGAGTTCGGCCCGTGAAACTTTCGTGCTTCACATAGCGAACACCCGTACAGAGGTGCAGACCCTTTTCAATTCAGATTTGCCTTTCAATTTCAGCAAGATGGTTCCGACTATCTTTAACGCATCCTCCACAAAGACCCTGGCGCACTTTTTTAAAGTTGTTACCAGTGGTCTCGTGACTTCATTTGAGAAAATCTTTGGAGTCATCCCTGCTTCCTTTCATTCTATTTTCTCCACTCTGGTTCGTGGATTGGCATTTTTACTTGCATTACCAGCGGACGCTCTTGTGCTTTTTTACATTTTTAAATATGGATGTCCCTCCTATGCAACCTCCCACCCTGCAGCTGCTGACACTGTTCCGCAATCGCATGCTAGAATATTATGGCACAATGCCGTTGGCGATATTAAGCACGGCATATGGATTATCTTTTCGATTCTCCTACTTCACCTGTGTCCAGCCTGTATTTCACTGCCTGACCTGTGATTTCGATTGGGCCATTGATTTGTGTCTCTGCGGACCGGTTTCTCCTGACGTCGACTTTAATCAGCTGATGACTCCTATCATTACTCACGAGTTGGTTTGTCCTGGCGAAAGGATTATGGCTGTGGCATTGATGCATGGACTACTTGGTCCCTGGAATTTACTGGCGGCAGCACAGTCTTTCTTGGAACAGAGCTTTCTTGAAAACCCACCGAGCTGTCCTCTGATGGTGATAGAGGATCCGGTGCTGGGAGAGCACGTATGTTCTTTTCCGCTTTTAAATTGGATGGCTGAACTGTTTTCGGATGAAGACGGTGACTTCCTATTGGAGGCTGTTGCAGCTTATTTTGCATACACAGTTATGTCATAGACCTTTTTCATGTTTGATATGCTGAGTACTAGCATTTCATTGACAATTCATTGACTTATTTGTCAAGTTTTTATTATTTACCTTGCCTATTGGCTTAAGACTCGATAAAGTACTTGGCTGTTTTATTTTTCTTTAGCATTAAATTTTCCTAGTTTTTAATGCTTTACCTTGCGGACCGTCCACATATAAACTTGCAATCTGCTCTCATGAGATGGCACTTCTATTATCTTATTCAGTTCGTTTCCGGATCATGGGGAGGTGTCATCTAGGTCCTGGATATCTTTACACCGTGTTAAGTTAGCATGGGCTCATTACCGGTTTAAACGCCATTTTTCCTTTTTTGCAACTTCTGCACACGACACTTAGTTGTTGCTTTAGCTTTCCACCTAGTAGTTCATCGTGGTTTACATGAGAATAATATGTTATTGCTCTACTATCTGCTTTGCTTGTTAAACTATATCTGTACAGCGAGTGCTAAAGTTTCAAGAACAACACGATACAGAATTGTTATGAGGTCTGATCTCCACGACTTCATACTCATAACATAAGTGCAACTTCTGCCAATTCTGGGCATGAGGCGGGTTTTATATTGCTTTGCCGAACACACATACACAACAGTTGATGCGGTTCACATGAAGAGAGAGCTGGTGTATGCTGATGTGATTCCTTCAAATCTAAGACACTAAAGTATGGGAACGCCCTAAACCAACACAAAGAGACCTTCTTAGCAAATAATATAATATGTGTATTAGGGAGGGTGAGATATAAGCAGCCGCGGGCCGTGGAGGGAGTTACGGTGAGGCAGGGAGGCGGGGAGGGGGAGAAGCAGGGTGGAGCCCTCTCTACCTTGCCCCTCCCCCTCCCCGCCTCCCTGCCCCACCGTAACTCCCTCCACGGCCCGCGGCTGCTTATAAGTGTTGCTAACTCTTATTCATTTACAGCATGTTAACATACTGTCACCATTCGCTTTTTATGTACTAGTAACTATGCTGGTAATTTTGCTACTGATAATATGTGTACTTGTATTCTCCACCCTGCTTCTCCCCCTCCCCGCCTCCCTGCCTCACCGTAACTCCCTCCACGGCCCGCGGCTGCTTATAAGTGTTGCTAACTCTTATTCATTTACAGCATGTTAACATACTATCACCATTCGCTTTTTATGTACTAGTAACTATGCTGGTAATTTTGCTACTGATAATATGTGTACTTGTATTATCTAAGATACTACGCCTGAGAAGACGGCATTAGTAAATAAACATTTCAAATACACATGTGTTCTTCTTAACTCCATGTTCTGGTTTCTAAGAAATATATAACGACCGACTGTTCATGAGTTCCACGTATCCTGAGGTACTATAAGTTCATATTCTGGATTGTCTAAACATTGAGAGTTTGTTATATCCAATGTGACACTGTACCTAGCTTGCTAAGGAGTTTTTGATTACTAACGTGAGTTTTGGGACACCCTAATTCGCCGAGGTTCCAATCCTCTGTCCACAGTTCTGTGTGAGAACAGAAACCCTGCGACAGGGGCACCCCCGACCCTTGCTGGAGCTTCATCACACTTGCGATACAACTCCAGCAATGCGCCACCTTTACGGCACAGATACATCATGCATCTGTGCTGTTTTTGCCCCATGATGCGCCGCATTGTAAATGCAGCACACCATAGGTGACGGAACAGCGGCACAGAATGACTAACACATCCCTGGTGATGCGCCAGTCATCATAAATGTATCCCTATGCTTCTTATCTTGTTAGAGATGAACCGCCATATGTATCATCAAAGTTTTTTGCATTTCCTAAATAGCGAACTTTAAGGAATAAATAGCGATTCTTTACCATTCCTAGTTTGCGATTAGCTATTTGCTAATTACAAATTACTCATTCATTTCCTTCATTTCCATAGGGCGGTTGGACTCACTTTTAGCTCGAACGGCTGAATGGATTTCCACGAAACTTGGCAAAATTGTAGGGACTGGTAGCCCGATGTGCCTTTGCTATGTCTCAAGATATATGCTCCAGTGGTTTTTACGAAAATTAACTTTGAAAAATATATATTGGGCTACATTGGCCTATATATATGTTGGAGCCCAAATGTAGCCCAATGTAGCCCAATGAAGCCCAATGTAGCCCAATGTAGCCCAAAGATGGCCGCCAGACACACAAAAAAACAAATGTAGCCCAAATATCAGCCAGATGTAGCCCAACTATAGCCCAGTGACAGAATGACCAATCAGCTTCGCAAACCTCTGTTACGCGAAGCGGAGCGCTGTTACAGATATATATCTTTTTTTGAACGTTAATTTCTCAAAATCCACTGGAGCACATATATTGAGACCTAGCAAAGGCACATCGGGCTACCAGTCCCTAATATTTTGCCAAGTTTCGTGCAAATCCATTCAGCCGTTCGATTATTATTATTATTTTTTTTTTTGCCCCGCGGGGCCCTTTTAAAACCTCCACATCAAACCTAGGGGGTCAGCGAGGATCTACTATGCCCCCTTATAGTTATTTCCCCCTTTGTTTTGACCTCCTCTTGTCTCTCGATCCTACCGAGAGACAAGATGGCGGCCGCTACGGACTTTTTGGAATGTTGACAGACGCCGGAGAACCAATCAGCTTCGCTTCACAAAGCTCCGTTGCGCGAAAAGTACGCGTCCTGGGACGCTGCCAGGTCCGCTGTTACAGATATATATCTTTTTTTAAACGTTAATTTCTCAAAATCCACTGGAGCACATATATTGAGACCTACAAAAGGCACATCGGGCTACCAGTCCCTACAATTTTGCCAAGTTTCGTGCAAATCCATTCAGCCGTTCGGGCTAAAAGTGAGGCCAACCGCCCTATGGAAAACTCAATGTTAAAAACACGTTTTGGGACCCCCCTTTTTTCTCGGCCCCCCCTTGACGAACCCCCCCCCAAATTTTCAAGGGCTGCTCAGAAACAAAATGTGCCATTTTCCTGAAAATTTCAGCCAATTCCGTCCACAAACGCCAAAGTTATTAGACATAGAATTTTCAAAAATCCCATAGAGAAAAAATCCTAACTATATATACCTACTGGCGACCGCCAGTAGGTCATATATATATATATATATATATATATATATATATTCACTGAAAAAACCATAGGTTATAGACCATATATAGTTAGGAATTAGCATTTAAAAAACCTTATTTTACTCACACAAAACCATTGAAATTCCATATATAGTTAGTTGTACTAACTATATATCGCGCACCCGCAATCCACTGCTGATGATGTCACATATTACATCATTCATGACATGGTCAGTGACATCACTGATGACATCACTGATGACATCTCAAATGACATCACTGATGACATCACTGATGACGTCATCCAGTGACTGTATGTTTCTGTAAAGTTAAAATATGTCTTACATATTTAAGAATTAGTGGATTTATAAATGTCTGGATGAAGGATTTATTAGGTGCATGACTGACTGTATGAGTGAGTGGTTAAATGTGTCTCACTGAGTGCATGGGTTAGTGACTAAACTGTCTCAATTTGTGCATCATTATCTTTGTTGTTCTATAAACTGCTGCATGTGTTGATCATTAGCTATATGATTAACTATATGCGTTATTGATTGGTTTCCTACGTATTTGTATGGGAGACTGAGAGTGTGTATGGGTGGCTGGTAGGTGTATGACTCTGTGCATAGATGTGTGAGCAGTTGATTCACTAGATGTATGGGTTCAAAAGTGCATGTGGAAACAGCTGTATGGGCGGTTGACTGTGTGCATGAGTGTATGGGTGAGTGAATGGATATCTCAGTGCTGCATGTAAAAGTAAGTACATATGTAAAAAACAGTACATGTGAGAGTTGACATATATAAATAACTGTGCATAAGAGCCAGTGAATGTGTGAGTGGCTGTATGGATCATTGTGAACTTGTATCAGGGATTGTATAAGAGAGTAAATATGTGTTAGTATATCTTTGAATAAGTAAGGTGTGTATAACTGTATAGTTGAGAAAATGGATGTGTGATTGATTCTTTCCATGACTGACAAGGTGTGTGTGTAACTCTATGGATGAGTGACAGTCTGTGAGTGTCTGTTTACACTTACTGTATCTAAGGTTATATTAGAGTCTGAAGAGCTTCATCGTATTATCACATGAATGATGTCATCAGTGATGTCATCAGTAATGTCAAATGAGATGTCATCAGTGATGTCATCAGCGATGTCATTTGAGATGTCATCAGTGATGTCATCAGTGATGTCATTTGAGATGTCATCAGTGATGTCATCAGTGATGTCATTTGAGATGTCATCAGTGATGTCATCAGTGATGTCATTTGAGATGTCATCAGTGATGTCATCAGTGATGTCACTGACCATGTCATGAATGATGTAATATGTGACATCATCAGCAGTGGATTGCGGGTGCGCGATATATAGTTAGTACAACTAACTATATATGGAATTTCAATGGTTTTGTGTGAGTAAAATAAGGTTTTTTAAATGCTAATTCCTAACTATATATGGTCTATAACCTATGGTTTTTTCAGTGAATTTTCAAGGTTTTGTAAATGCTAATTCCTAACTATATATGGTCTATAACCTATGGTTTTTTCAGTGAATTTCATTGGTTTTTTAAAAGCTAATATCTACAGAAGTAAAATGTATTCTTCTTTAAATCCAAAAATATATTTTATATGTTTATTAATAATTTTTTTTAAATATTTTTTTGGTTTCGCTCCCGGTCCGCTAACCGGGAAGCTTCCAGTTAGCTCAATTCGATTCCGCGATCCCGTCCGCGAACCGGTAACAAATCAACATAGTGACGGTATTGCGTTGCCGCGTAATGCGTCTTATGACGTACTGCGTTAGCGCACCTGGAAGTGCCCCGGGGCGCGGACCGAGGCGCGAAACGCAACTCCCCGGAAGCGATCCGCGGCGCGAAAGCGCGACGTATCGCGTTGCCGCGAAATGCGTCTTGTGACGTACTGCGTTAGCGCACCCGGAAGTGTCCCTGGGCGCGGACCGAGGCGCGAAGCGCAGCGAACCGGAAGCTAACCGGGGAGCGTTCCGCAGCGCGTAACATGAAAGTTAGAGTCATGTGACTTGTTAATAAAGCTTTTCATTGGTTCATTTCACTTTTAGTTTCATAATTATGGAAGGCTAGGTCAGGTGACCTAAAAATAACACTTTTCATTGGTTGAGAAGTATTGTTTTTTCCAAATGATGAAAACCCCTCCTTCTTTCCTCACTCTGACTTTCATCATTGTGAGAGGAAGACCTTTATTAATACTTGAGAAATGACTTCAGTACTTGCTTCAGCTGGTGCACCCCCACCACCACCTCCACCTCCTCATGGGAAGAGAGGACCACCTCCCCAGGTGATCACCAACACAGAGGAGGAAGAGGAAGAACTAGAGGAAGAGGAGAGAGAAGAACCACAGTTCTTGGAAGAGGTGCCCCGGGTTTCCCATAGGAAAGCCAGTTTCATCTGGCAGTTTTATTCAATCCCTCCAGGGCAAAAGAAAGTGAATGCGAGGTATGTCACCTGCCTCATCTGCAAAGAGAAATTATCAAGAGGGACTGATAAAAAGTATAGCTATGGGAACTATACCATGCATAGGCACATGACCAGGAAGCATCCACTTAATTACAGCCGGGCGGAAATACGGGATATGGAACAAAACCCAACAGCAACTCCTGTGGCCAGGTCAACATCGTCAATATCATTGACACCAGCAGAGGCACGGGAAACTGTGCCAAACATCCAAGAGAATTTTGGGCACATGAAACATACTTGTATGCACTGTGGTGCGTTGATATCATGTGGTAACATGAGTATTAATGCCATCAACCTGGCTTATGACAATCATAATTGCCCTAACCGCCCCCAGTAATTTTTGCTCCTGTTGAGCCCTTTTCAACGCCTGTTTTTTGTTGTTCCCCCCCCCCCCAAAAAAACCAAAAAAAATATAAAATCGTTCAAAAAATACAAAAAAAACAAAAAATGTTCAAAAAATACAAAAAAAATATAAAACAACAAAAATATAAAAAAAAAAGTTCTTTTCAGAACTACCTTCCCTTTCCAAAAAAATTGCTAGAATGTTTAGCACTCTGGCAAGCTCTATTTCTTTTGGTTCGCTTCCGGTTTAGCTTCCCGGTACGCGTACCGGGAGCTAACCAAAAAAAAAACTTTTTTAAAAAAAAGAGTAAGTATAAGGAAAGTAAACAGAGAGTGATGTTTCAAGAAAGACAGCTATAGGGAGTAAAGAAGAGATACTATTTAATAGATCTATTTACCAAAGAACAGACAGAAGATGGTATAATTGTGAAAAACAAAATAGATAACGAAGTGAAAGAAAAACAAGCATTGGCATAGCCAATAGGTATCGACTTTTGGACCTTCTAAGTCCTTGGTGCAGCAACATCAACTGTTGCATGGCTAAACACGTATAAGGTCCCAAAGGCGAGACCTATTGTCTATGCCAATGCTTGTTTCTTAAGTAGAATTGCAATACGTATGGCTCTTCCATGTAAAAAAATCTTATCTTGTGCTCTAAAGATTGCTAAAGTCTCGACAGAGAACAGGCTAGATTGTAAGTAGAGTAAATTGCGCTTGGTGATCTGTTTGAGGGAGCGTCTGCTTTGCCTGGTGTCTTTGGAGAGCAATTTTGATTGTTATACTGGACAATATAGCCCTAATGTAAATAACATAGGGGCATATTATCAACATAGGCAATAAAATTTTTGCAGCTTTTATCGGCAGAAATGTGTCGCTAAAGCTGCTTTTGCGGCAGAAAACTGCCGCTAAAGCCGCTTTTGCACCAGTTTTCTGCCAATAAAAAGAGCAATAATTTTATTGGCTGCATTCATAATATGCCCCTTAGTGTGCTTCAACTACACAGAGAAAGCATTATGAACAAATAGTGATACAGTGATCAGTCAAAGACACTAAGAGTAATAGAGACGGAGTGAGTGAACAAGAGTGAACAAGAGTGAGGAACTATGAGAAGAGAGGGACTGAGAAAAAAAGTGGAAGGAGTTGAGTAAGTAGGTAATAGAGAAAGGAATGAGGGAAGTAGCAAAGGCAGGAAACTGAGGATTAAAGAAATGAAGCAGTGGAACTAATAGTAGTTCAATGTGATAGAAATGTAACGAAAAGAGTACAAAATACTTACCTTATAATTGTCGTTAAATTCCTCACTTTTTATTTTTATACTTTCAATCTGTGAAAGAGAGAACAAACATTTGAAAAATATAAAAACATGTATTAAAAAATTACAAAAGACAAGGGCAAAGATTGAAGGACAAACAGTTTTTCAATAACTTTGACACTTACAGAAGCTACACAGTCCTAAAGATATACATTTTAAACTAACACTATCTTGATGCAGATGAAGTGAGGCCTATCTTAAAACATGGTGCATCTTTTGCATTGCTGTTGTCTCAGAAAAGTGTCGCAAGACACTAAAATTTAAAATAATTGCTTCAGGATGCCAATAAGATGTCTACTATCCAGAGTTTTGTTTCAGGTGAGGCCTACTCAGGGTTGCAGATGAAATTTCGAGTTGTTGAAGAGAATAGAGGACATAATACATGTGAAGGTCTACCAATGAAGTGAGTCATGTCCACTGCAATCTTCAACAAAGTCCAAACCTCCTATGTTTCCCTGGACAGACCTAAACTTGATCTGCACAATGTGATTCGTAATGATAGGAAACACACATGATGTAATTGAAATACATGCAATTTATTTTGCTCATTTCACAATCACGTCACTTGTGTTTCCTTTGCTTATTTATCTCATTGTGCAGATGTAGTCTAGCATATCAAAGAATACGCAGAAGTGCAGCACTGCATGCAACAACTTTGACACTTACAGAAGCCTCACCTTCTCCATGCCTCCTACACAGTTCTACATATACATCATAAATGCAAACAGTACAGAATTAATTATACATCTTAAATGGTTTATTTTTGCTGTTCTCAGAATGTATCAAAATTCACTAAAAACAGTGACTTGAAGGTATTCATCATGTAACAGCGGGGAAAAAAAAACACAATCAAAATGATTGTGTTTAAAAAACCCATACAACATCAGAAATTAAAATTCAGAACTCCTTAAAGTTAACTTACTTTCCATGACGTCCAAGGATGTCCTATGAACAGCTTACACTCTTTTGTGCTGTTATTACTTTCAGCCCGCCACTTTCTGAAAGAAAACCTCCATCGTTTTTAAAAACACGTTACATGCAATAAATGACTTCTTGCTCTGTACCACTATTTTCCACAAGGCCAAATCTAGTCAGAGATATTTATAACTCTTGGATTTCTTGTAAGCCAATCCCATCATTTGGCATTTCCGCAACTTTCACAATTAAAATGTTGAAGATCATTTTCACAATCCTGGAATAGTAATATCTTCCCCTTCTTGCTCAGTCATGTTCTACATTTCCTATGACACTGATACTGCTTAATATGAAGCAGACTTACACTACCTCTATGAGTAGTACAATTATTTAATTCTCTACATCACTTTTAATCTCAAAGCAATGTAAAACAGTAGACAGCATTGCAGACTTACATTCCCTCTACTCCATGTTTTGATTGGCTGCTTCAATTAGCTTATGAAAAGAAACAGTTTTTCTGAACTCATTCAAAGTGCACATATATCTCCATGATGTCCAATCCTATGATTAGAAGTTATGTCTCTGAACTACACTTATCCTCAAGGCCAAATTGTGTAGGAGCCATTAGAACTTCTTGAAATTCCACAGAGCACATCCCGAGATTATTTCCCTAAAATTTTGGTTTTAAAAACACCAGGTAAGAGTTTTTAAGGTCATACGGCAATTTTTTTTTGAAAATTAAAACAGAATCATTGCAGAATGACCAGCCATTTCTAGACTTTAAATAAGCTGTGTAATGTCCTGATGATATTGAAGGGCCGTCATGATATATAATTGCTGTAGTTACAAAAGTCCTTCCTGATATTGACAACTGCGAAGCTACAAAATTTTTTATTAAAGTTGTCAATTTTGTTCCATCAGGCCTACATCGTTGGAACATTAAAATGACGTACTGGCCATATGTTCGTATAAATAATGTGGACATCATTTCAGATTTACATTGGCTACACTCCATGTTGTGATTAGCAGCTTTTACTAGCTTATTAAAGGAGACTGATTTACTGTCTGGCAAAGTTAAATATATAAATCTTTCTGAGTCTACACTAGTAGTACTTGATACCATACAGTTCTCGCAGTCATGCTGCCATTGATAAGAAAGCCCAAACAGCTGATCTACATCTACACCTTCAGCATGTAATACATCAAGCATATACATTAAAAACTCCTGACAATCTTGCTGAATATTTTGAGAGAATTGTGTTTGGCCTGAACATCTATCTAACAGATTTCTAATTTCAGACACACTTTCTATGTTTCTTCTATCAGTGGTACATTTCTCTAACACAGAATTTAACAAACTGCAAAATCTTTGATCAGAATTGACCACAATCTCTTCTTTTACATTTTTTAGAGAAAACAAAACATTAATTACTACATTAGCATAGCAGTTGACACCAGAACTGTTTTCAAACTGAAAACCAACAACATCTTCAACAGAATCCTCTTTGTTTCTGCTTGTAATTTTAGGTTCATCGACTTTTCGTCTTTTTGCTACAACCTCCCCAGTATTGGTCACATTTCTTCGTTTCCGGCCTACCACACGTTTCTCAAACAAAGGATACTGAGGCAAATGTGGCGCATACTCTCTTCTTAACCTATTGTATTCCTTAACACAATCTAGATCCGCACAAATGTTTGTGACATCACACTCAATCAAGTACAATCCCGATAAAGTTCTAACTCGTGACAATGCCACGTATGCCATACCCTCCTTGAACACAGAACTGCCAATATTCACCAATGCACAGTCTACACTTAAACCTTGCGATTCATGGATTGTCACCGCATATGCCAAGCAAACAGGAAACTGCTTACGGCGAACATATAAGTCTTTCACAAGCAAAAATCTAGCAGAGCAACGACCAATTAGCTGTACTTCCTCAATGCCATCAAATTTAATTTTTAAAAATTCAATTCCATCTCTATTTCTGTATTTTACAAAATCAACAACATTACCCATTGACCCATTTACCAGACCTCTTTCAACATGTAAATTCCTTCTTAAAATTATACGGCAGTTCAAGCACACATTCAGAGTCTTTTCAAAACCTGCAGTTTTAGATATAGTCTTCTCTAATGAATCCAATTTTGTTTTCAGATTCTCAGACAAAATAATTGTTGATCCCATATGCTCTACTCTGTCAATAGCTTCCAGTTTCACAATCTCTTGCTTTTCTAAATTCAACATTTTGTTGTTGAATTTGGCACATTCTGCAAGAGTTGGCATCAAACATATTCCAGATTTCTTATCAGTAATTTTCTGAAAAATATTCTCAGGCACAACATCTTGTTCTGGATACAAATTTGACAGTAATCGTGCATGTAAAGCTTCTTTCCCATGCTCGGTCACTTTTCCAATTCTAACATCTTGTAGAATAGTCTTGTAAACTTCATCCTTCGCCTGACGCATATTTTCATGCAGTTCAGCATAATTGAAGTTTAACCATATATTGACATTGCCAATGCTGCCTAGGCACTTCCTAGTATCTTCATGCGAGAGCATTTTGAACACAGGTTGCCCTTTCACTGGTGTCAGCTGTAGAAGATCTCCGAAAACAATGATGTGTTTGCCACCAAATAACACATCATACTCTGTTTTGAGAACTTCTTGCATCCTCAAATGCACAAAGGCAAGCATGACATTGGAAACCATGCTTACTTCGTCAATGATAAGAAGTTTCATTTTCCTCAAGATTCTTGAAACTTCAAAACAAGCATCTCCAGATAGCTTGTGATATTCTAATTTGTTGTCATGCTCCACTGGCAGCATCAGTAAACGATGTAAAGTAATCCCTTTAATATTATGTGCTGCCAGTCCAGTTGGAGCAGTGACAACACAAGACAGCGATGACTCTGTCCTTTCCTGCAAATAGCATGAAATTGCTTTAATGAGGAAACTTTTTCCAGTTCCCGCTTCTCCACTCACGTACAGTCGGACAGGTTTCAACGACGTACATGAGCACTCTTTCTTATCATGACTTAATCCATGATCAATTTGCATGGTAACTTCGTCATATATTTTCCTCTGCTCAACGTTGAGTTGCCTTTCCAACTCTTCTAAGTTAACCGCATCCTCTTGAGCATGTGCCATGGCTCTTTCCACTTCATTCATAGCAGTGGCAGCTTCATTTTCAATAAGAGGTCCTCCTAGTGGATCCTGACTCAATGAAGCAGAACTCTGACTGTCCTGAGAACTGTCTCTGGCAATCTCGGCTGCAATCGTTGCTTCCTGCTCAATTTCCGCATTCAACATTTCTACATATTTGGGAAAAGCAGGACATTCTATGGTCTCCTTGGCGGCATTGAAAGAGTCTTCGTAACAGAGGAAATCTCCAAGCAGTTCCTCTTCTGCACGCCAAGGCTTGAAAAGTTGCAAAAGTGCTAAATAGAAAAACTCCTTTTTTTCAGGAGATTCGCCACTCAATTTTCGATGGTTTATCAAGTGGCATTTTCTTTGCTTGACCAGACATCCCTCACTTCCTATTACAGCATACACTCCTTTCTCAGTATCTTCTTTGATGTTCCTCTTGAACATGTAATTTTGCAGAACCTCATACAGACAAACATTCTCTAGGTGACTGCTTCGATTTGGATAATATGTATCCAACATGTTTGTCTTCAAAATGTCGGTACTGTTTGGCTCCTTTTCCGCCAAATACTCAATTTCCCGCACAGGTTTGAGAACTCGATTACGCGTTGCAGCAAGACCAAGACTCGCCCAAACGATACTCCTGGACTTGGCATAGAGACTTGCTGAAGACAACCGGTCAGAACATTCGTACGCTCCGATTTCTCGATGCGACAACATCTTCAGACTGAAACTGTACAACTTCTTGCTGAGGCTCTTTTCATGGGAAATGTCCTCCCACATATCCTTCAATTCTGTCTTCTCTTTTTTGGTGATGTAAGACGTCACATACCGAGCCACAGCCATACAGTTATCAGCCACAAACTGTATATCCATGTTAGCATTCCACATGGACAAAATCACCGGGTTGTAGTCGTTGATGTACTTGGACTCTTCGTTCCTCTTCAAATTGTATGTGTTTTTAGGTGATTTCTTCATCACATTGTGTCGCAGCGAAGACATCAAACTGTTTACTCTTCCTTTAGAAATCACCGGTCGTGGAAAGCCGAAACGACATTTGGTGTAGAACTTGTCTTTGTTTCGGAATTTACGTCGGCAGTACTTTCCACATCGATGGCTTTGGAAACGCAGAACTTTTTCTCTTAGGCTTTTCTTCTCCTTTGCGTTTGGAACAGCACACGTAGAATACTGTTGGATGAAACTCATCACTGAGTCTTCTGGATCCGTTCCAAATTTAGGTGCATCCTTGATCCACAGCAACATATGTATATGAGGAGCACCTCTTGCTTGGTACTCCTTTCTCCTGAAGAAATCCAACACCTCTCCAAGAGGTGGATTCTTCTTATTCATGATGAAAGACATCATAGCTTCAAATCTATGATTGAAGTACCTACATACATTGACTGGATCCAAAGAGCACAGTTCTCCGGGTGTCTTGAATTCGATGTTTTCTACGTTAGCATTTGCCTCTCGTAGAAATTCAAGTAAGTCTTCCCAGCCATACTCGGCACAGCTCAGAGTGAGAAACCATGTGGGAGTACCTAAGTTCCTCAGCATACATTTTAAATCACCATGACGACGGTACCAGTACTCATTAGTACCACGCTGACACGCCATGAGATTAATCAGGTGAGAATCCAAAATACTATCTTGGACATTCACTTTATCCATAAAGTCACTTGCAGAGATGTTTTGCATGTGTATACCACTTTTCAAGATGTGGTTCACTGCATATGACAGTCCAGACAGATCGCTTTCAAACAGGAGATGAAACAAATAGGGAATGCATTGTCGAAACCTAGCATCTCCTGCATACAATCGCAAAGTCCGGTATTCAGAAGCAGGAATTTGATGAGGTCGCTCATCATATCTTCCTCCCTGACCTGTTGGAAAAAGCTGTGGGAAACACCGAGCTTCCAAACTTTCCTCCCAAACACTAATGGGACTCCCTTTGGCTTGTTTCATTTGAAACAACTCAATAGCATTCCCCACGACTTCCTTCGAATGCAAAGGATGAACACTATAATGTTCATATATTTCCTCACTAGTAGAGGGTTCTACTTTCTCAATTTGACCAGCACACAAATCGCTATCCTCTTCCTCACTTACTTCCTCTTCTGCAACATATACATTCTTATAGTATTTATTATTTTTTTTCAAATACAATGTTGCCTTTTTAACTTTCCTAACATCTACTAAATCTTGCCATATTTTCTTATTCTTTGTCGGAACCCCATTAACTAAGATAACCAGAGGTTCCTCTTCCACTTTTTCTACTCCAATTGTGTTAATGTTTTTCTTGAAATCTAGAGGCAAATAAACAACTCTTCCCTTTAATCCTCTCTGTAAATCTGATGGAGGCAATTTCCCTGTCTTTGGCTCCATTCTTACAATAGCCTGAAAGGGATGGATACTTTGAATCAAAATAGATTCATAAGTATTTAAGTCCTTCAATTCAGAAGGAATCTCAACCAATTCCAGATTATTATGAACTGCTCTAGCAGGCATCTGGTTTTGTTTTAATTTGTTACAACAATAAGTACACACACGTTGATCCAATCCCAAATCAAAACAATTTTCTACCATCAAGTATGTTGCAAAATCCTTCCATTCACTATTATTTTCCCTTTCACTTTTTGCATATAAATCCACTAACTTAGTCTGATTCTTATAATAAGTGCGTCTACAACACACACAAGTGAAATTAGGCCTCTCACTTGATTTCATGTCAAACGTCGCAATTTCCCTCTGGAAATTATCTGTACTGGAAACATGTACACTATCTTCCAAATGACCCTCTACTTCTTGCTCAATTTCAACATTCTCCTCTTTACTTCCAAAGTAACAAAACTCAATTTCTTCACATATTCTTCACATCTATTTCAGAACCATGCAAAAGAGCAGCGCATAATTGTTTCAGCATAATTGCTGGACTCTTAGCATAATACAACAGTCTAACTAACTTCCTCACTTTGTTATGATGCACTGCTAGCATCCTGAAGTGATGAAAAACACTCTGGCATACTCTCCTGGAAAGACAAGCCAGTGAATGACCATGCAAACCTGTCACTTCTCTTACTCTGCAAGGATCTAATTCTTGCAACAACCTCATTTTCTGCTTCAAACTTTTTTTGTTAAATGACCGTACAAAATCACAAAGCAAATTGATGGAATCCTGTCGCACACTGCAAATACTACTACACTTCCAGGTGTACACAGGACCCTTAGCACGTCTTCCTAAAACCTCATTACCTAACAACTCTTCTGCCTCTGTTGTCACAAGTTTTTCTTTTTCAACTGGACAACCATCTTTCACTTCATAAGCACGACCACTGATGTCAACTGCATGCACCAAATCATTATCCTGGAAATAACTCTCTTCATTAAAAAATGCCTCACAGCTTGAACTATGTATCCATTCTCCAGAAAAAACTTCACAAAAATTACTACGATTAACTATTCTCTTCCATCTACTATTTCTTTTGAAATCAAAAATTGCCTTGTTTAGCTTCCTAATTCTATTGATTATCAAAATAAATAACTTACGTTTAATTTCAAATGCCTGATCAATAACTTTCTCAACTTTTTTTTTTCTCTTATAAAAAACTAGTTTCTGTTGACCTTTCTTAATATTTTTTAACAAATTGCCAATTATCCTGTTACGGAACATTCGTTTACGAATCTCCCTAAACTGTTGTTTCCTTCTACTATCATGCACAGATTTATCTCTTGCTCTAGCAGTAACATTTTCATTTGTCCTTTTCTTTCCATTTGATTTACTTCTCGTGTTATGGATTGAAACATTTTCTGTAGTAATATTTTTTTTATTACAAATATTTCTTATGAAATATTTAGAGCTCTTACCCGGTGCTTTCTTCGTGGCTTGAGAAATCTTTTTGTTAGAGGACTGCTGCGTTTTTTTTTTCTCCTGCTGTCTTTGACGTTTTGCAGCCTTTATCTGTCTTAGTACTGTAGGCATATTGAAATCTTGAAATGATCTGCAGTTGAATCTGAGGAAAAATATAATAAAAAATGTTAATAAACATTATTATCAAACAGTAAATCAGTAATAGTGATCAAAAACATAACACACTACTTGACATTTTAATTTGAAGATTTTTTAGTCATTGCCATTTTTACAATACAGAAATACCAGAAAAGAAATGACATTTATATTTATGTTACCTATGCTATTTTATATGTGAATCTGATCTAATTTTATGAGCATATTTTAATATTTTATTGAAGACACTACACATAACCTGTTTTTGAAGGTGTCTTTATTTTTAAATTAAACGGTTTACCTTTTTACTTTTTATTGATTATAAATTTTAAAAATAAATGTTTATAATTCCAAAGGCTCAAGCAGGTCAGCTTCCCATCCTATATCATATAATTCGGACAAATCTGCATCCTCATCACGCTCTTCTTCATCCTCAGGATTTAAATCATCCAAGGGATCAACATCCACTGATGTTTCAATTACGAGTTCAATGATGAGGTCAAAATCAACTGATTGCTGATTGTCGCTCATGTTGATGTTGTCTTTATCTTTAAAGAAAGATAACAACAATGAGATGTTGCAGAGTAAGAAACAAATCTCAGAGATTATAATAGTAAAATTGTTTAACAAGATTAACATTTTGCAGCTATTATTTAGCCATGTCCAGCAATGCTGAGCAGGTGAAGCCTATGTCTAATTTTTCACTGAACAGGACTCATCTCTTCTTAACCTTGGATAAGCCTCAACGACTCTGTGTCCCCTGCACATACTCAAATGTTAAAGTGCAGATTTATATTAAATGGCACATCCCCAGGCATGCACCAGTTAATGTGCACCACTGCTTTACCACCCATGGTGTGCCGCATTTACAATCAGATAGGAGAAAGCTGCGTCAAAACCCTGCGCCTGATTGAAGCTGGCATAGGTCTTGACGCAGCATTGTGCAGATGGGACACCCCTGAGCCTTGCTGGAGCTGCATCGCACTTGCGATACAACTCCAGCAATGCACCACCTTTACGGCACAGATGCGTCACGCATCTGTGCCGTTTTTGCCCCATGCTGCGCCACATTGTAAATGCAGCACAACATGGGTGGCGGAACAGTGGCGCAGGATGACTGTCACATCCCTGGTGATGCGCCAGTCATCATAAATCTATCCCTAAGCTTCTTATCTTGTTACAGATGAACTGCCATATGTATCATCAAAATATTTTACATTTTCTAAATAGCGAATTTTAAGGAATAAATAGCGATTCTTTACCATTCCTAATTTGCGATGAGCAAATTGCTAATTGCAAGTTACCCATTCATTTCCATGGCCTAGGAGGCTAATATGAAGGAAGGTTTAATTTGCGATTAGCAATTTGCTCATCACAAAGTAGGAATTTTTCCAAGGGTGCAGGGGTGTCTCAAGAACACCTGCTGCACCCCTGAAAAACAAATTTAGGGGCATATGGCACACATACATGCCTTAAGGGCATGTGTTGGCGTCATATGGCACCTTTTCTTTTTTTGAAAAAAAGCTTTTTGAAAAGAATTCACAAATTACCACTAATTTACCACAATAGTTTCCAAATCCTTAATGTCATTTTTTACATAGTTTTTGTTTGATACATTGCATTTAAGTAGTCACAAAATTTACAAATGCTTCAGTGCAATCGCAAAATAAGGAATAGCAAATTTTGCTACTCCTTATTTTGCATCAAAGTTGTTTGATACATACCATTTGTCTAATTAACATTCGCAAAGGCCGAAATTCATAGAATTTTGATCTTTGCAAATGCTAATTAGCTTGATACATATGGCCCCAAGTGAGGCCTGTCTTGCGACATGGTGCATCTTTTGCATTACTGCTGATTGGGTTTTATGTGGTACGTTTTTTTTTTACACTATGACATATCTGCCTAAATGCATCAATTTTTAATGTTGTCACCTCATAGCAAATATTATGCACCACCGCTGCATCATAAAAGTGACGCACAGTGGCAGAAAAAAGGCATACACCTATCATAAATCTATCCCTAGCATTTTAAATGATTAATCCAGGATGACAATAAAGTGTGTCCTATCCAGAGGTTTGTTTAAGGTGAGGCCTACTCAGGATTGCAGATTAAAGTTACGCTTGATGAAGAATACAGAGGAGATAATACATATAAAGGACTACCAATGAAGTAAGTAATGTGCACTTTATTGCGCCAGTCATCATAAATGTATCCCTAAGCTTCTTATCTTGTTACAGATGAACCACCATATGTATCATCAAACTATTTTGCATTTCCTAAATAGCAAATTTTAAGGAATAAATAGCAATTCTTTACTATTCCTAATTTGCAATGAGCAAATTGCTAATTGCAAATTACCCATTCATTTCCATAGGCTAGGAGGCTCATAGGAATTAATGTTGCAATTTGTGATTAGCAATTAGCTCATCACAAAATAGGAGTTTTTTCAAGCGTGCAGGGGTATCTCAAGAACACCCTGCTGCACCCCTGAAAAAGAAATTTGGGAGCACATGGCACACCTACATGCCCTAATGGCATGTATGGGCGTCATATGGGACCTTTTTTTTTTTGTTGAAAAAAATGCTTTTTGAAAAGAATTCGCAAATTACCACAAACTAGAAGTTGGTGGTAGTTTCCAAATCCTTAATATCATTTTTTACATATTTTTTTTTGATACATTGCATTTAAGGAATCACAAATTTTGAATTATTGACATTTTAAGTAATTTCCACATGTGCAGTGTTTTCAAAATATAATTTGAAAATCGTTTTTGGGGAAAAGTAATGGTTTGCAAATTTATGACAAGGACATAATGGTGTATGCTTCTCTATAAGGCATTTCAGTATCTCTAATGTCATTTTTCCCATATTACATTATAAGACCTTTCCCCATGAAGCACATTCCTTGTAAATATGCTCCCACCTGTGCATTGCAAATTTAGATTTTGACTGTTTCAGACACATAGCCATGTTGAAAGTGACCCAAAAAAATTTGCAAACGTTTTAAAATAACACATTCATGTGTCTTAAGGACATTTTAAGTCATTTCCCCATGGACAATGTTTTCTAAGTGGCACAAAAGAGGTATACACCTATCATAAATCTGTCCCTAGCATTTTAAATGATTAATTCAGGATGACAATAAGATGTGGCCTATCCAGAGGTTTGTTTAAGGTGAGGCCTACTCAGGATTGCAGATTAAAGTTACGCTTGATGAAGAATACAGAAGAGATAATTTATTGTAAAGGCCTACCAATGAAGTAAGTGATTTCTACTTCATTGCGCCAGTCATCATAAATGTATCCGTAAGCTTCTTATCTTGTTAGACATCAACCGCCATATGTATCATATAACTATTTTGCATTTCCAAAAAAGCGAATTTTAAGGAATAAATAGCGATTCTTTACCATTCCAAATTTGCTTTGAGAAAATTGCTAATTGCAAATTACCCATTCATTTCCATGGGCTAGGAGGCTCATATAAATGAAGGTGCAATTTGCGATTAACAATTTGCTCATCACAAATTAGGAATTTATTCCAAAGGTGCAGGGGTGTCTCAAGAACACCCTGCTGAAACCCTGAAAAAGAAATTTGGGGGCATATGGCGCACATACATTTTAACAACATTCCTTTACCTCAACAACGATTTTCAAATCATAACTTCAAAACACTACACATGGGAAAATTACTTAAATTGTCCTTAAGACACATAAAAGCGTTTTTTGATTGGCTTTCCTGCATGGTAGGGTCACTTTTAACATGGCTATGTAACACAAACATTCAAAATCAAAATTTTCCATGCACAGGTGGGAGCATATTTACAAGCAATTTGCGCCACAAAGAAAGGTCTTACATTAAAATGGGAAAAATAACATCAGGGACAGTCAATTGCCTTATAAAGAACCATACACCATTATGTCCTTCTCATGAATTTAAAAACAAATCCTTTTTCCCAAAAACGATTTTCAAATCATAATTTCAAAACACTGCACATGAGAAAATGACTTAAAATGTCATTGAAACACATGAAAGCGTTTTTTGATTGGCTTTCCTGCATGGTTGGGTCACTTTTATCATGGCTATGTAACACAAACATTCAAAATTAAAATTTTCATGCACATGTAAGAGCATATTTACAAGCAATTTGCGCCACAGAGAAAGGTCTTACACTAAAATGAGAAAAATAACATCAGGAACAGTCAATTGCCTTATAAAGAACCATACACCATTATGTCCTTGTCATGATTTTATAAACAATTCCTTTTCCCCAAAAACGATTTTAAAATCATAATTTCTAAACACTGCACATGGGAAAATGACTTAAAATGTCATTAAAACACATGAAAGCGTTTTTTGATTGCTTTCCCAGCATGGTTTAGTCACTTTTAACATGGCTATTTAACACAAACATTCAAAATCTAAATTTTCCATGCACATGTGAGAGCATATTTACAAGCAATTTGCGCCACAGAGAAAGGTCTTACACTAAAATGAGAAAAATAACATCAGGGACAGTCAATTGCCTTATAAAGAACCATACACCATTATATCCCTGTCATGAATTTAAAAACAATTCCTTTTCCACAAAAACGATTTTCAAATCATAATTTCTAAACACTGCACATCAGAAAATGACTTAAAATGTCATTAAAACACATGAAATCATTTTTTGATTGGCTTTCCAGCATGGTTGCGTCACTTTTAACATGGCTATGTAGCACAAACATTCAAAATCAAAATTTTCCATGCACATGTGAGAGCATATTTACAAGCAATTTGCGCCACATAAATCATAATTTTCTCATTAAAGCACACTATTCTCTATCTAAAGTAAAGAAATATTTTCTCACCTTAGCAAATACTTTGAGTTTGAAAACAGTCTCAGAAACACACCAATTTGTCTTCAGCAGAGCAAAAGGTATGCACTCCAGAGTCTGCAGCTATCAAAAGCACAGAAATGCTGTAATTCTTCACACATATTTCTCATGTCACCCAATCAAAACTCTTCCCTCATTTTTTTTCAAATGAAAACCCTTCCCCCTCTGCCCTTTCTGCCTATTTTCCATAGCAACCACCTCTTGGAGAAACTCTGGTGTTTGCAAGTTCACACAACAATGTTGCAATTGAACTCTGAACTCTCAGTGCACCTGCATATCCAGTGCTTTCTTTCATTTAATGATTTTTTATTGACCACTCAAAATACATCTTTCAAACAACACATCTGTACACCCTAACTTTCTGTTTTCATCAATCAAAATCCACCAATCACTGTTACTGCTTCATAAACACAGAAACTCCACAGTTTTTTTCATTTCAAACTCTCATTTTTTCAACTGCCATTTCATTGCCACACTTCATCTGACTGCAGGAGAACCTTCTCTCACCATGTTTTCTGTCTGGATTGTTGGTCATAGTTATATTCACTGGGCTCAAAGGTACGTTGAAAGCAGGAATTTACCTAACCTCAATTTACAAGATGTGGAAATTAAGTGGTTTGGCCACAGAGGATTAAAATGTCACCAATTGATACCATTGGTGAAAACCTTTATGCATTTGCCAAAACCTGACCTGTTAATTGTGCACTGTGGAGGTAATGACTTGGGCACTTTGACTGGTGTAGGTCTGGAAATGCTTTTAAAGGACACCTTTGAGCAATTAATGGCACTTTTTCCTCAGACTGCCTTGGTATATTCAAATATATGCCAAAGACAGAAATGGAGGTGGTCAAACCAATTTTGTCCACAAATTGAGAAGTCGAGGAAGCATGTAAACAAATCTGTTTCAGCTTACATGAGAGACCATGGAATGGGCTCCCTGTACAACAATAACTTGCGTTACTACATGCAAGATATCTACAGAGGAGATGGAGTTCACTTCTCAGATGAGGGCAACAGAATTTTCACTCTGAATTTAAAAATGTGCATTGGTACCTACTTATAAGTACCTAAATGTACCATAAACCCAAAAGCTCTTCTCAGAGCTACCCTACATCTGATCACTCACAATTATTATTTAACTCTAACATTTTTCACTAATTTTCAACAAAGTACGCTACCGGGGGCGCTACCCGGTACGCGAACCGGGAGCTAACCTCGCGAAATTTTTTAAAAAAATGTTTTTTTTTCCGCACATATAAACCTCCTCAGCCACCCTCAGAAAACCTAGGGGGTCAAGATAAGTCTACCGTGCCCCCTTCTACCCATTCTGAACATTATTTGCCCTCCATCTTGTATCTTAATTCGACCGAAACACAAAATGGTGGACTCCCGGAACTCTTAAGGTACGCGAACCGGGGCGCTCAACGGTTCGCGTACCGGGTCGCTCCCTGGGAAGCGCACCATCAAAAAAGGTGGGAAAGTAGTTCACAGAAAAGCCACTTGAGACAATTTCACCAAATATAGATTAGCTCATACTACATACCAATCCCTACCATTTTCACAAATTTGATTGGAATTCCATTTAGCCATTTAGCCTGTAGACCTCTCTAAATACCGTGAGGTAAATTACTTCACAAAACACATCTGAAATGTTGGAATTGACAACCAATTAAAATGTTACTTTCATTTTCTACTTTTTTTACCTGACATTTGATTGGTTATGTACCCGAATATATATAAAGGAAGAGAAGGAAACACAGCCATTTTGACTACTACTTCCTGGTGTACATTTCAATAGGATTTTCATTAATAACTTCAACTTCTTTTTAAAGGTAAGTTGTTATTTTTAAAACTGAAGTATATTGTGCACTTTAAGTTAATATGGCAAACTTTTTCTGTTAGTTATATACTATCCCTCTGTAGTACTTATAAATTTAGATACACTTTTTTATATTCCTACTTCCACTCTGATACTATACACTGCCCAAAGATAAATTCTCTGTTAAAAACTACCTATCTAAAATTAATCCCAACAGTGCCCTACCTCTACTAATATATATTTTTTTTATGCAAATTTCCGGGAAAATGGAAAGTGAACAAAACATTTCATTTGAAATTGTCCTTCCAGAGTCCAACACAGAAATCATTGATCCAAATGAGATTGAATTTATGGATGAAACTTGGGACCAAGAACTACTGCAATGTGTACAAGCAGTAGATAACCTCCTTGCAAATGAGGACATTTTACAACCTCAGAGACTACAATCTATATTCCATGATTATTATGAAATTTCTGACAATGAAATGTTAGAAAGTTTAATAAATTATGAAACACAATAAAAAAAGCTTAAAAAATTAAAAAAAATAAAAAATAATCAACAAAACCAACAATCAATTAACATACAGCATTTGAAAAGTCTATCATTTATTTTTCATTGTGGTACGCTCCCCAGAACGCTTCCCGGTTCGCGTACCGGGCGCTAACCACGAAAAAAAACAAAAAAAAATTTTTTTTTTTTTTGCTTCGCGGGGCCCCTTTAAAACCTCCACATTAAACCTAGGGGGTCAGCGAGGATCTACTATGCCCCCTTATAGTTATTTCCCCCTTTGTTTTGGCCTCCTCTTGTCTCTCGATCCTACCGAGAGACAAGATGGCGGCCGCTCCGGACTGTTTAGAATGTTGACAGACACCGGAAAGCCAATCAGCTTCGCTACGCGAAGTTCCGATACGCTTAAGGTCCGCGAACCGGGGCGCTGCCTGGTCCGCGCTTACAGATATATATCTTTTTTAAACGTTAATTTCTCAAAATCCACTGGAGCACATATATTGAGACCTACAAAAGGCACATCGGGCTACCAGTCCCTACAATTTTGCCAAGTTTCGTGCAAATCCATTCAGCCGTTCGGGCTAAAAGTGAGGCTAACCGCCCTATGGAAAACTCAATGTTAAAAACACGTTTTGGGACCCCCCTTTTTTCTCGGCCCCCCCTGGACGAACCCCCCCCAAATTTTCAGGGGCTGCTCAGAAACAAAATGTTCAATTTTCCTGAAAATTTCAGCCAATTCCGTCCACAAACGCCAAAGTTATTAGACATAGAATTTTCAAAAATCCCATAGGGAAAAAATCCTAACTATATATACCTACTGGCGACCGCCAGTAGGTAATATATATATACACACACACACATAAACACATTGTTAGAATACACCTGTGAATGCTTATGCATTGCCCTATATATTTTGCATTTGCAGCACCATTTTCTGTTTAAACGCCATTTTGAATGACGATTGAAACTAATCCTTTGCCGTTTCCGAGAAAAGGCCTCTGTTCAGTTTTGTCTCTGAAATGTTGAAGTTTTGCCTCAGTATTGAATAGACTGTTCATATTAATGCATACCGTTCTCACTAGATAGGGACCCTTTCCCACTTGTCTGGTGGTGGGCGCAGGGTGAAACAACCTTGCATTGTGTTCTGTGAGATACCAAAACCAAAACCTGTTTTTTGTATTTCACTGTCCAGCTGCATCTGCATGGAAAATTCCACTGTGGGCGTGTCTTTACCCGGCTATGAAATGTGCATAATGATCCCTCTGTACCATCTTTGAGACTGTGCTGACGGGGCTCCACTCTGAATGTATCTGAATAATGTAATTATTGGTATATTCTCCACTGCTCTTCCGACTCTTTCCTCTGGTATGGAAGCCTGAGAGGTGGCCCCAAGCGGGTCACTTCCTTCAGCTGGCACCCGAACAGTGACTACTTCAGGTCATTGATTCATCCCCTTTCTACAGACGGGGGGAGGATAAGGACATGGTCGGATTGGAGTGACGGGTCAGGGATCCGTGCACGAAGAGTTCCTGTTATTCGCAGTTGATCCTTCTGTCCCGCTGGACGGTGCCTGGCCCAGTGGTCATCCCAACTGGAGTCCTGAATGGTGAAACCCTTGATCTGACCGTTTGGACTGAGGAGTCGGCAGTGGAGAACATGTTTGTTTGTCCTACTGATATCATGTGAGTTTGTTTTGGTTCTATGTAGATATGCTACCATTCTGGTTTGAGTTTGTTATGGTCTAAGGACTGTCTTGATAAAAAGTGTTTGCAAATACTTTGCCAGGTAAAAATAACAATTTTTTTTTTTTTTGTTTGCAATCCCTGGCCTAAGTAAACTTTGGAGTTTGTGTTGTCTTTGTTGTTCTGCAGATGCTCGTTTGGAAGACGCTCAGCCTGTGCCTCCTGAAGTCAGCCCTAATTTGTATACGTAGATGAAACTTGGTCTTTGTCCTATTATTTTTATTACATTATGGCACAAATATACAAGGGACAATGACAAGTTGCAGTGACCTTTGACAGGCTCTGTTGATGAACAGAGGATTAGCTTTTTACAGGAAGAGTTGTTTAAGAGGCGAAGTAGAAGGTCGATGTTTGACTCTCCGAATTGTGAAGAAGGAGGCTAAGCAAAGGTGGTTAAAATGGAAAAAGATGCATAGAAAGGGAGGATGCAGACTCTAACACAAAAAGCTATGGCGTATGACAGAGAAAAACAGGAGACAGGAATATACAATGAGGATAGGAGATTTTGGTTGCATATCAACAAGTCCTATGTGGCCACAGAGGAAGATGATATTTTCGTAGAGGAGCTTTTAGATACTCGACCCCCGCCTTCTTATGCCCGGCAGAGGATATATCTCGTAATTCCTTTACAGCCACAGCAGTCTGTCTCGCCCGCTCCAGTTGTCCCTGTATCTACGGCTGCTATACCCACTGCTCCAGTTATTTGGCCCCCTATTCTTTCTCTCCCCTCACCAGCCCTGACGACTGTGACCTCTATTATATCCACTGCCCCTACTCTTGTGCCCTCTGATGTTTAGCAATTTATACATGATTTTGAGCATTTTTTAAAACAGCATGCTCTTCAACATATGTCTGCTACATTGATTGATCTTTTGCATACCAAACATAAGAGGGGTACCAGGCTGTTCCTAAAGGGAGTGCTCAGTGGTCGAAGACAGGTTTAGGATTCTGTAGGACAACGGGAAGTGCCTATAATTGGGCATCCATTTTGTTGGAAGTAGTGGCCTCACACACCCTTGCGAGTGTCATGCTTCATCATCGGCAATGCTCCTCGTTGGGTCGGCGGTGCAATACCCAACGGGCAACACCTCAAAGAGGGGCTCTTTGGCGGAGATCTTTTTACAACTGCCGTTTAGGTGAAGTGCGGGTGTGGGGCCGGGGGGGGGGGGGTTGGTGTAGACGTACAAGTGAGTTAAAATGGGCGTAAGGGTACCAGGATCAATTTTATTCTGGAGGTCCCTAGGCTCCAATTAAAATTTAAACAAGGATTAGACTTGTAGGGAAATAATGTATCCTAGTACAAGGCTAACCTGGTGTGTGACTGGGTCGACATGTTTCTCGCCACTATGTGAAATTGACTGGCGATTCCTCATAACCGATGTCTAACTGTGTTATTTAAAAAGATACAGTGTAGCTGCTCCGATATTTTGCATTGTCAAAATAAGGGAAAGTAGTGTACCTGTGTTGCGCTCAGTGTTCCTATAGGGTGGTGGTAAGCTACAACAACAGTACCCGGCGGGTAGAACAGCGGGTGAACCTCATAGTGAAAAGGTTTCGTTGTCCCGTGTCTCCTTCATTAGACCTACCCCTCACCGCCGGTCCCGGGTAGATTTTGCATACACACATTGGGTCGGAGACTCCCCAAATGTTATTTGATATTAGAGACCGTGTTTATGTGACTGATTTAAAGCTGGGACATCTGTTTGGTAATATTTCTACAATAGTTTCTTAAAGAGGTTGGTTGTATGATAAGAGCCCTATTCAGATAGCTCAGTTCCCTATGTGTTATGTCCACCCAATTTATCATCCAGAAATACCTGCATTGACGAATCAGCACGTTGTGACTACCAGACCGACCGTGACTGCCCATTTTCAGGAGCATTGGGTTTATACTTTATGGAAAAGAAGTGAGATTTTAGCCCTTAAGGCTACTCTGTCCAATCCTAGGAAAAACCCTACAGCCTGTTAAAGGAATTGACAGAAGATGCCTCTTCTACTGTGATGACTCTTGCTGATATTGAAATGTTTTTGATCTTCTTTTTCCGGTCGATATTTGGCAGCAGGGCCATACTCAAGATCGTGTTGCTGAGTTGGGGGGTAAATGGGATGTGATTAAGGGATGGGATCAAGAAAGGAAGCCAGGAGGTAAGCCGTGTGCGGAAATACCCGCTTTACCTGGTCGTATTATTACATATATGCACACACTCATTCCACCTAAGAAAGTCCATTGGGACAGATTGACAGCCTGTCGACAGAAGAAGGATGAAAGTTTATCTGATCTCTTTGCTACGTTTGAGGATACATTTTTGGATTATAGTGGGCAGGATATGTCCACGGAGGGAGGAGTTTGTTTGTTGACAGGCTTGTTACTAATCTTCTTCCTGAAATAATGACCCGTTTGCAGGCGTCTGAAAGCACTTAGTATACGTCTTCTCCCTCTGTTTTTTTTAATATGGCTCAACATTATGAGCATCGAGATCAGGAAGGAAAGGATCAAATTGATAAAAAATGCAAGGATTTGAAGACGAACGTGTTGTTTCAGCAGGCATTTCTGGGAGATAAAAAAGGACAGGTAGGTCTTTCTCGACAACTCCCACATACTAGGCAGCCTACTGTAGCACCTTTGGGACAAAATCAGTGTGTGTATTGTAAGGAGGAAGGACATTGGCGTGGCCAGTGCCCTGTGCTTTTACAGAAGGTTTTGTCCCCTAGAGGACGTGGTTCTAGTGGTAGATGTCGTGGGACCAACAAAAATCAGAATGCTGCAGCTCCTCTGGGCCGCCCTGACAATAATAATTTCAATGACCCCAGAGATGGACGGTATTATCATGATAATTATGACATAGATGATGTGACAGGTATGTCTTACAGCTAGGACAGCCGGGGACAGGGTAAGAGACCAATGCAGATACCTATAGATCAGTGTAGTCCTTATTTCACAGCTGATTTGCAAGGTTCGACTAAGGAATTGTTGGCGGATACAGGTGCGACTAAAAAGTTCTGTTTCTCGACATATGGTCACTGGGGCGGCCCTGTCTGGCAAAAGTAATGTTTCAGTGGGTTTTTATGGCTTACCGGTCATTAGCCCCATTTCATGCTCCCTTGCACTTACTGTTGGTCCTTTTACTGTTGAGTCTCCATTCTTGTAACATCTAATTGTGTTAAAAATGTGATGGGTTTGAACTTGTCGAAGAAGTTGCATGCTACTATTTATTGTTCTCCTGATGGTGTCTATATTACTATGGGTCCAGATGTGAGTACTAGACAGTGTTTGTCTCAGGGTGCACACCTTCCAGATGAGTTTGTTCAGGTACCCCCACACTATGGACCACAGGTGATAGAAACATGGATCTACTGCATATACCACCAGTTTCTATACAAGTGAAAGATAATGCTATTCTGCCACGTATTCCTCAATTTAAAATACCGCAGGCAGGTGGAAAGGCCCTTCTTCAGATCTTTCAGGATTTGATATGAAAGGGAGTAGTTGAAGAAACATCTGCCAACATTTGTAATAGTCCTTTTCATCCGGTCCTGAAGAGGAAACCCTCTGGTTCTTCTGATGCTATTGATGAGGTAAATTGCTTTGTGATTGATTTGCAAGAGGTTAATAAAATTGTAGGTCCACAATTTCTGGTGGTTCCTGACATTACAACGCTTTTAATGATGATCCCATCTACTGCTAAGTTATTTTCTGTTATTCATTTGAAAAATGCATTCCTCAGTATTCTGATACACCCAGACAGTAGGTATGTGTTTGGATTTACACTGGCCGGCAGAAGCTTTAGATGCTGCCATGCTCCTCAAGGCTATACGGAGGGTCCAAGTTTTAAAGTCAAGCATTAAAGAGTCAGTTGGATTCCTTTTCGCTTTCCCCAGGGAATGTATTGGTGCAGTATGTTGGTGACCTGTTAATTGCTTCTGATACAGAACAAGGTTGAAAGGACATTACAGTGAAATTGTTGTTGCATTTGGCACATCATGGACATAAGGTCTCTCTTTTGAAATTTCAATATTGTCAACAAGAGGTCACCTATTTAGGTCACCTTCTGTCTAAGGAGGTAGGAGGTTGAACCCTGAGCACATCAGTGCCATTATTAAAATACCCATTCCGCAAACTCAAAATAATGTACTCTCTTTTAATGGTATTACTTACTACTGTCGGCAGTAGATCCCAAATTATTCTTTACTAACAAAATCCTTGCTTGCATTAACAATGAAAGCAGTGCATGAAACTTTGTCTTGGATGCCAGAATGTCAGCAGTCTTTTGAGCAATTAAAAACTGGGCTTTGTTCGGTTCCGGTGCTTGGCACACCTAACTATAGGACATTGTTGGTGCTTTATGTTCATGAGATGGCTGGTTGCTCACTATCTGTCTTAACACAGAAATTTGGGGATAAACAGAGGCCTTGGCTTATTTTTCTGCTATGCTTCATCCTGTTGCTAGGCCCTTCCAGGTTGTCTGAGAGCGGTTGCGGCTGTGGCCACTTTAATCAGGCAATTGGCTTGACTCGAACTTGATACAGACCTCACAGTTATGGTACCCCTTGCTGTGGATACACTTTTGAATAAGAAAAAGACACAGCACCTCACCAGTGCCATCTTACTGGCTATGAATTGTCATAGTTTGCTAAACATATTACGATCAAAAGATGTGCCACTCTGAACCGAGCCACGTTACTACCCGTCCCTTCTGAGAATTATGCAGTCGACAAACATGACTGCATTTACCAGATGGAAGAAGAGAAGAAAGGACGGGAAGACATGACTGATGTTCCCTTATCTGACCCTCAAGGAGAGCTATATGTCGATGGCTCCTGTTTTAAATTACCAGATGGCACTACCACTACCACTGCAGCGTATGCTATTACTATGTTGCAGACGGTGGTAGAGACATCATGGGTCCCCTATCAGTGGGCTCAAGCCACTGATCTTGCTGCCCTTATCCGAGCTTATGAATTGAGTGTAGGGCTGGTTGTCAAAATTGATACAAATAGCCAGTACGCATTCGGCGTCGCACATAGCTTTGGGTGACTGTGGACAGAGAGAGGATTCCTTACCTCCCATGGTACCAAAATCCAACATGGGCACCATATAGTGCGACTTTTGTTTCCGCTTTAACGCTCCCTAAGAAATTGGTAATAATTAAGTGTAGCACTCATAAAAAGGCTACTGATGATGTAGGTAGAGGAAAGGCATTCGCAGATCATGTAGCCAAGGAGAAGCCCCAAAGTAAAATGAAAAGAATGTTTGTTGCAGGTCCAGCTAGGTAGGTTCCTGAGGTTGCTATGTTTGAAAATACCATTGTTAGTGTAAAGGAGATACAAAGAGAAGCCACGATAGAGGAATTAGTGAAATGGCAGGAAAGTACAGGACAGTTAAATGAGGAAGGATGTTGGATTGATAAATCTGAAGAACAGAAATGGATGTTTCATGATGCATATGTACTTCCTGTGGTTACTATGGCTTATGGTCCAGCCCACATTATTGCGAAAGGCATTTGTAAATTGTTAGCCCCTGGCATAATGATACTATCTCTAAGACAGCTGCGCATTTGGTGAAACATTGCATGATCTGTATGAAACATAATCCAGGAAACAGTACCACTACACCGCCTTGCAATTTTGCACCACCCACTTTCCTATTTGAAGTCCTTCAAATGGATTTCATTGAGCTAGAAAGATGTAATAATCCTAAGTATGTTTTAGTGGTTATATGTGCATTCAGCAAATGGATTGAGGCTTATCCCACTAAAGATAATACGGCAATTACAACTGCAAGAGAACTCCTTAAAGAAAACTTTCCTTGATTCCGTTTGCCTCGAATTATCTGGAGTGATAACAGGTTTCTTTTTAATGGCAAAGTGATTAAATTGATTTGTGAAGGTTTACATATTAAACAGAAATTTCAGGCTGCTAATTATTCAAAGTCAGCGGGTTTGGTTGAGAAGTACAATGGTACTCTCAAATTGAAATTGGCAAAAATGTAGGAGATGACAGGGTTAAAATGGCCAGATGCTTTACCATTAGCCCTTTCATCAACATGAACTACAGCTTGTTCTAGAACAGGCTTGTCACCTTACAAGGTCTTGTTCGGACGTCTGGCAAATGTCTTGTAAATACTCCAAAATTGTATTTCCTATATTGCTTGATTATCATGGACAATTGACAGAAAATTTGCGTTCTATTCACCAACAGGTACGGGAATCCCTACCTCTTATTCCAGAGGGGCTTGGCCTCGACATTCAATCTGGCGATTACGTCCTTTTCAGAAATTTCCAGAGAAAGAAAAGTCTGGCACCCCACTGTAAAGGCCCTGAGCAAGTTCTGTTGGTGACACGGATGGCTGTAAATGTGGCTGGTCAGAAAAACTGGGTGCATGCTCCCCACTGCCGGAGGATTCCCTTACGTTGCCATACAATGTGAGCAAGTGCCCAGGTTTGTCCCCTTTAGCGATGAGGTGTGCTTTGTGCCATAGGCCTGCACCCAGTTTGCCTTGCTTTCATCCATTATGCCCAGGGGTACTCAGTGGTGCATGGTCCAAGTCTTTCTGTGGGATGTCCTGAATTTAAACATCATTGAGGGCATGGATGGCATTGGATTGTGGTGATTTTTGTGTGTTTTCCAACTATTTGGGGTGTTTAACTGATGTTCCTCTGGCTTCCTTTGCTTTTAGGTGCACAAGAGAACCACCAGTGCCAGGAAGAAGTCCTGCAGCGGTGTGTGCAGCACAATGTCACGTGACGTCACGTGTGGCCGAAGACAACTCCGCAACTCATGCAACTGCGGCCTGCTGTTCTGACATCTAAAGAAGATGGGCCCAAAGACAGGTGGCCGTAGCGCCTCTATGAAAAAAGTTGCCAGTGCCACTGCCGGTAAGAAGGAGCAGAAGAAGCAAGTGGCACCACCTACCAAGGAGACTGGTGTGCCCACAGACACCTTTTTTGGGAGAAAAAAAACCTACGCCTGCAGCAGCAGCGGTGTCCACCGGGGAACAAGCTGGGAGCAGCACGTCCGCTTCATTGGGCTCAGTGCGACCACACCGAGTTAGGTCCAAGCCCATGAGTGTTGCAGAGGCAGCCACTGTAATTGTTCAATCACCATCGACCAGTGATGTTGGCTCATCGCAAGAAAGAAGCATCCAATCAGCGCCGGGTGTAACTCAGCGGACGAGTGTTCAACAACCACAGCCGCAACGACAACCACAGGTGCAACTAGTACAAGCGCAAGTACATGGCCAAGGAGAGGCGCAAGTACATGCGCAAGGAGAGGCACAAGTACATGCGCAAGGAGAGGCGCAAGTAGAGGCGCAAGTAGAGGCGCAAGTAGAGGTGCAAAGAGAGGCGCATGAACAGGCGCATGGAGAGGCGCATGGAGAGGCGCAACTAGAGGCGCATGGAGCGGCACAACTGCCCACAATGCTTGTTCCTCCAGAAGTAGGGGCACATCAGGAAATCGAGATTGAAGCGGAGGTATCATCTGAGGAAGCCACTCCTCCTGATGGTGATCCATTGTCTTCTAGATCCCCAGCAAGAAAAAGGTCAAGGAGGGCTACTACAAGTTCTTCTTCAAGCCCCCTTCCTTCTGATGATCTTGATGTTGATTGGAACCCACCAATGCAGTCTGAAAGAGAGGCACGCCATGAGCCGACAAAGGTAGCTAAGCCTAAAAGGAAGGTTCCTGCAAGGCTTTCACTTACGGGCGATGACGATGAACAAGAATTGTTGTATTCTGCTGCTTATGAACAGTCTGACGACGACCCAGTCATCCCAGTTGTTACTCCAGGCCCAGCGGGCATGCAGCAGACAGACATTGTTACCCTATCCCGAATTGCTGCTGAGCGTGATGTGTGCATTGTGGCACTGGTACCACCACCAATGCAGTTAACTACTACACCAACACGACCTACAGCTTCCATATTTTCTGGGCAGAAGGTCCGGCAGGGACCTCCATCCAGCTCGACCACCATTACCTCAAGTAGTGGTGCTATAAGTGCACAACAGAGTCAAATTCAGCCATGCCCATCCTCCACTTCATCTGACATTGAAAGTAGCACCTCCACCACCAGCAGACGTCTCCAGTCCCCAATTTTGGACTTTTTTAGTGTTAGCAAAAAGGCGGAAAACATGGTCGCTTGTTGGATTTGTAAAGCTGTAGTTAGTCGGGGTAAGCTTGGCACCAACTATGGTACCGGAGGCCAGAGAGGTCATCTCCAAAAACACCACACTATCATTTGGGAGGCACACATGAGCAAGAACCGGGAAACCACATGTACAACAAATCCAAATGTATCCATTCATATTGCATCTGATGATGATGAGGGGTTGATCGTGTAGGGGGAAGTGAAGAAGCGACAAACATTTTTTCTGGTACACCCAGTACCCCTGGCAGCAGCACTGCAGTGGTAGCACCCACACCCTCTACCCCAGCAACATCTATGAGACACACTAAGCGTCTGGGAGAGACACCAATGCGGAAAAATACATCAATGAGCCTAACTGGTTTGAAGAAGTCTGCATCATCATCATCACGTAAAACGGTCCAGCCACCATTAGAAGCATGTTTTGGTTGGAGGCGCCATTTGAACGCAACCACCCAACGGCTCGTCTGTATAACGCAAAGCTGGCTAAAATTCTAGCGCTGGACCTTCTCCCTTTTTCTTTCGCGGAAGGGGTGGGTTTTCTAGAATTTGTGGCAACAGTCTGCCCTAAATGGAAGGTTCCTAACCGGTCCTATTTTGCCAGAGTTGCTGTTCCAGCACTACAACAAGATGTGCTGGAGGTAATTGGTGCAGCTATTCAGAAGAGTGCTGTTCACACTATCCACCTGACAACAGACATGTGGACCAGTTGCCAAGCCCTTGATTACATGTGCATCACTGCACACTGGGTCTCTTTTGCAGGGGTTAAAGACAAGTTAAAAGCAGGTGTTGACACAGACACAGTTTTTCAAGCTACTCAGAAACATGCAACAGTAGCCATGTTTGCCATGGAGAAATCTCATACTGCACCTAACCTTTTGGAGGAGTTTGACAGGAAGGTCTATGAATGGCTGCATCCAAGAAATCGCATGATTGGTTATGTTTCCACGTATAATGACAGTAATATAGTTAAGGCCATGCAGCAAGGTGGCTATTTCAGAATGCATTATTAACATTGTTGTGCAAGATTTCTTGAAAAAAGAAATCACAGTCAGCAAGCTACTGGCCTTCTGCCGAAGAATCTGCACACATTTCAGCCATTCTTTTAAGGCCCGGAAGAAGCTGAGGAGCATGCAACATGAACGTAGACTGCCAGTCGAAGGACTCATCCAGGAGGTGGCAACACGTTGGAGCTCAACCTTCTACATGCTTGAGCGTCTGTCTGAGCAGTGGGGGGTAATCAATGAGTATGTCTTTGCACTGGGTTCTACTATGAAAGACATGAGGCTAGAGTTGGAGGAACGGAAGCTAGTTGCAAGCCTGACAGACATGCTTCGTCCTTTTGAGGTCTTCACGCGTGAAGTCAGTAGGGAGGACTGTTCTTTGGGCAAAGCTATCCCATTGTTGCGCATGCTAGAACACCAACTGAAAGTGGTGTCTTCAACGTTCCCAGATGATGCTGAAAAGCAAGACGCATATCAGTTGGCGGAGAGGTTATTAAGCCGCCTAGTTGCCAATGAAAGGCTTAAAAACATACATACAGAACAACATTACATTTGTGCCACTATTCTGGATCCACGGTACAAAAAGGCAGTGGCCAGCAAAGCATTCATTCCTTTTGATGAAGCTGATGTTTCAAAGTACAAACATTGGCTAGCTCTGTCAGCCCCTCGGTTCGAAAAAGAGCGGCAGAAAATTGAAGGAGCCGGCAGAAGTACTACTGAATCAGCAGGCCATCCGGTGTCAAGTTCCACTTCTGAATCTGTGGGCGAAGGGAGTCACTTTCCCTCACAGCCGTTAACGACACCAGCAACCGTATCATCATCCTCACCTGCACCAGGCCCAGCCATAATATTGTCAGAAGCGGATTGGCTACCTGATCAAGGGTTTGCTCGTTCCAGTGATGCAAAGGCCACAGATGGTACACAAAGTGGAGCAACCCTGGAGAACGTTGAGTCGATGGTGCAGGCCTATCTGGATGACCCAACAGAGGTCTTTGTTAATCAGGACCCATTGCTGTATTGGTATGGGTAAAGGCTTCTATGGCGACTGATCACCAACCTGGCTCTAAATTATTTGTCTTGCCCACTCGCAAGAAAATGTGGAGATGTTAACACTGATTAAGATGAATCAGCACTTCATACCACCAGATTACAAAATACGTGAATGCACGCAGGAAGAAGAGGACACCGACTTAGGTGATGGAAGTTCTTCTCTGTTAGCTGACCTACTACCGTCTCAATTCAGAGTTTGAGGTCGAGCTCTACTTCCCTGACACCGAGGCCTGAAAATGACTTCCTTTTTTTTCGTCATTATTCACTTTTATTCCTGTGTGTCTTTCTTTGTTTTGCAACTTTTACCAAAACAAAACTCTAATCACCTAATCACAACAAGTCCATCAGCAGCACTGTCATCATCTTATTTCCTTATTGATTTGAGGGTGCCGCAGTCTGCATTCCTGAGGTTCACAAGTTCACAACGCAATCATGCTCCTCTATCCTCCTCCTCCAGACTCCCCCTATCCATTTCCCTCAAGGCAGATGGCTGGATTACGCAGAATAAAGAAACTGTGTCTTCGTAGATGAGTTCCCTCAAGTGGGACTGGAATTACTGACTACATGCTTGCTGATTGCTGACAGTTACTTCTGAAATTGACAGGAGAGGCTGCCCTGAGGGCCCTCACTTTCAGAAGAAGATGCGGACAAAAAGTGGAACAGGTAATGAATAATGAGAAGAAGATGGCATGCAATGGACATCAATGGCTGTTTGGCTCTGATGAAAGCACTTGCTGTTTGTTTGTTGTGCATGAAATGGATCATATGTCTTCTGTTAATATTTAATCTTTTACACACTAAGTGTAACTCAAGTCTACTCTGCTGTTTTTTTACCTTGTTTAATTCAAATTGTACTTCAACTGCAGGTGCCACTTCGTTGCATTTTCCAATATGCAAAATGTCCTTGGACTTACTGTTTGCCAATATACCATTATGATTGATTAAATAATATGTCTTTTTTCTTTACAGTCACTCACTGGGATGGATCATCAGCGTCAGTTTACGGAAGAACTATGGCCAATTCGTGAGTGGCAAACAGGTAAACCAGTCTACAACAACTACTACAGCAGAACTACATGTCTGTCTAGTCGTGGTATGGAGTGGTCGAGGCAGTGTAGTGTTGTTATGCCAGGCAGAGTCCAGACAGCAGTTCATGGAAAATTGGGGCTATGTGGCTTGCTGCATACAATTAGATATGCTTTGTCTGTCTGTGACAAAGAGCCTAGGTATGCTACATCAGGTTGCTTCACTCAGAGGTGCCTGCCTTGACCGTCTGCATGGCCCTGCCCCAAGCAATGAAATTTGCTGTTTTTCGGCGGCAAATTCGCATTCCGCGAATCTCGCGAAGTTGCCGAAAATTCGCAAATTCTTGAGCGTAACAGATTTTTGGCCCATGTTTGCGGCAGGGCCATGCAGACGGTCAAGGCAGGCACCTGATGTAGCATACCTAGGCTCTTTGACACAGACAGACAAAGCATATCTAGGGTTCAGGGTTCAATGCGGTTTACATGGGTTTTTGCATTTAATGTGGTAGGGTACCTGCGGAGTCTAGGGCTCAGGGCCCAATGCAGGCTTGTTCATAATGATGTTGGCGAGGTTTTAGGGGGGTTTGGCGTTTTTTGGTCCAGAATTGGCCGAATGTTGGCCTTTTTTGGTGTTTTGCGGGTGCGTGTGTTTGGGTGAAAACTAGTCGTACACCTTCCAGTGGATCGATTTTGTTCTGCCTTGCTGAGATTCTTGGGAATCACCAGAAAAAGTGTGCTTGTAAGTTTCAAGAGGTTCGAAGTAGTGGAAGTGCTGAAAACAGCAATTTTTTGTCAAGGCGCGATTTGCCATGTTTTGGGGATAGCAGTATTGTATGTTTTTGGGGGGCTGTTTAGGGGTGTTCTACATTTTTGGGGGTGGGTTGAGGGGTCTCGGAGCACTGCTGGGAAGGTCTAATTTTGATTGCAAGTGGTTTGAAGAAAATCCATGGTGGAAAAGGGGGGTTTGGGCCTAGTTGCAGAGAGCGTTTTGGCACGATTTAAACTTAGGCCTAGTAGTATTGCATGTTTTTGGGGGGCTGCTTGAGGGGGTCTACATTTTTGGGGGTGGGGTTGAGGGGTCTGGGAGCACTGCTGAGAAGGTCTATTTTTGATTGCAAGGGGTTTGAAGAAAATGCATGGTGGAAAAGGGGGGTTTGGGCCTAGTTGCAGAGAGCGTTTTGGCACAATTTAAATTTAGGCCTAGTAGTATTGCATGTTTTTGGGGGGCTGCTTGGGGGTGTTCTACATTTGTGGGGGTGAGTTGGGGGTCTGGGAGCACTGCTGGGAAGGTCTAATTTTGATTGCAAGTGGTTTGAAGAAAATCCATGGTGGAACATGTTTTTCTTTTAGCAGTATTGCATGTTTTTGGGGGGCTGCTTGGGGGTGTTCTAGATTTTGGGGGGGGGGTTGAGGGGTCTGGGAGCACTGCTGGGAAGGTCTCATTTTGATTGCAAGTGGTTTGAAGTACGTCCATGGTGGAAAAGGGGGGTTTGGGCCTAGTTGCAGAGAGCGTTGTGGCACGATTTAAACTTAGGCCTAGTAGTTTTGCATGTTTTTGGGGGGCTGCTTGGGGGTGTTCTAGATTTTTGGGGGTGGGTTGAGGGGTCTGGGAGCACTGCTGGGAAGGTCTAATTTTGATTGCAAGTGATTTGAAGAAAATCCATGGTGGAAAAAGTGGGTTTGGGCCTAGTTGAAGAGAGCGTTTTGGCACGATTTAAACTTAGGCCTAGTAGCATTGCATGTTTTGGGGGGCTGCTTGGGGGTGTTCTAGATTTTTGGGGGGGGTTGAGGGGTCTGGGAGCACTGCTGGGAAGGTCTAATTTTGTTCTAAAATAGCAGTTTGCACCTAGCTTGAGGGGATAGATCTGCAAAATTCTCCCATACTTACTAATTACTATCCTTGAAAAGGAGACTCAGAGTATGCACTTTTGAAATGATGCTTGTATGTAATACTGTCGACTCTGAAACTGAAAGTGTTATTTTTGCACTGCACAGCGTACCTTATATTTTTTTCTCCGTGGTGTTTTAATATCACTTCCTGTTTTTCCATCAACAATGACAGGCCAGCTTTTACCCTGTGCAATGGGAAAAACGATGAACTCAGGCTTACCATTAGCGATCCGCAATTCTGCATCCGCCAGGCAGGCACTGGACAAGGTGTCTTCTGGTCACCAACATTGATCGACGGAGCGTCACATGGAATGGAGGAGTACCGCGAATAAGAGGAATGGCTGGATGCATGCAACTTCACAAATTCAACAGGACAACTACAACATACAGTTACAGTATCCATCTTCATTTCTACTAATCTTTTAAGTAATGTTATTGCTGTAAACTTCTATGAGTGTGACTGTGCATTTGTTTGCTCTCTGCTTCAATTCATCTCTCCAGCCATTGTATACGTTTTTCTCTGCTATTTTTTAAACTAATTTAATGTACTAAGTGATTCTTCTCTCTGAAGGCAGATAGGGAAGTGAAATTGCGTAATTACTGCAGCCCTGTCTGTCACATTGTTTCTTCATAGCTAGTAAGTTGTAGAAAGTACTACTTAGTTTAAGTAACCTAACCATCCATTTAGCAATCAACTTCATGCATGCAGTAGTGCATGCACTTCCTTTATGTCCCTTAAAAGATTTATGGATATCTTCGTATACAAAGATTTGTTTATCTTCATTTGTTGTTTGTCCATGCTGTGTTTTTTTTTCCTCTCTCCACAAAACTTTCCCAAAAAAACCCATTCCCATCCAATTTTCAAACCCCAAACCTCTTCCCCCGGGCTGTGTGGTTTTCATTGAGGTGTGACTAAATGACAACAATAATTCCACACACTTGCTGGGGGGGATAAGGTCAAAGCTACAGAAAATCGATTTCAAGGCTGGTGAAGGAATCGGAGGATATATTCTTACTCAGCTTGACACAGACCCATGACTATTTGCAAATCAAATCTGATTTTCACGGGCGCCATCAACTGGATTGATCATCAAGAACATCCTCCTCCTACACATGGGGAATGATTACGCTGCTGTGTCCTTCACCTTCAGTACTATTTCTTGTAGTAGCCAAAGCCAAACTCCACACAACTAGTAGTTATACTTTGAATACTTTAGCATTTGTGAGGCTAAATTATGGCACTGTTCTTGTGTACTGTGCTATCTATCGTACTGTTCTAATGCTCCGCTCAGGCCACGCAGTGCCTGCCGCTTTCTGCATGTAAATGCAGGGGGGTACCTATACCCCCCATGTACACCCCCCACCTCCCTTCACCTAGAGGACCCGCAATGGGCCCCCGAAGTGAAGATCCATATGCTTTTCCATGGCGGAGAACCCATCTGGGAAGCCATCCTAATATGTCTGGCGGTGTCTGAGAGACACCGCCACCATATTAGAGCTTTTCCGCCGCGGCGGAAAAACGGCAGACTGAAACCAAGACCCACCAGCCATCCTAATGTGGCGGTGGGTCTTTGGTGGGTCCGCAGTTAATTTTCCGCATCCTCCGGGCCGGCGGTGGCTTCCGCCGGCACGGAGGATGCGGAAAATCCGCGATCCTAATCGACCCCTAAGTTAGCTACACAGACAGACTAATAATAATCTAGTAGTACCACAGAGAGTCATACTAGAGGCAGGAAAAGAATTTAGAAACAGTCTACAAGAAGATCAAAGACGATTTAGGAAAAAATAGAATGAGGAACGTTTGGAAAAAATACAGGTGCTGTAAAAGATAGGGAAGTATAATTATTAATATTAACAGGAAAACTTACTGGGGCCAGCAGAGGAGCCCTCGCCGGACCGATCCTGACCTTCCTGCTGTTGTCCCTGCTCCGCCGGCGCCGCTACCTCCTCCTGTGTCCCCTTGCCCCTGGGGGAAGCTGATGTACAACATGAAAGAAAGACACAAACATTGATGATTGTTGTCAACCACATCAAACATTTCAAAAAAACAATAACAAATTATTTCGGGGAAATAGATAACAATTCCACTAAATTTATTGACCTATCTGATGTGGTCTACTAGGATATTGCTGGATTCGCGGACCGTCTACTTGGAAAGTTATGTTACTCACTAAATCAACTACAAAAAGGTTCTACTAGGACTGGCAGGCAGCACTCCGCAGCACGCGAAGTGAAAGACACAGTCTGTCATGATCACCACCACTATCTCTTCTTAGTGGCAGGAGTACAAAGGAAGGACTGGACTTAAGTCTCTAATGTCTAGCATTACGCAGTTCTGTAAAGTACACTGATACATAATCATCACCCAGGCCAAATGAACACAAACTTGAAAACAAGTAAGCATAGTAGGACCGCCAGTGAGCAGGCCAGCACCTGCAATCACAGAAGCTTTTGAAACATAATTTACCTGCAATGTAATCGACAGCATTCTTGCTCTTCGGAAAAAAAAAACATTTGCAACATGATTACATAGAGCAGGAGAAAACAGAGTAGTGATTACTACTCACCAAGCCCAGGGATCTCAACACCTAACAGTTCCAGCAGGTCATGTTCCCGGTCCAGGACGTCGGACCACCGGTGCGTCGCCTGGTTGTAGGTGCGCTGGACCCCAGACTCACGATACATAGCCGGGCATACCTTCCCCCCATAGCTGGGGACGCTCCTGGAGCCCGTACCTGGCACCGAGCCTACCGCCTGCAGCAACGGTTTTGGGGAGGTGGCGCTGAACGGAGAAAATCAGTGTGGCCACCTCCACCACGCTGAAAATCTCCCGGGCTATAACTGCTTTCCCCCTTAAGCGCCCGCATGGGAGCCGGGTACAGGGTGCGGGACCCTTCCCCTTGGTCTTCCCGGCTCCCTTTGCCATGGTCCTGGACAGCTGAAAAATAAATAAATAGGAAAGAATAGGGAAAAAGAAAAGAGTTAAAGAAAGTATCTTTAAAGTAACCAAAAGTAGAAAAAAAAAAATATATAGATGTAGAAAAAAGAGGGATAAATAATGAGTAAAAAAGATCCAAAAAAAAGTTCAAAGAAACAAACATTGCAAAGATTAGGGGAGGATTGAAAAAGCATGCCCAGAACCATAGCAATGAATAAAAAACAAGATGGCCGCGCCCATTGAGGAACGCGTGAGTAAGTTCACGCGATATTTCCCCCGCGAGCATGCAAAAACGCACGTGAACACGTAATCGCACCCCGCGCACAACGCGAGCTTGCAAGTAGCGCCTGGAAACGGAAATATGCAATGCGGACAAGATGGCCATGCCCATGTAAGACCACATGGGTAACTTCGCGGTTGATGCGCTGCAAGCAAAACAAAAAGCCCCGCGAACACGTAAAAAAAAATCCGCGAATTCGGATGAATTCGCGGATTATGCGGAACGCGAATTCACGCATTTCGCCCATACTTACTGGGAATAATTAATAATAACCAGCGTTTGAAAAGCGCACATCTACCTCAGGAGAGGTGCCCCGGTGCTGGGGGTCCATCGGTAAGATTAAGCAAGCTTTTTCTCAGTCACATGGTGCTCGGCTAACCTGCCGCTGGTGCCAGGGATTGAACCAACCTGTGTTCCATAGTCAGCCGCCCTGACCGCTGCACCACATCTCTACCCCAATACAAGGTGCTGGTGGCTATATTTTGTATTTTGGTTTAGGCGAATGATGGTGGATTGTCTCACTTACTATTGCCAGCACTGAAGTAGGGTGAAAAAAGCTAAGAGACCCAAACTCAGTGTTCTTTATGCCTACGGCCATACAACCCTAAAAGCACCTGATCTTGTCTGATCTCAGAAGTTAAGCAGGGTCAGGCGTGGTTAGCACCTGGAAGTGTATGGCGCAGATTAAGGCAGATTCAAATTCAACAGACAGTGACACAGTACATTTTAAAAGCCTCTTAAAAGGTTCTAAAAACAGTGCACATAAAATGATACAAGCTTTGTGAGCACAGCAGCGCTATGAACAATGCTGCGATACCTCCCAGAGAGTCAAGCAGCAGATTGCACCTCTCAGCTGCTCGTCAGCGCAGCTCCCGCCATAAGTAGGCAAGCTACTTGAGACTAGAGCGATGACCCACCCACTCCGAGACCGAGGGGAGGAGCGATCCTCTCTATGGTCAGCGGGGTGGAGCAGTTGTCTTTCACGCTATGGAGTTTCCTTAAGGATGCGGTAAGGCTTTAGGTACAATGCCTACTTGTGCGATTAAAGCGGTACAGGACAGATTAAATTCAAATTCACATTCAACAGACAGTGACAACATTTTAAAAGCCAGTTAAAAAGTTCTAAAAACAGTGTGCATAAAATGACTCAAGCTTTGTAAGAAAGGCAGCGCTATGAACTACGATGCAATACCTCCCAGAGAGTCAGACAGCAGAGTGATTCTCTCCTTCTTGCAATTCATGCCTCCAGCCATACCATCCTGAAAGCACCTGATCTCGTCCCATGTCAGAATTTAATAAGGGTCGGGCCTGGTTAGTACCTGTTTGGGAGCCCACCTGGGAATACCAGGTGCTGGAGGCTTTTTGCTTTTTTTTTTGCTTTAGGTGAATGAGGGTGGCTTGTCTCGATTACTATGGCCAGCACTGAAATAGAATAAAAACGCTAAGAGCCTCAAATTCAGTGTTTTTCATGCCTACAGCCATACCACATTGAAAGCACCTGACCTTGTCTGACCTCAGAAGTAAAGCAGGGTTGGGCCTGGTTAGTATATGGATGGGAGACCACCTGGAAATAACAGGTGCTGTTTGCTTTTTTTGTGTGTTTTGCTTTAGGTGAGTGAGGGTGGTTTGTCTCCCTTACTATGGCCAGCACTGATTAGAATTGAAAAAGTAAGAGCAACTAAACTGGTGCTCTTCGTTCCTACGGCCATTCCACCTTGAAATCACCTGATCTCGGCTGATCTCAGAAGTTAAGCAATATCTGGCCTGGTTGGCACCTGGATGGGAGACTGCCTGGGAATCTAAGGTGCTGTAGTTTTTTTTGTGTGATTTGCTTTAGCTGAATGAGGGTGGCTTGTCTCGCTTACTTTTGCCAGCACTGAAGTAAAATGAAAAAAGCTAAAAGCCCCAAAGTCAGTGGTCTTCATGCTTCCGGCCATACCTCTATGAAAGCACCTGATCTCGTCTGATCTCAGAAGTTAAGCAGGGTCAGGCCTAATTAGTACCTGCATGGGAGACCACCTGTGAGTACTAGGTGCTGTAGGTTTTTATTTGCTTTAGGTGAATGAGGGTGGCTTGTCTAGCTTACTATGGCCAGCTCTGTTGTAGAATGAAAAAAGCTAAGAGCTCCAAAGTCAGTGCTCTTCATGTCTCTGGCTGTTTTACCATTAAAGCATCTGATCTCATTTGATCTCTGGTTAGTACACACAAAAAGTACACATAAAAAGAAGTAGATGTGAAAATACCATCGCCACCAACCCAGACCCAGCTAACCTTATGGGATCACCAGAGACCAGTGGGCCACTACCCATGGGGGAACTGCGTGGCATGTCAGTACACCCACCACAGGAAGGAAGTGGATATACAAACCGGCAAACTCTGGATTTCAAGGAATTTTACCAACTACAACAGTCAAAACATAATTTACCTGATCAAATGGCCTTGTAACCTCTTTTACGTGGGAATGGCAATGAAGATCAAACTGAAAATCAATGACCATCAGATGCAAAAAGAATAACACCAAATTGACTCACCACTACCTCGAAAAAGGCCACAGAGACGAGGGCCTGATATGGGTCGTCTTAAAGAAAATGAACCCAAGCATCCCTATCATACAAAATAAACTTCACACACTGGAACAACGAAGGGTCTTTCACCTCATATCATAGGAAACACCCCTCAACAATTACATCCTGTTGTATCTTAAGACAGGGAGCCAGGAAGAGTTTTGTAGTTTCTTTATTAGTTCCAAGTTGCTATATACAGTCTTAAAGCCAGGTGTATCCATTGTGCCAGCCCTTACTTAAGCCTGTTCTGGTCATTCACCAGCCCCACCAGGAGCAGCCTGCCTGCTGCTCAGCCCTTCTCCAACTGTCACCACTCATCCACACAGGCTCCCAAGCATTCCATTAATCACAGTCACACCAACATACCTACGATCAGCCCAGCTCTACTATGCCGTTGTTCCCAGCACCTGAAAAACCATATCGGGAGGCGGCTCCTTCTCCTTCCTCGCGGCCAAGGCCTGGAACGCCCTTCTGCTCCACCTCAGACAGACAACATTGCTCCCCATCTTCATAAGGGATCTCAAGACCTGGCTCTCCGACAGACCCCCTCTTTGATGGACCGGAAACTGCACCCCCCCACCCCCAGCACCTTGAGACACTAGTCATGCTTTAACAAACACTTGATTGGTGATCCATCTTGAAATAGAAGGTAACACAGTTGAGATGTGGACATGCAATGAAAATGTAAAAGCACAACAATAGCGACCATAAAGATGACTTTAGTGAACTTGAGCTGCCTTGTTCATCAAGCCATAAACTCTTTGTAGACATCAGCAAAACGATTTGGCTGGATCACCCACATGTGGAAGTAGTGAACCTTACACTACCTACTCACTCGCATCAAAGTCATTTTTATAGTTCCATTCGAGCATGGCCAGGCTGGGGTCGTCCGTTGACAAGGACACTGGTGGGACTGGCTTGCCTGTAGCTCCATTCTTCAACTTTATCTTTTGTTTCAGTTGTTTTCTTTAGTTTCTCCTTGTCCAAATCCTGTACAATTCCTTTAAAATCCAAAAGTACGCTTGAGTCCAGGTCCAGGTCGTCGTCAAAACATGTTGTATCTTAAGACAGGCAGCAAGGAAGAGTTTTGTAGTTTTCTTTATTAGTTCCAAGTTGCTGAATACAACAGTCTTAAAACCAGGTGTATCCATTGCGCCAGCCCTTACTCCAGCCTATTCTGGTCAAGCACCAGCCCCACCATGAGCAGCCTGCCTGCTGCTAAGCCCATCTCCAACAGTCACCACTCCTCCACACAGGCACCCAAGCATTCCATTCATCACAGTCACACCAACATTCCAATACCATCTCTCACGATGGCTGAGCAGCTAGGAAACAGCTGGGCTGGGAAGCATACAATAACATAATGAGGATATAACAAATGCCTACAAATTGGATAATTGGATACTTGTTTTCAGAGTTTTGTACGGATGTGTGTGCGAGCAGCAACTTTGCTTTTTACTAAAGGATTTCTCCCTTACTCTGATTACAGAGTGTGACTACAGAGGTCCCTCATTCCCCCCTTCCCGTGGGACATCCCAACCCCTAACCTGGGGTAAGATTGTGAGCTTGACTCACAGTATTTGTTTTCATGCACACCACATTTGCAGTGACACGTATGTTCACACGAACATGCATTGCAATGTTTATCTGCATAGAGCCAGTCTGATTCTTTCCCTGGAGGTAAAACCGTTTTGGCACTTTGTTAACCTTCATTTTACAGGTCTCAAGTTTTCTCAGAAGAGCTTGCCAAAGGTCAACCTAACTTGTGGATATATCTCAGTCTTAAGAGACTAGATAGGAGCCCTTACATCTTGTCCTGATAAAGGCCACGGACCCTGCTGCCCATTTTGGCAGAAACATGTTGACGGAATTGATGGGAATGGGGTACTTAACCCCTGGTCCCCACACTTTAGTTTTTAATAGTATGAAAACACCTTACAAAACAAATCACATTTGGAGTTTGCATTAATTTTTGAATCACGCACTCCTTTCACAGGTCCCCCACATCATTTTTAGAACTTAATCCCTGTCTCCAAGTAAGGGCCGCCTGAGCGAGTTTCCTGAAGTGGGCTGTTTGGTTCCTGAAGGTTCCTGAAGGCCAGCATGTAGCTAAATACATCCTGGGAGTTTTCCTGGGAGCTCTCTCCCAACCTTCCTTAACCAAACTAAGAGGTCCTCTCACATGGTGACCATATAAAAGCTCAAAGGAAGTGAACCCTAGATACGTCTGGGATACCTCCCTGTAAGGGAAGAGAAGGCATGGCAATAGGACGTCCCACTTACGCCTCATTTGTCTGTTAGACCCTTGATCATACCCTTCAAGGTTTGATTAAATCGCTCCACCGAACCGTTACCTTGTGGGTGATAAGGAGTGGAAAACGTGTATGTTACACCACACTCCTTCCACAGGGATATCATATATTTTGATACAAAATTGGTCCCAAAGTCAGAAACCACCTCTATGGGAAAACCCACTCTGGAAAAAATCCCCATTATCACCAGGCCCACCACTGGTACCATTGTTCTCCTGAGAGGGATTGCTTCCTGGTACTGGGTGGCATGATCCACCAAGACCAGGATGTACCTGTTGCCCATTACTGTCTTAGGATCCAGTTGATGGAACAAGGTTTCCAAGAAAAGAAAGTTGCTCGGAAGCAATCCACTCATTTAACTCATTAACAAGTTACTAATCATGTTTCATGAATAACTAATACGCACCACATGAACACGCGGGTTAGTGAAGCTTGAGTATATGTGTACTAACACGGATAACAATAAAGACGGACTAACACCGCTTTAAACTGGGAAAACTGTTTTGCGCATGCGTCAACTGCATCTATGCAGTATGACGAGTTAATGCTTGGAGGGAAATGTTTGCGCAAGAGCAGAAGATACTAAAATGGAGTCTTGAAGACTCGTGTGCATGGCATCAGCTAGTGAGCAATCATAGAAGGTGCCAGGTTGCATATAATAACAATATACAGTCTGGCACGGGTAATATTTACGATCAAAGGAATAACAGCAAGGATATAAGCAATGAATAGAAACCGCAGTCTCTATGGCCACCTCCCCTCTTCTGATCAGCCTCCCCAGCTGCTTCCTCAGCGTGATCACAATTCCCTGAAAACCCAGTAATGATAGACGGGCCATGCAGAAATAGGGAGTTGAGTACTGCTAGGCTAGGATTCATTCAGGGCAACAGATGGCACAGGAGTAGTATTTAGCCTACCCACCCCAGTAGGGGTGATACCCTGTTCCAGTAGTCAATCAGAGTTATGTCGAATGGACTCCACATATGCCAGGTAGGGACCCCAAATGTCTTTGGGACGAGAGGAGCTAGGCAGGGTATTGGAATACACTTCACTATTGACGCTACAATATGCAAGACTATTCAACCAATTCTGTACAGTGGGAGCTGTCCTGCAGCCCCGGTGGATAGCTATTTCTCGCTTGGCCAGTAAGAGACAAAGAGGAGCGAGTTTTCTAACTATTTTGGGGCACTTAATCATGTACCCCAGAAGTGCCACCTCCGGTATGGGAATTAGAGACAGTCTAGTCATATCGCCCAATATTTTATGTACCTTTTCCCAGTATTGTTGAAGAGCCGGGCAGGTCCAGGTGAGGTACGTGAAGTCTGCTTGTGGGGTGCTGCGTTTGTGACAGGTATGAGGCCTAGTCGGGTCTAGCCTGTGTATCTTGGTAGGTGTAATGTATAGTTTACGAAGAAATTTAAAATGCAGAAATGTATACTTACTGTTCAGTGAAACATCTTTTGTGACTGCACAACATTTGGCCTATTAGTCTTCAGTAATGGGGCAGCCCACATCTCCCTCCCAGTCCTTTTGGACCTTATCATCGCAAAACGGTAGCATCCCGGAGCATCCCTTGTAAAGTTTAGAGATAAGGTGAACCCCACATTTGTTCTCAATGACGAGTGTAAGAGGGGGAAATGACTCCGGCTCCATGGGGAGCCCTGGATTTGCAGCTCAGAGAGCCGAGCGGATCTGACCCAACCCAAAGCTGTCCATGAATGTGGCGTCGTGAAAGCGGTCGTCCTCCGCGGAGGAGAAACTATGTCTGGCGGGATACAAGTCACCTAGTTTCGTGATGTCAAATTTAGTTAGAGAGCACTGCACCAGTCTCTCATCTGTTATAGGTAGCCAGTGGGCATTGGGGAGAGGACACGCTGAGGAATATAGTGTCTGGGCACCCGTGAGACGTGCAAGTTTGTTCCATGCCCAACTGGTAGTGGAGACCATCTGGATATCATGGGGGTCCCTGGGAAGACCCTTCGGTAAGACAGTAGGCAGCCGTTCAGGGAGGACGAAATCTGCTTCCGGGCGGAGGAATGGAATCCTGGCGTCCGGATGGTTCCACGTGAAGGCGTAGCTGCATTGTGCTATGAGGTAGTGCAAATGGAGGTTTGGCACTCCATATCCCCCTCTCATACGGTAGGGTGAGAATCTGCCAGTGTACACGTGGCTATTTGCCCCCCAGACCAAACTTAGAAGGCGCGTTTGTATCTTGGGATGTTATTAAAAAGATATAACAATTTGGGTAAGACTATAATCTTTATAATGGTTACCCCGCCCGTGAAGGATAAAAGCAGCCACAGCCAATGCTCCACCTGGGCCTTAAGAGTCCCGACTGCCTGTCCATAGTTGAGTCGAATAATCTGTTCATCGTCCAAATGGATGTGGATGCCAAGGTATTTAACGGAGTCTGAGCTCCACTCGAGGAAACTCGCATTCCCATTGAGTTGTAATGGAAGTTAAGAGAAAAATAACTGACTTCCGCCAGTGAATGCCCAAGCCAGAGTGCCGCCTGAACCGGATGATTTCTCTGATGAGCGGCTCAGGTTCACCCGGGGCTCCCAAACATACAGTATTGTATCATCGGCATAAAGCGAGACTAGGAGTGAGCCGGTGTTGAATTGCAGGCCTCTCCGTAGATGCCTCTCTTGAAAATGGCAGATCAGGGGGTCCATAGCAAGGATAAACAATAAAGGTAACAAAGGACACCCCTGCCATGTGCCGCGAGACAATGGGAAGGGACGGGTCAGCGTGCCATTCAGGTGGAGTCTTGCTGTGGGGCGGCTGTATAGTAGTGCGGCGGTAGCTATGAATCCAACCGGCATACCCATGAAGCGCATGACCAACATAAAGACATAAAGAAAGGCCATTCCAAGGTGACAAAGGCCTTCTCAGTATCCAAGAGGACTTCAGGGTTTATTCTATGAAGGAACGAGAACAGCCTTCTGAGATTCAGGGATCGTGGGGGACAAAGCGGGATTGAGCAGGCAGGATAATGTATTCCATCAATTGAGATAAGCGGTTTGCAATCATTTTAGCAAGGATTTTATAATCTAAATTGAGGAGGGAGATGGGTCGGTAAGATCCACATAATGACTGATCCTTGCCAGGTTTGGGTAGAAGTATGATAACCGCTTCGCGGAGCATAGGGGGAAGGGTCTGGGACTCGAGGGCTTCCACGTATACCTCAATGAGCAGCAAACAAATCGTTGTAGGCTTTGTAGAAGTCCCCCATAAAGCCGTGAAGCCCGGAGGCAGAGGAGCCATGAAGAGAATCAATGTAAATCACCATGGGGCGACCCAGTATCCCTCAGAACCTGGGCAATACAATTCAATATAAACAATGGTTCTGTCGGGTATGTCCCTTGATTCCTTCAAAGCATGAACTAAATTCTTTATAAGGTGCAATTTATAGTCTTCTAATTACTTAAGACAGAGCTCCAACCTAGGAGCTTGCTCACCATACAAATCCAATATCAAAGAAGTTCAGGGTATTCATCCGTTTTTAATCTATGAATTAGTTTTTTCATTCATAAATAACCCTTATACATATCATACTTTCTAATTAGGAATTAATCACAATTCATAAATATTTTTCACAAGGCGGCGCAAAACAATATAGAGTGATTATAATGTGACATGAAGTGAAATAGTGACATTCAAACGTGTTTATATACAGGTGAGTAAAGGAAAAGGTGGGGAAAAAAGGAAGCAAAAAGTCTTCTGGCCAGTTTCTAAATTTAGTTAAAATTATCCTAGTAATCCACTTCAATTGGATATCATGAAACCAGATATTCTGTACTGATCCAATGCAGCCTCTCCGCCATCTCTGCTGCACCGGCTCTGGCATGTTTGATGCCGATATCAGGTGGGATGAAGCAGCATAGCTGACTGGGCTGGTGGAAAATCAATTCCGCACGGCCATCTTGGACAGCAGCTTGGCCACGCACCCCCACGATATTGAAACTTTAGTGGGTGGAACATGAAGAACGAAAGGTATAATTAAGATAGCTTTAGTTAGTTAGTGAGACTCAGACAGAGATGCTGATGATACTGTTGCTGGGAGAGATGCTGTGAGATGCTGATGAAGAGCCGAATGCAGAACCTGAAGCAGAACTTTCTAACCTAATTATTTAGGTTAGATCAGAAGATCGCGGAAGAATCTTGAGGAGGAAGAGAGTGTCAGAGAGGGGTGCGGCGCAATCGTCGGTATTCTAGAGAGGTCAACTATCCTGTCCTGATTCCTGTCCTGAAATCTTTGTCTCCTGACCTATCCCGGGGGACCCTTACCAGCCCTTTGGCCAAGGGGTTGGTCTTTCACACCATCCTTGGTAAATATAATTTCTCGTTATTTGCAAATGTTCTTTTCTCTCTGTCCTCTCCCTTTCTGAGCATTTATTATTGTGTGAGTCCGAGGTAAAGTTTCTTTGATTTAATTATTTGAATTTTCTCTCCAATGAATGTTGGTGACTGCACTGTATTTTGGAGTTGTTCACATGCATTAATTTTAGATAAAGATTTAAACCTTCCGGAGTCGGTGGTTGTTTACTTTGAATAAAAGATGAGTTAGAGATATGTTAATTATCACAATCAACTAGTTCAACTAATGGTCCATCAACCAGAGGAAAGAACTTTTTGATCAGTGAAAAAAGGTTAGTTAGGAGTATGGAATAGCTAATCCTGAATTTTGTGAAAATATATATAATAAACTTTAACAAATCCAGTGGTTCACTCAATCGTGTGTTCATAGGCCCAGTTGAGTATATGGTAGTAGAGTATCTGTTGTTGGTACACTGTTGGATGCCAGTGGCCCCACAATGTCCATCCCCACCCTTACAAAAGGGTTCCAACAACTGGAAAAGGTTGGAGAGAAGCTTTGACCTTCCTCCCACTCCTACCACTTGTCTGGCAAGTTTGGCAAGACCTGCAATGTCCATCTGACTGCCTGCTCGTTTGAGGCCAGAAGAAGTGGGTGACAAGCATGTCAAAGGTCTTGTCCCACCCCAAATATCCTGCCAAAGGCACGTCATGAGCTAGACCCAGTAGGAAGTTCCTGAAGCGCTGGGGTACCACCAGCATACTGGCTGACCCAGGCTCAACGACCTTAGGCTTGCTACACAGGAGACGGTTCTCCTAGTAGATCAAGGGCCAGATGTAGGTAGGGTTTTACCGGTCGGTAATGGCCGAATTCGGCCGTTACCGACCGGTAAAAGGATTTTGAGATGTAGGGGGCAGAATCGGTAAATTTACCGTTCGGTAAATTTACCGATCGGTAATTTTACCGAATCTGTAAATATACCGGTCGGTAAATTTACCGACCGGTATTTTTACAGATTCGGTAAAATTGATATGTAGGTGGGACTCTTATGAGTCCCACAAGGCCTAAGAAATCGGTATTTTACCATCAAATTCAATTTGATGGTGAAATACCGATTCAGGTGTGCATGCACATGTGTGCATGCACACCTGTGCCATATGACAGGCAGACCTGCCCTTAGGGCAGGTATGCCTGCCATATGGCCCCCGACCCTTTTTTGGGGGTGCTAGAGGGTGTCAAAGTGACACCCCCTGCACCCTTGTCAAAATCGGTATTTACCGATTCGGTAAATACCGACCGGTAATGCCCCATTCATTCCTATGGGCTTCAAAGCCCATAGGAATGAATGGAGCATTACCGGTCGGTATTTACTGATTCGGTAAATACCGATTTTTACCGATTCGGTAAAATACACATCTGGATGGACCTACATGTCCACCCTTCATATTTACCGATTCTTAATTACCGAATCGGTAAAATTCGGTAATTAAGAATCGGTAAATATTTGTTACCTACATCTGGGCCCTAATGTGATCCAGACTGATCACCAGCTGCCTGGTCTGCAGCCTGCCACCGCAGACCCTCCAGGGAAGGGCACTCCTTCTGCAGAAGTCTTTCCTGGTGGGGCCACCTTCTTGCTGCCAATGGGTCAGCTCAGAGATGTCCCATAGTTCAGCTGCCTGCTCCCCTGTACGTACCAGGGCATCCTCCTCATGGTCATCCCCCTCCCGGTCCATGGGAACTTCAGGAGCCGGTTTCCTGCGTCCCCTGCCCATTCTCTTGGCAGGGACCTGAGGAAAATTGTTCTCTGATGGGCATCATTTGTACCGGGACTCCATTGCTTTTTCATTGCCATCTCGTGTCAAACACTTCCTCACGACCCACGGGGTCATTTCTGCTGATGCTTGAGGAAAATCTAATTAACACGACAACAGCCATCTTGCAGCCTGCATTTCTGCCCAGGAACTGTCACACACCCAACCCCCCTGTTCTTTGCAGTTCACCAGAAAGCCACGAGACACTCATACCCTGTGTTTAATTTATTTGTTTCCCATCTCCTGCTCCGAGCCTGGTAAACATCCTTGACACCGTGATCAGGACAACGGTCTGACTGCTGGGTCTTGATCAGGGTAATTAAACAATGACTTGAAAGACCCGGCATTAATCAACCTGAGTGGACAATGACCTGAAAGACTGAGCCTTGATCAAGCCAAGTGAACAATGATTTGTGTACCAAGCTTTGACCAGGTCACCATCTACAAACATCGTCTGGATCTGGTTATCAACTGCAAACAATGAACTAACAGCCAAATGACTGAGATGAAAAAGTATAAAAGGCTTGTAAGCTGCAGAGTGAAGCAGAAGCCTCCTCTGTCTTGTCTCGGACTATCTTGGGACTCTGTTCCATAGCCCGGGCTATTGAATAAATCGGGGTTCCTCTTGCAGACGAAGGCTCCTGTGTCTCCTTTTACTAAGTATGGAAGGAATGGTAGACTTGGGCGGTTCCCCCGTCGCCGAGACCCGGTAAGTGGGTTTAATCCAGTTCTTGAAATGGCACCTGAACAGGGACTCCACGAGCATGAAGGTCAGGCCCGGTGGATGTGAGGGGTGCACGGAGAGACTCCGACGGAGGTACCCTACCCGAGGGATTCTTGCAATCCGGTAAGCCAAACGACTCGCCCGCTGTCCCTGCCCACCCGGTCTGGGCCACTTGACCGCGTTCTCGCTGGAGTCCCCTAGAAAATAATTTCTGGAGCAGGACACAGCTCTACGTCTGCAGAACAGAACTACCCCTGTAAGGTAAGGGTGGACTGTTCACCCACCAAGTCTGTATGATTCTGTTATTGACTTTCGCAAAAGCCAAGCTGTTATTGACTTTTGCCAAAGCCAAGCAAGCGAGGTGAGTTTTTAAAAACCCGCTGTTCTGTATGAATTCTGCTGTTATTCACTTATGCAAAAGCCAAGCAAGCGAGGTGAGTTTTAAAACCCGCTGGTGTCTGTTATCCATTTTTAAGCATGCCAGTCAGTAGTAAGTTCAAGAAATTATGTTGTTCTATGTTTACGCAGTACTCCCAGCTGGAGGCGGCTTGTCCGCTTCCTCCAGAAGGGACCCCTGGCCATACGATGTATGTCAAACGTGGCCCTTCTGCCATAATGTTTTCCTCATTCTGGGTGAAATATACAAAACAAATTAATTGCAGAATTACCGTGGCCACTTTATGGCTCCTTTAATTCCCAAGTTCTCGCCAACTTAGAGGAACAATTAATGAAAAGAAAAACGCGCCCGTGTGTTTGAATCTGTCCGATTTTGGAGGAAAGAGATAGAGCAGAGAGCTAGAAAGCAGAAGGCTCAAGAAAGAAAACAGGAACGTATGTCAATGGCCGACCACGCCAGAGAAAATTTGCAAAATCAAATTACAAAGTCCGTAGAAATAGCCAATAGGGAACATGGGGCCCGGGTACAAAAATGTTATCCAGCTCGTGAGGAGAAAGGAAATGGCCATATGGAAGGGGGAGAAGAAGGTGATTCCTTGCTTGATTCCATGCTAGAAAGCCCTCCTGCATATGCCCCAATGTACCCTGCCCTGACGCTTCACACCCCGCATGTCCCGCCATCACCACCCATTCTGGCCCCATTGCCCCTCTTACTGCTTTCCCTGTCACACAATCCCTCCCGACTTTTCCTACGACACAGACCATGCCCACTAACCCTGTCCCCGATGCGGGAATGACAACAAGTCTCCATCCGCCCAACCCCTGCGGCTTTATCCCTACACACCCTTTTTCTGCTTCCCCTTGGTCTACAGTTAAGCAGGATCTATTTAAATTGTTGAATTCCCCCCGACTGGCCTCCTTGCGCTCTGCAGTCAGCTTTTCGTCCCTTCGAGAAAATGACCTACAGAGGCAACAGTGGGAATGTTGGATAAATAACGAGAATATATATGCCTTTAAAGAAATATGGTTCACCTTTTCTCAGTGGACGATTATGGAACAGACCACCTGGGCTGAATACATGTGTACCCTGGTCATGCAAAGATTTGAGAATGAGCTTATGCAGATACTCACTGGATTAATGGACCTAATGTCGCAAATAAAAAGAGGTGATGTTCAGGGAGAGGGGATGTTTGGCACTAAGTCTGCTTTAATGGCTTATCGTGATATGACTGCTTTTCCCAACACTCCTCTAGAAACAGCTATGCCAATGAGAGAGGCGGCCCCTGTCTTTGTTAAAGCACTTACCGATGCCCAAAATAGTGGCCGAGGGACTGTTGAGGCACACTGGCGCAGGCTTTGGGTTCATGTTCCTTGGAAAAGGTCAGAAGAAATGCAGTTAAAAGGACAATTACCAGATCCCGGAAGAATCCAGCTGCCTTTTACAGAGAATTAGGTCAGATTATACCTGCAGGTACTCTCGTTCTTGAGGATATCGATTTACTTTTTGATACAGTTGTCCCCACTGAAAATTGGGACAAAATTCGACATACTGACCATGAAGCGGCATTGGGAGGTAAATGGGCTGACCTAGAGGCTATGGAAGAAGCAAGGGTAGGAGGGACTATACCAGAAGCTGCCATCCTGACTTTGCCCGGTAAAATAATGACGTTTATGAAAACACTTTTGCCGGAAACTGTCATTAACTGGGATAAAATAAACGCCTGTAGGCAGCAAAAAGATGAGAATGTGGCTGACTTCTTTACCCCTTTTGAGACAGAATACAAGGGACATAGTGGTTTGTATCCCCGGACCCCAGGTTCTGGCCCAGTGTTTGTCGATACGTTTGTCAGCAACTTGCTTCCTGAGATCTCCGCCAGGCTCAAGAACGTTGAAAGTGGGTGGTCTGCCCAAACTATGACTGGTATCTTGGCTATGGCACAATATCACGAGAATAGGGAGAATGAGGATAGAGACAAGGAAAGTAAGAAGGTTAGGGATCTAAAGACTAAGGCACTTCTGCAGCAGGCTTACCCTCCCCGAGGTCCCGATGCCCGTGGGAATTTCAGACCTCAACCCCAACCCCCTCCGAGGGCTCGCCAGTCTACTCCCTCCAACCCTAAAAGTACGTGAGCCCTCCAAACAGATCAGTGTGCTTATTGTTAGGGGTACGGCCATTGGATAGATGAGTGTTCTTTGTTAGCTGAAAACATCCGAACAGGGAAGACTCGGCCTTGCGCTCCCAGGGAGGGGAGGCTGACTTGGGACCATGGTCCGCCCCATCCACAGGATAAAGAACGTAGGCCCAGGGATGACGCCCCCATCCGGCAGCGCCAGGCCAGTAGGTTTGATGGGTACGAAGCAACACGCACTTATTACAATGATGATTATGATGAAGTTGATGGGACAGGGTCCTACCAAGCATAGGACAGACAGGAAAGGGGTATTACCAGAGTGGAAATTCCAGTGGATCAAAGGGGCCCGTATGTTCAAATATCAGTTGTGCGGAACGATCAGAATTTTCTTTTGGATACTGGGGCCACCAGGTCTTTTATTGCAAGTCTATCAGTCCCGGAGGCGCCCCTTTCTGGCAATATGAATGTCTCCGTGGATTTTGCAGGAACACCTGTGAAGAGCCCTGTCTCTGAACCCCTTCCTCTCGATATTGGCCCTGCACATGTTGCCGCTCCCTTGGTCCTTACTACAGGTTGCAATGAAAACTTGTTAGGCATGGATTTACTGAAAGCTCTGTATGCGACCATATCATGTAGTCCCCAAGGTGTATCCCTAACAATTTCTCCCACCGCAGCTTCCTATATGTACCTGTCCTGTCCCCTCCCACCAGAGTAGCAGTCTTTACCTTCCGCCCTCTGGGCATCATCAGACACTGATGTAGGATGTCTCAACATATCCCCTCATGTGGTACGCATCCAGCCAGGTTCACTTCTCCCCCGCCTCCGGCAGTATTGACTGCCCGCGGAAGGAGAAATGGCCCTTTTAACAATAATATCTGAATTAATGGACAAGGGCGTAGTGGAGGAAACACGTGGCAATATCTGTAACAGTACCATTATTCCCATTCTTAAAATATATAGATTTGTGATTGACCTGAGAGCCCTTAACAAAATAACAATCTCCCAATATCCTGTTATCTCCGACATTACAGCCCTCTTAATGATGGTCCCTTCTGATGCAACGCACTTCTCTGTCATAGACCTGAAGAATGCTTTTTTCAGCATTCCTATACATCCTGACAGCAGACATTTTTTTGGTTTCTCCCTTGGTGGGCGGAGCTTTAGATTCTGCCGCGCCCCTCAAGGTTTCACCGAGAGCCCCAGTATCTATAGTCAGGCCCTAAAAAGTCACCTAGATTCCTTGGAACTCCCTGATAATTCCACACTATTACAATATGTAGATGACCTCCTCATTGCTGAAAATTCTGCCCTAGCATGTAAAGAAGCTACTCTCTGTTTGTTACGCCACCTTGCCCTCCATAATCACAGAGTCTCTTTGAAAAAGTTTCAGTTTTGTCAAGAGAAGGTGACCTATTTAGGTAATCTCCTCTCGAAGGAGGGAAGGCAGCTCACCGCTGATCGTGTAGCCATTATCAATGCTATGAGATGGCCCCACAAAAACAAAAGCAGGTGTGAGCCTTCATAGGCCTACCCTCATACTGTAGACAGTGGATTTCCAATTTTTCGGCCATGGTCAAACCTCTTCTTGCCCTCACCACTAAAGACATATCAGACAGTTCCTTTCCATGGACTAGAGAGCATGCACAGGCCTTCCAAGATTTTAAAAAGGCTCTGTGTACTCCTCCAGTCCTCGGTACTCCTGATTATAACAAACTATTTTTTCTTTTTGTACACGAGACAGACGGCTGTGCATGCGCTGTCTTGACCCAGATGTTCAGAGGTCACCATCGGCCATGTGCCTATTTTTCATCCACCTTAGATCCTGTTGCAAGGGCTCTCCCAGGATGCCTACAGGCAGCCGCTGCGGCCGCCCTCATGGTCCGTCAGAGTGCGGGGATCGTCGTGAACTCCCCCCTGACTCTAATGGTCCCCCATTCTGTACATACCCTCCTTAATAAGACCAAGACACAGTACCTCACTAGCGCACGACTCACAGGATATGAACTGACACTCTTTGCCAGCCACATCAACATCAAAAGATGCACTGTACTAAACCCCACCACATTACTCCCACTGGATACTCAGGATGCACGCTTAGATCCACATGACTGCATAATAAGGGCAGAGGAAGAGACAAAGGAACGGGTTGACTTACAGGATACCCCGATAGCAGAAACAGAAGGTACACTGTATGTAGATGGATCATGTCTCAGAGGGCCAGATGGTAACACCTCAGCTGCCTACGCTCTCACGACATTAGGGCGAGTAGAAGAAACAGCTCAGATTCCGCAGTGCTCTGCTCAAGCAGCAGAATTAGTGGCCCTCACTAGAGCTTGTGAGTTAAGCAAAGGGATGACGGTAAATATTTATACTGACAGCTAATATTCCTTCGGGGTGGCCCACAACTTCGGGAGGTTATGGAAAGAAAGGAATTTCCTTACTTTCCATGGGAACTCCCTGACACTCCCCAGAAAGGTGGCCATTATGAAATGTAAGGCCCATTAGAAAGTGACAGATGATGTTGGGAAAGGCAATGCCCTGGCTGACCATACGACCAGACATACAGCTCTTAGAAAAAGGGAAGGAATGTATGTAGGAGGTCCCGCTAGGTGAGTGGCAGACGAGGGCATGGTTGAAAACACAGTAAAGAGTGTGATTGATATTCAGTCCCATACTACTCGTGAGGAACTAAGGGTGTGGATGGAGCAATTAGCAAAGGAGGGAATTGATGGTTGTTGGGTCCGTACCACTATGGAAAGACAATGGATGTTACCTGACAGTCACGTGCTACCAGTAGTTACGATGGCCCATGGTCCTGCTCACATCAATGCAAAAGGGATACGTAAACTGTTAGAACCTACCTGGTACAACTCTAAGATACCAGCATATGCTGAAAAACTGGTTAAAACATGCATGATTTGCCTAATGTATAACCCAGGAAAAGGCACAGTTACTCCTAAGGGAGGATTCTCTCCTCCTACCTTCCCTTTTGAGGTCCTCCAAATGGATTACATCCAGATGGATCGATGTAATAATTTGAAATATGTCCTAGTGGTGGTCTGTACCTTCAGCCGATGGGTGGAGGCCTACCCCTTCAAAGACTGCACGCTATCACTACCACCAAAGTACTATTAAAAGAGTACCTCCCACGATTCGGTTTGCCCCGCTTGGTCTGGTGTGACAACGGGACTCACTTTACGGCTCAAATTATGGAATATTTCTGTACAGCATTGGGCATAAAACAAAAATTTCATGCAGCTAACCACCCCCAGTCAGCAGGTCTAGTGGAGGTGTACAATGGCATCCTAAAAACTAAAATGGCCAAAATAGTAGCCGAGACAGGTGTCACTTGGGTTGATGCTCTGCCCTTAGCCCTACTGTCCACAAGAACAATGGCCCATGCCAGGATAGGGCTAGCTCCCTATGAGATTGTGTTCGGATGCCTGCCAATGTATGGGGTGTCCGGCAGCCTAAGAAACTGTCTGACGTTGAATACCCTGTATTAACTGATTATCTGTACAGTCTAACTAATACCTTTTGTACTCTTTATCACCAGGTGCCTGAGGCCATACCTGACAAAAGCAAGGGCCCAGGACACGTTATCCAACCTGGGGATTGGGTCTTGGTGAAGAATTTTCAACGGACTAGGATCCTCGAGCCCCGCTGGACACAAGCCGGACAGGTGTTACTGGCCACCTGCATCGCCGTGAAAGTAGAAGGCCAGAAGAATTGGGTGCATCCATCACACTGCAGGCGTGTGCCTCTGCCCCTCCCCTATGATCAGTGGGTGAGGGAAGGACTAGGAGACTCAGAAACAGAAACTGTCCCAACGTTTGTCCCATTCAGCGATGCCAGATCTTCCCCAGCTGAGAGTAGTGCTGGTGTGTCAGACTAAGGTAAGCCTTAAGGGCCCTTGGCACCTGCGCCCAGTGAAGCAACCACCAATCACAGACAGCCACTAGAGGTCCCTGGCTTAGCACAATGGCCACCATCCAAAACACCTGAATCCAGAAACAAGATGTCAGCCTCCGACGTAGTAAATGCTTCATGGTCACCGTGGTGACGCTGTTTGTCTCTCTCATCCTGTCTATCCTTGGTTGGCTGTTACTAATTTACCATCCCGTTACCTCACTAACTCCTACCCTGACTCCTGCAGAACACCAGTATTACACGTTACCAGCCCACGAGTTACCCCGCCGTGAAGAATTCTTCAACAACACCTTCATCCAAATGTTGCATCATCACCAGCTGATCATGAACACTTCCAACTGCTGGGTGTGTGGACTGATGCCTCATTCCATGATACACCCTGTCCCATTCTTTCCCTACCCCTTTTCCATCTCTGGGTCTTGTCTTTCATGGTGAATGTTGATGCAGGAGGCCTGCACTGTCAATGGTACTGCCAATTCTGCCCTTGGAACATTCAGGTATGACTTCTGGCGGAACAGAGCCAAGCCAATGCTCCTTTTTGCCCGACCAGCTCATCCACAATGCTACTATCCCCGGATTACCTTGGTGAGATGGTAGTATTCAACTCAACTAATCGCCGAACATTTTCCAGATTCCACACAAGAAGGATACTGCCTGATGAACGTGACACTGTGAATGTCATAAATGTGCAAGGCTGTGTCTGCATTCATGGCATAGGGATTAAGAAAGTTGGTACCAGTACGTGTGATATCACAAAAACTTTAAACTCTACATCTCCTCCGAAGCTGGTGGCATCCCCCAACACCTATTTCATCTGTGGCACTGCCGCCTACACTTGGCTCCCCCGTAACTGGTCTGGTACCTGCTATCTAGCCTTCCTCCTTCCACCAATGTATTCCACCAATGGAGGTAAACCACCTGTCAATGAAGGGAGCTCTGCGTCGCTCACGTAGGGGCGTCATATCTGCCGAGGATACAGCAGGCCAGGAAACCGGGGACTTCTTTAAAGGTTTCCTTCCTTTCTGGCGCCCCATGGCCAATAGTCGGGCTGTATGAGGACTGACCAGGGTCTTGAAGCCACCATCACAGTGACAGTTGGTGCCCTCTCCAACATAACTGCAGAGCTACAGGCGGACCGCCTTATAACGCTTCGGAACAAAATGGTCCTAGATATCATCCTTGCTGATCGTGGAGGTGTGTGTAAATTGATCGGCTCCCGCTGCTGCGTGTACATCCCAGACAACGCACCTACAGTGTACGATGCCATCCAACGTCTGCACCACTTTTCTTCCGAAATTCAGTTGGATGAAGGCAATTGATCCCTCACAGGCTGGATCTGGGGCCTCCTTTCCCAGTGGGGGTGGAAGAGCCTCATCTTCCTTGCCTTGGGATTAACTGTCCTGGTCTCTTGCTGTTTGTGCTTTCAGTGTCTGCCAGTGCTCTATACAATGTGTGTCCAGACCATCAAGCCTCCACCCTCTAACATTCACAACACCAATATGATGATGATTCTCCAACAAGAAACCGATGGCCTTATGAACATTGACATTTCTTAAAGTATTTGCCACTCAATGGCAAAAGGAGGGTCTGAGGAAAAGTGTTCTTCTGATTGGCATCATTTGTACCGGGACTCCATTGCTTTTTCATTGCCATCTCGTGTCAAACACTTCCACACGACCCACCGGGTCATTTCTGCTGATGCCTGAGGAAAATCTAACTTACACGACAACAGCCATCTTGCAGCCTGCATTTCTGCCCAGGAACTGTCACACACCCAACCCCCCTGTTCTTTGCAGTTCACCAGAAAGCCACGAGACACTCACACCCTGTGTAAATTATTTGTTTTCCATCTCCTGCTCCCAGCCTGGTAAACATCCTTGACACCGTGATCAGGTTATCTGGACAATGGTCTGACTGCTGGGTCTTGATCAGGGTAATTAAACAATGACTTGAAAGACCCGGCTTTGATCAACCTGAGTGGACAATGACCTGAAAGACTGCGCCTTGATCAAGCCAAGTGAACAATGATTTGTGTACCAAGCTCTGACCAGGTAACCATCTACAAACATCGTCTGGATCTGGTTATCAACTGCAAACACTGCTTGATTGAACAATGAACTAACAGCCAAATGACTGAGGTGAAAAAGTATAAAAGGCTTGTAACCTGCAGAGTGAAGCAGCAGCCTCCTCTGTCTTGTCTTGGACTATCTTGGGACTCTGCTCCATAGCCCGGGCTATTGAATAAATCTGGGTTCCTCCTGTAGACGAAGGCTCCTGTGTCTCCTTTTACTAAGTATGGAAGGTATGGAAGACTTGGGCGGTTCCCCCGTCGCCGAGACCCAGTAAGTGGGTTTAATCCGGTTCTTCAGACCCGGGCCACTGTTTCAGGCTCCAGGTGCTTCTGACCCTCCTTTCTGGTAGCCATTGACCGGGTAGACACGCATGTCCACTCTGGCAACCCCAGCATCTGCAAGTGTGACCCGAGCTCAACATCTTTCCACAAGGACTGCTCCAGGTCGTTTCCTAGCTGACAATCTACATGCATGGCAGGGCTCACAACCACCCTCAAGGGACCTGAGACCCCCCCACTCAAAGGTGCATACACTGGTGCTCTGAGTTGTCCACAGCAACTGCTTGGTGAAATGTCCCAGGGACCACCTGCTCCTCAGAGTTAAGGTGACACTGGACTGAGTGAGGTCACACTGGCTCCAGTATCTTTGAGAGCCTTTTCCCATTGATATTCACCCAGGTGCTGTATTTCTTTGTGTTAAGGGGTACCTGGTTTCCTTAGACCATCTCATTGTCCCCTAGTGAGACAAGGGTCATTTCTGAGGAATCCCCACCCTCTTGTGGGCACCCCTCCTCCCCAAGCGCTACACTAGAAAACAGCTTGGTCTACCCACTGGTGGGTGTCTGTGTCCTCTTGGGACACTTGAGGTCCCCCTTCAAGTGACCCACCTGGTCACATGCAAAACACTTGCGGGGGCCGGTCTCAGCAGGCTTTTCTGAAGAGCCCCTTTGTTTCTTAACTCATGGGGGATGGGAACCTTTACACTAGGTGTTAGTTTGGGGCCCTTAAGAGAACTCCTGTGCTTTACCCTTGTCCACCAACTTTTCTGCTAGGGACCCTTCCCACCTTTGGCTGAGTCTCTCCAAATGCGTTCTTGTGGACCCTGGTACTCACCCAAAAGTCCGCGCCCATATCAATCAATCAATCAATCATAGACATTTATAGAGCGCTCTACTTACCCGGAGGGTCTCAAGGCGCTAGGGGGAGGGGGGTGCTGCTACTGCCCGAACAGCCAGGTCTTGAGCTTCTTCCTGAAGGCGAGGTGGTCTTGGGTCAGGCACAGGTCGGTCGGGAGGGAGTTCCAGGTCTTGGCGGCCAGGTAGGAGAAGGACCTTCCTCCTGTTGTCGTTCTTCGGATGCGGGGGACGGCGGCGAGGGCGTGACTGGCTGATCGGAGGTGTCGTTTGGGATCGTAGAAGTTGATGCGGTTGTTGAGGTAGCTCGGGCCTTGATCGTGGAGGGCTTTGTGTGCGTGGGTGAGGAGACGGAAGGTGATTCTCTTGTTGACCGGGAGCCAGTGAAGGTCTCTTAGGTGTCCGGAGATGTGGCTGTGTCGTGGGACGTCGAGGATGAGTCTGGCTGAGGCGTTCTGGATCCGTTGGAGTCTCTTCTGGAGCTTGGCGGTGGTTCCGGCGTAGAGGGCGTTGCCGTAGTCCAGTCGGCTGGTGACGAGTGCCTGGGTGACAGTCTTCCTGGTCTCGATGGGGATCCACCGGAAGATCTTCCGTAGCATGCGCAGGATGTTGAAGCACGACGAGGAGACGGCGTTGACTTGCCTGGTCATGGAGAGGGAGGAGTCCAGGATGAAGCCCAGGTTGCGTGCGTGGTCTGTCGGTTTGGGTGCGGTTCCCAGGGCGGGGGGCCACCAGGAGTCGTCCCAGGCGGAGGGCGAGGATCCCAGGATGAGGACTTCCGTCTTGTCCGAGTTCAGCTTCAGGCGGCTGGTTGACATCCACTCGGCTACCTCTTTCATTCCCTCGTGAAGGTTGGCTCTGGCGGCGGCGGGGTCGTTGGTCAGGGAGAGGATCAGCTGGGTGTCGTCGGCGTAGGAGATGATGTTCAGGTTGTGTTGGCGAGCGATGGCCGCGAGGGGGCTCATGTAGACGTTGAAGAGGGTTGGGCTCAGCGAGGATCCTTGGGGTACGCCGCAGATGACTTCGGTGGCCTTTGATTTGTGCGGTGGTAGGCGGACTCTCTGGGTCCTTCCGTCGAGGAAGGAGATGATCCATTCCAGTGCCTTCTCCTGGATTCCGACGTTGTAGAGGCGCTGCACTAGGGTGCGGTGGCAGACGGTGTCGAAGGCCGCGGAGAGGTCTAGGAGGATGAGGGCCGCTGTTTCTCCGTTGTCCATCAGGGTTCGGATGTCATCGGTGGCAGCGATGAGGGCGGTCTCGGTGCTGTGATTGGCTCGGAAGCCAGACTGTGAGGGGTCGAGGGATCCGTTCGTCTCGAGGAATGCGGCCAGTTGCTTGTTGACGGTCTTCTCGATGACTTTGGCCGGAAACGGGAGCAGCGAGATGGGGCGGTAATTCTTGAGTTCGGTGGGGTCCGCTGTTGGTTTCTTGAGTAGAGCGCTGAGTTCGGCATGCTTCCAGCTCTCCGGGAAGGTGGCGGTGGTGAAGGAGGTGTTGATGATGTCCCGTAGGTGGGGTGCGATGACAGCGTCGGCTTTGTTGAAGACGTGGTGAGGGCAGGGGTCGGTCGGTGATCCGGAGTGGATGGAGTTCATCATGCGGACGTTGTCTTCGGTGCTGATCGGGGTCCAGGCGCGGAGGGTGGTGGTGGGGGGCGTTGGTTCGGTCGTGTCGGACGTGGCGTTCGTCGGTTGGGTGTTGAAGCTGTTGTGTATGTCCGCGATCTTGTTGTGGAAGTAGGAGGCGAGGGAGTTGCAGAGTTCTTGCGATGGGGTGATGTCGTTGTTTCCGGCATTGGGGTTGGAGAGCTCTTTCACGATGTTGAAGAGTTCCTTGCTGTTGTGTGCGTTGTTGTCCAGCCGGTCCTTGAATGCAGTTTTCTTGGTGGCACGGATCAGTTGGTGGTGTTTTCGGGTGGCGAGCTTGAGGGCAGTCATGTTGTCCGGTGTTGGGTCTCTGCGCCAGGTTTTCTCGATAGCTCGGCCGTTCTTCTTGGAGCTCTTGAGTTCGTCGGTGAACCATGGGGCTTTCTTGCTGCCGGGTCTGCTGGGCGGGGTCCTCAGGGGGGCGAGTTCGTCCGCGCAGTTGCTGATCCACTCCGTGAGGTTGTCGGCGGCCTGGCTGGGGTTCGCTGAGCTGGCGGGAGGGTGCTGGCTCAGGGAAGCGGCGAGCTGGTCGGCTGTGATCTTGCTCCAGCTTCTGCGGGCAACCTGTTGCTGGTGGTGGTGGATCGTCGTTCTTCTGAAGGTGAAGTGGACGCAGCTGTGGTCCGTCCAGTGGAGTCCAGTGGCGTGGCTGAAGGTGATGTCTTTGCTGGATGAGAAGACGGCGTCGAGTGTGTGTCCGGCGAGGTGGGTGGGGGTGGTCACCAGCTGCTTGAGTCCGAGGTTGGCGAGGTTGTCGAGCAGGGTGGTGGTGTTGCGGTCGTTGTTGTTCTCCAGGTGGAAGTTGATGTCCCCCAGGAGGATGTAGTCGGCGGAGGGGAGGGCATGTGGGCTGACGAAGTCGGCGATGTCCTCGCTGAATCGTGTGCGTGGTCCCGGGGGTCGGTAGATCAGGGTGCCTCTGAGGGTGGTCTTCGGGTCGGTGTGGATCTGGAAGTGTAGGTGTTCGGCGGTGGTCAGGATGTCGTCTGTGCTGGTCGTGATGCGGATGGTGTCCCTGTGGATGATGGCGATGCCTCCTCCTGTCTGGTTGGCGGTGCGGTCCCTCCGGGTGATCTTGTAGCCCTCTGGGAAGCGAAAGCTTCAGGGGTCAGTCAGCTTACTATCAACCAATTGCTGGCACAGCTCTGCAAAACAAAGACTAGACAAGTACTCCCATGCAATCAAATTGTAGAGCCCCTGAAAATCTGTTTCATTACTGCCCTTCACCCAGCCATCCAGTGACCTGCAGAAAGAATCTACACATCCACACCAAGTGTTGGCATCAGTTTTCTCACTGGACCTAAACTGATCCCTGTACTTGTCAGGAGTGAGGCCATGCCTAGTGTGGAGATCATATTTCATGTCAGCGTAGGTGAGGCTCTGTCCCTTACCCAAAGCTATCAGAGTATCCCTTGATTCCTCTGGAAGAAAAGCCCACAACCCTGCCCCCCAATTCCTTTCAGGGACCCCATTCATGTGAATGTACGACTCCTAACCTTGAAATCACCTTTGTATGTCATCCCCATTCTTGTATTCTTTACCTACATTCTTGGGGATGTGCACAATTCAGTCTGACCGTACTGAAGAGTTGCGGCCACCATCCGTGTTGGACTTGATCCTCAATTCCAGCTCCTTGAGCCCACCCTCAAGGTCTAATACCATCCTTTGTGACTCCATCTTGAGCTTCTCAAGCTCTGTCTCTTGACTCCTAGCTTCCCTTCTGTCCTGCAGCTCCTCTGGGAACAAACCGCTGCTACCCGGCTGGGAGGGACCCGACTCCCAACAGCACATTTACCCACTAAGAGCTCCAGATTGCTCGCTGGCATGTCTGGCTGCTTCCCAGGCCCTCTGCACCTTTTGTAGCGCCTCCTTCCCGGAGAGGCCTCTGACTTGGACATTTAGGTTTTTACAAATAGCGTTCAACTCCTTGACATTGTAGGCTTCCAACCTGTCCTCCTCAAAGACCACCTCCAGGGATGCAAGTGGTGATGCTGCTGCGCAGGCATGATGCAGTAGGAAGTTAAAGTTCCAAATTGATAGGATCACAAATAGATCAGAAAAAACTCTATGTGGCACGTTATGGTCTGTTATATGGTAGTAGTGCACACCAATCACTGTAAGTCAAGTGCAAACGCAAGTCCTATCCTCACCGCTGACAACCAATGTTAGTAATGGGGCTCTCTAGTTGGCAGAGGTAGGTACCTTGTCCAAGTAGGGACCCTTCCTTCTAGTCAAGATAAGGGAGTTACACTCCTAAAATAACCCCTGCATACCCCCTTTGTACCTTGGCACAAGCAGTCAGGCTTATCTTGGAGGCAGTGTGTAAAGCATTTACACATAACCAATAGTGATTGATACAGTGTAAGCATTACAAAAGGACACCACACCAGTTTAGTGAAATATCCAATATGTTTATATACTTAAGACAAGACCAAAACGATAAACATCAACATTACAGTACTTGGAAATCTTCAGTTGTCAAAAAAACTTGAAATAAAGTTTCTTGAAGTTGATAGCTCCATCTGGGGCTGTCACAGATTTGTGAACAACAAATCCAAACAGTTCTGGCTAACCCCGGCGGCGCGGGCCAGCTACGGTGTCGGGATGTCCCGTAAAAAAGTACCTTTAGAAATGCAGACTTGGTCCAGAGGTCGGTGCAGGAGTCGTCGGGCCCTTGATGTCACATGCGTTGCAGATCGAACTCCTTGAGATTGAAGTCGGGGAGCCGGCTTCTGAAGGCATTGGGTGCTGAGGTGCAAAGTGCAGTGGTGTAGCGTGTGGTGCCCTCAGGTCGCGGTGGAGGCAGCAGCTCGGTGACAGTTGTCCAGCGGTGTCGGTGAGGCCAGGGCTTCAGTGCGGGGTGATGCTGTGCTTGTCGTAGGTACTGGCAGGTCACGGTGCAATCAGCGGAGGAAGGGTTGCTGAAGCGCTGTTGTCAGCTGATGAACTGCAGTCGATAGCACCGGCATCGGTAGGCCAAGGCTGCAGTATGGGATTAGGGCAGTGCATTGTGTAAAGCGGTGCACGCAACGGCGTCGATGTTGACGTGATGCATCGTCGTCGTCGGGGATACCAGGGCGATGATGTGAAGCAAGGCGGTGCGGAGTGCGGTGCCCACAGGACACAGTGCAAGCAGCGGCACAGTGATGGCATCAGCAGGCATCGTCAATTAGACCAGGGTTGCGGTGCTATGTTGCGGCGGTGCCCTCTGTGGTGCCTTCAGGACACGGAGTCAGCAGCAGCATCATAGACAGTGTTGGGCTGCTTTTTCTTCTGTTGCAGGACAAAACACACAGTCCCCAGTGCTGAGGGCAGAAGAAGTTGACGTCTTTGCTGTTCCTGAGACTTCTTGAACAGGGGGCAAGCTCTACCTTGGAGCAACTGTACAAAAAGAGATTGCATAACTCCAAGTCCAGTCCTTTGACTGCCCGAAACAGAAGCAGCCAAACCAGGCCAACACAGCAAAACACACAGCAAAGTGGTAGTTCCACCTCACTGCTTCTCCAGCTCTTCTTCTTGGAAGTCTTCTTTGTCCACAAGAGTCCTAAGGATCTGGGGTTTGGGCCCCAATATTTATAGCACCAAATCCTTTGTTCTCTGAAGGCAGAGAGTGTCTATACCCAGCCCAAACCAGATCTGTCTTCACTGGTGTAGCTTCCTGGCAAGGGGTGGAAACGGCATTGTGCAAGCCAGACCAGGTCCATTCAGGTGCAATAAAATCTCCTCCCACTACTCTAAATGCAACCCAGGTCTATTCAGCCCCACCTTGACCCATCTAAATGTAACCCAGATCTATTCAACCCTGCCCTGACCCATCAGGCTCCCTGGATCCACTGACCCTCTCCAGCCAGTGTCATCCCAAAGCCAGACAGTCAATCCACAACCACAGCAGAGGCACACAGGATGGCTAAGCGAGAAAATACCTACTTTCTAAAAGTGGTATTTTCAAACACAGAATGTAAAAATCATCTTCACTAAAAGATGCATTTTACATTCTGCGTCCAGACATTCTAAACTTTATTTTTCTACCTTGTTCCCAGGGGTAGTTATGTTTATTAGATGGCATAAACAAAATGTCCATTCTGTCCTATGGAAACATGTAAAAAAATAAATACAATGTAATTCATCACCGGGACATGTCACACACACTGGGGCATGTCACACACATGTCCTACCTTTAACAACACCTTCCCCACAGGGGTACCTTGGGCCTACCTTATGGGTGACGGACATGTAGAAGAAGGGAAGGTTGGGACCAGGCAAGTGGGTGCACTTGCCAGGTCAACATGGCAGTTACAAACTGAGCACAGACTCTGCGGTGGCAGGTCTATGTTACCTCTTCAGGGCTCCTTCTGTGGGGGGCACAACCAGTGCTGCAAGCCCACTAGTAGCATTTGATTTACCAGGCCTAGCACTCTCAATGCACTGTACTCGGGCCTCACCAGTAAATCAAATATGCCAATCAGGGAAACACCAATCATAATTTACAACAGGAACAGTTGCACTTTAACACTGAACAGCAGTGAGAAAGTGCTCAGAGACACAAAACCAGGAGGTCAGAAAGCAAAAAGACAGGGAAACATGCCGAAAGATGCCAAGTCTAACAGCCTGGGGATATTTTGATTTAGGTGATTGAGGGTGGCTTGCCTCGCTTACTAATGCCGGCACTGAAATAGAATGAAAAAAGCCAAGATTGTCAGAATCCTGGTTTTGCACCTACACTGCATCGTGGTCTGACTCGCACCAAATACTAGCAGATGTGACAAGACCGGTGGACGAACTACAACTCCCAGACTCCCCTGCAGGGGGGAGGTGATAAGAGCGCTGCTGACACGCATCCGGTTGCGTGTAATTCTTTGCATCCCTGTTCCTTGCCGGCTGGCAGAGGAACTCCCTTTCACGTCGTCCTGATTTTCCTGTTCCCGCTTTCGACAGAGTGGAGAAGCCTGTTGGTTTGTTTCCAGTTCCGAGATAGGAGTGGGAACATAGTTTTTTAAATAACTAAACTTCATAGCGGAGCGCATTGCCTTCAGCCGCGTTTCCGTCTAGGATAAGATTGTTTCTTTGACTGTGCAATTGAGAAGCGGAGCGCTGTAGTAGTCCGCTATGCGTTACCGTTTCGAAATCTGACTCCGGCAGAGAGTTCTTCTTCTGGAGGTTTTGGTGCATTGCTTTGGAACTTGTGTTAGCGGCTGGTTGACTGGCGGAGCGCGGTAGTGGTCTCAACTACGCGTTGCCGTGTGGTTACTTTTCTTTACACTTACTCAGTGATTCAAGGGAGATTCATACTTGTGCCAGGGGTCCCTGGGCACCGTGTTTTCTTTCTCCTCAACAGAGCGAAGTGTTGTGGTTCTTGCTCCCTACACACTACCGTTTCTGTAAAGACCTGGGAGCACTTTCAACTTTACATTTTCTTTCTGGCCTTATACTAGGAAAAGGTGTTAAGGATTTCAATTTTCCTTTCATCAGAACCCATTATTTGCAAGGCATCCTCGCACCACAGTCTAGGTGGGCGGAAAGGTGGTTGTGCTATTTATTGTAGGAATGACATATGTTTATGCTATGTGAAGTTTGAGTATTGTTTGTGTTCCATTTAGACGCAACTCGGTCAAAGCTGGTGGTGAATGAGGAGGAATCTCAACAGACTTTTGTTTCCTTTGTTATGCAGGTACTTATATTCCTTAGCGAGACCATTTGAGAGTAGTCAATGTATATGAATGTGATCTAAGTATATGTTTCTGTCGTTACAGGTTACTCCCTTTCCCTGCTGCCCCTTCCCTTCCCCTCCCTGTCTTTTTTCTCTCGCCTAATGGCTCAAGTACTCTGTATTCTAAAATCAGAGTGTTTGTGATGTTGGGAGGTGGACCATTGTATCTACAACCGGATCCTGCGGCGCTGAATCGGACAAAGATACCCAAAGTCAGTGCACTTCATGTCTCCGGCCATAACACCCTGAAAGCACCAGATCTTGTGTGATCTCAAAGTTAAGCAGGGTCGGGGCTGGTTAGCAACTGGATGGGAGGTCGCCTGGAAATACTAGGTGCTGTAGGATTTTTGTTTTTTTGTTGTTTTGCTTTAGGGGAATGAGGGTGGCTTGTCTCACTTACTAGTGCCAGCACTGAAGTAGAATGAAAAAAGCTAAGAGCCCCAAAGTCAGTGCACTTCATTCCTCCGGCTATCCCACCTTGAACGCACCTGATCTCGCCTGATATCAAAATGGGAGATTGACAGGCATACCAGGTGCTGTAGGCTTTTTTTGTTTCGTTTTGCTTTAAGTGAATGAGGGTGGATTGTCTCCCTTGATATGGCCAACACTGAAGTGGAATGAAAAAAGCTAAGACCCCAAAGTCACTGCTCTTAATGCCTACGGCCATACCACACTGAAAGCACCTGATCTCGTCTGATCTCAGGATGTATGTGGTATTGGGCCGGTGTAATACCTGGATGGGAGACTGCCTGGGAAAACCAGGTGCTGTAGGCTTTTTTTGTTTTTTTTTGTTGCTTTCGGTGAATGAGGGTGGCTTGTCTTCCTTACTATGGCCAGCACTGAAGTAGAATAATAAAAACTAAGAGCCCCAAAGTCTGTGCTTTTGATGCTTACGGCCATAACACCCTGAAAGCTTTTGATCTCTTCTGCTTTTAGAAGTTAAGCAGGGTTGTGCCTGGTTGGGAGACTGCCTGGGAATATCAGGTGCTGTAGGCTTTTTTTTAACTTTAGATGAATAAAGGTGGCTTGTCTCCCTTACTATGGCTAGAACTGAAATAGAATAAAAAATGCTTAGGGCCCCAAAGTCTCTGCTTCTCAAGCCTACGGCCATCCCACCTGATCTCATTTGATCTCAGAATTTAAGCTGTGCCAGATCTGGTTAGCACCTGGATGGAGAGACTACCTCGGAATACCAGGTGCTGTCGGCTTTTTTTTGTTTTGCTTTAGGTAAATGTGCTTGTTTTGTTAACGTATTCCAGCACTGAAGTAGAATGAAAAAAGCTAAGAGCCCCAAAGTTAGTGCCCTTCAAGCCTACAGCCATACTACCCTGAAAGCACCTGTTCTTGTCTGATCTCAGAAGTTAATCATGGTTGGGCCTGGTCAGTACCTGGATGGGAGAGCACCTGGCAATATCAGGAGCAGTAGGCTATATGTTTTTGTTGTTTTTCTTTACGTGAATGAGCGTGGCTGCTTGCTTACTATGGCCAGCACTGATGTAGAATAAAAAACTTAGGAGCCCCAACAGTCAATGCTCTTTATGCCTACAGCCATACCAATCTGAAAACAACTGATCTTGTCTGATCTCAGAAGTTAAGCAGGGTCACGCCTGGATAGTACCTGGATGGGAGACCTACTGGGAATACCAGGTACTGTAGGCTTTTTTTTGTTTGGCTTTTGGTGAATGAGTGTGGCTTGTCCTGCTCACTATGGCCAGCACTGAAGTAGAATGAAACAATATAAGAGCCCCAAGGTCAGTGTTCTGCATGCCTATAGCCATACCACCTTGAAAGCACATTAACTCATTTGATTTGAGTAATTAAGCAGGGTTGGGCGTGGTCAGTACCTGGATGGGAGACCGCCTGGGAGTACAAAGAGCTGTAGGCTTTTTTTTGTTTGGCTTTTGGTGGATAAAGATGGCTTGTCTCGCTTACTATGGCCAGCACTACAGAAGAATGGAAAGAGTTAAGAGCCCCATAAGTCAGTTCATTTTATGCCTTCGGCCATATCACCCTAAAAGTACTTGATCTCGTCTGAATGTAGAAATTAAGCATGATTGGACCAGGTTAGTTCCTGGAAGGGAGACCACCTGCGAATACCACGTGCTGTAGGTTTTTTCTTTTATTGTTGTTTTGCTTTAGGTGAATGAGGGTAGCTTGTTTAGCTTACTTTGGCCAGCACTGAAATAGAATGAAAAAAGCTAAGAGCCCCAAAGTCAGTGCTCTTCATTCCTACAGCCATACCATCCTGAAAGCACCTTACCTCGTTTGCTGTAAGAAGTTAAGCAGGATTGGGCCTGGTTAGTACCTGGATGGGAGACTGCATGGGAATACCCGGTGCTGTAGGCTTTAATTGTTTTTTTTTGTTTTGCTTTAGGTAAATGAGGGTGGCTTGTCTCTCATACTATGGCCAGCACTGAAGTGGAATGAAAAAAAGCTAAGAGCCCCAAAGTTAGTGCTCTTGATTCATACAGACATTCAACCCTGAAAGCACCTGATCTCGTCTGATCTCAGACGTTAAGCAGGGTTCGGCTTGGTTAGTGTCTGGATGGGAGACTGGGAATACCAGGTTCTGTAGCCTTTTTTGTTTTGTTGTTGTTTTGCTTTAGGTGAATGGGGTTGGCTTGTCTTGCTCACTATGGCCAGCACTAAAGTAGAATGTAAAAGGCTAAGAGCAGCAAAGTCAATGTTCTTCATACCTACAGTTCTACCACCCTGAGAGCACCTGATCTCTGAAGTTAAGCATGGTCGAGCCTTGTTAGTGCCTGGATGGGAGACCACCTGGGAATATCAGGTACTGTAAGCGTTTTTTGTTTGTAATGTTTTGCTTTAGGTTTATGATGGTGGCTTGTCTCGCTTACTATGGCCAGCACTGATGTAGAATGAAAAAAGCTAAGAGGCCCAAACTCAGTGCACTTCTTGCCTAAGGCCATACCACCCTGAAAGCACTTGATCTTGTCTGACCTCACAAGTTAAGCACGTTCAGGCCAGGTTAGTACATGCATCAGAGACTGCCTGGGATAACCAGGTCCTGTAGGCTTTTAGTTTTTTTGTGGTTTTGGTCTAGGTGGATGAGGGTGGCTTGTCTTGTTTACTATTGCCAGCAGTGACGTAGAATGAAAAAAGCTAAGGGAACCAAAGTCAGTCCTCTATAGCCTACAGCAATACCTCTCTGAAATCATCTGATCACAGAAGTTAAGCAGGGTCGGACCTGTTTAGTACCTGGATGTGAGACTGCCTGGGAATACCCGGTGCTATAGGCTTGGTATTTTATTTGCTTTAGGTGAAGAAGGGTGACTTGTCTTGCTTTCTTTGGGCAGCACTGAAGTAGAATGAAAAAAACAAAGAGTCCCAAAGTCAGTGCACTTCATTACTCCTGCCATACCACCCTGAAAGCACCTGATCTCCGAAGTTAAGCAGTGTCGGGCCTGGTTAGGACCTGGATGGGAGACCACCAGCGAATACCAGGTGATGTAGGGTTTTCCTTTTTTTCTGTTTTGCTTTAGGTGAATGAGCGTGGCTTGTCTCGCTTACTATGGCCAGCACTGAAGTAAAATGAAAAAAGCTAAGAGCCCCAAACTCTGTGCACTTCATGGCCATGGCCAGACCACCCTGAAAGCACTTGATCTCCTCTGGTCTCAGAAGTTAAGAAGGGTCTGGCCTGGTTAGTACCTTGATGGGAGCGCACCTGGGAATGCAATGTGATGTAGGCTTTTATGATTTTTTTGTTTTGCTTTAGGTGAATGAGGGTGCTTGTCTCGCTTACTATGGCCAGCAGGGAAGTAGAATGAAAAAAGCTAAGCACCCCAAACTCAATGCTCTTTTTGCCTAGGGCCATACCACCCTGAAAGCACCGGAGCTTGTCTGATCTCACAAGTTAAGCAGGGTCGGGCCTGGTTATTACCTGCATGGGAGACTGCCTGCGAATACCAGGTTCTGTAGGCCTTTTCTTTTTTTTGTGGTTTTGATTTAGGTGAATCGGGGTGGCTTGTCTCACCTACTATTGCCAGCACTGAAGTAGAATGAAAAAAGCTAAGAGCCCCAAAGTCATTTCACTTCATTCTTCCGACCATAGTTTCCTGAAAGCACCTGATCACTTCTGATCTCAGAAATGAAGCATGGTCAGGTCTGATTAGTACCTGGATGGGAGATCGCCTGGCAATACCAGGTACTGTAGGCTTTTTTTGGGGCTTTAGCTGAATGAGGGTAGCGTGTCTCACTTACTATTGCCAGCACATAAGCAGTATGAAAAAGCTAAGTGCACCAAAGTCAGTGCACTTCATGGCTCCGGCCATACCACCCTGAATGCATTTGATCTCCTCTGATCTCAGAAGTTAAGAAGGGGCGGGCCATGTTAGTACCTTGATGGGAGAGCACCTGGGAATACAATGTGATATAGGCTTTTAATATTATAGTGTATTTCTTTATGTGAATGAAGGTGGCTTGTCTCGCCTACTATGGCCAGCTCTGAACTAAAATGAAAAAAGTTAAGCGCCCCAAAGTCGGTGCTCTTCTTGCCTAAGGCCATACCACCCTGAAAGCACCTGATCTTGTCCGACCTCACAAGGTAAGAAGGTACGGGCCTGGTTAGTACCTGCATGGTAGACTGCCTGAGAATACCAGGTTCTGTAGGCTTTTTATTTTTTGTTGTTTTAATTTGGGTGAATAAAGGTGGCTTGTCTCGCTTACTATTGCCAGCACTGAAGTAGAATGAAAAAGGCTAAGAGCCCCAAAGTCAGTTCACTTCATTCTTCCGGCCTTAGCATCCTGAAAGCACCTGATCACGTCTGATCTCAGAAGTTAAGCAGTGTTGGGTCTGGTTAGTACCTGGATTGGATATTGCCTAGCAATACCAGGTGCTGTAGGCTTTTTTAAGAAAGAAAAGAGCGGCTGACTAAGGTTATGCACACAGTATTTCCAAGTATGAAGTTTTTTTTTTTGTTTTTTTTGCGACCTGTTATATTCGTGACACGTCGAATCTTTCGAACGGGCGGCCAAGATTTCTGGTCAGACCCTCCTTAAAGTTATCAAGCTATTGGGAACAAGCAAGTTACCTTGTTTCAGTGAGAACGGAAGCCCGCTTAATTGCCAATAAAATGCCCAACCACTGTATGGTCACAATTGGAATTCCCGTATGTGGAAATTACCATAACAGCCTTATGACAAGCTAAATACAGCGGAATTTAATAGCCCTGACGAAGCTCAATGTGAGTGAAACGTGTTGGCTGAGGAGTCTGTTTTTATTAGAATTAAATAAAATAAAATAATTTTTGGAATAAGATCTGGAGCTTTTGAGTACTCCCTTTGGTGCACCGTCCCTATATACATGAACGCTGTAGGCTTTTTTGTTTTGCTTTAGCTGAACGAGGGTACCTTGTCTCGCTTACTATTGCCAGTACTTAAGTAGAATGAAAAAGCTAAGAGCACTAAAGGCAATTGCTGCCTAGGCAAGACCTAAAAAAACTAAAAGCCCCAAAGTCAGTGCACTTCATTCCTCCAGCCATAGCACACTGAAAGCACCTGATCTTGTCTGATCTCACAAGTTAAGCATGTTCAGGCCTGGTTAGTCCATGCATGGGAGAATGCCTTGGAATACCAGGTTCTGTAGGCTTGTTGTTTTTTTGTGTTTTTGCTTTAGGGGAATGTGGGTGGCTTGTCTTGCGTACTATTGCCTGCACTGAAGTAGAATGAAAAAAGATAAGAGCACCAAAGTCAGTGCCCTAAAAACCTACAGCAATACAACTCTGAAACATCTGAGCTCGTCTGATCTCAGAAGTTAAGCAGGCTTGGACATGGTTAGTTCCTGGATGGGAAACTTTGTGGGAATACAGTGTGCTGAGGCTTTTTTTTTTTGCTGTATGTGAAGAAGGGTGGTTTCACTCACTTACTATGGCCAGCACTGAAGTAGAATGAAAAAAACTAAGAATCCCAAATTCAGTGCTCTTTATTCCTCCGACCATACGATCCTGAAAGCACCTAATCTCAGACGGGTCTCGTTAGTACCGGGTTGGGAGATCGCCTGGGAATACCAGGTGCTATAGGCTTTTTAGGTCTCGGCTGTTGAAAGCAGCACATGCGCTGTCTCGGCATTCGAGAGCTTCTTGGAATCAATACAGATTCTGAAGCTCTCGGAGGCGGAGTTGAAGCCCCATCCATCGTTTTAATTGCCATGTCATCTTCAATGCAAAACGCTGGCTTTGATTGTAAAGGAGGCTTCTTAGTCCTCCTTGTTGCCGCTTTTTCTCCTTTTGGCCACGCCCACTGGGATTTGATCTTTTACCCGCGGCGTGACACTCTCTACCTCATTAATTGGTATGTACTTTTTTATTCACATTCGGCCTTAGTAAAGTCAGCCGCGTGTTTATTTTCACACCGTGCTTTCACTTAAAGTGAAAGCGCAATGCGAAAATAAACACGCGGCTGACTTTGTGGTACAGCGCTTGCCTCTGCATATTTACATGTGCCAGCCATCCATTTTTGTAAAGCGAGTTTACAATGAATTTTCTAACTTTTCAGTGAAATGGTTTTCTGAGTCATTTATACGTAAAAAATTGGCATGTTTAAAACGATTGCTGTGGTAAATGCTAGACCGCTTTTCCTCATTCTACTGAGGGAGGCATGATAAAAGAATATTAATTTCTGTTGAACGGCAGTCGCATCTGCCCGTCGAATGAATGAAGAGTTAAATGCTTGCTTCAAAAAGACCATTACAGACAAGATCATGCAGTGTGATTGTAATCGGAACATTCCACGCGCGGAATGATCCACTCCCTTTTCTTACAGAGAGGTGCATGGGAGATGTCCATTGACAATGCAGGGTTTGCGGTGGTGATTCACTAATGAGACAGGTATGTGTTTTTTCGAAACAGGAAGGTGGGTGGGAGTCAAAGATAAGTTATTATTTGCTTTTCCCCCGTAGCTGCAGGATTAGTTTTTGCAAGCCTTCCTCTTCCCCGCCTAAACAAGTTCCCATTTCTTTGTGTTTGATCTCATTAATACCAAACAAGAGTGTGAAAAAACAGTGACACAGCGTCACACCCCTGACTGGGCTTCTGCATGCGTCTGTCTGTTACTTCTCCGTGTGGACTGGCTTGGGTTCGCTATGCATCTTCTTCTAAATCATGGACACTGGGCGTCCATTTCAAAACTAGAGGCGATATCCTCCCTCCCTTTTGCTGGACATGACGAACCCCCACCCCCATTCCTCCAATTCATGTGACTGTCGCATGTTACTAGATTTAAGACATTAGGGGCCCGACCCCTCACAATTGTTACAATTGTTTTTTCTACATTAAAATACAATAGTATATTGGGCCTGTACTCCACAGTTCTGAAACTATGAAGAAATAAAAAAAATATATAAAAAAATAGAAGAGAGGCTAGAGTGTCCCGTCACTGCTGAGTCTATATCGATCTATCATTTCAGGACACGTGGGTGTGTGGGAGTCGTGATGTTCGAGGTCGTCCACGCTCATTTAGAACACTTTAATGTCCTGGCATTACAGGCAGTTTGTGCCAGACTTCTGTCACTCTCCTCCTGACATTAACCCAGGGAGTTAAGTGGTCACCCCTGCACGTACAGGATCTGACTTTGATCACTCTATTGCTTTGCTTGCAGAGAACTACTTTTTTGTCATTCCATGAGTGCGAATGTTTCTAGCTTTCTCTCTCACTCACTCGGCTCCCCACCTCCTTCCCTCAGATCAGAAATGCAAGATGTTTGTGAAGCAAGCCTCGTGATAAGTCAGCTAACATACAAAGACACATATGGATGCAATTGCCCCGCCCTGAGGATAGCTACCAGTAGATAATAAGTGTTGAAAATAGCACAAAAATGTTCTAGTAAACATGAAACGATGCATGGAATGCGGCCTAGGGACATGCCCTCGGGTTATCTCATTTCCCACTGAACCGTCTGATGATCTCACGTGTTCTGAGTAAGCAGTGTCATAAATGTTTGCCTCCCTTCCCCTGTCGTCTTTTTCAGCCTCGCACAGTGAACGTCACAGTGCGCAGTGTCGGGTTATACTTATAAAAAAAGAAGTTTTGAGTTAACATTTTTAACCGCCGCATGCTTTTCTTGTTGCAAGTGGTTGCTTTTTAAATGTTCTAGTACTTTTTGCTGTTTTTTGTGTAGCTGCTTAGTAATGGAATGCATTAAAACTGAATATGATTTTGCTTGCAAAGAATGGCAGCAGCCTCACAAGCAGATAGTGTTTGTTTTTTTCTTCTTCTTTTTCGAAAGGACAAATCAATTTGATTAATAAAAATAGTGCTCAATGTCCTGTATTTTAACGCACACTTTCAGTGTTGCTGAAACAAATTACACTTATGGGATGTGTTGGACCTGGCCTCGAGGCGTGGTTCCCCCTGTTCCTCAGCAACCTGTTAGCCTAGCCCTGCACCCATAAGCCCCTGGTCGTCCTGCTCCCTGTACGTCCCAACTCCCTGCACGACCCCGCCAGCCGACGACCAGCCCCGCATGCCCCTAGCCTCCTTCCCGGCCCTGAGCGCCCAGAACTTGCATCACCCCACAGGGCCCCCGGCAGCCATTTTCCCTTCCCGAGATCCCTGACTCCCGGGGCCTAGCATGACCCCGGCCCCAGCGAAACTTAGACTCCAAGGCGCGCCAGTCCCGGCTGGGGGATAAAGGGCTCCCTGAGTGAGATAAGACAGGGAGTTTCGATTGCACCTCCGGCCTCCCCTGAGAAACTGGTTTCTCTCACACCTCTGGCCTCCCCTGGGGGCCAGTTTCGATCGCACCACTGGCCTCCCTGAGAGCTGGCTCCAGACCCTGCTGGGTTTCTGGGAATTCCCGAACGCATCTTCCAAAGGATCAAAGGGCCAACCGACGGATCTCTCCAACGACCAGCCCCCAAGGCCTGAGACCTCCGCCTGCGAGGGTCCGGACATCAAAGGGCCACTGGACTATATCAAGGGCCACCCAACAACTAGCGGGCAGTTGTATCCTGGACAAGAAAGCCCTGCTGATCTGATCGCGGCTGAACCTTGGGGAGAACTGAACCTCTGTATCCTTCGAGCCCTGCTGACGCTGTCGCGCCTCCTTCTCGTAATACGGAACTGGAACATCGAAGCCCTGCTGACGCTGTCGCGGCTCATCCTCGCAAAGACAGAAATATAACCTCGGAGCCCTGCTGACCTCGTCGCGGCTCGAGCTTGAACTCTAAAGAGATCTTCGTGAAACCTCCTGAGCCCTGCTGACGCTGTCGCGGCTCTTCAAGAACATCTCCGGATCGAGCCCTGCTGACCTCGTCGCGGTTTGAGGAGTACTCTGGTCCGGCTGGACTATCGACGCTACCAACACGACCTGAGTCAACTCGAAGTGAGTGAAGCAGCCAGCACGACCCTCATCTTCCGTATCCCCCGGCTCGAGGATTGAGAGCTGTGCGCAGTGTACGCTTCGGACTGGCCTAAAGGCTGAGACTGTCCCGCTTCCCTCCTCCCGAATTCCTGAGACTTTACGATCCCTTGATCGCTTGTAAATAAGAGTGCTGATTCCATTTTACCGTTCATAAATAACTTGTTACTGAAAACCTACGGTGTGGTGTCCGTTCGTAAGTGTGGTGTGAGCTCAGTGTGTATGATCCTAGATCCGACGTCCTCCCCGGCGAGGACCTCACGTTAAGACTCGGCATTATTTGTGGGAGAGGTGGGGCCCGGGGTGGTCAGGTGAGCATAGCCTGGCCTTCTGATATCGCCCCTTCTAACATTGGTGGCAAGCGACGGGATAAGAGCCTATGTCTAGGGATCGTACAGTAAACGGCTGACACACTACCTGAACGAAGAACAACCATGAGTCTCATTGTGACAAGCGAAAGGACCACATTCCAGAAGGATCTTCTTTAAGAGTACACCCATCGAGAACTGAAGCAATTCTGCAAAGATTTCCATATCGCTACCACTGGGTTGAGTACGAAAGAGGACTTCCAAAAAGCCCTCATCGCATGGGTAGAGGCCGGAGCCCATCTTCCCCCGCCAGATGGAGACGGTGGAGAGGGGTGGGCACAGACCGAAACCCGTGATCAAGAGGGTGAGGGAACCGACTCCCTGACGCAGAGTCCCAGCACGGAGAGAGGTCTGTCACCGGAGGAGATGACAGACCGAGAACGCAACCGAAGCCACGAGCTAGAACTGGCACGCCTTAAAATGGAAGGAGAGCTCAAGTTGGCTGATAAGAAATTGGCCATCGAGCAGTTACGACTGCAAGGAGAACTGGAGGAGAAGAAGCTCCAGAGGGAACACGAAGGCAGGAGACTCCAGCTGGAGCACGAGCGCGGCCTGAAGGAGATTGAACTAAAGGCCCGGAGCGGAGACAACCGAACACCGGAGAACCGAGAAGCCGTTCCCCGGCAGAACCAAAAGTTCACATCCCCAAGGATGTGGTAAAAGAGTATTAAAAGAACGATGATATCCAACAATGGTTCAAGGCCTACGAAGTCGCCATGACCTCCCACCGAGTTCCTCAGAAGGATTGGGGGGCCGGGTTGTGGGGTCGATTCCTGAGCGAGGGGAGAGACACCCTGCTCGATCTACCATCCTCTGAGCAAACTTCCTACAGCCACATGAAAGAGGCCCTCCTCACGAGATATGGGCTCATCCCGGAGATGTATCGACAACGGTTTAGAGACTGCAAGCAGATCCCCGGCACCACATGGGTAGAATATGTGAATTTCTACAGCCGGGCCTTGGAAGGGTGGATCAAGGGTAGCAAGGTGACCACTTTTGAAGGACTTATTGATCTCATCGCCTACGAACATTTATCCACCAACTGCTATGTGGAACTGAGACAGCACCTACTGGACAGCAAGTTGGCCGACCCCCGGAAGCTGGCGGTCAAAGCAGACCGCTGGGTGAGCACCAGAGTCCCCCGGGGGCCCAGGGGAGAATATGGCCGACACGAGCAAGGATCTTCCCGTCAGAGGGGAGGGGGAGGTCAGGGTAGACAGAGGGGATCCCAGGCAGAGCCCCCACGAAGCCCCCCCAGAAACCAGTCCAGAACATCTCCTCCCGCAGCGAGAGCAGGGTTCCCCCTAGCTAGACCAGGACCCAGAATCACCACCGCCTGCTACAGATGACAGCAAACAGGGCATTATGCCAGTGACCCCATGTGCCCCATGCTCAAGAAACACGCTGCTGCAGGTCCCCCAGCGCACCAGCTAGCCACAGTAGCCTTAGAGGAGGAAGAGATCGAGGATCCCGAAGGGTGGGAACCAGCAGCCATGACTTTAGTCTCCCTGGGTGATAGGGTAATGGTCCCCGGAGCCCCCTTGCCAGACAACACTGAAAAATACCGACAGCAGGTTACTGTCAACGGGCAACGCATAGGGGCGCTCTGAGACACAGGGGCCAGCATTACTGCAGTAAGGTGTCACCTAGTCACAGAAGACCAAATTGTACCCCACGCCTCCTGCAGGGTGATCTCAGCAGACAATTCTGTCCACACCTGCCGAATAGCTCAGGTCCCGTTCGAGTGGGAGGGCGTCTCCGGGGAGTTACGAGTAGCGGTCCGCACCGACATGCCCGTGGATTGCCTACTGGGTAACGACCTGGAGAGCTCCCCGTGGAAGCAGGTAGAACGAAGGACTCACCTAGAGATGTTGGGCCTGCCCGTCTGGGCCTGCATGAACACCCAATCCATGACCGCCCGACTGCCCACCCCCGAGGGGGTGGAACCCGAGACCCCTCGCCCGGTCGTTGACGACCCGGAGGGCGGCGGGCCATCCGAAGTCCCAGAGCGTCCCCCCAGTGAGAGCATCGACTCCGACACAGATCCCCTAGGCCCTGTCGTCGAACAGACCACAAACTTGGATGACCTTCCTGAGTTAGCACAGTGGCGCCAGGAAGGCGGACCTTCCAGAGAAGCATTCTGCCTGGAACAGACCTCCTGTCCTTCCCTGGTTGGGCCACGGCAGCAGGCCGCCGGCGACCAGACCGGCTCCCACCTTGTCTATTGGGAAAACGGCCTATTATATAGTGAACAAAAGTCCTCCGAGCTAGGGTCAGCCCGGGTGCTGGTGGTACCCCTACGCTTCCGCGGCTTCCTCCTGAACCTGGCCCATGATGTACCCCTGGCGGGACACCTGGGACAAGACAAAACCTACCACCGCCTGGTCACTCACTTTTACTGGCCCGGCATGCATTCCGATGTGGAGGCTCACTGTAAGTCCTACCCCACGTGTCAGGCCAGCGGGAAGAGCGGAGGGAGGCGCAAGGCCCCACTCCAACCCTTCCCCGTGGTCAGTACCCCCTTTGAACAGGTGGGAATAGATATCGTGGGGCCTCTAGACCCCGGACCTCCTTAGGCCACGGTTTATCCTCGTCCTGGTGGACCATGCCACCCGATACCCCGAGGCCATTCCCCTCCGAACGGTGACAGCCCCCGTAGTGGGGCGGGCCCTCATGGGGATCTTCTCCCGAGTGGGATTCCCACGAGAAGTGGTGAGCGATAGAGGAACGAACTTCATCTCCAAGTACATGAACTCCCTCTGGCAGCAGTGTGGGGTGACGTACAAGTTCACCACCCCATACCACCCCCAAGGTAACGGCCTGGTTGAGCAATTCAACCGGACCCTCAAAGGAATGAACATAGACCTCGAAGAGCCCCTGAGGCGCAAGTGGGACATCCTCCTACCCTGTCTCCTGTTCGCGTACCGAGAAGACCCCCAGAAATCCTTGGGGTTTAGCCCCTTCGAGCTGCTCTATGGCACCCCGTCCGGGGGCCCCTCAGTCTGGTCATAGAGGGTTGGGAAACGACCGCCCCAGAGCCCCCTCCAGATGTGTCCGTTACATCCTGGCCCTCCGAAATCAGACTCGGAAGTTCTGAGAACTGGCCGGGGCAAACCTCGAGGCCAGTCAGGAAGAGATGAAACGCTGGTATGACCAGAATGCCACTCTGGTCGAGTTTCAGCCCGGACAACAGGTTTGGGTGATGGCCCCAGTGGAACCTTGTGCCCTGCAAGACAAGTGGACCTGTCCCTTTAAGGTGGTGGAGCGCAAGAGCCAGGTGACCTACCTCATAGATGTGCAGTCCCCCAGGAACCCCTTGAGGGTCCTTCATGTGAACCGCCTCAAACCCCACTTCGTGAGGTCCGAGTTGAGTTTGCTCCTCGCCACCGACGACGGAGCGGAAGAGGACACTGAGCCTCTACCCGATCTCCTGTGTGCAAAAGAAAAAGATAGCTCCGTAGAGGGAGTGAGTCTCTCCTCCTCCCTCACCCCCGAGCGGCGCGAGGACTGTCGTCAGTTACTGGGACAGTTCTCTGACCTTTTCTCCCTCATCCCCGGCATCACCAGCTGGTGTGTCCACGACATGGACACCGGGGACAGCCCTCCGGTACGGCACAGAGCTTACCGCGTCCCTGACAGAGTTCGGGCCTGCATCAAGGCCGAAGTCTCTAAGATGCTAGCCCTAGGAGTGGTCGAAGCCTCTGACAGCCCATGGGCCAGCCCCGTGGTCCTGGTTCCGAAGGCGGCCGCCCCCGGTGCTGTTCCCGAGCTGAGGTTTTGCGTAGACTACCGCGGGCTCAACGCAATCACCAGAATGGACGCCCACCCCATTCCACCAGCAGACGAGCTCATTGACCGCCTAGGGTCTGCACGCTATCTCAGCACTTTCGACTTGACCAGCGGATACTGGCAGATCGCCCTCACCGAGGGGGCAAGAGAGAGATTCGCCTTCTCCACCCCGGATGGTCACTACCACTTCCGGGTGATGCCCTTTGGGATGAAAAATGCCCCCGCCACCTTCCAGAGGCTGGTTAACCAGGTACTGGCTGGGTTGGAGGAATTCAGCGCCGCATATCTCGACGATATCGCGGTGTTCAGTTCCCACTGGTCCGAGCACCTCCAGCACCTCTGGGAGGTGTTGATGGCCCTGCGGAGGGCGGGCCTCACAATTAAAGCAAGTAAATGCCAAATCGGACAAGGGTCCTTGGTCTACCTGGGGCACCAGGTCGGAAGCGGCCTAGTAGCCCCCCTTCAGCCCAAGATCGATGCGATCTTGGCCTGGGAGGCCCAACGATCCAGACGAAAGTGCGGGCATTCCTAGGGCTCACGGGGTACTACCGAAGATTCATAAAAGGGTACGGCAGCATCGTAGTCCCCCTCACGGAGTTGACCTCCAAAAACCAGCCGAAGAAAGTCAGCTGGCCCCCCGCCTGCCAAGAGGCGTTCGAAGCATTGAAAGACGCCATGTGTACTGCTCCTGTACTCCAGGCCCCCGACTACTCCCAAGAGTTCGTGGTCCAAACGGACGCGTCCGAACATGGCATCGGAGCGGTCCTGTCCCAGGTGAACGAAAAAGGCCTAGACCAGCCAGTGGCATTCATTAGCCGGAGGTTACTCCCTCGAGAGCAAAGGTGGAGCACCATCGAGCGGGAGGCCTTTGCGGTGGTTTGGGCCCTGAAGAAGCTGAGGCCCTACCTGTTCGGTACTCACTTCCGGGTCCAAACCGACCACCGACCCCTCTGGTGGCTTATGCAAATGAGAGGAGAAAACCCCAAACTGTTGCAATGGTCCATCTCCCTCCAGGGGATGGAGTTCACTGTCAAGTAACGGCCTGGTGTTGACCACGCCAACGCCGACGGCCTGTCCCGATTCTTCCGCCTCAGTGAAGAGAACCCCCAAGGGTATGGGTAGTTCTCTCCGCCTTTCAGCTGGGAAGGACACGTGTTGGACCTGGCCTCGTGGCGTGGTTCTCCCCCGTTCCTAAGCACCCTGTTAGCCTAGCCCTGCCCCCATAAGCCCCTGGTCGTCCTGCTCCCTGTACGTCCCAACTCCCTGCATGACCCCGCCAGCCGACGACCAGCCCCTAGCCTCCTTCCCGGCTCCGAGCGCCCAGAACTTGCATCACCCCACAGGGCCCCCGGCAGCTATTTTCCCTTCCCGAGATCCCTGACTCCCTGGGCCTAGCATGACCCCGGCCCCAGCGAATCTTAGACTCCAAGGCACGCCAGTCCCGGCTGGGGGGTAAAGGGCTCCCTGAGTGAGATAAGACAGGGAGTTTCGATTGCACCTCCGGCCTCCCCTGAGAGACTGGTTTCTCTCACACCTCTGGCCTCCCCTGGGGGCCGGTTTCGATCGCACCTCTGGCCTCCCCGAGAGCTGGCTCCAGACCCTGCTGGGCGTCTGGGAATTCCCGAACGCATCTTCCAAAGGATCAAAGGGCCAACCGACGGATCTCTCCAACGACCAGACCCCAAGGCCTGAGACCTCCGCCTGCGAGGGTCCGGACATCAAAGGGCCACTGGACTATATCAAGGGACGCCCAACAACTATCGGGCAGTTGTATCCTGGACAAGAAAGCCCTGCTGATCTGATCGCGGCTAAACCTTGGGGAGAACTGAACCTCTGAATCCTTCGAGCCCTGCTGACGCTGTCGGGGCTCCTTCTCGTAACACGGAGCTGGAACATCGGAGCCCTGCTGACGCTGTCGCGGCTCGTCCTTGCAAAGACAGAACTACAACCTCGGAGCCCTGCTGACCTCGTGGCGGCTCGAGCTTGAACTCTAAAGAGATATTCGTGAAACCTCCTGAGCCCTGCAGACGCTGTCACGGCTCCTCAAGAACATCTCCGGATCGAGCCCTGCTGACCTCGACGCGGCTCGAGGAGTACTCTGGTACGGCTGGACTATCGACGCTACCAACACGACCTGAGTCAACTCGAAGCGAGTGAAGCAGCCAGCACGAACCTCATCTTCCGTATCCCCCGGCTCGAGGATTGAGAGCTGTGCGCAGGGTACGCTTCGTACTGGCCTAAAGACTGAGACTGTCCCGCTTCCCTCCTCCCGAATTCCTGAGACTTTGCGATCCCTCGATCGCTTGTAAATAAGAGTGCTGATTCCTTTTTACCGTTCATAAAGAACTTGTTACTGAAAACCTACGGTGTGGTGTCCGTTCGTAAGTGTGGTGTGAGCTCAGTGTGTACGATCCTAGATCTGACGTCCTCCCCGGCGAGGACCTCACGTTAAGACTCGGCATTATTTGTGGGAGAGGTGGGTCCCGGGGTGGTCGGGTGAGCAAAACGTGGCCCTCTGAGATCGCCCCTTCTAACAGGATGTTAGTTATCTAAAAAAAAGGCTAGAGTCTTAACACTGTGAGCTTAAATTCTAACAAAGAGCGTTATGGGACTTATTCACAAAATTCCAATCACGGGCTGTGAAAATACGCTCCTAATTTAGTCACAAAGTGAACACCACTTGAAGTAGACACGGGCGGAACATCAAACTGAGGGTTGGAATAGGCATTGGGGTAAATGGTTCTACACTACAATACACAGCAAGAGAGATTTTATGCACATTAGAAACAAGCATTGAAAATGCAATAGGTCTCGCCTTTGATTAAGTTAAAGCCATTTGCTCTGCTAATGGTATTCTCTAGCAAAGCAAATGGCTTTAACTTAATGAAAGGCGAGAACTATTGCCTTTTAATGCTTGTTTTTTTTGCTTTCGGTGAATAAGGGTGGCATGTCTCACTTACTATGGCCAACACTGAAGTAGAATGAAAAATATTAAGAGCCCCAAACTCTGTGCTCTTAATTCCTGTGGCCATACCACCCTGAAAGCACCTTATCTTGTCTGATATAGAAAGTTAAGCAGAGTCAGGCATGGTTTTTACCTGGGTGGGAGACTGCATTGGAATACCAGGTGCTGTAGGCTTTAATTGTTTTTGTTTTTGTTTTGCTTTAGGTGAATGAGGGTGGCTTGTCTCTCATACTATGACCAGCACTGAAGTGGAGTGAAAAAAAGCTAAGAGCCCCAAGTTAGTGCTCTTGATTCCTACGATTATTCAACCCTGAAAGCACCTGATCTTGTCTGATCTCAGAAGTTAAGCAGGGTTCTGCTTGGTTAGTATCTGGATGGGAGACTGACTGGAAATACCAGGTGCTGTAGCCTATTTTGTTTTGTTGTTTTGCTTTAGGTGAATGAGGGTGGCTTGTCTTGCTCACTATGGCCAGCACTGAAGTAGAATGTAATAGGCTAAGGGTCCCAAAGTCAATGCTCTTCACACCTACAGCCGTACCACCATCAGAGCACCTGATTGTTGAAGTTAAGCAGGGTTGAGCCTCGTTAGTCCCTGGAAGGGGGACCGCCTGGGAGTAGCAGGTTCTTTAGGCGTTTTTGTTTTTTAGTGTTTTGCTTTAGGTTTATGAGGATGGCTTGTCTTGCATGCTATGGCCAGCACTGAAGTAGAATGAAAAAAGGTAAGAGCCCCAAAGTTAGGGCTCTTGAGGCCAATGGCCATACAACCTTGAAATCACCTGATTTCATCTTATATCAGAAGTTTTGCAGGGTCAGGCTTGGTTAGCACCTGGATGGGAGACCATCAGAGAAGACCAGGTGCTGTAGGCTTTTTCTTTGTTTGTTTTGCTTTAGGGTGGATTGTGTTGCTTTCTATGGCCAGCACTGAGGTAGAATGAAAAAAGCTATGAGCCCCAAACTCAGTGCACTTCATGCCTCCGGCCATACCACCCTGAATGCACTTGATCTCCTCTGATCTCAGAAGTTAAGCAGGGCCGGCCCTGGTTAGTACCTGGATGGGAGATTGACTAGTAATACCAGGTGCAGTAGGCTGTTTGTTTTTTTGCTTTAGATGAATGCAGGTGGCTTGTCTCCCTTATAATGGCCAGCACTGAGGTTGAAGGAATAATCCTAAGAGCCCCAAAATCACAGCCCTTTATGCCTACAGCCACCCCACCCTGAAACCATCTGATCTCAGAAGTTAAGCAGGGTGGGGCCTGGTCAGTACCTGGATGGGACACCGCCTGGGAATACCAGGTGTGTTATACGTTTTTTTTGTGTTAGGTGAATAAGGGTGGCTTGTCTTGCTTACTATGGTCAGCACTGAAGTAGAATGAAAAAAGCTAAGAGCCCCAAAGGCAGTCTACTTCATTCCTCCTTCCATACCACCCTGAAAACACCTTATCTCGCCTGATCTTAAAAGTTAAGCAGGGTGGACATGGTTAATACCTGGATGGGAAACCGCCTGGAAATCTCAGGTGCTGTAATCTTTTTGTTTTGCTTTAGGTGAATGAGGGTGGCTTGCTTGCATACTATGGCCACCACTGGAGTAAAATAAAAAAAGCTAAAAGCCCCAAAGTTATCTTTTTCATGCCAACAGCCTTACCACCTTGCAAGCACCTGATCTTGTCTGATCTCAGAAGTTAAGCAGAGTCGGGTCTGGTTAGTACCTGGAGGGGAACCTGCTTGGGAATACCAGATGCCTTTTTTTTTTGTTGCTTTAGATGAATAATGGTGGCTTTTCTTGCTTACTATGGCTAGCACTGAAGTAGAATGAAAAAAGCTAAGAGCCCCAAAGTCAGTGCTCTCATGCTTAAGGCTAAACTATCCTAAAAGCACCTAATCTCGTCTGATCTGAAAAGCTAAAAATGGTCGTGCCTGGTTAGTACCTGGATGGGAGACTGCCTGGGACTAGAAAGGTGCTGTAGGCTTTTTTTGGTTGTTGTTTTGCTTTAGTTGAATAAGGGTGGCTTGTCTCTCTTACTATGTCCAGTACTGTAGTAGAATGAAAAAAGCTAAGAGCCCCAAAGTCGATTCTCTTCATGCCTACGGCCATATTATCCTAAAAGCACCTGATCTTGTCCGAACTCAGAAATTAAGCAGGGTTGGGTCTGGTTAGTACCGTGATGGGAGACTGCCTGGGAATACCAAGTGGTGTATGCTATATGTTTTTTGTTGTTTTGCTTTAGTTGAATGAGGGTGGCTTATCTCGCTTACTATGGACATCACTGACGTAAAATGAAAAAAGCCAAGACCCCCCCATCTTCATGTCTACAGCTGTACAAACCTGAAAGTGTCTGATCTCAGCAGATATGCAGGGTCGGGCCTGGTTAGTACCTCAATGGAAGATCGCCTGGGATTGCCCGGTGCTGTAGGCTTGTTTTTTTGTTGCTTTAGGAGAATGAGGGTTGCTTGTCTCTCTTAATATGGCCTGCACTGAAGAAGAATGAAAAAAGCTAAGAGCCCCAAAGTCAGTGCTCTTCATTCCAAAAGCCATACCACCCTGAAAGCACCTGATCGCCTCTGATCTCAGAAGTTACCCAGGGTCGGGTCTGGTTAGTACCTGGATGGGAGATCGTCTGGGAATACCGGGTGCTGTAGGCTTTTTTTTTTGCTTTCTGTGAATGAGAGTGGTTTGTCTTGATTACTATGGCCAGCACTGGAGTAGAACAAAAAAAGCTAAGAGCCCCAAACTCAGTGCTCTTGGTGCCTAGGGCATACCACCCTGAAAGCAGCTGATCTTGTCTGATCACAGAAGTTAAGCAGGGTCAGACCTGGTTAGTACCTGGAGGGGAACATGCCTTGGAATACCAGAAGCTGTATGCTTTTTTTGTTGCTTTAGATGACTAATGGAGGTTTTCTTGCTTAATATGGCTAGCACTGAAGTAGAATGAAAAAAGCTAAGAGCCCCAAAGTCAGTACTCTCATGCCTATGGCTAAACTATCCTAAAAGCACCTAATCTCGTATGATCTGAGAAGTTAAGAAGGGTCGGGCCTGGTTAGTACTTGGATGCTAGACTGCCTGGGAATACTAGGTGCTGTAGGCTTTTATTTTTTGCTAAAGGTTAATGAGAGTGACTTGTCTCGCTCACTATGACCAGCGCTGAATTAAAATGAAAAAAGAAAAGGGCCCCAAAGTCAGTGCTGTTCATGCCTACAGCCATACCAGCCTGATAGCATCTGATCTTGTCTGATTTCAGAAGTTATGCAGCGTCTGGTTAATACCTGGATGGGAGACTGCCTGGGAATACCAGATGCTGTATGTTTTTTTTAATTTTAGCTTTAGGTGAATGAGGGTGGCTTGTCTCGCTTACTATGGCCAGCACTGTAGTAGAATGAAATGAGCTAAAAGCCCCAAAGTCAGTGCTCTTCCTGCCTACAGCCAAAAGATCCTGAAAGCACCTGATCTCTTCTGATCTCAGAAGTTAAGCAGGGTCGGGCAAGGTTAGTACTTGAATGGGCGACAGCCTGGGAATACCAGGGAGTGTAGGCTTTTTTTGTTTTGCTTTAGGTGAATGAGGGTGGCCTGTCTCACTTACAATGGCAAACACTGAAGTAGAATGAAAAAAGCTAAGAGCCCCAAAGTCAGTGCTCTTCATGCCTGAAAGCACCTGGTCTCGTCTCATCTCAGAAATGAAGCAGGGTCGGGCCTGGTTGGTACCTGGATGGGAGATGTCCTAGGAGTACCAGGTCCTGTAGGCTTTTATTTTTTTACTTTGGTGAGTAAGGGTGGCTTGTCTCACTTACTATGGCCAGCACTGAAGTAGAATGAAATGAGCTAAAAGCCCCCTATTTAGTGCACTTCATGCCTACAACCAAAGGACCCTGAAAGCACCTGATCTCTTCTGTTAAGCAGGGTCGGGCCAGGTTAGTACCTAATTAAGCGACAGCCTGGGAATACCAGGTGCTGTAGGCTTTTTTTTTTGCTTTAGGTGAATGAGGGAGGCTTTTCTCGCTTACTATGGTCAGCACTGAAAAAGAATGAAAAAAGCTAAGAGCCCCAAGTCAGTGCTCTTCATGCTACGGCTATACAACCATGAAAGCATCTGATCTCAGAAGTTATGCAGGGCCAGGCCTGGTTAGTACCTGAATGGACGACAGCCTGAGAATACCAGGTGCTGACTTTAGAGGCACATTTGGCAAGTAGCACAGCAGGTGCCTTAACATAAATCAAAGAAGAAATGTTTGCAATAAGATCTATGGTAATCTAAAAGCGTCTTGCTGTAGATATGCTTTTGGAAAAAGAAGGAGGTGTCTGTCGAGTTATAGAGAGTCAGTACGGCACTTAGGGCTAGATGTAGGTAACTCTGATTTACCGACTCATAAATACCGAATTATACCGATTCGGTATTTATGAGTCGGTAAATTAGAAGGAGGGAGATGTAGGTAAGTTTTTTATTTTGAATTACCGAATCTGTACCATTCGGAATCGGTATTGCCCATTGATTCCTATGGGCCTTGAAGCCCATAGGAATCAATGGGCAATACCGATTCGGTATTTACCGAATCGGTAAATACCGAATCCTGCAAGGGTGCAGGGGGTGTCACTTTGACACCCTCTAGCACCCCAAGTACAGGTTTGTGTGACATGTGGCACACATACATGCCCTAAGGGCATGTCTGTGTGTCACATTGCACAGGTGTGCATGCACAGATGTGCTTGCACACCTGAATTCGGTATTTTACCACCCAATAGGATTGGGTGGTAAAATATCGACTCTTAAGGGCCTGTGGCACTCTTAGGAGTGTCTGCTACATATGGATTTACCGAATCGGTAAATATACCGAATCGGTATTTTACCGATTCTGTAAATTTACCGATTCGGTAAATTTACAGAATCGGTAAAATATAGGCCCCCTACATCAGAAAACCCTAATACCGGTCGGTAACGGCCGAATTCGGCCGTTACCGACCGGTATTGGGGCTCCTACATCTGGCCCTTAGATTCCAAATAACAGTGAAAATATTTACAAATATATTGATAACATAATTAATATTGTAAGTGACAATCACCCAATGGGACAATGTGTCATTTGAGAGAATATTGGTTTATGATTTGGAGAGATTGGTAAAGGTGTACCTATGAAAATTATAAGTGTAATAATTGTAAATATAATGAGTGATGTCCATATATAAAGCCATTTGCATCATGGGTTTACGTTGCGATTACGGAGCTAAGAAAAACAATACAGTGAGATAGATAAGTAAAGAAAAAATCACACTTGATGAGATGAAAGTCAGAATGTATGAAGACTTGAATGCCTTGCAGGAGAAGAAAGTGACAAAACCAGAATGATGAAGGACATACAATAGTTCGGCAGTGTGATAATTAATATGATGCAATCAAAGGGGGTATATTGGTAGTGAGCTTTAATTTGTTGGAAAATCATGAATAATTTAGGCATGCTTTAGTTAACATAACTAGAACACACCAGGCTGGATTGACAATCATTCATGAAGGATGCAGAAAAGTGCATGGTCATTTTTGAGCTTTTTGTGTGCTCTTTCAGAAATTCAATGGAAATGCACCTTCTGCCTGGGTCTCTCTAATCTGTCCTTCTCTCTTGAGGGAAGTGGGAATACTGTTTTCCTCTAACAATGTCAAGGCCTCTTAACCAAGCTCTGCTTGTAGTTGAATAAACCGTTGTATTCTCTTGTTTCATAACACATGATTTTATTTCCTTAATTGATTATGCACTGCATTAACCAATAGGAAGTAGGTGTTTTCTAAATGTGTTGTTCCAACTAATAGATTCAGTGGCTGTCATGAATGAAACATTTCTGCTCCAACACTTCTTCCTAATATCTTATCATAACATGTGTGTGCCTTCTATTCCTGAAACATCATAAAAGAGCGTGCTATTTGGAGATGAGCCAGACCTTTTGCTGTCAGACTTCCTCTCTCTCTGAGGCTTCTGCTTTGAGATTTAGTGCTCTGTCCAAGAAGTTTTTGAGTTTTTCTGTAGAAGACAGACCTTATGCTAGTCTGCTTATTAAATTACTTGCTTCATTAACTACTGATCCTTTCCGTTATGAAATTATATTTTAAATAAACCCACAACGTTGAGAACTTTAGAATTTTTTCAGGTGCAGTTTTATTGATAGCCTTGGACTAAGTCTATGAGAGACTCAGATAATCCAGCTCCTGCCTCATGACTCTCTTGATGTATTAATTAGAGTGTCAATATCCACCATTGTATGCTCCTATTTCTCATCTGACTGTATGTATGTTTATGGTCTGTGTATAATATGACAACTTGTACGAATATATGACGATACTACGCATACATTTACAACGCAGTACTTTACATCATGTTTGTTACAACGCAAGTCGTGAAACTACTTGCGCTGGATGGCGCTGGACTTAGGAATAGTATGATTTACTCTTCCAACTCCAGTCTACATACAGTAGGGAAGGTGTTGGAATAGTAAATCATGCTATTCGTTAGGTTAGAGCGCCATCCAGCGCAAGTCGTTGTAACGACTTGCGTTGTAATGCCCGCGATGTAAAGGCATTGCAATGCAATGCCCGCATTGGGAAGGATGTTTCCCCCTTGTACAATATCTGCTTATCTGTAGTAATAGTAGTAACTTTATTCGGTATGAACAACAAACAAACTTAGAGGTCTAGATCAGAAACCTGATCTGAATATCTTTCAAAATACCTTCATGTCTAAAAAGTACATCAAGATAAAGAAGTGGCTAACAGTTATGAACAACAGACCAGATCGCCAAGAAAAGGGCCACCTGTAATTGCTAATCAAAACCCATTATGGATTCCCATCAATAACTTGTATGGATCAATGTTTTCATTTGGTAATCCTGCCAGGGTATTCTGTCTCTTGATCATTGAGACATACGGCATACCCCCATCTTTGGCATGGGGTAATGACCTACAATTACTAGATTAGCCCAAATGATGATGATCTGATGGGAAAGTGCAGTGCAAAAAATATGAAGATGAATGTGATGGTTAAAACAGGATAGGGAGCTTTAACAAAAATTACTTTATTGGGCATAAGCCCCTTCCTTGTTAAAAACAAGAACAGTGCAACAACATAAACACAGTTTAAACAAATAGCTGCAAGAGGACCAACATGTTTCAGCCCCCCCGGGCACGTGGTGACAGAATACCCTGGCAGGATTACCAAATGAAAACATTGATCCATACAAGTTATTGATGGGAATCCATAATGGGTTTTGATTAGCAATTACAGGTGGCCCTTTTCTTGGCGATCTGGTCTGTTGTTCATAACTGTTAGCCACTTCTTTATCTTGATGTACTTTTTAGACATGAAGGTATTTTGAAAGATATTCAGATCAGGTTTCTGATCTAGACCTCTAAGTTTGTTTGTTGTCCATGTTGTTCCTTCAAGGGGATAGAACTTAGAAGGGTCTTTAAATGTCCCTTTAGCCCTCCGATACCGTTTTGTTAGTTATAACTTTATTCGGTAGCCAGGTACCATCAAAGTATATAAACATTATAATAAATACATCAGAGTACATATTAAAAACATCTTCCAGCACAGTTCAATTTCCCTGTTTTTGCAGCGCATCAAAATTCTCTCTCTTCCGTTCTTATTAGCACATAAAGACAGAAAAGCTATGGAGAGGCTAGGCTATGGGCAAATAGTGCAAGACACTTTAAAACATATACAATTTACCTTTCTACTTTATACATAAAATACATAGATTAGATAAAATTGCTACAATTTAGATCAGACAATAATTAAAAAAGAATTAACCTAAAATCTAGAAATCAATTTTAGCAATCTACTGCGTTTATAGAAGGCTGCCTGTTGTAATAACATAAACAGGAGTAGTATCGCTTTTTAAGATTCCAAGAGCCACTAAATATTTGTTCACTTGGAATTTTGACACAAGGCAATAATCAATTTCCGGCGTGGGCCGTGGTAATGAAGACAGAAAAATAGTATATGTGCCTGGTTCTCATCTCCCAGGCCACATGCTGGACAGATACTAAAACTAGAGGCCTTGTGCCAGTTCTTAGTTAAGATCTCAAGGGTAGACTACCAAATCTAAAGCGAATATAAAGGCTTTTAGCTAGGGGAGAGGAAACAAATTCTAAGAATTCCTCAAAACGGGATAAAGGTTTCCGGGCACATGCATCATTGTCATTTGCATTCGCAAACGGTGCGAATCGCAATTTTCGGCCGTTTGCGAATGCAATTGCAAAATTGGGATGCATCATGTTTTTCGCAATTTTAGAAATCGCAATCATGTTGCGATTTCTAAAATTGTGATTGCATCTAAGAAATAGCATTTTGAGATTTCTTAAATGCAATGCATGAACATTTTAAATTTGCGAATTCGCAAATAGGGAGAGGTAAATTACCATGAAGTTGACCTTCATGGTAATTTGCGAAAACTTTCAAAATGCAAAAAAGTGCATTTTTGAAAGTTTCATTTTACACACACACATGCCCTTGGGGCATGTGTGTGTGAAAAATGCACTTAAAGTTATATTTCAGGGGTGCGGGGGGGGTCCTTTGGACCCCCCCTGCACCCTTGAAATTGCATTCTCAATTTGCGATTCGCAAATTGCTAATCGCAAATTGAGAATGACTTCCCATTCATTCCTATGGGCCTAATCAATGGGAAGGGATTCCTTAATTGCGATTTGCAAATTGTGAATCGCAAATAAGGAATTTTAAGAAATCGCAAAATAAATTGCGATTTCTTGATGCATAGCCTTTTTCGATTTCTTAATTGCGATTCCTTAATTTTTGCAATTAAGAAATCGCAAACGGCAACAATGATGCATGTGGCCGCTAATGGCTAAAAATCTACTTGTCAGTGGGCCAATTTGCTGGTTATTAAAATAATTGTCTTGGATATAAACTCAGTAGCTAGATTTCATAATGTTAAGATCAATTTTACTCATATTTTCCGGGTTAGTCCAAAATCTTGTTAGGCCCAGTTTAATGAACCAATTGGAAACATGTTTAACCCAGGATTTCGACTTGGCACCCCTAATAGAGAACACTTCAACAAACAATCTTTAAATTCCTTTAGCTCCGGGGTGACCCAAAGCTGAATCCAATAAACAAGTGATGTTAAAGCAGCTAAATATGCAATTCTTTGGAGTCCTAAATCCAAGAACAGGGGAGTTAGAGGTGTACTGTTGGGAACAGAGACAAGCCATCTTTTAAATCTCTTTTCTGCAGCAGTAAGTGGGGAAACATCAGCACATCCCCATATTTCAGCTCCATATAGAGCAGACCCTTGTGCCTTGCCGAGGTAAACCTCTATAGCCGGCTAAACAGCACGAGAGCTTGATTGTCTATGCAGTCTACTAATAGCAGTTGGTCTATGCTCAAGTAGTAGCATGCTTTCCCTGAGCTGATTATCCACTTCAGGCTCTTCATTACATTGACTCCCAAATAATCAAAATTCTTCACCCTCTCCAGTGTTTCCTTCCCAGCACTTACCGCTAACTTTTTGCCCACTCCATTCCCAAACACCAGGAACTTGGTTTTACTAGCATTGAGCTCCAGACCCCTTGACACACAGAAATCTGTGAATTTGTCAACATGGAGCTGGAGTCCCATTGGAGTCTTGGAGATGAGAAGGGAGTCGTCGGCAAACAAGAGGATCGGCACCTTGCTGCCATTCTGTGTAGGGAAATCATTTCTGCAGTCCTTCAGGATGTCAGCCACTTCATTTATATAGAGGGTAAAGAGTGTAGGAGCAAGGACACACCCTTGGCGCACCACCCGCTGTATAGGAATGCATTCAGTTAGCTCTCCTGCATGCCCACACCGCACCTGAGCAAAATTGTTACTATGCAGTTTGGACATGAGATGGAAGAAGTTCCCAGGAACTCCCATCCTATTTAAGGTGAGCCATAGGTAAGAACGGGGGATAAGATCAAAGGCAAGATCAACAAATGCCACATAGAGCTTCTGTTGTTGAAGTTAAATATATTTCCAGTATAATGTGGCAAATCCAGAAACTTGATCTATATTGCTCTTCTTAGGGCGAAAACCTGCTTGAAGGGGTGACATGGTGTTCTTTGTGTCTACCCAGTTTAACAACCTATCGAGTATTTGCCTTGCAAAGATTTTCTGGGCATTATCAATTAGGCTAATTGACCAATAGTTAGAGGGCTCGTAAGCATTGCCCTTCTTAAATATTGTAACGACCCCCCTCCAAGAATCAGGTATCTCTTACCCTCGTGCTACAGCAATAACAAGTAGATTAAAATAGAATGCCCAAATCTCAGGTTTTAATTTATATAGATCCCCTGGGATCTTATCAGGTCCCGGTGCCTTAGCGATTTTTAACGCGTGGATGGCATTAGCAGTGTTTTCTAAGTTAAAGATAATAGCTGAACCATAAGATTATGAGGTATCACAGCAAGACAAATCCATAGAAGATCCTATGTTACCACATATACTCGAGGGGGCATCAGTCGAAAACTCATACAGATTAGAAAAAATTAGATACCCACTTATTAGCCGGTATATGATGTTGGTTACTCTTTGCATATTATCCACTCTAGTTTGGGCCACAGTGCGCCAAAACAGACTATTATCATTTGTTTTAACTGCAAGCAACATGTCTTCCCAGATTTTATCATCCCAACTCTTTTTAGCTTGTTTTAACGCGACTTTATAAGCATGCCTGGCTTGGGCTATCTAGCTTCTTTCCCCTCCTAGAATGGCAGTCCTTAGGGAGCATTTGGCTTGTGTACCCTGTACATATGCTGTCCATTTTGTACCTGGACATATATCAAAAAATGCCAGTGCATGCTTGTATATCTGTTCATTGATTTGTTGCTCAATTTGCTCTCTATAATTATCCACAAATGTATGCATGCTTGTGAAACTAAAAGAGACCCCCTGCCCCACATTAATCAGGCTTTCTATTACCTTGTTCCAGCAGTTTTTGATGAGAAAATCCCTTACATACATTCTGGGTTATCCTCCAAACTTTTGCTTACAGGTTAAACCTCTGGGATAAACAGTATTTAAAAAATCTTATTTTATTTCATTTAAGAAAATAATGTTGTGTGGATTAGTATTCTTTTGATTAGCATTTCCAGCAGTGCCCCTTGATATTGAAATCAAACTTACACTAGGAGACAATGTTCATTTAGAAGCCAAGAGACAATAGAAATAATTCTCAAATATCCTTTCAGTTAAAAAAACATTTATTTGGTCAAATATTTTCCTTTTTTTTCTTCAAGTTAGTCCTCCTACAACTTTTGTCCATTTTTAACAACACAATTTATAAAAACAATCCCAAAGTGTACTTGCAAAATTATATATATTTAATATCCCAAAATATATTGCATATATAGTAGCACAATGAAAAGGCTTTGTTTTAATTATTGCAATAATGTTACATATGCACAGCCTGCAAGCACTTTAGGTGATTATGGCTAGAACATCTCAAACCACAGTGCATTTTTTAAAGGTACTCCACACCTTGTCTTAGACTTGAAACGTGGCAGTAATTTAAATAATTAGAAATATTGCATGCTCAACATTGCCCTTGCATACAATTCACAGACTAGGGTAACATTTTAGCACAAATATTGCCCTTTTACCAAGCTTCCAAAAAAATAGGCATTTGGTCATTTAAAATATTTAGGATGAGAGAGCCGAGTCATTCAATACCCATTTTTTTGTGGAATATTGTCTCTTCTCAAGGTGAACGCACATTAGGCTTAGTCACCTCACTTTTGAAGGATTACATTTAATTAACGAGTGTACAATATTAGCAAGTTATTAGAAAGTGTCCCTATAGATCTAGCTACTGCAGTTCCTGCTCAAAATGAGAGAAGATGACAATACCATGACATTTCATGCCTCAGAAAACACACCTACCAGTAATGTTTATTCCTTAGCTCTCTCCCGCAATGTATTACAGGGTGCAGATCACTAGGATGAGACACATGCAATGATTGTATATCCAGTTACTTATATACATTACATTTGCATTTGGAATGTGGATTGTTTTGGTTAATATTTCTAATTGTAACTTTTCTTTTTTAACGCATAATAACACTGTTTAGTTATTTCTAAGTGCTGTAGTATGACAGGTGTTACTATGGCTCATTACAATCAAACTCAGATTTCTGACTCAGTAAGGGTGTTCGGTTTAGTTTACTTTTCTGGCATTGTATCTTGCAATTTTTGGATCACACTGATTCTTAGTACTGAACAATGTATTCACTGAGCTACCTTGTGACAATGAAAATAAAGTCAATAACTGGTCAGAGCTACCACATATTGAAAACCTTGTGATGCTAAACAGTATTTAATCAGAACCAGAGCCTCAATCCATTTTTCAATGAAAACATGTCAAAATACACCAGTCGCAAACTGAACAATGAACATGCCTATTTTAAAAAAGAGGAATTAAAACAAATTATCAAATGTAGACACTACCTACAAAAGAGCTGTATAGTTTACGCCCAACCTCATCCATTTGAAACACTATCAATACTGTTCATTAGAATAAAATCCCTTACCTGCTGCTCTGGTCAAATCAGCAATGCTGTTTGCACAACAGAAGGTGACTTGCATACGGAATAATTTGCATTATTAAAAATAGCAGAGCCAATACTGTGCTAGTCTCTTTCCCAATCAAGATATTGGATTCTTTTTGGGAAAAGCCATTTGGTCATTTGAATGTTTTCCAATTACTTTTGAGGGATGAATATAATGTATTTTAAAGTGAAGAAAATAGTGGCAGCAATTTCTTTTTTATGAAATGAAAATCTCTTTAATTGGCTGTAGAACAGTCCTCTCAAATTAACACACAAGGAATATTTTAACATTTATGGAAATTGTATTCATTCTAGTAATTTAATAATACTTTATTGTTGAACAAAAGTTACTATTATCTTGTGATACAATTGCTGACAAGTGCACTATTGCGTTGACAATATACATTGCTTCTATACTTATGTGCTCATGTTAAGACTCCATTAACTGAATTTGGAAGACGTTAACCAAAGTATTAGAATGATCTTTTTGTGTAGCACCCGTCTGCTTAGCAAAATAAGACTATTTAGCATAAAGAAAAACTGCCTGGTTTGCTCTTTCTTGAATTGCAAATATTTCTTATCCGACAATCTGAATAGAATCACAAATGTCTGTGCATCTGTCTCTATGCCAAGGTTTTGTACTGAAAAACATCAGACCCATTTGGCACATACTTCATAAGGCGAAAGCCACCAAAAGACCAGTAAATGGAAAAGCACACAACATATTTCAGTCAGACCTGTGTCTGATGTCACATTTAATGTTATGCATAAATGTTGGTACCATAAATAAAGAGAAAGAGAGTGGTTTTGACCAGGTTCATCAATGGAGCGCTTTAAACAAGTAGTGTAAAAGTGAACATGTTGAGTGTTTTACTGCATGATGAGCACCGACTCTTATATCTATCATTTTCAGTGGACATAATGAAGATCGAGGATTACGTCTTCTGTTTATTCATAACTACATTAAAATGCCTTCAGTCGCAGTGTACCCACACCTTTATATTTTATCAGTTATCTCAAATTTCCCACTTGGAAAACACTTTTGATGTTGTAACTTATTACTGGTGTCAATAGGGAGAACAATCTACATTTGTTACAATGTGCCCTTTTGAGGGTCTGAGCACTTAACCGCTGGTGTTCTTAGCTCAGAATATTACCGTCGATTAGGGCCTAGCTTAGGTCAACTTATGAATTCACATAAAATGCTGAATCACTTCTGGAAACTTAAAGGTTGGGTTTGATTTCAAATGCCATTATTGATTATTCATTGCAACAATGCATAAAGAAATTATGGAAGTCACAAATAAATACAAATTCCCATACAGAAAGAAATAAGTATGGAAATAGTCATAAATGTTTTTATGCCGCCATGACAGGTGCTTAGACATATGTTTGGAATACCTTTTAAAGTGAAAAACAAGTAGGAAATATCTTTTTGATTTCCTTTAACTGGTAGAGGCAGAAGTTAAGGTTAATGCATATGGCCCAAATGTACAGACGGAAAAAGCAAGATGTACAAATAATATTTAACAACTGTTGATAGTTAAAACTGCATTTGTGACCGAGGTCAACTCGTTTAAGTGTCTTCTTTGATAATGTGTGATATAGGAAAATAAATCTGCATAATTTAGACAATATCTTGCCATGTGATAGGTTGACCCTTTTTGATGGTTTAACAAACGCACAGCGTTTGCGAATCATTAAATATCAAAAATTGCATTTCATTCGGACTTTCAAAAAAAGTTATAGAACCCGTGGGCATTTCCTATTATCCTCCCTAGGTATGCAAACAAGAAACCTTTGTGATCTCTGAAGTTGGTGTTAAACTCTTTCCAAGTTAAAGGATTGGTGAAATCCAATGTTGGGTCAAACTACAGTTGCTATTTGTCCAGAAAATGTTAAAGAACTTCCAACCATATCCATAATGAAGAAAGGTAGTGGAAGACTATGAATGCACAAGTTACATCTTTTGAGATGTGCCTCTGAATACGATGACACCAGTTTCTGATTTCCCTCTACAAGGAGTTTAGAGGAGGGTTGTATACAGGGACTCACAGGATTGCTGCTCTGAAACCTCAGTGAATATTCTCATTAGCCTCAAAAACGTGGATTTCAGAACCACTATTTTCCAACAGGTTTAAATGTCTTGACAAACATTTAAGGCTCATCAATGCCCTTAAAATTTTGAAGTTGATAAAATGTACATGATATTCCAGTCGGCTGAAAACCTTTTATGTCATAAAATACCCTACTCCATTATTCCAGTTAGTGAAAGACATTGCTATAAGGAAATACTCCAACAAAAAACGTCAGGAGTAAAGGACATCTGGATATTCTTGGGAGGACCATGATGATGTTTATTCAATCCATTGATGCATGTATGCCATACCCAGAGAGATTCTTGTTGGTGAAATAGGTAATGTCATTGTTTGTATTTGTAAACAGGTGTTACAAGGTGTTCCAAAAGCAAATACATTTAAAAACAAATAATTTGTCTGCAGGCTTACTGTCATCAATTTGCTTATAGTAAACAAAGCAGGATTTCAACTTTTTCCAAAGAGAGCAAATTCCGAATCTTGTTTCTTTTTTTTTTAAATGCCACAATTCCAGGGAATGTTTATTTGACTTTGAGAAATTACGAATACCTAACAAGTCTTAAAGGCAATCTTGTCTAATAGTAGCCACCCAAGTGGGAAGGCACATGGGTGTTAGGATGACGTGGGACGTTAGGGTTTGGGTAGATGTTTCCAGTTGGTGAGTTCCAATATGGTGATGCAGCTCCAAAGAAGCTAGAGGAAGTCACAGGCATAGAAGAAGAGTGTGACTGAACAAAGTTCATTTTCTGTTGATGAGCATGATAGGAAGGCACATATGACAGCTCTGAGGGATATTTGTACATTGAAGAGTCAGTTGGATGAGGCTGAAGAGCCTGTGCAATGCCATGAAAGTCAAACTTATAAGCATATCGTTTGCCATGTACTTTGGTCATAATGTTCTTGTCGTAGTAGTATCGCAAGGCACGGCTCAATTTATCATAATTCATGTTAGGTTTGCTCTTCCGCTCCCCCCACCGTCTTGCCACCTCATCTGGATCCGTCATTTTGAACTCCCCATTGGTGCCCTCCCATGTAATGCAGCTGGCATTGCAACTGTCTGATAGCAACTCTAAGAGGAACTGCCAGAGCTGGATCTGCCCACTTCCTGCAAGAAGAAAACAAAAGTGTAAGTAAATTGAAATTATGTGTTTCAGGAAACTGCTTAGCATCTGGCATCTGAAATTCAAATGAAGAGTAAATAATCTATGGAAATTCAAACAGACAGTTTTCAGTTCATTAAAATTTCACGGAACTGAGAAACCATAGCAGAAGATTGTTTCCAAGTCCTGTGTAACATTATTTGAAATTATTTAAAGAATGTTTTTACACAGATGGTGTACTTTGCATTTTTGTGTTATCTAGTTTTTTAATGTTTATTATTGCAACTAGATTAGAAAGTAGGGTACAAGGAAGAAATTGTATATGATATGTTAGTAAGTAATAAATCTCAATTTTTGATATAATGTTAGAACATTCAAATAGAATGGATATTAGGAACAAAATAAAATCAAAAGGCCGAAACCAATTTATTAGAATTCAAATAATCTTCTGATGTCATTGAATTATAATGTTATGAAGCAAACAACCACACACATTTGGGTTTTATAAGTATTGGCAGTACTGCATGCTCGATTATTGTGCCTCAAGTACCTCACTACACCCATTGAAGTTCTTCCTTTTCCGTCCCACTTTGGAAATAAAGGTAACATGGAAGCAGTGACTGACCATAACAGTTTATATGTGTTCACAAAAGGATGTTTCGGAGTTACATCTATGGTTATGGATTGCTTGAAAAGTTGTCTTTTGCAAGCCTGGTGATTCATTTTCTAAATTTTGCCAACTTAGTCAACTTCACAAGTTTGGCAACTTTTTTCTTTTTAAGTAGCATGGAAAACACTTCCCAGAATATAAGGGTTGTGGAGGAAATGAAAACACCAAACTTCATAAAATGTTTTGGTGCAACCATCTCTTGTAAAACCTCTTTGGAAAGAACATTTCATCCATTAATGAATTTTGCGAACTAGTCAAACTTTGCGACTTCAAACAATTGTAAATTATGTCACTTTCATGCAACCTCTAATTTCATCTTAGTTCCCTAGAATGCATGCGCATGATTTCAACCCTTCTGTTTTCCATAAAGTTTGGTCTTACCTGGGTTTGCTAACCGACTACTGGTAGGCCCAAGAATCTGGTAAGGATCTACAAAAAAGTAACAGACAAAAAAAATCTTAAAGAGGCACGTGCTAACTAAAATACATTTTCTCCTACCTAAAATGGCTCAGTTGAGGACCACTCCATCCACTCCAGGTGCGAACTCTTTCTAAAAAAATTTCTTAAGTATTCTGAATAATAATGTCATCAATAATACATGTACACTTTAGTGGACGTCTTCACAAGACTGGGGTTTAGCGCATCTAACCTACAATGAGTGAATGTCAAACCAGCCTTGCAAGTCAAGTGCTTAGGGGGTTGATACACATTTTCTGTATTTTAAAGTATATAAACATTTAAGAGACAACAATTTGTTCTACGGCCACCTTGAATTTATACAGCAGGCTATTGAATGTACAGTATCTGGTGAAACTAAAAGCAGGCTTTGAAACTGTCAGTGATGCCGTCAAATAAATTGGTGGCTCTTCTCCACACAAATGTCTACTGGTGCAGTTAGGATTGTTTCTGTAAAGCTAAATGATAGTTCGAGAGGGGCAGATGTGCTGAAATTTGGCAATGCCTTTCTTCATCCTAACTTAAAGTCAGGGCCACTGGATTCATGTGATGGGGATAAATACATTATGCAGCAGTGCTGACTAAAGCATGTGGCAAGAAAACACAAATTTTGCAATATAATGCAGCATATTTTGTGATAGTATTACCTCATTATACAACAATAAGCAATACAAATATTCCGAGTTAACCTGTGTGAAGGGCATTTCTCTGATCCATCAGAGATAGGAACAACATTTATTTTGTTAAAATCTGCAGATTGTGCAGCATATGATGGATTATGTGGCAAATAGACAAATCCATAATTAAGGTGGAAATGCAGCAGTCGGCAAAATTGCATTATTCCAACGTCCTGCTTAAATTCTATTGAAGACCATTTACATCATGGCTGGCAAGACAGAAATAGGTTGAAAACCTACCGCAGATCTTCCAAAAAACACAAATGTGTGTTTCTCTGTCCACTAAGCTTCCTGACAGTTTTATGAATCAAGCTACTAAGAGCACCAGAATCCTGGGAGGAGTATTTCATTGCACATATGTATCTAGCTCTGACACACACATGCAGATTAGTGAATGGAAAATGTAAGTAATTGTTTAATCACAACTGTTTCAGCATATGAAATGTCTTGGTGATATGATTTGAACTCAGTTTGTCTTCCAACATTGACAATACAACCTCAGTGGCAGCATCGCCCAGGCTGCAAACAGCCCACAAGGGACTGGTGTGATCATAATATATTGTTGTTATACAACCAATCACCTTATCTCATGCCTCTTGCCCATTACCTAAATTCAGTGAACATGTCCGATTAATCTAAAATAACCAGTTGGCAAGGGATAGCTGTGATCTCACACGGCTTTCATTGTGCTAGCAATATGATTGCAGTCATTGATTTAAAATATCCATTGGAATCTATTGTTTTCTTTTTACTAAGCCTTCCTATTATTAGGAAGATGTCCTACTGTGCTGATTTAGGAGGCTAATGAAAAGTGTATTATTTGGGTAAAGACCTCTTTACGAAACACACTTAATGCCTTTGTGTGTGAGACTAACAACCTCACAGTTCATAGTTTACAACTGATAACATCACATTCTCCAGTATTGGCGTGTCTTTCATAGATACACATGCCTGAATCATTCCCCGTCGTCGGAGTGAGAGTCCCACAGTACATAAAAAAAGCAATAACATGCACATAATAACCAAAAAACCCTGGTAATACACAACCAGGAAGTAAAGTAGCCCTAGCTACAAGAGTACAAACTTCTACACTCATGACTATCATAGTCATTTTGTATAGGCCAAACTACAGCCAATCAGGCGACAGCACCCACCAGAATGTTCTCCCCAGAGGCTCAGGCTCTCAGATTTTCTACCGCACGTTGTGTGAAGGGAGTCTCCCTGAGCTATGCTCAGTACTTCACTTTTCTGACTGGATTTATTCATCCAAGATGTCTTCTACTAAAAAATCTCTCTTCAGGCCTTGTGAGTCCTGTGGGAAGCACCGGCTTTTTAAAGAAGATCCCCACAAAAAGTGCATCTACTGCCTTTATCCTGATCATGAGGTGAGAGAGCGTAAAATCTGCAGGACCTTCCCTCAGAAGACCCTCAGAGACAGGGAAGGACGCCTTCTTCTGTGGCTACAGGACATTAAAGACCAGGACAATCCCCTCTCTGAAGTAGGAAGTGTGGCTTCAGGGTTATCTATATCCTCAAGAAAGAGGATGGCTAAGGAAGTTCTATCTTCCACTGGGGCTGAGGTGTTGAGGAAAGCTCAGCCCTCCAAGGGCTCTAGCTTGCCTTCTGCAAAAAAGGCCTCTCCACCTTCTGAATCGTCATCTGTATCGCCCCATAAAAGGACTAGAAAGTCTTTGACATCTAAGAGGCTACCTGAGAAGGTTTTTTCTCAGAAGAAGAGGTCCACGTCATCGACGGAGTCGTCGTCGGTTCCATCGTTGACGATTATCATCGTCGATGCCACTTCAACATCGACAGTCACCTTCTCATCACCTAAGCCAAAGATGATAATGTCGTCAGCCTCTTCACCGTCGACGCTGGTCTCTGCTGTGGTAAGACCTATTTCGTCGACGAAGATTATGCCTTCCATCGTTGACGCTCCGTCGACGACTACGAAGGGAGGTAAGATTCTGTCAATGAGTGCTTCGTCGACGAAGACTGCCCGAAGTCGATGACTCCACCGTCGATGAAGCCTACCCCGTCGACGAGTGTTCCGTCAACATAGACTGGCTCGATGTCGACGACCCCACCGTCGACGAAGGCTGCCTCGACGTCGAAGATCCCGCCGTCGACGAAGACTGCCTTGTCTTCGACAGCTTCATTGTCGATGAAAAATGCCCTGTCGACGAAGACATCGTCGACGAACGAGGACTCGTTGTCAAAAAACACCGTCAACGAAGATTACACCATCACTTAAATTGACTGTATCGTAGACACCATCTTCTTCGACGACACTGTCGACGACACAACCGTCGACGCCTCTTTTATCGACATGTACTGAACTTCAAGTATGGTCTTCGACACCATCTAAAGCCTCTTTTGCCCATCCGATTACGACACCTTCTCTGCTTGAGAGACGTGGCTCATCATTACAAGCTCTATCACCGCTTAAATTGCCTGAACAATTGCTGGATTCAGATGATGATGAGGAGCAATCTGATGTAGATGACTGGTTCCGCATTGCTACAAGTCCATCTGAGTTGCTTATTAAATATCAAGAGGAAGATCCAGACGAGGAACAGTTCTCTGAATCTGTATGTCAAGATCCTACCATGGTGCCCTCAGCACAAATACATTTGGCCCTTCTTAATAATTTACAGTACATGTTAGACGATTACTATTGGCGTTTCCCTCCATCTGAGTCGGCGGCATCTCTACCATCCACTCCGATGCCTCAGACCTCTACATCCGCTTTGAAATCTCGAAGACCACCTTCTCCAGCACCATCTCATCATTCTCAAGAAGCGAACACCACAGATGAGGATAGAGAGGAAGGAGAGGTGGATGACAAATCTAGTTTGTCGGATTGGGATGACTACCAAATTCAGACACCATCACCTTCAGCTCCAGCTGAGGCTAATTCGCCCCCAGTAGACATCGGAGGCTTCCATCTCCTGATGGAAAGGGCTACTAAAAGATTCTTAATCGAGATGGAAACAAAGAAAGATGAGTGCTTTCTTTATGATTTTAAAGATCAGCCGCGAAGGCAAGTCAAAACTATTCCCATCATTGACTTCATATGGAAAGAAGGTTTAAAAATTATGGCGAAACCCAATTCCCTTCCGGCTGTATTGCCCCGGTTAGACAAAAAGTACAAGGCACGAGACAACTCTCCTGCATGCCTAATAGGGCAACCTAAGGCTGATTCGGTCGTTGCTCAAGCGGCGCAAAGAAGGGCCAAGAACCCCTCTTCAATTATTTCGGCTCCACCTGATAGAGATGGCAGGCATTTGGATTCCATCAGGAAGAAGGTCTCCACGATGGCAGCAACCACTGTAAGAGCCGCAAACTCCCTAGCGATATTGGAGAGATACGACAGGCAGATGTGGTCCGACATCTCCCCCTATGTTGAGATGTTACCAGAACCTGCGAAAACTGAGGCAAAGCAAATATTGCAAGAGGGTGAACTTGCTTCAGCAGAGATGATTGACGCAGCAGTGGACGTGGCGTCTACAAGTTTCAGACAGCTCGCGGGTGCGGCTGTGTTGAGGAGACAGGGATGGCTAAAGTCCACATCGTTCCGCCAGGAGGTCCAGACCAAAATAGTTGACATGCCTTTTGATGGCGAGTTTCTTTTTGGCCAATATGTTGACAAGGCACTACAGGCTCAAAAAGGACACTGAAACAGCGAGATCATTGGGTAGCCTGGAGTTTCCCAAGTCATCCTTTCGAGGGGCTAAAGGGCGTGGATCCTTTTCCAACAGAGGAAATTACAATCAGCAGAAGTCGTATCAAACCTCTCAATCCAACCAGGTACCAGCCCTACAAACATCAGTCTTACGGACAGCGGGGTAATTCTTACACGCAGCCCAGAAGGAAGTCCTCCTACCGTGGAAGAGATTCCAATAAAAAACAGTGAGACATGCCCTGCCACCATCTCTACCCTCCCCCCAGTCAAATGTTGGAGGAAAAATATCCCGATACTACTAGAACTGGTCCGCAATTACCACAGACAAGTGGCTCCTGGATATAGTGGCCAGAGGGCACAAGTTATAATTCGTCAAAATTCCCCCAAATTCTCCTCCCAAGGGCCCGCCTCCACCTCATATCAAGGAGTTGTTCACCCAAATACAATCAATGATACAGAAGGGAGCGATCCTTACTTTCAAAAGGGAACAGGTTTTTACTCAAGATTTTTCCTCATAAAAAAAAATCGGGGAAATGGCGTCCCATGCTCGACCTGCGCGCCCTCAACAAATACTTAAAGAAGTTGACCTTCCGAATGTTAACACTTCAAGAAATACTCAGGCTTCTATCAATGGGGATCACATGGCCACCCTCGACCTTCAAGATGCTTACTTTCATGTGCCGAACCTCCCCAGACACAGAAAATTCTTTAGATTCAGAGTGGCTGGCAGGGATTTTCAGTTCAAAGTTCTCCCCATTGGACTTCGTTCAGCGCCTCGTGTTTTCACGAAGATTATAGCTCTGGTGGCAGCACATCTCCGCTTAGAGGGTATTCAAATCTTCCCATACTTGGACGATTGCCTTACCAAGGCCAGTTCTTTTACAACAGCAAGCGCACATATTCAAAAGTGCCTGTTTCTATTCCAGCCTCTGGGTCTCTCCATCAACTTCGAAAAATCCCATCTCATTCCGTCTCAAAGGAAGTCATTCTTGGGAGCCACACTGGATACCCATCTCACTCAGGCTTTCGTCTCAAAAGAAAGGCAACACAAGATCTGCAAGATGGCTCGCCTGTTGCAAGAAAAAGAATACTTTTCAGTTCGGATGTTCAAATCTTTCCTAGGGATGATCTCATCCTGCTTCCCTCTAATACCCAACTGTCGTCTCAGAATGAGGCCTTTACAGGAGGAACTCAACCTCCAATGATTGCAAGTTTCGGGGTTGTTCAATGACATTATCCACATAACTTCTCGCATGAGGGAAGTCTTTCACTGGCGGACACAGATGAAAAATTTGCAAGAGGGATGTGCATTCCTGGCGGAAGTACCAAATTTTACCATCACAGCAGATGGTCCCCTCGAAGGATGGGGTGCACACCTTCAGGGAATGACTGTCAACGGAAAGTGGAATGTGCAACAAAAGAAGTGGCATATCAACCTCCTGGAGCTAAGAGCCATAGTCTTGGCTTTGAAATCCTTTCGAACAGTCATCCAAGGGTCCTCGGTACTAATTCAGACGGACAATACAACAAGTATGCATTACTTAAACAAGGCCGCACAAGATCGGCCCTTCTCTCCCAGCAAGCCCAAGAGATTTGAGATTGGGCTCTGGATCACAAGATCAATCTTTCAGCGGTCCATGTTCCAGGGATTTCCAATGTACTAGTGGATTCGCTTAGCAGATCTATAATATCCAATCACGAATGGGAGATCTAGCAACCGACGCTGGACCGAGTCTTTCGGGAGTGGGGTCACCCCGATCTGGACCTATTTGCATCAATTCAGAAACGCAAATGCCCACACTTTGCAAGCTGGCTTCTCCACAAGGACTCATGCCGGGATGCGCTTTCGATCAACTGGTCTCAGATATATGCATACACCTTTCCTCCAATTCCGTTGGTTCCCAGAGTCATCCGCAAAATGAAAAGACAGCCGTGTCACCTCATCCTCATTGCTCCCAGATGGCCTCGCCAATACTGGTTCACCGGACTTCTCCTCCTTTCGGAGTGCGATCCCATTCAGTTTCCACCAATACCGAACCTTTTGACCATTCAGGGGGGTCAAATTTGTCACCCGGACCCAGCCTCCTTGACTGGACCTAAATAAAAACATTTCATAATAAATCATAACATTCAATTATGACCCGCATAATTGGTACACAAAGACAGAAACAGTAGGACATAAAAATTGTACTATACTAATCGTATATTCGGACTCCTGATTTCTAACATCGGTGTTATGTACACTAAAAATCAATGCGTCGACAACGATGACAGAGTCTTGAATTATACAGGACAAGAAAGCGTTGACGCGTTTCGGTGGATTTCTAAGATTATGACCACCTTTATCAAGACTTTGCACAATGTCTGTCGTGACCAGGGGGTCGTTAACATTTTCCTAGAATAGATATACAATAGATTAGACAGAGTCTCTAGATCTCTTACACATACCATATTTGTTAACAACAATTTGTATTTAATTAAAACATACTATATGTGACCTTTATTACATAAAGATTAAATAACACAGAAATAACACATTCCTCAGATATATTTAAATCAAAACAATCCTTTATGATTATGATTCAGAGAGAAGCCCAATAGGGACCCAATTGGCCTATTTACATAGTGTCTGCGCTCTCTTGGAACAGCATTCAATTCAATTCCAGTCTACTAGGTTATACAAATCTGTCTAGGACCATGTTAGGCTAACCCTGATTTCAGGAATACATGCTAAAGTATTTGAACCAAGCCTCTATTGGCGAGGAGGAAATGTTCATAGACGTACTGTTTTAATTTATTCGTCTAATGCTGAGAAAATATATCTTACCCTTGTGTAAGCGGCTATGGGAATTGAGTAAGCTCCCAAATACGTCCCTCTATCTTTGGGTTAACGGCGCAATGCCCAGAATCAGAGTATCTGACCTGAGATGGAGGACATGAGGGGATAACGGTACATTATGTACAACCTATACCGCTATCCAACTATATCTGTTGTTATGAGAAATCATGAGTAAATACCTTTATGTGGTCGAAGATGTTGCATATAGATTGCTGTTTTAAAGTGACGTCGCGACACACAGACCGATTTAAAGCGTCTCGTGTTGTTTACCATAAGCCAGGGGATGACCTGTAAATGTATATAAGATGAGGGCAGTCAGTCTAAAAGTATTTCTGTGGCCATGCCCCTGCACCGTTTGTCTCTTGTGACACTATTCATGAAGGAGACAGGCATACCTGTATCGACGGCTGTTGGAAGTGATTTTGCTGACAAGTCGAGCCGTAAATTAAGCTCCTTTTTCAACAGTTAAAAGCGCAGCCGTATTTCTTCTCTGTCACTCGTTGCAGAGATCAACTGCTATAAAAATAAAAGCGGTATATCTTGTAAAGCAAAGTATTTACAAAGTCCATGCGCGCTAGCTCTAAACTAACGTTATAATAGTTTACGCTCTCCTAATTCGGCTTACCTTTTTTCAATGGATCTTAGAGCCCGGCTTCTAAGTTTTCCGTGGCGTGTACCGATGATAAGTCAAACACGCCCGGTTTAAATATCCGTGTCTAAGACTCAGATTGGTCCAATAATGTACCTATCAAGGTCGGCTATACCAAGGTTGGTTATTAGCATACGGAGAATCATCAGCCTCTCCACTAATTGTCTGCTGACTAGCGAGGGAAATATTTCACTAGCTTGCTTCGTAGTTTTCCCTTTGTCGTCCGTAATGTAGTGCTCTTCTCAAGTTATGACGGAACGGAGTCGAACCTGGTGATGTAACATGACTCACCAGACCATAGACCAATTTTAAAGGGCAATGGTAATTGTATATGGAAGTGTGCAACATCTGACTAACCAGTCAATGTGTCATACGAACAGAGTAAAGTTAATTCTTAGTCAAAACCAATCCAGATTCGATAATCGTAATGGATTGTGAGACACGCACTGGATGGTGTGTTATGAGAAACAGCAGTCTCCCCGTGCGATTTTCACACGGCCTGCGATACAAATTCACTCCATTGGTATTTAAACCCTTCTATAAGGTGTAAGAGAGAAAGATCCATTGTCTCTAGAAATATAAACAAAAAGCCCGGTGACTAAGGGAAAAAGATGATACTGGGGTGACCAAGAACCATCTTAATGGAAGCACAACAGATAGTCATAACTGGGGGAAAAATGATTCAATATTAAAGCACCCTATTAACTAGAGAGAATAGTTGCTGTAAGTTAGTTTGTTATAGGGGGCCTCCCCAAATACAGCATACACTAAGACATACAAACTCAAATGGAAGAGATTCTGTGCCTGGTGTCACTCGGCTAATTTACATCCAATTCATGCCAAGCCAGAACAGATCTTACCGTTCTTTCTTCATTTGGCTAGATCGGGGCTAGCTCATTCCATGTTGAAGGTATTCTTGGCAGCCATATCGAGGTTCCGTCAGGATGGCTCTAATTCTCTTTATTCTGCTAGAGTTATTCAGCAATTTTTTAAAGGACTCTTTTGAATGTTTCCTCCTATTTGGGTCCACCTCCATCCTCGCATTTGAATGTGGTGCTCGCTCAGCTCATGCGTCACCCCTTTGAACCTACTCATAAAGTGGATCTTAAGTTAATTTCGTGGAAGGTTTCTCTACTTTTGGCGCTTACGTCAGCAAGAAGGGTCAGAAAAAATTCAGGCATTCACGATTAAGTCTCCTTTTCTACAATTCACGTCAAATTCAGTGGTGCTTCGTACCAATCCAAGCTTCATGCCTAAGGTTCCTTCAGACTTCCACCTTAATGAACAAGTAATTCTAAAGAAATTTTTTCTAAATTCTCAAACAGCGGCAGAAAGAGCTTTGCATTCCCTTGACATCAGGAGATTTCTCAAGTTCTATCTGCAACAAACTGCAACAATTCGGAAAACAGACCAGCTATTCGTAGCATATGGAAGGCTATGTCAAGGTTACGCTGTATCCAAAAAGACTATAGCCCGTTGGATGTCCTCGACGATTAGTCTCGGTCAGGCGGGAAGGCCTCTACGCTCCATGCCAAGAGCACATTCTACAAGAGCGGCACCGCTCTCTTTGCTGGTGTGCCTCTTCATCAGATCTGCAGAGCGGCAACATGGTCCAGCAGGCACACGTTTACCAAACATTACTGTTTGGACACTGCAAGTGAGGCAGATACGTCAGTGGGACGAGCAGTTCTCCGCAAATCTTTTAAAATGAGGTGAGGCTCTGTTCTCCGTCCTCAACTATGCTCTTTTTAGACACTTATTCTTACATGGTATTCTCTTTTGCCTAGAATGCATTTGTAAGCACTATTTTAATTATATACGTTTAGGTTTCTGCTCATGCTGCTTTCAGATGCATGTTTACAGTTATTCTGTGATACAAAGAGCGTCTAACGAGCATTGTGATTTGTACTGCTATCTACTCTGATTCAGGCATGTGAATCTATGAAAGACACCACAATATTGGAGAAGAACAATAGTTACTTACCTGTAATCGGTGGTTCTCCAGTATTGGTGTCTTTCATAGATTCACATGCAACCCGCCCACCTCTCCGCAGAGGCTCTTTGGCTATGAGGTTTAGCTTAACTCCTGTGTGAGAAAATCTGAGAGCATGAGCCTCTGGGGAGAACATTCTGGTGGGTGCTGTCGCCTGATTGGCTGCAGTTTGGACTATACAAAATGACTATGATAGCCATGAGTGTGGAAGTTTTTACTGTTGTAGCTAGGGCTACTTTACTTCCTGGTTGTGTATTACCAAGGTTTTTTGGTTATTATGTGCATGTTATTGCTTTTTTTATGTACCATGGGACTCCCACTCCGACGACGGGGAATGATTCAGGCATGTGAATCTATGAAAGACACCAATACTGGAGAACCACAGATTACAGTTAAGTAACTATTGTTCGTTTATGGCAGGAGGGTGATGGCTTAGAAATTCATAGTTATCAGATAACAACACTATGAATTTGTAGGAGGCTGGTGATATCACAGGGAAGGGCAGGAGAGTGAGGACATCACAGTCAAGGGAAATATGGTGCTGACTTTGCGGTTAAGAGTAGGAGAAGAAGACATCGCCATTTGAGGCAGGTGGCTGATGACATCACTCTGTACTAAAGAAGTGAGATGGCATTAGTTAAGGGATAGGTGGCTAATGGCATCACAGTTTAGGACAGAAGTCCAATGGGAACATGGTGAAGGGTAAGGGCCGATCACATCATAGTTCATAGAAGAAGATGGAGAACTCAAAATTGAACGTGGGATTCTGATGACCCCAACTCAGGGTAGAGTGACTGATGACATTACAGGTAAGAGTATAGTCTGATGACACAATTTATCATACATCCCGTACCTGGATGGGGCCGCTGCTGTTCTGTGTTTTTGTTCACATTTTGCAATCCTCCAAGAGGTGGACCTGTGACAAGGAAATAGAATAAATCGGCTACTTAAATATTTGAACTGTATACTTATACCAGATAAGACTGGGAAAGTTAATAAATTAACACAACAAATAATTAAACTAGTAGTTTAATGTGCAATGCTAAAAATAAAATGTGATGCGGAAAAAGACAACCATTTGAAATGTGCTGATTTATAATAGGCATTCATAGTTACCCGTGTAGGCCATAGGAAAGCTATAAAGCAATTTTCCTTTAGCTAAAAGCAAAACCAAATAATGCTGAAATGGGCACAAAGTGAATTAAAAGCTTGACTTTAAATTGACATGCTTAGAAATATGGCAAACACAAGGAGATGAAGGTTGGATCGCTGAAGCTTTTCGGACAGTCACCCCCAGTCACATATCTGGCTTGAACCCATCATCATTCTTTAGCTCACTTTGCCACCTCAGTTCAGACCCAGCTATATGCAAATCAGTCTTGACCATGTGCCTCATGGGAATAGTCCAGTCCGAACTGCCAAACCAGGTCTTCCCTGAACTGGAAAAAAGCTTCCTGGGACTGGTTTCTGGGTAACACCCTTCATCAGCCAGGCTAGCTTAAATCCAGTGGCAAAGTGAGCAAGGGACTCACGTCTTGGCATAGCCTGTCAACTTAGGGCGAACAAAGCAAACACAAGCTGATGAGGGCTGTTAGCCTGAACCCGGTCCCAGGATGCTCGTTTCGAGTCGAGGGAAGACATGGCTTGACAGTTCGGTCTGAACTGTTCACATGAGGCACAGGGTCAAGACTGATTTGCATATAGCTGTGTCTGAACTGGGTTGGCGAAGTGAGCTAAAGAACCATGATAGATTCAACCCAGGTCTGTGACTGGGGGTGAATGTTTGAAAAATGTCAGTGCCATCATTTCCTTGTGCTTGCTTTATTTTGAAATGAAGCCTGAGATCATCTGGCTTGAAAATGTGTTCAGTATCATAAAACCCAGGAGTTCTTGGAAAGTGTGAGTGTAAGAAATTTGGTTGCTAATTGAGGGGGTGAAACGCGACTCAAGCGGCTACCATAATCCTTGTCAGGGTGAAACACCAGCAAACCCCAAATTAACTTGCGCTCAACACCCTGGTAGCTTGGCACAGAGCAGTCTAGCTTAACTTAGAGGCAATGTGTAAAGCATGTGTGCAGCACTTAAAACAGTAACACAGTGAAAACACACTGCAAAAGGATCCCACACTAGGTTTAGAAACCTAGATTAATCATTAATAAATAAAACAAAACCAAAACAACAAAAACCCAATTAGTAGAACTGGAGAATATGCAATTTCAAATGTTTCTGTAAAAATAGTGCCAAAAAGCACAAAGCGTCAGCTGTGAACATCCGGTCGCACTGGACCAGGACAATGTCACAGGTTCAAGCCGACTATGATGGAGTGGGGGCCAGTTACAAGGAACCAGTTAGGCCAGCTGAACAAGAGTACATTAAATCCTGGTTGCGGAGCATTGCAATGTCCCATGTCGAGGATGCATCATGCACCCGCAGTGATGCATCAGTTCTGAGGAGATGTGAAGCTGCGATGCGAGGTCCTGTTTCATCACTGAGGATCCTGTCAATGAGTGCTTGTGATGCGAAGTACCGCATCAGGAATGTGCCGCTCAGTCGAGGCCATATGTCACTTCCGGGGAGCTGCAAGGCTGTGATGAGAGAGCCTGCATCATCGTCGAGGTTGCCATCAATGAGAGATTTGCAATGCCAGGACTTGCTTTGGGGAAGCTTCGTACAGTGGGGATTTTCGATGCCTGCTGCAAGATCGATGCAGAGTCTTTGCACTGAGGGAAACTTCACAGCACAGGTGATGTTTCAGTCCTGCGTGTAATTGTGCTGCGCAGCAGAGGAGATGTGTCATTGCTGCTGGGTTCACAGATGGGCTAGCAGAGCACCTTCAGTCCCAGCTACAAAGGTCCAGGACTTGGGTGGCACCACTTGGCAGGGTAGGACTTACAGATGGCAGAGTCCAGGTGCTGGGTTCAAGGTTTTTGGAGTCTTCTAAATCTGAGGCTCAATTCAGGAGGCCAGCCAACAAGCTCTTTTAGTCACTCTGGGGTCCATGGGTCCAACGGATGCAAATCCAGCCCTTCTCACTCAGGCAATTAAGCAGCAGGTTGGTACAAAAAGGCAGCAGTCCTTCAGAACAGCAGTCAAGGAGAGTGGCAGACCTTTCAGGGGCGCAATTCCTTCTTCCTGACAGGGCATTCACAGGCTCAGAAGTGCACTGCAGGGTCGGTGTCTGAGGTCCAATACTTTTCCCTGGACATTCCTTTGAAGTGGGAGAAGCTTCTAGAAGTTTCACTTTGAATTTTAGAGGATTCCTGTATTGCCTGCCCTGGCTCCAGACTAACTAAAGAGGGCATGCAGCCCTTTGTGTGGAGGTAGGACACAGCCTATTCAAGTGTAAGTAGGGCTGTGCCCAGCCCCGCAGTCACATTCTGCCAGGCACCTAAGCTCTCTGTTGTGTTTGGCTGTTTAAGAGGAATATGCAAAGCCCAGTTGTCAGCTACACTCAGTCATGTGACCCAGAGACAGGCTGCAGGCACTAAAGGGCTGCAAATAGATTGAGGCTCATGTCCCCCTCCCACTGGAGGGTGGGATAATAGGGTGTGTATTCACCCGAAGGAAGGGACCTATTAGTCACGAACCTGCACACCCCTGCATAGCCCCTAAAGTTAGTACTTGGGAGCACCCGGAACCTTTCATCCTAAGATTTCTGCAACCTATGAAGAAGAAGGATGGAAGAAGTTACACAGCAGAGGAAACTGTAGAGAAGAACTGACTTGGCCCCAGCCATACCGGCACGTCTGCAGTTTCCAGAGATCCAGCGCCAAAAGTCAACTTGTCCTGCAGCTAGCGACCTTCAGAACCCCTGGGAGTACTGATAGCCTTCAACACAGACTGGATCTCCTGTGAGTAACAGGTCTGTTTCAAAGAAACTCCAAAGAAGGACTGTGAGGACGAAGAAACTCAATGCCTGGAACCACCACTGCACCTGCCGTCTACGGCCCGAGTCCAAGTGTTCCACTGGTCCCAGCGAGATCCTCCAGCGCTCCAAAATTTGATTCCACTCTGACGTTGCTTGCAGCCTCTGCACAGAGACCCCCCCAACTGCGAGTGGCCTAGTAAGGTGAAATTTACCTCAAAAGGCACCCTTGCCTCCGACCACCATGCACCCTGGAGAAGAGGACCAGAGGTGCACCTACGTCCGAGCTCTCCAACTTACCTGCCCAGCTGTTGGTTCCTCCCATAAGACTTCTTGGAACAAGCCTGCAGCCAAAATCCATAAATGGCAACCTCTATTGGATTGCATTGGGCTCCCGACCCCAAGTAAGCACCCTGCACCCAGCCACCCCTGCACCACTGGTGGTGTGTACTTGGTACCAAATTAAGGCCCCCTTTGTCCTGACCTTAACCCTAGACCTTGGCTCCCAAGTGGCCAGCCAGTGAGCAGCCCCCAACCGAAGTGCCCCCTAGCCCTTTTGGCTAACTATGGGCCTCTTCACTCTGCATCCGGCCACCCTAGAGCTGCTGGTGGTGCACCTCAAGTGCGTTCTTGATCCTTGGAAACCCTTGGTTCTAACCCTAAAAAGCTATTTTTGCAGGACATTTACTTACCTGCAAAACGATAACATTGTTTTCTCCCATAGGAACCAATGGTATGATTTTTGTTCCAAAAAATGTTGTGTGTTGAACTGACTTTTTGCATGAAAATCCAGAATAACTTTCTTTGATCTAAAAATGTCGTACTTACCTGTGTTTTGGAAGACCCATGGTGTGCTATCTAGACATAACACCCGAGTAGTAAAAGTAACGAAAAATGAATCTAAAACTACCCTAAAGTAATTCCAATGCATTTTTAACTGTTTTAAAAGCAAATACAAACCTGTAACGATTTCAATTTCAACCACAATTGCATATTCTTCTAAGGTTTTGTGTTTGAAAGCATATCATACTTACCTGTGCCAACTCCTTCCTGGTTCTAGAAATAAAACATAAGTAAACCTTTTTATACTTACCTAATTGGGCTGGATTCAGTCTCTGAGTGTGTGCCATCAGCCTTGAGTGAGTTAATAAATTAAATGTTTAACACCCCCTCCTGATAAGTCTAACTGCTCAACCACACTACCACAAAGAGAGCTGTTAGTGATTATCTAATTTAGCCTCTACTGTACCGCTGGGGATCCCCAGGACTCTGTGCACACTGTACCTTACTTTGGAATAGTATATACAGAGCCAGCTTCCTACAGTTGTCTAATATGAAAGTCGTGATCTTTTGACTGGTATGAGTGTTCTGTTTAATTCAGATGCTCTGTCCATCACCACCCCCTTTCTGAATCGTTTTGGCCACTATAGGAGTGGCAGGGTATGCTCAGACATGAGTCCCTTGCTCTCTGCACCATCAGGATTCAAGCAAGCCGGGCCGAAAACGGCTGCAATGCCAGAAACCGGTCCCCGGAAGCTTGTTTCCTTTCCAGTAAAGAATTGGCTTGGTAGTTTGGTCTGCCCTGTTCCCATGATGCACTGGGCCAGGGACAGACTAATTTGCATGTAGCCAGGTTCTGAACTGGGATGGTGCAGTGAGCTAAAAAACGGTGATGGATCAAGCCCTGATCTTTTGACTGGGTATGAGTGTTCTGTTTAATGCAGATGCTCTGTCCATCACCACCCCCTTTCTGAATCGTTTTGGCCACTATAGGAGTGGCAGGGTATGCTCAGACATGAGTCCCTTGCTCTCTGCACCATCAGGATTCAAGCAAGCCGGGCCGAAGACGGCTGCAATACCAGAAACCGGTCCCCGGAAGCTTGTTTCCTTTCCAGTAAAGAATTGGCTTGGTAGTTTGGTCTGCCCTGTTCCCATGATGCACTGGGCCAGGGACAGACTAATTTGCATGTAGCCAGGTTCTGAACTGGGATGGTGCAGTGAGCTAAAAAACGGTGATGGATCAAGCCCTGATCTTTTGACTGGGTATGAGTGTTCTGTTTAATTCAGATGCTCTGTCCATCACCACCCCCTTTCTGAATCGTAATATGAAAGTCAGCAGGCATACGCATGGGAAGTTCCGATCTCAATGAATAAGTGTACTTAATTTGGCAACGTGAGAGAACGGGATATGTAGGGATGAAAATCCATGACATACTGTGCAGTTTGCATCCCCAACATTTTTCCCCTGTACCTCTTAGAGCGTAACTGTGTTTTTTGTTTTTGGCAATAGTTTTTGTTCCCCCATACCTAAGGACACATGCATTAAAGGTTAATGACCTCAGGGAAACACCTTGGATGAACTATGAGAGAGAGGAGGCACCATTATTCTCCTCATCCCTAGTCATCAGAAAGTACAATCCTTAAGACTCCTCATACTGAGCCTTAGCTGTGACTGCTGAGTTCCAGTTTTGGAGATATGATAAAGTGAATTATTAATTGGAATGGATGGCAGTCCACCAGAACTATAGGGTCACTATTTTGCCAGGTCCAGTTAAAGGTTTCAGTAGTTTAAACTTGAGCGTAATCCCTAGTAGCTATGGTTTAGAGCAGTCAGCCTTAACTGAAGAAAATTTATAGAGCATTTAGAAGTACCAAAATAGTTTAAAAGGCAAAACCAGAACATAATACAAATCCCAATCCAATTTTTAAAAAGTGAGAATGATTTAGTCATGAAATGATAACAAAAATATATTTAAAAAAGGGGGAATGGAAATATGAATTATATAAGATTTAATAAAAAAATTGTGCAAGAAAACACTAAGCAGCAATGCTAGTCAACTGGTCATGTTCAAGGTAGATCGGGACCTAGGCATGATTTCAGGTCAAAACAACATCAACGATCGGGGCTACCTTTGCCCCATACTCAGTGGCGACAGCTTTTTTTCTTTTTCTCGCATTTGCGATAATTTCTTTTCCTCTCCTCAATTGTCTTGTCATTCTTAATTTTTCAACATATTTCCTTCGTTTATTTTCAAATTCTTGAATCGTTTTACTCCTCCTGCAAGATTGTGCTAATTTTCAACGTTTCTCATGTTATGGCCGGCCATCCGAACCTTTCACCAATAACACGCACTGAAGCAAAGTTCATAAAAACGCAGTTTATTTAACCCAATGCATTTCAGACCTCGGGGGTCCTTCGTCAGGGGTAACTGTAACAACGATAAAACATATTTTTCAGTAAATCAGCAGTGTGTATACTCATTATTAAACATTTTACATTTCACGAAACACATATTTCATCCTTTGCTTACCCTAAGCTATCTAACTCCTTTCAGAGCAAGTAAACCCAAATCCTTCGATACCTACACTTGCCCCTCCCTCTCTATTTTTCATTGTATACCTTCCGTTTCCCAACCTGTCATTAGCACTTTCTCCCGACCCTTTAAGATGAAGCCTCGATTTCTCCATTTCCTTACTCACACTCTCTCCTAACTAACTCATCTGAATCTTCCTTCCGTTTCAATACAACAGTATCCACCTTTCCTCTGCCCCTTCGCTCTTTCAATCGGCTTGATGATACACCTTCACGCTTCTACCATTCTCCTACCCACGCTCCTTCTCCATATCTCACCCCGCCTACCTGCTACTCCATCTTCGTTCTCCTTACTTCCACAGTCTCGAGTGTTCCCTATTCTTGCTAACGCCCGTATTTTTAAACCCTCCTTGTTCCTCCTTTTCCTGTCACTACCTCCTCCTATCAACTCTCAGCCACCTCCCTCTCCTCTGAATACTACTACTCCCATAGTGCACTAAGGTTGCGTCGATAACTTAGTGAACAATGCATTTATTTGTTTTTAACCGACGAGTTTCCACTTTACAATATACCGAACATATAAGAGTATAAAATCTCCAATGTCACTTAATAACCATCTGACTCATTTTCATATAAACGTGTAGAAATGAACCAAGATCTTCCGTCTTGCAGGGAGGCTCCTGAATATATTCTTCAACTTTCACATTTTTCTTCCCAAAGTGGGTGCGATACGGTGGGGCTACCAATTAGAACATCATACAAAAACGTGTCGCACTCCATTTTTTTACACTTATTTGTCCACATAATACTCAAAAATGTTTATCTTCCGCGTGCTCACTGCAGACGTGCTAAGCCCGAAACAGCACGTAAACGAACAAAACAACATCAACGATCGGGGCTACCTTTGCCCCATACTCAGTGGCGACAGCTTTTTTTCTTTTTCTCGCATTTGCGATAATTTCTTTTCCTCTCCTCAATTGTCTTGTCATTCTTAATTTTTCAACATATTTCCTTCGTTTATTTTCAAATTCTTGAATCGTTTTACTCCTCCTGCAAGATTGTGCTAATTTTCAACGTTTCTCATGTTATGGCCGGCCATCCGAACCTTTCACCAATAACACGCACTGAAGCAAAGTTCATAAAAACGCAGTTTATTTAACCCAATGCATTTCAGACCTCGGGGGTCCTTCGTCAGGGGTAACTGTAACAACGATAAAACATATTTTTCAGTAAATCAGCAGTGTGTATACTCATTATTAAACATTTTACATTTCACGAAACACATATTTCATCCTTTGCTTACCCTAAGCTATCTAACTCCTTTCAGAGCAAGTAAACCTAAATCCTTCGATACCTACACTTGCCCCTCCCTCTCTATTTTTCATTGTATACCTTCCGTTTCCCAACCTGTCATTAGCACTTTCTCCCGACCCTTTAAGATGAAGCCTCGATTTCTCCATTTCCTTACTCACACTCTCTCCTAACTAACTCATCTGAATCTTCCTTCCGTTTCAATACAACAGTATCCACCTTTCCTCTGCCCCTTCGCTCTTTCAATCGGCTTGATGATACACCTTCACGCTTCTACCATTCTCCTACCCACGCTCCTTCTCCATATCTCACCCCGCCTACCTGCTACTCCATCTTCGTTCTCCTTACTTCCACAGTCTCGAGTGTTCCCTATTCTTGCTAACGCCCGTATTTTTAAACCCTCCTTGTTCCTCCTTTTCCTGTCACTACCTCCTCCTATCAACTCTCAGCCACCTCCCTCTCCTCTGAATACTACTACTCCCATAGTGCACTATAGTTGCGTCGATAACTTAGTGAACAATGCATTTATTTGTTTTTAACCGACGAGTTTCCACTTTACAATATACCGAACATATAAGAGTATAAAATCTCCAATGTCACTTAATAACCATCTGACTCATTTTCATATAAACGTGTAGAAATGAACCAAGATCTTCCGTCTTGCAGGGAGGCTCCTGAATATATTCTTCAACTTTCACATTTTTCTTCCCAAAGTGGGTGCGATACGGTGGGGCTACCAATTAGAACATCATACAAAAACGTGTCGCACTCCATTTTTTTACACTTATTTGTCCACATAATACTCAAAAATGTTTATCTTCCGCGTGCTCACTGCAGACGTGCTAAGCCCGAAACAGCACGTAAACGAACAAAACAACATCAACGAGTATGGGGCAAAGGTAGGAATATATTCAGGAGCCTCCCTGCAAGACGGAAGATCTTGGTTCATTTCTACACGTTTATATGAAAATGAGTCAGATGGTTATTAAGTGACATTGGAGATTTTATACTCTTATATGTTCGGTATATTGTAAAGTGGAAACTCGTCGGTTAAAAACAAATAAATGCATTGTTCACTAAGTTATCGACGCAACTATAGTGCACTATGGGAGTAGTAGTATTCAGAGGAGAGGGAGGTGGCTGAGAGTTGATAGGAGTAGGTAGTGACAGGAAAAGGAGGAACAAGGAGGGTTTAAAAATACGGGCGTTAGCAAGAATAGGGAACACTCGAGACTGTGGAAGTAAGGAGAACGAAGATGGAGTAGCAGGTAGGCGGGGTGAGATATGGAGAAGGAGCGTGGGTAGGAGAATGGTAGAAGCGTGAAGGTGTATCATCAAGCCGATTGAAAGAGCGAAGGGGCAGAGGAAAGGTGGATACTGTTGTATTGAAACGGAAGGAAGATTCAGATGAGTTAGTTAGGAGAGAGTGTGAGTAAGGAAATGGAGAAATCGAGGCTTCATCTTAAAGGGTCGGGAGAAAGTGCTAATGACAGGTTGGGAAACGGAAGGTATACAATGAAAAATAGAGAGGGAGGGGCAAGTGTAGGTATCGAAGGATTTAGGTTTACTTGCTCTGAAAGGAGTTAGATAGCTTAGGGTAAGCAAAGGATGAAATATGTGTTTCGTGAAATGTAAAATGTTTAATAATGAGTATACACACTGCTGATTTACTGAAAAATATGTTTTATCGTTGTTACAGTTACCCCTGACGAAGGACCCCCGAGGTCTGAAATGCATTGGGTTAAATAAACTGCGTTTTTATGAACTTTGCTTCAGTGCGTGTTATTGGTGAAAGGTTCGGATGGCCGGCCATAACATGAGAAACGTTGAAAATTAGCACAATCTTGCAGGAGGAGTAAAACGATTCAAGAATTTGAAAATAAACGAAGGAAATATGTTGAAAAATTAAGAATGACAAGACAATTGAGGAGAGGAAAAGAAATTATCGCAAATGCGAGAAAAAGAAAAAAAGCTGTCGCCACTGAGTATGGGGCAAAGGTAGCCCCGATCGTTGATGTTGTTTTGTTCGTTTACGTGCTGTTTCGGGCTTAGCACGTCTGCAGTGAGCACGCGGAAGATAAACATTTTTGAGTATTATGTGGACAAATAAGTGTAAAAAAATGGAGTGCGACACGTTTTTGTATGATGTTCTAATTGGTAGCCCCACCGTATCGCACCCACTTTGGGAAGAAAAATGTGAAAGTTGAAGAATATATTCAGGAGCCTCCCTGCAAGACGGAAGATCTTGGTTCATTTCTACACGTTTATATGAAAATGAGTCAGATGGTTATTAAGTGACATTGGAGATTTTATACTCTTATATGTTCGGTATATTGTAAAGTGGAAACTCGTCGGTTAAAAACAAATAAATGCATTGTTCACTAAGTTATCGACGCAACTATAGTGCACTATGGGAGTAGTAGTATTCAGAGGAGAGGGAGGTGGCTGAGAGTTGATAGGAGGAGGTAGTGACAGGAAAAGGAGGAACAAGGAGGGTTTAAAAATACGGGCGTTAGCAAGAATAGGGAACACTCGAGACTGTGGAAGTAAGGAGAACGAAGATGGAGTAGCAGGTAGGCGGGGTGAGATATGGAGAAGGAGCGTGGGTAGGAGAATGGTAGAAGCGTGAAGGTGTATCATCAAGCCGATTGAAAGAGCGAAGGGGCAGAGGAAAGGTGGATACTGTTGTATTGAAACGGAAGGAAGATTCAGATGAGTTAGTTAGGAGAGAGTGTGAGTAAGGAAATGGAGAAATCGAGGCTTCATCTTAAAGGGTCGGGAGAAAGTGCTAATGAAAGGTTGGGAAACGGAAGGTATACAATGAAAAATAGAGAGGGAGGGGCAAGTGTAGGTATCGAAGGATTTAGGTTTACTTGCTCTGAAAGGAGTTAGATAGCTTAGGGTAAGCAAAGGATGAAATATGTGTTTCGTGAAATGTAAAATGTTTAATAATGAGTATACACACTGCTGATTTACTGAAAAATATGTTTTATCGTTGTTACAGTTACCCCTGACGAAGGACCCCCGAGGTCTGAAATGCATTGGGTTAAATAAACTGCGTTTTTATGAACTTTGCTTCAGTGCGTGTTATTGGTGAAAGGTTCGGATGGCCGGCCATAACATGAGAAACGTTGAAAATTAGCACAATCTTGCAGGAGGAGTAAAACGATTCAAGAATTTGAAAATAAACGAAGGAAATATGTTGAAAAATTAAGAATGACAAGACAATTGAGGAGAGGAAAAGAAATTATCGCAAATGCGAGAAAAAGAAAAAAAGCTGTCGCCACTGAGTATGGGGCAAAGGTAGCCCCGATCGTTGATGTTGTTTTGTTCGTTTACGTGCTGTTTCGGGCTTAGCACGTCTGCAGTGAGCACGCGGAAGATAAACATTTTTGAGTATTATGTGGACAAATAAGTGTAAAAAAATGGAGTGCGACACGTTTTTGTATGATGATTTCAGGTCAACCATGGCGGAGCGCAGGTCGGATACACCAACCAGGTTGTACCCAGTTAGAGGTTTTGCCTTGGGACTTAGGGCCTGATTCATATGTTGGTGCTAAGGATGGTCCATCACTGATGTGATGGAGTATCCTTACCCAAAAAAATTATTGTCCGCCCACCCAATTTCAATGTGGACAAAACTTTGACGTAACTTTGAAGTAACCATGGCAGAGACTACTCTGTCTTCACCATAGTTGCACTCCTCCGACAGCCCAACACTGTAAGGGCAGTTGGAAGGTGGCCTTTACATCTGCCCATGTGATTTAGATGGACGGACATATAGGTCAGTTTTCAGGGAACCCCTGGAGGTAAGGTGCACAGAAAACTGCTCAATGCTTCCTTTGACATGCGATGGAGCTCGCATAGTGAGGGGAGCATATGTTTTTGTTTTGGGTTTTTTTCAAAAAGAAACTTCAATTTTGAGATTTTCATTTTGAAAATAATACGTTTGACGGTCAGCTCTGACATGTTGACAGAGTTGTGCGTCAAAATTAAAATAGCATCAAAAAAGTGGTTCCTGTCAATGCTTTTGAAATGACCAACAGCTTGGTAGTCATTTTTAAATTTGGCAGATGCTAAGTCCCCAACCAAGCTGATGGAGAATACTCCAAAAACTTAAATTGGGCTCTCTTGTCTCAAAATTGGAACTCTAAATCCTTCATTGAGTCTAGGCAAGCTGTATTCCTAGAGAAATCCACGATGTCAGATACATGTTGGATGAGATCCCAATTAAGCTGTTGGTCCTAGCGGGAAAAGCTCAGAGAAAGACATTTTTAAGTTTGAACCCAGGGAATGCCTCTCATTAGCCAGATACTTTTGGTGCCTTCACTCAGTCAAGATTTTTACCTTATGACTTAACAGTCTTTTTTCGGATTTTGGAATCCTCTGGCAGGGCAAGGCTTCAGGCTGTTTTTCCTTCTACAAACAACCTCACAGTGCCCCTCACTCACATATCCAAGATGGAGAAGCTCTTCTTTCCTAGTGCAGACCTGAGTGCCAACTAAGAGGTGTGGACTGGGCAGTGCTTAACTTGAAAAGAATAATTTCCAGGACCCACATTTTTACTCAGAAGCTTTTAGCTGGCGCTTTTCGAATGTCAGGGTGCAGAAAACCAAGCTTCAATAGACTTGATTCCTCCTCAGGTCTCTTGAATTCACCATCAGACACTCCCTGCCTCTCTATCAAACTCTTGCAGGTTATTTTGTCACTCCTGCTTTCTCCCCTTGTTCCTGATTTTCAGCCTTTCTTATTCTCCTTCTTTCCCCTTTTGTGTTTTATTCTCTACAGCTCTGGGTCAAAGCTTGTTGAGGAAAAACTGCTGGTCCCCACAAATGATTGCTAAGGGCTCCACCTGCAAACACCAGCAGGAATTTAGCACTGGGTTGGAGTAGCAGCTCCTCTGTAGTCAATCCAAACGAGTCTTCAGAGTAGCTCTGCCCGCTATGGTTTGGTGCCTGCCCTGACTGGGAGAACAAAGAAAGGGGCCTAGTCAGTTATCATCAAGAATCTACTTGTGACAGGGGAAGCCCCATTGAAGTAAATTAAGTTGCTGGGCACAGCCCAACTGGTATTCCTGCCAGGGCAACACTTATCAGGGCTGTTAATATTACAAATAGTAGTTTAATCATTGTCTAGCTGGTCCCTAGTCTGAGATCAATTATATTAACATTGAATGTATCTTCCTAATGTTTCTCTATGGGCAAGTCAGACTTCCTACAATGAAAATAGCTTCCGGGTACTAGTCACGATAAGTACCATTACATGCCTACAAGTCCTATGTTTTTAAATACCATGCATAATTCATGCCTACTTCCTAATCCAGAAACTTAGGGACCTTCCCAACTGATTCTCTGAGGTATCATTTATCCCTATCAGTACCTCTTCATTTACAATCTTTCTTTCATTTGCGTCTATGTTACTTCTGTTTATCTTATTTTTGCAGATTACTTCCATCTATATTTCTCATTTTGTATACTGAGGTCCTTTATTTTATTTTAGTTTTATCCTAAATCGTCGTCATTACATAGCATCTCATACTAAGTTACTCTTCTGTTGCCACGCATAACAGCAGCGCGTAATGTTCAATCACTGACTCTGACGTCATAGGATGAGTCAGTACTCTTTAAACCACGGAGTGTCCCAGAACTCTTCTTGTTCTTGGGACCGCAGAGACTGTTTCACATCAATTACAAGACGAGAGTCAACTTCAGACCTGTCTGAACCAGCCATAATGCGCGCACAGCATTATTTCACTATTGTATTCACTTCGCTCATTCTCGTACTACACTAATTTAACTTCCTTTTAGCTTACTGCTGATTTTTGCAATTGACCGAGATAACATCTTTCAGTGCTTCCCTCTTGACGCCACTCATAATTAACAATTCCACCTTCACATGCCTCCCCTTTCATAAGATCAGCTGGCCCTGAACGTATTTCCAGTTGGGGAAAGGCCTTTTCCTTTTCTTGCGCCTGCCTCAATTAAGCACAGCAGACTTTTCCTTGGAGCATCGTACAATTATTACTGCATGTTCTCTTGGCTACTGATAAACGTTTGCCTTTCAAAATCAGTGATTATAAATGTGTTTTTCACTTTAGGAACACGATTCTCAAATAAGTTTTCCTGGTAAGCGTTTTACTTTTTAAACATGAAATGGCAACCCTATTTATTCTCTATTCCTTAATCATTCATATGACTTGAATACATGTCTACCTATCTCGCCCATTTGCCCTGCCATGTAATACCTGCCTTTTTCCAAACTCTGCTAAAGGAGCCCTCTTCACTCTCCGTCACCTCAAGAAAATCAAACCCTTTATACCTGCCGATGACTTTAAACTAGTAGTTCAGTCACTTGTTCTTTCACATATTGATCATGGTAGCGCCATCCTCAACGGAATCCCCAAGGTCTACCTTGCTCCAATCAAAGCTGTGCTCAACCTTGCAGCCAGGCTCATCACTGACTGCAAACGCTTCGAACATATATATCCAGCTCTCAAATCTCTTAAATGGCTTCCTATCCAAGGCAGATCTGCCTACAAAACTGCCTACATTGCTCATAAAGACCTCCACCAAAACACTCAGCAGTACCTCTCCAAGAAGCTCCTCATTGGGGGCACCACACGACCTCTGAGAAGCACCAACACCCTCATCCTAATCCCACCACTTCATAAAGAAGAAAGTCACACAATCACACTCCTTCTATGGTAACGCCCCTATCATCTGGAATGCCCTCCCAAAAAACCTGCGCTGTAACCCCTCCTATTTCAGTTTCAAAAAAGACCTAAAAATCCACCTCCTCAATTATTATTGGGGATCCAACCTGTGTCCTACACCTGATCTCCAATCGCCATGTTATATTTGTCCAGTAATATTTGTCAATTTCATGTACACCAACTACCTAATTACTCGAAATGTATAGCTCTTGCCCCTGTTTATCTATTTGATTTGTATACTTTGCATGTTATTTTAATTATTTTTTATCTACTAGTATGCCATGTTTGCTTTATACTATCTTACTCATGTAAAGCGCTCTGATATCTCTGGGTCTAGCCAACGCTATATAAAACTTTAAAAATAAAAATAAAATAAAATTAGATTGAGGATATTTTCAATCGCATTAGGTTGATGAAAAATGGCTAATTCAGAGTCATATCTGGGTCCTTCAATTTTTATGTTGTAGATATGATGTGAAATTGATTATTCAGGTTATGGTGGCACAAAGGTAATATAGAACGGACACATTCCTTAAAGATGATTCGGGCTGTAAAGCTTTTGCTAGGTGTCCAAGTGATTGCCTGTGTTTCTTAATCCATCCATATAAAAGACGGAATTAAACAGCTAGAACCATTTTATTCACATCCTGTACATTCATTTACAAACGTATATCATTTATTGATCATGTAATATGCATGTGTTGATGTAAAGTGCTCTGACACCTTGCATTGGGATGAGTAGGGCTATACAAGAAAATATAGTGGTACTTAAATTATTTCAACGCCACCTCAGGGGAAGTAAGAGTTATATAAATGCAATTTTTTGTGTAAATACTGGGAAAGACTAACACATCTGACATTCTTACAGTGCATGCGTATCTCCTAAACAGAGACTGAACAAAGTGAAAAGATGCCTCTCTTAAGTATGCTCCCAGCCATGAGACGCTAGCAAAATGAGTCCTGATGACCCCTCAAATTCTGTGTTTGTTATGGGTCCAGCAGGAGTCTGAAATTAGATAGCCCTGTGCAGATGGAAAGCAGGCAATGTCCTGGCGCTGCCGAAAGTGTCCCGGTGTGGTGTTTGGAAGCTGCACAGGGACAAAATCAGCAAATTTTTCAGTAGGGCCCATATTATTGGCAGGGTGGATGGCGTTAACCCTGTGAAAATAGTGGGTGGAAGCCGTGCCACCGCGAGTCATGCCCTGGTGTACATGTACGGACGTCATAACACCGGGCTACACAAGAATGTTGTAAGTGGCTCCACAATCAACCCAACTGACGACTTGGAGCCCAGGGTGCGTCATAAATAGTCAACTGGCCCTTCATTTTGAAAACACTGTATTGCACGTATTTGTTATCCAACCAAAATAACTGTGTCTGCATGGCCATTTGTCACCAAGAGATTTAAAATGGTCATGCTTCAATATATTATGTGTTCTAAAAACCCACTGAATAAATTGCCTTATATCACTTGGGAAATTACAAATAAACAGTTGCGTAAGTGGAGTGCCTGCCAGCAAGGTTTTAAGTGGGCCGGGTCTCACAGGGTCTGAGCACCGGCAGCTTTTTAAGGGGGCCTCAAAACGGGTCTTTATCGGGCTCTGTTTTGTGCACTGGCACAGGTGGTTCATTTTTTTTTCTGGACTGCAGTGACAGCAGGCGCTTCATGTGCGTGGGGTGATCCTTGTAGTGGAAGGGAAACCCTATACAGAGAGTCATTTTCTCTCTGGATTTCCCTTCTCTTTTTGAAACTCAGGAGAAGCAACATTGTCGTGGTGTCACCAGGGCTTTAAGTGGAATTTTTTTTCAATATTGTATACAAGCAGGGCACAAGTCTTATAACAAAAAGTGGATGGACTGACCAATTAAGACAATATGCAAATGACCTCGTGATGTCACGAAGTAGCGCTGAAAGGCTCCCTCCCCGCCTGCACGTTGCTGCTGGGAATGGAAAGCAGGCATCGTGCAGGTGCTGCTGCACGTGTCCCTGTTTTTGAAAATTACACCAGGACAAGTTCTGCATATTTCTGTGGGGCCCAACTTCTTGGCAGGGGGGACGGCGTCCCCCCTGTGAAAAGAGTGGGTGAAGCTGTGTACCTGCGTGTACCCCCGACTCAAGCCCTGTATACAAGCCATAGTTGCTGCTTATTTATCTTATGTAACAAGCAACCATTGACAAAGCCAATAGTTCTGACTTGTAGGTATGATGTGACTTGTTGTATCATATATCTGGATGCAATGAAAGGAACAGCAAAATACAAGTCGGACAGCACACTGTGCTAAACACAGATTTTTAGCTTAAGTGTTTTTAAGCCACGCCCTTAATTACATTGACCACGCCCCTTTGTACGACCCCCCTACACAGTTTTTTCATCCCACTTAAAGCCCTGCCTGCCAGTATGCATTCACTGCAAAGTTCACATATTATCGTAATCTGTCTTGAAACCAGGTTACTAAAACCAGTATTGAACAGTGAAACACCGGCGTTTACTTATGCCTGTTAGTGTTACCCCCCTCGACTTTCTCCCTTCGCTAATCCCTGCCATGACCCGATAGGACCTGGTGCCCTTCCCGCACAGTACAAATCCAAAGTACACTAAGTACTGCAAGCACATAGTTCGACAAATGACTGGCCGTCTCCTTTCAGACACGAATGGAATGAAATTAAACCTTTAGCAGATACCCCCAGCCCCCGGAAAAAAGACCCCTGTGTTAAACAGAACAGCATCTAAATTGGCCAGATGCATACGCCAACAGTTGAACTCGTGGAAAGCCATTCTCCCCTAAGAAACCAGTTCCCCAGCAAGGGTATGAGCGAGCAGCAGACCATATTCCATTCGGAGGAGCTTTACCCCCGCCCCTCCGGGGAGCCCTGTTCGTCTGCTCTGAGAAAAGGCTACTGAGAACGTGTCCCAGACGAGCTGTCAGCTCTCCATCGCAGAGCTGCAGTCCGCCTGCGGTTTGATGCTGGCGGCCCACAGTCCCCAGCGGACTCCGGCTTCCTGCCTCCCCATCGTTCACACACAACGGCCCTTTGTTCCAGGCCTGGGCAAGAAAACACGCAGGCTACTCGTGAGCAGGGTCAGATATAACGCAGACAAAACACGGCTCTGGAATTTGAAATGACAACAGCTAAGGAGAGCAAGCCCTCCCATCGAGCCCATGGCCGATTTACTGGGGCCTCAGGAAAACGATATAGTTGTGTAACCCAGACTTGAGAAATCACGTATAATTTTAGGATGGGAAGCGTTGCTACCCTTAGCACTTTTAGAATTTGAGGACCCTGAAATCACAACAAATAATTGCGTAGCCCTGCCCTGGGAGGTGACCCCTAATGAGCCCTCCTGGTCCACTCTTCCCACCTGACACCCCGAGGCCATAAACTAAGGGGGATGCCCCACCTTCCCCTCCTACTGTAGCCCGATGGGCTCATCTACCCTTCCAGCAGGGTGGCACCACTAGGATGCTGTGCCCACTATGTCGCCCTGCGTGAAGTGGTCAGCTGCATTCCCATTACAGCAGCATTGGTTTCACGTGGGTCTCTACAGACTTTTTTTGTACTCAATGGGACTACTGGCACAAATGGGACTAGCACTACACTAGTGGCCACGTGACACAAAGAGCCATTCCTGCTCTTTAACCAACAGCCCTTTCGAAAGCAAAGATCTTATTTACATAATGTATAAAGGAAGAGCTGTGGTGTGGGGAGCCAGGCTGTAATCCTACAGTCCGCTCAACCCCATGTGCTTTTGGACAAATCATTTCATCCCTGGGTGCCTAAAGGAAAAAAAGTGAAAAAACGAAGCCAACCTCCTGTAATGTAATCTAGTGCTGGTGAAAAGCTCTCCAATGCCCTTGGTCCGAATTAAAAGTTGATAGTGAAACTACACATCCCAGTACTGTGGACAAAGAAAAAAATAAATGGGCAAGCATTTTTGAAGGTTTACTGAAGTTAAAGAAAGGAAGTAACTAAGGTGTCCTGCCCCACTTAACTTTAAAGGCATCTTGCAGAAAATGTGTAGAAATAAGGTATACTATCTTGAAAATTCCCAAAGTGTATTTTATTGACACGAGGGCCATTATACCTTAGTACAGATATCAGTGTATCAAAAATTGAAAGTTTTCAAATTAGAATTTAGAAACATTCATGGCTCCCTCAAACTTAACAACAAGTCAGTTGTCACGCGCTCCCTTTGGGTGGCCTGGGTTGTTATTATACATAGCCAACATTATAGTTTATTAGATCAAACTCAAGAGAAGGTTGTGTGCAGCACATATCCTGAACCCATGTATTTCAAGGTGCTCTTTTATGTAATAATGAAGAAAAAGGAGGCAAAGAGAAATAAAACAATTGCCTACGATCTGACAAATTGGTCAAGTGGGGGAGCCTGACTTGATTGCAGGTTTTCTGGCTTCACATTGTTCAATTCAACCAATAGATGTGCATGCTTTATTTCCTCTATGCCAGAGGTCTCCAACCTTTTCAGTAATCAAGAGCTACTTAAGTTCAATGGAAATCATCCCAAGCTAACAATATATTATTAGTGTTGTAATAGCGACATATCTGACAAGATTACATTAATGGCAACCAAATGCAAGATTGCAAGCAGTTTATCAAATTGGAATGACTCTACACAGGTAATATATCAAAGCCATCATGGCAATACAGTTGGAAACAAGTTAATAATATTGGTGAAATGTCTCCCCAGCGCCTCATGATTTATCGTTATAATGTCATCTTAAACATTGTTTAGGAAATTATGAAGTTTAAAAATACACATATTTTCATTTGGAATATACACTTTAGAATTTTGTACAACATAAATTAATACAACTAAGCAAACACTTCTCATTTAGAAGGCTGGGCTGCACACAGAAAAGCTTCTCACACGTAGCTGGAGAGCTACCAGTAGCTCGCGAGCTACTCATTGGGGAAGCCTGCACTACACCTTCCCGCCCATCGCCTCTTCCCTAAACCTCCACTCTTCTAACATCGATACATCAAGCAGCCCTCAGACACACCATAGACCACATTTGTTGGCCCCTAGGAACAATTTTGTGAGTACCTATGGTTTACAATATCAGTTAATTAATCTGATGCCAATGTTACTCTGGGCAAGATTGTACAACACTAATACATTTTTTAGCTCTCAATGTAATTCATTGAACATAAGTAGCGCTCAGTACAGAAAAGGTTGAAGACCGCTGGGTACTTAGAGGTCATGCTACTTCATTCTACAGAGAGACTCTTGCCAGCTCCGGTGGGTCACTGTGACTCACTTTAGTCAGAAACCCCATCATCCTGTGTAAGGAGAGAGTGGGGCTAGGTCAACATCTGCTATCACACCGTTTAGTAGAACTAACCTCAATATGCAGAGAATTGTGGAGCAATCTATTTCTCACTCAATGCACACAATTTCCTAAATAAAAATATAATTGAGAGCTTCTGAACTAGATCAGGTGCATTTGTTTGATACTGAGTTGCACAATTTCTGGCTCAATATTCAGGAAGCCTGGGAGGATGTGTGTATACCAAGTAAGAAAGGAAGGAGCTGGTGCAGGTGGGAAGGCCTTGGTTATCGCGAGATGCCATCTCTGAGGCTTGGCAGAGTTACAGGTTTATCCTAAAGCTTTATGCAACTACAAAGGCCTCCAGGTAGTGGATATGTGGGCCAAAAGCCACTGTGAGTACTTATGGCACCGCCTGACATGACACAACCGTGCCCCTTTATCCCTCAAGGGAAAGTTCAAAACCTGGGCATCTGTTGAGACTGCCCTTGGTCCTGCTCCAACCTGTCAGAAGCACAACGCAAAAAGGAAAAAATAGGCTGGAAACCCATGTGAAGTAAATGAGTTGCAAAAATTAAAGAGCATTGGTGGTGCTATCACCAACAAGACAGTTCCAGCATTCTCGGGAAGGGTGTCAGCTGTTCGGTGAATTCACTGTTGACACCTGGATTACCTGTAAATTAACCCAACCTGTGTAATCATAAATTATGTGACATAATTTCATCCACTAAATAGTTATCTGTGTTATTTATTGCGTCTTGTGCATTGTAATGGTATTATAAGGTTTCCTCTATCCTCACATCCACGGAGGGCTATGAGTAGGAATGCTATGCAGATTTTAATTTAGTGCGGAACTAACTATCCCTGCTGCTCATGACACAGCAGTAGCAATCTGCACCTCAAAATGTGCTTTTGTGAACAAGAACCTCTAGTTACAGTTTTGTGCAGGAGGTCTGCATACAGGGATTTTTTGTTAAACAAATTCTGTGAACGGACATTTTATAACACCCTGAAATCATAAATCCATTTTCAGAGTTTATTTATCCTGATAAATACCCGAAGCCATGTGTGGTGAATTTAATCCCCAGTGACATGTGTACCAACTGGTTGATTCTGTCCCTTATGAAGTGGCTGTGACAAAAGCTATACTCTGGGTCACTGGAATTATGTGGCAGGGGAGCACAAAATTACTGGGATGGTTGACTAAATCAAGTGGCACGAAAGGGCAAATTATGTGGAAAATTGTGCAAATCCTTTGATATTACTAATTCATTAATTCGTAATTTTTACAGATGGTAATACTGCCTGGGCAAAGATTTCACCTCAATATTACCTGTGTACCCACAAAATACTGAAAAAAGCAACTGAAAGATGCCCAGTTACCCTTTGCAAAGGGCCATTCAACGTGCATGAACCCACGTCACCAAGTTTTTAGTTCCTTTTGATCTGTTTAAGCTAAAAACATTTTTTTTTAAATGTGCAGATTATAAAGGAGATGATGGATTATGTGGCAAATGTGGCAAATCCACAGTTATGCAAAAAAAACACAGAATAGCATAATTCCAGTAACCCTGGCTATACTTTATAGCAGTGATGCAGATCAGATGCCATGACCAAAGAATATTGGGCACAAGCACTCACTCACCGGATGGGACTCTAACACCCTTTTTTCTTCATCAAACTATACATTGGCAATTTATCTAGTGCTCTGGAGTAATTGGAAGGTAAAACACATGATGTGTTCCGCAAAGCTCCTAATTAGATAGAGTAACAGGGGTGGCCAAGATGGCACTTGCGGGGACCGTCGCCACTCCTGAGTGGGGCTCCTGCCTTTGCCCTGATTTTCCAAAGAAGAGTACTGGCACGCGGATCCTACTTGAGCTGCATAGCCTGTCAGCTCTATGGGCCTACTCCAGGGGCCCCTATAAGGTGGGACTTCACTGCGGCATCCTTCCTGTAGAGTGCTGAGGGCAAGTGAGAGCCTAAGACTACTGTAAACCGCAAGCTGCTGGGAGCTGGGGACCAGTCTGGATGGCAGGGGTCAAGCAGTGCTGGCCAGGATGTACTGAGACTTGTGCTCCCCCTGCCTCTTGTCTGTCCGGAGGCTGTGGCAGGGGAGCACTAAATTAATTGGATGGTTGACTAAATCAAGTGGCATGAAAAGGCAAATCATGTGGCAAATTCTTTGTTGGAAATGGGATTTCTGGTTGGTTAAGGTTTGCACCAAAGCCAGGCAGAAACCACAACTCTAGTCAGGATAAGGGAGTTACACTCCTAAAATAACCCCTGCTCACCCCCTTGGTAGCTTGGTACGAGCAGTCAGGCTTATCTTACTGTTGATTATGTGCAAATGATTTACACACTGCCACTAATACAGTGTAAGCACTACAAACGGACACCACACCAGTTTAGAAAAATATCCAATATTTTATATACTTAAAACAAGACCAAAACGATAAAAATCCACCATACAGTATTTAAATATCTTCAGTTATCAAAATAACATTAAAACACAGTTTTTTGATGTCGATAGCTCCGTCTGGGGCTAAACAAATCCAAACAGTTCTGGCTGACCGCGGCGTAGCGGGCCAGCTACGGTGTCGGGAAGACCCGCAAACAGTACCTTTCAGATATGCAGGGCGCTGGCGGGTGCGGCGGTGTAAAGTGCAGCGGTGCGGTGCCCTCAGGTCGCAGTGCGAGGAGCGGCTCGGTGGCGGCATCGGATGGCATGATCGGTGAGGAGATGGGTCGCGGTGTGAGATAAAGGCGGTGCTCGTCACGGTGCTGGCAGGTCACGTTGCAGCAGCAGCATCGTCGTTGCTGAAGCGCTGTCGTCGATTGACGAACTGGAGTCAATGGGACCGGTGTCGGTAGGCCAAAGCTGCGGTGCGGGATGAGGGCAGTGCGTCTTGTAACTTTACGAGCAGTGCCTTCAAACCACGGTGCAAGCAGCGGCATCAAGAGCGGCGTCGAGTCCGGCGTGGAGCGGTGTCATCGGGGATACCACGGCATCGTCGTGAAGCAAGGCGGTGCGTAGTGCGGTGCCCACAGGTCGCAGTGTGAGCATTGGCTCAGTGGCAGCCTCAGCAGGCGTCGTCGGTGAGATCAGGGTCGTGGTGCGGCATTGTGGCGGTGCCCTCTGCGGTGCCTTCAGGATATAGAGTCGGCAGGGGCGTCGTAGACGGCGTCGAGCTTGAAGTCTTTGTTGTTCCTGAGAATTTTTGAACAGGGGGCAAGCTCTACCTCAAGCCCTTGGAGATACTCAGCACAAGTAGAGAAAGTTCAGTCCAGCCCTTTCACTGCCCAAGGCCGAAGCAGCAGCTGCAGGCCAACCCAACAAAGCAACAACACAGCAACGGGGCAGTAATCCTCCTGGCAGCTCTCCCAGCTCTTCTTCTTGGCAGGTTCCTTGATTCCAGCGAGATCTGAAGTTCTGGGGTTTGGGTCCTCCTTTTATCCTCAATTTCTCTTTGTTCTCTGAAGGCAGAGAGGCCTTTGCCAAGTCCAAACCAGTTCTGGTCAGTCCTGGAGCACTTTGTTGACAAGACTCCGTCTTTCCTTTCACAGTGTACTCCAGGGACATTAGACGCACCACAGGAGGTAGAGCCAGCATTGTGGAGGGAAGGCCCAGCCCTATTCAGGTCCCAGGTGCCACTCCCCCCACCCATCTACATGTAGATCTTCCTATTCAGCCCTGTGCTGACTCACCCTGCCTCCTGGAATCCCCCAGCCACTGTCACTCAAATTCCAGACAAGGAATACACAACCTAGCAGAGACAGGCTTGAATGGTTTGACCAGAAAATATCTACTTTCTAAAAGAGGTATTTTCAAACACAGAATGTTAAAACCAACTTGACTAAAAGATGTATTTCATCATTTTGAGTTCAGGCATACTAAACTCGAATTTCTACCATGTTCCCCGAGTCAGTTATGGTTATAATATGTTATAATCAAACTGCCCACTCTTGTCTATGGGGAAAAGGTAGCCTTGCAATAGTGAAAAACGAAGTAGGCTGTAATTCCCTATCAGGACATGCCATACACACCAGGGCATGTCCTACCTTTCACATACAATGCACCCTGCCCATGGGGGTACCTTGGGCCTCCTACCTTAGGTGCGACTCACATGAAGAAAAGCAAAGGTTTAAGGACTTGCAAATGTGGGCACTCGCAGTGCACTTTACTAGGGACTGACACATAAATCAAATAGGCCAATCATGGAAACACCAATCCATAACATATTTTATACAGGAGCACTTGCACTTTACCACTGGACAGCAGTGAGGAAAGTACGCAGAATTATTACACCAGCAAAAAAAGAGTAAAAACTGGAAGGTCAGAAAGCAAAAACTCAGGGAAAACACGCCAAAAGATGTCAAGTCTAACACATGTCCCTTCCAGCTGAAAGTAGGGAGAACTACCCAACCTCCTGGGAGTTCTCTTCACTAAGGTGAAAGAACCTGGACAGACCATCTGCGTTGGCGTGGTCTGTGCCAGGGCGGTGTTCCACCGTAAAGTCCATCCCCTGTCTGAACCCGAAAGTGAGTCCCAAACAGGTATGGTCTCAGCTTCTTCAGCACCCAGACCACAGCAAAAGCTTCCCTCTCTACAGCACTCTATGGAAGACTACAGGCTGATCCAGGTCCTTTTCGTTCAGTTGTGAGAACACCGCTCCAACACCATGCTCTGACTCATCAGGTGCCGTACACATGGCTGTCTTCAGGATATCAAAAGCTTTCTGGCAGGACTCAGTCTAGATCCCCTTCCTGGGCTGCTTCTTGGAAGTCAGCTCTGTTAAGGGGGCACCAATGGTGCTATAGCCCTTAACAAATCTCCTATAGTAGCTGGTGACACCTAAAAAGGCCCTCACCTCGGTCTGGGTCTTGCGGTCTCCCAAGCTAGAATGGTGTCAATCTTGGGTTGTAGGGGTGCCACCTGGCCGCTTATACCTGGTGCCCCATATACACCACAAAACCCTGCCCGATTTGGCACTTAATGGCCTTGACCGTGACGCCTGCTCCTCGCAGAGCCCTTAACACTTTCTCAAGGTGCTGTAAATGTTCTTCCCAGCTGGCACTGAACACAGCAATGTCATCCAGGTAGTTGGCACTGAAATCCTCTAGTCCGGCCCACCACCTGATTGTCCAACCTCTGAAAGGTGGCAGCGGCATTCTTCAACCCAAAGGGCGTCACCCGAAATGTTTAATGACCTTCTGGGGTTGAGAACACTGATCTCTCCTTGGCCCCATCGGTTAAGGCAATCTGCCAGTACCCAGACGTTAAATCAAACGTGTTGAGGAACCGGGCAGCTCCCAACCGATCAATGAGCTCATCAACTCTGGGGATGGGGTGCGCATCAGTCCTGGTGACGGCATTGAGCCCACCGTAGTCCACACAAAACCGCAGTTCTGGAGTGTCACCAGGTGCAGCAGCCTTTAGAACCAAGAAATCTGGACTGGCCCAAGGACTGTTGGAGGGCTCAATCACCCCTAATGCCAGCATCTTAGAGACCTCCTCCTTGATACTGGCCCTGACCCAGTTAGTCATCCTGTAAATCTCTTGCTTTACAGGAGGGCTGTCACCAGTGTCAACGTCATGGGTACACCAGTGAGTAACGCCTGGGGTCAGTGAGAACGGTGGGGCGAACTGTCCCAACAACTGGCGACAGTCCCCCTGCTGCTCTTGAGTTAGTGTAGGGGAGAGGATCACACCCTCCACTGGCCCATCATGCTCCTTGGTAAACAGGAGGTCAGCTAGAGGCTCACTCTCCTCTTCTACCCCATCATCTGTCACTAAGAGCATACTCACTTCGCCCTCTGGAAGTGGGGCTTGAGGTGGTTCACATGAAGGACCCTCAAAGGGTTCCTTGGAATCTGCAAATTCATCAGGTAGGTGACATCACTTTTGCTCTCCACCACCTCATATGGCCTAGTCCACTTGTTCTGCAAGGCACAAGGTTCCACTGGGGCCATGACCCACACTTTATGCCCAGGTTGAAATTCGACCAGAGTGGCATTCTGGTCATACCACTTCTTCATTTCTTCCTGACTTGCTTCTAGGTTCACCTGAGCGAGTTTCCTGAAGTGGGCAGTCTGGTTTCTGAAGGCCAGCATGTAACTAAACACATCCTGGGGTGTTTTCCTGGGAGCTGCCTCCCAGACTTCCTTTACCAAACTTAGAGGTACTCTGACAAGGTGTCCATACAGGAACTCAAAGGGGCTGTACCCAAGAGACTTCTGAGGCACCTCCCTGTAGGCTAAGAGCAGGCATGGCAAGAGGACGTCCCACTTACGCCTCATGGGGTCTGTGAGACCCTTGATCATGCCCTTGAAGTTCTGGTTGAATCACCCTACCAGACCGTTTCCTTGGGGGTGGTAAGGAGTGGTGAACTTGTAGGTTACACCAGACTCCTTCCACAAGGATGTCATATACTTGGATATGAAATTTGTCCCCGCTGTTAGAAACCACCTCTCTGGGGAATTCCACGTGGGAAAAGATCCCCATTAACGCCCGGCCCACCACTGGCACCGTTGTTGTCCTGAGAGGGATTGCCTCCAGGTACCGGGGATGGTCCACCAAGACCAGGATGTACCTGTTGCCCATGGCTGTCTTAGGATTCAGTGGCCCCACCATATCCATCTCTACCCTTTCAAAGGGTGTTCCAACAACAGGAAAAGGTCTGAGAGAAGCTTTGACATTCCTCCCACCCTTACCACTTGCCTGGCAAGTTGGCAAGACCTACAGTGTGCATCAGACTGCATTCACATTTGGGACAAAAATAAGTGGGTGACAAGCCTGTCAAAGGTCTTGTCCGGCCCCAAATGTCATGAGCCAGACCCAGTGGGAAGGTCCTGAAGCACTGGGGTACCACCAGCACATGGGCTGACCCAGGCTCAGCAACCTTAGGCTCACTGTATAGGAGACCATTCTCCCAGTAGATCAGATGTGACATGGACTGATTTCCAGCTGCCTGGTCTGCAGCCAGCCGCTGCAGACCCTCCAGAGTAGGGCAATCGTTCTGCTCCCGGCAGAACTCCTCCCTGGTGGGACCCCCTTCTTGTTGCCAATGGTTCAGCTCAGAGATGTCTCCCAGTTCGGCAACCTGCTCCCCTGTAGGCACCGGGCATTCCCCTCGAGGTCCGCCTCCTCCCGGTCCACGGGAACTTTGGGGGCTGGTTTCCCGCGCCCCGTCCCTTTCTCTTGGCAGGGACCTAGGCCACTGTTCCAGGCTCCAAGTCCTCTTGATCACCCTTTCTGGCTGCAATTGACTGAGTAGAAACGCATGCCCACTCTGGCAATCCAAGCATCTCCAAGTGTGACCTGAACTCAATATCCTTCCATAAGGACTGCTCCACGTCATTACCTTGCAGACAATCTACAGGCATGGTATGGCTCACAACCACCCTCAAGGGACCTGAGATACCCCCATTCAAAGGGAACCTGCACCACCTTACACTGGTGCTCAGAGTTGTCTTCAGCAACTACTTGGTGGAATGCCCCTGGGACTACCTGCTTCTCAGACACCAGGTGACACCGGACTGAGGTCACACTGGTTCCAGTATCTCTGAGAGCATCTACCCTTTTCCCATTAATGGTCACCCAGGTGCTATATTTCTTTGTGTTAGTGGGCACCTGGTTTCCTGGGATCATCTCACTGTCCCCTAGTGAGATTAGGGTTATTTCTGCAGGATCCCCACCCTCCTGTGGCACCCCTCCTACCCCAGCCCTACACTAGCCAACACCTTGGTCTGTCCACCGGTTGGTGGCTGTGTCCCCTTTGGGCACCTGGAGTCCCACTTCATGTGACCCCCCTGGTCACAGGCATAACATTTGCGGGGTCCGGTCTCAGCAGGCTTTCCTGTAGAGACCCTTTCTTCTTATCACCTGGGGGCTGGTAACCTTTACCCTAGGTACTAGTTTGGGCCCTTTAGAGAACTCCTGAGTTTTACCCTTGTCCCCCCCACTTTTCTGCTGGGGACCCTGCCCACCTTTGGCTGAGTCTCCCCAAACGCTTTCTTGTGGACCCTGGTACTCACCCAGTGGTCACCCTCCATAGCAACCCTTCTGGGGTGAGTTAGCTTACTGTCAACTAGGTTCTGGTGCAGATCTGCAAAACATAGACTAGACAAGTGCTCTGATTCAATCAAGTTATAGAGCCCCTGAACATCTGTTACATTTCTGCCCTTCATCCAGCCATCCAACGACCTACAGAAAATATCCACACATTCCAACCAAGTGTTGGCCTCAGACTTTTAACTGGACCTAAACTGATCCCTGTACTTTTCAGGAGTGAGTCCATACCTAGCGAGGAGAGTGTCTTTCATGTCAGCATTGGTGAGGTCCTGCCCCTTACCCAAAGCTATCAGAGTATCCCTAGCTTCTTTTTTTTTGTTTAAATCTGTTTATTGGTATTTGTAACTTAAACAATACAATATGCACTGCTTAACAATTAGAATTGCTCTACGAGTATTCACAGGGATTGGGGTATCAACAATGTGACTCATCAATGGCATCATGACAGTACAGTTAAAATGGTGTGAAGCAGGGCACCAACGTCCTGGCGTGCCTTCCGAGTAGGAGTCAGGGGACAGTTCTTCACCCCTCTATAAGGAGAAGAGCAAGCAATACATAGGCATCCCATCCCGAAAAGATTAGCATGTGCAGTAGAACCAAACAATTAACTACGACACTATTGACAGGTTTAATTACTTTTTGCCCCAGTTCTCAACCCTCCCCAGCCCCGACCTTCCCCCTCCCCTTGCTTCGCCCGCACCCACCCAGTGGGCTCGTGAGGTTCTGTACCAGGCTCTGTATCGCCGCCGTGCCACGCAGTACACCTAAGGGCATGCCCGCCATGTTGCTGCCTGCTCCCCCACTCCTCCCGCCTGTGGTGTCAGTTTAGGTCTCCGCCGCCCCTGCCTCCACTGCAGCTCCAGCCTCCAGCATAGTGTTTAGCATTTGTTCCCATCGGCCTGCCACAGGTTCCTTGCGGAGACCCATAGTTTCCTCCCTCCGGATGGCCGTCCATTCAGCGCGAGCCCACGATGAGAATGATAGGATCCACGCCCTTGTGGTGGGTGAGTCCCTCGCCTTCCATCTTTTGGTAATGAGGCGAACCGCCGTCACCATCCCTAGGTCAAGGAATCTGGACGACGCTTTGTCTCTGGGCGGCCTCTTGAAGTGGTGCAAGAGACACTCAGGCCAGTTGCAGGGATGTTGCGGCCTGTGCTCCGTGTAAGTAGTGCGTGAATGTCCCTCCAGTAGGTGCCAAGGCGCGGACAGTGCCACAAAACGTGGAGAAGCGCTGCGTTCACTTCCCCACATCTGGGGCATGATGCGTCTGCCCTGTGGAAGTATTTATTGATTAGGTCTGGGGTGAGGTAGGCTCTATGCACTATATATACTTGGATCTGGCGGAACCTCGTGTTTCTAGGGATGCGGACCGAGCCTCGTAGAATCTTTTCCCACTCTCTGTCAGAGAACGTTCGTCCCATGTCCCTCTCCCATTTCACCCGCAGCGGGGCTAGATCTTGCTCCGTATGTGCTCGCATGGACGCCGCAAACCATTTGACTAGGTGCTTGCCCCTGCCCATGATGTGCAAATACTGTATCGTCAAATGCTGCATGGGTTACTCCGTGACATCGCCCCATTTAGCCGCCATGGACGCCACTAGGGACCTGTGCATCAGGAAGCCTCCGGTAGGGAGCCCAGCGTCTGCAACCAGCGACTCGTAGGGTGTCAATACTCCATCCTGGTACAGATCGCCCAGCGTCTGGACGTCCACCGCATGCCATTGCTCTAACATAGAGTGCGTGAGCGTCCCCCCTCCGCCGGGCGAACCCTCCAAGGGTATCGCAGGCGCATAAGGGCGCACCCCTCTCGTGAGGTACAGTGCCCTACGGAAGCATTTGAATGCTACCGCTAGCAGTAGTGTTCCACCGTAAAGTGCATCCCCTGTCTGAACCCGAAAGTGAGTCCCAAACAGGTATGGTCTCAGCTTCTTCAGCACCCAGACCACAGCAAAAGCTTCCCTCTCTACAGCACTCTATGGAAGACTACAGGCTGATCCAGGTCCTTTTCATTCAGTTGTGAGAACACCGCTCCAACACCATGCTCTGACTCATCAGGTGCCGTACACATGGCTGTCTTCAGGATATCAAAAGCTTTCTGGCAGGACTCAGTCTAGATCCCCTTCCTGGGCTGCTTCTTGGAAGTCAGCTCTGTTAAGGGGGCACCAATGGTGCTATAGCCCTTAACAAATCTCCTATAGTAGCTGGTGACACCTAAAAAGGCCCTCACCTCGGTCTGGGTCTTGCGGTCTCCCAAGCTAGAATGGTGTCAATCTTGGGTTGTAGGGGTGCCACCTGGCCGCTTATACCTGGTGCCCCATATACACCACAAAACCCTGCCCGATTTGGCACTTAATGGCCTTGACCGTGACGCCTGCTCCTCGCAGAGCCCTTAACACTTTCTCAAGGTGCTGTAAATGTTCTTCCCAGCTGGCACTGAACACAGCAATGTCATCCAGGTAGTTGGCACTGAAATCCTCTAGTCGGCCCACCACCTGATTGTCCAACCTCTGAAAGGTGGCAGCGGCATTCTTCAACCCAATGGGCGTCACCCGAAATGTTTAACCACTTGGCTGCTAAGGGTCTTCAACGAGCTCCATTGACTTTCCATTGAAATCAATGGAAAGTCCATGACGAGTTACCCTTGTCATTAGCGCTGAAGGGGTTAATGACCTTCTGGGGTTGAGAACACTGATCTCTCCTTGGCCCCATCGGTTAAGGCAATCTGCCAGTACCCAGACGTTAAATCAAACGTGTTGAGGAACCGGGCAGCTCCCAACCGATCAATGAGCTCATCAACTCTGGGGATGGGGTGCGCATCAGTCCTGGTGACGGCATTGAGCCCACCGTAGTCCACACAAAACCGCAGTTCTGGAGTGTCACCAGGTGCAGCAGCCTTTAGAACCAAGAAATCTGGACTGGCCCAAGGACTGTTGGAGGGCTCAATCACCCCTAATGCCAGCATCTTAGAGACCTCCTCCTTGATACTGGCCCTGACCCAGTTAGTCATCCTGTAAATCTCTTGCTTTACAGGAGGGCTGTCACCAGTGTCAACGTCATGGGTACACCAGTGAGTAACGCCTGGGGTCAGTGAGAACGGTGGGGCGAACTGTCCCAACAACTGGCGACAGTCCCCCTGCTGCTCTTGAGTTAGTGTAGGGGAGAGGATCACACCCTCCACTGGCCCATCATGCTCCTTGGTAAACAGGAGGTCAGCTAGAGGCTCACTCTCCTCTTCTACCCCATCATCTGTCACTAAGAGCATACTCACTTCGCCCTCTGGAAGTGGGGCTTGAGGTGGTTCACATGAAGGACCCTCAAAGGGTTCCTTGGAATCTGCAAATTCATCAGGTAGGTGACATCACTTTTGCTCTCCACCACCTCATATGGCCTAGTCCACTTGTTCTGCAAGGCACAAGGTTCCACTGGGGCCATGACCCACACTTTATGCCCAGGTTGAAATTCGACCAGAGTGGCATTCTGGTCATACCACTTCTTCATTTCTTCCTGACTTGCTTCTAGGTTCACCTGAGCGAGTTTCCTGAAGTGGGCAGTCTGGTTTCTGAAGGCCAGCATGTAACTAAACACATCCTGGGGTGTTTTCCTGGGAGCTGCCTCCCAGACTTCCTTTACCAAACTTAGAGGTACTCTGACAAGGTGTCCATACAGGAACTCAAAGGGGCTGTACCCAAGAGACTTCTGAGGCACCTCCCTGTAGGCTAAGAGCAGGCATGGCAAGAGGACGTCCCACTTACGCCTCATGGGGTCTGTGAGACCCTTGATCATGCCCTTGAAGTTCTGGTTGAATCACCCTACCAGACCGTTTCCTTGGGGGTGGTAAGGAGTGGTGAACTTGTAGGTTACACCAGACTCCTTCCACAAGGATGTCATATACTTGGATATGAAATTTGTCCCCGCTGTTAGAAACCACCTCTCTGGGGAATTCCACGTGGGAAAAGATCCCCATTAACGCCCGGCCCACCACTGGCACCGTTGTTGTCCTGAGAGGGATTGCCTCCAGGTACCGGGGATGGTCCACCAAGACCAGGATGTACCTGTTGCCCATGGCTGTCTTAGGATTCAGTGGCCCCACCATATCCATCTCTACCCTTTCAAAGGGTGTTCCAACAACAGGAAAAGGTCTGAGAGAAGCTTTGACATTCCTCCCACCCTTACCACTTGCCTGGCAAGTTGGCAAGACCTACAGTGTGCATCAGACTGCATTCACATTTGGGACAAAAATAAGTGGGTGACAAGCCTGTCAAAGGTCTTGTCCGGACCCAAATGTCATGAGCCAGACCCAGTGGGAAGGTCCTGAAGCACTGGGGTACCACCAGCACATGGGCTGACCCAGGCTCAGCAACCTTAGGCTCACTGTATAGGAGACCATTCTCCCAGTAGATCAGATGTGACATGGACTGATTTCCAGCTGCCTGGTCTGCAGCCAGCCGCTGCAGACCCTCCAGAGTAGGGCAATCGTTCTGCTCCCGGCAGAACTCCTCCCTGGTGGGACCCCCTTCTTGTTGCCAATGGTTCAGCTCAGAGATGTCTCCCAGTTCGGCAACCTGCTCCCCTGTAGGCACCGGGCATTCCCCTCGAGGTCCGCCTCCTCCCGGTCCACGGGAACTTTGGGGGCTGGTTTCCCGCGCCCCGTCCCTTTCTCTTGGCAGGGACCTAGGCCACTGTTCCAGGCTCCAAGTCCTCTTGATCACCCTTTCTGGCTGCAATTGACTGAGTAGAAACGCATGCCCACTCTGGCAATCCAAGCATCTCCAAGTGTGACCTGAACTCAATATCCTTCCATAAGGACTGCTCCACGTCATTACCTTGCAGACAATCTACAGGCATGGTATGGCTCACAACCACCCTCAAGGGACCTGAGATACCCCCATTCAAAGGGAACCTGCACCACCTTACACTGGTGCTCAGAGTTGTCTTCAGCAACTACTTGGTGGAATGCCCCTGGGACTACCTGCTTCTCAGACACCAGGTGACACCGGACTGAGGTCACACTGGTTCCAGTATCTCTGAGAGCATCTACCCTTTTCCCATTAATGGTCACCCAGGTGCTATATTTCTTTGTGTTAGTGGGCACCTGGTTTCCTGGGATCATCTCACTGTCCCCTAGTGAGATTAGGGTTATTTCTGCAGGATCCCCACCCTCCTGTGGCACCCCTCCTACCCCAGCCCTACACTAGCCAACACCTTGGTCTGTCCACCGGTTGGTGGCTGTGTCCCCTTTGGGCACCTGGAGTCCCACTTCATGTGACCCCCCTGGTCACAGGCATAACATTTGCGGGGTCCGGTCTCAGCAGGCTTTCCTGTAGAGACCCTTTCTTCTTATCACCTGGGGGCTGGTAACCTTTACCCTAGGTACTAGTTTGGGCCCTTTAGAGAACTCCTGAGTTTTACCCTTGTCCCCCCCACTTTTCTGCTGGGGACCCTGCCCACCTTTGGCTGAGTCTCCCCAAACGCTTTCTTGTGGACCCTGGTACTCACCCAGTGGTCACCCTCCATAGCAAGCCTTCTGGGGTCAGTTAGCTTACTGTCAACTAGGTTCTGGTGCAGATCTGCAAAACATAGACTAGACAAGTGCTCTGATTCAATCAAGTTATAGAGCCCCTGAACATCTGTTACATTTCTGCCCTTCATCCAGCCATCCAACGACCTACAGAAAATATCCACACATTCCAACCAAGTGTTGGCCTCAGACTTTTAACTGGACCTAAACTGATCCCTGTACTTTTCAGGAGTGAGTCCATACCTAGCGAGGAGAGTGTCTTTCATGTCAGCATTGGTGAGGTCCTGCCCCTTACCCAAAGCTATCAGAGTATCCCTAGCTTCTTTTTTTTTGTTTAAATCTGTTTATTGGTATTTGTAACTTAAACAATACAATATGCACTGCTTAACAATTAGAATTGCTCTACGAGTATTCACAGGGATTGGGGTATCAACAATGTGACTCATCAATGGCATCATGACAGTACAGTTAAAATGGTGTGAAGCAGGGCACCAACGTCCTGGCGTGCCTTCCGAGTAGGAGTCAGGGGACAGTTCTTCACCCCTCTATAAGGAGAAGAGCAAGCAATACATAGGCATCCCATCCCGAAAAGATTAGCATGTGCAGTAGAACCAAACAATTAACTACGACACTATTGACAGGTTTAATTACTTTTTGCCCCAGTTCTCAACCCTCCCCAGCCCCGACCTTCCCCCTCCCCTTGCTTCGCCCGCACCCACCCAGTGGGCTCGTGAGGTTCTGTACCAGGCTCTGTATCGCCGCCGTGCCACGCAGTACACCTAAGGGCATGCCCGCCATGTTGCTGCCTGCTCCCCCACTCCTCCCGCCTGTGGTGTCAGTTTAGGTCTCCGCCGCCCCTGCCTCCACTGCAGCTCCAGCCTCCAGCATAGTGTTTAGCATTTGTTCCCATCGGCCTGCCACAGGTTCCTTGCGGAGACCCATAGTTTCCTCCCTCCGGATGGCCGTCCATTCAGCGCGAGCCCACGATGAGAATGATAGGATCCACGCCCTTGTGGTGGGTGAGTCCCTCGCCTTCCATCTTTTGGTAATGAGGCGAACCGCCGTCACCATCCCTAGGTCAAGGAATCTGGACGACGCTTTGTCTCTGGGCGGCCTCTTGAAGTGGTGCAAGAGACACTCAGGCCAGTTGCAGGGATGTTGCGGCCTGTGCTCCGTGTAAGTAGTGCGTGAATGTCCCTCCAGTAGGTGCCAAGGCGCGGACAGTGCCACAAAACGTGGAGAAGCGCTGTGTTCACTTCCCCACATCTGGGGCATGATGCGTCTGCCCTGTGGAAGTATTTATTGATTAGGTCTGGGGTGAGGTAGGCTCTATGCACTATATATACTTGGATCTGGCGGAACCTCGTGTTTCTAGGGATGCGGACCGAGCCTCGTAGAATCTTTTCCCACTCTCTGTCAGAGAACGTTCGTCCCATGTCCCTCTCCCATTTCACCCGCAGCGGGGCTAGATCTTGCTCCGTATGTGCTCGCATGGACGCCGCAAACCATTTGACTAGGTGCTTGCCCCTGCCCATGACGTGCAAATACTGTATCGTCAAATGCTGCATGGGTTACTCCGTGACATCGCCCCATTTAGCCGCCATGGACGCCACTAGGGACCTGTGCATCAGGAAGCCTCCGGTAGGGAGCCCAGCGTCTGCAACCAGCGACTCGTAGGGTGTCAATACTCCATCCTGGTACAGATCGCCCAGCGTCTGGACGTCCACCGCATGCCATTGCTCTAACATAGAGTGCGTGAGCGTCCCCCCTCCGCCGGGCGAACCCTCCAAGGGTATCGCAGGCGCATAAGGGCGCACCCCTCTCGTGAGGTACAGTGCCCTACGGAAGCATTTGAATGCTACCGCTAGCAGTAGTGGGGTGGGTCGCGCTGGCGCTGTCAGTGGATGAAACAGTGCAGTGATCCGCTCCAGTGTATACGGTGGGTCAGCTGTAGCGGTATCCTCCCTTCCCCTGTCCGCCAGCCAGCGGGCGACCCACTGGAGCTGTGCCGCCAAGTAGTAGTGCTCGAAGCAGGGAGCCGCTAATCCACTCCTGTCCGTAGGCAAGAACAGTTTCCCAAGCGCAAGTCGGTGCCGAGATGCACCCCAGATGAAGTCTCGTAAAATCTTATTAAGGTTAGAGAAAAAGGACGCGGGCAGGAATAGCGGAAGGTTCACGAAGTAGTAGAGAAGGCAAGGAAGCATCACCATTTTGGCGAGAGCCACTCTGCCTGTAGGTGACAATGGAAGTGTGGACCAGAAGCTAATTTGGGCCCTGAGCGCCGTCACTGCTCTGCCCAAGTTTCCGTCTAGCAGGTCTGTCTGCTGGCGGTAAATCTGGATCCCCAGATATTTAAATGTAGTCTCCTGCCAGTGGACCCCCGTGCCGTGTAGACTGTACTCTGGGTCCTCCACGCCCTCACTGAACGCATATAGGCATGACTTGCCCGCATTGACTCGGAGCCCCGAGAGGTCGGCGAAGCGACTCAGTAGTGCGGCCAATGAGTCCGGTATGTGGCGCACGTCTCGGACAAAGACCAGCAAGTCATCAGCGTACAGTGACACCTGATGGACCCCGTCGCCCAACGGTATACCATCCGCCAGATGTTGTCTCATGGCCGCAGCTAAGGGCTCGATTGCTAGAGCGAAGAGGAGCGGCGACAGGGGGCAAACCTGCCGGGTACCTCTGCCCACCGCCACCGCCTCAGAGACATATGGCCCCATCTGCACACGGACCGTGGGGTTATTATACAGAAGCCCCACCATCTGCAGGAAATTGTCGTCCAACCCGTAAGCCACCAACACAGCCGACAGGTATCCCCACTCCAGGCAGTCAAAAGCTTTTGTTAAGTCTAGCACCAGGCATCCCGCCCTGGGCCAGGCCGACGTTGCCTCCGCAGCTACCCGGAAGTACCTCCTGAGGTTTAGGGATGTGGATCGCGCCGGCACGAAACCATTCTGGTCCGGGTGCACTAAATGCGGAACCACCGGCGCCAGTCGCTCTGCAAGGAGCTTGGCGAATACTTTATAATCGGTATTCAGCATTGCCAACGGGTGATAGGAGCCCAATGACATGGGATCCCTGTCTGGCTTGGGTAGGGACACTAAAAACGCTTCCCTCAAGGAAGGCGGAAGCTGGCCGGCGTCCACTGACGCCCTATACATCCCGAGGAGCCGAGGCGCCAGGATGTCGCTGTGTGCCTTGTAATATTCAGCCGGGAGACCGTCCGGCCCCGGCGTCTTACCGGACGCCAGCGCTCGGATTGCGTCCCCCACCTCTTCCAAGGACAGCGGCGCTCCGAGGTCCTCGTTTTGGCTGTCCGCAATAGTAGGCAGGGTGATCGAGTCCAAAAAAGTCGCCAATTCGTGTGCGCGGCCGGTGCCGTGCGACCTGTAGAGCTCCCGATAGTGGTCCGTCAGCGCCCTGTGGATTTTGCGCTGCGTGTACACTACCGATCCGTCTTGAGAGCGGAGGGCGCCGATCGGGGTAACGCGATCAGCTTTTCGGACCAGCCAAGCGAGCAGACGGCCGGCCCTATCCGCCTGCGAGTGCGTCCTGACCGTGTGGGCCACGTAGTTATGGCATCTCAGCCGCTCAAGCAGGATCGCATGTTCACCACGAAGCTCCCCCAGTGTACGCGTATGTTCGCCGGCCCCCTCTCCCTCCCGTTCGTAGCGCAGGAGCTCGTGTTCAATACGGGCCAGGGACTCCGACACTTGCGCGCGAATATTCCACGTGGCGCCCATGCAATGCCCACGTATAGACACCTTATGGGCGTCCCACTCCAACCCCGGGTCGCTCGCCGTGCCCTCGTTATCTTCGAAATAAGAAAGAATGGCTGTGCCCAGGGATGACCTGAATTCGGCGTCCTCTAACGCCGCAGGCTGCAGGCGCCAGGTGGGCACCGGGGGTCTATCCGCCTCCCAGGTGAGCTGAAAACAGAGAGGGTTATGATCTGAGTGTGTCCTACCTAAGTATTCAGTCTTGGACAGCAGTGGGAGCAGGGACTGGGAGCCCACAATGCGGTCTAGACGAACGTGGAGGCCATGCACAGCCGAGTAGTAAGAGTATAGCTTGTCCACAGGATGCTGTGTGCGCCAGAGGTCATGTATGTCCCAGTGTGCTAACCAGTTCCTAAAGGCATGTGCTGTGGATGTCACTGCCGCTGCGTGCAGGGGTGGGAAGGAGCGGTCTAGGTGCGTGTCTAGAACCATGTTAAAGTCGCCACCCAGGAGCCAGGGGAGGCCGGTATATCTCTAGAGGACAGGATTGAGGGACGCCAGGAATGCGGGCTGGTCCGTGTTGGGGGCATATATGGAACCCAGTAGTATCTTCTGCCCATTGAGTCTCCCCCTAACAAAAGAGTACCTCCCGTCAGGGTCAACTTGCGCGTCAGTATATGTAAAGGGGACGCCAGCTCTCACCCATATCAGGGCCCCACGTGCATGCGAAGAGTAGATCGTGCCATGTATCTGCCCCCTCCAGCACCTGCGGAGCCTGTCCAGTTCCATCTGGGACATATGCGTTTCCTGAAGAAGGGCGATCCCCACACGGTGCCGCTGCATGTAAGCGAATATGGAGTATCTACGCGACGGGGTGTGCATGCCGCGGACATTCCATGTCATGATGTTGGTGTTTGCCATGGCGTGTGTTGTAATGCGGCCATCTGGGGGATCTGGGGGGTCGACCTGTCGGGCCGGGGTTCGGGCCTGTGCTGGGTGTACGCTAAGTGTCGTTTCTGAAATACGTGAACTAAGATAAACATGACAACTTCAAAGGGCGGTTTCCCAACGGGGCAAACGTCCAAACTTAATAGGTAAGCGCTGTTCAAGTCAACGTGCCCTCGATGGGAGTGCGTGCGGGGGGAAGCGCGCAGTCAGTAGCTGAACATACTACGCCCGCGCTCAAGGCCCTGGAACTTGTGGAGATGTGCTTGATACTATCGATCGGTGGTTTGCGCCGATCGGCCCAGGGTAGCCCATGAAGTGGTGTGCGCTCCGAGCACCCAGCTCCTCCCTCCATCGTGCTCGATCAGGCTCCCGCAGTGTGACAATCGCCCAGCATCGAGGGGGCCCCGCCACCCACACCATCGGCTCAACTGACAGACAATGAAACGATACAATATGTAGTGCATTCAGTCCAGACAGTACATCTGGCCAGTTCCAAGTCCGACCCAGTTCACACTATAAAGTCCGCTGTCTGAGGCGTGACCGTAGGCATAACAAGATCGTCTGACAGCACCGTGGACGGTGACGACGGCCCGCTGATTTGTGCTCCACTCAGCTGGCCAAGGTCTCGCTCGTTGCCTGTAGTCCCAGCACCCAGCGTTGCAACCGCCTCTAGGGCCTCCTGCCGCTCCTGTCGCATTTTCTCCGGGCTGGGGGCAGCTTGTCCTAAGCCCGCGCTCCTCCGGGTCCCCTTCTTCCTCCGCCTCCTCCTGGAGCGTTGCTCCTGCCAGCCGCCTTCATCTGGGCCTGTCGGTCGCGGCCCCGACCATTGACCTGTTTCCTCCAGCCAGTCCCAAACCTCTGACGGGGCCTCGAAGAAGCGTGAACCCTCCTTGGTAATCACTCTCAGGCGAGAGGGAAAGAGTAGCGAATAGGGTAGGCCCAGCTCCCGCAGATGTTTCTTCACTGCTAGGTACGAGCCACACCTCTTTTGTACCGTCGCCGTGTAATCCGGGAAGAACAAGACTTGGCTGTTGCCGACTTTGATGTCTCCCATCTTCCGTGTCTCGCGAAGCACCGTGTCGCGGTCGCGGTAGTTAAGGAGTTTAAAGAGAAACGGGCGGGGGCGAGTTCCGGGCCTCTGGGCTTGTGCTGGCACCCTGTGCGCCCTTTCCACCACAAATTGCGGCGATAGCGCGCCATCCGGCAGGAGTGCCCGCAGCCAGTCTTCCACGTAGTGCTCAGGACTCTTCCCCTCTTCTCCTTCCGGCAGACCCACTACCCGGACGTTACTGCGCCGGGAGCGCCCTTCCGCGTCCTCGGCGCGATCTTCCAGCACGTGAACTCTGTCGATGAGGTCCTGCAAGACAGAGGTATGACCTTGTACCACCGGCTGCAGTTTCTGGACTGCTTGGCGTTGCGCGGCAACTGACTCCGACAGGTTGCGATGATCCGCATGTAGCAACGTAAAGTCAGAGGTGACCTTATCAAGCCGCGCTTCCAGAGAGGTTTTGGTTTGCACCAGAGTGGTCCCAATGCGCTCCACCGCCGCCAGTACTGTGTCCATCTTGGCTGCCAGAGCCGACACGGGCTCCATCTCCGGCGGCTGTGGAACGTGTGGTGGGTCGGGGCCGCCCGGGCCCTGTGTCTTCGGCTGCGATTTATCTCTTAGTCTGCCCATGGCAAGTTGCTGCACCGTGGGCATCTACTCCCCCAATGTCTGATCAGCAGCAGCGGAGCGCACGAACCCACCAGTCTCTCTGCGCTCGCCGGAGGGGTCAGTGCATCAACCAGCGTCAGTCGGGCCCAAGCGCACCCACCTCAGTAAAGCACGTTGTTGTGTCGTTGGAGGGCGGCGCAGCGTAGGCACCAGTTCACGTATCTCTCTTCCAGGCAGTATGCAGGTGGTGCTCACAGGCCGCCCGTCGCTGTATCTTGCACAGGGGTTTCCTTCTCTGCCTCCACCTGAGCGCACCGGCGCAGCACACCCTGAGGGGTATAGTCCGTAAGCGTGGGCCTCACCTCCTATGCACCCAGGTGGTTCCCGGCGTGTGTTGGTGCGCTCAACCGCCCGACTCGACTGCCTCGCCTCTCCACCCCGGTCTGCAGAGCTCCCACCGCGTCTCCGCTGGTCTCAAATGTCCCGCTATGAGGCGGTCATCGCCAGGAGCTCGTCGTGTGTCCTGTGGTATGAACTACTTTGCGCTCCAGGCAGGGATGTCTTACCGGAGGACCCCTCTCCCCGGGGCAGCAGCACAGGCAGGCTCCGTCGGTCCGTGGTGATCTCTTTGTATCTGACCAAGTCTGACCAGGCCAGCAAGGTCGAGGAGCCCAATGCAGGGTTCATAGGGAGGCGGAGGGGCCCCTCGGTACGTGGGCTCTCAAGATGGCGCCTGAGAGCTAAATGTCGCCTCTACAGCAGAGTCCAGTTGCCATCTCGCCCCAGCCTCGCCACCAGCGTGCCTCGTCTCCCAGCCAGTGTCGCCGTTCTGGGCACCTCGCAGCTCGCTGATCCCCGCACCTCGTCGGCGCTGAGCCGCCTCCCGGCCTCCCGCAGCTCACCGCAAGGATTCGCAGCAGCCTCTCTCACCAGGCCGTCCTCAGGGAAGCGGGACCCTCTTCCTCCGCCACTCATCCGAAGGGTCCCGTCAGTGGCAAAGCCCGCGCTTTCCAAGCGCTTGCCAGTCCGCGGCAACGCCGCCACTCAAGCGCTCGTTTCCCGGCTCCCTGCACAGGTTACTCCGGGCCCCTCCTCCCAGCCTGTCAGCGGCCGAGCGGAGCAATCAGCTACTCGGCTTGCAGTACCTCCACTGGGGCCTCCGGATACCACATCGGCGGTCGGGGTCTCTCCGCTGCTTCGGCGGTCCTCTGCCGGTGCCGCGGCGCCTGAGTCAGGGGCTCTCCTCTCCGCCGGGGTCCGGGCGCCTTTCGCGCCTTCGTCTCTGTCACCCGCGGCGCTCAGATAATGGCGCGCTCTCGGCTCTCCAGCCTCGCCTCAGGGTCGCAGATACACCGATGGGGTCCCCGGGCGATCCCGCAACCACTCCGCCTGCCAGTATTGAGTGCAGAGCACTTTATCCGGTAAAATGCAGGATAAATTGGGGCCTCATTGGCAGCGCTCTAACAAGTGGCGTCCGCCATGTTGCCCGGTTGGCCACGCCCCCCAGAGTATCCCTAGCTTCTTCTGGAAAGAGAGGCCACAACCCTGCTCCCCAGTTCCTCTCAGGGACTCCATTCATATGAATAGACGACTCGTACCCTTGAAACCACCTTTGAATGTCATCACCCTTTCTGTACTCTTTACCTACATTCTTGGGGGTGTGTACAATACTGTCTGTGTGGGCTGAAGAGTTGCTGCCACCATCTGAACCGGATCTACTCTTTAGCTCCAGCTCCTTAATAATTCTCTCATGATCTAAGATCATCTTCCTTTCCTCCATGGCTATTATTTTGTCTTCCCTCTCACTTTCTATTCTGAGTCTCTCCAATTCAAAAATCCTTGCTTCATGCCTGTCCTCCAGCTCCTCTGGGGACATGCTACTGCCTTGCCTGGAGGATCACCCCCAAAAGCACATCCACCCTAGGAACAGGCTCCTCCATCTCTCCACTGAGATCACCAGATTGCCCAATGGCATGCCTGGCTGCTACCCAGGCCCTCAGCGCCGTTTATAGCTCATCCTTCCTGGTGAGGCTTCTGACCTGGACTTTCAGGTTCTTGCAAATGGTTTTCAACTCCTTGACGTTGCAGGATTCCAACCTATCCTCCTCTGTAAGAAAGTGGCTCTGTATATACTGGACCAAAGTAAGGTACAGTGTGCACAGAGTCCACAGTCGCCAGAGGTTTGGAGAGGCTAATGTTAGATATAACCATACTCTCTAAAGTGGTAGTTTGGTCGAGCAGTAAGGCAGTATCAGAGGACAGTGTAAAGCATGTGTTGTACACACTCAGTCAGTAAATGGTCTCACATACTCAAGAACTGAACTTTAGGCCAATGTTTTGTATAAAAATATACAGTTGTTTTATATTAGAACCTACAAGGTATCAACATATACTTTCTCAGAATGAGTTACTTTAGGTAAGTACTTTTCAAAATAGGCAATAGACTTTTGAGTACAATAGATACAGTTGTTGCAATAGGCAAAACAATTTCTAACACAATGTTACATTGAGCTCAACGAGAATTTCTAGTTAAATGTAATTAATTACTTTATCGATTACTTTTCTAATCACAGGACTGGATCGTAGATTCAGTCCTGGGACATCTCCTGTAAACAGTTGAGTAAAAGCGTTTGGGATACAGTAGTGATTTTTAAGGAATATTATTGTATTTTAAAAGTAGACAGAAACTTTTTCACATAGAATCACCAATGTTATCTTATGGGAGGGAATTCACTTAGCAGGTAAGTAGTGTTATCGTTACTTTTTCTTACTCAGTGTTGCATCCTGGATCCAGCACTGGTGCATTTCCTGTAAACAATTGAAAGAATTCATTTATGTCATACAGGCGATTTTTAACTAATATTTGTAAGTTTAAACAAGTAGGGAGGCAAAAGGGAATGTATGTAACATGAGGTGGGTAACATGAGGTCTGTGGGAAGCATTAACAAGATCTGAGGGAAGTCGTTGAGCGTTTGTTGAGTGTATGTGAAGATTTGTTGGTCATATGGAGTGGTTTATTTGCTGCGTGTGAGGCTTTGTTTAATCACAATGTTTTCTTGGGTATGCCAGAGGCTATTGGGCTCTGCATGACGGGCTTCTCTGGTCACTGTTATACGATGTGAGGGTCCATGGTGCACTATTTTAGGTAGTTTTGTCAGCTGTGTCATTTCTGTCATACGATGTTCTAAGATCTATTTAGGTTATCTGAAAGAGACTTGTGGTTTACTAAAGATTAGCTGGAGACTGTGGAAGGGCCTGTTGGAAAACACGTGAGTGTGTTTTGCAGTTGCTGGGAGTAGTATCATCGTAGGAGTACTGCACCACAGTCACACAATGGTGGGTGAAGCGAGTTGCTGCAGGGGGTGGAATGGGGCTGTTTGCTCAGGTGACACCTGGAAAACATACCCTAACATTGAGGTTGGAGACGCAACACCCTTAGTGAGTACGCTGGTCTAGCAAAAAAGCCTTTTCTAATTAGGACTGATACAGTTTATGTGAAAGACACCCATTCAGTCAGAAATAAACCGCTGAGTAAACATGGCGTCATATTTCCACTCCTAAAATAACAGCCCATTAATTTAGTGTATGAGCTCATCTCTGCACTGAATACACATTGCTCGCTCTATACCCATTTGTAGCCTATGAAGACTTCACGCTGTAAACAGTTTGTAAATGGTTGATTGGACGACCAGAATACCTCACTCTAATAAGCTTAGTTCATGTGAAACATTGGTTGAGTGTTTGTGATTGGCGCAGTATTGCCAGTAGCTACACGTGAGCAACAGTGAGGATGTTGTCTGACGGCTAGATCGCCGCCTTTGATATTGGAAACCAAGGTTCGAGCCTCGGGGTGGCGTCCACAGCCTGTGATTCTGGGCAAATCACTTAATCCACCCGTGCCTACCAAAAGAAAACAAGCATTTGCAATGCAATAGGTCTCGCATTTACACGAGTTTAAGCTATTGGCATTGTAAATGACAATGCCTTTTATTTGTTTTCAAAAACAAAAATAAAAGGCATTGTCATTTACAATACCAATAGCTCAAACTCCAGTAAATGCAAGACCTGTTGCATTGCAAATGCGTGTTATACACGGTTTGCATCAGCAGTTTCCCCATTTAAACCGTTAAAATAACAAATGTTACTACTGCCATTTTTTTATTCTACCCAATTTATAAACTTCAGAAAGGTGAAAGCAGTGTTTATATTGTATTAGAATAAGTTCTGCGTTTTTCCTTGATTTATCTATTGCCTCTTTATTCCACCACCCTACACTCCCCATCTCTTTATCTCAGTCGCAGCTTCGCCTTATTGTTACTTTTCACTTATTCTTTTTTATTTCTTTCTCTCTTTGTACCTTTCATGCATGCTCTTGCCCTGGGTTAAATGTTGATGAAAAATATGTCTTGGCCCTCAAAATGAGTGCATGTCCCCTTCACAGCACAAATTAAGCACGGAATCAAAGGCTGAAGGGGATCACATTATTTTTGGTTGCCAATGTGTGCCTAGTCTGATCTCTCTTGGGTTGTGGTTTTACCCTTAAGTGAATAAACTGATGCATCAAACCACTGCTGCTGCTATAGTTACTGCTTATTATGAAGGCGTATCCTACTGCACGCACCTTCTGAGTAGGGACACTGTGGAACTAGCCGTGCCAACCTTAGCCATGTTATTTATCTATTTAATCCATTTTTGTATAGCGCAGACTTTACCCAAAGGTGTCAGAGCGCTGTACAAAAATAAACAGGAGACTAGAAGAGGTAGGGTGAAACCATAGAAGGAAAGAACACAATATCAAACACAGCAAGCAAGGGTGAGGAATGTTCAAGAAAATGTTACAAATTTACAAAGATGAACGAACTTCCTAGAGGGGCCTGAGAAGGAAAGAATTAGCTCTGAAAGTGTCTTTGGTAGAGAAGAGATTTGAGGTCAGCTTTGAACATCCGGGTAGAGGAGGTGGCACGGAGCATTGGGGGAAGAGAGTTACAGATTCTCACTGCATTACCTGAGAAGGATTGCACCATAGATCATTTCTTTTTGAAGGAAGGGGGCTCAAGCAGGAGCTTTTCCGCATTGCGAGAAGGGCTAGCGCCTCCGGACAATTTCAATTTATATTCGCCAGGTAACGAGGGGAGGAAGTGTGAAGGCTTTGTGGGTGATGCAGGAAGTTTTCTAAATAGATCTTGCCTCAATGAAAAGCCATCGAAAAGAAGCCAGGATAGGAGTGATGTGTCGCTTCGTTTAGACCCTGAAATAAAGCGAGTGCTGAATGGAGGATGGATTTGAGAGGGGAGTGGTGGGATTTGGGTAGGCCCGTCAGAAGAGAATTGCAATAATCCAGTCTAGAGAGAACCAGCGATTGTACCAAGGTTTTTAGGTCTTTCTCTGTGAAGAACTGACGAATCCCCACAGAAGGCGCAGCTGGTAACGTGCGTTCTTAGCAATAGAGTTTATGTGGGAGATTAGGTTGAGTCTATTGTCAAGTATGAAACCTGTCGACAATGATCGGTTTATTGTTGAGTAAGTTCAGCTGATCCATCCAAGATCGAATAGGAGGAGGGGAAAGAGAGGCAGATAGGAGGAGGAATTTAGTTTTGTCTGGATTTAAAATTAGTGGTGAGCGAACATCCAGTTGTGAATAGAGTTGAGAGTGGAGTTGAGTAGTGAGAGAACGTGTGTGGAAGACACCTTGAGGTAGATTTGAGTGTCATCTGCATAAAGATGATAATGGATCCCAGATTTACTTAGGAGGTTCCCTAATGGTTCCAGGTAGAGATTAAACAAAGTGGGTGCAAGAATAGAGCCTTGAGGGACGCCTTGACCTACAGTCAATGGAGGCAAAAGACTGTTCGCTATCTTGATCATTTGGGATCTGTCCAAGAGGAATGAGGCAAACCATTTAAGCACTGTGCCATCCAAGCCCATTCTCTGTTGAAGAGCGTTAAGGAGGGTGTCATGATTAACAGTGTTAAAGGCTGCAGAGAGTTCTAGAAGAATCAGAAGACACGATTTCCCAGAGCCGAGAATATGCAGCGCATCATCAATCACTTGCAGGAGGGCTATATCAGTGCTGCAATTTTGAATGAAGCCACACTTGAAAACGCCGAGATTATTGTCCATAATATGTAGGGAAAGTTGTTTTGCAACACATTTTTCTGTGATTTTCGATAGAAAAGGGAGGTTGGTGATGGGGCGGAAGTTGTTGAGGTCGTTCACATCAGTGTAGGTTTTTTTTAAAGGAGGGGTAACCTGTACTTTTTTGAGGGCAACAGGGGGGAGCCTTGACTGAGGAAGAGATTAACTAGCCTGGTCCAGTAAGAGAGAGTATGGGTGTAGAAATCGATGGCGATGTCACTAGGGATGGGGTCAGAAGAATAGTTGGAGGATTTGGTTTCGAGGATGCATTTGAGAAGGTCATCTTCTGAGATGACGTCAAAGTTCTGCCAAGTGACTAAGGATTTTCGCTCCTCAATGGGGGTGGGTGACCTGATCCTCCAGTGCTTTGGCCTTTTCATCAAAGAATATAGTGAATTCTGCTGCTTTCTTTGTAAAATCCTCAGGCTTAATGGTTAGTAGGGGAGAACAGTTTGGGTTTTTGATGAGGTCAAACAGTTTTTTGGGTCTGTTTTTGGCTGAGTCAAGGAGGGATCTGAAATGTGATGATTTTTCATGGACGATGTGATTATGGTATTTGGATCTTGCTGAACGTAAAAGAGAGAGATTGGATGTGGATTGAGATTTTCTCCAAGATTCTATGGTTCTTCCTTTTATCATAGAGAGCTTTATTGAACTAAGGTGCTGAGTGGGTGGGTCTTTTCCTTTTGCTTTGGAGTGCAGCGACATTATCGATTTTGACTGCAAGGACTGAGAGGCAATGGGGGCTGAGATTGTTGACATCCATGTTATGGTCTAATATAGGAAGTGAGCGCATAGCTGAATCATATAGAGTGTCAAGATCAATGTTTTTAGTGTTGCAAAGCCAGGTAGTGGCTCTTTTAAGTTGGCCGAGAGTTATAACGTGCAATAGGTGAAAATGGAAGGGAATGAGGAAGTGGTCTGACCAGTCTACATGGATGGGGAGAGCAATTGTAAGCAGGTCCGTTTTGGATATAACAAGGTCCAGAATTGAGCCCTTTGAGTGTGTAATTTCCGAGCAATGTTTGAAGAGATCATGGGCTGAGAGAAAGATGGCAAGCTTGTTGGCAGGTGAGTCTTCCAAAGAGCCCCAGTGGAGATGAAAGTCACCCAGGAAGATCTGTCTGTCACTTTGAGAAAATTGGTCACTGATGAAGTTGGTGAGTTCATCCAAAAAGGAAGAGCAGTTACCGTGCGGGTGTTAAATGGCATGGAATCTGAAGGGTGAGCCATGATGTACTTGAAGTTCTAGGGATAGGCATTCGAATGTACTGAATGAGGTGGTAGGAAAGGCTTTACTTTGAAGGGAGTTTCTAAAGATGATAGCGACACCGCCCCCAATTTTGCCTGTTCTGTCATTTCTGAGGATAGAGTAGTCAGTGGGTACCAGAAGATCAAACAAAGTATGAGAGGAGTCATTAAACCAGGTCTCAGTGAGGAAGAACATGTCAAGATTATGGTGGGTGATAGTGTCAGAATTTCCAGTTTGTGTTTGATTGCAGATCCTCAGTTGTGGAGCAAACAGTTCAGCTCTGATGCAATTGTTTTTGTGATGGTGGTGTTAGGGCTGTTATGGGGATAGGGATAAGATTCTGAATGAGGGTGCCCGGGAAGAAGGAGGCTGGTTGGTTCTGACAGAAGAGATGGTCTGAATAGTGAATAGAGTAGAATTATTAGGAGAGGAAGGTGGAGGGGGAGTGACATTGGTAGTCTTCTAGCTGGCCAGTAAGTTGGTGATGTCTGCAGAGGCTTTATTGGGACACAGGAGCAAGGAACTCATCGGGAGGTTGTTGGGGAAGGGGGACATCTTGGCGCTTAAAAGTGAGATGGACGCTACAAACTGGGAAATGGAAGAGATGAGAGAATCAAGTTTATTTTCCTTCCTGGGAGAGGAGGGCTGAGCACAGAGTGTTGGGTGGCTTGATGGATAAGGGAAGGAGTGCAGAGGGTGAGGGAGGATGGGGAGGGTTGGGGGAATGACATTAGGGAGGGAGTGCAGAAGGTGAGAGAGGAAGGGGAGGGGTGGGAATGGGGGCAAGGGTGGAAGGTGGGGAAAGATGGTGGTCGATAGGAGTGGATGGAGATACAGTGGTGGGAAGACAAATATTTTTACTGGTGTTGAACAAAGGGGAAGAGTAGAGATCATAAATAGGAGGACACAGTTCAGGAGTAGCGAGGGAGGGTGGGAGGGGGGTTAAATGAAGGCCAAAGGTACGGGGAGAAGAGAGGAGAGGGGCCTGTACAGGGGGAGGGAGGGGGTAATAGGAAGGCCAGAGGTATGGGGAGAAAAGAGAAGATGGTGCTGGACAGGTACTGTAGGCTATGAAAGGTGAATGTAGGGGGACCGGCAATAGGCGGAGTGGAGGGATAGGGCTGGATGGTAATTGAGGGAGGAGTAAGGGACTGAAAGGTCAGAGGGAGGAAAGAGGAAGGAATTCCTGAGGGGGAGACATGATTGTGAAGCAAAGGATGAGGTGGGAGAGGTTGAAGAGAGATGGGAAATGTAAGAGAAGAATTTAGTGTACGGGGAGGAGGAAGAGCGGAAAGGGATGAGGCGATGGGGGGAGGGAAGAGGAAAGGTAAGGAAAGTTGATCGGTAGACCAGGTAGTAAGAAAGGTGGATTAAATAGGGGGGAGGGATTAGAGGGATTAGGGGGAGGAGATAGCATTGCAATATCGGGAAGATGCAGGGTGGGGAGGGGGAGTGGAGGCCAAAGGTAAGGCAGACAAGATAGGGGGAAGATCATAATGGGAAGGGGAAGAATTGGAGAGGAGGGAGCGAGACAAGGGGTGAACTAAGGGTAGGCCTGTGTCTCCCGGGAGAGAGTGGCCTGATGGAGTATAGAGGGGTCAGGGGGGGAGAAAGGGAGAAAGGAGAGGAGCTAGAAGAAGAATCGAGGGTGATCATAGTCGAATGGGTTGGACGAATGGAGAGGAAGAGGTGGTCAAAGAGAGAGAGACAGGAGTCTGTAGCTTGAATCATGACAGTGCCATTATTGTAAAGTGTTTCAGTTTCATAAACTTTTATTCGATTATAAAAATTTACATAATCATAAAAAGTACACTTTTATAAAAATCATCAGTTTTGTACAGAAATTCACGTGTTTATGGTTCATAAAACAATGCCCTGACGGGTTTTCATTACTTTTTTTAAAAAAGTCGATGTCATTTTGGCTTCGTGCGGGTTTACCGGTGACTGGAGATAAACAAGCGCTGGATATGTGCTTCTAAGACCGCTTGAACGAAGAAGGGGAAAAATCCATTTTTTCCTGGCTACGCTGTAGTATTTACAGAACAGTGTGACATGGACCGTTGATTGCTTGGAGGCCCCGTCACATGGACAACAAATCAGATTCCGAGACCAGTTATTCTGTTCCGGAAATGAGACCAAGCGGAAAAAAAGGTCGAACCGGAGTCTTGTCAATAGAAACTTTTCATAGTTCGAAAGAAAGAACGTTAGGTAGGGCTGTATCAGTTTCTCTGGTTGCAATAGGCTGATTTTTTCGTTTTGTGTTTTTACAATCTCAGCCTGATTGCGAAGTTCTCTTAAATGGCCCATGCATAGTTCTTTAAGCTGTTTCTTTGAAATGTCTTCTATTGAGGGAGGATCAAGAAAGTATTGCTCCCGATCTAGGTCTTGAAAAAATTTAAAAATGTAGTTGAGCCAGGGAATTTTCCTCCAGTGAGCTAGGCTAAGGCAATCGGCGATGAGAGAGCGTGTTATATGGGTTTCAGGATTGCACCATATGCGATGCCAAAGAATGAGAGGCTGGCAGCGTATGGTGTCTGTCACAAATTCCATCCCTAGCTCTCGATGTGAGGCTAAGATCGGAGAGCTTTGGGGAAGGGCCAGAACGTACTTAATAAAGGCGTTCTCCGTTACCTGTAGCTGGTTAATGTTTCCGTATCCCCAGATTCCTGCTCCGTAGCTAGCCACACTGTAGCACTTTGCATAGTATAACGTTAGCAGTTCGGAAGGGGCTGGTTTGCCGAGTTTCCTGGAAAAGGCACAGAGTGCTGATGTTGCTCGACAGTGTAATGGTGAGAGAACCATTAAAGATAGCGGAGGGGGACATTTTTAGCCGCTGTCCATGCGGGATAGATGAGGAGGCGGAGACGTTGAAGGAATTGAAGAAGCTGGTGGACCAGGAGGGGATGTCGTGAGTAAAACAAATGAAGTCAGTTTGAGCTTCCCTAGACGCCCGTTATATGAAATTGGTCAACAATGAGGGAATCAGAGAAAAGTTCAATGGCGGTGTGCTTGAACCGTTTTGCTGCTGCTTTGGACAGATTGGGGGGATACATGACTTTGAAGCAGTTAACTCCAGACTTAATTCGAATGGAAGCCATGATAGGGAGATGAGGGGTAGGGGGGAGAGAAAGGGGCCACTAGCGCAGCAATAGCATAAAGAAGTATAATAGGAGGAGGGCGCATATTCCGGAAGTCGAGTGAGAATAATCCAATAAAATTGTGGTCAGGAGGTGACTAGAAACGCAGAGCCAAGGATTCTGGTCCAACTCCCCTATAATACATAATTCCAGTGGGATAGAAGTCTAGCTTGACTCCAGTGGCAGAGTGGGCAGGGGACCATTAACGGGGCCAACTTGCCACCAGGGATTAGGCCCTCCAAGTATGGAATCCAGTATGTAAATGAGTGTCACCTAGTGGATCACAGAGGTAGGTACAAACATTTATCCTGACCTGGATCGAAACGCCGGCGAAGGCAGCTCTCCGAGCAGGTAGAGGGTCGCTGTAGTAGCTAACCCAGAGGGGAGGCTCGTGGGAGGCCTTACAAGTTAAGCAGAGACCCAGGAGGGTAGAGGGCAAGCAGAGCAGGACCAATAAGCAGGTACTATTGGACAAGTTAAGCAGAGACCCAGGAGGATAGAGGGCACGCAGATCAGGACCAATAAGGAGGTACTATTGGCCACCAGAGGTGAACCAGCTGACAAGAATAAAAGAGAAGTCCAGGACTGGTGACTGACCACAACGGTTCCAAGATGGCTGCCTCATTTGCTCATCCAGAGAGAAGGTTCATGGGATTGCCTTCTTTGTTTTCATTGCTCTTGTGCCCTCGGCAGGAGGAAAATGACCCGAGCTGAAAGATGGCTACCTGATTGTAGGCGGCTCCCTGGAGGGAATTTGAGCCTTCAGTCTTTCCTTTCAGTCATTTATTGTTATCATGAAATACCTTTTGAGGCTCAGCACATTTAACATTGAAGTAATTGTTAGCTTGAAATGGATCGGAATGGCCCTCAGGGAACCTTACTATCAGGGTATCTCTCAATTTGACCTGGAACCTCTTGAGGTTGCAGGGACCTAGCAGCGAACTCCTGTAGTATGGGACATGCCCACCTGCAAACCGGGATCTGGGGGGGAGGAGGGCGAGCTATCCGTGGAGCCTCCTGGGTTCCAAGGCTCCGATGAGGCTGGCCGGTCCAAGAGAAGGGAGAGGAGGAAGATATATATATCAACAGGTGGTCTTAGGGCCCCCGATGAGGCCGATGACCCGCCTGTGCCAATCAAATAGTTGCCCAAACCAAAGATGGCGGGCGACACAGGGGGAAAATGCAACAAGCTCCACCAGCTTTGCGGGAGCCTCAAAGACTCCCAGAGAGATCGAGAGCCCTGCTTTACCCAATCTGTTAGTTCCTGGAGGGAGGGGGCAGGCAGTCAACCACATAGCCGCAAAGAGCCATCCTGCACGGATGACTGGCAGCGCATCCAGAGATGTAGAGAGCCCACCTGGCTCAAAAGCGGCGAGTGCGGACGATCGCCTGGCCGCTCAGGGATGCGAGGAGCACGAGGACTCACCGCAGCCACTGGCAGTCCCCATGTCCCATCCTTGTCCCTCCAGCCTTCGATATTTACTCCAAGAAAGGGCAGTCTGGCCAAACGGCAGTCCACTGTTCCAGGCAGCGGCTGAGCCTTCCTCGCCGAGAGGGAGGCGGCAGGCGTTGGCGGTCTGGCAAAGAGCCATGTCTCGGACAAGCGTCTCGCGTCCAAACCCAGAGTCAGGGTCTGGGTGCCTGATCGATGAAGCGGGGTTGGTTGGTGATGAGAGACTAAATACGGCATCAAGGTCTTGAAGCAAGTCCATTGAGGAGGTATTGCGGAAGGAGAGAGAAACTTTCCGGTTCGAGGTTAATTGGGATTTCAGCTCATTAGAGTGATCTCAGCCTTGGGAGCTCCGTCTTGAGCTCATCTCCCTCCGGCGGCCATCTTCACGATGTTTGGTCTAGTCAGAAGCCAAACTCCAACCCCACAAATGTAAAGCACCTCTTTTTAGAAAGTCCAATATAATGCACCATAAACAGCTTACAAAACACTAACTTTTCTCTACTGTTTCATGCCCCAAAACAGATTGGTTTGTAATGGCATTAGGGGCATCTAGAAGGCATATTCAACATAGGTTATTTTTCCAACCCAAATTATTACTTGTTTTCATGACCCAGATTCTGAACCGACAAAGATGTGGGTGAATATATTTATCATCTACAGACATCACACAATCATGAAAGTGCTCTATTATATCATATATTCACCTTCAGAGGAACAGTTGTCAGATTGCTCTCTCAAATATATCTTCATTTTGTTTGCTGTAATAATATTCCTTGAAGGAATTCAGTCCAAATGTTAAGTAAATCTAAAGCACTCTACAGCACGGTGTCCCTCAGATAGGTCAGAATGTATTTTTTAATTTGCCAATTGACAATTTCTGAAGGCTGCATCTGCGATCAGCGCAGGGTGCCTGGAAGTTGAGAGCAGCGGAGTTCAAGTGTTAAAACACCAAGAATTAGGTCAAAGTAACATTAATGTTGAAGGAAACACACACTCTTTGGAAATAAACAGGCCGGATAAATTATTCTATACAATAATGACAAGTTAAAGAGAATAGTTAATAAATAACAGATATTCAAAGACTGATCAGCACGCCTGTAAAAAATTAGTTTGAGTTAGTTACTTATATTTGGAAAAAACAGTATGGGGACTTTTAGAGCATTCGTATGAGTGACTACCTAAGTTCTGTCTCCCAGTGGATCAATATTTCCCTCATTATCGTTTCAGAGAACTCTCCTATTCGACACAGTGTCTGCAGATCACACACTAATTATGCGCTTACTACAAGTAACTGATTTTAAGGGAAGACCCCTAACAAACGGTTCCAGTAAAGATCAAATCGAATTAAGTGTTGCTAAGAATAGAGATGAGTTGTTATAATTAAATAAAAACCTGCTTGACTGCAGTAATATTTTTCTTTAATGTATTTTTCCTAAATATATCTTATTCCCTCTATTGTGTATGTTGGATCAAGCAGCCAGTATCACTGCTGCAATATACACATACAAAAAAAAGGGTATGCCTAGATGTTGGACCCCTGCTCGCAGTGCCACTTAACTCAAGCTATCCTGGCTGATGAGGGGTGAAACCCCGAAACCGGTCCCAGGATGCTTGTTTCAGGTCCAGGGAGGACTTGGCCAGGCAGTTTGGGCTGGACTGTTCCCTTGGGGGGCAGGGTGAAGAGTGATTTGCTTATGGCTGGGTCCATACTGGGGTGAGGTGGCGAGCAAAATAACGATGGGTTTAACGCAGATCTGTGACTGGTGGCAAGTGTTTGAAAAGTTCCATCACTTCGTTCATCATTTTATTTTGTGATGTTGCAGCACACACGTACACTTTTTGAAATGAGAAGTGGGTTGAACCCGCCTCAGAACAGAAATTTGATTTTGAGTTGCACTAAATGTGGCTGCACACACAATTGTGCAAAGATAATGGTAAAGAATGTGTGTGCATCTATTAGAAGGGATAATGTTCTGTTTTATATTACCTTTTTGCTTCAATTCTATTTGCCATCAATTAACTTTTGGTATAGGCTGAAGTGCAAGTCTCCTTTATTCATTTTCACTACATAATGATGGAGGGAGGCCTGCAATTCTCACAAGGGGTGCAGCATGGAGGGAGACACAGAACACCTTCCCCTCTTCCTTGTTACAGACTAAAAGAGAAACTGAGGTGTCACTTGTGGCTTGGGCTGTTGCATCACATGAACTAAGCAATATTACAAGCGGCTGTATCAGATTTACTACTTTTCACCATCATCTATATCAACAACACCCTCCGTAAAATTACTCAAATTTTTGTCCTCACTCCAGATTACAAATGCAGTACCACATGTAGTTTCTTAACACAGATAACAGTACCGAAACAGTTATATTAACAATGTGAAGAGGAGGAAAACGCATTCCCAATATTCTGCCTGATGCCATTCCCAATATTCTGCCAGATGCCGCTAGAAAACACACTCAAGCCATGTCAACCAACATGGCAACTGTACATTTCTATGGTTAAAGATTATAGGTTTCAAGAGGTTTATTGCATTTACTAACGGTTCAGCAAGACCTTACTGCAGGATCCCAAGCAAGTAAAATTAAAAGATCACAATTAATCCTAGACTGCTAAACATGGAAATCCTGTCTGTGGGATGCTCATCAGTTTGTGCTGTACGAGGGAGCAATAGACATGTACTCACTCACTCACACATGGTGAAATAAGAGAAGAGCGGACAATAGGCTGCAATGACCGACCCACCTGGTCATACTTCGGGTCCGTACTAGATGTCCACAGCCGCCTCAGCCAGCAGCTCTCTTGAGGCGTCGGGCGGGACAGTGAGCGGGTTCTTCTCTTGCACCATGATGCTCCTCGGCCTCTGGAGCGCGCCTACGAGGATGCCTCGCCATGCTGCCTCACTGCGGCATCCAGATTTGACTTTTTTTTTACATTTTTTTTTAGAGTTTTATATAGCGCGAACTAGACCCGAACCGAATCAGGTATCAGAGCGCTTTACATAGCACAAGTTACGTTTTTTACATGAGGACACACACTTTCATTTTTAGGCACGGGGAGATTAAGTGATTTGCCTAGAATCACAGGAGGTTTTGGCGTCGTTGCCGAGACTCGAACCCAGATCCCCAGGTCCGAGGTCGAGGACATCCCTCCTCCAGGTCCAAGGATGCTGTCTCTTTGTCTGCATGGACACAGGGGGTTTAGCCTTGAAGCAGTTTTCATCTCTCTCTAGCCCATTACAGTGAAATCCAAGCCTCGTTTGCGGTGGGATGGAGGGAGGGGGACAGGGCCTCGGGAGTGATACCCAGCTACCGGCTGACCTCACACTTTAATTCCGCAGCAGCACAGATGGCTGAAAATCGGTTTCTTCATCTCCGTTAGCCATTCCCTCGATGCTCGTGCAGTTTGGGAAATAAAATTCATAATGCTGCACATAGAACTCCTGAATTGTGGGTTTATCTGCAGGGATGGCGTTTACCTGATCTGATGTGAATGCACATCAAGCTTCTACCTGGATATGGCGGTGGGAATACATAGTTCCCAAGACGCAGCTTTAAAAACAATAAAATAAAGTAAGGAAAAAAAGAGACATGATGCATCCAGCGTTAGCTACCCGAGGGAGGAGGGAGGGAAAGTGAAAGCATACCATGCGCGCATTGTCCTGAAAATGCCGGGAGCCGTACACGTGCACATCGCCTGTCCGGACACGTGCACATTTCCTGTCCCCCTTCCGCCGAAAAAGCCATGACAATAGATCTGGCCAAGGTAAGCAGCGCATGCCCTGTGTCTCTAGGCAAGGCCTTAAAACAAAACAAATGTGTCCTTGTGTAACATAACCGGTGCTCATGTAAAGCGCTCCAATACATTCGGGTCGAGTTTGCGCTATATAAACCCGAAAAAACACAAAAAAAAACGCAAGAGCAGAAAATGCCACTTCAACATTTTACAAGTTTTCCGCTATACACCTTTCTGAAAAGGAAGTGTTCTTCTGTAGGGACCTCTGCCACTGCTGAGCAATAACTATAGTTGGGCAAAATGAATCACTATGCCTAGAAAGCCAGGTGGGATGCCTAACTTCGAACTTCATGAAAAAGTACAAAGTTGACTGACTGCCTGAAGCATAGTTCCACTTCACCCAACCCCGTACCCGCTGCTGCATGCTTTGCCCAACTAGTACAGGACAACAGGATGCAGGAAAGTTCCCTGGTGTCACTCAGAGCCTGTACTAACCAGACCCTCCAGGATTTCGCGATTTCGCAATTTTGCGGTTTGCTGTGAAATTGGCACTTTTGTAAAAATGCCGTGATTTTTACAAAAGTGCCCGCGAAATCGGCACTTTTGTAAAAATGCCGCGATTTTTACAAAAGTGCCAGCGAAATCGGCACTTTTGTAAAAATTCCGCGATTTTTACAAAAGTGCCAAACACCTTAGTATTGTTCATTTTCTTATGTATTTTAATTGCATATACCTTTTTGGTAGCATTGGCTATCCTTCATCACCACTCACTCCTTCAAGATCTAAGCTAAAATAGTTACAAGCCCCCTTTTCATGGGTCTAGGATATCTTAGTGCTTGTTAATAACCTTGGTGCCCTTATGGTTAGGTCACAGCTATAGAAATAAAATACAAATCTGCCAAGTAGATGAAATCATCTTTATTCAACCATGTTAATGTTGTACTGTACTGCAGAAGTTATACAGTGCTTCTTACTCCTGAGAAGGCAAGAAAGCTTCCCGAATTATATCTTATTCCTGTGCACCCCTTTGGAGTTACTCGATGTAGTTGGCCACACATGGGAGGTGTTGTGTGAAGGATGTGAGGTTCAAAGATATTCTTTAAACAGGGTGAGGTGTACATTGCTGTGCACATGCATGAGTGTTGTGGAGTATGTTATAACAGACCTATTTGTGTTTACCAGCTTTTTATATAATTGGTCATCTGCATTATGGTATTATGTGTGTGTGTGGGGGGGGGGCTTACCAATTGTGCTAGTGCTCTCTGGGACACAAAGTGATGGTCAATTCTTATTTTGCAGGAATTGAATTACATAGCTTGGCTGCTAGTGGGTAACTTTTTTGAAGGGAGGAGTCATCAAAAGGGGATGCCAATCTAGATCAAACGGGGATAGATACCTTAATGCTGCTAGTGCAATGGTGGCCTAGTTCTATTCACACCCTCCAATGGAATACTCTGCTAAAAAAGTTTCCTTTGATTTAAGGCTGAAACTGAGTGATTATGAGTAAAAGAAAGTGCCGCAAAAATGCCGCTAAATTTCCATATTTGTGCCGCTAAATTTCCATATATGTGCCGCTAAATTTGCTAATCCATGCCGCTATATCCTGGGGGGTCTGCTAACCATGAGTGACAGTAGGAAAACGCAACAACCACCACTAAGATATCACATCATAACATGTTCCTTTTGGCAGAAGTCACCCAAGGACTTCAGCCAATGTGGAATGAGTGGGAAGAGCTACAACAACTAAGATCAGCTGCAGGTTGGCATGCCTGTAGCTATGGGAAACACCAAATACATCGGTGTTAACACATCGCGGTGCCATCGCACCGCGATTTTTACATCGCAGGAGCGTTGACATAGCAGCCTTCTACTGCGCATGCTACAAAGGCACGATGCCATTAACATCGCATGCAATTACATCGGTAATTGCAGCCTCGTGCTGGAGACCTGCCCCACATAGCGAAAATGCAGACTGTCACGTACTTTACTTTCCCCTAAACAATTACAAAACCGGTGGCAGGTGCACATAGCGAAAATGCAGACTGTCACGTACTTTACTTTCCCCACAGGCCGCGTGCACGATGCCACATGCAATTACAACGGTAATTGCAGACTCGTGCTGGAGACCTGCCCCACAGGCCACGTGCACTTAAATGCTGCCCCATACATCGGTAATTGCAGCCTCTTTGCCCCACAGGCCGCGTGCACTTAAATGCTGCCCCAGGAAAATGCAGACTGTCACGTACGTTACTTTCCCCACAGGCCGCGTGCACTTAAATGCTGACAGTACCATGCTGTGATGCCACATGCAATTACATCGGTAATTGCAGACTCGTGCTGGAGACCTGCCCCACAGGCCGCGTGCACTTAAATGCTGACCCATACATCGGTAATTACAGCCTCTTTGCCCCACAGGCCGCGTGCACTTAAATGCTGCCCCAAGGAAAATGCAGACTGCCACGTACTTTACTACAGGTGACAGGTACACTTAAATGCTGCGAAATAAAGGACTAGTGCTAGCCAATAGCTCGTCCAGGTTTTAGGATTAATATCACAACAAAAAAGCGTGAATGTGTCCAATCCTCCAGATTGTGTTTTGTTGGAGTCTAGAATCAATGTAGAAGAGACGTAGACGTATTTTTACTTTTTGTACCCTTGGTACCAGCCAACATATTGTCCCTTATTGCTCATAAACCATATATGCACTTACTGTAGTTGTTTTTTTTTGTGTGTTTTTTTTTAACTAGCTACGCCCGCAGGTGACTGCAAATCGTCCAGAGTTAACCATAAAAATATCTTGGTCACATGTTGAGGAAGTAGGCATTGCCCTGAAGTCTTAACACTGCTTACATTTCAACTTAGGTGCTCCTTTCATCCTTGCGGTTCAGCGGGACATACGGGACATACGCGGGACATACGCTTTATTGCTGTGCCAGCTGATTTAGCGTGCTGTTTAATGCATTCTCTTTGATCAGTGTGACAGGCATGGAGTGTGGTGATTATGACTCTAGGGTGAAGCTTTGTGTTGTGCTTCATGCTGCCCCGGGCTTTCGTTCCACAAGGTTGAGTGACGGAGTACAGGTTGTTCAGTATATGAATAAGCACACTTTTCCTTTACCTCTCATGTTAAATTGCTCGATCAAACCCAGCCAATGCAGCAATATACTGTCTCTGCTAAATATATATTTGTTCAGGGGTTTTAGCCATGTGGCGCCTACGCCACTTTTGTTGCGAACTTTGTATCCCAACTACAGCCGACCTTATTTCATAGGGGTCCAGGGGTGTCATGAGATGTTTTCTGTGCTCCGTAGAGAGCCAGGTCATCTCTATATGCTCCAAATACTCAGTTATGGAGGCTTCGTTGTTAGCAATGCGTGTGCGCGTTGTCATGTCACGTGATGTAACCACTGCGATGTGACACGATGGCCAATGATATGGCCGCATTAGCGTCGCAACAACGTGCGATGCTAACAATGGCGATGTAAGCGCCGTCGCGATGTAAATGACGCGCTGTAAACGCGCGCGAAATCAAAGTAAACGATGGATCGTCATACAACCTGTAGCTATGCATGGCAGCAGGAATGATACTACTGCCCTGAAGGGCCTTTTCATTATCCCTTTGTGTTTTTAAACACTTTGAAGGACAAAGAGCTCAATAACTTAAAAAAGAAAACAGAAGTTCGGAGTGTTAAAACTTCTCACATTTCTAGTAATAAGATATCCTGTTTATTCAAGCTTCTTCAATTGGGCTGGGTGGTCCCAGGTTCGGCAAGTATCCTAAAATCATTAATCATGACCCTGACACAATATCTCATCACAGTGGCCAATAATTCTCTGTCCAACAAGGGGTGCCTAAAAACGTAATATCCGTAATTAACCATGGTTCTGAAAACACATCTAATTGATCAAAAGAGTACAAAAGGTGTGCAAATTTCCTTTTTGCAGTTTGTAAAGTTTTCTTTAAAGCTGAACAAAAAGCAGGAGAAATATTGTGCCAAAAGTAGTATTTTTATAGCAGAATGATTTGTGAGGAAACTTCATTGCAAGGCATTTTCGCAGAAAGAAATATCATTGCAGTGAAGTTGGAACTCTTGGAAAACTTTGTAAACTGGAAAAAGCGCGTAGACAGCATCCTAGGTGAAGTTGGAATCCTCACCCACACCTACAGAAAACTAGAAAGGAAAGTTACTTAACAATAGAAGCTTGTACAGAAACGAATCTTACACTCCTGTGATGACACTTATGGTAATTTTAGGGGTTTCCTTTGTGAATATCATGAAAAGCAAGTTATGCGGTATAGAAGATAATTAAGTTCACAATTCTGACACTATCACAACCTTGAAAACTTACAACATTACCAATCATGTCTCCTGGGAGAGATGAGAAATTTCAAATGAACCATCAGGCATACAAACTGGAATATGCCATCTTCATCAAAGGTGGAAATCTTTACAATATCCGTAGGCGTACAGTCCTTTCCTCACCCATAGATATGACAATGAAAAAGCAAAAATATGCACAGAGGTCAAATAATTTCCTCCTGCAGTGCATTCTGCCAATTGTCAATTAAAGTGTAGAGTACACTTGTGTGACATAGCTTCCATGTTGTGTAAACAGTATTTGAGCAGTGAAAAAGGATATGTGGTGGGGCGTGGCTTGAGTTGCCACAATATGGCCATGTCTGTCTAAGGCTCCTCGCATTTACCAGAACCCTTTTGTCGTCAGAGCAGATCTGCGGAACTTTGGGGCCCATGGACTGATTGCTGCATCGGAGCGGGCCATTTTTCTTTTTCAAATTGACGCTCCCCTTCGACCTATTGCTCTGTGCCTCGGTCCCCTCACAATTCTCGGCAGTGCCCGTCGTTTTGCTCACTGCGGGACACTGCTTTTATTGCCTGAGGTGCCAGTTGACACCTGTCCATAGCAATCAGCAAGTGCAATCACTGAGGACAGAAAGTAAGATGTCTTTCATCTCTTGTACACAGGATGTGACTAATGACCAAAACACAAGACGACGTCTCTCTGACACAGGTTACAATCGATGCGTTAATTAGCCCCCGGCAGGCACAGTGATTTCCGCTTCAAAGAAAAGTGATGTTCATAATGGAGTCCTTCTCGCAGCTGAGTTGCAGTGAAGGGTGGCAGGAGGCATATTCCCAGCAGCTCACGCCGATGTATGCCACAAATTTTCCTTCTGGAGCCTGCAGCACCTACTAAACTCATGCGGAAGCCTCCTGCAATCAACGCTGTTTTTTAGGTTTCGCCCTGGCGTTGCAACTGCATAGCAGTTGCTCCGCCCAGGGCGAAATCTCATGATCCTACATAGGGGCTTTGGTCCCGCCTCTGTCTCCCATTGGCTAGGTCCATAAATGGAGGCTAGCCATTGGGAGACAGAGGCTGTCAATCACGCTTTCCTGTGAAAACGTGATTCGGGGGCGTTTCTCTGTCTTTTTTTAAGTCCCGCCCCTTTGTCCTGGGCCACGCTGTCATTGGCTGCCGGCCCGGGACACCCCCGTGACGTCATTCCCCGGGCCGCGCTGTGATTGGCTGGCCGGCCCGGGACCTGACTTGTTTCTGATTCTCACCTAGAGCACCATGGTGTGCCAAAATGTGGATAAATATTTTTCTAATTACGGGGATTTTGTTTGGCTCTAATTGTACTTGCGTTTTACTGAAAATGTTACAGGTAAGACATGTCACAAATAAGCACACTCGACCCTTGGTAATGTCTTACATTAACAATCCGAAAATGTGGTAACTAGGTAAAATATGATAAGGATCGCATCTGCCCCGTCTTTCACTGTAATGCCAAACGTTTTAAAATCGCAAAATAAATAAATAAACTGTAATAATGACTACGCTCCCACGACGGGGCAGCAGGGAACAGTGAGAGAATATCTACGTACACAAAAAGCCTGATTACTGTTATTTTGCTTGAGACCTAACTGGTGGCGGCCGCCATCTTGGGCAGTAATGCCCCTAAATCATGATGTAACCAAGGCATGAATTACCAAAATGTAAGTTAGTGTGAACATCACTTGACCCAACACAACCTGCGCAATGGATAGTTTATCCATACATTAAAACACATACAGAATACGATTTTGATATGTGTATGAAGGTGTAGTTGACTCTCGCTGCGGAGACTCTGATACTATAAACATGAATAGGTTTCACTTCAAAATGGCATTGCTCGTCGCTATCCACTAGATAAATCTGCAAAGATCAGCTTGTGGCATACCTCGAGTCCTATGTCTGTGTCCATTGTCCGTGTTACTTAACAAAGATGGCTATAATAGGATTTCCCTATAGATGTCGCTGTGCAACTTCCTGTTAGCAGATTCACTTCACACACACATTTGTGTGTTTTCGGGTTTTCGAGATGTCGCTAGAGACGGTTCCAAAGGATCTTCGGCACCTACGTGCCTGCCTGCTCTGCTCGTTGGTAAAGGTAAGTCCTGGGCCCAACAACAACAGCTACTACTACTCCTCCAGATCTAGCAAACCACCTGTGCCTGCATACTAATCCCCCATCGCGAATCCGTACATATCAACATTTGAGAAAACCTTAGAGGGAGATTTAGACAAAAAAAGGTTATTGATTTCCTGATAGCATCAACATCTATTTAATTGGATGGAGAAACGCAAATAAGAGAAAGGTAAAATAACAATGTTTCGCTTTAAAATCAATTAAGCAGACTTAAATTGGGAGTGCTGTCTTCTATGATTGTTACTTCGCGCAGTACCCCACAGACTGCACCGCACAGAATATTGGGACCATACGGGAAATTCGTGGTTAGTTTATTTACATATGTAACTCCACTACTATTTAACGCTTTGGCCACGTCATGGACTAAACCATTAGGCACGAGATATTCCTTGCTACGCCCGCACCCAAACATCGTAAAGCAGTGTTGATCTCTGAATTCTTATTATCACTCCAACCCAACCGCTGCCAGATCCATCTCAGTGCCACACCAGTTAGGTTGCATATGACTCCATGGAATGGCAAACGACACTTTCTACTGCAGGGCTTTCGACTGAAAAATAATTGTATTGAGTGTTGTTAGCCTGATTGTCTTACTTGACATGAACGAGTAATGCAGTAGGTTAAAGACTCAGGTCTGTAAAATGATTCCCCTTATAATCTGATGTAATCCAGTAACTTTACACCCAAGGGGGGTGTGCGGGGGGGGGGCGGGGTGTTCGGTTCTAGACTTTAGACATTTAAAGTGCCTAGCCACCACCAGACCCACCACATATCGTTACCTCTCGAATCATTACACAACTCACCATAGTGCTGCTTGTAATGTTACTAACATAATATAATAACAGTTGGCTTATACCCTGCCAAACCAGATTTGACCTATCTTATCGGAAATTTGCGAAAGATTAAGCGATTGACATTGTAAATGACAATGCCATTTATTTATCTGTTTTCAAAACCAACACATAAATAAACAATTTGTCATTTACAATGCCAATAGCTCTAACTTTGTCAAAGGCGAAACCGTTGCATTGTAAATGCTTGTTATTTTTTCTCTCCTCAATGTTGTGGCAACTTTCCTCACACGATTTGCTTGAAGAGCACTCTCAATGGCCCTGCACATAGCCTGAACAAACTTTAAGCTATTTGTGGGACCAATATCTTCACCTCACCGGCGCATAATTAAACTGTTAGAGGCTTCACTGACTGCACAGGATGGTCTATCCTTTGTAATAGCTGTGACTAACTCTGTGCGCTTGGCTTTCTGTGCTCTTTTAGTTTTTGTGTTCTTCAAAGCAATGCCCCTCCATAATCAACTATGGTGGTTACTAATGGACCTTTTTTATTGTCTGTTTCCTTTCTAACGTCCCTCTGATCTTTTTGGAACCTGTTTTTGTCACCTTGCATACTTTACTGGAGTCTATTGCTGTAGGTTTTACGGCACAGACTCATCCTACTTCTCCTTCTGGTTGGTTCTTACTGGCTGCCTTAACAAATCCATCTTCTCTCCTGTGCGTGTACCTCTTGTCTATACTCATCCTTATGGAGTCCTCTTCCTCCCTTAGACAGAAGAATACTTCTACAGCTATGTCTTCTCTCCGCAAAGACTCTACTACAGCTGCCTCTTCCAAACACCAAAAGAAAGAACCTAACACTCCTACCAAATTCCCACTTCCTATCACTATGAAAGAGCTTAAGCTCATGAAACCTTTTGTTATAGATAGTAATGCTACCATTCAAAGGCTAGAAGAGAAATGGTCCAGCCTAGAATCTAGAGTTTCTGCAATGGAACAAAGGATCAGTGATACTCAGGATGGGATCCCTCAAGTTGCAACCATGTCTAAAGAGATTGCTCTCCTCAAGGTGCAGACGGGGTACTGAGAAAACCACAATAGGCGCAACAATCTTCAAATTTACGGTATTCCTGAGGGAGAACAAGGATTTGATATGCTTGCTGTTAGAACTGGGGGTCTCTAGTTGGCAATGGTATACACCTTTGACCAAATAGGGACCCTTGCTTCTAAGTCAGGGAAAGGGGATTACACTACTGGTTAACCCCTGCTCACCCCCTTGGTAGCTTGGCACAAGCAGACAGGCTTATCTCAGAGGCAGTGTGTTAAGCATTTGTGAACGCATACAGTAAAACAGTGAAAACACTACAGATGGACACAACAAAGGTTTTATAAAAATAAGTATTCTTTATATAGACTTAACACAAGACCACAAATGACGAAAATCCACAATACAGTACTTAAAATAGACTTAAAGATGGTAGAAGTTACTTAATTCAAGTTGGTGATGAATGCGACAAAGTTCTCACAAAAGTACCTGGATGCTTAACGCAAAACAAACAAAAGGTTCACAGGGATGGAGATGCGTCAGTTCCTTGCTTCGTGGGAGGTGATGCGTCACGCCTCAATGCTTGCGCAGGGTAGGGGATGCGTCTTGTTCCTTACCGGAGAGGAGGTGATGCGTAGATTCTCAAAATGGCGCCTCGATGCGACGCGACAATCCGGTGCGAAGCGATAAGATGGCGCCCTTTATGCGACGACGTGAAGATGATGCGTGCACGCCCAGCAGCCGTGCGGCGAACTCTGTAGCTTTGGAGCCGCGACAGGCCCTGCGACATGCTTCTCCGGTGATGTGATGGCAACCTTGCAGCAGCGACACACTTCTCCGGTGATGCGACGGGTAACAGCTTTGACGAAGGCACGCTTCTCTGGTGATGAGGCGGCAACCTCCGCGGCGGTGACACGCTTCTCCAGCATTGCGACAGCAACAGCTGCGACTGCAACACGCTTCTTCTCGATGCGTCGCGCTTCCAGCTCCCAGCGACACACAGGCTTCTGCAGATAGAATTCTCAGCAAGAAAATTCAGAGGGGAGCTCATGCTGAAGTCTTTTGTCCCTGAGACTTCAGCAGGAGGCAAGCACAAGTTCAAGCCCTTGGAGTAATATTCTGCAAGATGATGAAAGTTCTTTGAAAGTTCCTTCTCCTTTTCTTGGCAATAAAGAAACCACTGCGGACCAACCCAGCAAACAGCACATTGGCAGAGGGGCAGTCCAAACTCCTGCAGCTTCCTTGGTTCTTCTCTTCTATTTATACTGCAAAATCCTTGTCCTCTGAAGGCAGAGGGGCCTTTGCCTAGTCTAAACAGTTCTGGTCAGTTTTGGAGTACTTTGTTGACAAGACTCCTTCTTTCCTTTCACAGTGTAGGCCTGGGACATCAGACACACCACAGGAGTTGGAGCCAGCATTGTGGAGTGAAGGCACAGCCCTATTCAGGTCCCAGGTGCAACTCCTCCCTCCCATCTGCATGCAGCGCTCTCTATTCAGCCTTGTGCTGACACACCCTGTCCCTGGAATCCCCCAGCCCCTGTCACTCAAACTCCAGACAAGGAATACACAACCTAGCAGAGGCAGGCTTGGACAGTTAGGCAAGAAAATACCTACTTTCTAAAAGTGGTATTTTCAAACACAGAATGTAAAAATCCAATTTTACTAAAAGATGTATTTTATCATTCTGAGTTCAGGCATACTATATTCAAATTTCTACCAGTTAGGATTATAAGATATAATAATCAAACTGCCCATTCTGGTCTATGGGGAGCAGGTAGCCTTGCAATAGTGAAAAATGAAAATGGTGGTAATTCACTATAAGGACATGCCCCACACACACCATGGCATGTCCTACCTTATACTTACAATGCACCCTGCCCTTGGACCTACCTTGGGTCTGATATAAAGAAAAGGGAAGGTTCAGGGACTGGCAAGTGGGTGCACTTGCCAAGTCAACATGGCAGTACTAGACTGCACACAGGGTCTGCAATGGCAGGCCTGAGACACACTTTACAAGCTGCTTCTGTGGGTGGCACAACCAGTGCTGCAAGTCCACCAGCAGCATTTGATTTACAAGCCCTGGGCACACATGGTGCACTGGACTAGGGTCTAACAAGTAAATCAAATAATCCAATAATGGAGCCACTAATTAATACATCAATTTAACATAGGGAGCACTTGCACTGTGGAACTGAATAGCAGTGGCACAGTGCCCAAAGCATCTAACCAGCAAAACATATCAAAAACAGAGGAGGCAATCAGTAAAAAATGGAAGGGAGACTCACGCCAATGATGCCAGGTCTAACACTCTCCTTTTTGAAAATTCATTTTCCTAAAATTGTTGGTCACAAAGACGGCACTAATCTCAATTTGCAACGTCCCCACCGCATTGGCCCTAGATCCGGAGGTTCCTCATTTAGCTCAACAGTTAATCGCCCTAGAGGGATAATTGTTCGATTTTTGGAGTACACTGAACTGTTAATGGTCCTCTCAGTGGCTAAACTCCGAAAGCAGATGTTATGGTCTGGTCAAAAAGTCTTCTTCCAGGATGTGGCACATGCAACTGCTGCTCGTCGCAAATAATTCCTGTCTCTTCGCCCAGCTCTTTGAACAATGAACGATAGATACGGTCTGGTGCATCCTTGCTTTTTTAAGGTTACATACAAAGACCGCTCTTACTCCTTCGATTGTCCTGAGGATCTGCGTCAGTTTATATCTCGTCATAATGAAGATGAGATGGACTTTGGAGGACCCTGAACATTTTCACGTTTTGTCTAGAGTTTGCCAACTTCTCCTTTTCCATTAATATGGTCTGAAGACTTTGTCTTCCCTTGGTTGCCACCAATTACAGTTTGCGGTTTACTTGTTGATTGTCGTAATTTATTCATCCTCTCTAGGTGGTCATTTCTCTCCTCTCCCTTTGTTTTTTTCCTTTGTTTTTCTCCACAGATGTCCTCCCTCCCGTACAGATTAATTCCTTCGATGTTTCTCCCCTCCTACCTCCCTATTTCGCTCTCACTGTTTACAGTTGTTTCCATTGTTTGGTAAGTGTTAATTTTTTCCATATGTGGCCAAATTTATTGTTGTTGGTTTGTTTTTAATTTTTAGCATTCTATGGTTCCTTTTTCTATGCTGTTGGCTCCTCCTCCTGTACTACTCCATTCTGGGTTCCTCTTCTTATTTTTCTTAACTATTGGTTTCTGTTTGATAAGAATCACCCTCCCCACCAGTTACCTTTGTTCAGCTATTGGCTTGTTTTACCTTGATATGTTGTTAGTCCCCCCTCCTGTGCTATTTTCTACTTTGCTCCCTGTTCTGCTTCTTTTCTTATAGATATGGGTTCCGATTGCTTCTGGATGTCTTGCAGACTTTGCCGTCTATCTTTGTTTTGCAGCTCTCCGCCTCCACATGATATTCTTTTTCCTCTGGATATGTATTATGTCATTCTTGACTGAAGTCCTCCGACCTCACGTCAACCTCTCTCTATCATCTAATCTCTCTCCCTTTACTTTCCTTTTTCTTTTGTTTTTTCCTCTTTCTGTCTCTTCCTCTCTGATCTCGGTCCCTTTTCTTTCCTTTTCTCGGTTTCTGGTAAACCCTTCTTCTTCTAGCACCTGTTCCTTCTGGTATCTTCCCTTTTCTTTCCCTCCTTTCTTTCCTTTCTTTCCTTTTTTCTGTTTCTTTCTATATTCTTCTTTTAATCTCTTCAGCATATTGTCTCAGATTATTTCCAATATTTTCTTTCCTCTTTGGTTAATTATTACTCTATAACTATCTCCTCCTATTTGTTTCTACTATTCACTTTCCTGCTTACAGTTTTACTTATTGAATTTGCAAGTTTTTGCATGTTTTCATCTCACTTTAACCAGTTTTAAATTGCATATGTGGTACTTAATGCTCTTTTTTTGTTATTATGACTGATAATGTTCGTATAGTTTCCTGGAACGTGAAGGGTCTGCGCAATCATGTTAAGAAGCAGAGGGTACTTACTCATTTATCTAGGTTGAAATGTAAAATTGCGATGCTCCAAGAGACTCATCTTAATGACAATCATATTAACTCTCCTAAAAAGCAAAGGGTTGGTCATGTTTACTGTTACCCGGCTAAGGATGGGAAAAATTGAGTGGTGACCTTATTTCACAAATCTCTTTCTCTTGTTCTAGATAAGGAAGAGAAAGATGTGGATGGCAGATGGCTTCTTCTACATTTTACTTTAAATGGTTCCCCTATCTCTCTTCTTAACATATACGCCCCACTGGTGTTGACTCACAATTCTGTCAGTCCATGTCTCACACTCTTCATTCATGTCCTCCTGACACTAACTTATTGGTGGGAGGGGACTGTAATCGGGTCATGGATCCCTTTACGGATAGAACATCTACTGCTAGATATATTACCAACAAAATGCAAAAAAGCTTTTAAATACGATTCACTCGAGGGGTTTGGTGGATGCTTGGAGGATATTTCACCCGGACACCTTAGAATACACATATTTTCCCCTACCCATAAATCTTCATCCAGAATAGATGATATTTTTTTAAGTCCTCTTCTCCTTCCTAATCTAAGTAATGCTAAAATTGGTTCTATCCTTATTTCCGATCATGCCCCCGGTTCTGATTAACTTAGATCTTCCTTCCGAGCCTTTGAAGCCGCGTAGATGGCGTTTTAACAATTATTTACTTAAGGATACCACTTTTTTGGAGCGTTTCAAAGAGTTTTTGTTGGACTTCTTCCTCAGGAATGTTACTCCAGATATCCCTTTCCACACTATCTGGGATGCCTTTAAAGCTACAGCTAGAGGTTTCATTATTGACAATGTTGCGGTAAAAAAGAAATATATCAGAGACTCAGCTTCCTTGTTGGCCTCTATTGAGCAATTGGAGCACTCCTATTTTTCCTCTAAAACTGAGGATTCACTCAAGAAATTAGTCCAAGCTAAATTGTGTTTTAATCGAAAATCGACAGAAGATGCTTCTGGAGTCCTACTTCAAATTAATTCATTTCATTTCATTAAACTTTATTCGGTTCACATAATAGGAAACCATAAAAGTTACATAATACCATTAAATTACAAATCCTCTATAAAAATATGCAAGACACAAAATACATTCCCAAAACATACAGTACAGTAATTCCATTATGTGTTCAATTATTAAAAAGAGGAGGGCATCGCATTGATTCAATTGTTTAAAAAGTGAATTCATAAAATACGTCATCCAGATCCCTTAGGGTTCCAAACATTTTCTGAACCTTAATGAACATTTCAGAAATCCAGCCACGAACATTCTGGTTTTAATAGTTGTAAAAAAATAGAGAGCGGGCATACCTGTATAAAATGTAACTTTTTTAAAAGAGATTTTAAAAAAACCTCCTTGGGGTTGCATAAAATTTACAGAAGAACTCAAAGTGCAGCAGATCCTGTGGAGACATATTGTCGCAGCCACAGGGTGCTAGCACTTTGCCTTTGTAACTCCCCTTCGGAACAGCTAATAAAAGATTGGCGTTTGAGCGAGGTGGTGGCAGCGCCTTGCGATTGCGCTTGGAAAAATTAAGGCGAGCAGACTGCGAGTGATTCTCTTCTGCCCTCCTTTTCTGCACAGCACTAGCGCAGCAGGCGCTCTTAACCTTTTTAATCCTCCCCCCTGCTCCCCGGTCCACCGCGGCTTGCCAGTGCCGATTGTGTGGAGGGACAGGTCGGGCGCCATCTTGGGAGTCCCGGACCCCTACTGGAACGGAGTTAGCGCTCCAGCTCGGGGAGGGGCTTGTGCATTAAATGGGGATGCCCCCTAGGACGTGCAGCGGCCGCGCGCAGCGGGCGCGCCGTCTGCACGCCGAAGGAGCGCCAAAGGAGGGCCCGTCTGTGCCCGTCCGTGTCCCGGATGGGCCCAGGGCCTGCCACTCTGCTCAACGATCTCTGGGGATGGCCATCTCAGAGACACGCAAGTACTCGCGCCATGTTCTTTGGAGACTTGCTCCCCCCGTCAAGGATGTGCCTTGTACACGTGCGGATTTGGACTGTGTTATGTCCAAATGCCCCACCTGTGGTTTTCTTCCCCAACCCTCCCCCCCCCGTTTAGTCAATAACGCTTCTGCTACCAACATTAGGGCGGGATTGATTAACGCTAGATCTGCGGTTAGGCATGCCGCTGAGATCTTTGAACTACTGGTGGACGGCCAGCTGGAGGTACTGTTCCTCACGGAGACATGGATGACCAGTACTTCCGCTCCCAGCGTAGAACTTGCTGTCCCCAGGGGGTTTAAGATTGTTAGGGTGGATCGACCCTTGGGTAGAGGGGGGGGGATTAGCAGTTGTTTTCAAAGAAGAGTGGAGCTTTGCTTCTGAGCCTCCGATTGCGGATGTAGGGGGTGAGGTTCTCCACTTTTCCATCAAAACTTCCCCCCATTTTACCTTAGGAGGTTCTCTGATTTACAGGCCCCCGGGCCAGGCTACCCACTTCCTGGACTCCCTAGAAGAATATTTAGTGCCGCGGGCCTTAGGATTTCCTAAGTTTCTTTTGGTCGGCGACCTAAATATTCACATGGATGTTCCTGACTCCCCTGAAGCCCGCAGGCTTGGTGAAATTCTTGAGCTCGCTCAGCTCAAGCAATGGGTGACTGCTCCGACGCATACGGGTGGTCATCTGCTTGATTTGGTATGCTCTAATTTCCCCATTCAGTCCGTGATTGTTGAAAAAACTACCTGGTCCGACCATGATCTGGTCAGGTTCATGTGGGAGATTACAGAGCTTAGTCTCCCACCCTCTATTTTTCACTCCCAAAAGATTAATCTGCCTGCGTTTAGACAGGCCCTGGCTAAAACTCGCCCAAAATCTAAGACGCTTCTGGTCGATGCGGTCTGCGAATTTAATGAGTGGGTACGGCAGGCGGCTACTGCCTCCACGAAGCGAACCACGCTGACCAGAGCTAGACGCTCCCCCTCTCAACCTTGGTTCTCCCCTGAACTTAGGGAGCTGAAACTGGGGTGCAAAAAACTTGAATGGGCGTGGAGACGTGTATATAGCCCTGAGGCTAAATCCGCCCTACGGCTCGCCCAAAAAGATTACTATGCAGCAATTAAGGTAGCTAAGGGGAACTACTATGCAGGGCGCATCGCCAAGGCAGATAACAACAGCAAAGAGATCTTTGCTATTGTCAAAAGCTTTGTGGCACCTGTCGCTGAGGCTGTCTCCTGCCCGCCCTCGACGCAATGGTGCGAGGAGTTGTCCACCTTCTTTATCACCAAAATAGCGAGGATCCAGCAAGACCTTTTAGTGGCTCTTCCCGCCGACTGCTCTGCAGCTGGCATGTGTCCCTCCCTATGCCCATGTTCTGGACAGCAATTTATGAACTTTGCGCAAATTACGGAGGGTGTTACTCTCCCCCTACTCCAGTCCCTGAAATCCAGCTCTCCAGCCGACCCGTGTCCAGCCCGGGTGCTTTCGGACGTAGCAGAAACAGTCTGCACTGAGATCACGCAGATAGTGAATCTCTCCCTGGCTGCGGGCGAGGTTCCTCTTGTTTGGAAACAGGCCAAACTTCTGCCGCTTTTGAAGAAACCGGGACTGGACTGGTCGGCTCCTGGGAATTACCGTCCCATCTCCCTTTTACCGGCACTCACGAAAATCTGTGAGAAGGTGGTATTTCAACAATTGGAGAGCTTTGTTGAAACCTCCAACGCCCTCCACCCTGCTCAATCGGGCTTTAGGGCTGCATACAGCACCGAAACGGCCCTGTTGGAGATGAGCGAGGCCATTCGGGACTGTTTAGACGGAGGTGGCAGAGCGGTCCTAATTTTATTGGACCTCTCTGCCGCGTTCGATACCGTCCCCCATGAGCTTCTCCTTGGCCGGCTGTCTGCCATAGGCATTGGGGGGGTTGTGTTAGACTGGCTGTCCTCTTTTCTTTCTGATAGGACCCAGCAGGTCTGGATGCCTCCCCATGCCTCTGAGCCCAAACCTCTGCTTACAGGGGTCCTGCAAGGATCCACTCTTAGCCCCTTACTGTTCAATGTTTACATCACCCCCCTGGTCTATCTAGCGGAACAGGTTGGGGCTAAGATCATAGGGTATGCAGATGATACCCAACTGCTGTTCACTTGGCCAGATGATAACCTGGATACGTCTACAGTCCATCTGTGTTTGTCCTCTGTATTTCGCTGGTTAACGCAGGCCCAGTTGAAATGCAATGAGGACAAATCCGAAGTGCTTTTTTATGGTTCTTTCCCCCCCTCGTTTATGAGCACTCTGTGGCCTTATAACATTCCCAGTCCGAAAGAGATGGGGAGACCTGCCAAAAATCTTGGCATTTGGTTCGCAGAGGATCTCAGATTCGAGTACCACATTAAAAAGCTTACTGGCACTTGCTTTGCCACTCTAAGAATGCTCCGCAAATTCTTTCCCTTGCTCCCGAGGGATGCTAGGGAGTCTGTTGCTCGGGCGCTCATACTGGCTAGGTTAGACTATGCAAATGCACTGTTCAGTGGCATTCCCTCATATCTGGTGAAACGCCTGCAAATTATCCAGAATGCGGCTGTCCGTCTATTATTTAATATCCCCAGATGGAAGAGCGTCCGCGCGGAGATGCGCACACTCCACTGGCTTCCTGTTGCACAGCGCATCTTGTTTAAATCTCTGGTGCTGGCGTTCCGTGCTACTCATGATCAGGGTCCCCTGTATCTGAGAAAAAGATTCACTAACTATGCCCCTGCACGCACCCTGAGATCCTCCACTTTGTTTAAATTGTCCCTTCCCCGCTTTAAACGTGCCAGACTTGGCGGCCAGTCGATTTCTGTGGTTGTGGCTCGTGCCTGGAACGCTCTTCCTCTCCATCTGCGCTCCATGCCAACAGTAGCTGCCTTCAAAAAACACCTGAAAACTCATTTATTCAAGAGTGCAATCTAAGATGCTTTTCTTCGTGCTCTGCTGTCTGCCTTTCCTTTTTCCGCGCCAGGATACTCCCCAGTAACGGAGCGCGCTATAAAATGGTTTATACATATACATATTATACATAAAAGATGGAAATAATCCATTCTGAACCTGATTAATAAAAAGCGCTCGTGGGCAGATAACGGCCACAATAAGTATGGCTCCAGTTCTAGAGATGACTTAAGCATCATGTGCTCGCGGACACTATTCTTTAACTACCTCTTTTTTCATTTTTTTACGCAAAATAAAAAAGTGTTTTACAAAAGCCACGTCTGCCCTAGTAATACAATCAGGTGTTAAAAACAGGTCCGGACGCCCCAGCTCACTAAAGCACCCCATTAAATACTTTAACCACGGTATGTCAATCATGTGGTCCAGGCTCAAAGTCTCTTATAGTATTTTTTGAGTAAGGTCTAAATTTTCGTTTAACCAACATTTGAGTCAGAAAATTAGTGGGTGCATAGCCAGAATATCACAAATATATGAAAGGCCAGTTTCTTCGTGAACTATTAAGTTTGCAGGCCCTTTAGGAACACCCAGCAGCTGCTTTAAAAAGTGATTTTCCGTCACCTGTAAACCCTCTAGACCAGTATACCCCCATAATTCACTCCCGTAGCTAGCTATCGATACACTCTTAGCTTGATAGATCTTCAACATTGTAGGCATTTTATGGTGGCCGTAACAAAGTGGGCAAACTGCTTGCTAACTACCTGAAGGTTAAATCTCAAAGATCTAAAATAACTAACATTATAGAAGAGGGAGAAATCATACGGGCTAACACTGCTATTTTTAATTTTGCCATGAAAATGGGCAAACGCCCAACTGCAGCTCTACTAAAAATCTACCAGGCAAAAAGTGTTGCAATAGGCAGCTACGGTAGTGAACTCTGGGGGTATGTGGCGGCTGATGGTATAGGGGTGGTTGAGAATATCTTTCTAAAACAGCTTTTGGGGGTACAAAAAGGAACCCCTAATCAAATAGTCCACGAGGAAACTGGTACTTCGTTTATTAACGATATCATAGCACTCCGCCCTTTAGTATTTTGGCTAAAGTGCTGGCTTAGTAAAGACCTGGTCCTAAATCACTTGCTTTTAAAAGATGTTCTGACCATGGATCATATGCTCAAAATTCCATGGTTAAAATATCTAAAAGATTGTTTTTCTGCATTGGGGCGTCCGGACCTTTTTTGAATCCGGAATCGATTGCCCTTACCGATGTGGAATTTGTGAAGAAAACTTTTACCTCACTAAAGCCATTGAATCGTGATAAGGTGGAATTGATTAAACCCAGAGCCTGTAAATATATCATGTTGAAAACTACACCCTCACTGGAGCCTTATCTCAAATGGTCCATATCGGGATATGAGCGATTTTTGTTGATAAGGTTCCGATTGGACTATTACCATCTTTTATTAGCTGTCCCGAGGGGCTGTCACAGAGGCCAAGTGTTACAGTCCTGCGGCTGCGACAATGAGTCTTCGCAGGACCTGGTACACTTTTTATTTGTTTGCCCCCTTTATGAGGTACCACGGAGGTTTTTCCTAAAGCCCTTTTTAAAGTACAGAACTTTACCCAGGTGCGCCCAGCCCTTTGTTATCTACAAATGTTGAAGCCTGAAAGCACTTTATTCTTGATTGGCTTTTTAAAATCAGCCTTAAAATATAGAAACAGTAGGGTGACTTAATTACATGTCAAGTAGCTGTTATTTCCATATTTGTCTTTTAATGGCTGTTTTTTTTAAACATATTTTAAAGCTTTTTATATGGAATGTTTTTAAATGCACATCTTTTTTTCTTTCTCTTTTTCTGTTTAAATTTCACGTTTTGCCCATGTATTATATGACTGTGGTAATATTGCTTTTATGGTTTTCTATTTAAAAAACCGAATAAAGTTTAAAAAAAAAACAACTAACATTATAGATGATAATGGTGTTAACCATTTTAAAGATGAGGAAATATTAAAATGCTTTACGGATTTCTACAAGACTTTATACACTCCTGAATCTTCTCCCTCTGGCACGGCCCTAGAATCTTTTTTTTAAGCATTACCTCCTCGCTCTTCCCCCTCTCCTGAGTACTCTGTATTAGAAAAAGACTTATCCCTCCCTGAAATTAAGTCAGCCCTAACTCAATTACCTAAAGAGAACTCTCCCGGCCCAGGTGGCTTTACAGCCGAGTTTTATTCTTGCTTTTCTCAGATCCTCCTCCCCCACCTTTTATTTTTATTCCAATACTTTATTTTTCATAAGGAGGCCCGTGGCTCCTTTCTTGAAGCCATGATATGTTTAATTCCCAAAAAGGACAAAGATCCTTCTTCTTGTGCTAATTATCGCCCTATTTCTTTAATCAACATTCCGATCGCCGCGGGGCTAATTCCCCTGGGGCGTGGGGGGAGGGGACCGCGCGCGGCGTCGCAATGCTGATGACGAGCTTGGCTCATCATGCAGCACGGTGGCCATGTGCTGATGATGAGCTGAGCTCCTCATGGCCACGCCCGCTCAATGGAACGCCCAGCACAGCGGGGTAATTATCCCCGCGTGGACGTTCCGCGGAGGCCATAACGAGCTCAGCTCCTCACCAGCACACGGCCACCGTGCTGCATGACGAGCTGAGCTCGTCATCAGCATACAAGGTGTTAAAGTAGACTTCAAGTTTTTTGCTAAGGTTCTTGCTCTTCATAATAATAAAGTTATTCCTGACATGATTGGTTGTGAGCAGACAGGGTTTGTTAAAGGTAGAATGCTTGTGGATAATTCTAGATCCTTTTTAAACATTATTCATCTTGCTTCTAAAAGTTCCTCCCCATTGCAGATATCACCCTAGATGCGGAAAAAGATTTTGACCGCATTAACTGGCTTTTTATGATGCGTGCACTCAGGTGGCATGGGTTTGGTCCCGGTATTTTATCCCTTATCAATTTGCTATATTCTGCCTCTACTACTTCAGTCTTTGTCAATAGATTTTTTATCTTCTTACTTTACCCTTCAGCGAGGCACTCGCCAAGGCTGCCCTCTTTCACCTTAGCTTTTCATTCTATCTCTTGAACTTTTTCTCCATTCCCTTAGACATTCCTCTACTTTTCGGGGCTTTACACATAATCGATTGAAATTAAGTTCACTGCATATGCAGATGATATTATGTTATATCTCTCTGATCCTTCTACTTCTGTAGTGTAGTTCCTATATCCTTGATAGGCTCTGCGCATTGGAATAATATACACTATAGTTAGACAGCCGACTGAGGTTAGTATATCTCTATTGAGTACATTAAAGTTAATTACTTGTGTGTGCCAGCTAACTCAGAGGTCACTAGAATCTTCTCGAATGAACAAGAAGGGATTAGTTTCTGACAACCGCATAAACATGACAATTTTCTTTCCCTTAGAATCAGAACAGTCTCAGAATCGTGGAAACAATAGATAACAGTTTCACTCAGTCAATCGTGCATGCTTTGTTTCTAAAGAGTTTACACAGAAATATGTAGACGGGCGTTTCAACAAAAAGGGTTTATTGAACAGTCTTATTTCTCGTACAAGAGAAATGAACTGCTACAATTGTATGATAGAATGCAAAGTATAATAAATACAGCGTTAGCAGTAAGATGAAATAATACTGCAATAGCATGGCTTGTAGCTATGACATATATTCATAAAAATACATACATAAATAACATAGGCTAAAATACTCATCTGGTGCTTCTAAAATAATCCTACCCCAATGTACCTAACCTAAGTATAGTACGAGGTAAGAAGTAGGTGCTGTTTCTAAACTATAGCTAGCTATAGTTTAGTTTTTCCAGAGTTGCCAAGAGTCCCTCTAGGTTCTAGTCTGCTTCATACCTTAGAAGGAGAGAGGTTGGAATCTCTTTCCGGGTCCCGATCTCTAACACCCCGAGAGGGGAGTCAGAAACACTGGAGCTAGATTCTCTATGAGGAGGATGGCAGCGTCTGGTCAGTGCGTCAGTTGGGACCTTGACTTCTTTCCGAACTTGCCATGGCAAGTAGCGTCGTGCAAGCAGGCAGCCGAACTGTGGACTGTGATTCGCCATGGCAAGTGAAGGTATATTTATACCTTGAAGGTGTTTAGGAATGCCAGTATTGACTTAAAAATCGGGCATAAGAATGTCATGAATGAACCCCTAAGGCACAGCTTTCCAAACTGTGTGGCGCGACACGTTACTGTATAGCGCCCCCTACATAGGTGTGTCGTGCCAGTCAGGCCCCCCAGTCAGGGCCCCTCAAGGCGTCCGTTGGGGCACGTCTCGCGGATCTGTGACTAATCTCTGGTGCTGCAGGCCACTTGCGGCGACTTCCAAAGGGTAGGCAATGGAGCTCCTCACCAGGACCCAGCGTGAGCTGCTTTATAAATCAGAGCAGGGGTGTGTCTGTTGAGTCATTTGCTTATCCAAAGATCTTTCACAGTGGCGCTAAGAGGGGGCTGTAAAATGTAATGGGTGGCGGTGGGAGGCACTATTCAGGACATAACAAAACAACGTATGGGAAGGCTTTTACAGTCGCCACGCATCTGAATTGCTTTCTTGCACACTTCCACTTCCACACTCACTGATTCCTATTTCATCGACCTTGGACAGACCTTAAGACCAATCAAAAATGTGGAGATTGGCACCTGGTTCCCCAGTACAGACGTTGTCAGCTCTGGCCCTAACTCCGGTTTACAAATGTTCCAGGAGAGACTTGTTTATTTATTTTATGCGTTTTTATATAGTGTGGACTTTACCCGAAAGTGTCAGAGCACTTCACAATAGGAACAGCAATGATACACGAGGAGAAAATTACAAGTGAACAAATCACAAAAGCAAACATTAAGTTACATGAGGCAATAGTGACAATTGTGAGCAAATAAAATACAAGAGGTAGCAAACGATACATTACAGGAGGAAAAAGTGATATGTGTGCATGTTACAAAAGCGTACAAATTACAAGTAGAGGTATAATACTGAAATAAATGAAGGACACTTAAACACAAGAACAAACGTTACATGAGGCAATGGTGGCACTTGCGCAAGTATCGAGAGCAAAAAAAATGTAAGAGGTAGAAAACAGTATGTGTTGTAACTTGGTATGCTTCCCCTTCCCTTTCCAGTCCCCCCTCCCTTTCTACCCGTTTTGGTATGGTCCACTCTGACAGCTCAGGCGCTCGCTATCGAATGTTGAGATAACAGCTGAGCCCCATGTTGATAAGCTGACGGCGTCCTTAGGTTATGCTTAACTGAATAAAGTAATTAAACTATCGTCACTGCTTCCTCATTACAACATTTGTTGGCGACGAGGTGAGGAGACTGTGCCAGGGACAGTGGATGCCGTTCCCCTGGAGTGAACTGTTTGCTTATCAGGAGAAGAATCACAAAGTCAATGGTGATCGACAGATGGGAGCAAAGTGAAACTGCTGCTGTAGTTTAAGCGCTGGCGGTCTGACAGTGTATACGGTGAAAATTTTCAGACAATATATTTGATTGGGCGTTTGCGGGTCCATGAAAGCAAGCAGCGTGAAGGAAATAGCTGAGGGGAAGGAGGTTTGCTCGTGTGTCAGGCCGGGCACAGGGGTTTCTTTGAGTTAATTAGAGCAGCGACGTGGGAAAACCACCATACTTCCACAGGCGGCGCTCCATGGCATGATAGTGAGGCGAGCGTGAAATGAAATAAGGAACTTGTAGGCAACGATTAACGCCCACGCTGTGTTTCTGTCACTACTCGGCGCATAGATCCGGTGCCGGCGCACGTTTGAAAGTCACGTCATCTGGGTACACGCACCAGCGCAGGACAAGCGGCAGCGCAGGGCAAGCGGCTAATAGAAGAACTGTTTTCACAACGTACTTTCACCAAACCCGGGCGTATCAGCTCTCGGTCAAGGTTTTAGTGAAACCCTGTCTATTTGAAGCAATTTATGAGCGGGCATAACGTATTGAACACAGTAAAGGGCCAAGACTCACCCTTAACTCAGGCAGCTTTGTTCTGACAGGAATCACCTCAAGAGACACTCCTTCACAGGAAGTTCCCGCCACCGGGGGAGGAGACTAGCGTCTCTATTGGTTTCATGGTCTAAAACCCATAGAAAAAAAAGAGGACTTTTGAAAAAAACTTTCGGTTTTGCTGTAAACCATACTTTGATGTAGGAGACTGTGTGTGTTTGGGGCAAATTGAAATTTAATGTGACTGTTCACGGGGGAAGTTTTCTCCTTTCAGATTCAGCTATCCTCCCCCTTCCTTCTCATTCTTAAGTGTGCATAGGGAGTTTCCAAGGTAGTTCATGGCAATGGCTGGCGCAGGTATGAGTCAGCCTCCACCTTTTCTTAATGAATTAGGTGAACCAGTTATTCCCTGGAGGAGGTGGGAAGGCATATTTAAATCGTATCTTATTGCCATAGGAGGTAGCAATTATTCAAACATACGGAAACAGCACATACTACTCCACAATTTAGGCACACAAGGTAGGAAAATTTATGAAGACTTTACAGGGAGGTTGGTGGAGGATGATCAAGAGGAAGTAGTGGAGGGTATCAATGTTTATGAGTGCACTTTGAGGGAGTTAGAGACACACTTCAAAGAAAAAATAAATGTGGTGATGGAAAGACATAAGTTTTTTAAGAGGGTACAGAAGAAGGAGGAGAGGGTGAGTGCGTACATAGCAGTACTGAGAGGATTATCAGCCACATGTGAATTTGGGCAACTCACAGACTCGTTGATTAGAGACCAACTCGTGAGATGCACCAATGATACCAAAACACAAGAGGAGTTACTCACTAAGAACCCTAACTTAGAGGAAGCTCTCAACATAGCTAAGGGCCTAGAACACACCGCGCGATGTATGAGGGAAATGAAACCACAAGAGGGGACAAACAAAGAGAGGGCAGAGAACAAGATCCACACGGAAGGAGAAACCATTTGTAAAGTAGGGGACAAGAGAAAAGAGATGGTTCGCAGTAAGACCGGTACTATGGTGTGTTTTAAATGTGGTAGTCCCAATCACTTGGCCAACAATTGGAAGTGCCCGGCGAGAAATGTACAATGTAGGAAGTGTAACAGGTGGGGGCACTATTCCAAAGTGTGTAAGGCACCCAGCAAAGCTGTACATGCCATTGAGGAATCTACTCAGGAAGAGGAGGGGGAGAAATCTTATATCTTCCAAGTGGAGGAAGAGGATGAAAATAACGATGACATCTATCCCAAATGTGATGTTTTACTTGATGGTGTAAAGTTCAGTATGTATGCTGACTCATGTTCACCCTACACGTTGGTAGACAAGAATGTATTTGTAGAAAAATTTGCAAACCATCCCATTAAAATGGTGCAAGCTGATATCAGTCCCAAGGGGTACAACAAGGGAAGAATCCCCTTAGAGGGTATGGTGACAATGAGGATCTCATTTAAAGACAGGCACACGGTGGGGAAAGTGTATCTGTCTACTAGTGGCTCGACCCTATTGGGCTGGAAACACCAGAAGGAGTTGGGTATGAAGTTAGACCCGAATAACAAAGAGCAGGTGTTACTTATCAACCCGGTAGCCATAGCGGGGGACCTCACCGAAGAGTTTAAGGAGGTATTTAGCGAAAGGTTAGGGGTATTTAAGAACTATATGCACAAGATTATTCTCAAGAAGGGGGCAGTACCTGTGGTGCACAAAACCAGATCCATACCACTGCGCATGAGAGAACCTCTCCAGCAAGAAATTCAAAGGTTGGTCAGTGAAGGAGTCATCACTGAAATTGAGAGTTCAGCATGGTTGGCCCCGATCGTGATCACGGCGAAAGATGGAGGAAACAGCATAAGACTCTGTGTGGACCTGAGAGATCTAAATGCAAACATCCTGGTGGATAGGTTTCCTCTGCCCCGCATCAGTGAAATGTTGAGCACGATCCGGGGGGCCAAGTATTTTAGTGTACTAGACCTATCCTCTGCATATTACCAAATCAAGCTTCATCCTGATTCGCAAATTCTAACGGCTTTCACCACCCCTTTTGGCAACTTCAAGTTTCAGCGAATGCCATTTGGCTTGGCGTCCGCGGCCGCAGCCTTCCAAAGAGTCATGCAACATGTGCTGAAGGACTGCAAGAAGACCATCTGTTTCCAGGACGACATACTGATCTTTGGAAGTAGCGATGAAGAACACAATGAGATGGCTAAAAAGGTGTTAGAGAAGCTGAAAGAAGTAGGGTTCACCACAAAACCAAGCAAGTGCAAGCTAGGTGTAAGCTCGGTGGACTATCTAGGACACACCTTATCGGAGGAAGGCGTCAAGCCTAAGTATGACTTGGTCAGAGCAGTGAGAGACGCCCCCACACCCAAAAGCAAGGAGGACATACTATCGTTCTTAGGGCTTGCTGAGTACATGGCTAAATTTATCAAGGACTTCGCCATGGTATCGCAGCCTCTAAGAGAATTGATCAAGAAAGATAGTGTTTTTGCTTGGGGGAAGGAACAAGAGATGTCCATGATGAGCATAAAGAAGGCAATCATTGAAGCCCCGTTCATTGGAAAATTCGACCCAAATGGAGCCACCATCATCTCGACAGATGCCAGCAACAAAGGCATTGGGGCGACATTGGCGCAAAGAGAGGGAAGTAAAGTCAAAGTTGTGGCTTTTGCGTCAAGGACCCTCACCGCCTCAGAAGCAAACTACTCGACCATAGAAAAAGAGGCTCTGGCGGTCTATTGGGCTATCCGTCACTACAAGTTTTTCATATGGGGTATACAGTTCGAGGTACAGACTGACCACAAACCCCTGGTCTCACTCTTCACTAAGAAGGACATGGAAAGCATGACGCCCCGCATAGCCAAATGGGCAGTGGGACTACAAGCATATAATTTCAGAGTGACTTATATTCCAGGGCGACAGAATAGGGTTGCAGATTTTTTATCGAGAGCACCAGCAGGAGGAGAGGAGGACGAAGAGTTGAATGGTGACTCCATCCTGGAGGTGAGTCTAGCTGCAGTGGGAAAAGATGCTTGGGTAACCCAGATGGAACAAGATGAAGTAATGAAGAAGGTGAAGAAACATATCCTCACGGGATGGCCAAAGAAGTGTAAGGACATGGAGGACGAGATCCAACCGTATTGGAATGTGCGGGAAGACCTATCTGTTGAAGGAAATTTCATACTCAAGTCCGGGAAGCTCGTCCCACCGGAGGCTTTAAGGAACCAGATCGTGGAACTAGCGCATGAAGGTCATCTGGGCCGCAGTTTGAGCAAGGCTAGACTACGTATGGACTACTGGTTTCCAGCAATGGACAGTGAGATGGAAGACAAAGTGCGGGACTGCTACGCATGCAGCCTGAGTGACAAGTCGAAAGTCACTAGACGAGCACCGTTGTCACCGGTGGAAGTTCCAGAGATTCCCTGGGACAAGTTAGGTTTCGACATAGCCGGTCCCATCCATGGCAAGGGGCCTCAGGATTGGTACCTACTTGTTCTGGTGGATTACTATTCAAGCTGGATAACCTGCAAGATGGTCCACAATGTGAACACAAGGTCGATCATTGAGTTCATGAAGGAGGTGTTCTCGAGAGAAGGAATCCCTTTGACACTGGTAACGGACAATGGGGTGCAGCTGATCTCTGAAGAGATGAAAGAATTTCTGAAAGACTGCTCCATAGCCCATATCCGCACGCCATTGTATTGCCCCAAGGCAAATGGCAAGGTGGAAAGGGTAAACCGCATGTTGAAAGAGTGCATGCAGCTGGCCAATCAGGCTGGGGAAAACATCGAGGAAGCAATAAGAGACATGCTATGGGCATACCACACCATGCCGAAATCTACTACAGGATGCACACCTTTCGAGTTACTGAGAGGAAGGAAAGCTGGAACAAAGCTGACCCCTAATTGGATGGGAAGAAAGCAAATAGAAGAGACCGACCCCAAAGAGATCAAGAGGAGGATCGAAACCAATCAATGGAAATACAAGGAATGGTACGACAGGAAGTGGGGAGTCAAGGAGAGAGAGTTCCAGCGAGGACAAAATGTCTACGTCAGGAAACCGGAAAGACTAAGAAAAGGAGGAGAAAGGAGAAAAGTTCTATGCCCCCAATACTATCAGAATGCCAAAGAAGAACACAGTGGTCATGGAGTATGGAAGATTATGGAGCCATGATCGGGTGGTGCCCACAGAGGGGGAAGAAGCTAGGTCAGGCTCAAGAAGAATGGAGGGTGGAGACATCAATGGTGAGGTCAGACATTACAGAAAGAGTGATAGAGCCAGGTTCCCTCCTCACTGGCACAAACAATACATAATGAGATCGTGATCTGTTATGTGAATACGAAGTATTGTGTTACTGTGGGTCTTCTGCGAAAGACCGTGGGCTACGATTAAGGGTGGGGTATTTCCTTCCCTACTTCCACCCCGGCCTTCCCAGTTCTCATTCCTTCCCTTCCCACTCTTCTTTTTGTTTCCCTAGGGAGGATGATGTGTTGTAACTTGGTATGCTTCCCCTTCCCTTTCCAGTCCCCCCTCCCTTTCTACCCGTTTTGGTATGGTCCACTCTGACAGCTCAGGCGCTCGCTATCGAATGTTGAGATAGCAGCTGAGCCCCATGTTGATAAGCTGACGGCGTCCTTAGGTTATGCTTAACTGAATAAAGTAATTAAACTATCGTCACTGCTTCCTCATTACAACAGTATGTTACAAGAGAAAAGTGACGTGTGTATGTTAGAAAAGAGTACCAGTACTGGACAGATGGCTCAGTGGGCTGTAGGCCACCGGTTCGATTTAAGGCAGGCTGAAGTAGCAATGTAATCCTTAGGCGGGTGATAAAATGCATGCAGATTTCGTGCATACAACCTTGGCACGGTCATGTCCCTTGTGCCGCCGGTGCATCAATTTAACCATGCAAACCACCCCCCTTAGGTGGTTTGGGCACGCTCACTGCGCTCGCTCGCGTTACCGTGTCCCTGAAATCTTTTTCCCAAAAAGGTGTGTCACCAACATGAAAAGTTTGGAAAGCTGTGCCCTAAGGAATAGATGTTCATGCATAATAAATGAGTTCTTGGAGAAATCAATATCCAAGCAAGGGGAAGTCCTAAAGGCTTAAGAGTCTGGTTTTCCAAGAACTCGTTGTGACATAGATGAACGGATGTAGGTAGCCATGCCTGTATTTGGCTAGCATGGAGAATGCCTACATAAGGGCTGGATTTCTATGTCTACATAAGAGCAATGTGAATTGTACCCATATAAGGGCATAAATCGGGAAATCTATATACAGAATCTAAATCGACACACAACACCCACTCCACTTTCGTATGAACGATGTTACTATATCCTAAACATTTTAAACATATCTAAAAATAGAGTATCGCATTATTTGCTAAAAACATGTCCAAAAACATATTTCTAAAAAATGCATTTAAAAGTGTTGCTGTACGCATTAAAGCAATGCTTCATTCTAAGCATATGTAGACTTTTGAAAGCTACATGAATGAAATGGCTCGTAAATACAGAAGAAAAAGGCCGAAACCATTTCATGTTAAGTTACAAAAAACAATTGTTATTGACAAGGTGACATATTGTCTCAGAAAGTGTTTCAAAGAATTCTGTTCTTTATGAATAGTTATACTATAAGCAGATTACTTTGCCCAAAAAAGAAAAATACAAATTTGGAAAAAAAAATTAATCATAGGAAAAAGTTCCAAGTTTAGTCTTTGTTTTGAAAAATGAAGGCCAAATTCAGAGTCTCTCCGGAACACTGTGTGCCTGAATCAAAAGTCAGTGTTTGGAGATGGAGAAAACATGAAATCTTCTAATCCTGTAGACAAAAAGTAATCTACCGTTGTAGGTGCAAGTTGGATTACCTCGTTTAGAAGATTAACCGCACATAGATGAGAAGCATCGCCGTCTGCATTGGTCGCATCAGCAATATTCGTATCGGATGTTACCTGCACGCCTGTTGTTTCCTCTCGTACCTCAGCAGTAGCAATTTGCATTTGTGAGAACTCAATGAATGCCGTCATCAGGATTGGTAGCCGCTGGGGACAACACAGTGCATGGGCCTTTACCGGGTCCAGCAGAGTATTGATATCCGTAGGCATGACTGATGGGAGTGTTAGACAGATATCTAGCACGCATTATTCACCACAAAGCAGTCAGCGTAGAACAGGTAAGATGCAATCTTGCCAGATTGGTCTGAATGACAGAAACCATGTGGTATTTAATTCTCGTAGATGAGGTAAACCCAAAATTTGGAAGATGCACTTACGACACTTCATCTGCAAAAGAGCTCTCTCTATGGTGCTTGGAGTGACGTTGGTGATTTGGCTTGCCATACCTTAGCAGTAGAAGCAAAAATAGGATCCCTGCAACGAGTCTAAAAATTAGTGGCAGTCCGCCAAACACAGAGTGCACGAAGTTGGGAAATATTCTGAGAACTGCTTGAAAAGGTGCTAACAGTCCCGAACACGGGGTTTTAAATACATGTACAATACCGCTTGTATCAGACATGTTTAAGATACGTTCCAACATTTCTGAGAAATGTATAGGGCAGTTTGTATTCAAAAGGACATTTATCTTGGCAGAAGTCCTTGCGACTTGCAGATCATAGGTTTCTTTGGCGGAGGTCAGTGGCACAGTTTCTTGCAAAAGAATGGCTTTCATTCTGCTTAAAGTATCAATTTGTATAAGAGAGATGTTCAATGAAGGCCATGGAGGCGACTCCCTTGCTGTCTTAGTTTGTGGAAACAATACTTGCATACAGCAAGTGACCCTGGATGAAACAGTCACTAGATATGGGATACCTGGCAACATGCCACAGCAGCTGTGCTCATTCAACATGAGGTAACTTCCATTAGAAAGTAGACCAAAAATTGGATTAATCACTGTAGCTGATGAGTCTTGCAGGTGACAGGATAAGTTTGTAGAGGAACCATCGCTGGCCCAGTGTTCATTAATACCCTGACAAAGGAGAGAACCGCTTAATGCGTTTTCACAGTTAAAACTGCTAAGAAACACTTCATGCCCCCACTCCAACATCTGTGTGTGTATGGTAAATCCCAGCATGTCTTGATGTATTCTTTACCCAACCTTTCATATTTGCCTGCTGATATATCTTTTAGCCAATAATGAAGATGGAAAATTGTAACAGGCAGAGTAATTTTACCATGTATGATCCACTCAGTAGCTGTTTTTCCTGCCACTGTGAATGGTAATTTTTCCAGTTTTTCAAAGCTCAGCACTGTTTCGTCTTCTCCCCTTTGTGCCAGTTTGATCTGTTTATTAGTGAGATTGAATTCTGATAACAGTGAAGTAGTGTTGATTAAACGCCAAGGCACATAGCCTGCATGCAAGTTTTGTAGAGTCCAGCCTAATAGCATGATAGAACGTAATTGAGACTGACCATGATGCAACATGACCAAGTCTTGTTCCATGATGTCTATGGCAGAAGACACGATGCTGTCCAATGAATATATCCTGGACGACAGAGTTGTTAACCCATTGTCTACTACAGAGAGAAATTTCTCTAAATTAATACAATCAATTTCTCGTATTCGTTCTGCAGTCTCTGCTTGGGTAATATTCCATATTTCATTATAAGCAGCGAGGATACCAGCATATATGAAAAGTTTTTGATGCGGTTTTCTTGGTCCTAGCAAGAATTCCCTAAGGTCTGCGTCATCTTTAAGTAAAGATAAGTGTTGTTTTGCATCCTCAAGTGTAGATTTCTGTAGCCAATCAAGGCATAGTTTCCTTACACTGTATGTTGTTACTAACCCAGGATGCTGTCTTTGAACATATCTTGGGTCTGGCCTATTGATAGTGAAACCCTGTGTTTTGTTCAGGAATCAATTTTGACAGTTGTTTGTGTCTGTGGGCCAGAGCAACCATTTTTTTCCATTCTGGATCTGATTTGTTGTGATGCAAAATGTCATGTACGTCGACCTTGCCCCGTGTAGTGCTATTACTTGTAGGTATAGGTATGGTCGGAGCGTTCATATCTTTAATCTTGGCTGACCCAAGGCAAGACATTTGTTGTACAGTGTCATTCAAAAACATAATTTGCTCAGGGATGATACAGGCTCTAAACAAAGCTTCTACCCCCTGCACTTGCCAATCTTTTGTACCCCAGACAGTTTTTGTCTCAATGTTGTCTTTCCAAAAGTCGAAACCTTGCCTAGACAGTTGGGCGGTAAAGACTGCAGAATAAATCTGTTTCGTATTTGTTAGCATATTTTTTGTTCCTGTCTTGTTCATATTCTTAAAATAAAACGATTTAGCATTGGATACATTGAACCCTGAAAAATATGGAAATTTCATTGCAAACGTTTTTGAGCTACCCTTTGGAGGTGTAGGACAATGTTTCCATTGGTTATACATAAATATATATATTTCTAGGCATTGCAGATTTGTGCAAGAAATGATGACCATAATGGTTATAACAATACATTTGCTCATAGTCTGATGAACCCTCTAAATATTCATGATTTGTGAATGCTGCAGACATTTCTAGATCAGACATTATAGTATTAACAGCTACGAAGTCCCAAACATCAGAAAAGGTACTAGAGGTAATAAAGTCACTTAATGAAATCTTGAATAAGTGTGGAATCTTCAAAAGCTCAGACGGGCCAAAAATGCCATAATCAGTTCTGTCCCAAACTATACCATCTGGTATAGGAATGGCTGTGATGTTCACTGCTGACAAGTCTCTTTGTTCACAATGGGATGATTTGTGTGGCTGGAGAAATAAGTTCACTTTTTTACTTGTGTGTCCATTTGAATATATCTTCCATTTATCAGCATACCCAGAGTTATTACCAGAGCTAACCAAAGTAGAAAGAAGAATATTCCCAAAACAATCCATAGTTTAATCCATGGTAAAACCAGATAAGTCTTTTCCACAAGATGAAAAAAGTCTGTCGCTTGTTCTTAGAAAGTTGTCAATGGTTGGAATAGCATCTGGAGTTGTTGAAATCGCCGGAACCACTTGATCACTTGTTACTTTGTTGTAGACAGGTGTATCAGGACATACTTTTATTTAGGTTTTCAAAAGAAAGGAGTTCCACAGCATTATTGCATAGTCCTTCATTTCTCACTGTAGAATATTCAAAGGTGATGAGTCTCTCAGTTTGAACCTCTTAGATTGTAGCTAGAGGAGTGCGTCTGCTACATTGTTGGAGTCCACTTGGCCTACTGCTTAGTATCGGCCACATAGTGTGGTTTGATCAGGTCGATGGACTCAAATCTTTTCTTCTTTTTACCAGCAAGGGGTGGCAGTAGTACTGTTCTTGATCCGTGGATTGCTAGGACAGGTACTGGTTGTCTGTAAGAAGGCCCAAATTCCTTCTTGTCCGCAATCTTTTTTCTGACTAGATCACCAAGCTTTGGGATCCAGACAGGCCTTGCTGGGATGGTTGGTTCTTCCCCAGTGGTAGTAGGCTTCAGGAGCATGTTGCTTTGTTTCGATCTTAGTTCATTAAAGTCCTGTAAAGCAGCCAAATGATCTTTGATATCAAATTTCTTATTTTCCACCACTGTTCCATGACAATAAACTTCCGGAACCAACATTCTTGTCCCAAATAGGACCTCATATTGAGTGGCACCGCCTAGAGAACTTTTTGGCAAATTGTTTAATGCACGTTGGACCCCATAAAGATGTTTGACCCACCCATCACCTGAACCTAATACCCTTGCTGTTATAGACTGCTTTATGTCCTTGTTTTTTCTTTCCACAACAGAATTTCCTTCAGGATGGATTGGAGAAGAATACCGCAATGCTACGCCCAAACTGGCCATGGCTTCTTTGTAAGCTCGAGAGGTAAACGCAGGGCCCTGGTCAGAGTGTAGTGTGCCAATTGCGTATGTGCCGATAAAGACTCGCAAGTCTTTTATAACAGTTTGAGCGCCAGTCGAGTGCTGAGGCCACATCCAAAGGAACCTTGAACACGAGTCCACTGCGACCATGATAGATTTATAGTTACCATTCCTTTGTAAGGGACCGCAGTGGTCCAGGTAAACACAAGCTAATGGTTTATCTGAAATTAACAGGCGCATCTGCGCAGGACGTTTCACAGTAAAGACTTTAATCTATTGGCATATTTCACAGTCCAGGACATAGTTTCTGGTCGATTTCCTAATGCCGGGCCACCAGTATCGCAGAAACACCTTCATGAGCAGAGGCAAGCCCTTCATGTGCTGCTAGGATTAGTCCTAATCTATGTTGCATGTGTGATATTACCTATCCCCCACTCCAGGGATTTGAGCAAATGGAACATTGTTCGCATCAATTGTATATGAGTGGAAATTTTTTAGGCAATGCTGCACCGCTGCCTTTGCTTGAAGCATTGCCAGCCAGTAATATTTCAGTGTCTATTTTCATTTTTGAATGAGTGATTGCAGCTATGGAAGCCGTTTGCACAGCCCCCTTTGCGGCTTCATCAGCCAATAAATTTCCTTCAACGTGAAGGTCATCACATTGATGACTCAGTGTGTGTATCACGTCAGTGTCTTTTAGTCCGTTTCGCAACTGAGCTACTTGTTCCCAAAGCATTTTGTGCTTGATTGTGCCACCTTTTGCATCTTTGAAACCATTTTGAAGCCAATTCTGTAAATATTAATTGTATGATTGAACACAGTAAAAAAAATTGCACACTGTGAGTGTGGGGAATTCCCAATCCGTATTTTGAAATGCCAGTATGAATGCTTGTAGTTCAGCCCACTGAGCTGTACAATCTCCTAGAGATTGCGTTTTTGTGACTGTAGGTCTGAATTTGCCATCGCGCATACGACCTTTAACGATTGCGCACGCTGCACTGTATACTTGCTTACCCTTCATAGCAGGTTGTGCAGATCCATCAGTATAAATTATAAATTTGTACTGGTCAAGAGGGAGAATTTCAGTAGGCAGAGGACATTCGTGTTCGTATTTCAGGAATGCTTGTGTTTTTAAATAAGGATCAAAAACATATTCTACATCAGTTGCAGCAAGAGAATTAACCCAATGTATCTATCTTAGATGTAAGGCTTTTGCATTCGGAATGCTAGCTTTTTTAACAGCCTCTAAGGCTGGTACAGGAGTTATGACCATAATGTGTTTCCCCTGTGCTAGGGCTCTTTCTTTTCCTACAGCGGTTTGAACTGCTGTCAGAATTTGTTCTGTCGATGTAAATTTAATTTCTGCTTGCGTGTACAAATGTGATTTATATGCAATTGGTACTTTTTCACCTTCATTAAAAGTTAAGTAGGTGAATCCGCATTGACCTGGATTTATTCGGATCACTAAGTTGCGAATGTTTACGCGTGTTTGTAACTGTTTTGTTGCTAACATGTCTGTTTGAAGTGAACGCAAAATTTCTGTGTGTTCTTTTGTCCAATTTATTGTTTTATAATTAGGTTTGATTAATTTGTAGAGAGGTTTAACCCTTTCTGTGTAGTTTAGAATGTATGATTTCCAAAATTCAGGAAACCTAAAATCGACTGTAAGTTTTTCAGCGTTTTTGAAGGTTGGAGCAGCACACACTTTTCTAAAAAAGTTGGCTGCCAGGCTTTTGTCTTCACTTGATAGTTAATTTCCTAGGAAAAGTACGTTGAGATGGGCAAATCTTGATTTTTTTTAATTGAATTTATAACCCTCAGAGGCGAATCCCAGGATAATGGTGTTTACCCTGTTCAAGTGCCTGTTCAAGTTATCGTCTGTCAGATAGATACCACCAACATATGACAATGCCACGTCATCATAAGTTTGTAGTAACTCTGTTACCCTTGCTGAGAATAACCCCGGACTATTCTTGAATCGTTGAGGGAGGTGACAGAATTGATGTTGAGTCCCCATTATTGAGAATGCTGTCAAAATCCTACTTTCAGGTGCTATGTTTTGACAAAAGAAACCAATTGAAATATCTAATGTGGTTTTATATTTTTTACACACAATGTTATTCATTAATGCTGTACTGTGTGCATTTTGCACTGCAAATGTTTTACAATAAGAATTTAAGTGTCTGTAATCCAAAACTAAATGATATGTATTGTCTGGTTTGGAAACTGGAAACAAAGGATTGTTCATTGATGAGGTGCATGTTTCAATCACCCCATGGGATTCAAGTTGATCTAAGATCTCCCTCTTCTGTTTTTTACCTTCTTGCTTAATTGGATACTGCCTTTGCGCAGTTGGTCGATTTTTTAACTGGATCTTATGGTGAGATGAGACCTCATTCGATCTTACATGATTTTTGTATAATGCTGGGGCTTGGGCAACTGCTCATTTCCTGGCATAAATATATTTTAAATGTACTGGAACATGGTTGGAGAAGGCTGGCATAATGATGTCTTCGCCATGTGGGCACTCCCTGACAAATTCTGGTGGCCAGTCCCGTTCTGCTAGAGGTATATCATAGCCCTTTGAAAGTCACTCCCAAAAGAGTGCTTTCACTTTTCTTGGTTTGTCTCCCTCCATCTGGAGTGTTATTTCATATAACCTTTGCGGAGAACTAACCCTGGTATATGCAGTCTCACCTTGAATGTCTCCATTCAGGTCCACTGTCTCCAATAGTCCCTTCAGGTTCTGGCGAGCTATTGATACTTCTGCTGCGCTGTCCAACATTGTCTGAGCCCATTCTCCATTCTTGAGCTGTGTTCTCAGAATACTCGGCATGTCTGATCATTAGACCTGCTACTTTCTTCTTGGAGAATTGAGGTTATGTTTTGTTTTTCTGAACGTGTTGATCGTCTTTGGACATCACTCATTCTTTTTGATCTGACCGTCCTCTTCTTTCAGATGTCTGTGATGATATCTGAAAGGTACGAGAGGAACGTGTATCAGTATCTTGATACCTGTCAGGTTTTCTGAAATTATCCCTATTCCTGAGGGTATACCTCCTTTCAGAGGGCTCTTTTTGAGGGACCTACCTCGGGATTGAGAATCTTTCTCTTTTGAATGTTGTTTATTATTTTCCCACTTCTTTTTAGAAGAGGTAGGATTGTTTTTTGTAAAGGCCTTTTCAGGACTATCAGACAGTTGTGGTTTGACTGGTTTCCCACCCAAACTGTCTCTGCCTAATTTTTCATAGGATTGTTCAATTATTCTGGCTAGTTCTTGTTGTTGTTCTGTTACATCAAATTCAGAGGGCTCCTTTTGAGGAGACCTACCCCGGGATTGAGAATCTTTCTCTTTTGAATGTTGTTTATTATTTTCCCACTTCTTTTTAGAAGAGGTAGGATTGTTTTTTGTAAAGGCCTTTTCAGAACTATCAGACTGTTGTGGTTTAACTGGTTTCCCACCCAAACTGTCTCTGCCTAATTTTTCATAGGATTGTTCAATTATTCTGGCTAGTTCTTGTTGTTGTTCTGTTACATCAAATTGCCTTAATTTCCGGCAGATTGCCACTGATGCTGCTTCTCCTTTAATATTAGATAATATTATTGTTGAGACCTGGTTATAATTTTTCAGTAATTTCATACCTAAATTCAGAGCAGGCTATGCCCCGTATTCGTTTGGAATCTGTTTCAGGACATCAGGTATTACTGCCATAGACCGAACACCATGTGTTTTAGTGTAGATAGCAGCAAAGCCCGTGCCCCAATTGGTGCATCCTTCCAGATGTGATGTTATCCCAATTGGTAAACAGATTGTTAGAATTCTATGTTTCTCATAGGGGCTGGTAATAGGAAGTACCGCTTCAATTTGACTAATTTTTGAGCTACCCAGAACGGAATTTGTTCACATTTGTGGACATTTTACCCATGACTGCATATAAAGTCTGTGGTGTGATTTTTAGCGCATTCCCCTGATGAGATGTTTGTCTTGGAATGGCTATTGTTTGTTGGACTGTGAAAGTCTGCATGGCATATTGAACCAATTGTCTATATATTTTGATTAACTCCTTGAGTTGAGCAAGTAATTCTTCATTTGACATTTCTTCAATGTCCGGATGAGGTGTGTAGTCAGCAAAAATCTGCCCTGTTGCTCCAGGTCCACCTAGTGGACTGAGTCTGGTAATGTGATTGTAATGTTTTAGGGCGCCTTTAAACCAGAGATCATGCTCCTGGTATGTGAGTGGAACTTCTATATCCTCGAAAGGAATATATTCCTCAGGTGGTTCATCTTACTGGATTTGATTCAGGGAATACTATCCATGAGTAGAATATCTCTGTCTGATGAGATTCATGTGCCTCTATCACAAACACTGCTCTACCACCTCTTGGTGTTAGACCATGTTTTAAAAGTTTTAGAATGATGGCTCTCCTTAAATTTGGTGCAATGATTTTCGCATTTTCATCAGTGTCAGTAAAACCTGTATAATCAAAAGCTACCGCGACATCGTCGGGTACAGCTCCACTGGTTCCGGTGTTATAATCCCCGTTTAGGGACATTGTTTAATGAAATTTGCAGAGCAAGTTTCAAGGGAACAAAATAAGGTGCACAATATTTTAGAACACTGTATCCTTCAACGTTGAACAAACCAACAACTAATAAATAGGATTTTTGTTCTACTCAGCTATGCCGGATATTATCCCTACCCCCTGCAGACGTTTTATGGAGTTTTATGATTAGGGGTCTCTGAGAAAAGCATGACTGAATTACTTCAGAATCAAGCGTTAAATTAGTGCTCTACCAAACCGTTGGGCACCATGTAGTGTAGTTCCTATATCCCTGATAGGATTTGCACATTGGATTAATATACACTATAGTTTGACATAGGAATGAGGTCAGTATGTCTCTATCGAGTACATTAAACTTAAATACTTGTGTGTACCAGCTAACTCAGAGGTCAGTAGAAACTTCTCGAATGAACAAGAAGGGATTAGTTTCTGACAACTGCATAAACATGACAACTTTGTTTCCCTTAGAATCGGAACAGTCTCAGAATCGTGGTAACAATAGATAACAGTTTCACTCAGTCAATCGTGCATGCTTCGTTTCTACAAAGTTTACACAGAAACATGTAGACGGGTGTTTCAGTAAAAAGGGTTTATTGAACAGTCTTATTTCTCGTGCAAGAGATATGAACCGCTACAATCGTAAGACAGAATGAAAAGTATAAAAAGTACAGAGTTAACAGTAAGATTAAATAATACTGCAATAGCATGGCTTGGAGCTATGACATATATTCATAAAAATACATACATAAATAACATAGGCTAAAATACTCATCTGGTGCTTCTAAAATAATCCTACCCCAATGTACCTAACCTAAGTGTAGTATGAGGTAAGAAGTAGGTGCTGTTTCTAAAGTATAGGTAGTTATAGTTTAGTTTTGCCAAAGTTGCCAAGAGTCCCTCTAGGTTCTATTCTTCTCCATACCTTAGAATGAGAGAGGTTGGAATCTCTTTCCGGGTCTCGGTCTCTAACACCCTGCAAGGGGATTCAGAAACCCTGGAGCTGGATTCTCTGCGAGGAGGATGGCAGCGTCTGGTCAGTGCGTCAGTTGGGGACTTGACTTCCTTCCGAACTTGCAGTGGCGAGCCGCGTCATGCAAGCAGGCAGCCGAACTGTGGACCGTGATTCGCCATGGCAAGTGAAGGTATATTTATACCTCAAAGGTGTTTAGGAATGCTAGTATTGACGTAAAAGTCGGGCATAAGAATGCCATGAATGAACCCCTAAGGAATAGATGTTCATGCATGTTAAATGAGTTCTTGGAGAAATCAAAATCAAAGGGGAAGTCCTAAAGGCTTAAGAGTCTGGTTTTCCAAGAACTCGTTGTGACGTAGATCAACGGATGTAGGTGGCCATGCCTGTATTTGGCCAGCATGGAGAATGCCTTAATAAGGGATGGATTTCTATGCCTAAATAAGGGCAACATGAATTTTACCTATATAAGGGCATAAAGCTGGAAATCTATATACTGAATCTAAATCGACACACAACACTTCTTTACCCGCATTCGCAGATCTTTTATCTTCCTATGCTACCTTGTCCGGTTATACAAAAAAATCTAAATTTGAAGTCCTTCCACTAAATAAGTATTGTTTGAAAAGTATGTTTGAGGGGACAGATTTTAAATGGAACACCAATTATATTACATGTGTAGGAATAAAATATTCCTCCTCACTTGCTAGAACGGTTCAGCTTAATCTGGATGATGTTCTATTAAAGGTATCTGGCATGGCAAAAAAGTAGTCTCCTTTATTCTCGTCTTGGTGGGGCAGGTTGGACTCCTCCAAAATGATGATGCTTCCTGTTATCAATTTTTATTTGTCCATGTTACCAGTGTGACTTCCTTTAAAAAAAATGTAAAACTCTTAATGGGATTTTGAGTAAATTCCTCTGGAATAACCGGAGAGCTCGTACAGAGAAACAGTACAGACCAAAAAGAGATTTCAAAAATAATAAAGACACTAGTTAACATAAGAATAATACAATAAACTCCCCAGAAGCCTCTTAAAATTAGGAACGTGACCCAATTTCAGGAACAGAGCTACTGTACAAACACCAAAAAAAACACGTCAGTTACTGCCTGCTCCAAGTGTAAAATATAAACATTGTATTTCTGCTTCAAATTTGAGTAAATAATTTGAGGATTGCAATGGTGACAGTCACAAATTTAAAATCAGTTTATATTGTAGTATGCATTTAAGGCAAAATGTGTGAAATATAATTTGAAGTTTAAAGGTGAAAATATCCCAATATATTCTTTCCATTAACAGTTTTTGAAGGTGCACGATAAAGCACGATACTCATGGTTGCAGCCTACCTATGCCCCAGTTAGCAGTGTGCAGAGTCCAGGAAGTGGTAAGGAGGCAGACTAGTGATGTCTCTTCCCCACAGCAACAGGGATATTCTACATCAGAGGGTGCTTCTGTGAGCTGTTAAAACTGTGTTTACTAGGGACTGTGCACTTCGTTTTTTGGCCAGGAGAGGGAGTAACGTTTTATTCAAACAGTATTGTTAGATTTCAAGTTAGTGAAGCCTTTACCTGCAGAAGTCCAAAGTGTGTATTGAGCCTGTCTGTCTCCTATGAGATTCTGAACAGGAAAGCAGCTCCCCAGCACCCCCCCGTCACCGTCCCAGGCCAGCAGACCCAGGACTGGGGATTGGCTATTCAACTACCAGGTAACTCTGAGCCGTCCCCTCACACCTGCCTAGGCCCCTTAAGGCCTTGCTGGCTGCACCCTAAATCATTCTCCTCCATCTTGTGTGTTGCAGCCTACCTGTGCCCCAGATTGCAGTGAGTATAGTCCAGGAAGTAGTAAGGAGGCAGACTAGTGCTGTCTCTTCCCCAAAACAAAAGTTTAAAAAAAAATTTTTTTTCCCTTTCTGTGATCACGGTGTTTGCCTGTGGTTGTTAGTTTAAAATTGTAGTTTGATCCTGCCTGTGATTGCATATTTTATAACCTGCTTTGTGTTTTAAACAAGTGTGTTTTTCCGGCCCATGATTGCTTCTGCTTAACATGTTGAATTGTGGGATTTGCAGTCCAAACTCATTTTCCCCTCTCAGTCATGGTGACTATTCAGTATTCCCTCCAAATTGCTCCTTTGCTCTGTGCTAAGAACTGTATGTTAAAACAGTGCACCCCCAGCCACCATTTTGTGTTCACAAGCCAGTGAAACCAGCCCCCCCCCAGCAACAGGGATATTGTACATCAGAGGGTGCTTCTGTGAGCTGTATAAACTGTGTTTACTAGGGACTGTGCACTTCGTTTTTTGGCCATGAGAGGGAGAAAAGTTTTATTCAAACAGTATTGTTATATTTCAAGTTAGTGAGGTCTTTACCTGCAGAAGTCCAAAGTGTGGATTGAGCCTGTCTGTCTCCTAGGAGATTCTGAACAGGAAAAGCAGCTTTCAACTCCCTGGCCAGCAAACCTTGTCTGAGGTCGCTGGGACCTTATATGGTCTGCTAGTGGTTGGTACATGTATACACTGATTGGTGGTTGTATCTGATGTTTCTATTGGATTAGGATTAGTGTCTTCATTGGTTGGGTATTTGAGTGTTTTGATTGGTTTCTGGGTCTTTGATTCAATCAATGTAGGGTTGGGACTAGGGCTAGGGTTAGAATTTCTATTGGAAGTAGGGACTAGGGTTTCCTGTGTTATTGGTAGTTAGGACTAGGGTGGGAGTAGGGCTAGGGTCAGACCTTTAATTGGAAGTAGCGATTAGGGCTTCTGGTGTGATTGGTTGCTGGACTAGTTGTGGGACTAAGAGTAGGGTTAGGCTTTCTAGTGGAAGTATGGACTAGGGCTTCCTGTGCCATTGGTTGCTTGGACTTGGGTTGGGACTACTGGTAGGGCCAAGGCATCTATTGGATATAGAGATCAGGGTTTTTGAACGGATTGGGTGCCTGGACTAGGGCTAAGATTGGCTGTAAGGTCCTGGTCTCCTATTGGTTCTAGATTTTTAGGGCTAGGGTTGTGATTGGATAGTGTTAGGGCTAGAGTTCTCATTGGCTGACGGGATCACCTGATTACTAGGGCTATAAAAGGCCAGGGTTAGAGCATCTCAGCCCGGGCGTCAAGGTTAAGGGCGGAGAGGACATGGGCAGTTGCCTGTTTGAGCCTGTTAAGGGTGGAGAGGACAAGGGCAGTTGCCTGTTTGAGCCTGTTCGAGACTGACCAGGACCAGGGCCAGAAATGCTGCCCAATATACATATATACCTCCTTTACGCATCTATGGATCTATATTTCTATTACTATCTTCTAATTTAGCATTTCCAATGCACTTCCCTACTTCTCAGCCTATACTGCGCTCAATTTATCTTCTAGCCCAACCTTCTGGCTCATCTCAAACTTCTTTCTACTACTCTTTCCAATGCACTGCCCTTTCTCATCCTAGACATCTATCAACATATCCTCTACATCCACTCTCTCATTTATCCCAAACCCCATACCCCTACTATGACCCCCAAAATAACCATTTCTAGACTCTCTCCTACTCTACCCCTCCTTGCATCATCTGACACCTCTTTTACTATACCGATCCCCCAAAACAAACCTTTCTAAACTCTTCCCTCTTTTCTACTCCTCCCCAACCCTTCTCAATCCAAATAACTGACTAACATATTCACCACTAAAATTACTTTCATGTTTCACCATACTAATTCAACACTAATCCTGATGGATTCCAGCGTAGCATGCTACTTGCGCTTCAAAACCCCATCAGGGGTCGCAAGCGCTATATAAATACAAACCTCTTTCCCTTCACTATCCCGCCACCTACCCTTCTCTACCCAAATAACTGAAAAACATATCCAGCACTCAAATTACTTCATATTTTACTATACTAATTTTCAACACGAATCCTTTATGGGTTAAGGGGTGGCGTGCTACTCACCAGAAAAGCGCTTCAACATCCATCAGGGGTAACAAGTGCTATATGAATGCAAAGCTTTCTTCCCCTTTTATCTCTCTGCTATCCTTCTCACTGCAAATTACTGACTAATATCCACCACTGAAATTACTTTCATATTTCACCATATTAATTCACCTCTAATCCTTTCTGGGCTTCCTGAACAGTGTGCTTCAACACCCCATCAGGGTTAACAAGCGCTATATAAATACAGACCTGTTTTCCTCCTCTGTCCTGCTTTCATTCCAAATCCAAATAACTGACTAACCTATCCACCACTTAAAACGTACTTGCATGTTTCACTATACTAATTCAACACTAATCCTCTATGGGTCCCGGAGTAGCGTGCTACTCGCCGAAAAAGTGCTTCGACGCCTCGTCAGGGGTAGTAAGCGCTATATAAATGCAATCCAATTACAATCCAATTACAATTACATCTTTACCTGCTTTGTCTGCTCATAAAGGCAAGGGAGGGTTTAATTGTCCCGATTTTCACCAATACCACTCTTCCTTTTTAATTCGTCAGGGTCTCCTCTATTTATCTTCCTCTGATGATCTTCCAGTATCGGTATGGTACAAAATGGAGGAATCCATTATTCATCCACTTCCTTTTTCGTCTTTAGCTAATTTGTCTTACTTTCCTCGCTCGTTTAGTTCTCCCACTATTTCACAACTAATAACGACCTTTTATGCGGTTCTCAGAAAATCTCTTTCACCTCTACAGTTATTCCTGGACTCCTCTAAATGGCATAATAAGTCCATTAAAATTTCTAATCCTACCATCTTTTGGAAATATTGGGCTGTCAAAGGGATTATACAGGTTAAACACCTAATGCAGAATATGCAATTTGTTTCAAGAATTTCAATCTAAGTTCGGCTTACCTGTTACTTCCCTCCTTAAATTTGAATCTCTAAGACTGATTTTAACTAAACAGTTTTCTCTTATCTCTGAATCTCCCTCTTCTTCATCTGATCCTCTGTTTACACCGTTACCTACTTCCCTTGCTGTCCAGGCATCCCAGATTTATAAATATCTTAATTTCTCTTTTTCCACCCACCCTAAAAGCAAAACCGAACTTCTATGGGAAACAGACTTACTACGCATTTTCTCTACTCAATTCAAATATTTATTAAGATTTGGATTAATTGTTAAAAAAAGAATTAAAGATAACAAAATTAATTCCACATTTGGGGCCAGATGTAGGAAGCCTAATACCGGTCTGTAATGGCCGACATTACCGAATTTCGGCCGTTACCGACCAGTATTAGGCTTTTCAGATGTAGGAGGCCAAAATATAGGATTCCGTAATTTACCTCTCTTCCTTCTTCCCTCTTATTCCCGAACCAACATACAAACGTACCCGTCCACACAGGTTCTAGCACACAGCCACCATCACTGGTAACGACCAACACATGGACAATACAGATTAGTCCTAGTACAATACAGGCAAGCCCTAGAATGATGTAGGTCAGGCATCAGGCCTGTGTGCTGATTTGTACAGTTTTTACATGTGTATTTAGTAAATATGGCTATGCTAAATGTGTTCTGTGTTTTTAGGTCTCGTCTCCGCTCGCGAAGCGAGAGCTTATGTAGGCACTACAAAAAATGCTCTGAAAAAGCGGATCACACACAGTGCATGTGCGACGGGCGCACGCTCACCGTTTGGCAGCCTCCGGCCACTGACAACAGGAAAGCGCTTTGATCTATATCACTCCCTCCTCCCACTTGCTCCTGCTGAGCCTCAGAAAGTGGTTGCATCTCAGCCACAGACTTCCTGGCTCGCACGCCGATACTTTGTTGCAATATTCCTTTGCATTAAAGCTCTCTGCTTGAGCCGGCTGTTTTTTTGTCACAAGTAGAGGTTACAGCAGTTTTCGATAGAGAGGTTAATTTAATATTTGGAAATATGTTCCATGCACCACTGAAACAGTACTCACTCCAAATATGCAAATCTCTACATTTAATCGTTTGTATTGTCTACATAGAAGTTGCTAACAGGGCAGTACATTCTTTTCTGCATTTCCCTATTTCCGCCACACACTCCACTCCTTTGTGTCTCCTTTCCTTCGTCTTTCCTACTTAATTTTCCATCCTTTCTCCTTTAATCCCATTTCCACCTTCTCACAACCCCTTTGAGCACTGTTATCTTAACATTTGTGTTTCTCACTGACTTATGATGTCTGCCCTGCAACCATTTTCTTCGGACCCTCACACACCCTCACCCTCACACACCCTCTCACCCTCACACACCCTCTCACCCTCACACACCCTCACTCACTCTCACACCCTCACCCTCATCCACCCTCACACACCCTCACTCACCCTCACACCCTCGCCCCCTCACCCTCACACACCCTCACCCTCACAACCCTCTCACCCTCACTCACCCTCACACCCTCACACACCCTTACCCTCACATACCCCCACCCTCACACAGCCTCACCCTCACACTCTCACTCTCCTCACCCTCACACACCTTTCACACACCCTCACTCCCTGTCACACATCCCTCACACACCCTCACCCTCACCCCCTCACAACCCCACACCCTCACAACCCCACACCCCCTAACCCTCACACCACCTCACCCTCACACCCCCTCACCCTCACACCCCCTCACACACCCTCTCACCCTCTCACCCCCTCACCCTCACACCCCCTCATCCTCTCACCCCCTCATCCCCTCACACCCCCTCACACACGCATACCCCCTCACCCTCACACACTCCCTCACACACCCTCTCACACACCCTCACCCACCCTCACCCTCACATCCCCTCACCCCTTCACCCTCACCTGCACACCCCCTCACCCTCACACCCACACACTGCCTCACCATCACACCCCTCACCCTCACACCCCACACCCCCTCACCCTCACACACACCCTCACCCTCACCCTCACTCCCCCTCACCCTCACTCCCCCTCCCCCTCACTCCCCCTCACCCAGACACCCCCTCACCCACATACACCCCCTCACCCTCACACACACCCTCACCCATACACACCACCACTCCCCCTCACCCTCACCACCTCATTCCCCCTCACCCTCACACCCCCCTCACCCTCACACACACCTTCCCCCTCACACACCTCACCCTCACACCCCCTCACCCCCTCACCCTCACACCCTTTCACCCACTCACCCTCCCTCACCCTCACACACCCTCTCACCCTCACACACACTCACCCTCACACCACCTCACCCTCACACCCCCTCACCTCGTCACCCTCACCCTCACACCCGCACACCCTCACACTGCCTCACCCTCACACACCCTCACCCTCACACACACCCTCACCCTCACACACACCCTCACCCTTACCCTCACACACCCTCACCCTCACTCCCCCTCACTCACACCTCACCCTCACACACCCCTCACCCTCACACACCCTCACACCCCCTCACACTCATACCCCTTCACCCCCTCACCCTCCCTTACCCTCACAACCCCTCACCCTCCCTCACCCTCACACCCTCTCACCCTCACACACCCTCACACACCCTCACACACCCTCACTCACCCTCACACACCCTCTCACCCTCACACAACCTCTCACCCTCACACACCCTCACTCACTTTCACACCCTCACCCTCATCCACCCTCACACACCCTCACTCACCCTCACACCCTTGCCCACTCACCCTCACACACCCTCACCCTCACAACCCTCTCACCCTCACTCACCCTCACACCCTCACACACCCTTACACTCACATACCCCCACCCTCACACAGCCTCACCCTCACACCCTCACTCCCCTCACCCTCACACACCTTTCACACACCCTCACTCCCTGTCACACATCCCTCACACACCCTCACCCTCACCCCCTCACAACCCCACACCCTCACAACCCCACACCCCCTAACCCTCACACCACCTCACCCTCACACCCCCTCACCCTCACACACCCTCACACACCCTCTCACCCTCTCACCCCCTCACCCTCACACCCCCTCATCCTCTCACCCCCTCATCCCCTCACACCCCCTCACACACGCATACCCCCTCACCCTCACACACTCCCTCACACACCCTCTCACACACCCTCACCCACCCTCACCCTCACATCCCCTCACCCCTTCACCCTCACCCGCACACCCCCTCACCCTCACACCCACACACTGCCTCACCATCACACCCCCTCACCCTCACACCCCACACCCCCTCACCCTCACACACACCCTCACCCTCACCCTCACTCCCCCTCACCCTCACTCCCCCTCCCCCTCACTCCCCCTCACCCAGACACCCCCTCACCCACACACACCCCCTCACCCTCACACACACCCTCACCCATACACACCACCACTCCCCCTCACCCTCACCACCTCATTCCCCCTCACACCCCCCTCACCCTCACACACGCCTTCCCCCTCACACACCTCACCCTCACCCCCCCTCACCCCCTCACCCTCACACCCTTTCACCCCCTCACCCTCCCTCACCCTCACACACCCTCTCACCCTCACACACCCTCACCCTCACACCACCTCACCCTCACACCCCCTCACCCTGTCACCCTCACCCTCACACCCGCACACCCTCACACCGCCTCACCCTCACACACACACACACCCTCACCCTCACACACACCCTCACCCTCACCCTCACACCCCCTCACCCTCACTCCCCCTCACTCACACCTCACCCTCACACACCCCTCACCCTCACACCCCTTCACCCCCTCACACTCATACCCCTTCACCCCCTCACCCTCCCTCACCCTCACAACCCCTCACCCTCCCTCACCCTCACACCCTCACACACCCTCACTCACCCTCATCCCCTCACCCTCACAACCCTCTCACCCTCACAACCCTCTCACACACCCTCACCCTCACACACCCTCACCCTCACACACCCTCACCCTCACACACCCTTACCCTAACACACCCTCACACTCAACCCCCCTCACCCCCCCCTCACCTTCACACCCTCACCCTCACACCCCCCACCCTTAACCCCCCTCACCCCCCTCACCCTCACCCTCACACCCCTCTCACCCCCTCACCCTCACTCACCCTCACCCTCACCCACCCTTACACACCCTCACCAGCATAACATAGCATAACAAAACACAGTATAGCATAACAAAAAAAAGCATAGGATAGCACAACAAAACATAGCATAGCATAACAAAACATAGCACAGCAAAACACAACAATGCATAGCATAACAAAACACAACAAAACATAGCATAGCATAACAAAACATAGCATAACAAAACAAAGCATAGCATAAGATAACAAAGCAAAATAAAACATAGCATAGTATAACAAAACATAGCATAGCATAACAAAACACAACAAAACATAGCAGAACAAAACATAGCATAACATACCAAAACATAGCATAACAAAACATAGTATAACATAACAAAACTTAGCATAGCATAACAAAGCATAGCATAGCAAAACACAACAAAACATAGCATAACAAAACACACCAAAACATAGCATACTTAACAAAACATAGCATAGCAAAACATAGCATAGCAGAACAAAACACAACAAAACATAGCATAACAAAACACAACAAAACATAGCATAGCATAACAAAACATAGCATAACAAAACAAAGCATAGCATAGCATAAGATAACAAAGCAAAACAAAACATAGCATAGTATAACAAAACATAGCATAGCATAACAAAACATAGTATAACATAACAAAACATAGCAAAACACAACAAAACATAGCATAACAGAACACACCAAAACATAGCATACATAACAAAACATAGCATAGCAAAACATAGCATAGCAGAACAAAACACAACAAAACATAGCATAACAAAACACAACATAGCATAGCATAACAAAACAAAGCATAGCATAACAAAACATAGCATAACAAAACAAAGCATAGCATAATAAAACACAACAAAACATAGCATAATGGGGAGGAGCTACGCTAGCAAACAAGATGGCCGCTTAGGCTCCCGGCTCCGCCGACCTCCGTCTCTTGCCAGATGATCCTGTTATCCATCCTGTGTTTACGCCCGACCTCCGTGTGGAGGAACCTGTGTACAATCCGATGGTGCAATCCCGAGAATTCTACCGGCTTGGTTTACGGAGTTACGTCGTGTTTCAGTTTGCGGCCTAGCCCAGCTGTAGAGCCGGGACCTCGAGTACTGGCCCAGCCGGGTTACCGTTGAACAACATCGGCCGTGGGAATCAGGCAGGGTCCGGTCTATCGCTGTGGAGGTTGTCTTTGCCCGATTTTGATGGCGGTCATTTTGGTTGGTTAACATCGAGGTCGTGGCACGACTGAGGCTGTGAGTGGAGGTCCCTGTCTCCTGGACCCGGTTTGCCCCCCGCCGGTGTTCGGTGAGTCGGGGCCTTCGCTCGCGGTAACGGAGTACAAATCGCTGCCGCGGTGAACGATAAGTCGCCCTCCGCTGCCATCCGTTCCGCTCTTGCCTGTTCCCCGGAGAGACCGGGCTCTCTGGGGGAAGTGATCATAGTCGATACCGAGCGAGGAGTGATGGGCCAGACAGAGTGTGAGCCGTCGCTGAGGACAGTACTGGCAGCCATTGGAGCACTTCATTCGCATGTGGATGCCCTTGTTCACAAAATGATTGCGGTTATACTTGAGACTGGGCGTGTGAGACCGGACTCTGCTCCATTGCAAGAACTAAAACTAGCTAAGATTCCCACGATGACCATTTTAACTACAGAAGAGGACCCCGTGTGGCAAGAGGTATCGAAGCCTTTGGTCAGGGTATTGGATGATAGCGAGCCTGGGGCTTCAAAAGGATTGTTAAGTCTAACATCGCTGCTGACAGTGGGAGGACTAATCGGTGTTCCCTTCCCGGAGACTCCTGTTGGTAACTGTTCTCGGATTGAAACAACATCTTTTCCCTCCCTGGCAGTTAAATTGCGGTCGTGGAGGAAACAACACTGGGACTTTACGTCAGTGAGGGAGATTTTCTGTGCGGATGGGGTTCTCAAAGACTTAACATTTTTGATTAGTTTCAGACTGAACTTTTCTGAACTCTTTTCGCACTCCGAATCTTCCGGGGGATGCGGTGGTTCTACCGGGAGGGGTTCGCATGATAGATCGGAAGGGCCAAGGCTGAGATTGATTGACTGGATTTGATATTGTGGCCTCAATGGATGTGGGATTTGCTACCGTTGTGCTTACGGGAGGTTGGGCGGTGTTTTACAGCTCCCCCTGATTTGCTTTTTCTGAGTTTTCTGATAGATTCTTGTTTCCATCGCAGGGGTTGCTTGTTTCTGGCGGGGGGAGAGGGGACCGGGAGCCCATACAAAAATGCCCTCCTCCATTTTCTACTTTTAGAATTTAGTTAGATGGGGCGACAGGCACACTGCTAGTTGGGGTTAGGCGAAAACCGTATGCAGGGGTGCAGGGTGGGGGGAAGGGTTTTTTGTATTATTTATGTTTTCGTTTCTATGTCCGATATCCTATTCATATCCTGATATTGGGTGCCTTCCTGATGGGTTATCCTGCTTGGTGGGTAGACGGGTCCTGGGGGCGGTAGTGTTTGCACGAATGTCTACAATATGTCGCTTTTGCTTGCTGCGAGCTGGTTGCGGTCGTTGTTTTGTCCACTGCTCTACTGTATTACGCTCTCCTGCCACTTGAAATTGCCCTACTCATGATAATCCTGTTTCTATGGGTGGTGGGCTTGTGAACAGTGGCAATTAGATTGGACTTGTACTTATTGTATTTTATACGGCCGCACGCCAGTAACATCTCATGATTCAGCTTCTGCCTTGGGGGCTATCCGTCTATTTCGCGCTATATGTTTGTATAAATGTTGTTTATTCCGTGATGTAAGGCACCTGTCGTTGGTTTTTCTTGTTTTTCAATTAATAAAAAGATTTATAAAAATAAAAAATAGCATAACAAAACTTAGCATAGCATAACAAAGCATAGCATAGCAAAACACAACAAAACATAGCATATCATAACAAAACACAACAAAACATAGCATAGCATAACAAAACAAAGCATAGGATAGCAAAACTAAACATAGCATAGCATAACAAAACAAAGCACAGGATAGCATAACAAAACATAGCATAACATAACAAAACATAGCATAACATAACAAAACATAGCATAACAAAACACTACAACATATAACAAAACATAGCAAAACACACCAAAACATAGCATAGGTTAACAAAACACAACAAAATATAGCATATTAAAACAAAACTTATAATAGCATAGCATACCAAACACAACAAAACATAGCATAGCATAGCATAACAAAACATAGCATATCAAAACAAAGCATAGCATAATAAAACACAACAAAACATAACATAACAGAACAAAGCATAGCATAACAAAGCATAGCATAGCATTACAAAACAGAGCTAGCATAACAAATCAAAGCATAGGATAGCAAAGCATAGCATAGCATAACAAAACAAAACATAGGATAGCAAAACAAAACATAGCATAGCATACAGCATCACTCAGCGCCACCACAGCACCACTCAGGGGCACCACAACATCACTATGTGCTACCACAGCATCGCTGAACCCCACAGCATCACTCATTCGCCACCACAACATCACTCAGCGTCACCACAGCATCAATCTGTGCAACCATTCAAAAACAACTGGTTCAAATATGTTCTCTCAATGTTTCAAGCTTTATTACAAATGTAACAAAAATATGTTAATATTTCACTTCTGTTCTTGGATTTTCGTCACAATAAAATACACTGAACATAATCTTCACAAAAGTTATTTACAAAAGTTTAAGCTATTGCCGATTTAAATTACAATAACTTTTATTTAAGTATTAATTATTAAAAAAATTAAAAGCCATTGTTATTTGTAATATCAATTCATGTAAGTCACGTAAATACAACACATATTGCATTACAAATGCTATAGGTGTCACATTTGTGAAAGTTATAACTATTGGCATTGTAAATGACAAAGCTATTAATTTCGCTATTTTCAAAAACAAAACATAAATAAAAAATGTGTCATTTACAATACCAATAGCTCAAACTTTCCTAATGCGAGACCTATTGCATTGAAAATGCCTCTATTATTAGTAGCTTGACTCTGGTTGGTTGTAGGTGGATCACATCTTTTACGTAATTGTCTATTTGGGATGTAGACTGTCTGCTTTGTGAAGGATCGTGTGCCTTGGTAGGGTATTTTGAAGCTGCCCTAGACAACTGCTGGCAGATGTGGTGGTGCCGAATCTTTGGAGGGAAGTGAACAGATAGGAAGGTTTACTTGGCTTGTTGGTGCTTTGCCGAAGGAGTTTTAACATTGGTGTATACTTGCTATTGGTGTGTAGTGGAAGATGATGGGGCTGAGAGCCATGTGTGCCATTTGTATCTTCTGTGGGGTTGAAGTGTAAGATAGTTGTACACTGAGTGTATATCTCTCAGTGGTGATAATAGAGTCTGAGAGTCAAGGGGGCCAAAGAGAGTTGAAAGATATGGGGCTCGTGGGACCCAGGAGCATCTGCTCCGTTTTGTCCCCATTAAGTTTGAGGGAGGACAAAGTCATCCAACCCTTTACCTCCTCCAGGCACTTCGTCAGCCCCGCTGAAGCTGATAGGCCATCCTCCTGCGCCAAGGAGACCACTAGCTGAGTGTGATCCGCGTAAGAGATGATTTTAATACCAAACGGACGGACAACCTCAGCTAGTGGTCTCATATAGATGTTAAAGAGCACAGGGCTTAGGGAGGAGCCCTGAGGGACTCCACATCTCAGCGGCCTGCTCGTGGATACCATGTCTCCATCAAAAATTTGGAAGGACCTGTTGCTCAGAAATGATTTGAGCCACAGCCATGCCCCGCCTGATATTCCGACATTCGAAAGACGGCTCAGCAAGGTGTCGCGGCTGACCGTGTCGAATGCCGCACTTAGGTCAAGGAGGATCACTGCCACTGATCCCCCTTGGTCCAAGATCCTTCTGGCTTTTTAACGCTCCTCACTGATCCCCCAGCGAACTCCCTCTTGTAAGCAAACTACACCTGTTGTTAGCGCTTGGACGCCTCAGGGCAGCAATCGCGCTCTACAAATATACATTTCATTTCAATTCATTTCAGGTCTGCATCATCTCCTGAATGTGCACTCTAGTCAATCAAATTGTAAAATAAAAGAATATGTATTTTTGGGCTTTATTTAAATACAATCTGCTCAAGGAGTTCTTTTGAGCGGGGGTTAAAGTAGATGTTTGGGTGCATGAGATAAACATGGTTTGGTTAGAGTCTGAGGCTTTCATGCCAGTGTCCAGTAGAACCACCTTGATAGGCAGAGACGACTGTGAACATTTAACTGTGGAGATGGCTTATTACAGATCAATTAGTATCTGCTAAATAACAGGTTAAGACCAATCTTTGGTATGTGTCTAGAGGTGGAGTACAGAATATGGCAATATTCTGTCAAAGGCATGTGGGGTGGTAATTGAGACCTGTCGGTTCCCTAGTTGGAGGGAAGTGGTGGACTGTTGATGGGTGGGGACATGATTTTTCAGTAGTATGGTAGATAGGATGGTTGTGCACAGTGGCAGAAAGTGTAAGAGCTGAGTTAAAATGTGTGTGTGTGTGTGGGCTTTGTCGGTTTCTGATTTATAATTGCTTCGAGCATTTCCATTCTTTATTATCTAGCATTTCCTTCATATACTCTAACTCTTAAAATGTCCATTTCACTTGATGCTCCTTGCTAGGCCGAGGCAAGTTTTAAGCGAGTACTCAAAGATGGATGATACTCAGTTGGGTAAAGCCATAGTGGGGTTCTGCCACTTCAGCCTCATAAAATGTAGGCACTTGTTTTATGATTAAGTGACTGTGGACAGTGATGGGTATGTCTTTTTGACAGTCTCTGTCTTACCTATAGGTTTTTTTGGTTGTTCCTGTGCAACGCATCATTGCTCTGTGAGGCATGCTATTCCTGGATATGGGCTATAAGCACTGTAAATGTTTTGAATTGGCTTTCTATTGGCTTCCTCTTACTGTTGTTTATAAATGGTCGCTAGTGATTGGCCATTAGGCTTAGTAGTCGCTCCTTTTGGACTTTTGGATGCTCTCATGAGGACTGCCCTTGGTACATGTGCTTTTATGCATTAAGTTATTTCCCAAACTTCAATAGCACTCTTTTTATTAGGTTGTCCTGCCTCTGCTCATGTTACTGCAATGAGGCCTTCATGGGTGCTTCATTTTCTGGCACCTGTCTTTCCCCACACCACCTCACCCCTCCCACAACTATGCATACCCACCCTCAACACTTAACCTTATTTTAAAAATGCTTGCTTCATTTATCTTGACTAGAAACTTAAATGACTCCTGAAGTTTACTTGTTTAGGAAATGATAGAGCTCTTGAATGTTTTTTTTTATATCATTGTACCACGTTTTTGCTACCTCCCAAAACATATTTAAAAAGCAGGTGCTTTTAAAATGAGTTTTTTTTCATTTTGTTTTTAGAGGAGTGCTTGTCATAAACCCTTTGTGGATGCTTCTTTTAACAGCACATGTTGTGTTGCTCTTAATCTCACAGCGCTCCTTTCCTCACCCCTCCCGCAACAGTGCATGCCTGCCCCCAACACTTATTATGGCGGTGCTTCTCTAGAACGCACCATTGTGGCCCACAAGAGGGTGGCCTTCAGAGTTCATTAAAATACTGGCAGTAGAAATATGGATGCCTACAAATACAGATACTGTAAAAAATATTTCTTTTGCAAAGCCAATATCTCTAACTCTAAAAAAAAGTCAGAGACCTTTTGCATTATAAATGCTTGTCTTTGTGGCCCTCTCCGTCTCCACCGCAAGGGCACCACGTCAAAGGCGTAGGTTAAAGGCTTTGCATACATATAATTAGCTGATGCACATTAAGGTCAGGCTGCTTTGTCAGAGGCAGAATGACAATGGGGGGCACCGACTGTCGCTGCATAAGATGTGTCTCCCCTTTGGCTCCCTTCAGGTGTGAGCTGCTGATGGGAAACTATTAGCATTTGCTTTGCAGGGAACTGGGGCAGGGGAGAGACTAGAGCAGGTGGTGGGAGTTGGTGAGGGCCAGCAACATGGTTCTTCAGTTATGTATTTTGTCTCCTTTCTCCTGCATGCAGGATAATTTAGTCTCTGATGTTCTCTTTTCCATGAATCAATTCAAAAAGGAGCGATTCTGGCCTTAGCCGACTTTGAAACTGGTAAACCAGGTTTGAATCCCAGCCTGAGCTTCACTTCCTGTGATTCTGGGACAATCACACAAAACTACATTAGCCCAAAAAAAGAGAATCCGACCATCTGTAATGTTGTAGGATGCACTCCAATGCCCCTGGGTCAATTTTGTGCTATATAAAACTGCATGTATTTGAGGAAAGTGAGGAAAGTGACACTGTTTTTGGATGGTTTTTTGCATTTATTCACTTGCATCGTTCCATTTATTGGAACTTACACGTAATATTAGCAGTAAAACAAAAAAACACGGGTACACCTTTCATCGACGTCTTAACATTGAAGAGCCTATCTTAAGTACTGTAACAATAAATATCAAAAAGCCCAGGGTGAGAGTAAAAGGTGATCTAGGTCTGTGTCATTACCGCAAATGTTTGCCAACACTTAGCTCCATGAACTTAACACCTTAACCGCAGTGGCAATTCCGCTGTGGTGCCCATTGAGTGGTCGGGGCTGCGTCGGCCTACGGAGGAGCGCCGCACTACCGAAGTAGTGCTCTCGACAGCTGTTGGCCGACGTGCGCAATTAAAGGGTTAACCAAACAGTTTATTGCGAAAGGGTGCGATCTGAGGGGGGGAAGATGGCGGCCGAGTAGGAAGCTCGGTCGGAGAGCTCCCGGTGCACCCGTGATTTACCGCAGCAGCAGTTGGAAAAAAGCTCAAGCAAACATGCAGCAGTGAAAGTAGATGCACGGATGATGTGCGGAGTACATTGCGGTGAATAATAGAACAGAACATAACAGAGATCTTCCACAACCGAAACAAAACAAACAAACAAGTGAAGTGTTCAAGACGGAGCCTCCTACCTGTGAGTTGTGCCGGGTATGGTGGTTTTTCTGGGACTTCCCTCTTTCTCTCTGAACTGCGGCGAGAAGGGTGAGGCTTGTCTCACTCGTGGTATTTTGGAGGCGGGCGCCACATTTTTTGATCGTGTTCTGGACCCGGACCCGGTTTCCCTGGGGGATGTCGTCGGAGCGGACGGGAGCCGCAGAGTGAGCCGCGGAGCGCATGAGGCGGTGAAGGGCGGAGATCGCTTCGTGGAGGAGACAGGTACGGAGAAGTGGAGCGCTGCAAGGGGAGCGAAGTCGCGTTGCCGCCGTGCCTCCGGAAGACTGAGATTTCAGTTCCGGGGCACGAGCGACAGAGTCAGGGAACAGAGGCGGCAGTTTGAAAGTGGCAGCAAGGGACAGAGAGACACTGTAGAAACCACGACGGGGCATAAGAGTGAATACAGAAGCACGTTAAGACTCCCAAAGGACTACAATAGGGCAGGATTGGGGAGATTAAAGTGTGAATACGAGGGGAAAGAAACAAACAGTCTTTCCAGCCTTTCCAGAGCAGAGAGTGTTTGGGTATTGGAAAACCTGCATTGTAGAGCATATCAATTAAACACATGTTACAACACAGGTTATAACTTTAACAGTGTTAATAGTCAGCTCTGTCAACATTTCCTGCTCTGTCAGACATATAAACATTTTCAACCTTGCCAACCTTGCCAGGTTTCAAAAATAAACATTAAAGAGAAAAACTCTACAAACAATCAGCATATGAGTAAAATCACAGAACCAATACAGGAGGAAACAGAGGAAAAAACGCCTCAAGATTCAAAAAATCTTCCAAAGAACCAAGCCAAATCCAAACTCGAAGTAGAACCTCTGCAATCAGAAGGTCAGCCTAGCACAGCGAAATCCTTCTACAGTTTGCGGAATAGAAAGTTTTTGAGTCAGGAGCAGTTTCCGAAAGGCATTACTCCAAGAGTGAGCAGAAAAAAACAAAAAACCTCACTCAGAGGCCACCTAAAGAACAATTTAGAGAAAGAAGAAAACAACTTGGAGTCAATCCAGAAATCTAAAGTAAAAATAAAAGTTACTCCCTCTCTCAGGTCTTATTTTAAAATTCAACAGCAAGAGTTGAACTCGGAATCTTTTAGCTCCTTAGAAGCACAAAGAACATCGGAAGCTTTGGAAAAAGAGGAAAAGAAAGAGGATATAACAACCATACTTGCAACCAAAACACCAGACACCCATTCATCAAGAAAAGAGAAACAGCGAGCAGTCCCTATCCGAGCTGGAAAAACGAGCGCAGGCAGCGCTAAGAAAGGGAGAAAACCTCGAACTAAGAAAAAGAGCTTGGTAGAAAATATGAGTTTGGAAGAAATTTGGAAAACTAAAGAGAGCAGTTCAGAAGGGAGAAGAGAAGAGAGAGCAGGAGTTCATATGGCGGAGGGGGGCCCTGTTTCTTCTGCGGCAGTAACAAATATAACTGCAAATATAACCGAAGAGGTTGAAGATAAGGAAGATGACGATTCAAGGTCTGTAGGATTCAACAAGGATATAACAAAAACTCATACAGACGAACTCCTTGAAAAAATATGGGTAGAAATGAAAGAGAAGTTCTCCATCTCCGAATCGAAACAAAATAAAATACAGGAGGTTTGCGAGAAATTGGACAGCAAGTTGAACGCACTAGGTGACAGAGTAACAGCTGTAGAAAATGAAGTTGCCAGTTTGGACAAAAGGGTGGAGAAAAACAGGAAGGAAATAAACTCTTTGAGATTGGAAAATAAAACCATGAATGAAAAGCTGGAATCCTTAGAAAACCAAGCGAGAAAAAATAACATAAGAATCTTAAATGTCCCGGAGAATCAAGAAGGCAAGGATGTTAAAGCATTTGTAGTGGCACTTTTGATGGAACATTTCCCATGGGCAGATAAAGGAACTCTAGATGAGGATATACAGAGAGTGCACAGAGATCCTTATGGAAAAAGCAAAGAAAGGAAAACCCCTAGAAAGATCTTAGTTAATTTCAAAACAAATATGCTGAAGGATAGGATCTTGGGAGAGGCATTGAAAAAAGGGACGTACAACAAAGATAGTTGGAATTTTAGAATAAGATCAGACATGTCAAAAGCCTCTCAGACCAGACAATGGGAATTGGGAAACCTAATGTCTGAACTGCAGAAACTAGGTGCCACGGTACAAATGAAATTTCCTCCCTCATTACGGATTATGTGGAGAAATAAAATGCGCAATTTAAGAGAGCCGGAAGAGGTGAAAAACCTGATAGAGCAAATCAGAACTCAGATGCGCGAAGAAGAACCTCTGAGTTAATTGTTCATAAACAAATCGTATAGATTACTAGATAAACCTGTAACTTATGTCATCCAGTATAAATCTCTGAAACACAAAAAAAAAAAGATATATATATTTATATATATATATATAACGAGAGTAAAGGAGAAACAGATTTAATCTACACTTAAGGACAAAAACATAGAAATAACATAGAAATAATATGAAGGAGCTTTAAACCAACTAATTTCATTCTTTTAACTGTACATAGGTAAAAATCACGGGGATGGGATCGGGAAGCCAAAAGGGTTATGAAGATAACCGAAGGAGAAGAAGATGGAGGCTTCCCCGGGGAGGGTGACTTTAAAGCACGATTTAGAAAGTATAAAACTACACAAAAAAGGGTGGGGAGCAAAATAGGGAAAAAAAACCAAAAAATTCCTCATCTGCGAATATTCAGAATACTAAAACAACTACGAGTGAAACATAAATCTCAACAATTGAACAGAATAAATGGGGAGTGCATGTAGAGATGTAAAAATCCTTTCCTGGAATGTCAATGGACTGAGAACAAAAAGCAGAAGGAATAAAATCCTAGAGTATATAAGAACTGGGAAAAGCGAGATAATAATATTACAAGAAACGCACCTGTTAAAAGAAGAATGGGATCAAATAATTAAGAACTTATGGTGGGTAGACACCTTAATATGCACAACACAACAATGTAATATTAAAGGAATAGCGATAATCTTCAAAAAGTCCTTAAAAGCTACTATAACCGGATCAGAAGTAGATAGTAAAGGAAGATGGGCCACAGCTAATGTTAGAATAGGAAATTCTCCCATTACTATTGCAGGGTATTATGGTCCGAACTTGGATGACCCTGATCCACTGCGAAAATTGTACTCACAACTATTACTAACCACCTCTCCCATAATATTGGGAGGCGATTTTAACCTAGTAATGGACCTAAAACTTGACAGATCACCACCGAGTAGACATACTAATTTAAAGAAGATGAGACAATGGATTATGACTTATAAAAGGGATCTTAATCTGGTAGACATTTGGAAAAACAAAGGAGAAAAATCACACCCGTTTACTCTACACAACAAAAAACTGGGACACAAATCAAGGATAGACTTCTTCTTGGTTAGTAATGGGCTATCAAAGAAAGTGAAAAGAGTATCTCACCTACCAGCTCACCTCTCAGACCACTCAGCAGTACAACTAGAATTACAAATCATAGAAAACATAACGGAAAGGAGATTCACAGTTGAAAGAGCTTTGCTGGAAGACGAAGAAATTATAAAGGAGCTGGAAACGGAGACAAATATCTTCTTTGAGTTAAATGCGTCAGGTACCACAGAACAAATAACCTGGGATACTTATAAAGCCGTTATAAGGGGTAAACTTTTGAGCTTAGGGGCACACAAAAACAAACAAGTAAAACAAGAGATCTCAGACCTGGAATCAGAGATTAGCTCCTTAGACATCGCTATACTTTCAGAACAAGAGGAGGAAAAGAAACAAGATCTTCTCAGTAAAAGACAGACACAAAAAGATAAAATTGATCAAATCTTGGAAGAGAGGTTACAGAAAAAATGGGACTCGAGCAAACTGGCGAAACATGAGTTTGGTGAAGGTTGCGGAAAATGGCTGGCATGGAAGCTTAAATCAGATCTAGCTAAAAATAAAGTGGAAAGTATTATCCCAGATGATCAAACAACTTCAACCTCTGATGAAAACACTATCAAGCAGGAATTCTGGAAATTTTTTAAAGATCTATACACGGAAGATATAAATCCCTCGGATGAAATGATTAATTCTTACTTGCAAGATGCAGCACTTCTAAAACTTGAAGAGAATGAAAGAGAGGCTCTGGATAAAGAAGTTCAAGAAGAAGAAGTGGCAGATGCCATCAAAAGTCTGAAAAAGGGAAAAGCCGCAGGGCCGGATGCCTTACCAAACGAATTGTATATGAAATTGAAAAACTCTTTACTCCCTCATATAACTAAACTAATTAATCAAATTTTAACACAACAGAAAACCATACCAGACTCCTGGAACGATGCCATAATCTCAATTATTTTGAAACCCGGCAAAAACCCTCTCAAATGTGAGTCATACCGCCCAATATCCTTATTAAACACGGACTATAAAATATTTACCAAAATAATGGCAGCTCGACTAGGGAGAGTATTATCAAAATTACTACATCAAGATCAAAAAGGTTTCATTAAAGGAAGATATCTACATGAAGTAACACAAGAGCTCCTAACCGCGATAGATATCGCAACAAGTGAGAAAACTCCTCTTACCATACTTGCTGTTGATGCCGCAAAGGCTTTTGACAGGGTCAACTGGGCCTTCCTTGAGAAGGTTATGGTCAAGAACAATTTCGGACCTCACTTCATCAGTATGGTGAACCAGATATATAAAGATCCAAGATCAAAGGTCCTAATTAATGGTAGCCTAACAGAAAATATAAAGATAACCAGAGGAACGAGACAGGGTTGTCCACTCTCGCCTTTACTATTCAATTTATATATTGAACCACTGGCAAATAAGCTAAGAAACAACAATAAAATTACCCCATTCAAACATGGCACATGGGAGAAAAAAATCGCTCTTTATGCGGACGACTTAATGATTTTTACCGAGGATTATCCAAAAGCCAAGGCAAGTATCGAGAAAACTTTAAAGACATTCGGAAAAATCTCAGGATACCTGGTGAATCAGACGAAGACAGAGGTCATGACATGGAACACGACCTTTCAAAGCAATTTTATAAAAAACGAAATAAGGTACTTAGGAATCTTAATAAATCATGACATAGCGAAGATTGCAAACAGAAAATTAAACAAAGTTGCCGGAGAGGTAAGGAAATTACTTGAGACATGGACCTCTCTACCGTTGAGTTTGATTGGGAGATCGAATATAATCAAGATGACTGTCTTACCAAAGTTCACCTTCTTATTCAACGCGATACAGATGGAATTTGGAAAGACTGAACTAGCTCGAGTACAGAGAAGCATAACGAGCTTTATATGGGCAGCAAAAGGATCAAGGATTGCATGGAAAAAGATCAGGAGGAGCAAGAAAGATGGTGGGTTGGCCAGCCCAGACTTGGTGGAGTACTGCAGAGCTTTTCAATTTAAAAATATCAAAGTATTACTAAAAAGCCATGAATACTACCCTGCCTATTTTAAAGTAATCACAAAATCAGAGGATCATGCGTTGTTCAAGTTCGGACACCCCAAATACTTCAAAAAAATAAAGCTTAAGATATTAAGGGATGCTGCAAGGATGTGGACACAAATTAGAGGCATTCTACAAATATCGTACTATAGCAAATGGGCTCCTATCTGGGAATCTCCGGGAACCCCAGAATGCTTAAAAGACACTCTTGCACTGGCATTAAAAAGAGCAGACATCAAATATTGGGGTCAAATACTAAATGGTCCAAACTTAAAAACATGGTCAGAACTGCAAGAAATGACTAACAATACTCTATCTAAATTTAAATATTATCAGATGTTAAGCTGGTCCAGAACATTGCCCAATATAAACGGTAATGAAAAACTGGAAGATGACATGATCAAAACAATGCGATTACCAAAGGAAGTAGCAAAGTGGTACTGGGCTCTGATAACGCCCAATGATGTCAACGCCAACATGGAAACCCAAATATGGGGGAAAGACATTGCAATTTTGGATTTGGACCTAATTTGGGAATAAACAGTAGATAAATGCTGGTCCAACCTGAAATCCGCGGCTCTGAAGAGAAATCATTTTTATACAATCCATAGGGCGTACTGGACACCAAAAAAACTCTCGAAATTTAAAAATGCTGGAATAAAGAAATGCCCGAAATGTGGAGAGGAAAAATCAGACGACATCCACATGTTTAAAAACTGCCCTCAATTGAAAGAGTTTTGGGATCAAGTCGGTAAGACCCTGAGCATTATCCTGTCCAAACAACTAACTGTGAGTATTACTCTTATTCTTTTTGGGATATTAGACTCAGGTAATGAAGGGGGGCTTACTAAGGAACAGGAGAATCTCCTCTTTGTGTTAATAGTTCTTGCAAGGAGAGAGATTTGTATCAAGTGGATAGGACCCTCTTGCCCAACTCACGCAGAATGGCTAAACTCGGCAATAAGAATTAACAAACTTGATAAGTTTAGAAATGTAAGCAAAAGATTTAAGTTTTGGGATAGTTTTGAAACCTTCTTAAACCCCAATTAAATATCAAACTTAAGTCCTATGATTAATGCGATATATCTTCTGGTGGACAAGTATGGTACTTGTCAAGGTGGCTACCCCCCCTCGATCAAAGCCAGAAGATTTGATATGTAACGAGTAAAGGAAACTCCTCAAACAAACAAGAGGTCAATACTCCCCAGCCAAGAGAGATCAAGGGGCAGTGCCGGAAAAGAGCAAAGAGGCAGACACCTGACACTCTGTAATCATACAGTAATCGCAAGATGAGGACAAAAAAAAAAAAAAAAAAGAAAGGGTGCGATCTGCGAATGTGGGCCACTATTTTTGGCTGCCCAAGCCTAATTTTGGCCTCAATCCAAACCTGACTTCACCCACTCCTCGTCTTTCTCTTTATACTTAAACATAAAAACCACACCCGTCTAGGAACTGGTGGCAAGTACCATCTACTGTTGTAGAACCCTACTGTGAATTGTGACAAAGGTGCTTCAGTTCAGCAAACCCTGCTCTATTGTCCGTACATCAGCATTTATTGCCTACAAATGAGGCTGGTATATCAGCACACATATTGTAAAATATGTCAGCATAAATCAGCGATCTCTGCTGTAAAAAGGCACGGGCATTTATGTCTGCATATCAGCACACATAGCATAAGCATATAACTGGATATCAGTATACGATTCTGTGCATGGTGACAACTCTTTGTATGAGCACACATTGCAGGTAATACCTTGCATAGGCATACAACTAGGTATATAAACCCATTTTACTGTAAAGAATGGACATTGTCACAGTATACAAGCATAAAACACTTAGCACTGCCCTAAGATATGGCTTATTTATTTAGGTATATGCAAATTATGTTGTATGTCAACATATTGGTTTAAATCATGGCACGTGATTCTCACTATCACTACACATTGTACTTAAAAATGACACTATCATACAAATAAATATCACCACACAGTGCTGTAAATGTGGTAAATGAACACAGCTTTGCAATAACACTCGCTGATGTAGGTGGAGACATGCAGCCTGGGCATATAAATGTGTCAATTTACAGATGCTGGTTTAAAAATAAGGTTGATAAATACAATGCATTTTAGCACACATTGCTTACCAGTAGATCATAGACATAACTTCGACTAAAAGCCACACAGCTGTAAAACGCGAGGTTCACATATATTTTTCTGTTACAACATCATTATACCCCGGCACTCTAACTATTATATAACTCCAAATATGGAACCTTGATAAGTTGGTTTCACAAAACCAAATATCCAATGTATCACAGGTAAACGACAGAGATGAGTTTGTACAGAAATGTATTTCTTTTCTTTAATGTATGCAGGTATTTTTAAGACATAACAATTTCGATTAAGACTGTGTATACCCCTATTTCTAGGCAGATGCAAAATAGAAAGATATTGTACAAGAATCTTAATACTACACGGTCGGCTTGATCGGTGTGCACAAGAACAGCCAACAGGTGTAGGGATGGGAGGAATTTGCGTAGTCGGGCTACGCAAAGCTCCACGAAACGGTAAAGAATCTCCGTGAGCACGCAAAAGTTCCGCGAACATGCAGAATTACTTGTTCCGCCCATTTGCGATGCTTTTTTCCTGTTCGCGAATGCTGTTTGCATGCTCTGGGAGAAATATCTTGCGAACACGCATTTTGAAAGCGCGAACAAGCAAAAAATTCTGTGAGGCCGTAGAATTTTTGGCTATTCCGCTTTCTCTGCAAAATTACCCAAATTCTGCAAATTCCACAAATTCCGCGAGCGGAACGGAATTTACCACGCAGGCCTAGTTTCGTCACATCCAGTGACTTCCTCAAGGCTGTAAAGATAATGACAGAAATTCAAATGTGGTATTCAAGTCAACATTTTTCATCACCATATTTGCACAAACATTGTCAAACCCATATCCTGCAAACAGGTTTTTCTAGATATTAAATAAGAAAGAAAAAGAAGACGAAGATCCCAAGCGAATACTTAGTGATTAAGATGGAAACAAGTGTGAGTTACTCCAGTGATGTGATCAAAATTGTTAACATTTTTCTTTGGATGATAGAAAGAAGTTTTCTTAAAATGAAAAGAAAAAGCGGAAGAAAAAAAGTACTGTGAACACACAGACCCAGAATTCAATAAATAAAAAGACTGTATTTAAAACACTATTTAACAATTATATGTGGCACCCAGTGTAGAACGCATTCCTTATGGAAAAAGTTCCAACTACTGACCTTTCTAAAATAGATTTGTTACTCGTAGAAATAGCCAACTCCAGGGCCGGACTGGGAACCAAAACCGGCCCTGGCAAAGTGCTCGGCTGCCCCGCCCCCCCACCTCCCCCAGGGAGGGGGGGCCGCTGAGCGCTTTACCAGGGCTGGTTTTCGGGCCATTTTGTTCCAGGGCAGATTTTGCAGCCCTGGAACAAAAACGGGCCCTAGTGGCCCAAAACCGGCCCCCACCCGTGCGGCGCACCGGGGGATTGCCCGCCGACCCTGCATTTTCATAAATTGTGCAAGACACGATTATAACGTCAAATTCCAACAGTGTTCTAAAAACTGTAATCAGAACACAAAAAGTTAATTAGCTCTCCTAATATTGAAGTTGTTCTTCAGATTGAAATTCCATATAGCATACAGCAACTATCTGTTATGTACTTACTTTTATGTATTTTTCATACATTTTGCGCTCTGTTATACAAACAAAAGTTCAAGAAATCAGGCTCCGGTGCTATCCCGTTATTTTTGCTGTAGATCCCTAATTAATGACAAAGAAAAATACGGTTGGAACCATCTGTCCCATCCCATGTCTGTCCACTATAATTATAAATAACCCAATTCATTGTAACTATCGAATTAGCCCCATTAGACGTACTAATTAAATCCGATCGCGAGGTACGATGTATTGAACAATCGTCCAGAGTGTAATAATTGCTGGAATCCCAATGCAATTTCAAAGGTATATTGGTCCCCGTATATTAATCATAATTCCTATGTCTGCATATCGGGAAATCCGTAATGGACGGTAAAGACAACATTAATCATAGCTGCCAAGGTTTCAGATTGCCATGTGTGACATTTTCAAAATGTCAGTGTAATATGAGTGACATTTCAACGATATGATTGACATCAAGTAATAAAGACCAGGGAATCAAATATCAGAAATAACAGACATGCCAAGCGGCTCCCCCCACACACAGATCTAGCCTGTGGTTAACTTTGAAGGTATTACTAAGGTTTTCCGAACTCAACATTATAAGCAACGGCTTCTACCTTTAATTGACTGTAGGATGTGACCAGCTAAATGCAAGAACTGTACTTTGGAATTCAACTTTAAACTCCATTATACCCCGGCACTCTAACTATTATATAACTCCAAATATGGAACCTTGATAAGTTGGTTTCACAAAACCAAATATCCAATGTATCACAGGTAAACGACAGAGATGAGTTTGTACAGAAATGTATTTCTTTTCTTTAATGTATGCAGGTATTTTTAAGACATAACAATTTCGATTAAGACTGTGTATACCCCTATTTCTAGGCAGATGCAAAATAGAAAGATATTGTACAAGAATCTTAATACTACACGGTCGGCTTGATCGGTGTGCACAAGAACAGCCAACAGGTGTAGGGATGGGAGGAATTTGCGTAGTCGGGCTACGCAAAGCTCCACGAAACGGTAAAGAATCTCCGTGAGCACGCAAAAGTTCCGCGAACATGCAGAATTACTTGTTCCGCCCATTTGCGATGCTTTTTTCCTGTTCGCGAATGCTGTTTGCATGCTCTGGGAGAAATATCTTGCGAACACGCATTTTGAAAGCGCGAACAAGCAAAAAATTCTGTGAGGCCGTCGAATTTTTGGCTATTCCGCTTTCTCTGCAAAATTACCCAAATTCTGCAAATTCCACAAATTCCGCGAGCGGAACGGAATTTACCACGCAGGCCTAGTTTCGTCACATCCAGTGACTTCCTCAAGGCTGTAAAGATAATGACAGAAATTCAAATGTGGTATTCAAGTCAACATTTTTCATCACCATATTTGCACAAACATTGTCAAACCCATATCCTGCAAACAGGTTTTTCTAGATATTAAATAAGAAAGAAAAAGAAGACGAAGATCCCAAGCGAATACTTAGTGATTAAGATGGAAACAAGTGTGAGTTACTCCAGTGATGTGATCAAAATTGTTAACATTTTTCTTTGGATGATAGAAAGAAGTTTTCTTAAAATGAAAAGAAAAAGCGGAAGAAAAAAAGTACTGTGAACACACAGACCCAGAATTCAATAAATAAAAAGACTGTATTTAAAACACTATTTAACAATTATATGTGGCACCCAGTGTAGAACGCATTCCTTATGGAAAAAGTTCCAACTACTGACCTTTCTAAAATAGATTTGTTACTCGTAGAAATAGCCAACTCCAGGGCCGGACTGGGAACCAAAACCGGCCCTGGCAAAGTGCTCGGCTGCCCCGCCCCCCCACCTCCCCCAGGGAGGGGGGGCCGCTGAGCGCTTTACCAGGGCTGGTTTTCGGGCCATTTTGTTCCAGGGCAGATTTTGCAGCCCTGGAACAAAAACGGGCCCTAGTGGCCCAAAACCGGCCCCCACCCGTGCGGCGCACCGGGGGATTGCCCGCCGACCCTGCATTTTCATAAATTGTGCAAGACACGATTATAACGTCAAATTCCAACAGTGTTCTAAAAACTGTAATCAGAACACAAAAAGTTAATTAGCTCTCCTAATATTGAAGTTGTTCTTCAGATTGAAATTCCATATAGCATACAGCAACTATCTGTTATGTACTTACTTTTATGTATTTTTCATACATTTTGCGCTCTGTTATACAAACAAAAGTTCAAGAAATCAGGCTCCGGTGCTATCCCGTTATTTTTGCTGTAGATCCCTAATTAATGACAAAGAAAAATACGGTTGGAACCATCTGTCCCATCCCATGTCTGTCCACTATAATTATAAATAACCCAATTCATTGTAACTATCGAATTAGCCCCATTAGACGTACTAATTAAATCCGATCGCGAGGTACGATGTATTGAACAATCGTCCAGAGTGTAATAATTGCTGGAATCCCAATGCAATTTCAAAGGTATATTGGTCCCCGTATATTAATCATAATTCCTATGTCTGCATATCGGGAAATCCGTAATGGACGGTAAAGACAACATTAATCATAGCTGCCAAGGTTTCAGATTGCCATGTGTGACATTTTCAAAATGTCAGTGTAATATGAGTGACATTTCAACGATATGATTGACATCAAGTAATAAAGACCAGGGAATCAAATATCAGAAATAACAGACATGCCAAGCGGCTCCCCCCACACACAGATCTAGCCTGTGGTTAACTTTGAAGGTATTACTAAGGTTTTCCGAACTCAACATTATAAGCAACGGCTTCTACCTTTAATTGACTGTAGGATGTGACCAGCTAAATGCAAGAACTGTACTTTGGAATTCAACTTTAAACTCCAAATTATGAAGTTGCAAGCGTGACTGAAAAATCAATAAATATTTTTGCACCAGACACAAATGCTAATAATATAAGCTGCTCCCTCAGTTGAGCCAGTTGCGCAGCACATAAACAAGCTCGAACCTGGAAAATCACTGCCAACACATTAGCTATAAATATGTCGGTAGTCAACCAATCAATCAATCAATCAATCACTGCATTTCTAAAGCGCGCTACATACCTATGAGGGTCTCAAGGCACTGGGGGGCGGGGGGGGGCTGCTACTGATCGAAGAGCCAGGTCTTGAGTAGTCTTCTGAAGGCCAACAGGTCCTGGGTCTGTCGTAGGTTGGTAGGGAGAGAGTTCCAGATTTTGGCGGCGAGGTAGGAGAAGGATCTGCCGCCGGTGGTGGTTTTCCGGATGCGAGGAACTGAGGCGAGGGTGAGGCTGGCAGAGCGGAGGCTGCGGGTGGGGGTGTGGAAGCTGAGTCGGTCGTTGAGGTATGTAGGTCCGGTGTTGTATAGTGCTTTGTTTGTAAGGATTAGGAGTTTGAAGGTGATACTCTTGTTGACGGGGAGCCAGTGTAGGCTTCTCAGATGGGGTGTGATGTGACTGCGTCGGGGGATGTTTAGGATCAGTCGTGCCGAGGCGTTCTGGATTCGTTGTAGTCGTCTCAGGAGCTTGGTTGTTGTTCCTGAGTAGAGGGCGTTCCCGTAGTTAAGTCTGCTGGTGACGAGGGCCTGTGTGACGGTTTTTCTCGTGTCGGAGGGGATCCATTTGAAGATCCTGCGGAGCATTCGGAGGGTGTTGAAGCAGGACGTGGAGACGGCGTTGACTTGCTTGGTCATGGAGAGGGCGGAGTCGAGGATGACCCCCAGATTGCGTGCGTGGTCTGTGGGTTCCAGGGCAGTGCCTAGCGATGTGGGCCATCAGGAGTCGTCCCAGACTGATGGGGTGGGTCCGAGTATGAGGACCTCCGTTTTGTCTGAATTCAGCTTCAGTCTGCTGTCCTTCATCCAGTCGGCGACAGCCTTCATTCCTCTGTGGAGATTGGGTTTGGCGGTGTGGGGGTCTTTGGTGAGGGAGATGATCAGCTGGGTGTCGTCGGCCTAGGAGATGATGTTGAGGCTGTGTTGTCGTGCGACGTGGGCGAGCGGTGCCACGTCGATATTGAACAGCGTCGGGCTGAGGGAGGATCCCTGAGGGACGCCGCAGATGATCTCGGTGGTTTTCGACCTGAAGGGAGGGAGGCGGACGCTCTGGGTTCTGCCGAAGAGGAAGGATGTGGTCCAGGCCAGGGCCTTCTCTTGGATTCTGGCGTCGTGGAGGCGTGCTGTTAGGGTGCGGTGGCAGACTGTGTCGAAGGCTGCTGATAGGTCCAGGAGGATGAGGGCGGCTGTTTCTCCCTTGTCCATCAGGCTCCTGATGTCGTCGGTGGCAGCGATGAGGGCGGTCTCGGTGCTGTGGTTACTGCGAAAACCGGATTGGGAAGGATCCAGGATGTTGTTTTCTTCGAGGTAGCGGGTTAGCTGTTTGTTGACAATCTTCGCTGTCTCTTTTGCTGGGAACGGAAGCAGGGAGATGGGCCGGAAGTTCTTGAGGTCCTTGGGGTCCGCCTTGGGTTTCTTCAGTAGGGCATTGATCTCTGCATGCTTCCAGCTTTCCGGGAAGGTTGCTGTTTCGAAGGAGATGTTGATTGCTTTCTGGTGGTGGGGTGCGATGGTGGTGCTGGCTTTGTTGAAGACGTGGTGAGGGCAGGGGTCGGAAGGGGATCGGAAGTGGATGGAGTTCATGGTTTTGATGGTGTCTTCGTCGCCGACGGTGGACCAGGCGGTCAGGCGGTCAGGTGGCTGGTGCGGATGGAGGTCGCGGGGGTGGTGGTCTTGGTGGTGGGTGCGGGGGTGTCAGAGTTGAAGCTGTCGTGAATGTCGGTGATCTTGCGATGAAAGAAGGTGGCCAGGGAGTCGCACAGGTCCTGCGATGGTGGGATGTCGTTGGTGTTGGAGCTGGGGTTGGAGAGTTCTTTCACAATGCTAAAGAGCTCTTTGGTGTTGTGTGCGTTGTTGTCTCGGCGGTCCTCTTGGTGGTCCTCTTGGTGGTCCTGATGAGTTGGTGGTGTCTGCGGGTGGTGTTCTTGTGGGCTGTGTGGTTGTATGGTGTTCGGTCGTGGAGCCATTTCTTCTCCAGCTTCCGGCAGGTGCGCTTGGATGTCCGGAGGTCTTCGGTGAACCAGGCAGCTTTTTTGTTGGTGTGGTTGGTTGTGGAGATCTTGAGAGGGGCGAGGGTGTTGGCGCAGTCGCTGATCCACTGTTTGAGGTTGGTCGCGGCGGTGTCGGGTTCGATGGGGTCAGCGGGTGGTCTCAGGGCGAGGGTGGTTGTCAGTTGGTCCTTGGTGACCTTGCCCCAGCAGTGGCGTGGCAGCTGTTGGGTGCGGTGGTGTGTGGTGGGTTTCCTGAAGGTGAAGTGGACGCATCTGTGGTCGGTCCAGTGGGGTTCGGTGGTGTGGTTTAAGGAGACGTGGGGGCTTGCGGAGAAGATGGGGTCCAGCGTATGTCCGGCGGCGTGGGTGGGGGTCGTTACGAGCTGATTGAGTCCGAGGTTGGCGATGTTGTCGATGAGGGCGGTGGAGTTGGCGTCGTTGTTGTTTTCGAGGTGGAAATTAAGGTCTCCGAGGAGGATGTAGTCCGTGGAGGCGAGGGCGTGGGTGATGATGTCAGTATTTCAGCTGCTCTATCAATGTCCGCCATTACACTCTTAAAACCATCACCGGGTTACCAAACATACATCAAACATCTGCTGAAAGAAAGTATTTCTTCAAACATCCTGCCCCTGTTGTAGCTTCACTTTTACGACAGGGCTCGTTAAGCAGTTATTTAAATCAATAGATGCGCTCTGCACCCGTGGTCTGGTGTGCAGCCACCCGCTCTTTTTAAAGATTTACATGGACTTCTACACATGCAGCACCTACATACCACACTAGATGCAGAGCAAATATGGGAAAAAACATTCTTTCTTTTATTAAAGTGTCTGTTTTAGTTGAACATAAACTATTAATGTGTCCCAAAGCACAATGAGGTTTCTTTTCTTTCGATTCAAACGTTTAAGACCCCAGTGAGATTTATATTTACTGTTCAGAAGATACGCAAGACGACAAGGGAAACACCCACTCCGGTTTAAATGGAGAAATCGCGCTTTAGTGCTGCAACAGATAAGGCTCTCGACCACCCACTGTGTTACCTGAAAGACGCTCTAGGCCAAGAACTATCCCTTCACACAACCTTTATATTCTCAGGAGCCAGAGTTACCGTCTGTGTGGACCAACAACACTTATCGCATCAAACGCCGGAAGAGAGAGACCGCCAGAGAAACTGGTAACTTTAATTTCAAGCGACTTTCTGAAGAGCAGGACGTCACTACAGGAAAGAGGGCGGCCAGGGGGCAGCAGCACAGCGGGATGCAGATGCTGCAAAGGAAGGGAGACTGGCTCAAGCACCCCCTGCGGCTCTTGTTAACTACCACCGCCAAACTGCCAGGCAGACTTAATAGCAATGAAATAACAGCACAGCAGGTGTTAACTTTAGAAAACAAATAATGCAGCTCACTCCGAAAGCAGAGCCCTTACTGATAATTCAGGCGCCACGGTCCAGTGGGCTGGGGATGAATTTGCAGCGGGCGCCGGCCATATGACGGGGACATGACTGTGCGGGCGGCCGGGTTGATGCAAGCAGCAGCAGTGCTGCTTAAAGAAAGCCATGATTATGATTGTGGCCTGGCCTGTGCACCTGCAAACCCAAGCAGCTCAAAATCTCGTCCACCGCAGGAAATGACGTCACCCCGCAGCGCCACAGATGGCCAGATTTATTACAACCTGACTGGCTGAGTGGCGCCGGGAATTAAGATACATTGTAGCAGAGCAGTGAGCTGCCTGCCAGCGGCCCGTAGCTTAACTGCGGGCGCACCAAGCCTAAACGAGCTGTGTGTGCAGGCCAGGGGCGACGTGCTGATAGTGGTTGTCAGTTGGTCCTTGGTGACCTTGCCCCAGCAGTGGCGTGGCAGCTGTTGGGTGCGGTGGTGTGTGGTGGGTTTCCTGAAGGTGAAGTGGACGCATCTGTGGTCGGTCCAGTGGGGTTCGGTGGTGTGGGTTAAGGAGACGTGGGGGCTTGCGGAGAAGATGGGGTCCAGCGTATGTCCGGCGGCGTGGGTGGGGGTCGTTACGAGCTGATTGAGTCCGAGGTTGGCGAGGTTGTCGATGAGGGCGGTGGAGTTGGCGTCGTTGTTGTTTTCGAGGTGGAAATTAAGGTCTCCGAGGAGGATGTAGTCCGTGGAGGCGAGGGCGTGGGTGATGATGTCAGTATTTCAGCTGCTCTATCAATGTTCGCCATTACACTCTTAAAACCATCACTGGGTTACCAAACATACATCAAACATCTGCTGAAAGAAAGTATTTCTTCAAACATCCTGCCCCTGTTGTAGCTTCACTTTTACGACAGGGCTCGTTAAGCAGTTATTTAAATCAATAGATGCGCTCTGAACCTGTGGTCTGGTGTGCAGCCACCCGCTCTTTTTAAAGATTTACATGGACCCCTACACATGCAGCACCTACATACCACACTAGATGCAGAGCAAATATGGGAAAAAACATTCTTTCTTTTATTAAAGTGTCTGTTTTAGTTGAACATAAACTATTAATGTGTCCCAAAGCACAATGAGGTTTCTTTTCTTTCAATTCAAACGTTTAAGACCCCAGTGAGATTTATATTTACTGTTTAGAAGATACGCAAGACGACAAGGGAAGCACCCACTCCGGTTTAAATGGAGAAATCGCGCTTTAGTGCTGCAACAGATAAGGCTCTCGACCACCCACTGTGTTACCTGAAAGAAGCTCTAGGCCGAGAACTATCCCTTCAAACAACCTTTATATTCTCAGGAGCCAGAGTTACCGTCTGTGTGGACCAACAACACTTATCGCATCAAACGCCGGAAGAGAGAGACCGCCAGAGAAACTGGTAACTTTAATTTCAAGCGACTTTCTGAAGAGCAGGACGTCACTACAGGAAAGAGGGCGGCCAGTGGGCAGCAGCACAGCGGGATGCAGATGCTGCAAAGGAAGGGAGACTGGCTCAAGCACCCCCTGCGGCTCTTGTTAACTACCACCGCCAAACTGCCAGGCAGACTTAATAGCAATGAAATACAGCACAGCAGGTGTTAACTTTAGAAAACAAATAATGCAGCTCACTCCGAAAGCAGAGCCCTTACTGATAATTCAGGCGCCACGGTCCAGTGGGCTGGGGTTGAATTTGCAGCGGGCGCCGGCCATATGACGGGGACATGACTGTGCGGGCGGCCGGGTTGATGCAAGCAGCAGCAGTGCTGCTTAAAGAAAGCCATGATTATGATTGTGGCCTGGCCTGTGCACCTGCAAACCCAAGCAGCTCAAAATCTCGTCCACCGCAGGAAATGACGTCACCCCGCAGCGCCACAGATGGCCAGATTTATTACAACCTGACTGGCTGAGTGACGCCGGGGATTAAGATACATTGTAGCAGAGCAGTGAGCTGCCTGCCAGCGGCCCGTAGCTTAACTGCGGGCGCACCAAGCCTAAACGAGCTGTGTGTGCAGGCCAGGGGCGACGTGCTGATAGCTGCCACACACTTCAGTTTAAGGCACTTTAGCAGACACAATGTGGAATGCATCATATGCGTGACAACGCATTTCAGTGCAGTGATGCGGACCACCACACTGAAATGCGTTAGCGTCACACCTGATGCATGATACTTGGCAAGACTGATTAATGAACAAATTCTAATCAGCACCGCCAATTTTAAAATCTGAGCTTAAGTTATTTCCAGGTTCAACTTACTACAGGTCATGTCTGCAGATTCACAGCAATATTTAGAATCACAGCAGTGTTTAGAATGCCAGACCGGGCTATAGTAGGCCCCGGTAGATATTGGACACAAAGGAAATAGCGAATAGAAAGACATTCTGAGTGTCCATAAGCATGAATATAGCGCAGTTTCATTCGAGACCCGCTGCCCCCAAAATACAAAGTAAAGTTATTAAGAAACAAAAGATTTTTCAGAATATTGACTTAAGATTCCGTTCCTCTATTAAGTCTCCTTATTTATATTTCCGCCACCCCCGTTTGGATGTTATTTAGTTGAGATGTTTAAGTCAAAGGTTGGTCCCAAGAGGAGACTACAGTTATTATACTCCAAAGAAAGACGCAGGTAGAGAATGCACCGCGTATATTTAAGAATCAAAAGTCTAGCCAGCACTCACCTCATATTTGTTCCAACCAGCCCTAGCAGTGGGCTTCCAATTCTGTTATCGACCAAAGAGCGTGAAAGAGGTTCAAACCGTATTTAAAGCGGGTTGCCGGGCCGGAAACCGGAAACATTATGGAAAGGGAAACATGGATTCTTTTTTCTCCCCTTTCCCGGAAGAGGCTCCCAATACTGAGCCTCAATGGCGGACATATTGGAACGGAATATCATCATATATTTATTTAGACAACAAAAAGTGTCCGATGAACCCTTATCTTAGTTTCTTAGGATTATTACCATTAGACTGTTGGGAAATATACAGTCACACTTGCTGAGTGTATAAACATAGCACGTTAAATTGTCAAGATTCCTTGAATTTATACATTTTAGGGAGGCGCAAGAGCGAAAGTAAGCCACAGATTCATGACATTTTTCCATATATAGTCATGCATTTCTAACTAAAGAAACCCATATACTTGGTGCAAATAAAACAATGGGGTAATATTATTTTTCTTTTACTCAATATATAGCGCACGCTATAGCTCTATTGTTGGAATTTTGTTATTGACCTTCAAATTGGACTTCCAAAGAGGGTCACACTTTCCATGTACCAGACACTGGGTCGGTACAGCGTTCTTGTGCTAAGTGAACATAATCATAGATTAATAGTCAGAGCTGTGTTAGCATATGAACATCAATTGGAAAGGCTTGAAGACACCCAGTGAAGAGTTAGAACCGAAACAGCCCATAGTTAGGAACATTCAACATTCTTTGTAACAATGCTTATTTTTAAGTTCAAAACAATACATTACTTTCACATTATAGTTGTGCCTAGTTTGTCCAGCAATAGTTCACATATACTGTCGACATCCTTTCCACACACATTCTTGAACTACAAACAGAGTATCTCACTGACAATATAGTTAACTTGTGTGTTTACTTTTAACATGGTGTCCATGGTTGGTGAATGAGTTATCACAAAATACATGTAATAATATATGCAGTTAAGTATACTCATTTCATTAACAATTATCTAAAAGACCATGGATCTCATTCAGATAGAAATACATGTAGCTCCTTATCAAAATTGAGCCCTAGCTCCACAGCCTGTTGTCTAAGGATCCACTGCGTCACCACTCTTCTCAGTGTTAACACTCTATCCCCCCTGCCCCCCTCTGGGACGGTACTGTATGTGTGTTATACCATGGAACCTGATTTTTCTCATATCATCCAGAGTATGACTTTCATTGAAATGAACCGCAAAAGGATTGCTGCAGTTATTATTGCGAACTGCCCTTACATGTTCCTGTATTCTCTCGTTCAGAAGCCGTATGGTGCTCTCTACGTAAATAAGTCCACAACAACAGATGATACAGTAAACCACACAGTTAGGTTTACAGTTTATAAAGTGTCATATAGGGTGTCTTATAGCAGTATTGTACTGAAAGTTAAAGGTCTTGTTTGCTGCAAACTGGCAAATACTGCACTTAGTGCATTTAAAACAAGCATTGGGATTGCCAATAGGTCTCGCCTTTTGGACCTTATAAGTGTTTAGCTATGCAACAGTTGATGTTATTGCACCAAGGATATTGTGCTGGATAACTAAACACTTATAAGGTCCCAAAGGCGAGGACTATTGGCTATGCCAATGCTTGTTTTTTTAAGCCTTTGATAGTTGGTCCACAGGTGAATAATACCTCATACAGGAGCCTCTGGCTGAACTTAGTGTAATTAAGTTATGGTTTAATGGCAAAAATATAAGAGATTCTGCTTTGGGGATTAAAAAAAAGGCTGCCATACTTTTTCTATTAATACGTGTGTTTGAGGGCAGAGTACATAAATCGTGCAGGTGGTACTCAATTACATAAAACTGTTATTACCCTATTACATATATTCAATTGCATTTATATAGCGCTTACTACTTCCGACGAGCTGTTATATGTGGAAGGGTGCACAGTTTTCCTGCATTTCCTTCTGAAACAGCAATTTAATTTTTATTAATAAAGGGATTTATATTTGCTGGTGCAAAAAAGAACGTAGTAATGCAATAAGAATTGAAACTATATAACATCCTACCCTTACAATATGCAACCCCCGAGATGAAGCACAATGTCTGCTGCTCATACTGCCCCAAAAATACAAAAACATTTGAAGGGAAGTTCTTGTGTTTGATTCACATTCAGACTGCCTTGCTAAGCCAGCAACCCTCAGCCAAAACTTAAAACTTAATAACCCCCGCTATGAAGTGTGATATTAAATTGTCTGCTGATCATTCTGCCCCAATAAACAAACTGCTATGTGCACTTTCAGACTGTTTTGCAGAGCCAGCAACGCTTAGCCTGTGTTGTCTAATCGTTAATAACCCCCAGATGAGGTGTGATGTTAAATCGCCTGCTGGTCATACTGTCCCAAAACAAACACACTTAGAGGTAAGTGCTCGTGCTCTGTGCACATTCAGACTGCCTTTCTAAGCCAGAAACTATCAGCCAATGCTGCCTAAAATATATTAACCCCCGAGATGAAGCACTTTGTTAAAGTGTCTGCTTGTTATACTGTCCCAAAAACATTTGGAGGGAAGTGCTCGTGCTTGGAGCACATTCAGAGCGCTTTGCTCAACCAGCAACCATCAGCCAATGCTGTTTAAAATATAACAACCCCAGATAGGAAGTGCAATGTTAAAGCATCTGCTGGTCATACTGCCCCTAAAAACAAACAAACACACTTGAAGGGAAGTGCTCGTGCACCGTGCACGTTGAATTGCATAAAAGCATTACACATTCGGAAATACTCAACCGCCAGCTCAGAAGACAAACGGAAAAGTCAAAGAAAGTGAAATACCTACTGCCTCATCCTGCTGCGGATGGAATCGGTGCTCCCTGTTGGAAGAAGCATCAGACAATGACAAGGCCTTTGCATTCTTAAACAAGCATTTACAATGCAATGGTCTCGGCATTATTAAAGGTAGAGCTATTGGCATTGCTCATGACATTTTTTTTCATTTTTTTTTAAACATAAATAAATGGTTCTGTCATTTACAATGGCAATAGGTGAGCATTAGAGAGTATTAGCGGACACAGAGCACACACAGAGCCGCGCACACACACACACACACAGACAGAGCCACGCACACAGACAGAGCCACGCACACACACAGACAGACAGAGCCACACACAGACAGACAGAGCCACACACAGACAGACAGATCCACACAGACAGACAGAGCCACGCACACACACAGACAGACAGAGCTCCACACACACACAGACAGACAGAGCCACGCACACACACAGACAGACAGAGCCACGCACACACAGACAGACAGAGCCACGCACACACAGCCACAGCCCCGCACATACACACAGCCACAGCCCCGCACACAGAGCCCCCCCACACACACACAGAGACACACACACACACACAGAGCCACACACAGCCACCCCCACACACACACAGCACCTGCTTCCCATGACCATAAAACAAGCAGGTGTTGCACACCGCACCTTTTGTTTTTATTAAAATAAAAATCTGTTATTTGTGTAGCGCTTCACAAAAGTGCTTTACATCGAATGCGGAAAGGAACATGAGTGGTGCCAATGCACTCGCAACCATGGAACATATGCAACAGGGAGGGTAAGTCTAAGGGGGCGTAAAATGCAAGTTTGAGAGCAGCGTGATCTGTGTTACATAAATTACTCTCTTACACGGGGTTAGATAAACCCACAAGATAATCCGCTCAACGTGCTTAGTGAATTTTCTTTGAAAACACGGACATTTGTAGCCTATAATTACATAAAACATCCAAGGTTAAAAACCCGGACTGCCCCGGCTAATCTCAGACGCCTGGCCACCCTGCAGTGATAAAATTAACACTGCCCACCAGACTTGTAAAGCAGATTTGGGAAACCTTTTGTCGGCAGGACGACGCACACATCGACGCAGAGTGCGTGGCACTGCAAGCCAGCCGGGTGCAGCCTGGGTAACTTCCATGCCAGCACATGAGACGCTGATGTCAGGAGGTGGGCGGTGCCCTACTGCTAGGAGAGTAGAAGGGGACTAGCATAGGAGGGAGGGCGTCAGAGAGGGTGGGCAGTGCCCAGCGGGATCAGAGGTAAGGAGATTTGCAGAAGCACAGGGCGTGTGGCAGAGACTACCAGCGGTGGCACAGAGGGTGAAAAGAGGCAGACTGCTGCGTGGGGGGGCAGGGTCTGCGGGTCTGGATGAAACGGCGTGATGAAATGGCAGGAGAAAATTGTCAGGAGCAGGGTGTGCTTGGTGGCACGGGGGGAGCAGGGCAGGGAGGAGCATGGTGACAAAGTGGACAGGTGGCATGTGGCAGGCAGCGAGGCTGGGCAGTGTTGCGAAGGGACAGCAGGCAGCAAGCGCTGTGTCAAGGTGGCACAGAGGAAACATTGATCAAATAAGGTGTAGTGAAGGCCTATTAAGAAGCAAGAGAGTGCAGGGCCATGGTGGCATAGAGGGTATAGGAGGCATAGAGGATGGGCAGTGCCATGGTGACAGTGAATTTGGGACATAAGTGGGTGTACTGTAGCATGGTGGCAGAGGCGCCAGGGAGAAGCATGTAGCACAGGGCACACCAGCCAGGGGCAAACATATGCAGGGGCACAGATCAGAATGGACTGATAGGTGCACTGCTTCACCAGTGGAAGTAGGCATGGGCAGGAAAGTACTGTGGCAAGTAAGAAGAAAGGTCTTTCTTCTATGTCCTGACTAGGGATATGATGACAAAGACAGAAGACAGAGTTACTTCCCAGCTTCTCCACCTCATAAAAGAGCTGTACATACTAAGGTGCATTGCATTGCCCAAGAAATATGGCAAAGACCAGGGTTGGACTGGCCTAGAGGGCAACCAGGCAGTGTCCAAATGGGTTGGTCTGACATTAGTTTGTGGGCTGGTTTTCTAGAAGTTCATGGCCCTGTTTTATGGCTGGATGGGTTGGTTTTTACTGTTCATTTTCCTGATATTACCACGAGCATTGTCTGGAGCAAACTAAAATGTATGCAGTCTCTCAAACCTTGCAAAACATGTATACAGTTTGTCTTTACAAGAACAATAATTGACTGATTTGCACAAGTGGGTCACTTTTTAACGATCTGGTTCGCTAATGGGGGACACTTATCTTGGTGCCCAGGCTTTTTTTGTATCCCAGTCCGACCCTGGCAAAGATGGCAGAACATTTTTCCTTAGTGGTAGCCAGGTTTGTTTGGAAATTAGCTGTCCCCAATTTTAGTGTGAGACACAGACGAAATTTATTTTGATATATTCTTGCAGACGGAGCTGACTGGGTGGTTCGGGGCGCTCTAGTTTGTATAAATAAATTTAAAAAAGTGTACTGTAACTAGGACAGCATAAATGAGAAAATAAAGATGTTAAGTGTCAAGTGTCAAATCATGTTTAATTAAATCAACCAGAGGTAGTGTCTAAGTACTAGCGACGAAAAACAAAGGTTGCAGACCTGCAGAGTAAAATTCTCGTTTCAAGCAGTGTGATGTAGTCAGTGTATGAAGAGTAGAAAGGCAGCTGGAGCCGGCGTTAATGTTAAGTCAAGTGTCAAATCATGTTTAATAAAATCAACCAGAGGTAGTGTCTAAGTACTAGCGACGAAAAACAAAGGTTGCAGACCTGCAGAGTAAAATTCTCGTTTCAAGCAGTGTGATGTAGTCAGTGTATGAAGAGTAGAAAGGCAGCTGGAGCCGGCGTTAAAGAGGATTCTGTGCACGTGGAAATGCCTGCAGATTGCTCTGGGAATTAAAATGATGACCGAGCGTGCATTAAAATGGGGACGGAAAAAGTTGGGAGAGAGCTAAGAATATTTATCTGGTGAGTGACACCTCACATGGAGTACAAAGGCGAATATAGAGCTCTCTATAGCATGAATCAGATGTTTGTTTACCTGGTGATTAAAACATAGCCGCTGCGTATCGGTAAGTTCTTATCTTATTAATTTTCCTGTTAGATCTACAACTTTATTGCAGGGCGTATGGAGGGCTCGATACTAGCCGGGAATTTGAGATGTTGGTGATAACAAAGGTCTGCAAGAGGAAAAGGAAACAGAACGCATATAAACTATGGAGCAGACGGCTTGAATGAAACTCCGACTGATGGGGAGAACAGGAGAAATGTAATTACCTGCGGGGTAATGGATACCTTGTAATAATTATAACGTCACACAGCTGATGTGGGGCCGTGGAATATCAGCGGTGGTAGTGCCTTATTTATTTATTTATTTATTCAAAGTTTTATATAGCGCGAACAAGATCTTTGCAGATATCAGAGCGCTTTACAGAAACGAGGGGTAGGGTCAACAAGAGGGTGATTAAACCAACTATTAGGTACAATAGTTCTGTGAGAGCGAAAAAATGCATAACACTGTAAACTAGCAGCCGCCAATAGCATTGAAAACCGGCGTGGAAGCGCTAAATGGCCGGGTGATTACCTGGGGCTGTAAATACCTCCTAGAGAACGCGCACTTCGTGGTGGTGTTGCAGGGCTGCAGTCTGCTCAATAGACAAGCAAAACAAACAAGCGGGGAGTAAGCTAGAGGGGGTGAGGTAATGTTTGGGGATATATGGAGCATCGCTGGACCAGCAACGAACGCCTCCAGTGCTTTAAAGGGAGATCATGGTGAACGGGTGGCGGGAGAACTACACAGCACGTACCGGCGGAGAGGGCCCTGCTGAGGGCGCTGAGCTGGCCCTCTGGGGCTTCGGGCAGCATGCTGGCGGTATGTATGTGCGAGCTGCGATGGGTCCTGCAGCTGGTATGTATGTGCGAGCTGCGATGGGTCCAGCAGCTGGTATGTATGTGCGAGCTGCGATGGGTCCTGCAGCTGGTATGTATGTGCGAGCTGCGATGGGTCCTGCAGCTGCCTCCTCTCCGACCGGCGTGTGCAGCCGCAGGTCACTTCCTAGCGCTGTTGCTGCTGCCGCCGGGCCCGATGTCAGAGCGTCAGAGGTCCGGGCGGGGCCAGCGGTTGCTGCACTCAGGCCCGCCTGTCTTCCGCACACACAGCCCATAGAGTACGCTTTTAAGGCAGTTGTACAAGTGCGCCCCCAAAAATCACAGTGCACGAATTATTTCTCTTTGCTAAGTAAAAAAAAAAAAAGTAGCCTAGTGCGGAGTTGTTAACCTGCAAATGGCAGGCCCGTATGCGTGCTTCCCCTAGTTCCTAGTTAACCTCTCCCTAGAATGTTTATTCTACCTCATCTACTAAAACCACGAGGATGTTGCATAAGGTGACAAAAAGTGTCTCACAAGCCGCGAACGCGGAAGTCATTATTCCGGAAAGTATTGGGGGGTGGGGGCGCTCGGAACGTGAGCGACGTGCACCGACAGTAAATAGCTGAAAGGAAAGCTGTCTGTGTCTGGGTGCACGACTGACTGATCCACAATCTTAGATGCAGCTGTGTCTGGCTCACGTATTTCTACAGTGTCAAAGCACAACCACAGCACAACCTTACTCCAGCGGCGGTCGGGGGAAATGGCAAAACAAAAGCGCCGGCAAAAAAAAAAGAAGTAAACGCCCACCTCCGAATGACGATGAAAAAGGGGCGGGACTTAAAAAAAGAGGCAGAAACGCCCACGGATCGCATCAAGGCGGGGAAAATAGTTATTGACATACATCTCTTCCAATGGCTAGCCTCTATTTACGAAGCTAGCCAATGGAAGAGAGAGGCGTGTTAAAGCACCACTGTTGAACTCATTAAATCTTCGGCTCCGCCCCCCACAGCTTCGCTGTGGGACGGTAGCCTCGACCTAAAACACCAGTGCTTGCAAAAGTGAAAGCATCCATTCTGCGCGAAAGAACACATTCAAGCAGATAAGAGCCTGCGTGCAGGCCTGGTATGCAGAAGTGGTCTTGTGAGAGAGCATGGCTGTGCCCTTGAAGAGATGCATACGTATAATGTAAACATGGACAAGGTGAGCTTCGAAGCGCGTGTCTATAGAGGCCTACATTTTTTTGCTTTACCTTGTGCCACCCTGTACTGGGGTTCTGTGGCGGGATGCCCCTGCTGTCTCCAGATCTGTGCAGGACGGGATGCATCGGATACCCGCTGTACCAGCCTGTGGGTGCGTTGGCACCCAGCCTGACTGCGCCAATGAAGCCAAGATTTGGATGTAGACAGCCGGGCTAAAGGCTGCAGCTAGGAATAGTGGGGTGGACTGTGCTCTTGGATTGCTAGCTGCCGGGTGCCATGCCCTTTTGCATCTTTCTGCGCAGCCGCAGGCTGTCCTCCGTCACTCTGTAACCCTTTTCCTAGCTTAAGGAGAACTCCCCGATTAGAAATGGGGTCAGCTATGAGAAGCTGTGAGCTGGGAGGTGGTGGGGGGGGTCGATGAGGCCGCTTCCCAATGGATTTTGTAGGTGGCGTCAGGCGGATGGCATCGGATTGCGGGCAGTGGCCTCTATTCTGCGCATGCATATATGCCTATGAGCTGGGGGGGGAAACGGAAAAAAGCCTGGAAAGAGTTGAGGGAGCAGAAGGAGACAAATACTCACAAAGTCCACCTCATTTTAACAAAGAAACATCAATAGTGTCCCCTCCCCTGTGCAGGCAGACAGCCAACTGCCTTTGACTGTGATGTCACCTGAACGCCACACAAGCTCCGCCACAACATTAAAGTGATCGGCAATAGACTGAACTTAAACCAGCCAAAATTGGGTTATTCAAATGCTCACCATAAGCATTCTGTTCAAACTAACTAAGCGGAAAAATGTCCTTCTGATACAATGATGCATCACTCATTACTAAAGAAAAAAATAGCCAGCGTGCTCAAAAGTCTACAAATACAAAAACAAGCTACAACCTCACTCGTTACTAAAACGAAAAAAATAGCCAGCGTGCTCGAAAGTCTCCAATTACAAAGGAAGACTACAAAGTGCAAAACAAATGGCACTGAAACAGATGGCACTGAAAGAAGTGCAAGCAGAGTAAAATAACACTGTAGTTAGGCACCACTGTATCGGGACTACACAGGAGTTAGGAAATCACCAACATCCAACAGAAAATGAGATACCAACAACACTAACACAACTAAGCCAATTGCAAGCAGAAAGACAAATAACATCAAATTTAACCCAACATACAGATTACTTTATGTCTCACTGAGACAGCGCAAGCGCAGCCAAGGCAAGACCTAAAACCCATGTGGTTAGTTGGTAACTACATAGCATCTTTTTTCATGCGGGGCAAATAGCTGGGGCACAGTAGTTCTCTCAATGTTGTTCCCCTTCTGTGTGACAATTTAGGTTTATTGGCTATGAATTTCTCTACCGATTTGTCTAGATTTAAAATATGCCAGTGTTTCTGAAAGATGTTGCAAATCTGGTGACTGTGTGTGTTATAGTCCGTCACCAATGCAATTTTGCGATCCTTATTGTGTGACTTGTTTCTATTTTTAGAATTCAAAAGGCATTGCCTTGATTTCGTTTGTATCTTGTTTCACGCGCACTCTAATACTCCTTGTGAGTATCCTCTGTTAGAGAATCTTCTCTCCAATTTCTGGAGTTCCATGTGGAAGGCAGTATCCTCACTACAGTTTCTTCATAGCCTCGGCATTTCTCCCAAAGGGATAGAGTTTATGTGAGACTTGGGGTGTGTACTGCTAGTATGCAACACAGAGCACAGAATAGTCTGGATACAATCCTGTTTTCTTTCGTGTATAATATCACATCTAAAAATTCTATCTCTGATTTACTGATTTTGTGCGTAAACCTCAAATTATATGGGTTATTGTTGAGCTGTTCCAGTAAGTCTACGAAATAAGGGTCGCTATCCGACCAGATGATGAAAATGTCATTGATGCAGAGACCCCAATATATGATATGCTCAGTGAGTTCAGTGTTAGCCATTTTCCATAAATGTTGCTGCTCAAAGTTACCCATGTACAGATTAGCATAGGAGGGTGAAAATTTTGAACCCATAGTCACCCCTATTGCTTGCCTGTACGAATTGTCCTGGTGTAAGAATGCATTGTTTTCCAACGTTAGTCTGTTTAGATCTAGCAGCAACTGGGTATGTTGGAAAAACGGGGCATCTCTCTGCACAAGACCGTCAGCCAGTGTTTGTAGGCCCTTCTCCAATGGTATATAAGTGTGTAATGAGCAGACATCTAACATGACAAATGAGAAGTCACTGGTCCACTCGACATCCTCCAATTTGCTTAAGAGATCACTCGTGCCCCTTATATACGAGGGAAGATTGTGTACTAGGGGCTTGCGCCCACCCTTTTTACTCTTTTTATCAATGGTGTTATCAATTTCCTGGCCAGGGATGGCTGTGATGTGCCAAAAATAGGCACTAAAAGAGTTTCCGCTTTATTATTTGTGGATGATACCCTTTTAATTTCAAAGTCACCTCAGGGTCTACAGAACTTTTAAATGAATTTATACATTTTTGTAATGATGGGGGTTGTTTTTAAATGAGGGGAAAACTAAGTATATGATTTTTAACAAAATGGGAAGGAAACTATCAAGTAGACCGATATGTGCTGGCAATACTAGACTAGAACAAGTAGATGTATTTAACTACTTGGGTATTCGAGTGTCCCCATCAGTACACTGGGATGCTCACATGGAGAAGGCAAACTTACAGCAAATTGTCCAGTGTAACCACATTAGCAAGATCCATAGAAAAACAGTCTCACACCAGATTGCTCCAGCACTCGAAATTCATAACACTAAGGTATTGGGGAGCATAATGTATGGTGTAGAGTTGTGGAGGACAGGAAATATAGCGCCGCTAATTGTTGTGGAAAACGGCTTTTTAAGATCATTAGTGGATCTACCCCAAAGCTCCCTAATGAAACCTTTGTATATGGATCTGTCACATAGAGAACTGATACACAATGCGAATTATAGATTGCTAACGTTCTGGTTTAGACTATGGACTGAGGAGGAGCTTGAATCATACCGAGAGACTCTGCTAGATCTCCTGAGATTCCCCAAAGCATCAAAAATCAACTGGTTTAGTGCCATACAGAAAATCTTGGGGAAGCTGGGCATGGATGTTTTTTGGACAAACCTGGGAAGTGTGAGACGAATCTCAAGAGCAAGAATGAAGGAAGTGTTCTGGGAAACTATTTTAGCAGAGGACATCATAGTTTCGGAATCTAGCTTGACCAAAGACTTTTTTACATTTAAATGCTTCTTATCCTTCGAACCAAGTATTGATGAAATCGTTCCCTTTTTTGCACGGAAGCTTTTTTTGCAATTTCGTTACAAAACACTTCCTACCAAACTGTTTTGTTTAAAATGGTCGAGCAGAACTACTTTTGATGATCTCTGTCCGACATGCCGAGGAAGTCCGGAATCTATTGTCCATATACTTTTTTTTGCCCGTCCTACTGGCTACTGAGGAAAAAATGGATTCTCCTGTTATGTACTCTAGAAGAATATGGTCATTACTTAGATATGCTAAGAGCTCTGTGCACTAATACAAGACAACCTATTATGTTTGGTCTTTCTAAATTTTGGCATGCACTTTGGATCAAGCGAAGAAAACTATGTTTTTGAAGCTTTCTGTTGCCCATAAGGAATGGCTTGTTCCGAACCTTTTTGTAATTGTTTAAGATCTTGTATCTATTGGCTCTGTAATCCAGCACATTAAGCACTTTAATTCTGATCAATCAGTCTTGTTATTGGCTGCTATTGCACTTTACACTTTTTTCCTATGGAGTTTTAAAATCTGTAAATTGTGTATTTGTCTTAGTAACTTTTTATATTGTTATCTCATTATTGTTGTACATTCTGATTTCTGTTGTGCTGTATACTTTTCAGGATCCTTGTGATCGTAATAAAGTTACTGACTGAATGACTGTAAAAAGATGTCTATATACTCTTATATGTGCTCTGTAGCAGAGCCAATGCCAGATACTTTGGGCCTACCCTATGGAAAAATGCCCGGTTTATGTATCTTTGCTAGGATATACAAGCATGGGGCTCTTGGTGTCGAGTTATAAAGATACTTGAATTCAATATCCGTGATGTGACCCTGTTATCTCCACATTGTGAGTTTCGCGTATATCAATGTTGTGATATCTTTTAAGGGATTGCCATTTAATTTTACATAGGCCTGTTCCTCCAGTAGCTGTCTCTCAATTTCTCTAATATAGTAAATATTTCGCATAATAACTATATTTCCTCCCTTGTCCGCCTCTTTGATTGTCACATCTGATTGTGCTGCTAGTTGTCTTAACGCTTTTTCCTCCTCCTTTGTTAGATTAAAATGTATGTGACCCTGATTGGTATTATATTAGACCTCTAATTTGTTAATCACTAAGAATTCTTTTGGGATCTTTGTCTTCTTTTTCTTTGTTATTTAATATCTAGCAAAACCAGTTTGCAGGATATGGGTTTGACAATGTTTGTGCAAATTTGGTGATGTAAAATGTTGATTTTAATAGCCTTTATGAATTTCTGTCATTATCTCTACAACCTTCAGGAAGTCACTGGATGAGAAGAAACACTTGTCGGCTGTTCTCAGGCACACTGATCAAGACCGTGTGGTATTACGATTCTTGTACAATATCTTTCTATTTTGCATCTGCTTAGAAATAGGGGTATACACAGTCTTAGTCGAAATTGTTATGTCTTGAAAATACCTGCATAAATCAAAGAAAAGAAAGAAAATTCTGTACAAACTCATCTCTGTCATTTGCCTGTGATACATTGGATATTTGTTTTGTGAAACCAACTTATCAAGGTTCCATATTTTGAGTTATATAATAGTTAGAGTGCCGGGGTATAATGATGTTGTAATGTATCTCACAGTGACTGTGGATGGTCCCTGTGTATTTGTGCACCCTAGATAGTAGGGCACACCTTTACCCTTAGTGGCACCTTAAGAATTTCTTAATTGCTGGATATAGTTGGAGAATTCAACATACTTTTGATTGCCCAGTCTATTTGTACATTTTCAGAAGTGCGACTCCTTAAACACTATTACCGCCTCTTGCATTGTAATATATTTTTCTATAACAATAGACAATGCTATAAACAGAATATACTAGGCCAGATTCACAAAAATATTTTTCCCAATAAGGGACAGTGCAGATCTGTTGCACATGTGCAACATTCAATAAACATGTTTCAATTTTTTGTTTTAAAAGGGGCTGCTTATGCACATTTTGCATTACACACATATTTCTAGTCCACATAAAAAATGTACCCTTGGGAGAGGTCTCACACCAAACATGCCCTTGGGTGTCCATCAGGAGGGTGGTAGGCACAGATTACAATGGATCTGCTCATCGATATCGTGCAAAGGCAGCGATGCACCTGGGAAGACGTAATAGAGGAAGGTGAGAAAAATGTACCCTGTCTCCGCCCCTGTTACTATGGTCACATGGCAAATGGTGGTTAAATTATAATAGAGCAATGGGCAAACACCCGGTTTTGAGTCACAGGACTACTTCAGCACCCATTTCATGGCTATTCCATGCCCAGAAAGCCCAATCGCAGTAGTGAGCCAAAACAAGAGGAACAAGCCTTGGCATAGCCAATAGGTCTCGCCTTTGGGACCTTATAAGTGTTTAGCCATGCAACAGTTGATGTTGTTGCACCAAGGATATTGTGCTGCATAACTAAATACTTATAAGGTCCCAAAAGCGAGACCTATTGGCTATGCCAATGGTTGTTTATATAGTGCAAACTCTATTTATGGACGTTGGAATGCTTTACATGAGCGCCAGTTACATTACAAAACACCAGATTCATTTTGTTTTTAGGCGCAGGGAGAGTTAAGTGATTTGCACAGAATCACAGGGTATTGAACCGATAACAGACTTGAGCGTGGTTTCCCAATTGCAAAATCGGCAGCTCTGGCCATAACGTCACACCCTCAATCAACTATGCCTTCAAACCTATGCCCTATGTTTTGTGTTGGTCGCTGTGTAGCCAACATGTTTACAATACTAAAATGTTTGTATTGTAAGGGTTTACTGACACATAAAAAAAGAAAGATAGAAATACAGGTTGCTGCTTGTGTACTGGATAAGTATCCTTGTTCATATATTCCAAGCTCTCCTGTATGGATCACACAGACAGAGCTGCTCCTGTGCACAATTTGCTTCCTTGGATGTAAATGATGCATCCAAAAGCCCGTGCACAACGTTTCAATATACCTGCAATAGTACTCTTAAAATAAAACGGGCAAACCTATACAACATTCTTCTCAAAGTGCCACAGCATCTCGGACATTGCTAAAAAAACATATGCAAGCAGGTGAGTTATCTAGTTCTACCAAAGGTCAGAGAAGAATTGGAATAGGAATTGTCCAAAAGTTGGCCTACATCTTAAAGTGGCAATTACCTCGATGCTCCTTGGGACTAGTAGTATTTAAAGATGTGAAAGTTAGCTTCATCTAGCTTTCGGAAGTTTTCTGTTTTAACTTCATCAAAATCATGAGGTTGGCTAAGTTTTAAAAAGATGCCACAGAAGTAGGCTTTGCAAGGAAAAACTTGTAAAACCGTTTTAGCAGAATTCTTCCACAATAAAAATCCTGGAGAAACACTCAAGAATTATTATTTTTTCTTCATAAAATTCCACTTGGATGGGAAATTCTGCTTAGTTGACAAACTTTCAAAATACGTGAACTATGATTTCTATTCACAAAATGTCAAAATATCGTTGTTGGATTTTGCATTTTTAACAAACACAGGGGAATTCAAAAGATTGTGGACCTTATGAGCATCTCAATGACCCAACAAAAGAGAGCAATATCATAGATCAGTTGTAACGTACATGGACTGTGCATCAGATGCCAACTTGGATCTTGTGAAGATGTGTATTGTGTTTTATCACACATTAATGATCCCAGCCGTGGTATCATTTGCCCATTGAAATGACCTCTTTGCAAAGTAATAACAAGGAGTGAGGGCACAGAAGCACGAGTGAGCTTTTGGAACAGGTCAGCTCTTTTCAAGCACTCGTGCTTGTGGCGGCATCCATCTTGCAGGAGCGAGAAGAAGCACGACCGGCCACGCTAATTGGAAACAGATGGCCCCTGCGCGCCACTGCTCACTCCTGCAAGGTGGATGCTGCCAAAAGCACAAGTGCTTGAAAAGAGCTGACAGATTCCAAAAGGTTATCTCCTAGAACAGCGCATGCACACTACCTAGGCGAGACCTAAAAACAACATGGCGTTGTTATGGACGTAATCTCAAAAACATTTCTAATGAAATGCTTGCCCTTAGACTACCCAGTAGGCTGATTTCCACAGAGGAAGATGTAGGGAAAGCAGTAGACAGATTTGATACTGCTATTAGAACGGCCATTGATGATCTGGCCCCTGCCTCACTCTGCTATTCCGCGAGGAAAAGCCCTTCGGCGCCGTGGTTTTCCGAATCATTAAGACTCCTTAGACAGGGAGTTCGAAAGCAGGAACGCCTGTGGAGGACTAGCTGGGATCCGCGAGAGAGGGATAATCATAAATCCCTCCTTAAAGAGTATAAAACTGAGGTCATAAGGACTAAACAAGAGTACTTTACCTTGTTGACCTCTTCGCTCTCCTCGCCCAAAGAACTGTTTAAGATCGCTGACACGCTTACCTCTTTGAAAATACCGGACCCCGTGGTCAGCTCTCAGCGGCTCTGTGATGATGTTGCACAATTTTTTCAATCAAAAATTGTGGACATTTATTCGGCCTTAGAATCTCAGAGGTCGGCATTATCTCCTTCTCAGAGCGTCCGGGTCCCTCCACTTATACCTTCGGAGGAGTTATCGTTAGGGTGTTTTTCCAGCTTTCCCCCTCTCGCCATGGTGGATCTGGAAGCTCTCCTTTTGAAGACTAGGTTGGGGTCTCCTCTGGACCCTTGCCCTTTAAAACTTCTTAAACAATGTAAGGAGACTCTTCTGCCCTGGCTGTTAGAGATTATGAATAGGGCAATGAGAGAGGGGATCTTCCCACTACAATGGAAAAAAGCGGTGGTTAAACCACTGTTAAAAAAGCCTACCTTGGACCCGGGTGTCCTTAAAAACTTCCGCCCCATTTCACTGCTCCCAGCCCCAGCAAAGATGTTGGAAACCCATCTGAACCAGCATCTGGCGGCTTTCCTGGAAACCTCTGGCCTTTTAGATCACTCGCAGCATGGATTTCGGAGAGAGCACAGCACTGAGTCGGCCCTTACCACGGTGCTTGATAACATCCGCACCAGGGTGGATAAGGGCATGACCACTCTCCTCATCCTATTGGATCTTACGGCTGCGTTTGATACCCTGTCTCCCTCAGTGTTAACATCACGGCTGAGGGAGATAGGGGTTGAGGGGCCGGCACTTAGTCTGCTTTCCTCCTTTCTTGGCCAGAGGGAACAGAGAATCAAGCTGGGGGAGTTTCTATCTCCATCCCTCCCTGTGCGTTGTGGGGTCCCACAGGGGTCGGCATTAAGTCCGACCCTCTTTAACATCTATGTGACCCCACTCGCCAGGCTTATCAGATCTTTTGGGATGGAGGTAGTCTCCTATGCCGACGACACACAGATAATGATGTCTCTCGCCCATCCGGTCATCTCGGCTGCCTCCAATTTTAGACACTGTATGGAGGCAGTGGCTCAATGGATGATCTGCAATTCATTGAAGCTTAATGGTGAGAAGACCGAAATTCTGGTGTTCGGAGGCAAGGAGGACATTTGGTCAGCGGAATGGTGGCCTTCATCTCTGGGAGTGTGCCCCACACCCACCGTCCTGGCTAGGAACCTAGGAGTCATGATTGACCCTCATCTGGGGCTGGGACAGCAAGTAAGCAGGACCATCTCCACTTGCTGGGGCATAATAAACATCTTGAGGAAAATAAAACATTATCTGTCCCCCCCAGCAAGAAAGCAAGTAGTACTTGCATTGATAGGCTCAAGACTAGATTACTGCAATGCCCTATACCTTGGCATTAACAAAAGTCATATTACGCGACTCCAAATGGTGCAGAATGCGGCCGCAAAGTTTGTATTAGATCTGCCCAGGCGGGCCTCTGCTACGGCTGCTAGAAAAGCACTGCATTGGCTCCCAATCGATGCCAGGCTCTCGTTCAAGTCCCTCTGCTTGATCTATGGGGCCCTGGCCACGAATAGGTCAGGAGGCATAAGGGATCTGCTAAAAATTTACACCCCCTCCAGATCCCTGCGATCGGCCAATAAAGCCCTGCTATCTATCCCCCGTGTCCATAGAGCTAGGTGGGGTGGCAGAGCCTTCTCAACCTTGGCCCCAAGGCTGTGGAACTCTCTGCCATCTGACATTAAAACCCTTCCTTCAAAGCAGGCCTTTAGAAAGGCACTCAAGACATGGCTTTTTGCCAGTGCATATCCTTAGCTTGGTTTCTGCCTTTTTGATCTTATTTTGTTAGGCGCCTTGATGCCTACGGGCTTAGTTGCGCGATATAAATTTCATTTCATTTCATTTCATTCATGGACGATATCCCTGGGATATTGTGATTCATAAAAAAACAAACAGAAAATCCCTCCGAGATTTATAATATTAAATATTCATCTAAATTAAATTCAAAGAAAGCAATCAATCTAGCAAACACATAGATATTTAACTGCGTATATATTACAAGAAATGAAGGCACCCGTGTGTATAGAACAAAGTCTCTTTTTTTTAAACGGGGAGGCACGTGCTCTGAGACAGTTCCGTTCCATTTTGAAAAGTCACCTCCGCGTGAACAATCAGCGCAGATTTCCTCGCAAAGATTAGGAAAATAAATATTACATTTGCTTTCACAAAGGGGAGCTGCTAAATAGATCCTGAATTAATATGCATGCGAAATTAATTAGACGCAATTTGTGACATCGAAAGCAGTACCTGGGACTGAGGACACTTTCTGGGCATGTAGAGCATATGTTGGAATGCCACTTAATTGACTCATTACATAAATTAAGCATTTGTTTTTAGAGCACATACAGTCGAAAATATATCTCAATTTCATCGTCGTCATCCATGCAGAAAGTCACAAAAACTAGTGACCCGGCGCTTTCTTTGGACTTGGTACTCCTTTTCTAGACCGTCATATCTGCAAGGAGCGCGGAGAACGCAGCGAAGAATATGTTGTTGTGTCAGAAACCTGTATTGCTTGCAGCCAGCTGGGCTGGGTGAGCTGACATCCTGCCGGCACTGTGGGCATTGAACAGATTCAAACTGCATCTGTGCGCTATGGAATAGTATCTGTGCGCTGAGATACGGGATTCGAAGTGAAATGCAGATGATCGGTTACATTCGAAGGCAGAAAATTAAGAATGTGGGGGCATAATATCAACAAATAGCGATATTTATCGCTAAGTAGGGTTAGCGGCAATATTTTTATCGATAACGTGCTATTAGCAACGTTTAACTCAAAAGCGATAAAATTCCCAGCGATAGCGGCAAAATCCGTGAATATCGCTGAGAATACAGCGATATTCACGCATTATCGCTATCAGGGTCTTAGCCATTATATCCACCTCCAATTGGATATAATGGCTAAGAACTGGTCTGAGCAGGTGTTAGTTTTCGGAGATATTCGCGCTCCGATATTCCATTGCTCCGCCTGTGTTGGTAATAGGCGATAGCGATGTTAGCGACTGCTTTCAGTCGCTAACAGGTTGGGTACGCCAACTTTGCATGTCATTAGCGATAAATATCGCTGACATGCAAAACGGGCCCCAAACCGCTCGCTATCGTCTACAAGCTGTCGCTAACTGCTGCTATTAGCAAGCGACAGCTTGCTAATAGGGCGATAGTATTATCGCCGCTTAGCTAAAGCGGCGAAAATTGCCTATCGCCCCCCTTGATAATATGCCGTGTGAATCGTCTACCTTGGCCCCCCTTCCCCCCTATAGAAGTATAAAGAATTAATCGCTTACCTTCCAGGTAGCGAGGTAGCGACAGGTAAATACTATCACAAAGAACACAAAGTACACAAAGCCCCCCCAACCGCTTCCAGGTGACACACCTCTCAGTCAAATTATCTCATGTTGAAATGTACACAGTAATATTATATAGCTGTTTTTACATTCTCTTTCTGTGTTTCGTTCTGTGCTGGTCGAGACTCTACAGAAAAATAAGTTTTTCTGTGTTCGTTTTCCTTCGTGATTTTGAACCTTTTATGCAAATCTGAGTTCCGTGCAGATTGTTAGCTGCTGTCCGAAAACTAGCTCTTTTTTGCTCCTCTATGATCGCTTTCCTAAATTGGTATTTGATCCTCTTTTTATCTCTAAAAACCCGTTTTACGGATGGCTGGTCGCATGAGGTCTCTCTTCGCATTGATCATTGCGGGATTTTCCTTAGATTGTGGAATCGACAGAGTGCACATGTGGACCTGAAACTGAAAGCTGATAGATGTGCTAAATCAGAGTTCTATAGTGCTGTATTGCCACTAGGCGGGCTTTCGCGTCAGGCTACCCCCGGCCTTGGTCATCGCTGCAAATGTCCATGTGGTCATTCTGTGTGTTGGAGCCCTAATCTTTGTAAGCACAGGGTATCGGGTAAAACGATGGCACCACGTGAGTCTCGGCTGGAGGCTTTTCTGCGACCACATGGCCTGGGAGGTTGCACTTGACCCCTCTACCAGGGCTACAGTGGGCACTAGTACCAGCCTCAAGCATGTGGTGAACGACCTTCTGCACAAGAGTATAGACATGAAGATTGGGGATTCCTTAACAGGCACATTTTCCCTAAACATATATAAGACACCGCATAATTACTTTGGTGCGTCTGTCACGAAAGAACCGCATTATTTATTCCAGGGGTGCGTCTTCCATGGTACCGGAAAGTACTGCATTATTCCAGGGGTGCATCTGCCACAATACTAGAAAGCACTGTTTTAGGGTCCGTCTGCCAGGCACCGGAAAGCACCGCATTATTCCAGTAATACCTATGCCGCTACACCGTAGATTTTTATTCCAGGAGTGTCTCTGCCACGGTACCAGAAATCATTGCATTACTCCAGGAGTGTCTCTGTCACTAGACCTTGAAGCACCGCATTATTCCAGGGTTTTGCCTACCACGGTGCCGGTAAGCACTGCATTATACCCGGGGTACCTCTGCCACGGTACCATGGCGCAGTATGCCCACCATAAGAGCACATGGGTGTGGGTGCTGGGCTCGCACATCCCTCCCACTCTGCTTTCTGGCAGGAAGTGGCCTGCCCTTGACTTCTGAACTCTATGCTGCTTCTTTCCAACTTGGAGTGAAAGCCAGACCCTTCGCGAACAGCCGAGAGGGTTACTCGCTATCGATGTTGCATTTTTTACTGCACCTCCATAGTTCTCATATGGCTAAAATATTATTATACCTGTCTTTACACTGAAATGCTGCACACGCGCGTGCAGCGGGCGCGCCAGAGGCAAGCCCGTCTGCGCCCGTCCGAGCCAGGCCGGGTCCAGGGGCCCGGATCCCTGTTCAAAAATATATATATACAGCTGAGACACTCTTAGCATTGAAGTCAGGCAATGAGGTGTTAGGGGGAATGGTGCTGGCCAAGTTAAAGGAGGAATCATTATTGAGGGATTTGAGTCAGGAAGGAATTGGAACTACCCGGACTCAGAGACTTCCCCGGGTGAACACGATAAATGGTCTGAAGGTAGCAGTGCTCAACACGCGGTCACTGCAAAAACATCACCTTGAAGTGTTCTCCCTACTCCTCGAAGGGGATATTGATATCTTAGCTCTTACCGAAACATGGTTGGGGGATACATCTACCCCAGACATTTTGGCAGCACTGCCTACAGACTTTGATGCGCTATGGTATAACCGACCTGGGGAATCCAGGGGCGGGGGAGTCGTGGCTATATTTAAAAAGACTCTCATCGTGACCCAAATAGTAGCAGAAAACTGTGACAGTGTGGAGCTCCTGGGAATAAAGATCTCCCTGAAATCCTCATGTATCGTGATGCTCGTACTGTACCGTCCACCTAAATGCTCCCCAGACTTCAATGATGTCTTCCTGGAGCTTTTAACAGATCTCGGACAAAGATATAAACATCTCCTCGTGGTAGGGGATTTTAACTTCCGCTGGGACAAGTTGCCTAGAGATCCCGCAGAGGCAATGTTCGAAGCAAATTTGATCTCTTTGGACCTCCTGCAATTGGTAAACGGTCCTACTCATATTAAGAGCCATACTTTGGACTTGATCTGGTCTTCCTTACCTCGAGTGGAGATCACTGATATCAGTCCCTGTGCATGGGCGGATCACTTCCTGATAAGATGCTGGGTACCATGTGACTGTCCTTTTCTATCGACAGCGCCTTTGTGGAAGAAGGTTAGATTTTGGAAGAAAGTTAAAGCCGAATCTTTAGTCTCTTTGCTCCATTCTATCCCGGTCCCAGTCATAGGGGAGGGAAACCTGGATCAAAAAAGTGCAGCATTAATATCTCGGCTTCAGGTCGCTATTTATGCACTAGCCCCGGAACGGATAGAGAGGGCTAGAGTGAAAGGAAAAGGAGCCCCTTGGTTTGATACTGCTCAAAGAGAGGAAAAATAACTTCTTCTGAAATGCTAACATTTCTGTATGTATGAATTGTTCTGTCTTTTATGATTTTAACTATTCGAATAAAGTGTTTTGACTGACTGACTGACTAACTTCTTCGGCAAGCAGAGAGGAGGTGGAGACTCAATTACAAGCTAGTGGACCTTGACATTTATAAGGCTCTCCTGGTTAAATACAAATCAGATATCCTACTCAGGAAGGCAGCTTTTTATGAGGGTCGAATCGGCCGGGCCAGTAACAAACAAAAAGAGATCTTCGCCATTCTGAAGGAACTCACGCAGATGGGGGGCAGTGCTCCAACAATCAAACTCCCGAACTGTGATACTTTCCAGGAATTCTTCCTTCCGAAAGTCTGGGATATTATCCTGGATATTACAACAATCCCGATTGATCTCAATGTATTACATTTCCCCAGCCCTCCCCGCCGTAGTGGGAACTCTGAATAGTTTCCCTGCCTGGATGCAGTGAGTCTGACGGCAATAGCCAACCAGACCAAATCCGGCTCTAGAATGGACCCTTGTCCGCCGAGGATATTTCAAATGACCCTGCCGGGTTTAGAAAAGCAACTGCTGGATTTACTCAATGAGGCGCTCAACTCGGGATATTTGCCTGTGAATTTGAAGGAAGCTAGGTTTATCCCCCTCCTGAAAAAAGCAGGGGCAGATATAAAAGTTTAAAAAAACTGTAGGCTCATCTCTTAGCTGCCTTTCCTGGCGAAAATCCTGGAAAAACAGGTCCTGAACACCTTGGCCAGCTATTTGGAAGATCATGAACTACTCCATCCCAGACAGGCAGGCTTCAGATCACATCATAGCACTGAGCTGGTGATGGCCTCTGTTGTTGACGACTTGAGAATCAGGGCTGACATTAAACAGCCATGCGCCCTGATTCTCCTAGATCTGTCAGCAGCATTTGATACGGTCAGCCATTCCATTCTGCTGAACTGGGTGTCAAATCTGGGGATAAAGGGGCAAGCATTTAAATGGCTAAACTCCTTTTTAACTGGCCGGACCCAGAGAGTGCAAATGGGAGATCAACTATCATCAGCCAGCCCAGTAACTTGTGGTGTGCCCCAGGGCTCTGCATTACCCCCCCTTTTATTTAATATCTATCTGCAGCCCTTAGTGGAAGAGCTAACACGAAGAAATTGCCAAGTCTTCAATTACGCGGATGACACTCAACTGTTGGTTCAACTCGATAACACCAGTCAGGCCCAAGACTTGGTAAAAAATCTTCTTAGATTTACGGTTAACTGGATGGCAAAGAACCTCTTGAAGGTTAACCCGGATAAAACCGAGGTGCTTATCATCGCAACCCAAAATAGCCCCTGGTGTGAGCTTTTTTGGCCCCCCGAACTGGGGGAGGTACCTACCCCAGGAAGAGTAGTAAAAAGCCTAGGACTTAAAATTAATTCAGACCTGTCCATGGCCCCTCAAGTCTCTGCAGTAGTAGGCACCTGTATTGGCCTACTTAGGAAACTGCGGAAACTTGTTCCCATTCTCTGTGTCTCAGCATTACAATCCATTGTGTCCGCCACACAGTTATTTCCCGGATGGACTATGGCAATGCTCTTTATTTAGGCCTCCCTCGGAAATTGCTTAGGAGATTGCAGGTAGTTCAAAATGATGCAGCCAGGTAAATTTTTTCCCTACCGAGGAGAACACGAGCTACTCCCCTTTTATATAAACTGCATTGGTTGCCCATTGAATAAAGAGTGCAATTTAAGTGCCTTTGTATAGCCCACAAAGCTATTTATGGAAAGGCTCCTAAATACATTAAAGATCGACTGGTAAAATATACCCCTGGAAGAGCCTTGCACTCTTCCAAGGCCTGCAAGCTTGCCCCATCGAGATTTAAACTTAAATCCAAGGGAGGTAGGGCTCTGTCGGTCCGCCTTCCTCAAATCTGGAATGAGCTACCTGAAATTTTACAAGGGGTACCATGGCTGTTACCCTTCAGGAAGGCTTTGAAGACCTACCTGTATAAAAGGGTAAAAGCCTCAATCTAAACTGTCAGTTCGGTAGCAGGCGGACCACCGGTGGCTTTTGTTGTGTTCCTTTCTTTAAAAAGCGCTTAGAGACCAGTGGTGATTTGCGCTAAACAAAAATAAAGTAACATAACATAGCATAACACTATCAGTGTTTAAGCTGAAGAACTTGGTTTCAAGAAGTAGACACAAAACAAGTCTTATTCAGTGACACACGCAAAAGAGAAAGAACGTGCTTCATTGTCGTGCAATCTGTAGTCTGTCTCTTGCGGAAGATGCCCTATCACCCAAGGCCGACTCCTGTAACAACAGATGTACAACGGGGAAGGCACTTTCAGCTGGAGGAGGCACAGGGAGGCGGGACAGCTGGAAGACAAAGAACTGAGCTCTAGAAGAACGGAAAGGACACGAAACATGGCAGTGGAGAACAGAAAGTGGGCAAAAATAAAGAACAAAATTTAGAAAGAAAAAGACAAGTACTTTGCTGAGGAGTGGGTGGGAGGGGGGAATAGGCATCAAAGTTAAAAGAAAAAACAAATGCGTGGCAACAAAAGTGAACGCCATCTGTTTCTAATTAGCGCGACCGTGAGACAGGCCAATATAAACAAGCGTGGGCACTATAATTGAAAACAGATGGCGCTGCTGCTCGCTCCCGAGACACATAATCTATGGGAGGGGACATTTAAAGATAAGGCGGGACATGCCCTGAGCCTTTGGCCATTTGCGTGCTCTCTTTTGTGGAAGCCTTATGCAAATGGCCAATCAAATGTGTGGCAGGAAAAAAACCAACATGAGGAAAAGATGTGTGAGATGGAAGTCCTTACTATAAGCCTCGCAGAGCAGCGCATGCACACTGGCTCAGGCAAGACCTAAAAGTCGCCACACATTTGCCAATGCCACCTGTGCTTATTACAAAGATGCAGCATCTTTTTAGCTCTAGGTTTTGAAAGGATATCTGTCAACCAGTCCAACTGTGTACAATATGCATTGAGTGGGCTTCATATCTATCCCTGCTAGGGTCAGACCAGAAAAGAAAATAGCCCAGTAACCAACATAAAAGTGGCTTCCATTAGGAAATCAGATAGCTACAAAAGTACACCACTTCTGCATATTGGGCACTTTTGAACTTATGAAGACATTGTGTATTGGTGTTTTGCAAGTTATGGAAGACCGCATGCTTTTCTGCATGCTACAGGCAATGTTTGTGGTAATAGCAGACAAAACCCGGTCCATTCACTGACCTGACAGGCCCACATTTTAGACCCTGCCAGTTTGCCCTTTAGGCCAGTCCGACCATGGTCCTTCATATATTTGCTTTTTTGGCCCAATTACTTTCATCCATTAGTTTGAGCATTGTCGAGCACATCTCGGCTCAGCCAGTGGAATATTTTATTCTTCCCTCATACTACTGCAGAGTTCTTCAAACTGTAGGGCGCCCCCCAGGGGGGGGCGCGGAACCATCCCGGGGGGGGGGCGCGCACTCCACCATAAAAGCTTACATTTGTTGTTTTCTTTTCCCTCTGTCCTACATCGCAAATTATCACCCATTTTCAATGGGGATTTTTGATTGGATAAAGCCGGAGCAGCAGCCAATCAGCACGTAGGAACGTCACCAGTGACATTCTACCAATGAGGGGGGCAGCAGCTGAGATTGGAGGAAGTGCCGCGAAATTGGCAGGCATAAAGTTCCTGCATTACACTTTGGCTGCCTTTTCTTCCTGGTTTCCTGTGAATGTGTTCCTACCTTTTACTGTCGCCTCGCTGTGAAGAACTGCTTCTGAAATCTAAACAGGTAAGAGGGCTTTTTCAAAGACCGGAGGTGGGGGCAGAGGGTGTTGTGGATGTTGGGCTGATGTTCGTCCGTGCCCCCATAACGGAGGGTTGGAGGGAGGGGAAATCGACGTACCTATGCTTCTGGAATTTCACAGGGTTAATTCCTGCAGCTGAAATGCTCCAGCTGCAGTGGGAGGCACGTAGTCTCCTCTGCTAAAAACCGAATCGGTTTTAGCAGAGGAGACTCCGTCTACCACTACAGCTGGAGCATTTCAGCTGTAGGAATTAACCATCTAGGGCAGTGGTCCACTCTGCCCCCTCCCACTTTCTCTCTTGGATGTTTCGCTGTGTGAATACATAAATGCATAATGGTGGCTGAGGGAAGTGCAGATAGTGACGATAGGAGGGTAGGTGTAGGATGGTAACTACTTTGAGCGAAGCCACTAAAGGAAACTTAAGCAGCGTCAAAGAGCAGGGATGGAAGTAAAGACGGCTGAAGGAGTACTGATGGGAGGGGGGATAGTAGTGTAGCAAAAAGTGGAAGAATTGAGGGAAAGGGATACAAAAGGCAGCAATGAGGGAAGAAGTGCCAACATTTGGGTTAGAAAAAAAGGAGTGTCTACATACAACAGATGGAAAAGTAATACTGATGAACTGTGGGAAGGTCAATGAAAAATAGTAGATCTGTGAATAGCATGCATACATGTTTGTTTAGCGGGGTATATGCACATTTCTTCCTCTTTGTTTGGTCTGTGTCTAACCTCAAGGGGGGTTTCTCAAAGGAGTCTTCTGTCCCACAGGCTGGTTGTTGGGTTCTTAAAGGTGACATTGTTTCTGTGGCAGTCCTTCCACTCTGCTGACTTGGTTTTCTGCTATAGGATAATATTTCTCCTAAGGCTTCTTGCCCTATTGATGGTTCACTTTCTCTTGGGACCATCACAATGCAGGCTGGTGTGGTTCAGTATGAGACTGACTTTTTCTTCGGTACCTTGAAGTCATAAACGTTAGAATAATTCCCTGCTGAGTGGGGCGACAACAGAGTGCTTCAATTCAAAACATATATATCTCCCCTCCTGTAGGAGGAAGGAAGGTGTGTGTCTGTGTGAGTGTCTGTGTGTGTGTCTGTGTGTGTCTGTGTGTGTGTCTGTGTGTCTATGTCTGTGTGTCTATGTCTGTCTGTCTGTCTGTCTGTCTGTCGCACGTCTGCAGCCGCGGCTGTTGTGGGAGAGACTTGTACTGCTGCATCGTCCTGGGATGCTGATAGCACTTAAACCTTTCAGTATACAAAATGGTTGCTTTTTCCTAGGCTCGTCTTTTTATTACTGCCACATGATGGCATAATTCAGTGAAGCTTTCTCTGAGGGCCATGTCCCTTGAGAAGAGACAGGCTGGAACACATGTCTGCCCATCGCCCCTCCCCACCCCTTCGCCCCTGGGGGGAGGCCTGATCGAAACTTCTTTCCTCAGTCGAGCAGGGACTTGTCTCAGATATGAACTCACAACTTTCAGCCCTTCCAAGGCCTGGTGAGGGGGAGCCTCCGGGGAGGGAGGGCTTGGAAGCAACTTGGGAAGCTGGCTCCCAGGGAGCGCAGAAACCAGGCACATGGATCGATGAGTGAATGGGAAACAGGCTCCTAGGTATTGAGTTAATATTAGATTTAGCAACACATCAGCTCCACCTGGGGAGCCAACATCCCACCCATATACTGGGGCACTTGTTAGATCCCATTCTTTCGAACATCTCGGGTCTCGAAATGGCGGTACCAATTCCGATACCATGGTCTGATCACTGGCTTATTTTATTTAGCTGGTCGATCCCGGCTATCCCCTGTCCTAGATTAGCTCATGGCAGGAAAACACGCCCTTGGTCTAAATTGGACCTGGATAAATGGAAGCAGCTTCTAGAGCTTTCGTTGCCAATTCAGGAAAATGATCCCATAGCCGCGGACATCTCGTTCTCTTCATGGATAGAAAATTCCCTGAATAGAGTCCTCCCGAAAAAACCCTCCCTTAAACCACGGGAAAAAACCTCTCTGCCCTGGTTTACTAAAGAGGTCCGACTCCTAAAAACTCTTTTTAAAACGGCGGAAAGAACTTGGAGGAAGGATTATGACCTTACCAGGAAGAGGGAATATAAACTCACAATCGTTACCTATAAAAAGGTCCTTGAAAGGGGCGCGAGTAGTCTTCTTCGAAGAAAGGATAAACGCTGCGGCTAATTCATCAAGAGAAACTTTCCAAATAGTGAAAGCACTTCTAAAAACACCGGAGCCCCCACATCTTGTGGATCCCTCGGACAATCGGTGCAATGAACTAGCTGAATTCTTCGATCAAAAGATCCAAAATATTGTGAAACAACTCCCTCTGCTAAATTCTGTTGACCTATCTGATACGCTCCCGATACCATCTCAGACCCCCAAAATGGGGCTGGATGCGTTTGGCCCCATTTCGGAGGACACTCTGTTACCTATTCTTCAGTCACTTAAGAGTGGCTCCCCGTTGGACCCAGCCCCAGTTAAGATCCTTAAACTAGTCGTTCCCACCATCCTCGCTCCAATGTTGAACGAGATCAACTCCTCCCTCGCGCAGGGCTTGGAAGAAGGCGGTAGTTAAGGCCTTACTAAAAAAAACGAATTTCGACCCCCTTGACCTTAATAATTTTAGACCAATCTCCCTTCTGCCAAACATCAGCAAGGTGACAGAAAAATTCATCAATAGTCAGCTGTCCAACTATCTTGAAGCGAGCGAGCTATTGAAACCATCACAGACAGGTTTCTGCCCGGGTCAGGGCACAGAGACGGCTATGGTTGCGGTTGTTGAGGAGGCCAGGAAGATCATGGATGCGGGAGGATCAGTGGCAGTGATCCTCCTGGACCTTAGTGCGGCCTTTGACACCGTTAATCATCGTACGCTGGTACAACGGCTCAGGGATCTGGGTATCTCTGGACTTGCCCTGTCCTGGCTGAGATCCTTCCTACACGGCCGCTCTTTCCAGGTGGCGGAGGGCCAGTACACCTCTAAATTGACCCCAATACATTGTGGTGTCCCGCAGGGCTCATCTTTGAGCCCTACGCTCTTTAATGTATATATGTCCCCCCTCGAAAGAATTGTCACCCCTTATGGAATTACATTACTAACTTACGCTGACGACACCCAGCTCGTTGTTTCTCTAAGCCAACAGGACAACCCTGCCATCGATCTGTATGCCTGTCTTGGAGACATAACCAGTTGGATGAACAGATCTCACTTAAAATTGAACAGCGACAAAACAGAGATTTTGGTCCTGGGCAACCAGTCCCTCTTCCGCCCGGAGACTCTGTGGCCTCCTTGCATGGGCCCCCCGCCCAACCCCTAAGACTGATATCAAAAGTCTTGGGATTTGGTTGGATCAAGGGCTCACTTTTAACACCCAAGCAAGGAAGACGGCTGGAGCCTGTTATGGCCTTCTCCGTACCGCCCGCAAAATTCTCCCCCTACTCCCTGCGCAGTCCAGGAAGCTCCTGGTTCAGGGCCTAATATTGTCCAGAGTGGATTATGGGAACGCCCTCTACCTTGGTGCACCCAAGAAAGTGACAGCCAGACTGCAGGTAGTGCAAAATACTGCCACTCGGATTCTTACAGGCACCAACAATCGCTGCTCGGCCAAACCGGCCCTTAGAGCACTCCATTGGTTGCCAATATGTGAAAGAGTGCAGTTTAAGGCCCTTTGTATTACCCACAAAATCTTGCACGGTAAAGCTCACCAATCTTCAAAGACCTCATTGCCCCCTATACTATTAACAGAACTCTCTGGTCCACGAATTCACATTTGACCTTGGTCCCCAGGATCAAGAGGGCTCGATTTGGAGGCCGTCTTTTTTCGTATAATGCCTCCAAACTGTGGAATTCACTTCCATTGGACCTTCGGGCACAACCCAATATTGTTTGTTCCGTAAAACCTTAAAGACCTGGCTGTTCCCTTAATTTTCCCTACCTGTCTTCACTTGTCTCTATCATTAGCGCTGGGACGCTCACGGGCAGCCATGTGCTCTAGAAATACTTAAATAACTAAATAAATAAATAAGGTAGCGCAGGAACCCAGCGCACAGATGGGTGGATGAGCGAGTGAGTGGTAAACCGGCTCCTAGGAAACGCAAGGACCAGGCGCACTGGTGGATGAGTGAATGAACTCCCAACCTGCAGCCCTTTCAAGCCCTGGTGCAGGAAGCCTCCGGGCAGGGAGGGCTTGGAAGCAACTGTGGGAAGCTGGATACCAGGGAGCTCACGAATCAGGCACATGGATGGATGAGTGAATGGGAAACAGGCTCCTAGGGAGCGCAGGAACCAGGCGCACGGGTGGTTGAGTGAATGAACTCACAACCTGCAGCCCTTCCAAGCCTTGATGCGATGGAGCCTCCGGGCAGTGAGGGCTTGGAACCAGCTGTGGGAATCTGGCTAGTAGGGAGCACAGGAATCCGGCGCATGGATGGATGAGTGAGTGAATGGGAAATAGGCTCCTAGGGAGCGCAGGAACCGGGCACATGGGTGGATTAATGGATGGATGAGTGAGTGAGTGAATGGGGAATTATGTAGTGTACCAGATTCCATTAATTTCTGTCAGGTGGTGGAGGGGCCCGACATTTCAAAAAATCCAGCTGGGGGGGGGGCTCAACTTACAAAAGTTTGAAGACCTCTGCAGTAGTAAGTGTATTGTGAGTGTATTGCACAGCAAAACTGCAATTTTATAAACAGGAAGTCCAGTTCCTATGACACAAAATAGAACAAGCATTTGCAATGCAATAGGTCTCGCATTACTGAAAGTTTGAGCTATTGGTGTTGCAAGTAATAGAGCAACGCCACTAGCTCAAACTTTGTATATTGTATTCTGACCCCTTTATTCTTTCAAGAAAATTTATTTTGAACTTAAAAAACTGTATATAGACTCAGTAAACTGTATGTCAGCAAATGTAGTGGGCATTTCGGTGAAGATGTGCTATCAGTGCACTACCATAATATATGTGTGCCCTTGTGCTCCAAAGTGCACCCCCAGCTACTTATTACATCCTTAATACTTGCCTGCTAAATGGGCTTTGCACATTTGCTACCCTTGTTGTTTGTGTGATGCTTGGATTTTCACAATCCCTAGGACTCTGGTCCACCAGGGCAGCCCTCTCTCTCCTAAGGCATTACCTTCTTAAATGTGAACATACGTTTTGCCAGAGGGCAGTGCGTATGTCGGGGCCAGGCAATATACATTGCACAAATCAATTTTTCCGATAGCACCTGTAGATTTTCTGATGGTACAGGATATTTGCAACAACAACAAAAACTCGGCCTACACATACCAAACACTACCCAGTCTCAACACCTGTACAACCGAGATTGTACACAAAAGCCACCTTCTAACTGCACCCTGCCTACTGACTGCAACCTACTATTCCTACTAAAACAATCAGAAACGCACTCCAGTCTGTGACGCGTCTCAAGACCATTTGTGAAAATATCAGAATTCAAATAGCGCTTCCAGTCCATTCTAAAGGCAGTACCGCTCTACAAGACCCTGTAGCATAAGGGGGTGGCCGGAAGTTCCTAGAGTGTTGGGAGCTCTCAGTGCAGCCCTGCAGCCACACTGATCATTCCAGAAGGGTTATGCCACAACCCCAGGAGAACGTCTGTCTTTAAAGGACTGGGAAGCCATGGAAGGCATGTCTGCCTTGGGTGGTGCAGAAGTGCTCTGAATAGAAACTCTTCTGTCTGACGGGCTGCTGAACAGTCCTGTGAGGGTTTTTTTTCACGCCTCATGTGGCGCTATACAGACCTCTGTGAAAGTGCCCTTCATTATCTTGTGAATGACTGGAAATAGAGTGCGGGCAATATTTAGCCTTTTGTGAAAAATAATGTAAAAGACCATGCTGCTGCCCCACTCGAGTATAAAAAAAAAACACTGTGCAAAAGCACTTGTATTATACGGTGCTAGAAAAGAGCAGAACAGGTTTTCGGCCTGTTTTATAGCGCTATGTGAAAGTCTGTTTTTGCCTCAAGTGTGGAGATGCTCAAGCGTACTCTGCCTAGCTAATGTTTGTATTTACAAATGACACAGGCGGAATAATTGTTCACTCTAGTCGTGATTAGACAGAAGCAGAAGTTGTAAAAAAGATTTAGAAAAAAAGATGATGAACTTAGTTATTTTATCTCCTCACAACCCAAGTTTTGTTTGGCAAATGTGAAGGCACACTTTGCGTGGGGGAAGAGGGGGAGGGGCAATTCAAAAGGATTCCCACCACTTGGAAATCACTTCAAGTCTCTTAACTTGCCCTTCTCGGGGAGGCCAGTGTACCTTCAAGGCGCTGGGACTGCGCTTATCTCTCGCTTCCTAGCTCTTGGAAGGGTTGGGCAGGTTCTGCTGCTGCGGCCCTGCTCGGTCCCTGCATCTTCTCCCGCTGCTCTCAACAGCTCCTTAGTCCCCGCTGCACCATAGGGGAATGCCTGCTCACACCCCAGTCCGCCCGATGACACCCTGATCCCAGGCTCCGGCTCCGAGTCAGAAAGCCTTAATTAGTAAAATAGCAAAGTGAAACCAGAAGTAGAATGCCTCGCATTGATCGAATGGAAGTAACATCTGTCCCACCCATTCACAGGGGATACCTGTAATACTGGCAACTTTTAAAAGTAGTTGATCCTGGGCAAAATAGTTTATTTCCTCCAGCCTTAGTTGCTTTATGATATGAATACTTGCAAGACGGCTGAATAACAGTATTAAACAAAGGGATATGCATCCGGATACATAATACAACAAGTAACATTATACCTACAACAAGTAAGGGCGATTAGCTTAGTCAATGGTTGTTAGTTGCACAAGCTAAATAAACAACAACTATGCCGTCGTTCTTCGTTGTAGACAATATTGAAAATGCTTCAGTTCTGACATGATGAGAACAATAACGAGTCTCTTTGAAGTTAAACTGCAGAATTAAGATTTTTTTTTCACCGTGGGGGTCAGGGCAAAAATTGAGAGCCCGATAGGGACCCCTCTCAGCTACTGCTTTTTAGTACTGTTGGTGCTGTGCAACGGCAGGACCCGGCTCACTTAAAGCCCTGGATGAGATTAATTTTGCAGTATTGTGCTGTCAAACCCATGTGAATTTCAAGCTAATGCGACACAACGCAATTTAGCATTGTGCAACGGCAAGGAAATGGGTGCTATCGTCTCTGCTGTGTCACGAAAAGCTTCACTTTTGGTTAAAACTGCAGATGCTTGCTCTCACTCTCACACATACGGTTGGTATAGAGAGTTCTAGAACAGAATGGGCATAGTGTATACAGGTTCTGTATAGTCTTTTCAGGTTCATCATAACTGCTAGAGTCAGACAATAAAAACATGCCGAGCGCGTCTGAATTACAGCGTGTCCTGTGAAATTGCTGACCGCAGTGAAACCCAAAGGCAGAAAGGTTGATGCGGTAAGAAATCGTTTGTTGGCGTATATAATTACCGCAGGTAAGAACGATTTGTGAGGGAGCAACAGTGGTGAATAAACAACAGGCCCGAGGTATCGGTGCAGAGATGCCTTGTTTCTCTTCATGTGTTCCAGAACGTTCCATTCCGAAACGCGTGCCTGGCAGTTACGACCCCTGAGAAACTTTGTGTGGGGGAGGCAAAAAAAATCACCACCATAACTCATTAGTGTGGGAGTTTTCCAGGCCTAAGGGAAGAAGAGGGACTTCAGAAAAGAATAGTTTTTTTGTAAGGCTAGTAGGGTTGGAGTAGAGTCATTCAAACATCAGCTAGCCACCCATTGTATAAATAAATGCAAGTCATGTTGAGTTTAGTTATTTCAGAGAGTTATGGTTTAGTGAGAGGCAAACATAAAGACCTAGCGGCTCCGCATTCCAGCTCAAGCCAGCCCTGCAGGATAGGAAACCGGGAAATATGCCCGCCTTTGGCCTATTGCGTCCTCTCTCTTTTTCAAAAACACGCATGCAAAGCCCAATAGCGTGCCACATAAGAAAAGCACACGCACGAGCGTGTGCGATTTCTAGGTCCGTGCGGAAACACCGTTTTTCACCTACTAAATGTCTCACGCTGCACGGACAATGCTGCGCACTGCAACGCTAGGCGCGAGACCTAATAAGCTCTATAGATACTGTTTTACACTGTACATGCAATACGCCCAGCAACCAGTAGAGGGCTCACTTTGCCTAGAGATGATAATCTCCCTTGTACTCTGACATGAATAAAAAAGAATGAAGTCAGCTGTTTACAACAAGCATTTGCAATGCAAACGGTCTCGGCTTTGGGACCTTATATGCATTGAGCTATGCAGTACCTTATGCTCTGCCTGCCCCTAATTGTGCTTTTGAAAGTTAAGTATATGATAAAAAGAATACGTCAGACCGACAAAAGCGTCCAGTAACCCCATTAGACAAAGCTCTTCCCAAGCACAGATAAGGCTGGAGTTTGGCCTAATTGACCAGCAATTAGCGCAGATAGCATCTCTCCTCAAATATTGACTTTCCTTGAGGCAAGCAGAGGCAGCACCATTTAAAGCTTCCATTTGGAAGGAGATGCTACTGGGGGCCAACGCAAACTTATGAGGGTCGTCAATCACCTCGGCCCTTCGAGGCTTGCAGGCGGAATCTCTGTGGGAACAAAATCTGTGGTACTAGGGCTTCACAAATAAGCAAACAAGTAAAACGGATTTCTTTCTTCAAAGACAAAGAAAAATTCTGGGAAAGCTGTTATGCTTGCATGCCAATTAACACATATAGTCATGCATCTCCAACCATGAAGCTACCTCGCTGAACGTTTAAAAGCTATTCAAGATTAGATTACTACAATTTAGTTTTGTAATATAATCGTGTCTCACGACCAGCTACCAGAATTGTTAGATAAGACTTCACTTGGTGCCCGCATCAGTGCTTATTACAAAAAAATCATATACTTTGCACAGTTTTATTAAACGAACGCAGACATCAGCTTTGTTCTGTGTTTAATCAATAAGGCATCAGAAAATGACGCCAAGCAATACTGTTTGTATGAGGGACGATGTTCTGTTACTTTCAGGTTTATTTGCATTATGGACCGGATAAAGCGGAAGCTAAGCAGTAAATAACGCATGGAAACCCTTCAACTCAAAACTTGCAAGTGACTGCTTAAAGAACAGTGGAGGTTGCTAGAAACATAGACATCTCGGCGTGTAAAGCTCTGTCTTTTGGGTTGGTATAAAGCCAATCCCTACACAAATGCTAAACTATGTTATCCCTGCTTTTTATTGGTGATAACATTTTACTAGCCTGAGGTTTTAGACTTGCAATTTGTTTGAATAAACCGACCTTTGTTTGTGTGACATTATACGAGACTAACAAGGACAAAATGTCGGCACTGGGTACTTTTTGTCATTATGCACTTTCAATGCTATGTAGAATGTTATATGGTTTTAATTAATTGGAATACATATTTATTTCTTAAAGTTTACCTAGGAAAAATATTATGGGAGAGATTTTTGAACGCGGCACCAGGGTGATGGGCACTCGTCGATATTCATAGATATGGACTTCATTTATTGTAAATTGCCAAAACGCCTCACCAGCACATATGCATCTGCGAAAAGTGACTGATAGGTTGACGAGATGAGTCGTTGAATTTAGTAGTGCGTTCACAAATGTTTGAAAAGTGAAGGAAGATAAGTGAGTGAGTGGCCTGTTCATAACTGCAGCTATATCATCAAATTGAAGGTTTCAGTATTAACTGTGAACATCAAGTCCAACCTATATCGCACTATGTGCGTCAGGCCAAGCACTATATCCCTAATACCTACGGGCAGCCACCTACTACATATGTTATACCCCAAACCAGCAAACTTCTGCTGGGGGCTGAGATACAACATATAAATGCAAATCTGCTCCAGAGCAGCTGGCTCCTGGGAACGACGATTCTGCAGTGAGAACCAATTACCTGAAGGAGCAGAAATGGAGATACCCGCCAAGGGACCATTGTGGTCAGATCCACTGCCACAGTCCCGGTCCGAGGGCTGGGGAGGTTATTTAATTCATGTCACTGTTCCGGAGCCCATAGCCGCGGCCCCAGACGCAGAAGGGTTAATCCACAATTTGTCATGTGTCCTGTGGTGAAGTTCCTGCCAGTGCGGCGTTTTAGATAGCAGAGGATGTGCTGAATAGAGAACAAAAGAGGGGGCGGGACCGATAGAGAGCAAAGTGTGTGGTTTAAAATTGAGAGAGAAGTGGGAGGCAAAAAGCAAAATAAGACAACAAGGAAGAAAGTGAAAGCGGCCATTACGAGCGTGTGGGCGGTGCTCCCTTCGCTCAAAGGAGGCCGCAGACAGCACTCATGTTCACAACTGAGTAGCGTCTGTTACTGCCTGCGTGTACATGAGAGAGAAACATGCAACGCATGCACTGCAACGAAAAAGGAGTGCTAATTCACCGACCAATCCCACGCCAAACAAGCATTTAAAATGCAATGGGACTCGTATTTACGCGAGACCCATTGCATTTTAAATGAAAGTGCAAGCATTAAAAAGGCACAAACGGGAGGGGGTGGAATGCTGCTGGCCTGAGAAGTCACGGACTGCGGGAGGGAACGGGAGGAGGAATAGAAATGAAACGGTTTTCAAGGTAAAGGGGCCGATAGCTGTGGAAGGACAATAATGATGACATGGGCGTCAGGAGGCAGGATTATGTTTACAAAAAACTATCAGCATGCAGCATTTACAATTGCGGCCAATCACAAAGATAGGTGGAAAGTGGGCGGAGCTTCCCCCACTATTCTGTACACAGCATCTCTCGACGAGACAGCGCATGCGCTGCCTAGCCGAGACCTAAAAAGGAGTCAGAAAGGTGACACCAGAAATAATTAGTGTGATTAAACAAATGAGCCAACCTACCACTAAGAAAGAAGTCTGAATGTTTTTGGGAATGGTTGGATACTGTAGACAGTGGATCAGTGGTTTCTCACTGATTGCGAAACCTCTACAGAGGTTGACACAAAAGAATCTGAAAGATCCGATTGTATTGGATGATGAAAGCAACGAAGATTTTACTAAACTGAGAAACAGTCTTTGTCGAGCACCTGCGATGGGAATGCCAGATTATGTAAAGGATTTTGCATTATACTGCTGTGAAATAGATGGCTGTGCACTTTCAGTTTTAACTCAAAAACATTGAATGGCACGACATACAGTAGCATATCTTTCTGCTACATCGGACTCTGTAGCTGCAGAGTTGCCAGGCTGAAAGCAGTAGCTGCTACTTGCATGAGTCTGGAACAGAGTGAAGGGAATGTGATGGGACATCCAGTCAAGGTGTACGTGCCACATTCAGTTCATATCCTTTTGACACACACACGGGCGCAGTATATGACCTATAGTCGGCTGACTAGGTACAAAAGAGTGATTTTGGGTGCTGAATATGTGACCTTGGTGAGGTGCACAACTGTAAATCCAGCACCGCTATTGCCAAATTCATATTGTGAGGAAGTGAGAGAGAAGATGGATCATGATTGTTTGGATGTGACAGAATTGTGCACAAAACCCAGGCCTGATATTGAGGACGTCCCTTTAGATTAACCAGACTGTGTGATGTTTGTTGATGGATCATGTTTAAGGAATGAGGTAGGTGAACTGTGAACTGTGTACTGCCTATGCTGTTTGCACCATAGCGGGAGTTTTAGAAGCATCCTGTCTAAAAGGGGTAAACTCTGCCCAAATTGCTGAATTGATAGCTCTGACTAGAGCGGCAACAGTGCCAAAAGCCTGAGAGTAAACATATTAACTGGCAGTCAATATGATTTTGGGGTTGTCCACGATTTCGGTCAGCTAAGGATGCAAAGGGGATTTCTGACTTCTTCAGGTTCCCTTATAAGGAACAGCAAAACATGTAAAAGATTTATTGAATGGTTTACAATTGCCCAACAGGTTTGCAGTGGTCAAATGTTCCACACATAAGTCAGGAGATGATTATGTGATGAAGGGCAACAGACACGCAGATCAAGTAGTGCGTTTCTTTGCACAAAATGTATCTGCCCTAAACAGAGGGATAGAAAATGAAAATACCAATTGCCATCTTATGTTCTCTTCTTCATATGAAACATCGGACGAGGAAAAAGAAATCTGGAAAACTTCAGGCTGCAGAAAGAGAGCAGAGGACGAAGTGTGGGTCTATATAGACAAAAAAAACAGTCATGCCAGATAGTTTACTAAACCAAAAGGCAAGGTATGCAATGGAATTGCACATGTTGGAACAGATGCAATGATCAGGCTCTTCAAGCAGTCATGGTATAACCCAAAGTTTAGGTTCATTGCTAAGAGTCTTTGCCAGAGGTGCATCACCTGTCAGCAGCAGAATCCAGGTAGAAAAACAGTTGTTAGTTGGGGACAAATTCGAAAAGCAGCACGTCCATTCACGGACTCCAGTTGGATTTCATTGAGCTCCCGCCCCCCGTGAAATGGGCTGAAATAAGTTTTGGTTGTTGTCTGTTTGTTCTTTCGCTGGGTGAAAGCCTATCCAACGAGAAGGAATGACAGTCTATCTGTCACAAAGCTGCTTCTAAAAGAACTGATACCTAGATTCGGATTTCCAGTCAAGTCACTTTAGAAACAGAGTGAGGAATCCATTTCAATAATGAGATAATTCACAAGATTTGTGCAGCATTACAAATCGAACAGAAGCTGCATTGTACCTATCGACCAGAAGCATCTGGAGTTGTTGAGCAGATCAATGGCACAATAAAATCTAGGTTAGGGAAAGTATGTGCATCCACAACACTGAGATGGCCTGATACTTTACCCCTTGTATTGATGAGTCTTAGAAGAATTCCTGACAAAAAGACGGGATTGAGCCCACATGAAATCCTGATGGGAAGAGCAATGAGACAAGCATTTGTACCAGCGAACAAACTGATTAATGTATCTGATGATCTAGTGCTTGATTATTGCAGAGGATTGGCTGATCTGGTGTGTTCTGTGTCTCACCGGGTTGTAGAAAATTCCACTACAACACAGCTGAATCAAGCTCATGATCTGAGTCTTGGAGAGTGGGTTCTTGTGAAGAAACACGGGAGGAAATCATGCTTAGAACCCAGGTGGAACAGACCCTACCAAGTGATTCTGATGACGACAACAGCAGTGAAGTGTGGTGGTTTGCCGAATTGGATTCATGCAAGCCATATCAGCCGAGTCCCAAGTCCACTTGAAAGACAAGAAGAGCAGCAACTAGTAAACCGTAGACAAAGAACAGAGGCTGAAGTGTGTGAAGCTGAGAAATCTAAAGTGGCAGATTCTGAAGAACAAACTGATGATGAACAGCCAGACACAAGTCAAGTAGAGTGGGCATCAGCTACTGGTTCTCGTGAGTCTGCTGTTTAACAAGAAGAAAGTGAGTCTGCTGTTGAACCAGAAGAAAAAAGATAACATTTTTTCTACACCACAGGCTAGTGTGCGCCTCAGCGTGCTCATACCGACGTGGTGTCTTGGTCCTGACGAAAGCCTCACAATAAGTGAATGGAGGCAGAAACATGTTGACCACACCCCTTTTTTCTTCACTATGGATGTATCTGGTCAATTTAGCCAGTTTCTGAAACATCCATCACACTGCTTTTAAGTATGGACTAGTTCTCCACGAATAAAGCTTGTTTACGGATGAACTAAGGATTTTTTTAAATCACTTTCACTTATTTCACACTTGCATTACCAAAAAATCCCACTTTGCTGTAATCAGGTGTTGTAGCTCACCAGGGAGGCATTCGGCCTCTCTGGTGGGAACCCAATGATGAAGCATGTCACCAACTAGGTTGGTGAGTGAGGGTTCTTTTAGCAAAGAAGAGTGACCTCTTTTTTGCTGTCTCCCCTCTTTTTCTTTTGGTCGCACTCTTCTGTTGTTTATTTCATACTACTGTTAGAATGATTAAGAGTGACTCCTTATACTTCTCCCTCTCTCTCTGGTTGATGACCTATATAAAAATAATCTAACATGTAGTTTGCGGGTTGAAGAGAAAGTGTTCATAGACACGGTAGAAAATAGAAGAGAAAGTTTCCAAAGAAAAGCTGCTGAACAGAAGTCACCGGTACCATCGTGGGTATTTAGAGAGGGAAATTGTGAGAAAGGCCAGACATACGCTTCAATGTCCCTTGATTGGTATCAAAAGGAAAAAATCTGTTTCCTTAGACTGAAAACTAACTATAACAATTATTACATTGGTACTAGTGAATGTGAGCATACTTTCCAAATTACTGGAGGTTGGGGATTGAATGGTGGAACTAATCCTGGTTTCCCAGGAGGCTATGTGTGTGGTAAGAAAGATTACAGGTTGCCTGCACATCTGTATGGTAGTTGTTATTTTGCTATTGTTTTCCCGAAGGTCTACCATGCAGGCAGAGATAACAACAGAATCAATGAAACAAAAGAAGGCCAAACACGGAATAAGAGAGCGAGTTTCTCAGAAATATTATGTGATATTTTTGGTGCACTGATACCATCAGTTGGAGTCGTTCTGAATTCACACAAAATTCGAAAATTGTCCACAGTGGTTGATCGTTTATCAACAAATACTGCTGGTGGGTTCTTGATGATTGACACTGAAATGGTTGCAATCAGATCAATGGTTTTGCAAAATCGACTTACCCTTGATATCTTATTGGCAAAATAGGGTGGAGTCTGTTGCATGTGGAAAATTCAACACTGCTGCACTTATATCCCTCACAAAAGTAAAGGTATTGAGGGATATATTAAGAATATCACGAAATTACATGAAGATTTGACTCAACTGGAGGTTGTCGGTGTCTGGAAGAGACTTGGTAAGAGTTTCTCTTTTGTAGGTAAATGGTTTTCTACCTTTGGAAGTAGCTTATTAGGATAAATAATAATGCCAATCATTTTAGTAGCTGGAGTAGCCTTACTAATAATAACAATATATAAGTGTTGTAAGTGTAAGTGTGGAAGAAAAGAAATGAGAGAACTGCCTGCAGAAGTTCGATGCATCTTGTTCTTTGCGACAAGGAAAGGTACTTTGTTCACAGGGGTCTGCGTGTGTCCTGTAGCCAGTCAGTGCTCAATCGTAGTCGGCCCGAACTTTGACTTTGCCCCTCTCCAGCACAGCCTAAAGTATTCTTTTTCGCGCTATTTGCTTCTAAGCGCTTTATTGCATTTGTTTCTGCAAAATTCAATATGTCAACTTCTACTTGATGGATTGTGATCTTATTGGTCTTGTTTTGTTCAGAATATAATAATCTATTTTTCTGATCTTGTGTGGAGTCTTATTTGGTGAAGTTACTGTTTTGTTGAAAGAGTTAGTGCGCAAATACATTACACATTGCCTTCTAAGTTACGCCTACTTTCTCTGTGCCAAGCTACCAGAGGATGAGCACAGGATCATTTAAGATTTTGTTGAGATTTACCCTGACTAGGATTGTGGTCCCTACTTATACAAGGTGCATACCTCTGCCAATAAAAGACCCAATTGCTAACAAACACAACTCTACCACCACCCTACTACCACCACCATACCCACCAATCTCCCCACCACCTCCCCAAATGACCCTACCTACCACAACTCTACCCCACCCACCACAAATATCCTACTCTAAGAACACTAACCTGGCCCTATCCAAACTACCATAACCAACGTGCCATTAACAACACCCTGCCCTTACCACCACAATTATCACCCTAACCACCATCAACCTAACCCCAAACAACACCCTAAACACAAGCAAAAGATCTGACAGTAGAGCCCTATTTAAAAAAATACATCACCTAAACTGCTATCCCTTTCCAATTCTAACCCCCCTATATTTCTTGGGGTATGTGTGCACACTGATACGCCCCCACCATTACAGGGCAAATCCTCATAGGATCATAACAGTTAAAACATCAGCACAGGTGCACCACGCAATAGTTGTAAAAGCTCAGTGATCAAATATACAATTTGTATACTACACAAATATTGTTCCAGATTTTTTCTTTTATTCCAATTTTCTTATTGCTTTAATAACATAGTCACAAACATCAAATTTCGATGTGATACAGCCTACATTCATCACAGTCACCCTACCACCACCACTACTTTACCACCAGCACCCCTCAAACACCACCACCTACCACCACCCTAACCACCACCACCTTACCACTACCACCTTGCCACATCATCACCACCACCCTGCCACCATTACCACTCTATCTCCACCACCACACTAACCCCCACCGTAAACACCACCAGCCCAAAAGTATTACCACCATATTTTATAATAAAAGAATCAGCATTTTTCCAAATGTGATAATTAAAAAAAACATACACTCCTGAGAGTCATCAAAATTAATTGTAGGCAGCGCTCTAGAAGTGAATTAGCCAAGTCAGGCGAAATATTAGTTTGAGCAAGGTGATAACTGATCCTGCAGTACAACAATAGAGATGCCAATTTTGAGTTGATGTGTTTTTTTTCTAAGCGGATGCCTTATCTTGCTCCTAACACCCTTCCTAAAGAGAGTGTCATTGCTCCTCCCACCTGCACCTACTGTAAGTGGAGGTCTCAATTGATTGACTTCAAATGACCTAGACTTGCACTGCTAGATTACTATTAGTCTAATATATTCAGTTTTTTAAGCCAGCAAATTGGAATTACAGCCCTCCTGGGTTACATTGACCTGCTGTATCAAGTAAGCAGGCAACAGTCAATTTCAATCCATGACGGTGGCAAGATCAATTATTACCCAACATTGAACATCAAATATTGCACTTCTTTTAAGGAATAACACAAGAAAATCGTGATGGGTAATTTCAAAGAATTCTTTTAATTTAGCCGGCATTAGAGCAGGTTTAAATTTTAGAAAAACTTTGCAGGACTTTGAAGATCTAAAATGGAAACTTCGAAAGACTTGGAACAGGGGTTTCCAGACTAATAATAGCTAGATTGCTTTAGATTAATTTAGCTCCTACATAACACAATAATGGATTATTTGGAACCTGATCTAATTAGGCATGTAAGTAAGAATGTTGTAATGCCTAAAATGTGAAAAACATTTTGAATATATAAATTGTAATGCTTATTTAATCGGTGTAATTGGTCAATGCATTAGTTGTATACTAAGGAAGAAATATAGAAGTATAGTTCTGAAACATATTGCCTGAAAAAATAATAATGCTTAGATTTAGACACTATGCTTGGACAGAATTTCATATACTCGTAAACGGTCATTAAAAACTTTGCGCAAATGTAGGTGCAAAATCTTTCTGGTGTGAATGCCATTTGTCTGGAGTTTTTTTTGTGTTTTTAATCATATTTACACATCCTGAAAACTAAAGAAATAATAATGCCTATGTCATATCACTTGCTTTGCCAATGTTTACTTCGGTATTTTTCTAATGTGCTCTGGCACTTACCACATGGAGAAATTGTGAAAAATTCGTCGCAAATTTCTGAAGGACTCGAGAGCGGCCTAGGCGTGAGCGTATCACAATTTGACTGGCAATAAGGGGAAGGAAAATAATCTAATGAGGCATCAAATACCGACGCATATAGATTGACATTAGGAAGCAACTTAATTTAGGATTATTTTTTTAAGTAAATAAAGATCTGAATGCACACGAAGTTAGGGGTCCCAAATCAGGCAACAGGCTCAAACAATGATAGTGATGATCGTCCAATAATGCAGTTTGGACAGTCCAAAAGTTTACAAAGAGGTGCGCATAGAAACTAATAGCAACACACTTGGGTTTGTTGGTCAGTAGAGTAAACAGGTTTTTCTTTAGCATAAATAACGCCTGTGGTGAGAAAACCCCAGGCAAACCAATATTTGTGACTGGATTCGACAATGTTTTAGTAAGCTTAATATGCCAGATTTTTGTCAGCAGAGAAGCACAGTGCAGAAGTGTGGCAGATATCACTACAAGGATGGCAGGACATTCTGGTTAGTCTGGCACTTAACTTTCGGTTGGAACTTCAATATTACAAAGAAATGCCGCCAGGTCTCACATTTCATGGAAAGGCACATAAGTCTTTGACTGATTGTTGTGGCACCATATATCTTGCAAAGAGACTCGTACACAAAGGGAACGGGAGACATAAGCACTTACCTTCTTTGGAATTCGGGCGCGAGGACTGGTCCGTGTGGGAAGGTGTATTATATCCTAATGAGGAGCTGCCTGAGGAGAGGTGAAGAGATTATAAATACCAGATGTAAGTATTCAAAGCGCAACCTGTCCATCCTCAATACTAGTGACTAGCTAACAAATAATGCGCCAGCGGCTGGCTTCACATGAGTTACGTGCCCAAATAATGATTTGAGATATACAATAGGAGGCGGAGACATGTTACATGAAAGACTCGGTAGACAGATTCCTGAGGAATTTACCACAAGAAGCAACACAATGATTAAATTATCTCAAAATGCCCTCGGTGCTCGGTGAGGTGAATGCCCTATAGGCCAAATGTCATTTCTCCTAGAGGTCAGAATGTCTTTTCACCATAGCTGGCAAAAGGAGCAATGGAAAAATCATCCACTTTTCAAAATACAGAAATACATTGTTTTGCATGTTGTGATTTTTGCCACAGAATGCAGCCTTTTGGCGCTGAAAATATCGGGAGCTACGAATAGCCTGATGTATGCCCCTCGGAAGGATGAGAAGCTGAGGCAACCCATCATCAGCTTTCACAGATACCTACGGTGGAAACCAGAGACCATCCCCCACATGCATCAACCTATTTAGGAAGTGCAAACGGTGCGAATCGGTAAATTCGGCCGTTTGCACTTCCTAAATACGTTTTTGGGATGCATGAAACAGATTGTCAAAATTCGCTATTTTTTGCATTTCTTAAAAATGCAAATGCAATTAAGGAATCGCATTTGTGCGATTCCTTAAATGCAATGCATCATTTTTTTAAAAATTGCGAATTTTGAAATAGGAAGTGCAAATTAACACGAGGTTGACCTTCGTGTTAATTTGCGAAAATTTTAAAAAAAGCAAAAAAAATGCATTTTTTAAACTTGCATGTTACAGACACATGTGAAACATGCACTTTAAAATACATTTCAGGGGTGCAGGGGGGGGTCCTTTGGACGCCCCTCTGCACCCTTGCAATGCATCAACAAATTGCGAGTGCAAAAAAAAAAAAGCAAAACGGCATTGATTCCTCTAGGCCCATAGGAATCAATGTAATGCCATTCCTTAATTGCGATTCGCAATTAAGGAATCGCAATTTCCGAAAATTAAGAAATCCTAAAAACTTTTAGGATTTCTTGATGCATAGGATTTTGCATTTCCTAAATAGCGATTCCTTAATTTTCGCTATTTAGGAAATGCAAAATCCTAGATTGATGCATGTGGCCGTAAAAGCCGTCTTAGGTTTTACAGCATACTGAAAACACAGATCTAATTACCTAATTTCGCTCATGCTCGCTATATAGTCCTAAACACCTTGATGAAACATTATGGGGCGCGCATCTGACTGTCAGCAGCTGTGGCCCGTGTCTCGTGGTCGTATGTTGAAATACCCTACCCCCTCCCACTGGGCCCCACCGCTCTTACTTGCATGGACTGTGGCTTACTGTCAGTATATCTTTATCTCCACAATAGACAAACAAGCCCTGAATGTTTGTGAGAAATGATGCACTCGTTATCCTTCAGAGCAAGAACACGTGACAGAAGGACTTCTGTGGCCATATCGCCAACTATAAGCACAAGTGAACATAACAGTGCTGTAGCTGGCACGTGGTCCGCCTCCTAGGGTTGCTTTTGACCCTAGGGACTTCATTCTCCGTCGCACAATGTATTTTTCAGGAGGAAGGTGGCATGTGACCCCCGCCCCCAGGCTGCTTTTGGCCCCGGGACCCATTCCTTGGGGCCAGGTGTCTTTTTCAGGAGCAGAGGGGCATGCAGACCCCTTTCCCGAGCCTTTAAACGCCCTTTGCACCCATCCCCGGGGTCGCAGAATTAAGTAACAAGCATTGACATGGCCAATAGGTCTCACCTTTGGGAACCTTATAAGTGTTTAGCCATGCAGCACATTATCCTAGGTGCTGTGCTGCCAGTTCTATTCAATTGCTGCACACTAGGTCATGCAGTCTGACTTAGGAATACAGGCTTGCCTCAGGAAACATTGAATGACACATTCCAGCGCTGCCTAGGGGCGACCTAAAAATTAAATACATCAGATGTTTTTCTGAGGCTGACACTTGGGACATTTTATGGGGGAGGGGGTTACATCACACTACAATGTGTCACTTTATAAAACATGTCCTATAAAATGAGGGTATCGGACATGGCACGTGACCGTAAACAAGAACTTTAGTATGAGAAGAAAAACAATTTGACTGGGGTTTACAGTTTCCTAATTATAATTAGTCACATGGCTCGGCTACTGGCAGATGTAATGGAGCAATGCAATTCAAAAAGAGTGATACATTAGTAAGCAGCAACAAACTGATTCTTTTGCAAATGTCACCCACTTTGAATGGAAAATCAGGCTAAAGGCTATTGTAGCTATTACACTGTGTATACATCTTAACCTGCAGCATGAAAGTATACAACAAGAGATAACTGAGGCAAAAATGTGCATGTATGTTACTTTTCTTACCCAAGAAAACCAAAAAACCTCTAAAGACCACACATTTTGAGCCACCCGCCAAGCCAAATAAAAGTTCACACATAGCTGTGCCCCATATCTGGGCTAGCATTGCCTTCCTTGCAATGTACAGGATGGGACGTTCACACTGTCGAACCCCCTGTAGATGGGGATGAGCGAGCAGCTAAAATATCTTGGCACACTGAACACTAGCACTAGGGTGCATATTTAATAATATTTTGGCTAGGGCAAAGGCTAGGGTGCCGCTCACTTGCAACTCTACCTTGCTGCTGACACGGAGGTTTCACCGAGCCCAGGAGGGCTTTAATTGCTGATTGCTTCGGGAGACGTGGTCTGGCCACTGGTGGGAGCTTGTCCGCAGTCGGCGGATTCCTGAACGCTCCCAGTGGTTCTCGAGACCCAAACGGCAGGGCGCCTTACTGGGGGACTGCGAGGCCCAGCATTCAACACAGCCCACAGCTGGTGCCTCTTCCCCCGGCGGACACGCCCCCACGCCTCTGACCTTCATTTACCTTTCGCGACACCCGCTCCGCGGGTGCCGCTCACTTGCAACTCTACCTTGCTGCTGACACGGAGGTTTCACCGAGCCCAGGAGGGCTTTAATTGCTGATTGCTTCGGGAGACGTGGTCTGGCCACTGGTGGGAGCTTGTCCGCAGTCGGCGGATTCCTGAACGCTCCCAGTGGTTCTCGAGACCCAAACGGCAGGGCGCCTTACCGGGGGACTGCGAGGCCCAGCATTCAATACAGCCCACAGCTGGTGCCTCTTCCCCCGGCGGACACGCACCCACGCCAGTGAGCACTTAATCGACTTGGTCATCCCGTGGCGCGGGACGCGCGCGGGGCGAAGGCCGGGCAAAGGGCAGGCCATCTAAGCCCGTCAAAGGACGACAAGGGACGGGGCGGGCCCAGTCCCTGACATTTCTTATACGGCAATATTGTCCGCCGAGTCTGGCGTGAATATAGTGAGAAAAACTTAAACACTGTAGAAAATACCTATTACATTTCGGCCCATCCAGTTCCCGGAGTTCCTTACCATAAGCGCTACCCCTCAGTAGTCAACCATGTCAACATCAACAGGAAAATCACGCACTATAACAGTGAATACCACACATGGGACTGCTACTGGGACAATCGACCAATTCTTTAAGAGGGTCACAAACGTACTAGAAAAGGAAATAGCGGATACTGAGAAGCACCTCTCGTTAGATTTATTAACTGGGAAACGCTCCTCTCTGGGGGCTTTAGCCAAAGTTATTTCCCCAGATAGGCTACACCTAGATCTGGCCCAGGACACTATTCCCCCAACGGTGACAAGGTTGGAGGATGACGATATTCCTAATTCCTCTAGTCATGCGTCCCTTATAAACTCTTCCTCATCAACCATATCTGGTCTATCAAACTCCCCCATATTATTCTCAGCTTCCCCACCAATCACAGATCAGAAACGTAAAGAATCAAAAAAAAGGAAAAGAAGGGGGTCCCTATCTGCGACATGCCAAACAAAAATTCAAAAAATTAGTGACTCTGTCTCTCAATCCATAAGACCTTTAGAGCTGACAGGACCCTCCCTTTCTGTGGAGATAAGCAATCCCTCTGCAACCCCCAATTTTTCAGGATTTCCTAATGCCTCTCATTTAGAAGGGGATCTCATCAACAAATTGGAGGTTATGATGAAATCTCTTTTACTCCATTGGTTAGAGAGAACCCGAATGATAAGCACACACCTAGATAGGCTGGACAGCCAAATAGAAGGGAACACTACCGCCTTGCTAGCTCTCCAAAACAGCCATGCTAATAACTCTAGTGGCAATCATATAATGCCCACTAGCCTTCCAACTAAAGAGCCCTCGACTAGCACAATTCCTTTAACAGCACCCAGTATACAGGGGAAAAAAGCCTTATTCAAAACCAATAAACCATCAACGAGTAAGGAACACCTCTCCCCAGCAGCTAATACTCGGGGGGAAAAACTGGAAGCAGCTCTGGCTAGCGATAAAAGGGAAGGTAACAAGAAAGGACCCCCTAAAAATCCCCCATTAGTTAAAACCCCAAAACCAGTACTTAAAGAGAGGGGTAACGATAAAGGGGGGTCACTACCTAAACACCCACCAAGAGAAACAAAAAGAACAGTAGACCTACCACCACAATCGGCCCCATCCACAATTATTATGACAGGCATACCAGAGCTTGAAAGAGGGGCCAGAGAAGACTACCATGCCTTAAAAAATAAAACAATCCACTGGCTGGAACAGAATAGACCACTCCCTGCCCATGTCAGTGGAGATATTCTATCTGTGAGGCATGCGTCTTGGGTGGGGTCAAGACCCAAAGATAGAGCTGGGGACGTGTTAATCATAAATTTTTAAGACCATAGAGCGGTAAGGTGTATTGGAGACTGGTACGAAACAAGAGGGGGGGATATCATCTCCACCCACTATGTCAGCTTTTTCTACCCAAGAGACCCAAACTCCTATCCAAAATCTATCCCAGTAAGAAACCCTCACTTGGACTGGAAAGAAGTGGGTCCCCGATTTCCACAATTTCAACGCCAAAGGTTGGACAACTACCACCCCTATCCTCAGTTAAATAGGGGGCTTCATAGCAATAACAATCTTCCACCGCACTATGGGTTTAACGTCCCTACATATAACCACTATTCAATGCTCTATGGGTTAGATGAAGTGGACTGACTTAGACGGCAGTGGAGAGCCCCGCAAAGGCTGCCTCCTCCTGAGGCTACTAATGCGCAGGACTCTATAACTTCGAAAAAGGATGCCCCTGGGAACGTTATAGAGTACAAAGAGCAAGACGTATTGGGAGATTTAATATCTATAAATGAGGATCAAATTCCCCCTCCGCGGGAGGCCGCAGACGGTCCAGTACACAGACTGTCTAGCGAAGGCAATTCCCCCATGTTGGAAATGACACTAACTGACAGATCTAGTACAGTAAGAGAGGAAGGTCAATTGACTTTAGAGACTCCCCCTCATGAGGAAGTGGACGCGACAGAAATAATTAATACAACCCAGAGAAAAGCAAAACTGAAACTCCTCTATTGGAATATCGCGGGGCTTCAGAAAAAAATTACCGATGGGTCCCTATTAAACTATGTGCAGGACTATCAGGTGATTTGCTTACAGGAGACATGGGCAACCGCGGAGTTACATTTAACAGGGTACAAAACATTTTTCTCCTCAGCCATAGTCGTCCAGCACGGTAGAGCCAAAGGGGGGTTGATGATCTACCTAGCTAACACCGTATCGGGCTTAGAGGTCACTCCTCTTGCACTAGAACCAAACTACCAGGCATTAAAATTGACATTCGTGAAGAAAAAGGTCATTATTATGGTAAATCTGTATGACAACTTAACAGAAGCCGATAGATTGCACACACTAGGGGCTCTCCGGAAGAAACTTGTAACCTGGACAAAACAAAATAAAACCCACAATCCTCCAAGCATTATATGGGGGGGTGATTTCAATCAACACCCCTGCTATAGAAGCTGTACTAACCTTTGTGGGGTGGTAGATGAAGAAAATGGCCAAATAACTCATTTTAACCACTCAGAGGCGGGAAACTATTTGAACGAAACTATGTCTGAATTGGGTCTTCTAATACTAAATAGGTCAAAACCCCCTAATGGGCAACTGGACCCTACTTACCTGGGCAGGGGATGTGAGTCAACGATTGACTACGTATTGGCTACAGCCACATTAAGAAGCAAGGTTGGAAATTTTAGAATCTTTTTATAAACACCCTAAGCGACCATGCTGCTCTGGCCATAGACTTGTTTTTAGACCAGGGTCTACTTCCACCCTTACTCGTAAATTCCATCCTCGCACAACATAACATACATCTTACTAAAATGAATGGTTACGCCCTAGAATGGGGTAAGATAGACGCTGAAAATTTAACAAAAAGGGTGGTGTGCACAACTTACGAGGCGCTAGTAAAATGCTTAGATGTCAACACGGGGGAGCAGGAGGTTTTGGATAACTTTGGGGAAATTTTAGACAAGGTAAAACAGCTGCTAACAAAAAAGAGTAAAGGAAATGGGGGGGTGAAAAGGGGGTGGTTTGACCACAATTGCACCACAGCACACAAAAATTTAAAGCGAGCACTGTCAAAAGTCCCCAGAGATCAGGATGAGATCAGGAGGCTAAGAAGAACTTACACTCTAGCATGCAGGGAAAGGAAACAGGAGCTTAAACAAGCGCTATGGGACCAACTACACGAGAGCTCCCTGTCCAGAAATAGTGATATTTTTTGGAAACTGGTCAAAGCCCCATTCCTGTCAGACAATAATAACCAGCCATCGGTAGAGGTGGCAATTGACGGGTCGGCATGGGTCAATCACTTCTCAAACATCTTTGCTAAATCGCCAGAAACTGACCCAACAGAAGAGAACGTTGGGAATATTCAGCTCAACTCCTTCCCAATCCCAATAGAAATTACCTTAACTGAAGTCATTAGTGCAGTGAAATCTAGCAAAAGTGGGAAAGCCCCGGGCCCGGATGGCGTACCAGTGGACTTTTTAAGTTCAATTTAGAACTTTGGGCCCCTATCCTAAAAAGGGTCTTTGATGCCGTAATGAAGTGCGGTCTAATTAAATCCTGGACGCAATCCACTATGGTTCCCATTTTCAAAAAAGGTAACAGGGAGGACGCCTCTTGCTATCGCCCAATCTCCCTCCTGGGCTCTCTGGGGAAGGTACTGGGCAGAGTGGTTCTCCAGCGACTCCATGAGTGGGCGGACGATGGCAAGGTCCTCTCGGACATTCAGTTTGGCTTCAGGGGGGGTTTTGGGACAATTGAGCAGGCCCTAAATTTGTCCTTAATTATAGGGAAATATGCCTCAGCAAAGCGGGGCAGATTATATATGGTCTACGTCGACCTCTCTGCGGCTTTCGACTGTGTCTCCCACTTGAAACTATGGACAATCCTCGCCAAAATGGGTGTACAACCGGCCCTTGTAACTTTTCTCCGTGAATCATACGCAAATGCCTCTGCAAGGGTACGTTTTGGAGCCAGGGGAGAACTCTCGAATTCATTTGCAGTTGAGCGCGGTGTCAGGCAGGGCTGTGTCCTGGCCCCCTTTCTCTTTTGATTATATACAAACGGTCTTGAGATAGAGATGTTAGAGGGGGCCCAAGACCTCCCTCGAGTCAGAGAACGCTTGATACCAGCACTCTTATACGCAGATGACGCGGTGATACTTGCGCGCACACCACGGGAACTACAAAAAGCCACAGAACGCTACGCAAGCTTCATGGGCAAACTGGACCTTCGTATCAACAAAAAAAAAACATTTGTTATGGTGGTGGGGCAGGGTAAAAAAAGGGGGAAGAACATCTATTTAGACAAGGAAAGGCTAGAACTAACAGAGCAGTACCCATATCTTGGTGTAATGATGGACTCGAAGCTAAACTGGAAACCAGCGATAGAGGCCTGTAAACATCAGCTTCTGAGGGCAAACGCGGCCCTAATAAAATTTGCACAAAAGCTGGGTAAAAGGCCACCTGTAGAGCTCCTCCGAATTTATAAAGCGAAATGCCTTTCGACAGCACTCTACGGAGCTGGCCTCTGGGGGCACAAAAACACTAACTCCCTCCAGGTGGCAGAAAACATCTTTCTGTGATTTCTTTTGGCAGTCCCCAAACGAGTGTCCACCTTTGCAAGCCACACTGAACTGGGGATCCCCCATATCGAGGACCTCGCAAAAATCGAACCACTCCTACTGTGGCGTCGCATCTGGACCTCCACAAAAAATACTCTCACAAAGCAACTGGTGGCAGACTGTATGTCAATGGACCACGTGGGGAAAATTGAGTGGCTGATGTACATAAAACACCTCCTATCTGATCTAGGACTTAGCAAATATTACTTGACGCCAGATCTCATTTCAGAAATACCCAAGAAGGAACTAAAAATAAAGGCATTGTCCCACGTGGAAGAACTGCGTATATGTACAGAGTCACGGAAATCCTCGGTTCGTCACTCCATGGCAGTGATGACGACCCTGGAGATGGAACCATACTTGACGTATGTCCAATCACAGTTTGAGCGATTCCTATTGACCAGATTTAGGCTAAATATTTTCCACAGAATAGTAGCCTTTCCCCATAAAAACACTAGGGACGAACGTTTGTCGCTATGTCCATGTGACGAAACTGCAGAACAATCGACAATGCACACTATCTTGTTCTGCAAATATTACGCCCCACACCGGAAACTATGGTTAGTCCCTGTACTGAGACGATTGGGCTTTAGAAGGTGTCGTCCAGCTATGTTACGGCTGCAATTCCTGGACTCTGAATTTGTTTGCAAGAGCGTGAGCACCTTCCTTAAATGTATTTTTAATCATAGAATAAATCTCTAAGAATGTATTCCTGGTTATTTAAGGTAAAAATGATCTAATATACCTTTTATTGATAAATCCACCTTTTAAGGTAATAACTCTTACAATATGATGTCCCCTAGGATGATGTAATTGGGAGCTTTCTTATTAATTTTACCTACACGGATAACTTTTATCAATTGTATTTTATAGTTGCAACTCTTTTATGGTTTTTCTATGTACCTTGAAAACCGAATAAAGATTTATATATATAGGGCAGCACTACAAGCCTTCTAGTTGCACTGCCCTATGGCAAAAGAAAAGGGCAGGAATATGCTGTAACACAAGCACCCTTCCACCCACAGCAACACCCATGGAACGCCACTTCCATGCAGAAACCAGATTTACATGGCCAAGAAAAGTCACATAGGGCGGCTTTGCATGGGCTTGTAAATATGGGCTGGCACACTGCGCCTCAGGAGTGTCATAAAAGTGACGCTTGGGTGGCTCACAAGTGCTACAGGGGCATTGTAAATATGCCCCAAGGTTGGTTACTATATTTAGTAGTACTATGAAAACTGGCAATACATTGGAATATGTGAACAACCATGATGATTCTTGGCAGAACATTAATGTTTGAGCTGCACCTAGTAAGTTATCACAGCAAGGCAACCCTTTATTGCAAATATTTCATTATGGTTCCCCAAAACAATATAGGTATTTGACTGGTACAAAGGTGGCAATGGATACCTATTGGCTGCCTAAATAGGTTTGTTTTATTGTTTTATTTACTCCAGTTAACCTCACTGTCAGAACAACATTACTTTGCATTTATATCAGAAACTATTGCCCATCCCTGAGAATAATTTTTTAACGTAACTGATTTGGCGTGCAGGCAGTGGAGACCCCAGTCTATCTTTACTGACGGCACTACAAAATAACAAAGTGATTGAAAAAGTGGAACAAAAGTATCAAGCTCTGTAATGAAATAACGTGATCTAAGCAGGCTGCAGAAATGGTGGGATTGCCTACTGCATGGTAAAGGGATTTAATTAGGCCTTCAAGAGGCATCGTGCATTACCAGACATACACAAGCTACCTGGAAGTGGGAAATTCTTCAACTTGTTAGGTGTGTATAGTGGTATGTTCTAAACACTAACATTTGAAAGGATGTATGACATTACAACGCATGCTTTTACATCTCATGCCTTTACAACGCGGTATTTACAACGAATACCTTTACAACGCATAGTGCTTTGGGGCGCTGGATAGTGAATAGTTTAATTTACTATTCCAACTCCAGTCCCCGTGGATAGTAGGGAAGGTGTTGGATAGTAAATTAAACCTATTCCCTATCCTAGAGCGCCCCCCCCTGTGCAATGCGTTGTAATGGTTTGTGTTGTAAAAGTTGCGTCGTAAAGGCACTGCGTGGTAAAAGTTGCGTTGTAAGGGATGTTTCCCCATTTGAAAGCATAGAGGCTGCACTGAAATCTAAGACTTTGAATATGTTGCCCAGGTCCACGCAATATTCATGTTTGTGGTCATTACAGGGCATAGGTGGCCTCTCGCAGTAGTTATAAGTACAATGAGCATAGGGAAGGGGGAACACAATGGACATCCTGTACAGAAGGACAACGCTCACCACCGTATGTGCAGTAAAGCAATAGCTTCGGCGAGTCCGAGAGGCATATTTAGTAGAAAATGACGTAGAGCGGTGCTGTAAGCCATCTTGCTGTGGGTAGCTGTAACATTGGGAAAGTGCCGAGATGCATCATATTTACAGCAATATGGCACATCCCTGTACCTTCCTCTGCACTGCCACAAAATCTTTTGCCTAGCGCCAACACAAACACCCTCGCTACATGGTGCACGGGTGCCTGTGTTGCATGAATGATTGTTTTTGTGCAGAAACTAACACCTTCTTGCACAAAAACAATAATTGATGGTGTTTTCCTCCTTCTATGTGTGCTGAAGAATGTAGCGCACATAGAAAGAGCAAAAAACAAGGAGCAATAAAGGTATATCTCCTTGTTGCACCACTTTAATGCATTCCCTGGGGAGGCATTAGAATCTGATGCAACTCTGAGTATGTATCAGAATCGATTGGCGTTGCGTAGAAACACCCACAGCAACACCCATGGAATACCCCTTTCACACAGACTAATGCTTGGAAGGGGGACATATTTATAAGGCTGTGAAACCCACTCAGGGTGTCTTTGCATGGCTTTGTAAATATGGTTCAGCATTGTGTGCCACCGGAGTTTCAAAAAGAGTCACGCGGTGGCTCAAGGGCCTTGTAACTCTGTCCCTGAGTTTTCTTAACCAACAATTCCATGAGGGTTTAGTTGCACTGTCAGTATAAACACAACACCCTCCCACGAGGATGAGTTTAAACAGGTGTGCCAGAAGGAATCATGGGCTACAAGGCTCCACCTTGCCACAGTGAGGCAAAGGGGGAGTCAGACAAGAGCAGATCAAACCAACAAGTGCGGCGAGGAGCGCACCAGTTGGTATAACTGGCAGCTGCATGAGGTACTGGGTTTTTAAGAACCGGCACAGACACCGGTAACCCAGCGCTGTCAGGGAATACACACCCAGAGACGTCGGGTTCTTCCTGATCCAGACCACAGAAACTCAGAGTCTTCTAGGTGCAGTCAAAGATTAGTTTATTGGCTGCAACCAAGGTAACAAGTGTCCTAGAATACAACACACGGGGAAGTATATTCTCAGGAGACTGCTCGCCTTTACAAAGTCAGGCTTCTCTTCTTATACACAATTTTAGGCTTGAGGCAAAACATTCTTGGTTGTAAAGTAAATCGTTAACATATTTTTAGTACAAAGAAAAAGCAGAGTCATGATGACATGTCCATATTTCACTTCGTGCTGCCTACAACAAATCATTTGGCAAGGCCCAACATTTCATCAGATATCACTGGACCCCTAATAAAAACGGGCACCTCCCCACCATAAAGTAAGTGAAGCAAAAGAGTGGAGATAGATGTGAGCGAGATATGGCAGGTGTGCGCGCTGAAATGGTTTTATGGTTTGTTGAGCCTAGATGCTATCTTGCTCGGCCACTGGGAGGGGAACTGACTTAACGAGTTCGGCCTGGGGCAATGGTTCCAACTTGTACAGGTCATGGAAAAGTCGATTAAGGAGTATGTGTCCTCGTGGAATCGAATTCAGCTGGATTAAGGCCTATGTAAAGGGCAACACATAAATGGAAACCAAGGGTTCAGAATGTAAGTGACGATTTCGAGGTGAAATCGTCACTCGAATATGCTGAAAATACATGTACATGATGTACTCGTCATTCTCGGTCTTTTGATACCAAATTCGTCATGTTTCGACGAAGTTTTAATTCTCGAGTCCAGAACGATTACACGGACCCAGATTTCCAGAACCACAATCCCTCCTTTTGCCCTTACATAGGCAATTAATCTATCCTCATGTTAGTCTGAGTCCAGATCTATATTCCTAAAGTCATTGAGATGTTGCTGTAACATCACTCTAGTACTTAGTTCATCTCTTGACACAGGCTTCCTTACACATGATGTGACACAGAGGCCACATATTGCAGGAGCACACTGTATGCATAGACAGAACAGGAAAAGAATGGCTAAGACCATCCCAATGACCATCAGAATTTTCCATCCCCAGGCAGATATCAGTTCCCAGAACCATCCCATTAACGACCAATCTCCTTTATCCGCATGAATAGATTCGGAAATCTTATGTAGTTTGGAAATGGCCCTGTACACTGTTGGAGCATTATCTGGGATGAAAATGCAACAACTAGACTGGATCAATTAGCATACTCCACCTCGGTCTGCAAGTATAACATCCAAAGCGACCCGGTTCTGAAGGGTCATAAGTCGATCCGACTGGAGCTCAGCAGTCAAGTTACTAAGGGCACCAGCAGTTTCAGTCACGGTGGATTCAACTACCCTTGTTAATTGCCTTATGTTTCTGCTGTTGGCCATGGATCCCCAGAACGGCAGAAAACCCTTTGCAAAGTCCCCAAATTCCTGACCTGCAGTGTCTTCTTTACTAAAAACACCTCTAACTACCCTTGTCCGGTGGTAATCCGCAGCTGCTGTGTAGGTGGGAGGCAACAGGAATGAAACAAAACATGAGCCCGAGAAGTCAGGGGGCAACCATGTGTAGGCTCTATCATGGCAGATGAAATAAGTACCCTTAGCGGCTAAAAATGCAGGGGAAGTCTGAGATCCAAAAACATACGTTTCTGTACAGATACTCTTCCCTAGCTGAGCTCTGGGATTCTTGCCAATACCTTGCAGACACAGGTGACCCTGATGGGGTACGATCCAGATAGGGGAGGATCTTCTGGCTTGCTGTTTCTCACTTAAAGTAATGCCATATCCGGTCACGTTCCAACCTACATATGCAAGTATCTCATCATCCGGAGTATCTTCATAAGAAGTTACTTCCTTGATCATGTCAACTATACCTTTGACTAGGGCGCTAGTCTTGAGGTTGTCTTTTACAGAACGCAGGGGTTGGACTTCTCGTGCATATATGAACATTGTCCTATATGCCCATACTGAACCATTGTGACTAAATGGCAGGACCAAATAGGGGATACCTTTATCCGTTGTGTGTGGCATGAGACCGCACACCCAACAGTTAGTTGTGTTCATTACAAGTTGGTGTAATAACTGAACAAAGGAGTTATTAACGAACTCTAATCTCCTATTTGATTCGTGGTCAGGCAGAGGGTGGAAAGAATAAGAGGAAACAGTAGGAGGAGGTATGGGTGATGCAGTGGGCGCAAAGGTTACATGGAAAGAGAATAAAACATAACTTATCAAAAAGATCATTACGCTGGATAGCATAAAAATACACAATATTATAAAACTTTTCTTTGTCATTGTGTTACACAGTCTCTGCTTAAAGTTCATTTGTTTGGCAGGTCTCTCCACATCAGGAAACTCCATCCTCTCTAAAGTGCTGCCCGCGGTGGGAGGTTGCCTCTGCTAAAGGATGCTTCCGTCAGTCTAGGGCAACTCCCTTGGACCAACCAGAACTACCGACCTAACGTCATCAGCTGCACCCAAAAGACTTTAATCAACTGCGGCCCATAGCAGCGGAACCCGGATGGCGGTTCGAAAAACAAAAATAAGCAAGTTTCCTAAATGGGAGAGCTGCACTTTCAAAAAGAGTATTTGGGAGGAAAAAAGGATATATTTATTTGTCCATAGGTCTTGGTCTCAAATCATAAAAAGGAATCACTTGTGTAAGTTCGTTTTTCTCGGTCGCAAATTGTAGCGTCTTTTTTCTGGTACTGTCTGGTCCTGAAACAGGAGTTCAGGCTCCAAAAAGTTCAATTGTTCTGATGGTGGCACAGTCTCTTGAAAAATGTCCTCGCTTTCACATTCAGGGTTAGTTTCTTTTACACGGTCATCGCTGACAGGTATGACACGTGGCACAGTTGTAAGCTCTGAGTCAGTGACACCCTTCTGGACCCACTGGTCATGTGGCGGAGGTGAAGGGATTCTCTTGCAGTGGACCCCGTGGATCCAGTTGGCCTTCCCCTCCACTCGAACGGCTGACCTCGTGGAAAGAAGGACGAGGTGTGGCCCGGTCCACCTGGGCTGGTCGTTCTTTGTTCTCTGGAAGTTTTTCACGAGGATCCAAGAACCAGGGACAATGGAGTGACCTGGAGTCTCAGAGACCGGAGGCAGGGTGTTGTGGACCTGTTGATGCAAAACACGCAATTTAGCCGTCAATTCATACAAGTAATCAAGCAAAATAGGGTGTTCTAGCTCGCTGAACTTCGTGGGTCTAGGCACTCCCCATATGTTGGCTGGCCGGCCAAAGACAATTTCATAAGGGCTGAGTTTCACTCGTGAATGCACAGTCATTCTGGTGGATAGGAGTGCTAAGGGTAGAGCGTCAGGCCATTTAAGACCTGTGCTCGCTTGGATTTTGGCCAATTTAAGTTTTAAAGTGCCATTGTAACATTCTACTAATCCAGCTGATTGGGGTGATTTGCAGCGTGGAACTTCTGCCTAATGCCTAGCCCTTCACACACTCTTTTCATCACACGACCCACAAATTCACTTCCGTTGTCAGACCAGACCATTCTAGGCATTCCAAACCTGGGGAAGTACTCTTTCACAAGGGCTTTTGCTGTGGACAAGGCAGTATTGTCTTTTAGGGGATAGGCTTCTACCCATCTTGAGAAAGCACAAACAACAACGAGCACGTATTTTAAGTTGTTGCACCTCTCCATGTGTATGAAATCTAGCTGCAAAACCTCGAACGGATACATAGGAGGTGCAAAATGACCAGCTGGAGTTGGGGTTACCCTACCAGGATTGTGCTTCAGACATACCATGCAATTCTTGACAACATTCTCTGCACACTTGGGAATCCCTGAATTCTTCCATAATGGGGCCAACAACTCGCAAATCCCTTTCACGCTGATATGAGCCATTCCATGAGCCATTGTAACTACTGCAAGCACATATGCATCGGGTAACAACCATCTCTGATGCTCTGTCAATTCAATCCAACAACCATTTGCATCCATTCTACCTGTACTCTCTCTCCACGTGCTCAACTCTTTCTCTGTGGCCTCAGCTTGGATGGATTTCACACTCTCTATCGTGTCCTCACATATTCCAACATCACCATTCCATCTTTCAGGGCCTGCAACATACATTCGGCTCATCACATTCTTTGCCGTTTCTTTAGCGATCTCATCAGCAAATGCATTTCCACGACCAACATCATCAGTCACCTTCTTGTGAGCACTACACTTCACAATCGCCATTTGCAGAGGCAAGGTCAGTGATTCAAGAAGCTCATTCACCAACTGACCATGCTGAATCTTAGCTCCATGCGAAGTCAGGAACCCACGTTCTCTCCACAATCGTCCGAAACTGTGAGCCACGCCAAAAGCATACTGGCTGTCGGTGTAGACATTCACTTTCATTCCTTTAGACAATACACATGCTCTCGTGAGTGCGACTAATTCTGCAGCTTGAGCTGAACCATGTGGTACTCGTGCAGTTTCGACAACTGTGTGCAAAGTTGTGACAGCATATGCTGCAGTCACGTTCCCATTTGGGAGCTTAAAGCATGAACCATCCACCCATAACGTACCATCACATTCAGCAAGAGGAGTGTCAAATAAATCCACTCTCCCTTTTGTCTCTTCCTCTGTTGTGAGGAAACAATTGTGCTGTTCTAAAGCATCTGATTCCTCTGCAATTGGTAACAACGTGGCTAGATTTAAGGTACTGCACCTTTTTATGTGCACATGGCTCGCTAGCAGCGTCAATTCGTAACTGGACAGTCGAGCACTAGTTAAGTGCTGTGTCTTGGTCCTATTTAACAATGTGTCTACTGCATGCGGGACCATCACGATTAGTGTATTATTCATTACTAGACCAGCAGACTGTCGAATAGAAACAGCTGCTGCTGCTGTGGCCCTTAAACAACTTGGCAATGCTTTAGCTACTAGATCCAAAGTTGACGAAAAATAGGCGCATGGGCGCTGTCTACCTCCAAATAACTGAGTCAACACAGACAATGCACAGCCCTCCTTCTCGTGGACATACAATGTGAAAGGCTTACTGTAGTTGGGGGTACCTAACACAGGAGCCGAACATAATGCTGTGCGTAATTCGAGAAAACTTTTCTGACACTCTTCAGACCAAGGAATGGGATTGGGTGTATTTTTACACGTTAATGCCACCAAGGGTTTGGCCAATAACGAAAAATTTGGAATCCACTGTCTACAGTACGATGTAATGCCCAAGAAAGCACGCACTTCTCTCTGTGTTCTTGGCACATTCAATTTCGCTATTGCCTGAATTCTTTCTGGGGTCAGTTTCCTTCCCTCCTTCGATAAGAGGTGACCTAAGTAGGTCACTTCTTGTCGGCAATCTTGAAGCTTGGAAAGTGACACCTTGTGATGCAGATCACACAGATGACGCAATAATGTCAGCGTGGCCTTTTTACAAATTTTCTTAGTATCTGCAGCAATGAGCAAATCATCCACATACTGTACAAGAGTAGCACCTTTAGGTAAAACAATTGTGTCAAGCTGTGTTTTCAGAGCTTGACTGTATATTGATGGGCTTTCACAGTAGCCTTGAGGAGCGCGTTTAAAGCGGAAACTGCGACCTCCTAAACTGAAGGAAAAAATATCCCTGCTCTCCTCAGCAATTGGGATGCTGAAGAAAGCATTCTTTAGGTCAATCACCGAAAACCATGAAGCAGAAGCTGGAATCATAGTCAATAATGTGGTAATGTCGGGGACAACTGGGAATTGTGGCACAACTATCTTATTCACTTCTCGAAGATCAATCACGAATCTGTACACAGGTGGCTGAGAAGGGTCAGTTCGTTTTAAAACAGGCAGAACAGGACTATTGCAAACGTTGCCTCGTGTTTCTTCAATCACATCCTTTTCAATCAATTCGTAAACAATCGCTAGCAAAGCTTTTTCACCCTCATTAGATATTTTGCATTGGGGAATTCGTGGCATGTTGACATTGGACTTCAATGTTACAACATATGGTGGAATTTCTAAAAGACCTACATCATTAGGACCAGTGGCCCAAAGAATATCTGGGAGAACCGACAATTCTGCTGGAAGTGCATCTCTCGACAAATACATGGGAGAAACTACTTTCTTACCTAAAGTAAGGTGTACTCCTGAAGGAGAACAGTACAAAGTCGCATACAATCTTTTTAACAAATCCAATCCTAGCAAATTTTCACCACAACCTGTTGTCAGAATAAGGGGTGCTTCGAATTCACAAGGACCAACAGAAAGAGATAAAGGGTCAGAAATCGGATTTCTAACTGGGGCGCCAGAAAAACCTACAGAAACGTTCATTTCGCCAGACAAAGGTGCGCCAGGGAGTTTGGAGTGCATAATAGAACTCTTTGTAGCACCAGTATCCAACAGAAAAGGCTCTGACATACCTGATGTAATCACCTCAACGTAAGGTCCACTCTGATCTACTGGAACTGAAACAACTCCCTCTCTTTGTCTATGGCTGTCCTAGCAATCATTATCTTCCCACTGCTCATCTTCTGTGTAATAATCAACGTAGTATTGAGCTGTCCTATCAGATGCGTTATTTTGCTGATCAAACCTGTTCATAGAGTTTTGTGGTGGAAGGGGACGTGCGTTCTGAGGGGCGTTTCCACGCCCTCTACCTCTAGGTGCTTGCTGACTGCCACGACCTCTAACACCAGAAACTCCATTTGCACGTTGTAATAGAATAGGACAATTATACTTGAAATGACCCTCTTGTTTGCAATATAAACACTGGTTGGGGCCTACACGTACACGGGGTTGAGTATACTCGACTCTTTGCGAGTTCCTCTGATACTGTTGAGGCTGCTGAAAAGTATTTTGGTAGTGATTCTGACCATTATTATTTTGATTACCACCACCACGTGGCGGATAGGCTTGCTGTAGCAAAACCTTCGTTTTCAGTTCCTTAGTTTTCTTTTCTGCTCTATCTTTCTCATCCTTGTCTCTATTTTCGTAATATTGTGCAGTAGCCAATATCTGTGCTGAAGACGAAACAGCCCAAGAACTTTCTGAATCTTTTAACTTTTTACACAATTCTGGAAGCAGATTGTGCACGAATTTATCGACAAACAATCTCTGACCACCTTCTGTGGTCATATCTTGACCGCTGTGGTCGACAAATGTTTCTTCAAATCTGGTGAAGAAGTCTGAGACTGTTTCTTCTTTCTTCTGCTTGCATGCAGACAACTTATCCCAATTTACGCGTATTGCAGGCATTATCGTTTTCATGTAATCTACTATTTTACCAGGGAGTTCTGCTATCAAAGGCTCAGGCTTGGCACCACCAACTTGTCGGGCATCTGCAGCAGTAATATTAGCCCATGTGTCACCTAATTCCTGGTCATGATCTATATGACGAATTTTACCCCATAAAGGCTGTGGAACAACATTCCCAAATAACATATCGATATCGGCTAAATTCATTATACATGACCCAGCAGTTTGCGACAACTCTTTATAGTACCCTGCAGGATTTTTACGCGGATCTGGTAATGTTTGTTTGAGTGCTAAAACTTCAGCTCGCTTCCATGGGACATGTACCCATACACGCTGAAAGTGTGGCAGAATAGGTGGGACAGCAGTCGTGTCACCCTCTCTCCATTGTGGGGGAACTTCTCTCATAGGGTATTGTCGCGCCTTTTTCCTACTGGATGTATTAGGCTCAGATTGTGACTCAGAACTGCTCCCCTTACTCCGATATGATAACAACATTTCAACTGCTTTCTCCACATCTGGACCTACAATCATACCTTCTCCGAACTTAAACCGTACACGACACATCTCTCGTGGGATGCATTCCTGATCATTGTCTTCTAAATCCTCGCAAAGGAAAACACACATCTGTTTGAAAACATATCTCTGTGTCGCTGCTTCCCATTGATGGAAGACTTCCATTACAGACTGTACATCATATTTTACGGTGTCCATGACCCATTTCCGTGCTAAACTATTCAGTGAATCTCTCTCTTGATAATCAGGTAGTTGACTTCGCAACTGTCTTCTTCCCATGTTAGGGGTCGTGGTAGGCGACCCGAAAAGAGGTAAAAGACGGTTAGTAACAGTGCTGGCCATTTTCTGCCGAATGGAAGGTGAAACTGAAGGGAGAACGGATGGAAAAACGGGGTGAGATAAGGCAGGGGCAGACATAGCAGAAGAGGTATCAGGGGAAACAGAGGGGGCACTAGGCAAAATCGTAGAGGGAGCATTAGGCGACGTGAAAAATACAGTAGGCAAAATCGTAGAAAACACAGGTGAAACAGAGGTGGTCGGGGGGCCTGAAGGAGGCTGCACCGAAGAAGTAGGAGCCAGCTGAAGAACAGCTGGTGGGTGCTGTGGAGGAGCAGGAGGCGTAGTTTGCGTAACTAAAGGTTGTGGGGGTGCTGTGGCATTCTGCGCATAGGGGGGTGGTGAATTTAGTAAATGCGACATTAATGGGTCTTTTTCATGCTCTTTTGCTGCCTCTTGCTGAAGAGACGGCAAAACTGGATAACACTTATCTATTGCCATTTTACGTTGCCTGTGCAACTGCTCATTCATCTGCTCTTCTTCATTATCTTTAAACTGCACAGCAGCTTGCATTACTGAAAGTCCCCCTTCTCTCTTATTTTTCTTAGCTAATTTAATTTCTTTTTGTTTGGCTTCTTTACGCCATAAGCGGAAAGAGTCAAACATCGCCGGCCGGGCTTTCTTTTTAAAGAGTTTAACTTCAAGGTTGTCTAAGATTTCGGAATCAAAGCTACCATATTGGGGCCATTTTAAAACACCATCTTTCCTGGTGTATTTAATCCATACTTCGTTGTAGGTGATGGGGCCTACCCCATGTTTCACATATAGTTCGTAAGTCGGAGTTCCAACTGGAGGAACCGGACATGAGTCCTCCAATCGGGAGTCCCTATTATTACCACCAAGACAAAACAAGTTTCCAAGTCTAAGACTAGGCATCTTCGCTCTCTAGTCTAGTTCCAAACTTCAAAGGATTATTGATTACGATATTTCTCGTGAATACACAAGTCCTTCGGTTTTGGTGCTTGCAAGTACCAACACAAAACTTTTTTATCCCAAAGATACCAAAACTAAGACCAACTAAGGACTGGGAGACGCTCCACTTATACTTAACTGAAATATCGATGACTTCACCAGAAGGCTCGTCTTAGTGTTTCGCTCTACCAAACTTCAAGGGTCCAAATCAGGGCGATAGCCAGGGCAGCAGTCCTTGTAGCCGTCGGGAAGCGGGGAACCTCGCAGCAAAGACCTTCGGACCACGTTGACATGCAGGGGTCGATGAGGTGGTTGGCCGTCCTCCGGAATTTTCACACGAAGCTCCTCACGATCTTTAGGCTGACTGGTACCACTGGAATCGCCCCAAACATTGGGCGCCAGCTGAGGTACTGGGTTTTTAAGAACCGGCACAGACACCGGTAACCCAGCGGTGTCAGGGAATACACACCCAGAGACCTCGGGTTCTTCCTGATCCAGACCACAGAAACTCAGAGTCTTCTAGGTGCAGTCAAAGATTAGTTTATTGGCTGCAACCAAGGTAACAAGTGTCCTAGAATACAACACACGGGGAAGTATATTCTCAGGAGACTGCTCGCCTTTACAAAGTCAGGCTTCTCTTCTTATACACAATTTTAGGCTTCAGGCAAAACATTCTTGGTTGTAAAGTAAATCGTTAACATAATTTTAGTACAAAGAAAAAGCAGAGTCATAATGACATGTCCATATTTCACTTCGTGCTGCCTACAACAAATCATTTGGCAAGGCCCAACATTTCATCAGATATCACTGGACCCCTAATAAAAACGGGCACCTCCCCACCATAAAGTAAGTGAAGCAAAAGAGTGGAGATAGATGTGAGCGAGATATGGCAGGTGTGCGCGCTGAAATGGTTTTATGGTTTGTTGAGCCTAGATGCTATCTTGCTCGGCCACTGGGAGGGGAACTGACTTAACGAGTTCGGCCTGGGGCAATGGTTCCAACTTGTACAGGTCATGGAAAAGTCGATTAAGGAGTATGTGTCCTTGTGGAATCGAATTCAGCTGGATTAAGGCCTATGTAAAGGGCAACACATAAATGGAAGCCAAGGGTTCCGAATGTAAGTGACGATTTCGAGGTGAAATCGTCACTCGAATATGCTGAAAATACATGTACATGATGTACTCGTCATTCTCGGTCTTTTGATACCAAATTCGTCATGTTTCGACGAAGTTTTAATTCTCGAGTCCAGAACGATTACATGGACCCAGATTTCCAGAACCACATGCACGACATGCACAAGGCTGAGGAAAAAAGGCGAACGGTATGCTAGCCAATAAACATAAGGCAAAAAAAACACTTGTGATCTTCTGCAGTGTGCAGTGAATGGTTCAACTGTGCTGGGTTGAATAATACCCACGTCCTCTGTGTGTATTGATGAGTGTAGCAAACTACTAACAATGCATTTATTTGTGCCAAACAATTTAGTACAACAGCAGGAAAACCCCATGGACACAGGCAGACATTCTGGCCCTCCAAACTCACCTGATAGCATAATATTTTATTTAAAGTCTCAACTCTCTCCAGGCCTCATGGTGTAGACTATATCCTGGAACCCACAACATTCAACAACCCCCCGGGGACAGATGCACTGCTGTTATCAGGTGTTCACCCTGGGCCTGCACAGGGTTTGTCAGTGTAGAAGTTCTTCCCATTGTTGCGCACCAGTATGTGCTGGAGATAGAGCAGCATATACACATCCGCGCGCTGCTCCTCAGTCAGCAGTGCCACTCCTCTGGCCAGCAGCTCGCTCTACTGCTTGCATATGGTCAGCATGGTCGGGCCCTCGAAGAACTTGGGAATTTTGCACCAGCTCCTTGGTTCTTGCCTGGCTTGCCCTTATCAAAGCAGAATCAGTTCCCTTTGCTAGGAGCTGCAGTGACTACAGGGGGACAAGGCGTAAGCAAACCACTAAGTCTGACAAATGGAAACCGCTCTCAGACCATTGAGGAGGGTTAAGCTCACCCTGCAGCAAAAACATGCTACTATTGGACAGAGAGAGTACGAAGCGCGATGCTTATTGGCTGCCCCATTGAAGGCACCATAGGCTTGTAGCACTGGAACAGAAACCATCATTCACACATGCAAAACATCCGCAAAAATAACCAAGCGGAAGGAGCGTGACTGGACAAGAGATAAGGACATGATTTACAGCCCTCGGCTGAGTATGTTTTGTTCGCAAAGCCCAACAAGTGCCAATCTCATTGGAAAAAAGCCCAAAACAAGTATATATCCTACCAAAGGAAGCTCAAAACACACCTAGTCATTGAATATCACGAAACATTTAGAAGAGAATTCAAAATGAAAATACAAATGTAACATCTTCAGGAGAAGAAACTGCTGAGTGGCTCTTCCAAGTAAGGAGTCAGGAGGGGGCATGTTTGAGGGAAGATGCAATGAAATAGTGGTGCCTGAAGCTGAACATGCACCCACAGTGTAACATGAGAAGGAAATAAATAAAAAAGAGTCCCCAAACAACAGATGAACAACAAAAGCGTAATGATACAGTAATTGGTCCCTGCTCAATGGGAGAAGCGAAAGAGAAAAAGGAAGGAAAAGAGGCAGGACTGATCACTAGCAAGCAAGGATCTTAAAAGGACACTGAAGCAAACAAATGAAAAGTAGGGGGACTCCTTTTAACTCACAAGATCAATCAATCAATCATCGCATTCATGAAGCACGCTACTCACCCGCTAGGGTCTCAAGGCGCTGAGAGGGGGGGGTTGGGTGCTGCTACTGCTCGAAGAGCCAGGTCTTGAGTTGCTTCCTGAAGGAGAGATGGTCCTGGGTCAGCCGCAGGTGGGAGGGGAGGGAGTTCCATGACTTGGCTGCCAGGTAGGAGAAGGATCTTCCTCCGGTGGTGGTTCTGCGAATCCGAGGGACGGTGGCGAGGGCGAGGCTGGAGGATCAGAGCTGGCGGGCGGGTGTGTAGAACGTGAGGCGGTTGTTGAGGTATTTGGGGCCCATGTCGTGGAGAGCCTTGTGTGAGTGGGTGAGGAGAAGAGAAGTATATAATAAAATATATAGAAGAGGTATTGATTGCTCGACCGAGGGCGGCATGTGGCCCTCCTCCCAGAGCCATTAATGGTCCCAGGTACCCCATCCCTGGGGCTAGCTCCCTAGCTATGTCCGGGGAGTCAACATTAGGGACATAGTGGTTTTCCTGCTATCACCGGCATGGGCAGGGAAATCTGTTTGATCCTGCTTGGCGGGAGCATTTTCAAAACTCTTTCCACGCAGGAGCAAACACAAAGGCTGCTCCACACCGACATGAGCTTTGAAAATGCCACCCCATCTGGGAGAAACTTTTGATCTGGAAAACAGATCTAATTATTACTTCCACCCAGAGGGAGCAGCTTTAGTGACTTTTCCCTCTGGGTGGGAGCAATACCAATCATGTTGTATGTTGGGAGCTGGTTTCAGCCTCGAGGGCCTTGGCTCTCCCCCTGCAGCCTCCTACGAGTATATGGTGGGAGCTTCAAGAAAGGTGAGCCCAGGGGGTTAGGGCCCCAGGTCAGATTACAGCTCAGGGAGGAAGGCAGCACATCTCTCCTTAACTTTTAGTAATAGCCCAGAGAGATTGAGTCACCAGGACCTAATAAGGTTCAGGGAGGGGGACCACGTGACTCCCCCTTTTAATAAAAAAAAGAACAATCCTGGGGGATGAGGTCCCCAGGGTCTAATAAGGATTAGGCAGGGCTGTGCGTCCCCTCCCCTTTATTTTAAGTCATGGCCCTGAGGGTTGGTGTTCACGGGGCCTAATAAGGTTGAGGAAGGGGGGCATGAGACCCCCCTTTCACTTTAATTACAAATAAAAGGCCTGGGGAATGGGGTTCCCAGGCCATAATAGGTTTAGGGAGAGGGTAACGTGGCACCCCTCTACTTTAAAAAAGAAGAGGCCCGGGGGATGATCACTATATATATACTCTACATTCACTAATAAAAACAAAGGTCACAGGGATGTTATAGTTGGGAAATGGAATTTAAAAAGCCTTGAAATTCACTTAAAAAAACAGGTTACAGGGATGTTATAGTTAGCCTCACATTTCACTCATACAAAACCGGTGAATTTCAGCAGGTATAGTTATCAGTATAACTATATTAACTACATCAAACACCTCCGTAATTCACTGCTTATGACCTCACATATTATATCACTCATGACATGGTCAGTGACATCACTGATGCCATCTAAAATGACATCATTGATGATATCACTGATGACAGGATAAAGTGATTATAAGTGTTTTCTAAGAGGTTATGATTGTAAAACATATATAATAAGCTACTACAAAGTACTATTTATAATGTGTTATCTGAGTGGTTGTGTGACTGTGTGTACCCGTGTGTGAGTGGATATTGTGTGCCTATATGGGTGTGTGAGTTGCTGTATGGGTAAGTGAGTTTATGAGTGGCTGTATGAAGGAGTTACTGGGCGTGTATGGGTGAGTGAGTACCTGTTTGAGTGGATGTTTGGTTAAATGATTTGCTGGATTGGAGAGCGAGTGTATGTGTGAATGGCTGTATGGGTGAGTCAGTGATTGTATAGCTGGATTAATGGGTATGTAAGAGGTTGTGTGAGTGAGTAAGTGAGTGAGTGGCTGTATGGATGAGTGAGGGGCTGTGTTGAGAGGCCGTATGATTGAATAAGTGGGGCCGGGATGGCTGTATATGTGAAAAAGTGGGTTTGTGAGTAGGTATATAGATGAGTGTGTGGCTCTGTGAGTGGCTGTTTAAGTGTGTGACTGGTTGTATGAGTAGTGTACGCGTGAGTGGCTCTATGAGTGAGTGAGTAGGTCTGTGAATGGCTATATGGGTGAGTAACTGGTTACGTGAATAATTGTATGGGTCTGTGAATGGGTATGTGAGTGGTTGTGTGGGTGTGTGAGTGGGTGCATGACTGCTTTTATGGGTGGGTGAGATGCTCTGTTGAGAGGCTGTATGGGTGAGTTAGTGGAGGTGTGAGTGTCTGTATGGTTGGATTAGTGGGTATGTGAGAAGCTGTATGGGTAAGTGAGTAGCTATGTGAGTGGCTGTATGGTTGAATGAGTAGCAGTGTGAGTAGGTGTATCGGTACCTGAGTGGCTGTATGAATAAATCAATGGGTTTGTGAGTGAGTGACTCAGTGGATGAGTGAGTGGGTGTTTGAGTGGTTATATGGTATCGGAGTGGGTATATGAGTGTTTGTGTGGGTGTGTGAGAGGATATGTGAGGGATCCTTTGGATGATGTGATCAGTGATATCATTTGAGATGTCATCAGTGATATCACTGACCATGTCATGAGTGATGTAATTTGTGAGGTCATAAGCAGTGCATTCAGAGGTGTAAGTTATAGTTCGATCAGGTATCTATGACTGCTGACTTTCACAGGTTTTGTAAGAGTGAAATGTGAGCCTAACTATAACGTCCCTGTAACCTTTGTTTTTTTCAGTAAATTTCCAAGATTTTTTAAATTCTATTTCCTAACTATAACAACCCTTTAACCTTTGTTTGTTTAGAGAATTTCAAAGATTTGAGTGGTTATGTGGGTGCTTGAGTGAGTATGTGAGTAGCTGAGTGGGTGTGTGAGTAGATTTATGGGTGGCTGTATAGTTTTTGAGTGGGTGAGTAGCTATGTGGGTTGGTGAGTGGCTTTTTTGATCTGTAGGTGGACGTGTGAGTTGCTATATTGGTCTGTACAGTGGGTGGATAAAGGGGGTGTGGCCTCAACCAGCTCTCAGCAATCCCACTGTGTGGGACTTACTGGTGGTAACAGGAGGGGTTCTTGACCCCCAACGTTCATCAGCATCCTAGGGCACTTCATCTCTCAACTAGTAGTGTGCCAGGAGACATGTTGCAGAATGCTGGAAAAAGGGGGCAGGGTCTCTGGCGACCTCTATGTAATCCCATTGTGTGGGACTAGCTGGTGGTAACAGCAGGGGTTCTTGGCCCCAAGGACCTGCAGCATCCAGGGGAACTTTACACCCCAACAAGAAGTGCACCAAGAGGCACGTTTGCAGAATGGTGGACAAAGGAGGCAGATGATTTGCGGTTCTATAGGGGATGGGGGTTGCACAAGGACCACAAAGATCCGAGTATAACCACTCATTGAGAAAATAAATAAAAGGCAAATAATTGGCCTTTGTGAGTCCCTCTGGGACCCCTCTAATATGTACCTTTACCCAAAACCCGTTATTAACTTTGCACAGGCATTTTCAGCCCCAGGCCCAGTTTTCTGATACATACAATGGCAGCCTCAACTTCCCAGTCAGGTTGTGGCCAGCCAATCAGGGCCCTGCTGTGGCACATGGAGCTGGAGATCCACCGTGGGTGGATCCCTGGAGTATCCATGCCCTGCAGGATATACAAATTTAGATTTTGGTTAATACCTCTAAATCTACTGAACAGATTTACACTGAAACTACCAAAAGACTTTGCTCTGGGCCAAGAACTACCTTTCTGCCAACATTGGTGCATTTCTGTCCAGCGTTTCGGTCTGTAGTTGTGTCTAAAGTCCCTATGGAAAGTAACATGTGGGACCTCCATTTTCTCTGCTCCCTCTTCACAGATTACCCAGAAACTTTCAAGACAGCAGCTGAAGTGAGCGTCAAATTAGTTTGGAAAACTTTGTGAAGATTTGTGAAAAAAATGCTCTTCCTATTGAAAGTAGGTCCTAACTATAACTATATATATATTCACTGAAAAAAACATAGGTTTCACACACATTATAGTTAAAAATTAGCATTTAAAAAACCTTAGAAATTCACTGAAAAAACCATAGGTTTCACACGTGTTATAGTTACATAGACATTTCACTCATACAAAACCAATGAAATTCCCCCGTTATAGTTAACTATAACTCGCGCACCAGCAATGCACTGCTGATGACGTCACATATTACATCACTCATGACATGGTCAGTGACATCACTCATGATATCACTGATGACATCTCAAATTGAATTCAGTGAATTTCAAAGGTTTTTTAAATGCTAATTTTTAACTATAACGTGTGTGAAACCTATGATTTTTTCAGTGAATTTCAAAGGTTTTTTAAATGCTAATTTTAAACTATAACGTGTATGAAACCTATGTTTTTCTTCAGTGATTTTTAAAGGTTTTGTAAATGATAATTTTTAAATGTTTTAATTGTTATATTTTTTTATACTGATTTACTACATTATTTTAAATGATTTATTTTTAGATATTTTATTTTTTAAATTACATTACATATTTTTTATATAAATTGAAAAATAAATGTTTTAAAAAAAATTGAAATTGTAATATTTTTATATTTTTTTAATTTATATATATTTTATATAGCAGGCAATGATATCCTATGGAAGGAAATTCAAGTTACTGTAACTACGATTAGAATTACTTTTCAGGATCAATAGTGGGCTAAAAGATGCAGCACTGAGGTCTCTCCTGATAACAGGTGAGTAAATTGGAATTTGTAGTTCGGCTGATTTTTGAGGAATTTTTTAAAGTTCCAAAACTCCACACTTAGAAGAATTTCCAAGTAAAACATGTCAATGTTACCCTATGAAAGGAAATTCAAGTTACTATGACTACGATTAGAATTACTTTTCAGGATCAATAGTGGGCTGAAAGATGCAGCACTGAGGTCTTTCCTGATAACAGGTGAGTAAAGCGGAATTCGTAGTTCGGCTGATTTTTAAGGAATTTTTTTAAGTTCCAAAACTCCACACTTATAAAAAATTTCAATTGAAACCAGTCAATGTTAGCCTATGGAAGGAAATTCAAGTTACTGTAAGTATGGTTACAATTAGTTTTCAGGATCAGTAGTGGGCTGAAAGATGCAGCAATGAGGTCTCTCCTGATAACAGGTGAGTAAATTGGAATTTGTAGTTCGGCTGATTTTTGAGGATTTTTTTAAAGTTCCAAAACTCCACACTTAGAAGAATTTTCAAGTAAAACATGTCAAGGGGCATGGCCTCATTACACCTCTCTGCAACGCAGCCCCCTGGCGCGTTTACAGAGGGAGAACTAATTCCCCTTGCATACTAGAGGTCCCTGGGGGCCAACTAGCCCACCAGGAAACTCCAGTATGCTCCAGGGGGCTGCGTGGCAGAGAGGTATAATGAGGCAGAAGAGAGTCAAAAACAAAAGTGGAGAATGTGAAAAGGGGGCAGGGAAGAGACTCCATGACCCCTAGGCCTTCTCAGGGGGTCCCTAAAGGACCCCGAAGGGCAAAAAAAACATTAAAAAAATAAATCTCGAGGTGCGTGCACGTTGCTTGCTCCCTCGAGACAGAAGTGAGTCAAAAACTAAAGTGGAGAACATGAAAAGGGGGCAGGGTAGAGACTCCCTGACCCCTTAGGCCTTCTTAGGGGGTCCCTGAAGGACCCCGAAGAGCCCCAATTTATTTTTTTTAATTTAAAAAATCACGAGGTGCGCGCACGTTGCACGCACCCCGAGGCAGAAGAGAGTCAAAAACAAAAAGTGGAGAACGTGAAAAGGGAGCAGGGAAGAGACTCCCTGACCCCCTAGGCCTTCTCAGGGGGTCCCTGAAGGAACCCGAAGGGCAAAAAAAATGCAGTTAAATAACAAGTTTGAGTGTTTAGATGTTGGTTGGCTCTAAAAAGAGCCATTGTGTTCAGTGAGTGTTTTTTGTACCTACAAGTAAGTACCGATGCAGAGTCTAAAGTTCAAGAGGAAGACTCTGTTTCCCTCATCTGTGAAATGTACACTGTCTCCTCTATAAATGCCTTGCATGTTGTAACGCAAGTTGTTGTGGTATATAGAACCCATACCATAATCTCTGAGGAAAGCAGAAACAGACTTATTCACATGTTTCCTTGCTTTCTCAATCTGTGGACAATGTTGGTTGGACCAGTTCCATTTTTGCCTTTGGCATATATTAAAATATACAAAGGCAGTTTGTGGAAAAAGTGACATCAATTGCTCAAAGGTGTTCTTTAAAAGCATTTCCAGACCTACCCCAGTCAAAGTGCCTAGGTCATTGCCACCACAGTGCACAATTATGAGGTCAGGGTGTGGGAGATGCAAAAAGGATTTTACCAATGGCATCAATTGGTGACATCTCAATCCTCTCTGGCGAATCCACATAATATCCACATTTGGTAAATCAAGGTTGAGAAAGCATCTATTTGCTGCATACCTTTCACTGCAGAAAATATAGCTGTGTCCTACAATCCACACTCTAAGCATCTTGAAGGGAGATCTGGTTGGACTCAGATGGGCTCTGGAAATGAAATGGCAGTTTGAAAAGTAGGTGTTTAGAAAAAAATGTGGATGAGATTCAGTGCACTTGAAAAGAAATGATTGGTGGTTTCTGAAAATTCAACATTGAAAACTAAGGTGCATGCTACTGTTTTTTTTAAGGAGAAATGCAAATGTTTGAGAGAAAGTGATTGAAAGGAACATTTCACAGGATTCGCTGCTGTATTGAAAAGTCAAACATCCTTGCTGGTTTGCTTTGCAGATGAACTTTTCACCTGTGTGTTCGGTTAGGTGTTCTATGGAGTGTTACCATGGTAACAGGCAGAGAGAGCAGTGTGGGGAGGTTGAATATTATGTGAGATTGAAAGTGTTTCAATGTAGAACCAATTTAAATGTTAGTTTGGTTTTGAATTTGTGTGGAAAGATATTTGATTGGTTATCTACAAGAATATGAGTGTAAAATAAGAAGGAAGCTATGCCATTGTGTGGTTGCAGTGACTGGTGCACAATTCAGAGATTCTGCTTAAGAAAATCTGTTGTGTGATTGACACTGTTCTAAACCTACAAAAGCATTTTTAAAGGTGAGTTGTTAATTTGTAAGGGGATCTATGTTGTGCACTTTAAGTTAAATTGAAAAATGTATTCTAATGTGGAAGCAGGAGTTTATTTGTATAGAGTCTTTATTTGAATTTGTCTGCTTTGGGAAAAACATTGTGAAAGGAGCATTTGGTATGTTGATGTGTCTGAGGAGATATATTTTTGCAGTACAGTGCTGTTGTTAATAATGCAGAGTTTGTACATGAAGTGGTCTAACCACTTATACACTTGTATATCAGGGTTAGAATTCTCAGACAGTCTCCTTGCAGTCTAGTAAACATTCTGGGTGTGCTGCACAAATGCCATAGAAAAACTTTCCGTAGCAGATAGTAATCATGTTTCTGAATTGCAAGGCATACTGTCATGTGTCTAAGATCACAGTGTGAGTTAGTCTTCATTTCACAAAATTGTGGCAGAATAATTTGCTTAGTTGATGTGTTTAAAAATATGGGAATACATGTAGTCATGGAGTGAGTCAGGCCTTCGGAGATTTAGTGCTACAAAGTCCTATGCAGCATGTGTTCCAGGCCTCTGAATGTCCAAATAGTCTCCATGCTGTGTAATAAAGATCCTGGGTGTGCTGTAGAAATTGCATAGCAACTGTCTCTGTAGCATGTAGTAATCATTTAAGTGAAATCTCATTTCTACATTCTCACTCTCACCTTGACCCTCTACACGGCCTGAACACCACTGCATGCTCTTAAACCCTGAAACAGCACTCCCAGCAAGACTCTCTTTCACTGTAGTAATCATTTTACTGAATTGCAAGGCATACTGTCATGTGTCTAAGATCACAGTGTGAGTTAGTCCTCATTTCACAAAATTGTGGCTGAATAATTTGCTCAGTTGATGTGTTTAAAAATATGGGAATACATGTAGTCATGGAGTGAGTCAGGCCTTAGTGCATTTAGTGCTAAAAAGTCCTATGCAGCATGTGTTCCAGGCCTCTGAATGCCCAAATAGTCTCCATGCTGTGTAATAAAGATCCTGGGTGTGCTGTAGAAATTGCATAGCAACTGTCTCTGTAGCATGTAGTAATCATTTAAGTGAATTCTCATTTCTACATTCTCACTCTCACCTTGACCCTCTATACGGCCTGAACACCACTGCATGCTCTTAAACCCTGAAACAGCACTCCCAGCAAGACTCTCTTTCACTGGAGTAATAATTTTACTGAATTGCAAGGCATACTGTCATGTGTCTAAGATCACAGTGTGAGTTAGTCTTCATTTCACAAAATTGTGGCTGAATAATTTGCTTAGTTGATGTGTTTAAAAATATGGGAATACATGTAGTCATGGAGTGAGTCAGGCCTTAGTGCATTTAGTGCTACAAAGTCCTATGCAGCATGTGTTCCAGGCCTCTGAATGCCCAAATAGTCTCCATGCTGTGTAATAAAGATCCTGGGTGTGCTGTAGAAATTGCATAGCAACTGTCTCTGTAGCATGTAGTAATCATTTAAGTGAATTCTCATTTCTACATTCTCACTCTCACCTTGACCCTCTACACGGCCTGAACACCACTGCATGCTCTTAAACCCTGAAACAGCACTCCCAGCAAGACTTTCTTTCACTGTAGTAATCATTTTACTGAATTGCAAGGCATACTGTCATGTGTCTAAGATCACAGTGTGAGTTAGTCTTCATTTCACAAAATGGTGGCTGAATAATTTGCTTAGTTGATTTTTTACAAAATATGGGAATACATGTAGTCATGGAGTGAGTCAGGCCTTAGGAGATTTAGTGCTACAAAGTCCTATGCAGCATGTGTGCCAGGCCTCTGAATGCCCAAATAGTCTCCATGCTGTGTAATAAAGATCCTGGGTGTGCTGTAGAAATTGCATAGCAACTGTCTCTGTAGAATGTAGTAATCATTTCAGTGAATTCTAATGTCTACATTCTCACTCTCACCTTGACCCTCTACACTGCCTGAACACCACTGCACGCTCTTAAACCTTGAAATAGCACTCCCAGCAAGACTCTCTTTCACTGTAGTTATCTTTTTACTGAATTGCAAGGCATACTGTCATGTGTCTAAGATCACAGTGTGAGTTAGTCTTCATTTCACAAAATTGTGGCAGAATAATTTGCTTAGTTGATGTGTTTAAAAATATGGGAATACATGTAGTCATGGAGTGAGTCAGGCCTTAGGACATTTAGTGCTACAAAGTCCTATGCAGCATGTGTGCCAGGCCTCTGAATGCCCAAATAGTTTCAATGCTGTGTAATAAAGATCCTGGTTGTGCTGTAGAAATTGCATAGCAACTGTCTCTGTAGCATGTAGTAATCATTTCAGTGAATTCTCATTTCTACATTGTCAGTCTCTCCTTGACCCTCTACACTGCCTGAACACCACTGCACACCCTTAAACCCTGAAACAGCACTACCAGCAAGACTCTCTTTTACTGTAGTAATCATTTTACTGAATTGCAAGGCATACAGTCATGTGTCTAAGATCACAGTGTGAGTCAGAATTCCTTTCAGAAAAATGTGGTAGAATAATTTGCTTAGTTGATTTGTTTGAAAATATGGGAATACATGTACTCATGGAGTGAGTCAGGCCTTAGGACATTTAGTGCTACAATGTCCTATGCAGCATGTGTGCCAGGCCTCTGAATGCCCAAATAGACTCCATGCTGTGTAATAAAGATCCTGGGTATGCTGTAAAAATTGCATAGCAATTGTCTCTGTAGCATGTAGTAATCATTTCAGTGAATTCTCATTTCTACATTCTCAGTCTCACCTTGACCTTCTACACTGTCTCACCTTGACCCTCTACACTGCCTGAACACCACTGCACGCTCTTAAACCCTGAAACAGCACTCCCAGCAAGACTCTCTTTCACTGTAGTAATCATTTTACTGATTTGAAAGGCATACTGTCATGTGTATAAGATCAGTGTGAGCCAGAATTCATTTCAGTAAAATGTGGTAGTATAATTTGCTTAGTTGATGTGTTTAAAAATATGGGAATACATGTAGTCATGGAGTGAGTCAGGCCTTGTGACATTTAGTGATACAAAGTCCTATGCAGCATGTATGCCAGGGCTCCGAATGCCCAAATAGTCTCCATGCTGTGTAATAAAGATCCGGTGTGTGCTGTAGAAATTGCATAGCAACTGTCTCTGTAGCATATGGTAATCATTTCAGTGAATGCTCATTTCTACATTCTCAGTCTCACCTTGACCCTCTACACTGCCTGAACACCACTGCACGCTCTTAAACCCTGAAACAGCACTCCCAGCAAGACTCTCTTTCACTGTAGTAATCATTTTACTGAATTGCAAGGCATACTGTCATGTGCCTAAGATCACAGTGTGAGTCAGAATTCATTTCACAAAATTGTGGCAGGATAATTTGCTTAGTTGATGTGTTTAAAAAAATGGGAATACACGCAGTCATGGAGTGAGTCAGGCCTTAGGACATTTAGTGCTACAAAGTCCTATGCAGCATGTGTGCCAGGCCTCTGAATGCCCAAATAGTCTCCATGCTGAGTAATAAAGATCCTGGATGTGCTGTAAAAGTTGCATAGCAACTGTCTCTGTAGCATGTAGTAATAATTTCAGTGAATTCTCATTTCTACATCGTCAGTCTCACCTTGACCCTCTACACTGCCTGAACACCACTGCACGCTCTTAAACCCTGAAGCAGCACTCCCAACAAGACTCTCTTTTACTGTAGTAATCATTTTACTGAATTGCAAGGCATACTGTCATGTGTCTAAGATCACAGTGTGAGTTAGTCTTCATTTCACAAAATTGTGGCAGAATATTTTGCTTAGTTGATGTGTTTAAAAATATGGGAATTTATATAGTCATGGAGTGAGTCAGACCTTAGGACATTTAGTGCTACAAAGTCCTATGCAGCATGTGTGCCAGGCCTCTGAATGCCCAAATAGTCTCCATGCTGTGTAATAAAGATCCTGTGTGTGCTGTAGAAATTGCATAGCAACTGTCTCTGTAGCATGTAGTAATCATTTCAGTGAATTCTCATTTCTACATTCTCAGTCTCTCCTTGACCCTCTACACTGCCTGAACACCACTGCATGCTCTTAAACCCTGAAGCAGCACTCCCAACAAGACTCTCTTAAACTGTAGTAATCATTTTACTGAATTGCGAGGCATACTGTCATGTGTCTAAGATCTCAGTGTGAGTTAGTCTTCATTTCACAAAAATGTGGTAGAATAATTTGCTTAGTTGATGTGTTTAAAAATATGGGAATACATGTAGTCATGGAGTGAGTCAGGCCTTAGGACATTTAGTGCTACGAAGTCCTATGCAGCATGTGTGCCAGGCCTCTGAATGCCCAAATAGTCTCCATGCTGTGTAATAAAGATCCTGGGTATGCTGTAAAAATTGCATAGCAATTGTCTCTGTAGCATGTAGTAATCATTTCAGTGAATTCTCATTTCTACATTCTCAGTCTCACCTTGACCTTCTACACTGTCTCACCTTGACCCTCTACACTGCCTGAACACCACTGCACGCTCTTAAACCCTGAAACAGCACTCCCAGCAAGACTCTCTTTCACTGTAGTAATCATTTTACTGATTTGAAAGGCATACTGTCATGTGTATAAGATCACAGTGTGAGACAGAATTCATTTCAGTAAAATGTGGTAGAATAATTTGCTTAGTTGATGTGTTTAAAAATATGGGAATACATGTAGTCATGGAGTGAGTCAGGCCTTAGGACATTTAGTGCTACAAAGTCCTATGCAGCATGTATGCCAGGGCTCCGAATGCCCAAATAGTCTCCATGCTGTGTAATAAATATCCGGTGTGTGCTATAGAAATTGCATAGCAACTGTCTCTGTAGCATATGGTAATCATTTCAGTGAATGCTCATTTCTACATTCTCAGTCTCACCTTGACCCTCTACACTGCCTGAACACCACTGCACGCTCTTAAACCCTGAAACAGCACTCCCAGCAAGACTCTCTTTCACTGTAGTAATCATTTTACTGAATTGCAAGGCATACTGTCATGTGCCTAAGATCACAGTGTGAGTTATTCTTCATTTCAAAAAAGTTGTGGCAGAATAATTTGCTTAGTTGATGTGTTTAAAAATATGGGAATACATGTAGTCATGAAGTGAGTCAGGCCTTAGGAGATTTAGTGCTACAAAGTCCTATGCAGCATGTGTGCCAGGCCTCTGAATGCCCAAATAGTCTCCATACTGTGTTATAAAGATCCTGGGTGTGCTGTAGAATTTGCATAGCAACTATCTCTGTAGCATGTAGTAATCATTTCAGTGAATTCCCATTTCTACATTCTCAGTCTCACCGTGACCCTCTACACTGCATGAACACCACTGCATGCTCTTAAACCTTGAAACAGCACTCCCAGCAAGATTCTCTTTCACTGCAGTATTCATTTTACTGAATTGCAAGGCATACTGTCATGTGTTTAAGATCACAGTGTGAGTTAGTCTTCATTTCACAAAATTGTGGCAGAATATTTTGCTTAGTTGATGTGTTTAAAAATATGGGAATACATGTAGTCATGGAGTGAGTCAGACCTTAGGACATTTAGTGCTACAAAGTCCTATGCAGCATGTGTGCCAGGCCTCTGAATGCCCAAATAGTCTCCATGCTGTGTAATAAAGATCCTGTGTGTGCTGTAGAAATTGCATAGCAACTGTCTCTGTAGCATGTAGTAATCATTTCAGTGAATTCTCATTTCTACATTGTCAGTCTCTCCTTGACCCTCTACACTGCCTGAACACCACTGCACGCTCTTAAACCCTGAAGCAGCACTCCCAACAAGACTCTCTTTTACTGTAGTAATCATTTTACTGAATTGCAAGGCATACTGTGATGTGTCTAAGATCACAGTGTGAGTTAGTCTTCATTTCACAAAATTGTGGCAGAATATTTTGCTTAGTTGATGTGTTTAAAAATATGGGAATTTATATAGTCATGGAGTGAGTCAGACCTTAGGACATTTAGTGCTACAAAGTCCTATGCAGCATGTGTGCCAGGCCTCTGAATGCCCAAATAGTCTCCATGCTGTGTAATAAAGATCCTGTGTGTGCTGTAGAAATTGCATAGCAACTGTCTCTGTAGCATGTAGTAATCATTTCAGTGAATTCTCATTTCTACATTCTCAGTCTCTCATTGACCCTCTACACTGCCTAAACACCACTGCATGCTCTTAAACCCTGAAGCAGCACTCCCAACAAGACTCTCTTAAACTGTAGTAATCATTTTACTGAATTGCGAGGCATACTGTCATGTGTCTAAGATCTCAGTGTGAGTTAGTCTTCATTTCACAAAAATGTGGTAGAATAATTTGCTTAGTTGATGTGTTTAAAAATATGGGAATACATGTAGTCATGGAGTGAGTCAGGCCTTAGGACATTTAGTGCTACGAAGTCCTATGCAGCATGTGTGCCAGGCCTCTGAATGCCCAAATAGTCTCCATGCTGTGTAATAAAGATCCTGGGTATGCTGTAAAAATTGCATAGCAATTGTCTCTGTAGCATGTAGTAATCATTTCAGTGAATTCTCATTTCTACATTCTCAGTCTCACCTTGACCTTCTACACTGTCTCACCTTGACCCTCTACACTGCCTGAACACCACTGCACGCTCTTAAACCCTGAAACAGCACTCCCAGCAAGACTCTCTTTCACTGTAGTAATCATTTTACTGATTTGAAAGGCATACTGTCATGTGTGATCACAGTGTGAGACAGAATTCATTTCAGTAAAATGTGGTAGAATAATTTGCTTAGTTGATGTGTTTAAAAATATGGGAATACATGTAGTCATGGAGTGAGTCAGGCCTTAGGACATTTAGTGCTACAAAGTCCTATGCAGCATGTATGCCAGGGCTCCGAATGCCCAAATAGTCTCCATGCTGTGTAATAAATATCCGGTGTGTGCTATAGAAATTGCATAGCAACTGTCTCTGTAGCATATGGTAATCATTTCAGTGAATGCTCATTTCTACATTCTCAGTCTCACCTTGACCCTCTACACTGCCTGAACACCACTGCACGCTCTTAAACCCTGAAACAGCACTCCCAGCAAGACTCTCTTTCACTGTAGTAATCATTTTACTGAATTGCAAGGCATACTGTCATGTGCCTAAGATCACAGTGTGAGTTATTCTTCATTTCAAAAAAATTGTGGCAGAATAATTTGCTTAGTTGATGTGTTTAAAAATATGGGAATACATGTAGTCATGAAGTGAGTCAGGCCTTAGGAGATTTAGTGCTACAAAGTCCTATGCAGCATGTGTGCCAGGCCTCTGAATGCCCAAATAGTCTCCATACTGTGTTATAAAGATCCTGGGTGTGCTGTAGAATTTGCATAGCAACTATCTCTGTAGCATGTAGTAATCATTTCAGTGAATTCCCATTTCTACATTCTCAGTCTCACCGTGACCCTCTACACTGCATGAACACCACTGCATGCTCTTAAACCTTGAAACAGCACTCCCAGCAAGATTCTCTTTCACTGCAGTATTCATTTTACTGAATTGCAAGGCATACTGTCATGTGTTTAAGATCACAGTGTGAGTTAGTCTTCATTTCACAAAATTGTGGCAGAATATTTTGCTTAGTTGATGTGTTTAAAAATATGGGAATACATGTAGTCATGGAGTGAGTCAGACCTTAGGACATTTAGTGCTACAAAGTCCTATGCAGCATGTGTGCCAGGCCTCTGAATGCCCAAATAGTCTCCATGCTGTGTAATAAAGATCCTGTGTGTGCTGTAGAAATTGCATAGCAACTGTCTCTGTAGCATGTAGTAATCATTTCAGTGAATTCTCATTTCTACATTGTCAGTCTCTCCTTGACCCTCTACACTGCCTGAACACCACTGAACACCCTTAAACCATGAAACAGCACTCACAGCAAGACTCTCTTTTAGTGTAGTAATCATTTTACTGAATTGCAAGGCATACAGTCATGTGTCTAAGATCACAGTGTGAGTCAGAATTCATTTCAGAAAAATGTGGTAGAATAATTTGCTTAGTTGATTTGTTTGTAAATATGGGAATACATGTACTCATGGAGTGAGTCAGGCCTTAGGACATTTAGTGCTACAATGTCCTATGCAGCATGTGTGCCAGGCCTCTGAAAGCCCAAATAGTCTCCATGCTGTGTAATAAAGATCCTGGGTATGCTGTAAAAATTGCATAGCAATTGTCTCTGTAGCATGTAGTAATCATTTCAGTGAATTCTCATTTCTACATTCTCAGTCTCACCTTGACCTTCTACACTGTCTCACCTTGACCCTCTACACTGCCTGAACACCACTGCACGCTCTTAAACCCTGAAACAGCACTCCCAGCAAGACTCTCTTTCACTGTAGTAATCATTTTACTGATTTGAAAGGCATACTGTCATGTGTATAAGATCACAGTGTGAGCCAGAATTCATTTCAGTAAAATGTGGTAGAATAATTTGCTTAGTTGATGTGTTTAAAAATATGGGAATACATGTAGTCATGGAGTGAGTCAGGCCTTAGGACAGTTAGTGCTACAAAGTCCTATGCAGCATGTATGCCAGGGCTCCGAATGCCCAAATAGTCTCCATGCTGTGTAATAAAGATCCGGTGTGTGCTGTAGAAATTGCATAGCAACTGTCTCTGTAGCATATGGTAATCATTTCAGTGAATGCTCATTTCTACATTCTCAGTCTCACCTTGACCCTCTACACTGCCTGAACACCACTGCACGCTCTTAAACCCTGAAACAGCACTCCCAGCAAGACTCTCTTTCACTGTAGTAATCATTTTACTGAATTGCAAGGCATACTGTCATGTGCCTAAGATCACAGTGTGAGTTATTCTTCATTTCAAAAAAATTGTGGCAGAATAATTTGCTTAGTTGATGTGTTTAAAAATATGGGAATACATGTAGTCATGGAGTGAGTCAGGCCTTAGGACATTTAGTGCTACAAAATCCTATGCAGCATGTGTGCCAGGCCTCTGAATGCCCATATAGTCTCCGTGATGTGTAATAAAGATCCTGGGTGTGCTGTAGAAATTGCATAACAACTGTCTCTGTAGCATGTAGTTATCATTTCAGTTAATTCCCATTTCTACATTCTCAGTCTCACCTTGACCCTCTACACTGCCTGAACACCACTGCACGCTCTTAAACCCTGAAGCAGCACTCCCAACAAGACTCTCTTTTACTGTAGTAATCATTTTACTGAATTGCAAGGCATACTGTCATGTGTCTAAGATCACATTGTGAGTTAGTCTTCATTTCACAAAATGGTGGCAAAATAATTTGCTTAGTTGATGTGTTTAAAAATATGGGAATACATGTAGTCATGGAGTGAGTCAGGCCTTAGGAGATTTAGTGCTACAAAGTCCTATGCAGCATGTGTGCCAGGCCTCTGAATGCCCAAATAGTCTCCATGCTGTGTAATAAAGATCCTGGGTGTGCTGTAGAAATTGCATAGCAACTGTCTCTGTAGAATGTAGTAATCATTTCAGTGAATTCTAATTTCTACATTCTCAGTCTCACCTTGACCCTCTACACTGCCTGAACACCACTGCACGCTCTAAAAAATCTTGAAATAGCACTCCCAGCAAGACTCTCTTTCACTGTAGTTATCTTTTTACTGAATTACAAGGCATACTGTCATGTGTCTAAGATCACAGTGTGAGTTAGTCTTCATTTCACAAACTTGTGGCAGAATAATTTGCTTAGTTGATGTGTTTAACCCCTTCCACGCTCATGACGAGCTGGGCTCGTCATGAGGTAGCCTCCTCGCACGCTCATGACGAGCCCAGCTCGTCATGAAACAATGGGAATGAGAAAAACTCAGCACAGGAGGGGAAAATGCATAGCATCGATGTGGTTAAAAAAATGGGAATACACGTAGTCATGGAGCGAGTCAGGCCTTAGGACATTTAGTGCTACAAAATCCTATGCAGCATGTGTGCCAGGCCTCTGAATGCCCAAATAGTCTCCATGCTGTGTAACAAAGATCCTGGGTGTGCTGTAGAAATTGCATAGCATCTGTCTCTGTAGCATGTAGTAATCATTTCAGTGAATTCTCATTTCTACATTGTCAGTCTCACCTTGACCCTCTACACTGCCTGAACACCACTGCACGCTCTTAAACCCTGAAACAGCACTCCCAGCAAGACTCTCTTTCACTGTAGTAATCATTTTACTGAATTGCAAGGCATACTGTCATGTGTGTAAGATCACAGTGTGAGTTAGAATTCATTTCAGAAAAATTTGGTAGAATAATTTGCTTAGTTGATGTGTTTAAAAATATGGGAATACATGTAGTCATGGAGTGAGTCAGGCCTTAGGACATTTAAGTGCTACAAAATCCTATGCAGCATGTGTGCCAGGCCTCTGAATGCCCATATAGTCTCCGTGATGTGTAATAAAGATCCTGGGTGTGCTGTAGAAATTGCATAACAACTGTCTCTGTAGCATGTAGTAATCATTTCAGTTAATTCCCATTTCTACATTCTCAGTCTCACCTTGACCCTCTACACTGCCTGAACACCACTGCACGCTCTTAAACCCTGAAGCAGCACTCCCAACAAGACTCTCTTTTACTGTAGTAATCATTTTACTGAATTGCAAGGCATACTGTCATGTGTCTAAGATCACAGTGTGAGTTAGTCTTCATTTCACAAAATTGTGACAGGATAATTTGCTTAGTTGTTGTGTTTAAAAATATGGGAATACATGTAGTCATGGAGTGAGTCAGGCCTTAGGACATTTAGTGCTACAAAGTCCTATGCAGCATGTGTGCCAGGCCTCTGAATGCCCAAATAGTCTCCATGCTGTGTAATAAAGATCCTGGGTGTGCTGTAGAAATTGCATAGCAACTGTCTATGTAGCATGTAGTAATCATTTCAGTGAATTCTCATTTCTACATTTTCAGTCTCTCTTTGACCCTCTACACTGCCTGAACACCACTGCACGCTCTTAAACCCTGAAACAGCTCTCCCAGCAAGACTCTCTTTAACTGTAATAATCATTTTACTGAATTGAAAGGCATACTGCCATGTGTCTAAGATCACAGTGTGAGTTAGTCTTCATTTCACAAAATTGTGGCAGAATAATTTGCTTAGTTGATGTGTTTAAAAATATGGTAATACATGTAGTCATGGAGTGAGTCAGGCCTTAGGACATTTAGTGCTACAAAGTCCTATGCAGCATGTGTGCCAGGCCTCCGAATACTCAAATAGTCTCCATGCTGTGTAATAAAGATCCTGGGTGTGCTGTAGAAATTGCATAGCAACTGTCTCTGTAGCATGTAGTAATCATTTCAGTGAATTCTCATTTCTACATTCACAGTCTCACCTTGTTCCTCTACACTGCCTGAACACCACTGCACTGTCCTAAACCCTGAAACATAATCTGTACCAAAATCTGCTAAACTCTTTCAACACTACTGCACTGCTCTAAACACTGAAACAGCACTCCCAGCAAGACCCCCTTCCTCTGTAGTAATCATTTCACTGAATTGCAAGGGATACTGTCATGTGTCTAAGATCACAGTGCGAGTTAGATTTCATTTCAGAAAAATGTGGCAGAATGATTTGCTTAGTTGATGTGTTTAAAAATATGGGAATACATGTACTCATGAAATTGATAAAGCTAATTTTGTATTATCTATTAGTACAAATAATAAAATGAAGTTTTTATATTTTTCTACAAGGTACAGCAACATAATAAAATTTATTATGGATCAAAATCAGAACAACTTTGAAGTCACTTTTGACATTTCTAACACTCTGATACAGGACTTAAATGTACCTTTTGTGGACAGCAGCAATGAAGAACAACCTATTGGTGCGGGAGATATAACCTGTGATTTTTTTGGATGAAAGTTTGGACAATGAATTCATTGAAGCATTAGATGATATTGAGTTTAATGTGACAAGTTTTGCAGTTTATGAAGATGTTAATGAAATTGCTGATGACATCATGTTAGATGTTCTATTACAATATGAAATGTTACAAGAATACATTTATGATTAAAAATTAAAAATGATTTGAGAGAGGCTTCTTGTACAATTGTAATCTTTGAGCTAGTAGCCAAGTTATTGTGGTATAAACTGAGTCTTACAGCATAGTTTTAATTTCCAGGTGTATATTGTTTGACTTTTAGAAAGTCTCTGTGATTGTTGATTTCCTATTGTACAGAGGTATTCAAGAGAATGTCTGTTTGTATGCACTGTGGTAAAAAATGAAGCTATTTAAAATTCAGTAGGTACTCTCCTTGCAGTACTTTAATCAGTCAGTTAGTACCCAAGTACTCATGCAGTGATCCAGGCCTTAACACATAGACTGCTACAAACCCCTCTCCATTTCACATGCAGTTCTTTACCACCTACACACTTGTGTTTCACAGTTTTAATTTTCCAGTCAGTATCTAAACACTACAGCAAACATCCTGTCACTCCTCTTACACTCCTTTAGTTTATTTTACTGAATTGCAAGGGCTACTGTCATTTGTGTAAGATCACACTGTGAGTTAGTATTCATTTCAGAAAATTGTGGCAGATTTATTTGCTTAGTTGATGTGTTTAAAAATATGGAAATACATGTACTCATGAAGTAAGTCAGGCTTTAGGACATGTAGTGGTAGAATGTCCTATGTAGCATGTGTGTTAGGCCTCTTAATTCTCAAATACTCGCCATGCTGTATAATAGAGATCCTTGGTGTGCTGCACAAATGCCATAGAAAATCTTTCAGTAGCACGTAGTTATCATTACAGTGAATTGCAAGGGATAGTTTGATTTGTCTAGAATCACAATGTGAGTCAGTGTGTTTTTGGTAATATTGTGACAGAATCACTTGCTCGGTGCATGTGTTTGCAGACATGAGAATACATGTACTCATAGAGTGAGTTAGGCTTTAGGACATGCAGTGTTTATACTCCTAGCCCTTGCATGATACCATACACTGCCCAAACACAACTGTAATGCTCTAAACTCAGAAATATCAATCTCACCATGTCCCCCTACACAGCCTGAACACCACTGCACTGTCCCAAACCCTGAAATACCATCCCTAACAAAACCTGCTAAACTCTTTCAACACTACTGCACTGCTCTAAACCCTGAAACAGCACTCCCAGCAAGACCCCCTTTCACTGTAGTAATCATTTTACTGAATTGCAAGGGATACTATCATGTGTCTAAGATCACACTGTGAGTAGTATTCATTAAAAAAAATTATGGTAGAATAATTTGCTTAGTTGATGTGTTAGAAAATCCTATGATCTTAGACACATGACAGTATCCCTTGCAATTCAGTAAAATGATTACTGCAGTGAAAGAGGGTCTTGTTTGGAGTGCTGTTTCAGGGTGGCGCTGACTTTGTTGGGGGCATTTAAAAATCTACCTGTGGCCCATCACTCATCGATTGCTGGCTTCCCTGTTGTCCTGCTACCCTCCCGCCGCCGCGTGTAATACCTACGCGGCCTCAGTGTGGAGGACCACCATTACCAGGCTCCTTAGCGGCAGAAGCCGCCCACGGCAAGTCCCGCGCCCGGAGGTGCATTTAATCGCGCTCAATCCCGGTGGAGCGGGTGGCGCTGAATACTTGCAGAGCTTGCTGACTTTGTTGGGGGCGTTTAAAAATCTACCTGTGGCCCATCACTCATCGATTGCTGGCTTCCCTGTTGTCCTGCTACCCTCCCGCCGCCGCGTGTAATACCTATGTGGCCGCAGTGTGGAGGACCACCATTACCAGGCTCCTTAGCGGCAGAAGTCGCCCACGGCAACTCCCGCGCCGGGAGGCGCATTTAATCGCGCTCAATCCCCGCGTCGCGGGAACGCGCGTGGGACACGCCGGGAGAAGCTCGGGACAAGGGCGGGACCGTTTTTCACCGTTCGTGACCGTACGAGGACGGGCTGGGCCACGTTATCAACATTGGTTAAACCGTAACCATTAACATATTGTACTCATATACTCTGGACAATCCTCTTTGCTTACAGTCTTGAGAAAATGACCACCAAAAATGACACTGGAGAAAGGGGGGATCAGGGGGTAGTATTGTGGGTACGCTAGATAATTTCCTGATTCGAGCAGCCTCTGTGCTCAAAACGGAAATTACAATAACTGAGAAACGCTTGTCATCTGAAGTATTATTTTTAAGGCGCTCATCCTTGGGGGCATTAGCTAACTCCAGCACACCACAAAATGCAAGGCCACAAGCTGGGGCAACTAACCCGTTAAACGATGATGAAGGTTCCACCCCAGTTACAAGGGACTCATCACTACTGCAGGGGGGTAGTTGTAGTGAGGATACACCTGAGCTCAGTGAAACTAAGGATTCCAGTGAAATTATCAATGGTACATCTCCCCCTAGGACTAGATCTAAAGCCAAATATATTTCTAGTACCAGGAAAAAACCTAAAGTAATAAAAAGAATCCCTATAAATACACCGAAGATACCAACAGCAAAGAGAGGGGGAAGGGAGAATAAAACAACAAAGAGTATTACAGCACAGACAATAACTACCCCTGAATTTACTTCGCCGATGGTCATTGATAAATCTATAGCCCTCGAAATCACTAAGGCAAATCGTGTAAATAATGTATTAGAAAATTCTGATAGCATGGAGGGACTTCTTATAAAAATGGAACATATGGTGAAGTCGCTCATGCTACCCCTTCTTGAATGGGTAAAGGGTATTGGGGAGAAACTAACAAAAATGGAGGAAGCAGTACACTTAAATAATGAGATGTTGGTGAAACTTGTAGATTCAACTATATCTCCTGTAACCAGTATGACAATAACCAACCCTGTGGGCAATATAGAGGTCCTAAGATCTGAATCTCATAATGATATACATCCACAACTGCCCATTGGACCGGCTAACCAACCTGTTCCTGGTCTTATAGTTTCATTAGATAAGCCTTTAGGTACGCCAGGGAAAGTTAGACCAGACGCGGGTAAAGATATTCAGACTGGGGAGTTGAGAACAGGCAATAAAAACGGGAAAGTTAGTGCGATAGGACCGGATAAGGGACCTGGCAAGGACCAATTTGATAAAACTAGACGAACTAATAAGAATGAATGTATCGACCTGCCGCCCGAATCATTTCCATATACCGTGGTTTTAGTAGGGGTACCAGAATTGGAAGAGGGCAAGCCTGAAAGATACATAGAACTAAAGAACAAAGTAAGCCATTGGCTTAATAGGTATAGGCCAATCCAACCATCCCTTCACGGAGAAATTCTCCGTGTTCGTAGACTAAGCTGAGTGGGCCAGAAACATAAAGATAAAAAGGGTGATTGTGTTCTGGTGAATTTTAGAGATAGACGGGTGGTATCTCATATCTGTGGGTGGAGGGCGGAAAGCCTGGAGAGTAGAATACTCACAGTAGATCTGAGGTACTTTTACCCACCACCACTGGAAGAGCAACCTAACAACTATTCAGAAAGTTCCTGGGAAGGACGTACATGGATTCCTATAAAAATCACTAGAGGGTACCAAATCAAAATCGCTTTGATATATTTCGTGAACTAGAGGGATTGGATGGAGTGGATTGACGGTGCAATAAAATTCCAATTACGACCACCCCTTACCTCTCGCTGCGTAGTATGGTCTCAACTACCCCAAACAATGTGGATATAGATTTTTCCATAAATAATAGTACAGTCATCTGTGAAATTAACTGAGAATCCACAGAAACTACTACAAATTTGATTAGGACTGGGCGGATAATTCTGAAGGGCAGCCTATAGTAGATAGAGAACCACATACTCAGAGTGGCCAAGTTGAAGAGCTGGCTAACTCAATTAAATACCAGAAAGTGATGTCCCTAGTACAGATATGTTAAATAATGGTAGATGAGTGATTATGTTCTGGAATGTTGCTGGCATAAAATCTAAGCTGACAGACGGAACATGGTTGAAATTGATAAATGATCATGACATAGTTAATCTTCAGGAGACATGGTCAAATGAGGCATATCATCTTCCTGGATATAAAACTTTTTTTGTACCAGCGATAGCTTCAGTAGCAGGAAGAGCGAATGGAGGTTTGTGTACCTATATCTCAAATAGTCTGAAACATGAGAGTATAGATGTTCCAATTATTAATACATATTATCAAATGTTACAAATTTGTATTAATAGGCATAAATCCCTACTGATTGTAAATTTCTATAACAACATTGCTGCCGAGGCACGGGAGGGGGTCATGAACCAGTTTACCAAAGATCTGAAATACATGATCCACTGGAAAAATAAGGAAGTTTTGGCAGTCTGGGGTGGGGATTTTAATTGCTTGTTATGTAAGCAGGGTGAACTTGGAATATGTGGTACAAACCTTGAAAAGGAAATATCTTTATCTCATTCTGACCATAGTAACTGTGGGAATATGTTAAATGAAACCGTTTTCTTATGTGATTTGTCGTTTGCAAATAAGGCATGTCAACCTGAGGTGAAGTTTTGCCCAACATTTTGTGGGAGAGGCTCAATGTCTATTATAGATTTCATTTTGATATCAGCCAGACACGGCAATGAAGTGGCCAATTTTAGAACCTTAGAAATAGCACTGAGTGATCATTATCCCCAAACTATAGAAGTGGTAAATTCTGACTTCAGGAATGATAAGGGTAATTTAGAGAGGGATCCGGTAGATAATATAGTTCTGCAGAGGCAAAATGGTTATGCTTTGAAATGGATAAAAATAATCCCGGATGACTTTATAGGAAAAATAATCAAACAGTGCAAAAGAAGTTTTGACATATGTCTCGACATAGATTCCCAGAATTCTGTTGTTATTGAACATTTCCAAAAAATAAATTGCGAGATTAAAAAGAGTTTATGGGTTTACTGTAAAACAGGAGATTAGCTGGTTCGACAAACCCTGCATAATAGCACACACCAACTTAAAGCAGTCCCTAAAAAACCTACCGCGTGATGGTGAGCTAATTAAATATTGTCGAAAGGCATATAAAAATGCACAAAAGGAAAGAAAGGAATCTATAAAGAGGGAGGCATGGGAATCGCTTTGTGAAGCATCTGAGAGTAAGGATGCAGCGGCATTCTGGAAGGTAGTTAATGCACCCCCTTTTGAGGAGCAAGGTGAGGCAAGTATAGAGATCGCTATTACAGGACCAGAATGGGTAAAGCATTATGAAAGTCTATATAGTAATGTAGAAAGGGACGATGAAACTGGATTAATAGGAACCCAGGATGAGACGATTGTAATCAATAACACGTTTGATCTTAAAGTAACATCAAATGAGGTAATTGCCGGAATAGATGTTAGCATGGGGAGAAAAGCCCCAGTCCCCGATGGGGTTCCTGTTGATATATATAAGCACTACTTGTCTCTATGGGCCCCAATCCTCACCAAACTTTTCAACGCTGTATGTACTGAAGGAATACTATCCTCCTGGTATGAGTCAACTATAATCCCAATTTATAAAAAGGGGGATAGATTAAGTTGTGCATGTTATCGCCCGATATCCCTGCTTGACTCTACAATTAAGATTTTTGGGAGGGTCATTCTGAACAGACTACAGGTCTGGGCTGAGGATCAGGCTATTTTGAGTGATCTACAATATGGCTTTAGGCAACACCTAGGGACCCTAGAACAGGGGCTTAATTTACATATCCTTCTAGACAAGTATACAAAAGCAAGGGAAAACCCCCTGTGCTTAACATTTGTAAATTTGTCATCTGCCTTCGACTGTGTTTCGCATAATAAGCCGTGGCAGATTTTAGAAAACCTGAAGGTGGATACAAATATAATTAACTTCCTGAGAGAATTATATAGGGGAGCACAGGCCACAGTAAGATATGGTAGGAACGGGGAACGCACAGCACTCTTCAAAATTGCAAGAGGCGTACAACAAGGGTGTGTATTAGCCCCCTTTCTATTTCTAATTTACATTAACAACCTGGAAAAGGTTCTACTTGGCGAATGTCGGGATATGCCCCTAATAGGTAAAAGACCAATTCCCGGCCTTTTATATGCGGATGGAGCAGTACTGATGGCCCGAACCCCACTAGCCATGCAGCAGATGATTATTTCCTTTACTACTTTTATGGCTAGTTTAGATCTGATGGTAAATTCCTCAAAAACATTTTGCATGAACTGTGGGCCTGGGGGTTTAAAGAATAAGAAACACATGTTTATAAATTCTAAACCCCTGGAATTTACGTCAGCTTTTCCTTATCTGGGCATTTTGTTTACACAGAATGGTGAATGGAATACAACAATTAAAACTCGTAAACTCTTGTTTGCCAAATCAATTATGGCTGTCGAAAATTTTGCAAGAAAGATTGGAAAAAAAACGTTTGTGGAACTTTTAAAAATATACAGAGCGACGAGTGTAGCTATAGCAACGTATGGCGCTGGCATTTGGGGCTATGCCAACGTCAAATCTTTACAACTAGTGGAAAATTCATTTATGCGTTACCTCCTTGCAGCCCCTAATAGCGTTGCTACACTTAATTGCCATATGGAGTTAGGACAACCCTATATCGAGGATATAATTCAAATTCAACCTGTCCTTCTATGGCATAGGGTGTGGACAACGGAGGAGTGTGTTTTTAATCGTGCAATCTTGAAAGATGCTTTGCTGACTGAAAAAAGTAGAAAAATAAGATGGTTGGCCTACATTGAATTCTTTCTTATGGAGATTGGACATAGGGATTATTTTGATGATCCTAATGTATGAATGAATGAATGAATGAATTTTTATTGTTGGTTACTAAAAACCATTACATAAAACCAAAGATACAAAAGTCACAACATTACAAAATTTAAAAACAAGAGAGTTTCAAACAGATCAAGTTATCTAATTGCCCCGAGAGTACTGAGAAGCCAAGAAAAAGGTTCATGGGCCGGCAAAGGGCTCTATGTTCCGACCGGTGGAAGCCTTCAGCATTGTCCGAGCCTGAAAGATACACTTCCCAAAGGCGGCCATGTGCTTTACCGTGGACAGGGTATAGAGATGAAAGATCCCATCCTTTACAGAGCGTAACCCTGAATGTCTTAATAATGGCCTAAGGTAAAGACTGCGGGGCCAACGCTGGGCCGGGCAACAGAAGAGAAGATGGGCCAATGACTCCCGTTTATAACTGCACAGCCTGCATTCCTGTGCTCCTGGGCTTTCCTTGCCGCACTGGTATAGTTCTTTGAGGGGCAACGGATGTAATCTGTAAGCCAAGATCTTATGAAGGGCTGCACTGCCCACTGCCTGTGTGAGATGCTGTTTGGGAGTGTGCTGGGTGTGCGGGAAACGCAGGGTATCATGCAAGTCTTTTCTTCTCCTGAGGGACTACAAATCCAGTTCCCGTGATCGAATCACGTTTTTGATGGCAGAGTATGTAACTTATTCTGGGTTCCAGGAGTCCATGGTGAGGTTGAGATGAACCTTAGCTGCTTCGAGAGTGGACGACCAGGGGTTCCCTGGCTCTCTGAAGATACATTTCAAGGCTGCCTTCAGTGTGTTCTCTTGAGCCGCCGTTGTTAAAAAATAATATTTACTTAAGGCGGCCAGCTCTTCCAGGTTTTGCTGGTTGAGTGAGAACTCCAGGCAGACGAGAGTGTTTCTGGTGCAGCAGAATGTAATGTCGTCCATTACTAGAAAAGAACTAAAACGACAATGCATGACACATCTAGAGGAGAAAAGATATGATGTAGAAATGAAGAAAAGCACAGTGATATTGCATCAATTAACTATTATCACATGTGAAATCCAACCATATTTGAAACTGGAAATGAAAGCATTTGATAGGTTTCTATTAATCCGTTTTAGAATGAACATTTTATATAGCTTAATTAGTAATCCAAAAATGAATGATTGGACTAAAGAATTTAAAAAAGTGTCCATGTGATGAATTGTCGACACAGTCGGATATGCATATCTCATTATTTTGTAAACTTTATACTGCCCAAAGGAAAAAAATGGATTATGCTCCTGTTGAGATTGATGTTTTAACTATCGCATTGGTATCAATTTAAAAAAAAAAAATTTCAGATCTCGTAAATCAATTTCCAACAACCTATGATATCAATTTGAAGCGTATATATGTATGATGTACTTTTTTATGAAATGTATTTATTTGAAATTTTTAAATTGTGCTTTTATGGATATTTATGCTCAATATCTGAGAGAAGAAATTGATACTGATTGCTACAGTGAAAGAGGGTCTTGCTGCTAGTGCTGTTTCAGAGTTTAGAGCAGTGCAGTAGTGTTGAAAGAGTTTAGTAGGTTTTGCTAGGGATGGTGTATCAGGGTTTAAGACAGTGCAGTGCTGTTCAGGCAGTGTAGGGGGTCACAGTGGGACTGAGAATGTAGAAATGAAAATTCACTGAAATGATTACTACATGCTACAGAGAGAGTTTCTATGGCATTTCTACAGTACATCCAGGATCTTTATTACATGTAGTGCTACAAAGTCCTATGCAGCATGTGTGTCAGGTCTCTTAATCCCCAAATAGTCTCCATGCTGTGTAATAAAGATCCTGGATGTGCTGTAGAAATGGCATTGCAACTCTCTCTGTAGCATGCAATAATCATGTCAGTGAATTGCAAGGGATATTTTGATTTGTCTAGAATCAGAATGTGAGTCAGTGTGTTTTTGGGCATATTGTGACAGAATCACTTGCTCGATGCATGTGTTTGCAGATATGAGAATACATGTACTCATGGACTGAGTCAGGCTTTAGGACATGCAGTGCTTTATACTCCTAGCCCTTACATGATACCATACACTGCCCAAGCACAACTGCATTGCTCTAAACTCAGAATTATCAGTCCCACCTTGAACCCCTACAGTGCCTGAACACCACTGCACTGTCCTAAACCCTGAAATAGCATCCCTAGCAAGACCTGCTAAACACTTTCAACAGTACTGTACTGCTGTAAACCCGGAAACATCATTTTCAGCAAATGCCCCTATAATGTTCAAACACCACTGCACTGTCCTAAACTCTGATCTCCTACACTGCCCGAACACTGCTGCTGTGCCTTAAAATTACTTATGGAGTGAACCAGACTTTACAACATATAGTGCTTCTAATTGCTATGTAGTATGCTAGTAGTGGTCTACAATTTAAAAACAAATTAACATTTTTTTTTCTTCATAACAGATTTTAATTATCTACAGAAAGAAAAAACAATATGCCGTCAAAGAGTGAGAAAAGAAAAAGATATAAACAGGCTTACTTTTCCAAGAAAAAAAGAAGTACAAGATTTATCTAAACAGCAATGTGTGGAAAAAACAAAGAAAGCTCCTGGTAAGTCAACAAAGGATTTTATAAGGAAAATAACACAAACTAAAAAAAGTGTGGAGAATCAGGAAAAAACAAATATCTGTAACTACAAAAAAAAACCAGACAGAAAAGAAAAATGATGGAAAAATATGTGGTAAACATAGTGTGTATAGTAATAGATGAAAAAATCAGTTTGTTGAGATTCGGAAGCGACTGTTTTATAACAGAGTTGTTTTAAATTTATTAAAGAATGTAAAAAATTGTAAAAGAAAAACAGCTTTTTATAAGAAAAAAAACATAGACACAATTGTTGAGAAAGCTTTTGAATAAAAAAAAAATGTGTTTCTTTTAGTAATCAGTAGGATTCGAACACTAGATAAGCCAATCAATGATATGAAGGCCAAAAGTAAGTGGAAAAGACTAATTAATAGAACACATTTTTGTAATGTTATTTCTGGAGAATGGAAACATAGTTCAAGTTGTGAGCCGTTTTTTAATGAAGAGAGTTACCTTCAGAGTAATGATTTGTTGCATGCAGTTGACACCAGTGGTCGAGCTTATGAGGTTAAGAATGGTTGTCTAATTGAAAAAGAGAACATTATCCCTAGAAATGCAGAAGAGGTGTTAGCTGATGAAGTTTTAGGGAGATGTCCTAAGGCTCCAGTGTACACTTGGAATTGTAGTAGTATTTATAGTGTACGACAGGATTCAATTAATTTTTTTTAGCACATTTTTACGTAAGTATAGTAAGAAAAGTGTACAACAAAAGATTAAGATGTTGCAAGAATTAGATCCTTGCAAAGTGAGAGAAAAAACTGGTTTGCAAGGTCATTCTCTGGCTTGTCTTTCTAAAAAAGTATGCCACAGTGTTTTTCACCATTTCAGGATGTTAGCAGTACATCATACTCAAATAAGAAAATTAGTGAGAATGTTGTATTATGCAAAAAGTCCAGCACTAATGTAAAGAAAGTTAAACAGTGCTCTTTTGCATGGATCTGTATTAGATGTAATCAACATTTGTGAAGAAATTGAGGTTAGTTACTTTTGTCCTGAAGAAGACAGTGCAGAAACAGATACATTAATAGAAGGAAATGTGGAAGAAATTATATAGAATTTTAGTTCAGAAAATTTTGAGCAAGAAATGACAAGGTTTAAGGTCATTTCAGGTGAAAGGCCAAACTTTTCTTGTATTTGTTGTAGACAAATTCATTATAAAAATCAGACCAGGTTAGTTGATCTATATTTAAAAAGTATCACTGCGCCACGGCCAACCCATGCCGCAGTGCAAGTGCTCCCTATGGAAAGTGTAACTGTGATTGATATTCCTGATTGGTTCATTGGATTTACTGTCAGTCCCCAGTAAAGTGCACCAGGAGTGCCAGGGCTTGTGAATGCCAATACTGCTAGTGGGCCTGCAGCGCTGGTTGCGCCACCCACAGAAGCAGCCTTTTAAAATGTGTCTAGGGTCTGCCATTGCAGAACCTGCGTGCAGTCTGGTACTGTCATGCTGGCTGGGCAAGTGCCCACACTTGCCAGCCTCCAAACCTTCCCTTAACTTCATATTAGTCACCCCTATGGTAGGCCCAAGGGCAGGGTGCATTGAAAGTGTTAGGCAGGACATGCTCTGATGTGTGTGGCATGTCCTAATAGTGAATTACTGCCAAATTCGTTTTTCACTATTGTAAGGCTACCTGTTCCCTTTAGGCCAGATGGGCTGCTGGAATTATTACACTCTATAATCCCAGCAGGCTCAGGGAACATGGTAGAAAATAAAGTTTAGTATGCCTGAACTCAGAATAATAAAATACTTCTTTTAGTAAAGTTTATTTTAATATCCTGTGTTTGCAAATGCTACTTTTAGAAAGTTAGCATTTGCTTGCCTAACCATTTCAGCCTGCCTCTGCTAGTATGTGTATCTGACTGTCTGGGATGTGTGAGTGACAGGGCTGGGGGATGACAGGTGGTGAATGCAAGGATTACACCTTAGTGGGAGGCAGGAGTGCCCCTGGACTCTTAATCAGGCTGTGCTCTGCCACCACAATGCTGGCTCCGCCCCCTGGGGAGCGACTGATGACTCAGCCTGCACCTGGCCCAGGAAGGGCGAAGCACTGTCATCAAGGTACTCCTGGCTGCCCCTGTCCACACAATGCTGGCTCCACCTCCTGTGGAGGGTCTGATGTGCCTGCCCCTCACACTGAAAGCAGAAGCCAGAAGTACACCCAACAAGTGCTCAGGGACTGAAAGAAGTTATGCAAAGGCCCCCCTGGCCTGGAAAGACAAAAGAAATGCTGTATAAAAGTAGGAGCCCTGTTCCTTGTAAATCAGAATCCTGTTTCCCACAAAGAACCTCTGCCCAACTAGAAGGAGAAGAAGACGCTGGAAGGACTGGCCTGCTGCTTGCCTTGCTGAGGAAGGAGAGGGAAAGACTTGCTGAAAAGACTTTACTGATTTGTGCTTGAAACTTTCTCCAAGGGCTTGTCTGAGCTTGCCCCCTGACCTGAGCCACAGGACCATCTGGCTCAACCTGCTTACTGCTCGTCTGCCGGTAACTACGAGGACTTCTGCCCCGCCGAAGCCGTGATCTTTGGTGACCCCTGCCCCTCCGTGAGGCCGTGACCCAACCGTGTTTCCCCGTTCCCGCCGAGGAAGAGCCATGCTCCGTCAAGCCGCTCTCCCCCCGCTGAGGGAAATTGACATGTCACCCCACCTACGGAGGCTCGCTGCCGTGACCTGTGTGGTGCCCCCCCAGCCCCTCCTTGAGGCCGTGATCGAACTGTGCTTCCCCCGTCCCCGCCGAGGGAGAGCCCCGCTCTGCCGATTCGCTCTCCCCCCGCTGAGGGAAGTCGCTGGATCATCGCCGGTGGAGGCCCGCTGGTGCACCCCCCACGCTCCCGCCTGTCCTCCTGACCGGACTCCACAGATCCAGAGAACGGACCGCCGAAGCCCGGACGCCTCGGGCGCCAGCCTCGCTCTAATCGAAAGCCGCTGGGTGCCTCACATCTGCCTTCGCGGATAAACCGCCACCGAGACATCTTCATCGGGCTCGGGGCCTGCCACGTTCTTATTTCCCCGCCTTCACCAAGGACCTCCGAGGTACTGTCAACCCAACTGCGGTACGAGCCGCCCTTCCTGCAAGGCTCGCACCGCTCTGTGTCCAGCTGCAGCTCCCCCTGAGAGCCCCGCAGTGTGTGCCTCGAGCCCCGGTACGAGCCGCCCTCTCCAACGAGATTCGCACCGCTCTGTGTCACCTGGGCCCCCGGTAGCTCTGTAGCCTGCGCTCCCTCGCGTGCGAGTCGCACCCAGCGGCCCGACTCGTACTCTCTGCCAGACCCGGCCGTGCCATACGCGGAAAGCGTGAGCTTGGGCAGGTCGGGCCCGTATTTCGAGCCGGAAGCGGACAGGAGCGCTAGGAAGCGCATAGACAAAGGAGAACTGTGTGAAGGTGCCAATAAGGGTGTATTTAGAGAACTGTGGCTTCTACAAAGAACTGAACGATATTTGAACTACAACAAAGAGAACTCTGCTTATTTTTCGATCTTGTGGCTAAGAAAAGCGTTACTTAAGGTCTTGTGATAAATACTTGCCTGCATATATATTTTTACATAAAGAAGACATATTTTTATATAACCACAGCCTGGTGTCCATTTGTGGGGGGATTGGTGTATTTACTGTATGTGTGGTTACAAATGCTTAACTCAGAAACGCCTGAAGAATAGCCTTGGCTGCTCATGCCACGCACCTAGAGGGTGAGCAAGGGTAATTCTAAGGGGTCATCCTTTGCCCTGACTTAGAGGAGAGGGTCCCTGCTTGTCACAAGTGCATACTTGCGCCAATCAGAGACCCCCAATTCTAACAGGTGACTATTCATAAATCTCAAGGTTTGAGTGTAGATTGTGCTTTGGTGAATATTGGAAGTACTGTGTTTGAAGAGGGTATGGCATATGTTGCTTTATCTCGAGTCAGAACTTTATCTGGATTATACCTGATTGATTTTGATGACACAAAGATTAGTGCAGATGTAAATTGTGTAAAAGAGTATAATAGGTTAAGCAGAGAACATGCTCCCAATTTACCTCAATATCCAGTATTTGAAAAGCGTGTGGTAAGTCGAAAAAGAAGATATGAGAAAAATTGTAGCGAGGTTGCAGAGAAAAGAAAAAAACTAGATGAATCAGTGATAGTAACCAAAAAGAAAAAGGATTTTATTGAAGAGCTTATTGATTTTCATTTTGAAAACAGTTCTGGTGTCAACTGCTATGCTAATGTAGTGGTTAATGTTGTTTTTTTTTCTTGAAACTTTACTACAACAAATTGTTGAAAATTGGGACAAAATATTTTGTTGTTTGTTGAATTCTGTTTTTGAGAAAAGTAGTAGGGATAAAACTAAAATAGAAAGTGTTTCTGATATTCGAAATGTTTTAGACATATGTTCTGGTTTAAATCAATTTTCACAGAATATTCAGCAAGAGTGTCAGGAATTTCTAATGTATATGCTTGTTGTGTTGCAAGATGAAGGTATAGATATTGAAAATCTTTTTGGCCTTTCTTATAAATGGCAACATGACTGGGACAATTGTTCGTTCTCAAGTAGTACTGAAATAGACACTGAAAGATTTATACATTTGACTTTACCAGACTGCAAATCAGTGTCTTTTAATAATCTAGTTAGAGAAGCATATCAAAACATGGTCTGTACCCAATGTAACTCACAAATGTTATCTACATTATTTATACAAAAATATGGACAGTATATCATTTTAATGCTGCAACGATGCAGACCTGATGGAAGAAAACTGACAACTTTAATAAAAAGAATTGTGGCTTCTCAACTATTAATATCAGGAAAAACTTTTGTAACTGTAGCAATTATTTTCCATGATGGTCCTTCTACAACATCAGGACATTACACAGCTTATTTAAAATGTACAAAACGCCGGACTCATTGTAATGATACTCAATTGAGTTTTAGACAATGTTTGGCTTATGACTTACCAAATTCTTACCTAGTGTTTTTACAACCCAAATTTTAGGGAAAATAATTGGCCTGGGAAAATTACTGCTGTTAAGAAAGGGTAGTCTGGTGTTGAAAAGTACTTTGTGAGTGAGGATGATAAGGTTAAAAAAATTCTTGTAGTTGACGTAGAGGTAGTGTAAGTGTATCAGATAGTGGGTGATGTGGCTATCACAGGAGATGTTGATCATCAGTGAGGCAGAGGTGTTTTAGATTTGTTGTAGTTGTTGGAGATGTTGGTGACATTTTTTATTCCCTTGTAGAGGTTTCTTTTAAAGGTATACAGCTCCTTGGTAAGATAAAAGATGAGCAGAGTGCCATCAGCATACCAGATGATGTTGAGATTCTGATAGCATGCTAGTTGTTTAAGGTTCTATGTACATGATAAATAGCATCGGGTGGAGGTATAACCATTGTTAGATGGTACAAAAGATGTTGGTGCTTTTGATTCAGAAGGTTGGGAAACGGACGCTTAAGAGTACTATTAAGTATCTTCCAAACTAAGGATTTCACACATACTATTTGGCCATGAGGAATGGTATTTGAAACAAAAAATGACTACTTCGGGTAAATGTTGTTAGCATATGTTTGTACATTACTTTATTTAGAGTGTATAAAAAAGAAGTAATAATGTTTTGTTACTCTGTGATTGTTGGAAATATCCCATACTTACGTAAAAAATTGCTGTTCGAAAAAGACATTTAAGATATGTTTTTTTCTAATTGTTACATTCTTAATGAAAATGTTGAATGGGTTTTTTAAAGACAATCTTATTGATTGTCTTTTTTTTTCCCGCTGTTATATGATGAGTACTATTGAACTCACTGTTTTCAGTGAAATTCAATATATTCTGAGAACAGCAAAATAAAATACATAACATATTGTACAAATTATTTTGTATTGTGAAATATATATTATAACTCAATGTTTTCTTCTCTTCCACAGATATTATATTTATAAAAATATATTATTAACTTTTCATTACTTATAAGGTGAGTATGACAAACAAAAAATACTTTCTCATAACTCTCTTACTTCTCTTTCCCTTTTTCACTTTCTTTACTCTGTCTCTTACTCCACTTCCTTTGCTCATCTTACTCTCCTTCCCTCACTATCTTTTCTCCCCTTAATTCACCTTTACACTACTTCTATCACCATCAGTGCCCTTCCCTCACCGTCACGTACCTTCTCCTGCTCCCTCTTTCCTCTCTGTGACCCTCACTTCTCTTTTCTTTCTTCCTCCATCACTACCCTTCTTTTGCTCTATCCCTCACTCTTTTCTCTCTCCCCCCTCACTCTCTTTCCTTCACACCATCCCTCACTCACTTTCAGTCACTCCCCTTCTCTTATTCCCTCACTTCCTTTTGCTCACTCCTCTTCCTTTATTCCCTCCCTCACTCCCCTTTCCTCTATCCGTCTCTAAGTCTCTTCCTCTGTCTCAGTCACTATAACTGCCTCACTCCCTCACAGTCCCTCACTCTCCCTCTCTTTCTCTCTCTATCTGTCTCCCTCTCTCTCCACCAATCGTCCTTTTCTTTTCTCTCTCTTTCCATAAATTCTTCTCTCTCACTCACTACATTTTCCTCTTTCTTAATATGCTTCTTTTTCCCTCACTGTCACTACCCATCACTCAATCTCACTCCTCTTCTCCTACTTCATATTCTCCTCTCTGTGCATCACTCCCATTCCCTTTCACCTGCTCCCATTCCCTCACTCCCCCTCACTCTCTTTCCCTCACTCCATCCGTCAGTCCCCTTCCCTTACTCCCCTTTCCTCATTCACTTTTGCTAACTCCCATTCCTTTAGTACCCCACTTCCCTTCACTCCATTTCTCTCTCCCTTTCTCCCTCTGTCTCACTCAGTCTAACCGCCTCACTCCCTCTAAGTCACTCGCTCTCCCTCCCTCTCTTTCTCTCTATCTCTCTCTCTCTCTCTCTCTCTCTCTCTCTCTCTCTCTCTCTCTCTCTCTCTCTCTCTCTCTCTCTCTCCCTCACACTACCTGTCTTTCTCTTTCTGTTTCCTTCACTCCTACTTTATCCCTCAGTCCCCTTTCTTCTCTCTTAATCTCCTTCCTTCTCTCTCATTTCCCTTTCGTCACCCTCATACCCCTTCTCTCACTGTTACTGCCTTTCACTCACCCTCAGTACTTTTCCCTCACTCACCTTCTCTCACTCCCCTTCCTTCACTCCTCTTTCCTCACCCCCTCACTCCATCTCACTTACTCCCTTTCGTTTATTCCTTCCCTCACTTTTTTTCATCCATGTTTTTCTCCCTGTCTCCCTCTGTGTCACTCACTCTACCTGCCTCACTCCTTCTCAGTTCCTTGCTCTCCCTCTCTCTGACTCTATCCCTCTCTCTTTCCCTTACCCTTAAACTCCTTTCCTCTCTCTTTCTATCACTCCTCCTCTCTTCCTCACTCACTTTCCCTCTCTCTTAATGTTCTTCCTTCTCCCTCATTCATCTTCCCTCACCCTCATACTCCTTCCCTAACTGTCACTGCCCTTGTTTCAGTCACTCTTTGACTCCCTTTTCCTCACCCACCATACTACCTTTTCCTCACTCATTTCCTCAGTCCCTTCCTCCCCTTCCTTTAGTCATTTCAGTCATTCATTTATACACTACACATTCATTCAAAAAAAGTATGACACAGTATATAAGAGATATAGCTCTTCTTTGAGAAGTGAAGTTAGTTCTTATAAGAACTGTTTTTTTTTGTTTTAAATTTATTTTTGTTTTTTGAACAATTTAATATTTTTGGGGTTTTTTTCCGTAACAAAATAAAAAAAACAGGTAAACAAAAACTGCTCAAACGGGAACAGGAACAAAAATAATAAAAGAAAAAAAATAACTACGGGGGCATCTGTGCTGCTTGATCTTTGCCTCAATTAAGTCTATGCTTTGTTCGCCATAGCATAATATATCGTTGCAGTAGTTGCAGCATGTGTGTACTTTAGCAAAATCCGGCCGGATATCTAAAGCTCTTGTAGAAGGTGATGCTCCCGCAGAAGAGGTACTGGGGACAGCTGCTGGAGGATTGGCTGCAAGGGCTTCAGTTGATGCCCGAGCAAAGTTATTTGGATGCACATTTTTTACATGCCGAATCATTGTGTGAATGCTAAAAGAATAATGCTTCTTAGGATCACCTCTTGATAATACACTTCCACAGATTTTGCATGTTACTTTGGGGGCATTTACTGTTTTTTGCCCTTCTGGAAATGAAAAGAATTTCCAAATAAAAGAGTCTTTGGTCTTCTTCACCTTAGGGTTCTTGAGTACAAACTCCACATCACTATCTGAAGAATCCTGTGGCTTCTGCTGTTCTGCCATGTTGAATTCTTCAAGAAAAGACTGAAGAACCTTCTCCAAAGAAAGTAAAACAGATTATGAGGGAAGTGGGTGAGGTTTTAAAGATTTGGAAAAGAAACTACTATGAACCAATCAAAGTGTTGTTTTCAAGTCACATGACTTTGTTTTCAAGTCACAAGACTTTACGTGCGCGCACGGGTGCACGCACGGGCGATCGCACGTTGCGCGACCGTCGCATATGAATTTACGTTTTACCCGATTTTCGTAAATGCTTTTAAAAACGTGAAAAAGAAGCAGAGAAGAGACTCCCTGACCCCTAGCTCTTCTCATGGGGTCCCTGAAGGACCCCGAAAGACAAAAAAAAAAGTTAAAAAAATAAATAAAATCGCGAGATGCACGCACGTTGCACGCACCCTCGAGGCAGAAGTGAGTCAAAAACAATAGTGGAGAACGTGAAAAGAGGGCAGGGTAGAGACTTCCTGACCCCCTAGGCCTTCTCAGGGGGTCCCTGAAGGACCCCAAAAATATTATTTTTATAAAAAATAATCACGAGGTACGCACACATTGCAGGCACCCTCGAGGCAGAAGTGAATCAAAAACAAAAGTGGAGAATGTGTAAAGGAGGAAGGGAGAGAGACTCCCTGACCCCCTAGGCCTTCTCAGGGGGTCCCTGAAGGACCCCGAAGGGCAAAAAAAACATTTTTTTTAAAACAAAAAAAATCACGAGGTGCGCTCAGGTTGCGCGCATGTCAGAACCGCCCCCCCCAAAAAAATACAGTTAAATAACAAGTTTGAGTGTTTAGATGTTGGTTAGCTCTAAAAAGAGCCGCTGTGTTCATTGAGTATGTATATATATATAAAATGTATATATATTTATATTCACTTAAAAAAACATAGGTTTCACACACGTTATAGTTAGGAATTAGCATTTAAAAAACCTTAGAAATTCACTGAAAAAAAACATAGGTTTCACACACGTTATAGTTAGGAATTAGCATTTAAAAAACCTTGCAAATTCACTGAAAAAACCATAGGTTTCACACACATTATAGTTAGGAATTAGCATTTAAAAAACCTTTAAAATTTACTGAAAAAACCATAGGTTTCACACACGTTATAGTTAGGAATTAGCATTTAAAAAACCTTGCAAATTCACTGAAAAACCATAGGTTTCACACATGTTATAGTTAGCTGGAGATTTCACTCATACAAAACCTTTGAAATTCCCCCGTTATAGTTAGTTCAGCTAACTATAACTCGCGAGACCACAATGCACTGCTGATGACGTCACATATTACATCACTCATGACATGGTCAGTGACATCACTCATGACATCACTGATGAAATCTCAAATGACATCTCAAGGTGGTACAGAGTGGTGATGCTTACTTTCCCTGAGGTAATTGAGGTGAGAGAGCAGGACTTCAGTGTTGTAAAGAGATGTGGTCTGCAGCAAATCCTCCTTGTCCAGTTTACAGAGTTCTTTGCCATCCATGTTCTGGAAAAGGGAGGGATCGATTTCCATTAGTCCGTATTCCTTGATAGCCCACTCCAACCACTGGTGCACGTGTTCTTGGCTCCATAAGGTAGGATCTGACAGAAGAAATCTTAAGTTAGTGTTTGTGTGGAACCATGTCATGACACTGTACCACCTGTTATCCTCCAAGCCATGACACTGTACCACCTGCTACCCTTCAACTCACCTCCCTCTAAGCCTGATCAGTGTGTGGCACATTCAGTATTACTGCAGATGTAGATGATTAAACAATATGTTGTACAAGTCCAGGAGTACTATGAGTGAGTAAATAAGTTATGAAGTCCCTTGGACAGTAAATTAACAGCAATTTACAAGGGGTATGTTTACGGTATGACTTCCAAGTTACGATTCCATATCAGATGTGTCAATGGTTTTGACCGCAATTCCATTTGCAAACCATTGAAAAGTTACCAGCATCACAACGGAAGTGGTGACTCACTCAAATAAGACAAGCAGGCCCATTTTGGAAAGGGTCGCATTAGGCCTTCTTCCCTTTCTGAATGTTAAAAACGAAAGTTCGTTGGAGAGTAGGCAGTGGTCCATGGGACGGCTATAAACCTTCAAACAAACTTTATTAAAAAAGTATCCTTTTCTTTCTAAACACAGCTTCATTTTCATTAAGGAAACATGCTGATTAAAAAATAAGTTTACTTAACGGCAATCACAGACATGGTGGTCTGTTGAATGTAGCAGCTCCCATTACTGTTTTCCGCAATCTATGTGTCCTGCGTCATTAATATTCGTGAGGTAGGTCAGATTATCACTTTTTCTGAATGGTCATTTTGTGAACCAACCAACTAGCAGGGCTACGGAGTTATGCGACTGGGGAGGACACTTTTTGTGATGGTATTACTTTATGGTTTTGTAATTTTCGTTACACATATTGCCACTATCTGGGCTAAGGTTTCATCTCATTAGTACCAGCATAACACACACACACAGGAATAAGCAACAGAAAGATACCAGTCAAACTTAGTAAATAACCTTCCACTGCACTGCAAGATGCATTGCAGAGTATTTAGTAACTTTTGAGTCTTTCGTCCGTATGAACTAGAAACAAGCATTAATGTGGTAAAATCTGCAGCACATAATTTATTCTGTGGCAAATGGTGCAAATCCATAAATGTGTAGAAAACACCACGCCGGACAGGTGCATAATCGCAGTGGCATTGCCTTTTAGTACACAGGTTCTCAAAATAAGAATCGATTTGCAAAAAGTTGAAGCACAATTTGCGACAGATTCTTTGTACATCTTGCCCTATCATCATTAATTTGTGCAACACTACTTTCATTGTCAAAGTTTTCAAAGGTGACATTTTTCGAAACACCACTAAGCAGCAAATGTTTTAGATATTTAGACTGCCTACTTTTGAAATTCCTACTAGTAAAATTATGTTTTGTGATAAAGGGCTTTTGCTGTAAAATACTTTTTGGAGATAAACACTTTTGTTTATAGTGGGTATCAGCATGAACTTTTTTCTCTAAAATCTATTCTGCAGGATGTGTGTGTGTGCTGGGTGGGGGCAGATTCAGTAGTACTCTGACCTGGATATAAAGTGGCATTCCTTTGAATACATTTTTAATTGCTCTGAAAATGCCTTTTCTAACCACCAACCTTGGACCGCTGGTCAACATGACTCATTTCTGCTGCTAAGTTGAAATTGCCTCATAAACAAGAGGAGAATAAGATTCCGTCTGTTGGAATTGCAATGACAAAATAGGTGACCTAGAACACTTATTAGTCCAGTGCAAATGTGTGATACCATTCTGGGATAAGTTCTTCAAATTCATATCTAAACTCTTCTCATATTCTCCTAGTAGGGATCTATCAACACTAGCATTCGTTTTCCTCAAAGCTGAGTCACTCAATGAAAATGATAGGGCGCTCCTAGACCTACTCCTAATAGCAGCGGTCAAGTTTATTCTCAGCAATTGGAAAGACACACGCAAAGCTTCTTTCAATTGTTGGCTAAACTGGGTCACCAACCTAAGAGGGGCTGATAATGTAACTCTCCAGAACTCACCATGGGAATCTTCTACCAGACATATGTGGGACGCTCTTGATCTCTCCTTTAGCTCACACAAACCGCCATGAACTTCACCAATTGTAGTAACCACCCCCTCACATGATCTACTTACACCATTGTTTGCTTCTCCTGTGCCAGTGCCCTAGTGCCACTAGTTGAGGCATATTCCTAAGGTCTGTACTTTATGCCAGAGCTCTCCCTGATGACCATTGGATACCGCTCATGACAGCAATAACGAATTTAGTTGCCTCTGGGCAATACACTGATACTACACGTGTTTAATCTATGATGTTCCGCCATATCATTCTGTTTACCTGTGATTTCAGCTGGCCATGTAATTATTGTTTTATTCTCAATGTTTATTTTTGTATGTCTATTTCGTATGTCCCTCATTTGCAGTATTGTATGCATGATTTTATTTGGAAACAACCAATAAAAACTTTTGAATTAAAAAAAAGAAGAGAATACAGGATCGCATTTGCTAATTCTTTTTAGTTATATTCAATTTAGAGAAGCAAGAATCGGTCATATTTAGCAGACCAGACAGCAATACTGTACCAAATCTGTAGCATAGGAATCTCAAATGCCACTCTGAGGAAATCATCTGCCCTCTTCCCCTCAATGGCAACACCTACTACCCACAATACACCATAACTCCAACTGGTGAGACGCTGGTGTCTGAAGAAAGACTGCTCCGGTCCACAAGGTGCCTTCATTATTCCTTCTGCTTTGTCCCCTTCGTTCACCTCCCCGATACATCCTTTCTATCTCTTCTGTAACCCCTCTGTACTATGAGGTATATACATGGTGATGTAAGTACTTGACAAAGAATGAACATAGCACAACATGGCAAAACATGATGGGAAATGACACTGTTAAATAAAAATTCAGTACTATTTACTTAGCCCTGGGGTAACTGATCGTGACCCCACTAGTGGATGTGAACTCAGTATGATAAGAAGGTTATCAATATGAAGGACTATTTAATCTTTGCACTCAAGTCAAAAGGTATGAAGTTCTGTAAATGGTGCTTAACAAGAATCTTCCGTTAAGTTGCAGAGTTACAAGTCCGAGAAGCATTCCCTTCAGGATGCAGTGATCCTCATCCACTAAGATTTGCATGCTACATTATCGCCTCATCCTACTCCACATTGGGTGGGGTTTTCAATACCGAACAGGCTTCATGTGGATCTTTTTTGGGAGATCTTTTTTGGTATGAAAATCAAGGGACCTCAAGGTTGAAGTGCCTTGAGACTTGTATTTTTTGGTTTTTAGAGCATCAGTGGATATCTTTAGTCTTTCTCTTGAGAAAGGCAATGGCAGTGAGAGAGGTACTATATAGCTGCATGACAAACTATGATGGGCGCTATCTCATTTCACACAACAAATGGCAGTCTGTAACTTTCAGGTCCCCGGCAAGATCAGAGCTGTGGAAAAACTAATGAGAAGGAGGGAACATACTATTTGACGTTGAGATGAATTGGTAGAGAATTTATCCAAAATAACAGAACACGGATTGATATAGACTTGGTTCTAAGGTTTCTTTAACATTTTTGAGTCAGTGGGTGCAAAAGATATTGCAATAATGTACTTTTCTATTTTTTTATGTGTGTTTATTAAATTTTAAACCTCAACATCATGAGACTCATATTAGCATCATATACATTACATTTGTGCATTGCAGTTAAGTACTTTACAACAAAAAGAATATCAAGAATACAGCATCATTTGTACATTACAATTGTGCCTTTATCGACCTCTCACTCCTAGGATTTACATCAAGCCATGTTACCACTCGTCTGAACTCAGTGACCGAAAATTGAGACACTAGTACCCCCACACCGGCTGCACACATTACCACCCAGACAGTGCGTCTACTCTCTCCTCATTTACAATGTCACTCCCCTCGTCAGCCTTGCCCTCCACATAGGTTTTATACAGTGCCCAGAAATGTTTTGGTCTGTTTCGTGGTGGAAGCAAATCACTGTATACTTCAGTTTCCGTACTGCAATAAAGCATATCCCTTGACCATTGTGCATGTGTGGGAGGAGGTCCTCGCATCCAGCATATTGCTACACACCACTTTGCTAACAACAGACCTGTATCAATTAATCTCTGTGCTCCCTTTGGTATAGCCTTAGAGTTTCCCAGTGAGGCGAGCGCCGGCTCAGTATTAATGACAAGTTTGCCACTCGATTTAGTTCAGTAAAAACCAGCCCCCAAAATAGTGCTTTTCCCGGGCAGGTCCAGGCCAAATGAAGAAAATCAGCGCCCTGTGCATTGTACCTATCACAGGCCGACTCCACTCAGAGCTCGTATCTATGCAATTGTTCCGGGGTGTAATGTATCCTGTTAAGGTATTTGAAGTGTATTAATCTATGCCTCCCATTCAAGGATATACGTTTTGTGCTGAGGCAACAGTATGTCCACATCTCGTCCGTGATGTCTCCCTGAAGATCATGCTGCCAGACCATCCTCACCTCATTGTAGTCTCCACTCCTAGTAGACATCGAGATATGGTAAACCCTGGATACTATTTTAGTAAGGAACTTTTTAGTGAGAAGGTTGGACAGGGCTTTCAGTTCAGGCGGCTATGACATGTCCTCACCCAGCAGGTCATTGAGTGCGTGGCTGACTCTATGAAATTGGAATCCTGTAAGTAGTGTTGAGGTCTCATCCTCTGTGCTCAAATACCCCCAGCTTTTTGCCACCCCATCTGAAAAAAGGTCTCCTATTGTGTGTATCCCAAGTGTACTCAGTGATGTAACAACCCCTTTATCTGCACATGGCGAAGACCATCGACACCAGTCAAGTCACCCGGGAATATAGGATGACACCTGCCTGAAGTTGTAATAGATAGTGCCGGGTATATACGACTGTATTGAGAGAGTCCATGAACCCTGTACGTCTATCAGGGGGCCTAAACAGCAGAGCAGCGAGCGGGGTGGGGTCGGCCACAATAGATTCCATACGAATATACGGTATTTCAAGTGGTCCATGAACCCAATGGTATGTATGTGCGCTCTGAACAGCTCTGTGATATATATCTAAGTTAGGGGCACCAAGTCCCCCCATAGAGTACGGGAGAGTAAGGATCCACCAGCTAACTCGAGCTTACCGGCCCATGCCAGATGGATCATCAGAGATTGAAGTCGTTGGAAGAAAACCTTCGGCAGCACCATAGGGATGTGAAAAGGAATAGGAACCGAGGCAGAATAACCATCTTCATAATGGACATCTTGCTCATCAAGGACAGTGTTAAGCAAATCCACCTCTCTATATCTTCTTCAAGCTTATTATCTGCTACTCCATAGTTCTCCCGGAACACCACTTCCGAGTCTGTGTGCAATTTAATACCAAGATATCTCACATCTTCCGTAGACCACCTCAACGGGCATTCTGGCTCATAGACCAAAAGTGATGAAGTTAGAGGAAATATATTGGACTTGTTCCAATTGACCCGCAAGCCTGACAGGGCACCAAAGTGCACCACTTCTCGTAGTATTGGGGAGAGGTTATCTTCAGGTTGACGGACGTACAGCAAAGTGTCATCTGCGTAGGTAGAGACAATTAGTGCGTATCCCGGGAATCTTATGCTTCTATGGCTATGATATTCCCGTAGCGCACAGGCTAGGGCTTCAGCCACTAGGGCATATAGTATAGGGGACAGAGGGTAGCCCTGTCAAGTACCTCTGGAGATACGAATAGGGTCTGTAACCAGGTTACCTATTTTTAAGCGGGCTACGGGAGAGTTGTACAGCACCCCAAGTAATTGAATAAAGATCGGCCCCACCCCCATCAGGAGGAGAACGTGCCGTAAGAAAGACCACTCAAAGGAGTCAAATGCCTTCTCCATATCTAAAAATACCGCAATAGCAGGGGTCTCCGGTCTAGTATGTGATAATACAGCAAACACCGTTCAGAGATTATACATCAGATTTCGGCCCGGAACAAAGCCAGCTTGTTCTGGCGCCACCAGAGTGGGCACCAGTGGGATCAGGCGATTCGCAAATATTTTAGTGAAAATTTTCGTGTCCACATTAAGTAGGGACAGGGGTCTATACAAAGCACAATCGTCCGGAGGTTTACCCCTTGAGGATTGCAACAATAATAGCTTCTCTGGATGGCGGCATCATCCCGATAACGTACATATCCTCAAACAACGTAGTCAAGTGTGGTAGTAGTAGGTCTAAGAACGCCTTATAGAAGGCTACCATCAGGCCATCCCCTCCTGGTGCACTCCCCACTCTCTTACTTGATATAGCAAGCAATATCTTCTTCCGCTCAATGGGTCGCATTAAAAATTCCTGATGAGTATTAGTGAGCCGTGCTCTCCATGCCATTGGAATCAAGCTATCCTGGCTGAAGAGGGGTGAAATCCCGAAACCGGTCCTAGGATGCTTGTTTCCAGACCAGGGAGGACCTGGCCCGGCAGTTCGGGCTGGACTGTTCCCAATGGGACCAGGGTCAAGACTAATTTGCATATGGCTGGGTCCAAACTAGAATGGCGAGCAAAAATACGATGGATTTTGGCCCGGATCTCTGTACTGGGGTGAATGTATGACATTGTTCTACATTCTGTCCATCAACATCATGAGACTCATATTAGCATCATATACATTACATTTGTGCATTGCAGTTAAGTACTTTACAACAAAAAGAATATCAAGAATACAGCATCATTTGTACATTACAATTGTGCCTTTATCGACCTCTCACTCCTAGGATTTACATCAAGCCATGTTACCACTCGTCTGAACTCAGTGACCGAAAATTGAGACACTAGTACCCCCACACCGGCTGCACACATTACCACCCAGACAGTGCGTCTACTCTCTCCTCATTTACAATGTCACTCCCCTCGTCAGCCTTGCCCTCCACATAGGTTTTATACAGTGCCCAGAAATGTTTTGGTCTGTTTCGTGGTGGAAGCAAATCACTGTATACTTCAGTTTCCGTACTGCAATAAAGCATATCCCTTGACCATTGTGCAAGTGTGGGAGGAGGTCCTCGCATCCAGCATATTGCTACACACCACTTTGCTAACAACAGACCTGTATCAATTAATCTCTGTGCTCCCTTTGGTATAGCCTTAGAGTTTCCCAGTGAGGCGAGCGCCGGCTCAGGTATTAATGACAAGTTTACCACTCGATTTAGTTCAGTAAAAACCAGCCCCCAAAATAGTGCTTTTCCCGGGCAGGTCCAGGCCAAATGAAGAAAATCAGCGCCCTGTGCATTGTACCTATCACAGGCCGACTCCACTCAGAGCTCGTATCTATGCAATTGTTCCGGGGTGTAATGTATCCTGTTAAGGTATTTGAAGTGTATTAATCTATGCCTCCCATTCAAGGATATACGTTTTGTGCTGAGGCAACAGTATGTCCACATCTCGTCCGTGAGGTCTCCCTGAAGATCATGCTGCCAGACCATCCTCACCTCATTGTAGTCTCCACTCCTAGTAGACATCGAGATATGGTAAACCCTGGATACTATTTTAGTAAGGAACTTTTTAGTGAGAAGGTTGGACAGGGCTTTCAGTTCAGGCGGCTATGACATGTCCTCACCCAGCAGGTCATTGAGTGCGTGGCTGACTCTATGAAATTGGAATCCTGTAAGTAGTGTTGAGGTCTCATCCTCTGTGCTCAAATACCCCCAGCTTTTTGCCACCCCATCTGAAAAAAGGTCTCCTATTGTGTGTATCCCAAGTGTACTCAGTGATGTAACAACCCCTTTATCTGCACATGGCGAAGACCATCGACACCAGTCAAGTCACCCGGGAATATAGGATGACACCTGCCTGAAGTTGTAATAGATAGTGCCGGGCATATACGACTGTATTGAGAGAGTCCATGAACCCTGTACGTCTATCAGGGGGCCTAAACAGCAGAGCAGCGAGCTGGGTGGGGTCGGCCACAATAGATTCCATACGAATATACGGTATTTCAAGTGGTCCATGAACCCAATGGTATGTATGTGCGCTCTGAACAGCTCTGTGATATATATCTAAGTTAGGGGCACCAAGTCCCCCCATAGAGTACGGGAGAGTAAGGATCCACCAGCTAACTCGAGCTTACCGGCCCATGCCAGATGGATCATCAGAGATTGAAGTCGTTGGAAGAAAACCTTCGGCAGCACCATAGGGATGTGAAAAGGAATAGGAACCGAGGCAGAATAACCATCTTCATAATGGACATCTTGCTCATCAAGGACAGTGTTAAGCAAATCCACCTCTCTATATCTTCTTCAAGCTTATTATCTGCTACTCCATAGTTCTCCCGGAACACCACTTCCGAGTCTGTGTGCAATTTAATACCAAGATATCTCACATCTTCCGTAGACCACCTCAACGGGCATTCTGGCTCATAGACCAAAAGTGATGAAGTTAGAGGAAATATATTGGACTTGTTCCAATTGACCCGCAAGCCTGACAGGGCACCAAAGTGCACCACTTCTTGTAGTATTGGGGAGAGGTTATCTTCAGGTTGACGGACGTACAGCAAAGTGTCATCTGCGTAGGTAGAGACAATTAGTGCGTATCCCGGGAATCTTATGCTTCTATGGCTATGATATTCCCGTAGCGCACAGGCTAGGGCTTCAGCCACTAGGGCATATAGTATAGGGGACAGAGGGTAGCCCTGTCAAGTACCTCTGGAGATACGAATAGGGTCTGTAACCAGGTTACCTATTTTTAAGCGGGCTACGGGAGAGTTGTACAGCACCCCAAGTAATTGAATAAAGATCGGCCCCACCCCCATCAGGAGGAGAACGTGCCGTAAGAAAGACCACTCAAAGGAGTCAAATGCCTTCTCCATATCTAAAAATACCGCAATAGCAGGGGTCTCCGGTCTAGTATGTGATAATACAGCAAACACCGTTCAGAGATTATACATCAGATTTCGGCCCGGAACAAAGCCAGCTTGTTCTGGCGCCACCAGAGTGGGCACCAGTGGGATCAGGCGATTCGCAAATATTTTAGTGAAAATTTTCATGTCCACATTAAGTAGGGACAGGGGTCTATACAAAGCACAATCGTCCGGAGGTTTACCCCTTGAGGATTGCAACAATAATAGCTTCTCTGGATGGCGGCATCATCCCGATAACGTACATATCCTCAAACAACGTAGTCAAGTGTGGTAGTAGTAGGTCTAAGAACGCCTTATAGAAGGCTACCATCAGGCCATCCCCTCCTGGTGCACTCCCCACTCTCTTACTTGATATAGCAAGCAATATCTTCTTCCGCTCAATGGGTCGCATTAAAAATTCCTGATGAGTATTAGTGAGCCGTGCTCTCCATGCCATTGGAATCAAGCTATCCTGGCTGAAGAGGGGTGAAATCCCGAAACCGGTCCTAGGATGCTTGTTTCCAGACCAGGGAGGACCTGGCCCGGCAGTTCGGGCTGGACTGTTCCCAATGGGACCAGGGTCAAGACTAATTTGCATATGGCTGGGTCCAAACTAGAATGGCGAGCAAAAATACGATGGATTTTGGCCCAGATCTCTGTACTGGGGTGAATGTATGACATTGTTCTACATTCTGTCCATCAATAGTTCTTTTTGCATTTGTCACCCTGAGTGGGACAGGTATGCTCAGACGTGAGTACCCTGCTCTCCATGCCACTGGAATCAAACTATCCTGGCTGAAGAGGGGTGAAACCCCGAAACCGGTCCTAGAATGCTTGTTTCCAGAGCAGGGAGGACCTGGCCCGGCAGTTCGGGCTGGACTGTTCCCAATGGGACCAGGGTCAAGAGTGATTTGCATAAGGCTGGGTCCAAACTAGAATGGCGAGCAAAAATACGATGGATTTATGCCCAGATCTCTGTACTGGGGTGAATGTATGACATAGTTCTGCATTCTGTCCATCAATAGTTCCTTTTGCATTTGTCCCCCCGAGTGGGACGGGTATGCTCCGACGTGAGTCCCGTGCTCTCCATGCCACTGGAATCAAGCTATCCTGGCTGAAGAGGGGTGAAACCCCGAAACCGGAACTAGGATGCTTGTTTCCAGTCCAGGGAGGACCTGGCCTGGCAGTTCAGGCTGGACTGTTCCCAATGGGCGCAGGGTTAAGACTGATTTGCATATGGCTGGGTCCAAACTGGAATGGCATGGTGAGCAAAAAAACAATGGATTTAGGCCCAGATCTCTGCACTGGGGTGAATGTATGACATTGTTTTGCATTCTGTCCATCAGTAGTTCTTTTTGCATTTGTCACACCGAGTGGGACGGGTATACTCAGACGTGAGTCCCATGCTCTCCATGGCACTGGAATCAAGCTATTCTGGCTGATGAGAAGTGAAACCCTGAAACCGGTCCTAGGATGCTTGTTTCCAGTCCAGGGAGGACCTGGCCTGGCAGTTCGGGCTGGTCTGTTCCTAATGGGACCAGGGCCAAGACTAATTTGCATATGGCTGGGTCCAAACTAGCATGGCGAGCAAAAATACGATGGATTTAGGCCCAGATCTCTGTACAGGGGTGAAACTATGACATTGTTCTGCATTCTGTCCATCAATAGTTCTTTTTGCATTTGTCAGCCCGAGTGGGACAGGTATGCTCAGACATGAGTCCCGTGCTCTCCATGCCACTGGAATCAAGCTATCCTGGCTGAAGAGGGGTGAAACCCCGAAACCAGTCCTAGGCACTGCAAATTAATTAAATAAAGAACGTGGCCGCCTAAGTGTGTTGTGAATCTATCTAGGACCCTAATTAGATATCCCCGATTCATGCCCTTATGTGGTTATAACAAAACATACCCTTATAAAGGCATAAGAATCTTGTCCATATTTAGCCATAGCCAATGCAGTCCAAATACGGCAAGGCTACTCCCATAGACTCCTAGAAAGTACAACGCGTTCTTTAAACAAACCAAGCCTCCAGCAGCCCGGGAATTCCCCCTGCTTTTGTTTTGATTTGCACAAGAACTCCTGGAGTCCAGAAAGAACTGTTAGTTCTTAGTGACGTCTTATGTCCAACCTTACGTCAAACTCGGCACCTTTCAGGTATAAATATACCAGCACTTGCCCTAAGCAAACACACGGTGGTTTGGAGCAGAGCGGCTATCTACTTGCCCGACGCCCAGCTGATGCGAGTGCTGAAGGAAGCCAAACCTCCCATTTGACGCACTGAGAGAGACGCTGTCTTTTCCCCTGCCGAGAAATCCAGCTCCGGTGTTTCCAGTCAGCCTTGCGGGTTGCTGGGAGATCGAGTCCTGAGAGAGAGATACAAGACCTCCTTCCTTCTAGAATCAAGGTACGGAGTTGATTAAAACCTTAAGAGAATTCTTGATTCAGATTCTTGGCAAAAACCAACTTAACTTAAACTGCAACTTACTTACTCCTTCCCAAGAATTAGGCTTAGGTCAGGTACACCAGGGTAGGCGTATATTAGAAGCACCAGTTGAGTACGTTAGTCAATGTTTTTATGTATGTATATATTTTATCCGTTTTAAAGTATCATATGGCTAAGATACCATATCAATGCTTTTACAGTATTATTTCATAATACTACTTTTACTGTACGCACTTTGCTTCATGATAAGTATTGCAATTGTGGCAACTCATTTCTCTTGCATGAGAAAGAAGACTGCTCAAAAAATAACAACTTTTATTGAAAACGCCCGTCTCTCTATTTCTCTGCACTCTGGTGAAACTAAGCATGCACGATTGACTGAGTGAAATAACTGTCTATTGTTTTCACACGACTCTAGAGATATACTCTTTATTCTGAGGGAGCAAAGTTGTCATGTTTATGCGGTTGTCAAAAACTAATCCCTTCTTGTCTATTCAGGAAAGTTAACTCCTTCCTGTTCACTCGAGAAAGTTTCTAGTGGCCTCTGAGCTAGCTGGCAAACCTAATTAAGTCTAACATATTCAGTAGAGACCTAGATGACCTCAGTCCTACGTCTAAACTGCTGTTTATGTTATTCCAATGCGCAGAGCCTATTGGGAACATAGGAACTACACTGCATGGCGCCCAACGTTTGGTAAGGCGATAATCTAACGCAAGATACTAGAGTAACTCAGTCATGCTTTTCACACAGACCCCTTTTCCCGTAAAAACTCCAAAAGACATCTGGAGTGGGTAAAAGGTTAATATCCGCCAGAACTTAGTAGGAAGAGATTCCTATGTATTAGTTTTTGGTTTAGTCAACGTTGAAGGATACAGTGTTCCAAAATATTGTGCACCTAATCTTTGTTACCTTGAAACTTGATCTGCAACAAAACTTTCTGTCAGTAAAATGGGAGAAAGTGAAGACGAAAGAGAGAGAGCTAGAATAGCAGCTCAACTCCTAGCGGATGACACAAGTCTCCGAGAAGAAGACCCGAATGCTATAATCATTCCGGTAAATGTAAGAAGAACTATAACTCTTAAACTTATAGTCAAGTCAAGTCAAAAACCACTTTATTCGATTTAGGTTAAAAATCATAAAAGCATACTACAATCATTATAAAAGGGCAATTCAATTTCATGGTACAATGCATAAAATATTAGGCAACAATATACAATTTAAAAATAATTATAGCAATGATGTGCACAGTTAAAAAACAGTTAAAAACATATTCCATCCTATAAAACGAACCGCCTGCTATATTTACAGTCGCCTCCTCCTAATCCTAGCAGCAGCAACAAGATAGTTAGCCACGCTGAACATGACTAGAGGTGAATCCAACGTTTGGAGATATAGGAGGGCTGGTTTTGCCTGGTGGAATGCTTTGTCCTTCAATATAGGCACCAGGTATTTCTGTCTTGGCGTAATATAAAAGTGGCAGAACAGCATTATGTGCATATTATCTTGCTGTGAAAAATTGTCACAGTTGCACACAGGTGCATCCTCCTGCTTGAACCAGCCTTGGCTGGATGTATGACGTTATAACGCATACTATTACTCCGCAGACCATTACAACGCGACTTTTACTCCGCATACCGTTACAACGCATAGCGCCTTGGGGCGCTGGATAGTGGTAAGTATAATTTTCTATTCCAACACCAGTCCCCGTGGACACTAGGGAAGGTGTTGGATAGAAAATTAAACTTATTCCCTATCCTACAGCGCCCCCCAGCGCAATGCGTTGTAACGGTATGCGGAGTAAAAGTCGCGTTGTAATGGTAGTGCGGAGTAAAAAATGCGTTGTAACAGGTGTATACCGCCTTGGCTGTCACAAAAAACCATATAAATCTGGTCAAAACGAAATTTTACCAGAAGCCACCTATGAAAAGGGATGTTAACTATGGCAAGATACGGTTGTATGGCCAGGCAGGTAATGGTCAGAAAGTGGGCTCTGACCATTGGCTTTGTGAGTTGACATTCCTCTCTCTCCAGATTTTTCAATTTGGAGAAGTTGAGCTTGACCCACTCAAGGTCAGATTTTTTTAGACCCAAAGGGGCGGAAAAGATCTCGGGGCGACCGAGTTCCAAGGAGCACTTTTGAATGTAAGACAGCCAAGGGATGACTTTAAACCTGTCCAAATGTAGACAGTCCATCAATATTTTATGATTAAGACCTAGGTTTACATTAGTCCAGGTCCTAATCCATAAAAGAATAGGTGCCATTGCAAGAATATCGGTAATGTACCCTAGGCCAAGCTCCTGATGTATAGAAAACGTGGCTGTCGATTGAGGGAGCCCTAGTATAGAACAAAGAAACTTATTCTCCTCCCTTTGAATGGTTTCGCTGTTAACATGGCCCCACAAGCCTGAACCATACCTGGCTATTGCCACAGTTTTTGCTCTGTACAGGCTCAGTAATGCACCAGTAGGCTTCCCACCAAGTCTCCTGGAGAACCTTAAAATTGCATTTGCCGAGCTCCTGACCGCTTTAGTTTTGGCTGTAATTTGGGGAACCCAGCTGCCCTTTGTGTCATAAATTACACCAAGATAAGTAAAAATGTTGACATTAGTGATAACTTCACCATTACAGTAAAAGGATTTGGTATTATTTTTCGGAACCCCAAAAGCCATAACATGAGATTTGGAATTGTTTACCACTAAGTCAAGAGAAGACATAAATTCACTAAAAGCATTTAAAAGTCTCTGTAGTCCTAAGTGTGTCCGGGCTATCAAGGCAGCGTCGTCCGCGTACAGGAGGACAGGAAAACTTATAGAAAATGGACTATCACCAAGAGGTGGTACAGTCATATTTGTGGTAGAGGCCCATGAATATCGGAAGACGGAGGTATTCTATTCATGGATACATTTTCCAGCAACACACGCTGTGACACAAGACTTCCACTATTACAAAATAGAGGAACCTCTGGATGAATAAGCTCCTTTCGAGGACGTTGAAATTCCACTAACATACCAAGAGCACCTGCTCTGGTTTAATGGCGCCCTAAAACATCAAAATCACATCCCCAGGCTCGGTCCACTAGGTAGACCAGGAGCCACGTGTCCGGTTCTAGCCAGCTACACACCACATCCAGACATTGAAAAAATGTCAGACCGGGAACTTTTAGCTCACCTAAAACTTCTAAATAAAATACATAGACAATTGGTCCAATATGTCATGCGGACTTCAACAGTCCAACCAGCAATAAAAATTCCACAGACCACCCCTCACCAGGGGAACACAAATAAAATCACACCACAGATTATACAATCAGCCATTGGCAAAATACCCGCAAAACGGGAACAAATTCCATTCTGTTTAGCACAAAAAATCACTCAAAGAGAGGCAGTATTTCCTGATACTACACCTCAGGATAAACACAAAATTCTGACTATCTGTCTTCCAATGGGAATCGCACCACATGTGGAGGACTGTGACACTTGGGGCACAGTCTTTGCTTCAATTTACACAAAAACACATGGTGTTCCATCCATGGCGGTTATACCAGATGTACTAAGACAGATTCAAAATGAATACGGTCCAGAACCCGCTTTCACTGTAGGTATGAAATTACTGAAAGACTTTAAGCAAGTCTCGGCTATACTACTAGCCAACATAAAAGGAGAAGCAGCATCTGTGGCAATCCGCCAGAAATTGAAAGAAACAGATATAGCAGAACAACCTTTTGAACTTGCCAGAATCATAGAAAAATCCTATGAAGAACTAGGTAGAGATAGTTTGGGTGGGAAACCAGTACATCCCCAACTAACTGAAAATCCTGAAAAAACCTTTATTAAAAATAATCTCAACACTCCAAAAAGGAGTTGGGAGGGTAATAAACAATCCACTCCCAGAGAAAAATGGTTTCAGTCCAGAGGAAAGTCTCCTCAACGAAGAGACAGATCTCCAGAACGAGGAGGCAAGTCTCCCCACAGGGAGCCCTCTGAAAAAAGATACAACCTTAGAAATAGGGATAATTTGAGAAAACCTTATAGATATCAAGATATTGATACACGTCCCTCTCGATCTTTTCAGACTTCCTCACAGAAATCGGAAAGAAGAGGACGGTCAGAACACAAATAAGAGCACGTCAAGTCCAAGGACAAGGAACCTGCTCACCAAAGTAAAAAATTACAATTTCCAAAGAAGAAGGTAGCTAGTATTAAAATAAAACATGCCGAGGATACTGAGGACACAAATGAAAAACAGAGAATGGGCCCAGACAGTGCTAGACAGCGCAGCAGAAGTGACCATAGCTCGCAAGATCCTTATGAATCTTCTGGAGACAGTGGACACGAATTAATACATTCAGGTGGAAACTGCAGACACCAGATTTAGCAAACCCCATAAATTATACGAAATAACATTGCGTATAGAGGGGGACAAAACTAGGAAAATAAGGGGTCTCTTTTGGGATAACCTTTCGAAGGGCTATGATATCCTTCTAGCAGAAAAAGACTGGCCACCACAGTTTGTCAGGGAGTGCCCGCATGGTGAAGAAATGATTATGCCTGCCGTCTCAAATCACATTCCAATTCATAAAAAATACACATTTGCAAGAAAATGGGCAGTAGCCCTAGCCCCTGCATTATATAAAAATCATGTAGGATGGGAAGAGGATTCTCCTCACCATAAAATCCAGTTAAAAAATCAACCCACTGCACAAAGGCAGTACCCAGTTAAGCAAGAAGCTAAAAAACAATCAGGGAGATCTTAGATCAACTTGAATATCAGGCGGTGATTGAAACATGCACCTCACAAATGAACAATCCTTTGTTTCCTGTCTCCAAGCCAGACGATTCATATCGTCTAGTTTTGGACTACAGACACCTAAACTCATGTTGCAAAACATTTGCAGTACAAAACTCACACAGTGCAGCACTAATGAATAACATTGTGCGCAAAAAATATAAAACAACATTAGACATATAAAATGGCTTCTTTTGTCAAAACATAGCACCTGAAAGCAAGTATTTGACCGCTTTCTCAACAATGGGGTCGCAAAAACAATTCTGTTGACTCCCACAGGGATTCAAAAATAGCCCAGGATTATTCTCAGCAAGAGTAACAGAGTTACTACAAATATATGATGATGAGGCATTATCTTATGCCGATGACATCTATCTCACAGATGATGACCTGGAGACTCACTTAAAAAGAGTGAACACCATAATACTTGGGTTCGCAGCTGAAGGGTACAAATTCAACTTTAAAAAGTCACAAATTGCTCATCTAACTGTCCTGTTTTTAGGAAATGAATTATCAAGTGAAGGCAAAAGCCTAGCAGACAACTTCTTAGAGAAGTGTGCTGTACTTCAAGCTCCAAAAACGCTGAAGAACTTACAATCAATACTAGGTTTCCTGTATTTCGGAAGAACATACATTCTAAATTATGCAGAGAGGGTTAAACCTCTATATGAATTAATAAAACCTGATTTCAAACCAATTAATTGGACTCAGAAACACACAGAAATTTTAAGATCATTACAAACAGACATGTTAACTAAAACAAAATTGCAAACACGCGAAAACATACGCAACCTTGTAATCCGAGTCATCCCAGGAAGATGCGGATTCACATACCTGACCTCCAATCAGGGAGAAATTGTACCAATAGCTTACAAATCACACTTGTACACACAAGCTGAAATGAAATTCAGTTCAACTGAAAAACTTCTAACTGCGGTTCAAACTGCTGTAGCAAAAGAAAGAGCCCTAGTCCAAGGGAGAAACATATCTGTTTTGACAGCAGAATCAGCCCTTGAGGCAGTAACAAAACCACGCATTCCAAATGCAGTGGCATTAGATCCAAAATGGATACAATGGGAAAATTCTCTTGCTGTAGAAGACGTGAAACACGCTTTTGATCCGAAAATGAAAAAACTAGAACATCTAGAATACAAACATGAATATCCTCTGCCAATCGAAATTATGCCTCTAGAACAACATACCAGTGTAATCTACACAGACGGATTTGCACAACACTACGTTGTGGGAAAACAAACTTACAATGCAGCGTGAGCGATTGTTAAAGGTCGCTGGCGCTTAGGTAAATTCAGACCGTTAATCACCAAAACAGAATCACTCAGAAACTGTACAGCTCAGCGAGCTGAAATAAGATCTTTAAAGATGGCGCTTGAAAATGCCGATCGCGAATTCTCCACACTAATAGTGTGCGATTCGCACTACTGCGTCCGGTCATACAATAATGACATGCAGACTTGAATCAAAAATGGTTACAAAGATGACACAGGTGCCACAATAAAGCATAAAAAACTTTGGGAACAAGTAGTTCTTTTGCAGAAAGAACTACAAAAGACTCACGTGATACATACACTGAGTCATCAACGTGATGGCGTTCACGTTGCAGGGAATTCATTGGCTAACAGAGCCACAGCTGCAGCGGTTCAACTGGCTTCCTTAGCCACAAAAAAGCGTTCTAAAAAACACATAGATGGAGAAATCATGCTGGCGGTAAAAGCCTCATTAAAAGGCGACTATGCAGCATTACCTCTCAACTATCCACTCAGCAATACATACATAATTGATGCAAACTCCGTTCCTTTTGCTCAAATCCCTGGAGAGGGGGATAGAGTAATTCCAAACACGAACCGGATAGCTTACTTGATACAAGAATCACACATGGGACAGGGTCTGAGGCACCAAGAGATCGTGAAATCTCTAAAAGAATTACAAACAGAATACTGGTGGCCGGGAATGAGCGTGAAAATGTATAACTTTGCAAAGGATTGTCAGGACTGCAACAGAGATCGCAGTTGTGAACCGGACCAGATACCAGCCCGGACACCTCTTTTAGAAAGCATAAGGCTATTTATCCGCAAAAATCCAGTTGGAGAAATGCGTTCCCATAATTATTAAGACTAGATTCACTTAAGATATAGGCCCCAGCGCTCGGCTGAAGCCAGAACTGTTATAAAAGATTTGCGAGTCTTTATCGGCACATACGCAATTGGCATGCTACATTCTGACCAGGGTCCTGCGTGTAGCTCTCGAGCTTACAAGGAGGCCATGACCAGCATGGGCATTGCATTGCGGTACTCTTCTCCCTTCCATCATGAGGGAAATGCGGTAGTGGAAAGAAAAAACCGTGACATAAAGCAATCTATAACGGCGAGGGTATTAGGTTCGGGTGATGGGTGGGTCAAACATCTAACCAGTGTCGAACGTAGTCTTAACAATCTGCCAAGAAATTCTCTAAAAGGTATCACTCCTTACGAACTATTGTTCGGCACTAGAATGAAAATCCAGGACTTAGATCGTCAGACTTCAGTGGTAAAAGAAAAAGCCTTTGATATCAAAGATCGTTTGGCTGTTTTACAGGACTTAAATGAAACAAGAAGAAGTCTAAGTAACATAAAGTTAAAGCCAACAGCCACTGAAGAAAAACCACCTGTCCCAGCAAGACCTGTCTGGATTCCAAAGATTGGGGATCTGGTCAGAGAAAAGATCGCGGTGAAGAAGGAATTTGGGCCTTCTTACAGAAAAGCAGTACCTGTCTTAGCTGTCAGCAGAACAAGATCAGTAGTACTACCGCCCCATGCTGGTAAAAAGGAGAACAGAGTTGTATCCATCGACCTGGTAAAACCACAACCATGTGGCCAATAATAAGTAGTAGGACCAGTGGACTCCCAAGAAATAGCAGAAGACCAAATCTTGCTACAATCCAAGAGGTTCAAACTGGGAGACTAATCACATTTGATAAATCTGCAGTGAATAAAAAAGGACTATGCAACAAAGTCATGGAATTTGTGCCTCTTGAAACCCAAATTGCAACAGTTCGTCAAGAAACACCAATCTACAACGATGTAGCCTCAGACTATGCTAATGAAACAAAGAAAAATGCAAAGACTAATGAGAATCCGGAAGCAATTCTCACAATTGACAGAACTGCATCTGGCTACTTCATCAATTTCGATGACTTTTCTGATGATCCAAGTGAACATGAAGAAACGCCAGCAACAAAAACTTTCAAAGAAAAAATTACTGAACTCTTTCATGAACTAAAAGAAACATATCTGATTTCACCCTGGATTGAATTTTGGATTGTGTTAGGTGTACTTTTCCTCCTGCTTTGGCTCATCATGGTTTTATGTTTGGGTAGATTTATTGATGGAAAATATAGTACAATGGACACAGCAAGTCAGAACATCAACTTGGTCCTAAAGACTCACAGATCCTCTCACATCGAGAAAAGAGAACAGTCATCAGTGAACATCACAGCCAATCCTATACCCGGTGAGGTAGCATGGGACAAAACTGATTACAAAATCTATGGCCCGATTGAGCTCTTGAAATATCCACATCAATTCAAGGTTTCCTTAAGTGACTTTGTGACACCAAGTACTTTCTCTGATGATTGGGACTTTGAAAATATTAATAATATGATGTCAGATTTAGTAATGTCAGCAAAATTTACAGAACATGATTATTTACAGGGTTCATCGAACTATGAAGAAATATACTGTTTTAACCACTGTGGTCATCACTATTTGCATAGATCTGCTCAACCTAGAAATGTTTTAACTTATAACCAATGGGAACATTGTCCAACACCGCCAAAAGGCAGCTCAAAAACATTTTATGAGAAATTCACATACTTCTCAGGGTTTAATAACAGCGATCCAGAAACATTTTATTTTAAAATGTTAAATAAGACAGGAATGAAAACAATGTTGACAAATACTAAATTGATTTATTCTGAAAAATGTTATGATAAAATGTCTACATTTGGTTTTGAATTTTGGAAAAACAACATTGATACAAAAACCATCTGGGGTACAAAAGACTGGCAGGTACAAGGTCTAGAAGCAATATTTAGAGCCTGCATGATCCCAGAACAAATAATATTCTTGAATGACACAATTCAACAGACATCCTGTCTTGGTCTAGCCAAGATAAAAAACTTAAACAAACCGTCTATTCTGAAGCCTATACCTGAGAGTTATAGTACTACAGATGTGGAGATAGACGTATCCCATATTTTACACCAAAACAGAACAAATCCTGATTGGAAAAAATGGTTGATCTGGCCCACAGACACAAATAACTGTCAAGATAGATTCCTGAACAAAACACAGGGGTTCAAACTGACAGGCCAGACCCTAGATACTCCCAGAGACAACATCCAGGGATAGTTACAACATACAGTGTAGGGAAACTATGCCTTGAGTGGCTACAGAAATCCACACTGGCTGAAATTAAGCAACACTTGATTTTACTTAAAGACGGTGCTGGCTTGCGAGATTTCATACTGGGACCTCGCAAACAGCGTCAAAAACGTTTCATATATGCCGGTATATACGCTGCTTACAACGAAGCTTGGAAAGTAACGCAAATTGTAACTGCTGAAAAAATACGAGAAATTGATCGTATAAATTTGGAAAAATCCCTTTCTGTAGTGGACAATGGGTTAACGACTTTGTCCTCCAGAATTTATTCACTGGACAGCATTGTATCATCTGCTATTTATATAATAGAGTAGGACTTACTAATGTTACAACATGGTCAGTCCCAATTGCGTTCTATTGTACAGCTAGGCTGGACGTTGCAAAACCTGCGTTCAGGCTCTGTGCCATGGCGTCTAATTAACATAACGTCATTATTTTCTATCTTTAACCTTACTGATAAACAAATCAGTTTGGCACAAAAAGGAGCAGACTATACGATTCTGAGCATTGAAAAACTTGAGAGATTACCATTGACAATGTCAGAGAGACCTGTCATTGAATGGATAATACATGGAACGATTACAATCCCGATAACAACTTTTCAGTTTCAATACTGCCAAAAGTATATACCAGCAGGCCTGTATGAAAGGTTGGGTAAAGGATACATCAAACCAACCTGGAATTTACCTTATACACACAAATGTTATAGTGAAGGGAAAAAAGAGGTATTTCTTAGTGGTAACAATTGTAAAAAATCACTAAGCGGTACACTTCTGTGTCAAGGTATTAACTTGCATGAAGCCTGCGAGGGTTCACCAAATAACCTTTCATGTCACCTGCATGGCACTCCTGCAACACAGATAGATCCTTTTTTCAGACAGCTTTCTAACGGCAGTTACGTTCTAATAAGTGACCACAGCTGTTGTGGCATGGTGCCAGGAAAAGCCTATCTCGTAACCGTTACTTCCAGGGTCATTTGCTGTATGCAAGTATTGTATCCAAACAGCAATCCAGACAAGGAGGCAGCAATATGGCTTTCTCTGCATATCTCTTCTTTTCGAATTGATAATTTAGGCAGAATGAAGTCTATTCTTTTACAGACAACTGTGCCTTTAACCTTGTCCAAAGAGACGTATGATCTGCAAGTTGCAAGGACAGCAGCAGAGATATATACCCTATTATCAACAAATTGCCCCGTCCATTTCGTAGAAATGTTAGGTCAAATTTTAAACATGTCTGATACCAGTGGCATCGCACAAGTATTTAAGACAATTTTTTCGGGACTGTTAGCACCCTTTGAAACAGTTCTGGGCATCTTCCCGAATTTTGTGCATTCTTTATTTGGCGGCCTGCCTCTTCTTTTGGGACTCGTAGCAGGAATTTTATTTTTGATCCTTCTGCTCCGATATGGCAAGCCAAGCCACAGACAAAACTCCAGCTACAATGGAAGAAACGATCTTAGCAATACGCTACCGAGAGCGAATCACTAGAGTCCTCGGATTGGCCCGGCTAAGAGATCTGAATACAACTTGGTTTCTTTCATTCAGACCAATCTGGCAAGATTGCATCTTACCTGTGCTTCGATGTCTGCTATGCGGAGAAGAATGCGTGTTGGACGTCTGTCTCACACTACCATCAGCAGTACCTATGGATATCGATACTTTGCTTGGTTCGGTAACGGCTCATGCAACGTGTTGTCCCCAGCGGCTACCTATTCTGATGACGGCATTCGTTGAGACTTCACCATTACAATTAGGTGATGGTGTAGTAAGAGATGAAAGCAGCACCACACAGGTACAACCTTCTGTGAACATTGCTGATCCCGACATCAATGATGGCAATGATTCTCACATATGCACTATTACAGCTTTTTCGAACTTGGTTGAACTTTCACCTACTGTTGTAGACCAATTTTTCGCAAGCCTGTCTGATATGATGTTCTCTCCTAACAACGAGAATAACTTTTGAAACAAGCAAGCACACAGCGTTCCCTGAACTCTGAATTCGGCCTTCAGTTTTTCATAAACAAAACTACTGAAAACAATTGGAACTATTTTTTCCCCTGAAAGCGAAATTATTTTTTCCATTTCCAAAATATTTACCTTTTTCTGGCACATGGTACTCTGCTTAAAGTAGAACTATTCTTAGAGAACAGAGCTTCTATTTTTAGAAACACTAGAGACAATATTTTACCTCAGCCTCTAGCACATGTACAGTATTGTATAAATATGTGATGAAATGGTCTCGACCTTCTTTTCTGTATTAAGAGCCATTTTATAAATGTAATTTTCGCAATTCATTCAGCCAATATTTATATATGCATTTTCTGAATGATAACACTGTCTGAAAAACGTACAGTATAAATACTCATTTTCGTGTATATACCATATACCATTTCAAATGCAATTTATGTATTTTGGGGTGGGTTGTAAAACACACATGCATCGTTATATGTTTAGTATTGCTTAGTATTTAGTAATGATGGACATTAATACGTGGAGTGGGTGTTGTGAATCTATCTAGGACCCTAATTAGATATCCCCGATTCATGCCCTTATGTGGTTATAACAAAACATACCCTTATAAAGGCATAAGAATCACATCCATATTTAGCCATAGCCAATGCAGTCCAAATACGGCAAGGCTACTCCCATAGACTCCTAGAAAGTACAACGCGTTCTTTAAACAAACCAAGCCTCCAGCAGCCTGGGAATTCCCCCTGCTTTTGTTTTGATTTGCACAAGAACTCCTGGAGTCCAGAAAGAACTGTTAGTTCTTAGTGACGTCTTATGTCCAACCTTACGGCAAACTCGGCACCTTTCAGGTATAAATATACCAACACTTGCCCTAAGCAAACACACAGTGGTTTGAAGCAGAGTGGCTATCTACTTGCCCGACGCCCAGCTGATGCGAGTGCTGAAGGAAGCCGACCCTCCCATTTGACGCACTCAGAGAGACGCTGTCTTTTCTAAATCCAGCTCCGGTGTTTCCAGTCACCCTTGCGGGTTGCTGGGAGATCGAGTCCTGAGAGAGAGATACAAGACCTCCTTCATTCTAGAATCAAGGTACGGAGCTGATTAAAACCTTAAGAGAATTCTTGATTCAGATTCTTGGCAAAAACCAACTTAACTTAAACTGCAACTTACTTACTCCTTCCCAAGTATTAGGCTTAGGTCAGGTACACCGGGGTAGGCGTATATTAGAAGCACCAGTTGAGTACGTTAGTCAATGTTTTTATGTATGTATATATTTTATCCGTTTTAAAGTATCATATGGCTAAGAAACCATATCAATGCTTTTACAGTATTATTTCATAATACTACTTTTACTGTACGCACTTTACTTCATGATAAGTATTGCAATTGTGGCAACTCATTTCTCTTGCATGAGAAAGAAGACTGCTCAATAAATAACAACTTTTATTGAAAACGCCCATCTCTCTATTTCTCTGCACTCTGGTGAAACTAAGCATGCACGATTGACTGAGTGAAATAGCTATCTATTGTTTTCACACGACTCTAGAGATATACTCTTTATTCTGAGGGAGCAAAGTTGTCATGTTTATGCGGTTGTCAGAAGCTAATCCCTTCTTGTCTATTCAGGAAAGTTAACTCCTTCCTGTTCACTGGAGAAAGTTTCTAGTGACCTCTGAGCTAGCTGGCAAACCTAATTAAGTCTAACATATTCAGTAGAGACCTAGATAACCTCAGTCCTACGTCTAAACTGCTGTTTATGTTATTCCAATGCGCAGAGCCTATTGGGAATATAGGAACTACACTACAAGTGAAAGCGGATCGCAGTGTATGTAAAATAAATAAAGCAGCACAGCCGCTAAAGTGAAAGTGGACTGTGCTGCAAATTACAAAAAAAATATTAAAAATTTGCCCTATGAAGCTCGAATCCAGTTAAAGATTGCCGTTCTGACGCACTAAGCCATGCACTTCAAAACTCCCAGGTACGTAGCGCAAAAGCTTGAATTATCCTGTGGTGGTAGAGCCTCAAGAAGCACTAACACTTTCCTCCTGAAACCACTCATCCTTAGCAAAAAGAGAACGTGTCACCGAGCCTTCTCCGGTGCTGCCTCTAAGATATGGAACTCTCTTCCACCGGAAGTACGCAGAATCTCCTCACTGACTGCTTTCAAACTGGAAGCCAAATGATTCCTAATAAACAAATCCTTACCTTAACTGGGCTAGGCTCACCTGCTCGAAGTCATTGATCCTACAACCATTGTACCATCATTTGATGCTGCTCATCTTTACCTCATTGTGTGCCCTCCTTTGTAGCCCGCTATATACCTGTTTATTGTATTACTCTCCTTAAACCATTTGTCCTGTATTTATGAGAGTATTCCTGTTTTGTACTCTTACTTGATGTCGATATTGCATTTTTTCTTCCTCCATCCATTTGTAAAGTGCTCTGATATCCTTCGGGATCTTGTTCGCACTATATAAAACTTTAGAAATAAATAAATAAATAGGATGCTTGTTTCCAGTCTAGGGAGGACCTGGCCTGGCAGTTCGGGCTGGACTGTACCCAATGGGCGCAGGGTCAAGACTGATTTGCATATGGCTGGGTCCAAACTGGAATGGCATGGTGAGCAAACAAACGATGGATTTAGGCCCAGATCTCTGAACTGGGGTGAACGTATGACATTGTTCTGCATTCTGTCCATCAATAGTTCCTTTTGCATTTGTCACCCTGAGTGGGACGGGTATGCTCAGACGTGAGTCCCGTGCTCTCCATGCCACTGGAATCAAGCTATCCTGGCTGAAGAGGGGTGAAACACCGAAACCGATCGTAGGATGCTTGTTTCCAGTCCAGGGAGGACCTGGCCTGGCAGTTCGGGCTGCACTGTTCCCAATGGGCGCAGGGTCAAGACGGATTTGCATATGGCTGGGTCGAAACTGGAATGGCATGGTGAGCAAAAAATCAATGGAATTATGTCCAGATCTATATACTAGGGTGAATGTATGACATTGTTCTGCATTCTGTCCATCAATAGTTTTTTTTGCATTTGTCACCCAGAGTGGGACGGGTATACTCAGAAGTGAGTCCTGTGATCTCCATGCCACTGGAATCAATCTATCCTGGCTGAAGAGGTGTGAAACCCCGAAACTGATCCTAGGATGCTTATTTCCAGTCCAGGGAGCACCTGGCCTGGCAGTTCCGGCTGGACTGTTCCCAATGGGCGCAGGGTGAAGACTGGTTTGCAAATGGCTGGGTCCAAACTGGAATGGCATGGTGAGCAAAAAAACTATGGATTTAGGCCCAGATCTCTGTACTGGGGTGAATGTATGACATTGTTCTGCAACTGTCCATCGATAGTTCTTTTTGTATTAGTGAGCCATGGCAATTTGATATGGGTCAGGTAATCTAGTACGCGTTTGTCCGAGCTGCCCCCCCCCTGGGTGTAATATAGTTCCGAGTAGTATTCCGAATCTGTAAGTAGTTTGTCGCCGTTCGGAGTCATGAACTCAGGTACCGCCGGCTGTTCCCTGCGTTGCCTAAGCAGTTGTGCGAGTTCCGCCCCAGGGTGCTCCCCCTCTCCATACACTCGAGCCGTGGCATACTTGCCCAAATGTTTAACCTCCACGTCCACTTCTTTATAGAACTCTGCCAGTGCAGTCTTTAGTTCCTGCGCTATCGTCTCATCAGGCCTCGGGAGTTGGGTCCTTTCCAGGGACACGAGTTTCCGTTCCAGGTCCGTAAGTCGTTGACGGATCGACCGGAGGACACCCGCATGTTTAGACATAGCCACTCCCCTTATTTATACCTTAAACGCCTCCCACACATTCTGGAAGCTGTCTACTGATCCTACATTTTTCTCAAAAAATATTTCAATAGCTTCAGCCATTTCTTCCTTGAAGACTGCGTCTAACAGCGAGTAAGGGGGTATTTCCAGGTAAAAGGGGGTATACGCACTTTTGGAGTGTCGAGCACCAGCCGTAATGGGGAGTGATCAGAGTAGGTGCGGGGAAGAATCTTACATGTACGGATAGTTGGAAGCAGTTGCCTGGATACAAACCAATAATCTATTCTGGTGTGGAGGTTATGGTATGCAAAATAGTGAGTGTACCCCCCTGCATCGGGTGTCAGTGGTGTCATACATCACATATATCTCGGCGGACCAGAGTGCTATCCATAGCTTTAGCCAAGGATGATACGCATCTCTCCGGACCATCAGATCTGTCCAGTGCCGGGTCGCTAACCAGATTAAAATCGCCACCCCAGAGGAGTCGACCACCCAAATGAGAGCTTACAATGTCAGTCAGTTTCTGGTAAAAACCTGGATCGTCATAATTTGGTCCTTATACGTTAACGATCAGGAATTCAATTCCCTTCCCCTTACATCTTGTGATTACAAATCGGCCCGCCTTGTCCGTCTCTACAGGTTCCAGCTTCAATGCCTTCTTAGGATTCGCCCACGTCAAGACCACCCTTGCATGTGTGGTGAACCAAGCAGCATGAGTATTACCTTGCAACCCCCTAAGGCGCAGCATAGGGCTGTCCAGTAGTAAGTGTGTCTCCTGTAACATTGTAATATCAACGTCGTGTCTGGTCAAATAACTCAAAACCTTACTATTTCCCTGTGGTCTTTCAGGCCCCTCACGTTCCACGTGAGTGCGTTTACAGTGTCTAGGCCCGTGCCTAAAGGGTACTATTCATACTTTCTGTGTGGTAGATATACATATTGCCACCTGTCTTGCTCCACTACCGTGTAAATGTACATTCTATACTTGCCAGTTCTAAGTGTGCTATTGCCTGAAACTAACCTTGTGAGTCTGAATACCGTCCCTCCCTTCACGCCGAGCAAACCCCAACTGTGCTTGGCTGCCATGAACCCTCCCATCTCGCCCCAAAAACCCCCCATAACAATCTCAAACAGTGTGATACACCTAAGGGCAGATGTTGTGAGCTAGAGCAGTACATGAGCAATATGGGAAACTACTCCATGCTCCAATACTCCGCCCAACCTTTGTGGTTCTGCCGCACTAATCAGCTCCGTAACTATACATCTAAAATAATGAAGGAGCTTTGTAAACATTCCCTCTGTAAACATCAATAAGTGTGCATATCTGTGAAATCACAACTAAAATCTTCGGAAACACAGACACCGCCACCCATCATTGATTTTGCTTACTGAAACCCCAACGGTGTCTAGTTCAATCCTGTTCCCTAGGCTGCCACCAGTAGCTCCCAGCAGTTCCTCGCTGTCTTGACAGGGGCGTTTCTCTTTGGGCCACTCTTTCAATGCCTTTTGGAGAGTCTTTGGTTCCGTGAAAATGCGGGAGTGACCATTCCTGTTAACTCGCAATCTGGCAGGGTATAACATGGCATAGTCTATTTTCAGGTCTCTCATCTGCCGTTTCAAAGGGGCAAACTGTCTGCGCGCCTCTTAGACATGCGCCATGAAGTCTGGATATAAGGATTTTGAAGACCCTCATATTGCACAAATTGTTTGTTCCGAGCAGCTGCCAGCGCCGAGTCACAGGCTCTATAGGTCAGCAGCCGTACTATTATAGGTCAGGGAGGTGCCCTTGGTGGAGGACGGGGACCCAATGATCGATGCGCTCATTCAACCACAAACATTGTAGAGAATACTTCATCTCCCAGCAGTGTGGTCAGCATCTTCTCAACAAACTTCTCCATATTACTGGTGGGTGTCGATTCAGGGACTCCCGTAATCCGTAAGTTATTACGACGTGAATGCGCCTCCAAATCTTTGGCCTTGTACTGAAGAACCTGAAGAACTTTGCCCATTCGCTTGTGGTCAGTGTCCATCAACGTCTGTGCTTCCTCCACCTCAGTGACCCTGCGCTCCGCCATGTCAAGACACTCTGCGTGCTTGTCAAGCCTTTCGGTCATCCTGTCCATCCGATACGATAGCGTGTCTATTTTGTTGCCCAATCTCGCCATGCTACCATATAAATGTTTATCCATTAGAACCAGCATAGAGCGAATATCATCTTCCAGTTCTTCGGGAGCTGTGTCTTGGGTGGCATCCCCCTCATCAGTAGCATTGTCCCGACCCTTCGATTTCTTGGGGTCAAATGTGAGCTTGTGTTGAGTGCAATCAACTTTACCCATGATGCTACGTGTTCTGCAGTAAGGATCAGGTCAGAATACAGAAAGCCAAATCAGTTCGCCGATGTTGTACTGCAACTTTCCCAGTAACCCAGGTCACCGCTGCCTTCCGCAATATCCAGACCCTGTTAGCTTCGCCCAGAACAAGACTGCAGGGAGAGGAGTCCTCAACTCCATCCAGTTCAGCGTCAATTAAATGAGCTTACAGGGGCGCCATAGCGGCTAGCACACTGCGCGAGTTTAAGGTGCATCGCGCATCCTCTTTGTCAGGCCTGTCTCCTGGGTCTCCACCACACTACTCTACCAGAGCAGTATAGTCCTGTCAGTTACACACTGCCGGGTGCCAAAGCTTCCCTCAGCACTCCCCTGCACCAGTCAGCAGGGCTCTGCACCAAATGTCAGTCTTCATTTGGGATAAAGATGTCACCCGCATTTAATGGAACAATCGTGGGCAGAGCATCGCCTTTCAGGTTCTCAAAGCTCAGCGTTCTTAAGTTCCTCTTATTAGTGTGCCATTACAACGCGCAATTTCCCTGCAATTTGTGCTGGACACTACAATCGTAGCTCCACGCCACCAGGTGTTGCGATCCAGGTCTCAAGCCAGGGCTATCTGAACGTGCTTCCTTAGTGTGTGTGCTAGGGGTGTCAGCTGAGCATTTCAATCACGAGCGAGTGCAGTCGTCCTGGTGCCTCCCACCTCGGACTGCAGGCCACTCACAACTATCCCTGGTATGTCGTCCCAGATCTCAGGCGCCTGGAGCTAAGATGGTGGCCCGCTCGTCCGCTAGGGGCCATAGGCAGCACAGCCATTCTATCCAGCATCACAGGCACAGTGCACACACACCACCTGTGCCCATAACTTCCATGCTGCACACTAAGTCTGTTTATGTTGACAATCCGCCCGCTAAACCGTGTTGAATAGTCCCCGGGGGAGCCACTCCCAATATGCGCCCCTGAAAAACAGCAGCGGGCATGTCAATTAGTGTTGGCGAACCACTACTCCAAACGGCTTCAGCAATGCCTAATGGCAGAGTTAAAATTGCACGGCAACCGCTACTCCTAGGGCCGTGGAGGGCGCAGGGTTGCAGGCAGTGCCTCAAAAGGGTCCAGCGCCAACAAATCTGATGAGACGCTCACCGAGCTTGAGCGCCGCGGGCACCAGGGGATGTACAGCATTCTGACCGCGAGGAGCACGAACCCAGCCCCTCGAGTCTCTCCTCACTTTAGTCCGGTGTCGTCACTCCGGTCTAGGGCCGCTACAGTCCATCTCGCACCACTAACTTCAGCAGCGTCGTAGAGGGCTCCAAAGCAGATCGTCACATTGCCTGTGCATTCAGATCGCCCCACTATGGTGTATCCAGGCTGGTGCATCCAGCAGAACCTGGATAAATGTACGATTGTTCGGCGGTTGCTCGTAGCTAAACGCTCAAGCGGCCATCCTGCAGCTCGCAAGCTCCGCCCCCTGCAATAATGTAATTCCTGCTCAACTTCTAGCTATGCTCATAACACACCTGATTGTGAGTCCAGTGGAGAGGGTTATGTGACATTACAATGCATGCCATTACCCTGCGTGCCGTTGCAACGCCAAACTTTACCTCGACTTGCTGTTGAGGGAGTGCTGGAAGTTGGAATAGAGGAATTTTCTATTCCCAATCCAGTGTGTGCAACAGTAGGGAAGGTGTTGGAGTTAAATCCAACACCTTCTACCCACTGCTACACACATCTTTCATTGCAACGGTATGCGGGGTAAATGCATGCGTCGTAACGGTTGCTGTCTAAAGGCTGTTTCCCGTGGAGAGTAATTCCACAAAGGGTGCAACTCTGTCCGAACACAGATGGTCTGATCCTGCTGAAACTCAACTAGCAGCGGCTAGTCTCACTCTTCCCCCATCATCCATCTGTTTCCTTCCATTTTTAGTTTATTTTGAAAATGACACAATGGGACTGGTTCATTGACCTTGTGTTCACTTTCAAATGTTTCCTCTTGTTCACACTTCAATGCCAAACAACTCGCAAACAAAGAACATCTTCACAAGATTACCAGACACCAATTTTACATCCTCAAACTGCAAAGGAAATCTGATAGGATTGGATCTTCTTTCACATTGACTCCTGCAACTTCTAACTCTCTACCTTCCTTATCAGCTACCTAGATTATGAACCATTAGTTCAACACACAACTGCCCCAATCCTTCATCACCCGGTTAAGTGCTAAACTATTATCAAATTTCCACATGCACTGCAAGGCTGTTCTAATGGCAATACAGAGCTAAAAAAAAAATATCGGTTGACATAACTTATCATGCTATTTTGCTATCATAGTACTAACAACTGTCTCTGACAAAACACTCCACACTGAAGTTCAATTTAACTTCACTACTATTTTCCTGCTACAGCCCAGTGTAAGCTGAGGGTGTTAGTATAAGAGCAAACAAAGGGGGAAACAATAAGGAGATGAATGAATTGCTTGAATTAATCTCCACTGGTAAATACTCTGGCCACAGTCCAGTCCATCGTTGAGATGATGATGATGATCATGAACCAGCCATATGCAAATCAGCTTGGTCCTACCCCAATCAGAACAGTCTAGCCTGAACTGCCAGGTAGGTCCCCTCTGAGAGGGGACACAAGCAACACCTGATGATTTTCGTCTTATTTGGGTGGCAGTTATGCCCAGACGTGGAATCCGTGCTCACTGTTCCAAATGACTCAAGCTATGCCTCAATGACGAGGAAAATGAAGACTGAAATCAGTCTGAGGTTGCTTGTGTTTCCATCTGGAGGAGACATGTCCTGGCATGTTGGGCCTGACTGTTCTATTGGGGCAGGATCAAGACATATTTTTATATGACAGGTGTCTGTCTAGAGTGGCATAGTCCTTGACAAATAATGGACTAGAATGCAGCCCAGAGCGATTACTGGTGGCAGAAAATATTTAAAGCATTCGCTCCATCACCTTCTTATTTGTTGCAACGAGAGCAGAAAATGTAACCACACATGTATTTAATCCATAAAGAAAGAAAAAATATTTGAAATTGATTGAAAGCAATGGTTACACAATTACTTGCAAGAAATTGCATTCACTGTTTTTTTACAGAAGCCCAGAGAAAGAATAATGGTTTGTCTACAAAGTAGGCAAATGTAATCAAAAATACCTATTGTGTTCACAATCATTGTACAATTTATATAGTACATTAATATAAGCAATAAGTGTTCAAAAGTGAACTTGATAAAAAAAAACAGAGTAGCAAAATGTAAAACCGATATAACCGAAAAAGACACGTTGCATCAGATTACAACTTAAACTGATAACCACCTCGACTTCATTACCCATTGTATATGATCAAACTCAATAGATAAACAGGGATCATTATTCATCAGAAAATAAACGGTTCTATGGGCAAAATTGTGATAAGAGAGTTCTTAATTTACCCTGGGTCTTCAGAGCTCTGGTGAAAAGGATCAATGGTTGCATAGTTTAATTTATATTCTCTACTTCATTTTGTCATACAGGTGAAATTTCATTTTGATGAACTTCCTTACGTATGATAAGCACTGAGTGTCAGATGTACTAAGATGAGGAATCTCCCTATTTTCGGTGAATCGCAATTGGAAAATTGCTATTAATAATGTATGAAATTTATTGAGTTTCAATAAGCGATTCCAAGTGGGTCACAAATTGACCTACCGCATGAATGGTAATGAGGTAGTTCGCAGTTTGTGACCCATTAGGAATGACAGCCATCACTGGGATTGTGGCCTGCTGGGTTCAGCAGACCACCATGTCTGTGATAGCTTTTAAATAAAGCAATCTTTTTTCTTTGAACGTAAGGAAAATGTGATGAATTTCAAAAGTTAAACAAGTAAGTTTAAAATTACTTTTTTTAAGAGTAAGCAGTGCTCTGCTGGATCACTGCCTGCTCTTAAAAACGTTTTTTTTTTTAACTTTTTCTAAGGGGAAGGGGTCTCATTTATCATTGGTACAATTTAAAAAGCATTTTAGTGGTTGCAGGTGTAGGAAGGTAGATCCCTGACTATGGTTGCCCCCAACTTTTTGCCTGGTGTTTTGCTGGTTTTCTGACTTAGTTGACCTGGGGCCCTGCTATTCAGGACCCCAGGCCCACTGCTCTTTCTGTTAAAATGGATTCCATGTACCTTAGGTACATATCTAATTGGATACTGAGTCACCTTATCAGTCCCTGTACAGTGTACCTTAGGTACCCAGGGCATAGGTGTACCCAGGGCCTACCAGGGGCTGCAGCATGTATCATGCCACCCGTGGCTGGCCATCCAAATCTGACACAACTGGCTGCACGACAGCTGGGGCAAGGTGGTGTAATCATCCTTTGCTTTAGATATAGTATACCTATATCTAACCCTAAAATGGACACATGTATTCCTATCAGTCACTCCTATGGCAGGCCTTAACAATCCTGAAGGCAGAGTGCTTGGAATAATGTGAAATGGTGCTCTGGCATGAGCTGAGCCCGTTTGCAGCTTGCGGAACCAAGTCCTAATAGCTGTTCCATGATAACGCATACCATATACTCTTAAGTGCATTATAATCCTCGCGGTTATATGCCAACTCTGGTATCGCTTTATCAAAACATGTCGAGTAAGGTGTCATACGAATTGGAATACTAACCCCTCGCCAATTCTGGCGACGGGGTTAGCATTCCACCCTTCTAGAGGGACACGACATGTATGTAACCTGTAACCCCGGTTAAAGTCAGACATAGCCTCAGCTCCACAAGATGGATGCTGCCACCGAGACACAAGTCTGCCCTCCTGCTGCTGGGAGTCCTCCCAGCACAGGAGGCAAGGACAAAGGGTTTCCTGCCAGGGGCGGTGCCAGCACCGTCCCAGACAGGATTTTGTGTATTCTAGGTAGGCAGGGCTTTAGAGGAAGGTGACTGCAAGTGGCACCCCGGTGCTCACTATGCATAGGCCGGCTTGAACCAGTTCCAGGGGCACACCAGCCCCTGAGCTGGGGAAAGCCCGGCATGGGAGAGGGGTGTAACCACCCCCCTTCCTAGTCCCATACATAGGGCAGGACTTAGTCGCGTTCCAGCCCCCTTTTGCAGGATAAAGGTAGGAGCAGGCCCCCTTCCAAATTAGATCAATCTTTGAATCCTGAACCGACTTTCTACGAGAGGAACTCAAGACTCTTCCTAAGATTTCTCCCTTGTGACTAAGGAGTAGTCACCCTGCAGCAGCAGGCACCAACCAAGCATCGCGGTCTGCTGTAAGTCTCTCCTCCGGATCAAGACTGCCCAGCACGACGAGAACCGGCTTCCCTGGCACCTCTGACCTCAACCTGCATCATCAGCCCAGCTGTGATCCGTGGGTGTGACGAGACCTCGAGGGACCGGCCATCTTTGAAGACTGCACGACGCTTGTCCAGCACGACCACTGAGTGACCCTCGACTGAGTGCTTTGGGGTAAGAGAAGCCCCGACCCTGAGCAGCCCCAGCACCGAAGTTCAGCCCCCCTGCATCCACGAGATCTGCGTGGGGCCCTTCTGCTCTTTGCTGCTCACCGCGTTGTCCAGGTCACTTGCCCGTTGGCTAGTGGCCCTCTTACGACGCTTCACGACGACAAACCCCGCTGGTCTGGTTGCTCCAGACTAGCCCTCGCTCCCCTCCAAGAGAGGAGCACCCTAGACCCTCCTGGTCCACTCCAGACTCCATTTTAAGTCCACCGCGTGGGCTTGCATTTGCCAAGACTTGTTTCCCCAATCCTGGATCCAGCAACGTCGACAGCAGATACCTTCGTGGGACAGCTCGCACCTCCATCCTGGTCGCCGACAATGCCTCCTGGTCCGAGAGACTGCAGAGCCCAGCAGCGCCCACTCACCTGGTCGAGGTGACTTCGTCCGGTGCCATCCTGGTGCCCACCTAAATCACTGGCTAGTGATTCAGAACTTTGTCCCCTCTGCTTACAGGTCTTACTGCTACAATCTTGGGCTTGGATATCGGAGACATTAAACTGTAAAAAAATTACTAACCACCAGGATCATCTAGTTTAGCAAAGGCTTGAAAATTATTACATGGAATATGGCAGGGAGAACCATTAACAAAATGACCGAGGCCACTAAAAATTATCCAGATATCCTGGCTCTACAGGAAACGTGGTCCACCGAAACCTTTTTTCAGAAAGGATACTATGTTTATGACATTCCTGCAAAAAAATCCAATCGGGGTCACGCAAAGGGTGGATTGGCAATTTTGTTAAGCGAGGAATATTTATGGTCTCAAGAAAACATCGAGACAAGATCTGAAAACTTGCAGTATATTAAGGTGGCATTGAAAACTCAATCTACAGCTGTCAATAACACTATATTGCTCTTTAACATTTACGCCCCACCCAGTAACAAATACGACGCCCTATTTGATCACATAATGGAAACCATCATTTACATACTCGACGATCGCTCCCACATGCCATACTTAATTATGGGCGACATGAATGGGAAAATTTCAAACAGTGAAATTGGAAAATGGGCAAAACTGTTCAAAGAAGAATCGCTGGAAATGTCCCTCCCACAATTCCCTAAGGGTAATAAATCAGATAAGAGAGGTAGGTTATTATTAACATCACTACCAAGCATAAACGGAACAATTCTTAATGGTAACACAGAAGGTGATATACCGGCATCGTATACCAGACAGGGAAACGGAACTTCTTCTATTCTCGACTATTTCATCTGTGGTATGGATATAAAGGAGACAATTACTCACCTGAATATTTACTTCACAGAAGAGAGCGATCACTCTCTTCTACACCTAACAACCCTCTGGTTGGCCTCCCCCATTTTCACAAATCAGCCAATATTTCAAAAATCTACAACCGAAGTAAATACTAACCAGAGGCGGATCTACTGGAACTCTGCCACTCTGGATAACATAACCGCACTGGTCGTTCACACCCAACTGTTAACCAACATCTATTCAGATGATCCCATAATGAATTTTGAATATATAGTCAACAATCTTAAAAACGAGCTCGAAAATAAATCACAACTGGCTAGTTATTCTAAAAACAATATTAATTACAAAAATAAAAATCGGAATTCGCCTACTGTAAAAAAGCTTAACAAACTCATTCGAGCACAACATCTGAATTTCTCCAAAACAATTAAGGTAGAAATCAACAAACTAAAAAATCAAATACGTAGAGAGAAAAATAAACACAAAAAGCATCTGCAGGACCGTAACTGGGTTGATATCCAATTAGCAGCCAAACATCATAATCAGCGTAAATACTGGTCTCTGATTGCTAAAATGACTGGATCAAAAAAGAAACTTGTAGCTAATCCAGTCTCGTCGAAGGACTGGGAAATATACCTGCGCGACCTTTATAAAGCAAACTCATCTTTCTTTGAAGGGAAGTTTTTTGACACTAATCCGGAAAGGAATGACATTAAAATCACTAAGACTTCGGCAACTTCTATCGCCATGCACATTAGAAAAGCAAGAAGCACGGGCGCCTCAGGTCCAGACCAGATTCCCATCAAGGTCCTCCAAACAAACCCCAAGGAGTGGAGCCAGATGTTCTCTCCCCTGTTTAATCACATCTTCGAAACCGGCGAAATACCGAAGTCTTGGCAGGGAAGTACCATCATCCCAATTCATAAAAAGGGGAACAAAAATATAGCCGGTAATTATCGTCAAATAGCGCTGATGGACGCTTCCGGGAAAATCTTTGCAGCGGAAGTACTGGACCGACTAAAAAACTGGGCATTTTCAGAGGGTCTAATACCAATGTTTCAGGCAGGATTTCGACCCAATCATTCTGTTATCGACAACATAGCAATATTGCAGACCATCTTAGACAAATATACAGTAGGGATATCACAACCTATATATGCAGCATTTATTGATTATTCAACTGCCTTCGACCGAGTAGACAGACCGACCCTGTGGAATAAGTTGAGGAGGCTGGGAATCCCCGAACAATTGCTTCGGGTTATTGTTAATCTTCATAATAACACATGGTGCCGAGTACAAATGGGGAGCGAAAAGGGCCTGACTAAAATAATACGCACGTCTAATGGCCTCAAACAAGGGTGTCTTTTAGCACCGATTTTATTCTCTTTGTACCTAAGTGACCTACCCTTTCATCTGCAACAAGGTTCTAGTTTACCTCCGAAGATTGCTGCACAAAGCATACATGCTCTGTTATATGCGGACGACATAGTAATGTTGGATCTTACACCCTTTGGATTACAACGACTTCTTGATATTTTACACAAATATTCAAAAGACAACTTTTTAATTCCCAACCTAAATAAAACTAAAGTGGTTTCATTCTCCGGAAAGAAAAAAGGCTTCAAGTACTGTTGGAAGCTGGGCGGAGAGTACATAGAAGAGGTCGAGGAATACACCTATCTAGGTAGGATATTCTCACAGAACATGAAAAATATTAAGCAAATCAACCATCTAAAAAGGAAATGCGAATTACACGCTGGGGCCCTCTCAAGACTGTATTCGGCCACTGGGAATAGGCATTTTTCCGCATTGCTAAAAGTCTACAGAGCAAAGATACCCCCTGTTCTGTCGTTTGCCACTGAACATATTGCTATAAAACAGTGGTCCTACATGGATCTAAAAGAAGGTCAAATACTAAAGAAAATCCTGAAAGTCTCTACATCTACACCAGTGCAAGCGCTAAGACTTGAATTTTCGATTACTAGCGCCTATGCTACAGCTGTAGCTAACATCATCAGGTGGGCCTATAACCTTCTCCACGCTAAAGAAGGCTCATTACGACTTTTGTTAAAGATCGAGACTTTTGAACATGACGCTTCACACTCTACTTTCTTTAGAAATATGACAGTGGCATTTCAATTAGCAAAAATAAGCCCTGAAATTTTGTTAGCCTGGTCACCTTCACAACTCAAACTTTTTTTAAAATGTTTTACACCCAAACTGAGTTTTGAGCTTGACCATTTACATTGTAGCAATTTATCTCTGTACAAATCCTATACTGAGTCTCTGGAGTATAAGCATGATCAGCCATATCTAGGTTTTTCCCTTACTCATGGTGCAAGGAGATCAATTACGATGATGCGTCTGGGCATATTACCCGTGTTAACTTTTACCTCAAGTTGGAGCCCAGGTAGATCCCCGCTATGAACCCTCTGTCAGGGGGGTAATCAGAACATTGAGCACCTCCTATTCATATGCCCAAATGCCAAAGTTGTAAATGCACGGTTAACATATCTAGACCCTATATATCGCAAATGCAGGATCGTTACTGCAAAAGAACTGTTACTTGTATGTAAACGGCCTCCGAATGAATTTGTTTGTTATAATTTTTATGAATTTTTAAAACTTTCTTTGATATTGTATTGATCTGGAAAGCAAATTGTATACTTTTTATAACACTTGTGGTCCTCAGTCGAGTACCAAATCAAATAAAAACTTTTGACTTTGACTTTGACTTTGGTCCCCTCTGCTTACAGGTCTTCTTCTTCCCTGATCCAGGCTTGGATCACCACGAACTTCTTCACTGGCCGCCTGCCAGCAACTTCTTTCTTCAGGCTCCTGGTTCTTCAACGAGGGTTTCCGACGCAACTTGAACCCTATGCAGCCGCAGCCCCTGGGCTAGGTAAACTGAGTACTCCGGTGCTCCAGCATAGTCCAACACCCTAAGTGTTCGGATCCACTCTTGTTTTCGACCCACCTAGTCGGGTTCGCCCGAGAACAGTAACTTTGTGATTGCTAGTATCCATAGACTTGTTCCCGCATTACGCGTGAGAGTTCCCACTCTGCACACGGCGTCCCTAGGCCTCCTGCTTCTAATCCAAGGGTTCAGCATTGTAGGCCTAGCGTTTCTACAGTCTAGAAAAGTATTACTTACCTGCTAGTAACTTCGCATTCCACTTCTTGTGTATATGGTTTTTCGTGCCCCTCGGGCATTTGTGTAAATTGTGCGACTTTAAGTATTTCTTTAAGAGTTTTGTTGTGTGCTTATCTCCCTGTCTCATAAAGAGCCAGGGTAGTCCTGTTATAAATAAATATACTTTATTTTTGATAACAACTTGTGTGGTGTCCTTTCACTTGGTGTTCAAGGGGTAATGTGATGGTAAAACAGCTGGCTTAACACGCCCTCTAGAGTTTAGCCTTAGACTGCTCGTATCCATGCTACTAGGATAGCTGGTCTATAAGGTTGACTTACAACCAAACATCAATAAGGGTTGTTTGGACTGATACATAGCGTTCACTAGAATAGTGAGCACTGCATATCAGGCCAACTTCTCACAGCAGGTGGCCTGATTCTGCAAATCGGGCCATTTGCTTTGTACAAATAACCCTAGTTTTCTGGAAAATTGATTGCAAATATGACAGGAATAATCAGGAAAGAGACACAGAGCAGAAAAAGAACACAATAAAACAAGGGGTAAAATGGTCAGGAATAATGAAAAAGGGGAAGAGGCATTAAGGTAAAGCTTGGGGTAAATGTTTGTGTAGAGGTGTGGATGGGGGTAGTGGAGTGTATGAAAGAGTGAGGCACCATGATTGTTAAAAGTAGAAGGAATAGGGTATATACAAGGTAGAGGTTCTAGAATATAGTATTTATGTAGGAGGGCATATGTGGGGGTAGAGGTGCCAGGGAGTAGGGATAGTAAGAGATAACATGCTATGGATAGGCTTAGAGGTGCTAAAGGACATAAGCAAGGTTGATGTACTAGGCTAGGGTAGTGGCGCCAGGAGGCACAGGGAGAAGTAAAAGTGTGTAGGAAGGAAGTGCAGTAGTGGTTATAGGTAGATGTAGAGGTACTAGTTATAGAAAGGGGTTCTAGGGTCTAGCGAGGGGTAGATCTGATAAGGTTTAGGTATGGGTAGATGTACAATGGTTTAGGTTGGAGCACTGGTGCTATGGCATAGTAAGGACAGAAGCTCTAGGATAGTGCAGAGCTAGAGGTATTATGGTACGAAGAGTGAACAGGGATAAGAACAAATAGAAACAAAAGGGAATGTACAAATAACTGGCTGGGGTAAACAAAGGGGCGTGCAGAGAGAAAAGTAGAAAATGGTGTGTGTCAACTTCACATAAAAATAAACAAGAAGGTGGATAAGAAGAGGTAGGTGGGGGAAATGTCCCCAATAAAACTGAAACAAGCAAAATATGTGGCCCATGGGAAAAAGAACGGCTGGAAATATTTGTGAAATAAAGGTCATTCACCATTTAGATTTGGCCAAGCTCAGAATCCTCAGAATATAAAACAGAGAAAATCGGTTAGTGTGACAACTTTTTGCAGAGGCTTCGTTAAGCACGCTTATCTCCACAACCACATAAAAGCAATATATTTATTTGCTGTTGGGCAGATCAGCAAGAATGGCTCAGTTTGCCACGAACTTCACATATTGTAACAGTGGCTCAGAAAATGCAGTTTTCTGTGGACATTGCCCTTTTCATATATTTTTTATGTTTTTTTTTATCATTTTAAAACGTAACACAAAGGTAACGTACAAGTCAGATTACGGTCATAGCTGGTACAAATGTAGAGACACGGTGAGTAAATTAGGGCAACTAGAGGGTAGCGACAAATTACAACAATCGTAATCAATCAGGGTAAGTGTACCATTACGTCCACAAGGCACTTACTTACAGCAGAGATACAAATTAGGGCACATATGGTAAGAGAGCTACAATATCTCCTTCTTGCATGTACAGCAATATAACGGTCAAGTGTGGAGACCTGCAAGACCTGGCGCTTCAGAATAAGGTCCCGTTGTCTAAAGAAATATAGATGGTGGTAGAAAATGTAATACTAACTGGTTGTTTGGATGAGGCTATGGAGATGTGTGCATAGGTGGAGTATGAGCCGTTGCTTTGGTGCGTGCGGCCGCCCATGCCATGAACGGGGCCCAGAATTCTTTGGGTCGTGATGAGGTGGGCATCAGGTTCCAGTATGAAGAGAGCATCTCCTGGCAGTAGGGAGGTCTCTAATCCACATGGTGACGGTGGGCACGCTTGATGATCCCCAATGTATAGTGATGCAATGCTTGGCAAGTTGGGGCATCATGGCCGACAAGCGTCCAGTGCCAGGGGGTGCATCCGCTACATGAACAAGGAGGGCTGTGAAGGAAGTGTGGGCATGTTGGTAACATGTCACTTCATGCATAATATCAAACACCCTTCCCCAAAACAAAGAGAGAGGGCCGCAGGCCCATGCCAGTGTAAGAAGGAGGCTCGTGTGTCAGCACAACGCCAACATGTGGCATCCAGTCGCAAGCCCATTTTATGTAGTTGCAATGATGTACGGTATAAGCTGTGCAGGTATTTAAAATGTAGTAACCTCAGCTTGTAATTTGGAGAGAGTTGTGTGAGCTGAGCACAGTAAAATGCCTATTGTTTGTCAGTTGTTAGTGGGGAGAGGTCTGAGGACCACTGCACCAGCGCAGTGGGTGTTGTGATCGGCAGCAGTTAGCTTTGAGTTGGCGAAAAATAGCAGTTCCAGGACGGGGGCACGTGCATCGTCTGTGCTTTGCGACCAAGTCAAGAATTCCTTGGCTGGATACAGGTCAGCAAAAGTAGAGAGGCCCATCCGGCGGGCTCTTTGAATAGAGCCAGCTTCTTAGATTTGGGGGAAGCTAAGGTGGTGGGCTAATGGCATGGGTGGAGCATAAATTAGTGGAAGTTTCGCGCGGCATCGGAGTCCCTCCCATGCCCAGCCTAGAGTTTCCATTGTGTTGCTTTCTGCATTGGGCTTTTTGTAGGTGTAATAAATAGCAGCTGGGAGCGGTGCTGGGAATGCAACATCTTTTTCAACTGCCACATGAGGTTGAAATGTGATAAGGTGGGCCCAGTAGCGAAAGTATTGAGCCTGGGTGCTCAGAGCTTAGAGTTCGGGTTCCGGTGTCCCAAGCCCTCTCTGCGTCAATGGCAGTGTCAAGACTTCCCAAGAGATACATGGTTGTTTACCCACCCAGACAAGAGAAATTAAAAGGGAGCTTAGGCATTTGAAAAAGGCCTGCTTGAGAGGAAGGGGGTCGTTAGTGAAAAGGTACAGGAACTTAGGCAGGACTATCATTTTAGTGAGTGCTATCCTACCAGCCAATGACAGGGGCAATTTATCCCAGATGGAGATTTTGCTTTCAAGCCAGGTGGTAAGCCGACCATAATTTAAGCGCCAGAGCTCTTGTAGCTCAATGGAAAGCCACACCCAAGGTATCTGACCACTGTATCCACCCAGGTAAGCAGAAATTTAAGGCCCAGTGCAATTGAGGCCTATGATAGCGCGAGGAGGGTCGATTTGAACCAATTGACCTGTATGCCTGACATGCCTCCAAAGAGGAGAATCTCGCGTAGTATTAGGTTGAGGTTCATTTCTGGCTCGCGAACGTAGAGTGTGATGTCATCTGTCGGGTTTCCAGAACCAGGCGCCCAAGAGTCCACAGGAGTGAAGAGAAATCCCCTTAACCTCTAAAAAACAACCACAGGAATGATGTGTAACATACACGCCAGTCACCCAGAAATACATTGACATGTGATTAGCATTGCATTACACTTACCCCAGGTATGTCCCGGAATGACCTTGAAGAGAGAAGTGGGTAAGATACTGGACTCGTAAAAGTCCTGATGCACTGGGAGGGGCTACTAGATATCTCTCTCACACGACATACAACCATTCAGACCAAAAATAAATGGCTAAAGAAATAATAAGGAGTTTAACATTGGGATTTGAGGAGCAATGGCCGGCTCTTCTGGGGCAACGAAGAGCGGAACATCTACTCTCTCAAGAGAGGGGAAGCCCGGCCCGGGACCAAGCGCCAGGCGGAGCAACACTCTCTCAATCAGGGATAAGGAAAATATAACTCCTCGAGCCGTTCACAAAAGGTGTTGTAAAACTCAGCACACCTAATGCAGAGAAAACAAACTTCGACTTCCAAGTCGAGACGTGCACCGAGCGGGGCAAATAGCTCAGTACACCAAAATGCGGGGAAAACAAACTTCGGCTTCTCAGCCGAGACGTGCACCGAGCGGTGCGTGAAGAAAAAAGGAACCGTCTTTCCTCTTGAGCCGGGGACGAGCAACGGAAGGCGGGGAAGTCCGTGCTGGGATAAGTATCTCCGCAATCTCCCCAAACGTAATCTTCGGAGGATTCGGGCTGGAAAAAGAAAACAAGCAACACGCTAGGGGTAATGGCGTTTGCAACAAGCAGGAACAAGGAAGGGGGCATGGTCACGGCAGTAAGCCAAGTGTCGACTTACAGGTAGAGCGTCCCTTTACGTGATTCAGGGATCGTCTCTAAAGAGCATACTCTGTGTACTCTATGGGGAACGTGGTAAAAGAGACATGGGGTTTGCTTCTAACCACATGTCAATGTCGAGCCCTCGTTGCTATCCTCCAACCCCTAACAGTCATCCGCATACATTGATATGATCAGGCCTCTGTCTGCTAGGGCTAGTCCCCTGGCTGTGTCGTTTTGGCACATCCTGGCTGCAAGAGGTTCCATAACTATCGCAAACAATAGAGGAGACATGGGACATCCCTGTCTAGTGCCTCGGGCTATTGGAAATTATTCTGAAAGCAAGTTGTTAACCCTGAGTCTGGCAGTCAGTTAGTATACAGCAAAGAAATAAGTTTAAGGAAGTTGGAGCTTATGCCAATCCCGAAGAGTATGGTGAAAAGGAATGGTGACTCAAGGGAATCAAACGCCTTCATGGCATCTAAGAATGCAGAGAGTGCCGGTAGGTTGGGGTCTAACTGATGAAGTATGAAAAAAGGAAGGTAAGTTGTGTGAGGTGGATCTCCCGAAGATAAAGCCAGATTGGTCCGGTCGAGCGATGAGGGGTAGAAGCGGCTGCAGTCTATTGGCTATTAGTTTGGCCAGTATCTTTGAGTCAATATTAATAAGGGAGAGCGGGCGGTAAGAATCGCATTTATTTGCTGGTTTATCTAGCTTCAAAATTGTCACGATCACAGCTTCACGCATCGTTGGGGGAAGGTGGCCTATTTTGAGGGATTCCTGGTACACTTCTAGTAGGTGGGGAGCAAGTTCAGAGGTGTACATTTTATAGAAGGAAGCTGATAGGCTGTCTAGGCCAGGTGCTTTATCTCCAGGTAGGCTGTTGATGACCTGGACAATGATCTCTTTGGTGACTGGCACGTCTAAATACTTGCGGTGGGCATTGCTTAACCAGACCAATTCTATAGAGTCTAGATAAGTCTGCAGCTCCGGGTGAGGACTGTCCTGGGTCTCGCTATAGAGGGATTCGTAGAATCTCCTAATTCTGCCTAGGGTGGCAGACTGCTCACATACAGAGCCAGAGTCGTCGTCCAGGAGCTCGGTAATGTAAGCAGAAGAGCGTTGTTGTTTGAGTGTGCAGGCTAAGGCTTCACCTGGGCGATCCCCCTCCCTCTACCGCAAAGTGCTTTGCCATCATATTCTGAGAGTTTCCCGTGGGTGGTGGCGAGGTGCAACTTGAGTTTGGAAGTATAGCATCTCTGCTTGTTGTATTTCCTTCTTTATCCGTTCCAGGGTGGAGCTGATGGATTTTAACAACCCCGATTGCTTGGAAATGCAGACACTGTGTATGACAGTTTTGAAGGCTTCCCATAGCATGGAGGGTGAATCTACAGATGTTACGTTTATAGCGAAGTATTGCAAAAGTTTCTCTCAGACCTCCTCCCTGAATACAGTGTCTCACAGTGCATGCGGTGGCAATCACCAGCTGAAGACTCGTGGCTTAGTTAATGGTACAGTGAAGGTAATCCGGATTGGCGAGTGATCGGAGATAGTGCACAGGGTGTGTCCAACGCTAGTGGTCTAGGAGGCAACATTCAGCGTGACCAACCAGAAGTCCAGCTGGGACCAGGCGTTGTGATAGGAAGAGATGCACATGCCCTCTCGGGTGTCATGAGCGCCAGATATCCATTAGACCGTAGTCAATCGCAATGGAGTTGAATACTTTGGTAGTTTTGGGGTGTAGCAGTCTGGAGGTTCCTAAGCGATCCAATGAGTCCTGCATGACTGCATTGACATCGCCCCCTACAAATAATTGTATCTTCCCCAAAAAGGGTAATCTTGGAATATATGGTTTCAAAGAGGGCCGGGTCGCCAATATTGGGCCCATAGACGGCTGCTAGGATTAGCGCTGTAGTGTGCAGTGTGCCTTTTAGCACTATGTAGCGACCTTCAGGGTCAATATACGAGTCAATCGTAGTCCAACCAATATTGCGTCGGATAAGAATGGCTGTACCTCGGGCGTAATTGGAATACGTGAGTAAATCTCCCCCCAATACCTATTTTGTAACTTGGGTGCGGCGGCATGCAGGAGGTGTGTTTCTTGAAGGAAACAAATATCAATTTGGTGTCTGATCAAATAGGCATGTGTGAGCCTCGCTTTTCGGTGGTTGTTCAGTCCCCTTATGTTCCAGGTTAGAAACAATACTGCAGGAATTTGGTGTGACATGTGGCGCCGTGCAAGGGTTGCACGCTGGTGATGAACAGCCTGTTGGGTAAATGAGATGTGGCATCGCATTTGGATCCTAAGTGTCGCAGAATGTAATGGGAATCATGTCTCAATATACTCGAAAAAACAAATAGAGTAAGTGATCTTGAAGTGACTGCAGACTTCCAACTCTGTGTAGGAAGGTGAATATCTGACTGTATGATTACCCCAACTTGTTGCCTAGTGTTTAGTAGGTTTTTGACTTAGTTGGCCTGGGATCCTGCTATTCAGGGCCCCAGGCCATCGTCTCTCTCTGTAAAATGGACTCCATGTACTTTAGGTACATATCTAAATGGGTATTGGGTCACCTTGTGAGCCCCTGTACAGTGTACCATAGGTACCCAGGGCATAGGTGCATCCAAGGCCTACCAGGGGCTGCAGCATGTATTATGCCACCCCTGGCTGGCCATCCAAACTGACACCACAGGCTGATCACTCAGCTTGGGCAAGGTTGTGTAATCACCCCTTGCTTATATATAGTATACCTATATCTACCCTTATACATAGACACATATATACCTGTAAGCCACTCCTATGGCAGGCCTTAACAATCCTGGAGGCAGAGTGCTTGGTTTTTGTGAGATGGTGCTTTAGCATGAGCTGAGCCTGTCTGCAGCTTTCGGAACCATGTCCTTATAGCTGTTCTATGATACAGCCATACCATATACTCTTAAGTGCATTATAATCCTCGCAGTTATTGCTAACTTTGGTTTGGCTTCATCAAAACATGTCGTGTAAGGTGTCATACGCTTTGGAATTCTACCCCTCCCAGCCAGTTCTAGCGGAGGGGGTAGCATTCCACCCTTCTAGAGGGAGAAGACATGTAGTTACTACTTTACCCGGTTAAAGTTAAACAGAGCCTCAGCATCACAAAATGGATGCTGCTGCCACAGACACGAGTCTGACCTCCTGCTGCTGGACGAAACTCCGGCAGGGGAGGCCTGGACAATAGGTTTCCTGCCTTGGGAGGTGCTAGCACCTCCCCAGACAGACTTTAGTGTATTGGGGCAGGGTGGGTTGAAAGAAATGAGACACTGCCTGGGGCACACAAGGTACTCCATGCATAGCCCGGTTCAAACCAGTTGCTGGGGCACTCCAGCCCCAGCTCTGGAGCAAAACTGGACAAAGGGAAAGGGGTGTAACCACCCCCTTCCCAGGTTCTACCCACAGGAGAGACCTAGCAGGTAATCAAGCCCCTTAGTTTAGTATAAAGATAGGAGGTGAGTCTAGAGACTTTAGATTTATCCTGGAAAGAAACTCTGACACGAACTCTTGGACCTTCGACGTTCCATATCAACTGGAAGACTGAAGACATCTCCCTTGTGGTCGAGGAGTGACCAACCTGTGCAAACAGGCACCAACAGTAACTTGCCGGTTTGCTTTGTCGATGCTCCAACCAGATCCCAAAGACTTAGCAACCCAGGAACTGGACTCCCAGACGTCTCTGACTCCAACCCACATCCACAGCAAAGCTGAGACCCAGGGCAGACACGAGTGATGTGGGACCGTACATCCTGAACTACCTTCTTTTTGCTACCTGTGCAGCTCCTGAGGTTCCTTCGAAGTTGTGCATTGGGGTTCGAGAAGCCCCAGACCAAAGCAGCATTTGTTCCGAAGCACAGCCCTCCACACTCCACGAGTGCCGCGAGGGGCCTCTGCCTGCATTTCAGCTCACCGCGTCTTCCGGGTTGCTAGCCCGTTGGCTAGTAAGCCCTACAAAGACCATCCTTTGAATTTACAATGCTTGCCTGGTTGCTCCAGTTTTGCTCCAGCTTCTCTGTGAAAGAGAAGCGCCCCAGACCTTGCTGGTGTGAACAGAAGCCCATCTTCACTTCCTGCGTGGGTTGCGGTTACCAAGGCTTGTTGGGTCCAATCCGGATACCGACACCACAGTCACCGAGAGCCTTTGTGGGACAGTTCGTATCCAGCACCTGGTTGTTGTCGACGCCTCCTGGTCCACGTGGCTGCAGAGACAAGCTTCACTCCTTCACCTGATTGCATCTCGACATCACCTGGTTCCTTCTTGGTCACTGGCTAGTGACCCAGACTCTGTCCCCTCTGCTTTCAGGTTCTCCTCGACTCCGATTCACCCTTGGATCCATCCGGACACTTTCCTCCTGGTCGCCTGCAGCACTTTCTTGCAGCTCTCCATAGGATTCAGCGACGAAACCCGACACGAAAGAACACCTATGCACCCGGCTTCCCTGGGTGAGGTAACTCAAGTACTCCGGTGCTCCCGTGGGTAACAACTATCCAAGTGTCCTAGTTTAACATGGTTTTCTCGTAGTCCACCCGGAAGTGTCCGAAATCAACTACTTTTGCGTTCCCATTGTATCTCTATGGTAACTCGTGTGTGTGTTTAGACACTGCACACGCATCCTGTGGGTGTCCTACTTCCAATCCTTTGGTTGATCAGCGTAGCCCCAGCGATTTCCTAGGCCCTAGGCCTACTCACCTCTCCTGAAGTGGTTCTTATATCACTTCTTTAGTATATGGTTCATGAGGTTCCTAGGGCAGAATTGTATTTGTGCAACTCATAGTATGCTTATTGAGTAACTTGTGCTGTATCTCAAACTCTGGCCTCATAAAGAGTACAGAGGGGTTGTGTTAGTAATAAATACATATATAATTGATATATACCTTGTGTGGTGTCCTTTCATTTGGTATTCAAGGGATTATGATTGGTAAAACAATTGGCTTCAAATGCTCTCTGAAGTGTTAGCCTAAGACTGCTTTGTCCATGCTACCACTAGGATATCTGGTCTATAAGGTTGACTTTACAACCATCACCATAAGTAGGGTGACCAACTGGCATTGGTGCAAATTCAGGACGGTGAGGGTAAAAATTCAGGACAAAGGGTCAAAATTCAGGACACAAATTCAGGACAGGAGGTCAAAATTCAGGACAAAATTTCAGGACAATAGGTACGTTTTACAGACACATCAGAGGTCGCGCAATAGTATATAATTAAGCCCAGCCATTTCCAAACATATTCAACCATTTGCAAACCTATCCATCATGTATCCTTCCATCTATCATTTCACTCATCCATCCCTTCATCCATCCTTTCACTCATCCATCCATTATCCTTCCATCCACCCTTTCACCCTATCCATCTGTACACTTATCCATCCACTCTTCATCTCATCCATCCATTCACTCATCCATCCAGCCATTTACCCTTTCACCAATCCAGCCATCCTTTCACTTACTAATCCTTCCTCCAATCCACTCTTTTTAGTCATCATCCATCCTCCCTTTCTCTCTCCATCGACCCTTTCACTTAGCCATCCTTCCTTCCATCCATCCATCCATCCATCCACCCACCCACCCATCTACTCATTCACTCATGAATCCATCCATTGACCCTATCACTCATCCATCTATCATTTCACTCCTTCACACATCTATTCATCCTTTTGTCCATCTACCCTCCCTTTCACTCACACATCCATCCTTACATCCACCCTTTCACTCATACGTTCATTCATTCACCCTTGCACTTATCAATCCATCAATCCATCCATCATTTCACTCATCCACCCACCATCCACCCACCCATCCATCTTTTCACCCACCCACTCATCATCCATCCATCCATCCTTTCACCCACCCACTGATCATCCATCCATCCATCCTTTCACCCACTCTCCATCCATCCATCCTTTCACCCACCCACTCATTATCCATCCATCCTTCCCCTCATCATCCATCCATCCTTCTACCCACCCACTCATCATCCATCCATCCATCCTTTCACCCACCCACTGATCATCCATCCATCCATCCTTTCACCCACTCTCCATCCATCCATCCTTTCACCCACCCACTCATCATCCATCCATCCATCCTTCCCCTCATCATCCATCCATCCTTCTACCCACCCACTCATCATCCATCCATCCATCCTTTCACCCACCCACTCTCCAACCATCCATCCTTTCAACCACCCACTCATAATCCATCCATCCTTCCCCTCATCATCCATCCATCCCTTCATCATCCATCCACCCTTCCCCTCATCATCCATCCATCCATCTACCCACCCACTCATCATCCATCCATCCATCCTTCCCCTCATCATCCATCCATCCATCCTTCCCCTCATCATCCATCCATCCATCCTTTCACCCACCCCCTCATCATCCATCCATCCCCTCATCATCCATCCATCCTTCCCCTTATCATCCATCCTTTCACCCACCCCCTCATCATCCATCCATCCATCCACCCTTCCCCTCATCATCCATCCTTTCACCCACCCCTCATCATCCATCCATCCATCCTTCCCCTCATTATCCATCCATCCTCCCCCTCATCATCCATCCATCCTTTCACCCACCCATCCATCCCTCCATCCTTCCCCTCCATCCATCCTTCCCCTCTATCCATCCTTCCCCTCATCCATCCATCCTTCCCCTCATCCATCCATCCTTCCCCTCATCCATCCATCCTTCCTTCCCCTCATCCATCCTTCCTTCCCCTAATCCATCCTTCCTTCCCCTCTTCCATCCTTCCTTTCATCCATCATCCATCCTTCCCCTCACCCATCCATCCATCCATCCTTCCCCTCACCCATCCATCCATCCATCCATCCATCCATCCATCCTTCCCCTCACCCATCCATCCATCCATCCATCCTCTCCATCCATCCCCTCATCCATCCATCCTTCCCCTCATCCATCCTTCCTTCCTTCCCCTCATCCATCCTTCCTTCCTTCCCCTCATCCATCCTTCCTTCCCCTCATCCATCCATCCCCTCATCCATCCTTCCTTTCATCCATCATCCATCCTTCCCCTCACCCATCCATTTATCCTTCCCCTCATCCTTCCCCCTCCATCCATCCATCCATCCTTCCCCTCATCCATCCATCTTCCCCTCATCCATCTTCCCCTCATCCATCTTTCCCCTCATCCATCATCCAGCTACCCTTCCACCCATACATCCAGCTATTTACATTTTATCTCATCCATCCTTCCCCTCACTCATCAATCCATCCATCCTCTCTCATTATCCATTTATTCAAAATGTCATTAATCCATTAACCCTTTCACTAATTCATCCAGCCATCCACCCATCCCTTCACTTACTTACTCGCCCACCTTTCCATATTAATTTGAGCTCAGCCCTTTTGAGAAGAAGCCTATCAAGAACTTCACCCTCGCTGCAGGGGCCTTTCCAGGACTGGGACAGAAGCCACCCAGGGCAGAGACAGGATCCACCACAGGGGGGACAGGAGCCATCACAGGCGGGGGGAGGGACAGGAGCCACCACAGGGGGGACAGGAGCCATCACAGGCAGGTGGGGGGATCCAGGATCCACCAAAGTGGGGGGACAGAAGCCATCACAGGGGGGGGGGCAGGAGCCATCACAGGCGGGGGGAGGGGTGACAGGAGCTATCACAGGAGGGGAAACAGGATCCACCAGGGTGGGCACAGGGGTGGGCGTGCAGTATTCTAGTATCATCTTGGGCTCCTTGCCCCCTCCTGCACAAGACAACGAAGACAGGCTCTCTGTCCAAAATGCCATCCCCCACTGTGATGTACAGTACTTACAGGAGATACTCTAAGAGAATTGGTTTAACTGATTGTCCTCCATACTTTGTTAATCAGTGTGGGTGCGATTGTGCCATTTCTTTATTGTATTACATTATAGACTGCATGTTTGAAGAACCGAGGTTTGCTTACAATTTAGTGACTAATTAAGCTCTGCCTTGGTGTAATCGGGCCGGTTCTAGGATGTTTGGGGCTCTGGGTAGAAATGGAATGTGTGAGCCACCTCTAAATTGCAGAGACGTGACGCATTCAGGGCTGTTTGCATCTGAATAGATGCCCCTGAACCTGCAGCCCCTCCCTCTCAATCACCTTCAAGCACCTCTTAACAGCTCATCACGGGCTGAAGGTGTGAGGGCTGCCATCCCGCTGTGCCTCTCCAATGCTGCCGGGTGTCTGAGCTTTGGAACAGCATCAGAGTCAAGAAGGGAGGTGGGTGGAAGCTTTTCCGGGTTAAAATTACGGACAAATGGCGTCCGTTAAAGAATCCTTCACGGACAACGGACAGACAACCAAAATTACGGACTGTCCGTGAAATTTACGGACGGTTGGTCACCCTAACCATAAGGGTTGTTTGGACTGGTGCAAGGTGCTCACTAGAATAGTTAATATCATATACCAGGCCAACTTCTCACACTGTGTATACCCAAAATCAACCCCCCTCCACCACTCCACCACTCCAACCCCCAATTAGGCTGAGAGCTCCCTAACCCCCCAAACATACCCAAACCAAGAACAGACCGTATAAGCCATGGGAGAGCTCCCTGTGGGGGCATGGGTTACTGGCGTACTGCCCTACCCGAGAGGCAGGGTGGCCGGGTGTACATATCAGCTCAGGAGGACAAGTAAAGGTCGCAGTCAAAAGGCAATAAATGTACAAATGGCAGGGTGTAGGCTGCCAGGTTATAGCGGAAGTTCAAGAACAGGGGAAGTGGGACTGAGGAGCAGCAATGTCCTTCCTAACACAATCCCATGGTCAATCATTGTCACTGAGTCTATCTCCCGCCTCCGTTTGCATGGGCATCAGGGGGAGATGTCCGCCCTGGGCAGATATGTGTGGAGAATTTGAGAGCTGATTTGGCATCAGTGAAAAAGTGTGTTTGACCGTCGTGGGATAGCTTCAGCTTTGCCAGGTAAAGCATTGCACAAGGGGTTTCAGTGCGTTAGAGGAGGCGTATTGTAGGTAGAAAAGTTTTTTCTGCAGCCCAGACCGCACAAGTGAAGTCCGGAAATACAGATATATTGTTGCCCTGGTAAGTGATGGGGCCATGTTCTCTAGCTGCTTTTAAGACGGAGTCTCTGTCCCGGTAGTTTAGTATGCGCGCTATGATGGGTCTAGGTGTGCCACCTACGGGTGGCCTGGGGCGCAGAGCGAGCTGTGCATGCATTCAACCACAAAAACAGCAGAGAGAACCGTCACAAAGTAGAGTTTCGATGAAAGGTTCCATTTTGGGGATCGCCGTGGTCTCCGGAATGCCAGCTATGCGCAGGTTGTTGTGCCGAGACTGCGCTTCCAAGTCTTCATTTTTAGCTTTTATTACTGTAAGAACTCTTTCCATGTTGAGTAGGTGCTTTTTAGAGTCAACTTGAAACTCATGGGCTTCTTCTGTGCAGTTCTCAAGGGGGTCCAATCGGGATTCGTGAGTGTTCACTTGGCACGTCACCATGTCAAGCCCTGCTGTCAAAGCATCGAGTTTGGTGTCCATAGACCTGAGATTAGAGCAGACCTCCAGCATTATGGCACGCAGGTTCATCCTGTTTGTTGTTGGCCTGGGAGGGTTCACCTTCAGGTTGTTAGGCGCTTATTCTCATAAGGCAGTTTAGATTGCTTGGGGTCATTTTTCCCCATGGCGTAAAGAAAGTGTAGCAGAGGGGGCGGCTAAAGTAGTGTGCACAAAAACATTGTGGTGACGCTGCCTCAATAAGCTGCACCCACAGGATGGAGCGCCAAGATGTCCACAGTGTCAACCAAGCTCTAGGCCTATTGTCAGGATGAACAGCCCTCAGGGGGCCAAAGCGGGGCTTCTGAAGTAATGCCAGGGAAGAGGGAGCAGGAGCGCAGCAACCCTAAGGGCGACAGGGTACAGCACCACCCAAGGTACCGCACTCCACCTCAATCCAGCACCTCCACTGCCCTTGCGTGGCACCCCTAGGGCTATGCCCCCAGGGCCTGCCCAATCTCAGCCAGGCCAGGAGCAGGCACGCAGCCCATGGCGTTCGGGGTACACCCCGCGGCAACAGCCACAGGACCCCCACCGGCCAACACCTGGAGTTAAAGATTTGGGACCCACCGTCCTACTCACGTGATTTCAGAGCTGAACATCAGGGCCCCTCAGCTCTGCCGCAGAGACACTCGCCGCAGTGTGGAGGGACCTCTACTCCTAAGGCACAATGGCTGCCTCTGTCGGCTCGCCCACAGTTCCACACGTGGCTCTTCTTGCCGTCGCCGATCAGTTCACCACACTCCCCGATGGCAGGCAGGGTTCCAGCCCTGATCGTAGCCCAGCCGGGCACTTCTCAATGGCACGTCAGTGTCTGCAGCAGCTGCGGAGCAGTAACGGTCTCCACACAAGCCTCGGAGACCTCCGGGCCACAGCAAAGATTGGCGGTGTGCAGCGAGAGTCTAAGCAGCTACGCCGATCCGCTCAATGTCTCTTCTCCACTGCCACAGACAGGATATGCGGATTCCCAGCTAGGATCAAGCAGCGGCCCTCCGGGTCGATGCAGGGACGGGAGGCCATGCAGTGGGGATTGCTGCTTAAGCCTGCCATGGGTTGAGAGCGCTCCGCTACACTATGTCCGTAGCCGCAGTTTCGCTACACGTTGCAGCCCTAAAAAGGCATGGATGTGCTCCTCGTCTTATGCCTGATCGAGCACAGTATGGCAGGGTATGCAAGCCCTCCATTGGTTCAAGGATGAGGCAGGATAATGTACCCAGTCGGTAGAGCTCCTTTAGAAGGCTGCCATCTTGCTGCATGGCCAAGCCACGCCCCTGCCCTTTTCATATGGTTGAAATAATTTTATCAGCCAGATTCAGGATGCCTCCTCGTGCCATTGTGTTTGGTTAGTGACCATACGTTATCAATACCAGGGTCGGACTGGTAAGTTGGGCACTCGGGCATTGGGCCGGTATCTAAGTTTTTTTGGGCAGCGTGGTGGGCGATTAGGGGTCTGTCTGTGCTGTTCAGATATGCTTCCAATGGCCTAGTGGTGGCCTGAGAAGCCTTTCTACAGGCCTGTAGCTTGAGGCAGATGTTTCTCTCTTGCCACCCTTTCACCAACAGGCCTGGGGTGTCTTTTCCAGTCCTGCTGGGCTGGCCCATCGATATAAAAAGTTTACTCGGACGGCTGTGGGCACAATATTGTATGCAGATTGAGCGGGGGAAGGGGAATGAGCAGAAGTGGCCTCACTGATATTCAGGCCTGCTTCATCGATGTGAACTAATCCCTGCACAAGTAGTTCTGCCAATGTTTGAATTTGTATTTTTCAGTGAGAAAACAGAAGTTGTGTCAATATGTGATTGAGAGATCTTTACAGCGAGGCTGACAGCCCATAGGTTAAAAAAGAAAGTGTTCGGGGCGTGGCTTGGATGGCAGCGCAGGCGGTTGCCTAAGTTCGTGAGCTCCGTGACCCCGGGGTAAAAAAGTAGCGAATTAACGGCGAAACGGACGGGAACTCCCGCACAAAGCGGCAGGAGGCTTGTAAGAACACACAGGGAAGCAGAGGAGGTGGTTGTGCAAACTGTACGTCGGGGGTGAAGCAGAGAAAGAACTACCCCAAGACAGGAGAACGGAGGACGCTGACCAAAAGATGGCAGGGTCATAAAACCCAGAAGCATCGCAAAACTCCCACAGAGGCACCGGAGACACTGGAGAACCACACCAAGCCCAGTCGGAAGTGACGCTGAACGCGAGGTGCACCGCCCGGCAGGGAAAGCGAACTCAGGTCAGACCGGGACGGAAAACTGACAAATTAAGGCTGAGTAAACAAAGGACCAGGCAACAAGGGCGGCCATTTTGGGAGTCCACGCTGAAGAAGTACAATAGTAGCTGCGAGGAAGGAGCACACTAAGCGCATCGGTGAACCCACAAGTGAGCAGGGGAGACAAGCGGCTGTGCGCTGAGGCTATGCGCTGAGGAGTGTAAGCGGAGAAGCGGCTCCAGCTCGTGGTTTTCACCCTTAGCGCGCACCGCGCACCGTAGCGGACGGGGGCAACCAACAAAGCCAGGCGGCCAGGCGGCCAGGCGGCCAGGCGGCCAGGCGTTGGACCCTCCGCAAGCGTTGCTCGGGAGGAGAAAGCTCAGCAAGTAAGCAAGTAAGCAAACCGCCCTAAGCGTTAGAAGCCTACCGGAGAAAGACAAAAACGGCGGCCATCTTGGGAGGGGCGGCGCAGCTCCAGACCAAGCAAAGGCAGCCAACTCGACCAGGTGGCAGGGGAGGCAGTAAGAGGACCCCCCACAAGCGCGGCCCAGGCGGAGCAAAACAGCAAGTAAGCCGCTCGCTTGTGCAAAACAATCTGCTGCCCCTAACATAAACAGCCCCATCGAATACAAGCGGTGGCCATCTTGGGAGGGGAAGCAGCCAAGCGAAAACCTGCGCGGCCAGAACGGATAAGGCAGCCAACTCGACCAGGTGGCAAGGGAGGCAGTAAGAGGACCCCCCCACAAGCGCGGCCCAGGCGGAACAAAATAGCAAAGTAAGCCGTTCGCTTGTGCAAAACAATCTGCTGCCCCTAACATAAACTGCCCCACCGAATACAAGCGGCGGCCATCTTGGGAGGGGTAGCAGCCAAGCGAAAACAGCGCGGCCAGAACGGACAAGAGCGGAGTGGTAGGAATAATTCCAGGAGAAACCGGGGAAGCTAACACAAGCCCCCTGCTCACATTACCTAGCTCACTAGTCGCCGAGTCAGCTATAATCAACCGAGGCATCACGGCGGTACAGCAGCCATCTTGCAGCGGGAGAACGGGAGTCCATCGCTGAATAACCCAGCCACCCAACACAGAAACCGACCCCAACAACAAGCAAGGGGGGAATAGAACAAAAAAAGGGAAAGGAAACGAGGCAAGGAAAAGGCTAGCGGTTGAGTGCCCTGGGAAGCCGGCCTAACAACACAACTAAGTCCACCAGTGCGACAAGGAAGTACAAGCAGCGGGGGTGAGGCAGAAACGCTGAGGCGAAGACAGAGTGAAGTAGAAAAGGCAAAGTGTCAAAGTGACAGTAGCCCTGGCGTCAGGGCGAACCAGAACAAGAACAATAAGGTGGCCCAACAGGTTCACGTTTGGGAGCGCGGCAAAGACGGAGAAAGCCACGAACCACGCCAGATCCAGCCCACCACAGGGCGTGCAACAAGCAGTCCAATATAAGAAGGGAAGGCCGCCCGCACTTCAAGGAATAAAAGTTTGTGGTGGGATGACGACCAACGACATCAAAAAGATCAGAAAAGATCTAGACTCACCAGTCAAGCTGAAAGCCTTACAGAGTACAGAGACAGCGATGGACCTGCTCCTAAAGAAAATAACAGAGGCCAACGACTTGGCAAAAGCCACAAAGATCTCCATGGACAATGTCCAACTAGAACTCACAGCCATACGTGCCGACCAGAGCAAAATAGTGAGCAGAGTAGGCGAAACGGAGAGAAGAATCAGCGATGTAGAAGACAAATCGACCATCATGGAAAAAGATGTCCGCTACATATCCAAGATCTCCAGCGACCTACAAAGAACGCTAGCAGAACAAGAGGACAAAAACAGGAAAGGGAACATCAGAATCATAGGCATACCGGAAGAGGAGGAGGAAGAAGCAGGCTCATGCGCGGCGCTACTCGAAGCTCTGATACCCAAGCTGACTGGGCTAAACTTCGAAAGAACATTCGAAATTGACAAAGCATACAGAGTGCCAGCCACAAGACAGCTCCACATGAAAGGCCCGAGGACAATCATATGCAAACCGCTGAGAGCAAACCACACGGATGCCATCTTTGCCTATGCACGCAAAGGTCACCCCCTCAACTGGAAGGGCAAGAAGATTATCATCACCCAGGACTTCTCTAAAAGCACAGTAGAGACGAGGAAGGCTTTCCTAGCACTGAGGGAAGCAATGAAGAGGGCCAGGATAACGTGTAGCTTTGTGGGCCCAGCAAGAATGAGGATAACAGACAGAAATGGCACGCAAACGTTCGACGATCCAGCAGAGCTACGCAGATACCTTCAGGAACCAGACCAAGAAGAGATGGAACAAAGAAGCCTGGGAACGGCAAAGAGAAGAGCATCCTTAGACGGCTCGGAGACAGGCGAAAACGGCACAGCAGGTCGTGGCTGAAGGTCACGGTCAAGAGACTGGGTAGATCTGCCATTTACCCTAATTGAACACTGCTACCTCAACTGGGAATACACACCTACCTCATGATAAAGGAATGTGGAACTAAGCTAGGACAAAAAGAGAGTAATCTCAGGGAACGGGACACGAGATATGCACGAGACCCAGCCATGAACACAAAATCACTCAGAACCTTAAGCCGGACCTGAGAAAGAGAGGCGGACAATATATCCTTTTATCAACGCTTAACATGGAAGGGTGCGGGGGGAGGATCCAAATTACCCGGGGGGGCGGAGGGCGGTGAACCGCTGCTGTCGCACGTTTACAGTACTTTGACAGGGGGGAGGAGGGAGGGGGGGCGGGAGAGGGAGAGGAGGCAAGGGAGGGGTCATGCAGTGCGGATAATCCTAGCTTGGTGGGGCTATCAACTCTTTTTTTCTTTCTTACTTCCTTCTCACCTACTTACTCATACTTCCCTATCCCAAACTAGACCCCGGGGGGGGCCCAAAGACTGGTGGCGAGAGGTGGGTCCACACCGAAGGCAGAGACCATACAGAGGTCACTACCCAGAGAGCAGCTATCCTATAGGGACACCATGACTACTCATAACACTCAAGGCCTAGCACAGATTACATCTGACATCAAGATTGTGTCACTGAACGTCAAAGGCCTCAACCACCCCGTCAAGCGACGGAAAACACTAGACTACCTGTATAGGCTCAAAGCTGACGTGTACGTGCTCCAAGAGACTAGAGTAACCACAGAGCATGCTAACAAACTTAAGGCAAACTGGATAAGCGACATAACATGCTCACCAGCAGTCAACAAAAAAGGAGGGGTGATAACCATTATAAGCAAAAAAGGGAAATTCACGACTCTGGGCAGTGCAGCAGATACGGAAGGCAGGAGACTAGTCACAAGCATCAAAAGAGGAGAGGAAGTAATGCACATAGCTAACATCTATGGGCCGAACGCCTCAAAAAAAAAGTTCTGGGAGGAGGTAGAAAGCGAGCTCAGCAGGATCCCTCTGGGAGAACTAGTGATTATGGCAGGGGACATGAACGAGGCGATGGATAATGCCACAGACAGGCACCCACACAGGCCAAGCCATGCCACACAAGATCAGAACATACTCAAAAACCTTTGTACCAAACTCGCACTAGCGGACCCATGGAGACTACAACACCCCAGTGCCAGGGAATACTCATTCTATTCAGCACCACACAACTCGTATAGCAGAATAGACTATATCCTCATGTCAAGCTCACACACACACTTGACGGACAGAACGGAGATAGGACCGATAACAGTCTCAGACCATGCCCACATTTCCCTCTCCATAAGCGGGAAACACAATGAACTACCATGCAGGGGTTGGCGTCTAAATAGTGACATACTTGAGGATCCCGCCAACACCGGGGAGATTGAGGAGGCGATCAAAGAATATCTCTTATTTAACGACACAAAAGACACAGTGGAGGAGACACTGTGGGACGCGCTCAAAGCCACAATAAGGGGGAAACTTATAAGTATTAAGGCAAGAATGAACAAAAAAAGGAACAAACACATTAAAGAGCTGGAGGAACATATAAAAGAACTAGAGAACAACCACATCGCAAACATACTAGACAGGAATACCCTCACTGCACTAACAAAGAAAAAGTATGAGCTCAACAGACTATTAAGTGAGAGGGCAACGACATGGATAAACAAATACAAATCCATAAACTTATGCTCAGCCAACAAAGCAGGTAGGGCACTTGCAGGATACCTAAAAGCCAAACAGAGACAGCACTCAGTTGCAGCGATCACCGACACAGACAATATAACGCACACAGGGAACAAACAAATCCTCGAAACCTTCAGGAGGTTTTACAAAGACCTATACACCGCGGACAAAGCACTAAAGGCGGATGGAGGGGCGAGCCTTCTCGAGAAGCTTGACCTACCAAAGCTAAGCTGCGAACAAAGTGAGGCGCTAGACCAAAACATAACAAAAGCAGAGGTAGGGAGGGCCATAGACGCACTAAGACCCAACAAAGCCCCAGGGCCGGACGGATTCACAGTGACCTTTTACAAAAAGTTCCAAACGCAGCTTAAAGACATACTAGTGAGAGTATTCCAGACGTGTGCAGAGAAAGGAAGCATGACAGACTCAATGGCAGAGGCGAACATTATTGTCATCCCAAAAGAAGGGAAGGACCCACAATTCCCACAAAACTATAGGCCAATATCCTTAATAAACGTAGACTGCAAAATCTACGCTAAAGTAATGGCAGCTAGAATAAACACATACCTACCCACCCTCATACACAAAACACAAGTGGGATACCTGAAAAACAGGCTCTCACAGGATAACACGAGACTACTCTGCCACCTAATAAACCGCACGGCAAATAGCACAGAGAAGGCAGTAATGATTGCACTAGACGCTGAAAAAGCCTTTGACAGAGTCTCGTGGCCATTCCTAAACGAATGTATGCGCAAATTCGGATTTGGGGACAGATACAGGGGAATGATAATGTCCCTATACAAAAACCCCCGAGCTCGAGTGGTAGTGAACGCAGCAACATCAGAAACATTCACCCTAAGCAGAGGAACGAGACAAGGCTGCCCCCTGTCACCAGGTTTATTCCTGCTGGCAATTGAACCCCTTCTCCACATGATCAGAACAAACACGCAGATCACAGGTGTGATAGTGGAGGGTCAAGCCTTCAAACTAGCGGCCTATGCGGATGACATCCTGATCACCACAAGCAACCCACGGGAGTCAATCGAAGCACTGGTACAAACAATAGAGGAATACGCACACGTCTCAGGGTATAAACTCAACAGGGATAAATCAGAATGCAAACCAATGAACTGCCACACTACCAGAGCAGTACTAGGCCAGTCAGGGCTGGCATGGCAAACGAAACCCCTAAAATATCTAGGAATCCTCTTTGGGAAGGACCTCAGATCAACACTAGAGCACAACGAGGAAGCAATGCTGAAAAAGATCAAAACAAAGCTAGACACATGGGGACCCAAATTCGTTAGCTGGTGGGGCAGAGTAGAGACAGTTAAGATGATGATCACCCCAATGCTCAATTACTTGCTGTCCATGCTACCACTATCACTAACGACAGACTTCCACAAACAAATCGACAAAGCCATTAACCTGTTCCTATGGGGAGGTAAAAAACCTAGAATAAGTCTAGCAAAGCTCAGGCTGAAAAAAGAGCAAGGGGGACTGAACCTCACAAACTATAAGGCCTTCCAGACTGCATGCCTTGCCAAACAAGGTCTACACTGGATAGCACCAACACCAGACTATATACCAGTATGGCTGGAGTTAGAAAGGGGCATTCTAGGAGGAGCAGACCCAATCATGGCCCTCACGGCAAATAGACACCCAGAAGCCAAAAACTCAATAATACGTAACAAAAAAATAGCACTACTGAGATTAGATAAAGAGCTAGAAGTAAGCATCAAAGGCACCAAATGGGAGTCATTATGGTACAACACCAAAATCACATACAAGGGGAAAACGCTAGACAGCAAAGAATGGCTCAGCAGGGGCATAACAACACCGGCACAACTAGAGGCAGGAAACAACCCACTCACCTACAAGACGCTCCAACAAACAACCAGCCTACCAGACAAGGAATTCTACGAGTTCCTAAGAATTAAAGCAGCCATTACCAGAGCGAACCTCTCCAAACACAAACCAACCATCATACAGTATGCACAGAACCTAAACACGGCAGGCCACCAAACAGCGCAGATCTACAAAATAATCACACCACGTAGCACCACTCTTAATGACAAAACAATAGCCTTCTGGGAAGAGACCATCCACAGACCGCTAAGTGAAGAAGAGAAGGCCAGGCTATGGACATCAGCGTCCAAAAACAAGATTACACCACAGTTAGCACAAACAAAATTCTGGATACTACACAGACTACACTGGACACCGGCGAAACTAGAAAGAGTTGGGGCAAGCAACAACAGCGAATGCTGGAACTGCCACAAAGCAAGGGGAGACCTAGCCCACATGATATACGAATGCCCCAAAGTCAAAGCGTTCTGGAGTAAAGTATACAACCTGATAGACTCGATCACGGGCTGCCAGATACAACGAGGGCTAGCAGGGATAATCACTGGATTCCTAGAGCCACAACTCCAATCCAAAGAAATACGTGATCTAGTCGACATGCTCCTAGCGGCAGCTGTTAAAAATATTCTGGGGTACTGGAAGAACTCCAGCAAAGCCACTTTCAAGCGCTGGTTCAACTGGGTGACATTCCTCCGAGGGGCAGACAACATCACCGCCACACACAAGGCGGCGAACCACACAGCCAAAGAGGACATGTGGGCAGCCCTAGACGGGTATCTGACGCAATAAACCCCCCCCCCCCACCCCCCTTGTTTCTCTTTCTGTTTTCCTTTCTTTCTTCTTTCTCTCTCTCTTGGATACCACTGGGCCGAGTATACATGTAAAGGAGCCCAAGGAAGACAAATGTATACAATGTACATGTGAAACTTTTCAATCCAATAAAAAAATTTTGAAGTAAAAAAGAAAGTGTTCACTGCATGACCGTGTTTATCATCAAAACGTTACAGGTTCAATTCCCCATAATACCATGGTTATAATATTGTTAACTGCAGTGACAGGCACCAAGTCTTCTGGGGCTTTTAGGGAATTTTTTCTTTTGGGACTTTGATACTTCATTGGAAGGATTAAAAGGTGAGCCTAATACGGTTCCTTCTCCAATTATGGCTTCCCTAATTGGTAAATACTCCATGGTTGTCTGCTCATCTTCTCATAGTGTACTTGGGAACACCGTCTGGATGTAATAACTGAAAACTCACAGCAAGCTACTTAAATACTGGTAAGGTACAGGAATGAAGTTCACATGTTTTAAACCACATCCTTAATTACATGGGCAATGCTTCTGGGAAATTATTCAGTTTCACCTTTTTGGCAATTCCTCTTTTACAAAGCTCCCCACCCCCTTTTTATATTGATTAAAACACTGAAGAAGTGTTATGCACGAAGGTAAGTCCGCAAATGTGTGAAACATTTTTTGGGGTGCCTAGGACGACTTTTGATCCCAATCTAACTCTGATTATTACCTTGTCAGTGCTACTGCATGCCAAAACTCAACAAAACCAATAAAAACATTTTGCACAATGTTAAGGCCTGTGCACTTAGGAATGAAGAAAACATGCGTTTGCAATTCTGCAAATTGCACCCCCTACAAGTCTGCATGGACCTACTACCAAAAGGTAACACCTTGTGATGATTGTAAATGCAAGCACAGGTGGTGTAACACTATACTCAAATCACAATTTGAACTGTTGCAAAATGCTATAATGGGTGCGAGTGTAATTAGTGGTCATTTTTAGCACTAACTCAAGGGTCTAAACAGGCCAGAATGCCTAGAGTTGGGATCAAACCTGATGGAGTAATGTTCAAGGAAGCCACATATTGGTGCAAGACTTCATGGCTAAGTGAGACAGGAGTCTTGACATTCCATGCTACCAGAAGAACGAAGGTTGCGGACGACAGCATTGACTCTGAACATTACACAATGGTAGAAGGTAAAGAAAGGGCATTTTATTTTAAAACCCACCTGCGTTGTGGTGAGTGACAAGAACACAATTTGTTGTGGTTTGGCACTTACCTGCTGGGACAATCACTCTCTTTTCATTGGTCGTCATATTTGGTGGAGGTGGTCCATTTTTCTCGTCCATGTAGGTGGTATACCCAAGTTGGTTTGCGTCCAGTTTATTACATTTGTTTAGGCTGCAGTCCACTGGGGATTCCCTGCAATGTGAGCAAGAAATAAAACATGGTCTAATAAACATATTTTCACAAAAGCCAAGTAGAATTAAAACAGGGGTGTGGCAGAAAAAGGTGAGAGAAAGGATGGAAAAGAAAAAAAAAGACTTGGGGCCATATGTAGGTAATCTACATTTACCGATTCTAAAATACCGAATTTTACCGATTCGGTATTTCAGAATTGGTAAATGGTATGTAGGAAAGAATTTGAGAATCGGTATTTACTGATTCGGTAATTCCCATTCATTCCTATGGGCCTGGAGGTATAGGAATGAATGGGAAGCCATTCACTATTACTGATTCGGTAAATACCGAATCGGCAATAGGGGGCACATATTCAAGGGTGGCAGGGTGTCATATTGACACCCTGTTGCACCACTGAATTGTGCATGTGTGCACATGTGGCACAGATACATGCCCTAAGGGCATGTATGTCTGCCACATGGCACTTTTAAAAATGCACAAAATTGCTTTTTTAAAGGTTTTCAATATTTACCACCAACTTGTAGTTGGTGCTAAATTACGAATCCTGAATGCAAGAAGGCACTCACTTGAGTGCCTCCTACATAGCTTTTTGGATTCAGTAATTACCGAATCCTTAAAATAAGGAATTGGTATTTTACAGATTCCTTAAGGAATCGGTAATTACCGAATCCTGAAACCTGCCTCCTACATCTCAAACCCTAAATACCGGTCAGTAACGGCCGAAATTCGGTAATTTCGGCCATTACCGACCGGTATTGGGCTACCTACATATGGCCCTTGGAGAGGATGAAGCACAGGGAAGTTGTACAAGACACGGAAAGATGAGACAATATCGTGGAATAAAGGAAAGAGAAGGGACAGTGAAGGGAAAGGCTGAGGCATTGGGAGGGAATGGTGATACTGGGCAGATACAACATGTAATGAAGAGGAGAAAATGTACATGAGATAGATACACAAGAAAGTACAGAAACATAAGGAGGAAAATTAGCGAGAGAAAGATGATTGTGGAAATCATTCGATAAAAGCAAAAGAGGGAGGGAGGGTGTAGTGAAGGCGCTAGACATAAGTATGGATGCAAGTCCTTTATTGTGACTAGGAACAGATGGAGTACAAAAAACAAACTGGAAGACAAAAGACAGGCAGAGCCCTTGGAACAAAGGGATGGAAAGTGGAAATGCAGAAAAATACTGAATAACAAGAGTTAATAGATAAAAAGATTCCAAAGAAATTGCCAGGCGCAAAACACAATGTGATCAAGGAAAATTATGGACACTTTGAATTTGAAAGAGATCAGGGATGGGGGGCATATGGAAAATGGGCAAAACCTTGGAGAAAGTTGAGGAGTAAGTGCAAAAAGGAAGAGGAGGAAAGCACAATGCGGAAAAAGGACATCACAGCAGAAACAACCATTAGAAAATGTGTAGGTAGAAAAAAGAAAAGAATGGGAAAAGATGTGACAGACAGAGAAAGAAGAAACACCGGCTAAACCAATAGGTTTCGCCAACACAAGAGCTATTGGCTTTGGTAATGTCTTTTAGCCATTTTATACAGCAGCATGGAGTGGAGTGAAGTGGACTGGCATGTGTAGAGAGGTGGGAAGTGACATCGAGTGGAGTGGCTTGGCGTACAGTGGAGTGGAGTACAGTGACGTGGAGAAGAGTGGCCTACAGTGACCTAGAATGAAGTGGCATAGATTGCAGTGGCATAGACTAGAGAGGTGTACAGGAGAGTGGTGTACAGTGGAGTATAGTGAAGTGGAGTGGTGTGGAGTGTACTGGCATGGAGAGGAGCGGCATAGAGTGGAGTGAACTGGCTTAGAGTAGAGTGGCATAGAGTAGAGTGGTGTAGAGTACAGTGGCACGTAGGGGAGTACCATAGAATAGAGATGAGTGGTATACAGTGGAGTCGAATGAAGTGCCATAGAGTGAGTGGTGTGGAGAGGAGTGGAGTGGTGCAGAGTGGAATAGAGTGGAGTGGAGTGGCACGGTGCAGAGTGGTGTGGAGTGGAGTAGAGTAGTGTAGAGTGGAATAGAGTCACAGAGTAAAATGGTGTAGAGTGGAATGGAATAGAGTAGAGTGGCTTGGAGTGGCATAGAGTAGAGTGGTGTCGAGTGCAGTAGCATGGAGTGGAGTGCCATAGAATAGAGAAGAGTGGTGTACAATTGAGTTGGGTCAAATGAAGAGCCGTAGAGTGAGTGTTGTGGAGAGGAATGGAGAGGAGCAGAGTGGAAAAGAGTGAAATGGAGTTGTATGGTGCAGAGTAGTGTGGAATGGAGTAGAGTGGTGTACAGTGGAGTGAAGTGACAGAATAAAATGGCGTAGAGTGCAATGGAGTAGAGTAGAGAAGAGTGCCATAGAGTGAAGTGGTGTAGAGTGAAGTGGCATAGAGTGAAGCAGCATAGAGTAGAGTGACAGAGTGGCATGGAGTACAGTGGTGTAGAGTGAAGTGGCGCAGAGTAGATTGCTGCAGAGTAGAGTATAGTAATGTAAAGTGCAATGACGTAGAGTGCAAAGGCATAGAGTGCAGTGGGTCAGAGTGCAGTGGCTCAGAGTGTAGTGGTGTAGAGTGGAGTGGCATAGAGTGCAGTACTACAGAGTAGGATAGAGTGCAGCAAAGTGCAGTGGCATAGAAATGTGCAGATAGATTCAAGTGGTGTAGAGTGCAGTAGCACAGAGTGCTGTGGTTCAGAGTAGAGTATGGTGGTGTAGATCGTAATGGGTAGAGTGCTGTAGACTTTAGTGGAGTGCACTAGTATAGAGTAGAGTGGTGCAGAGTAGAGTAAACTGACGTAGAGTAGAGTGGCATAGAATGCAGTTGCGCTGAGTAGAATGGTACTGAGTAAAGTATAGTGGGATAGAGTTCAGTGGCGTAGATTGCAGTGGCATGGAGTACAGTGGTGCAGATTAGAGTGGTGTAGAGTGCAGTGGCATAGAGTGCAGTGACGTAAAGTAAAGTGCTGCAGCGTAGAGTGGTGTAGGGTGGAGAGGTGTAGAGTATAAAAGAGTTTTGTAGAGTGCAGTGGGATAGAGTAGACTGGTGCAGAATAGAGTGTTGTAGAGGGCATTGCATAAAGCACAGTGAGGTAGAGAAGAGTGGTTCAGAGTAAAGTGTAGAGGCATGGAGTGCTGTAACAAAGAGTGCAATGCTGCAGGTTAGTGCTGTAAAGTGCAGTGGCATAGAGTGGTGCAGAGTAGAGTATAGTGGCTTAGAGTGGAGTGCCACAAATTGAGTGGTGCAGAGAAGAGGAGAGTGGTGCAGAGAACAGTTGTGTAGAGTGCAGTAGCACAGAGTAGAGTGGTGCAGAATAGAGTGCAGAGTGATAGAGTAGAATGGTGTAGAGTAGAGTGCAGTGGTGTAGACTGCAGTGGCACAGAGTGCAGTGGTGCAGAATAGAGTTCAGAGTTGGGGTTGAGAGGGAAAAGAAGCAACATAGAAGGGAGCAGGTGGGTGGGAATAGAAGCCACATGGACAGTGAAGTGGGAGATGGACTGAAAACACAAGCACTGAAATGGAGTGCTTGAACACAAAAAAGGTAGCTTAATAAATGGGAGCATTGGATGGACACAAGTACTTGGTCCATACTACACGAGAGGCCCAAACACAAGAAGAGGACATGATGCCTGCATGCCATGACAAGGAGCAGAGCAAACAAGAGTGGCACTGAAGCTAAGAAACGATAAGCCACGGTAGCCTGTATGCAAACAAAATGTCTTCCAGAGACAGTTCATGTGCTATCTAGGTGAAACCTAAAAAGAGACGGGATGGAGCAGAAGAGTGAGAGAGTGAGGGGGAAACCAACAGAGATAGAGAAAGGAGACTAAAGTTGTGGAAAGAGATGAAAAGTAAGTGAAAAAGACTAAAAGTGGAAAGTCCAGAAATAGAATGGGAAAACAAAAAAATCAAACAAGCAAGAAAGAGAGGGAGATGGAGTGGAGAAAGAAGAGAGAGTTTAGAAGAAAGTTACGGAATTCTGCCCTCTTACAAGGAGCACATCAATACATAATGTAGTTTACCATTAGTACCAGGGACTAAAATAGCAATTTGCGATTTTTAAAATCCCCAAAATATTTTTGCTTTTAGCCAATTATGTTTTTGTTGATGAGGTCTCAGCAGCTATCCTAACTGTTGAACTTGGCCAACTCAGCAGGGTCACTCCTAATCTTTTTGCCTCCGCGCCTCCTTCTTTCTGAATCTGTTTGTGTTGGCTGCTAATGCTCTGTGCATCTTACCACTGCTAAGCAATGCTAACGTGCTTGTGCTCTCTATCCACTTAAACCTGTTAAAATTGGCTTACACCCGTTTGGTAAATCTAATTTACATGTAAGTTCCTAGTAAATTAGTATTACATTTACTCAGGGCCTGTAAATTAAATCCTACTATTGGGCCTGCAGCACCTGTTGTGCCACCCAATTAAGTAACCGTGTAAAATATGTCTGGGTTGCAGCCTGTGTACCGTTTTCAACTGCCATTTCAACCTGACCTTTTTTCAGGTCAAAGCTTTCTTTTTCAATACATATGCCACACCTAAGGTTGTACTTAAACAATCCATAAGTAGGGGTGCATTGTATTTAAAAATGTGGACATGCACTTTTAAGATATACATGTCCTGGTATTGAAAAAGACAGAACTTTGTTTTATTTATTACTGTGAGGCCTGCCACTCCCAAAGGAGAGCATTGAGTTACCTTATTGCATTTAATAAGTGATAACATTTACATGTGAGCATGTCAAAATGTCATGTTTGATGTCTAAGGAATTGTAATTCAGAAACCTCTTCAACTGTAAAATTGGATTTAAGTCACAATTCTAAAAATGCGACTTTAGAAAGTTGGCAGTTTCTTATTCTAACCATTTGGTGCCTGTAGCCTGTATCCTGGGTTGCATGACTAGGTGTAGTTGGCAATTGGCCTTTGTGTAGTCTTCCCAGACAGTAATAGAAAGTTAAACATAGTAGGTGTTGTCAGGATGGGCCATCTTGTCAGGATTGGAATGGCAGAGCTGTAACCAACCACACTTGTACTTCAAAGGAATTGCCTCAGCACACACACAAAAACTTCACATGTGTTTTGTGACCCCAGTGGAACATTGGCAAGTAGGCAGGAAATTCCAGCCCATCTGTAGGGGAAACACTCTAGACGTTCTTTCTACTTCAAAGCTGGAACCAGGTATGAAAATAGTACCCTCAGACCACCGTCAAATCACTTCTGGACCTGTGAGAGACTCAGAAGATTTACTGTTCTGCTGATCTGCTACTAGAAGGACTGCCCTGATGCTCTGTTGCTGGGGTAAGAAAGACTGGACCTGCTTCTTAAACCCACAACCACCAGAGCCACTCCAAGGGCTAGCTGACTTGCCTCCTGTTCTGAGCTGCAAGGACAAAACTAGCTCTATAGACCTTTCTTACATCTGCCCAGCTGCCCAAACTCAACGGCACATGCTTGGGACCTGCTGCTGGCCTCTGATGGAGTGAGCCCCGATCCCCAAAAGGTGACCCAAGATACTGTCTCAGATGGCCAAACCTTTTAGGATAGAGGCTATACCTCTAATGTCTTTGATAAAATGGTCAAGAAGGTTCAAAATTTTACCTAGGACAACTGATTGTTTAAGTAAAAGGTTTTTTAAAACTGTGAAAAAAAATCTGCTAATCACTACATGTAATGCTAAATTAAGGGAGTTATGAGAAAGCTTAAAAAGACACTGTAAAATATGAAAAAGTGACTGAGATGTAAACCCAGATTTGGTGACTGTCCCAATGATCATATGTAGAATATTCAAATCTATATATGACTACTTGGTGTACAGCTCTCTTATGGTTGCCACAGCTGAGTCAGAAGAATCATCGAGTCAAAGCACAATCCGGTCGAGCCAGGGGGGGTTATTAACATTAATATCTAATACCCTCCCAATAAGATCAAAGAACTTTTTGAAGGTGTCCCCGTATTTCCACTTTTTGCTATTAGTGTGCTTAGGGTTGGCAGGACTGCTTATTGATAAACCTTTATAATAACAACTTTGGAGCTAATATGCATTTGGTGGTGGCATAATTGGAAAATGTGCTTGATAAAATTGAGGGTGGATTCCGGGAAAACTTTAATATTGTGTGAGTGGGTGACTTCAATGCACATTTGTGTAAATACTCCACCGAGTCAGTTTGTGGCATTGTGGATGTGGAAGGGGTCCGGGTAAACCATTTTACTCACCATGAATATGGTCAGAATCTGAACAGGATACTCACCATTAGAAATCTGGAGATAAGAAATAGACTGGCAGTATCTTCCTGGGAGTTTCTAAAGACTTTCATACTTAATGATTACGAGTCAACGATTGACTTTGTATTGACTTAAGAACCTCTTGGTGGGAAATAGACAGAGGTGGAGTCAACATTTACTATCTTCAGTGACCATGCCATCCTCTCCCCCGGTATAGGCAAACTAAAGTTCTAGGGACACTGGTATTAGGAAGAAAGAACATATATCAACTAAAATGGGATAGTATAGATAAGGAAAATATAACCAATCAAATAGTAACTAAGAACATGGATTATATACAACACTGTTTGGATACAAACTTCCCCGATGAACATCTCATTTCAGATTTTACAAAATTACTAGAGGCAGTAACAAATGCACTGTCCCACAAAATAACTTTAAATAGGGCTCCAGCAAGGCGTTGGTTTGATCATGGCTGCTCTCAATCCTCAAAAGATCACCATGAAGCCCTGAAAGAACTACCCAGAGATCAAGGGAAGTTAAAGTTACTGCGTAAGGCATATAAAGAAACTAGGAAACCAAGAGAAAATGCCCTGAAAGAAGAGGCCTGGGAAAACCTAGAAAGGGCAGCATTACCCAATAATAGCAGGGACTTCTGGAGGGTGGTAAATAACCCCCATTTTAAGGACGCTGGGGATCCAACTTTGGAATCTCATATGGGAGAGGACGCCAGGGTGTCTCATTTTGAGATGATTTTGGGGTCAAGGGAAATTTGTCTGATCAAGCAGTCGCCAATCCACTTGGTTCATTCAGGCCCCCTTGTCTTCACTGATGAAGAAATAATAAAGGTGTTGGGAAGGTGCAGCAAGGCAAAGGCCTTGGTCCCAGATGGGGTCCCAGTAGACTTATTCTTGGAAGATCACATTCCTTGGGCCCCCTTATTGCAGAATGTATTTAACGCTATAGCTAAGGCTTGCCCCCTGACTTCATGGAACATAAGCGTTATTATTCCGATCTATTAAAAAAGAGTAAAAATGACCCAGGCAACAACAGGCCCATATCTTTGCTCGACAGAACCTTAAGAAACAAGCATTGGCATAGCCAATAGGTCGCGCTTTTGGGACCTTATAAGTATTTAGTTATGCAGCATAATTTCCTTGGTGCAACAACATCAACTGTTGCGTGGCTAAACACTTATAAGGTCCCAAAGGCGAGACCTATTGGCTATGCCAATGCTTGTTATTTACTGTTGTACTATGCTTGACTTACACATATGTGTCAGTAAAAATGACCTATTGTCCTAAATATTAACACTTTGTTCTGAAGTTTTACATTCCTGCCCAGAATTTGTGTCTATGGCAGGTGGTCAGTCTATTCTGAAGTTTAAAAAAAAGCAGTGTAAAATCTCAGTTATTGAAAGTTGTACATCATAGGTATGCACAACGAAAGAAGAGGCGCTGAAAAAACGTGTACTGTTCTCCTTCAAAATAAAAAAAAAACTTTTGTTTTGAAGCTTTGTCAAGCGCTCGTGAATTGCTTCTTTTGTGATTTCATCATGGCATGTGACACTGCATTGTGGAGAAGCAATGACACACTTTTTGGCCCCGAATTGTCTGAGTGACAGTGGGAAGAGTGCGGTTTCGCATCACGCAACAGCACGGGTACAACAGTACTTTTAGAAACAGCATTTTCGACGCTGCTTGACAAAAAACAAACATTAATGTAGATTTTGGCTGAGAAAAAAAGCAGCTCCAATGGAAAGTAACAGCTGCTCTATCGAAATAGATGTTGTAGACAGTACGGTCTGTGGTACATTGTTGCATTCAAAGGTCTGGGCAGCTACAAAGAGTTTCACAAGTAGGTTTACATTTATTTTGCTGGGAAAATAAAATGTATCCTGGCACACGGCTGACTCTTTGACTACAAATAAGCTCCCTGGTCTTGCACACAGTTCTAGCTGCTCATGTGTATGGTGGTCTGCAGCCTGCAGCTGCTGGAAAGCAGGCACTGCTACTCTAATTAGGTATTAAGCATTCTCATTAGCACGGACCATAACAAGCTACATACAGACCATGTCTGTGGATTAATTCTGTTATGCACTCAACTACCAATAAGATATCTTAAACTGAGGTGAGCAAGGATGTTAATGAATCTTCATGAAGAGTTTGTTATCAAGCATAAATGTTCTCTCTCCCGAAGTATTGCAAGACACTTGAGCCTGAGCATCCTGGGCCAGTCATGATAGCTGGATTGTGTCTCTCAGCTGCACCTTCAACACCCAATTGGGGCTAGCACTCTCAGCGCATGTGCATGAAACCCGGCTACCTAGTCGCTTTCCGACATTTACCGTATCTAGAAAAGTCAGCCCTACTCCTTTCTAAATACCCACAGTTGTCTGCAGCACGAGTAAAAATCACAGCATAATGACAAAAATAGTATCAGCCTCAGCGTCGTGTCATAATTCCACACTGGCTTAGACTAGAATTAAAAGTAATGCATAGATAAGATGCATGTTATCACGCGCAGCACATCATAACATAAGCAGTCTTTCTACTTGTTATTGGGCAAAGTGTAGGTTCCGACTCTGCTGCGTCTCATTGAACGTAGACAAACAAACACCACTCTGAGATGGCTGCACATTTTTCACGAGATGAGGCAAATGCTGCGTCAGGTTTTCAGGCAAGTGTGAAAATTCATTTATAGATTTAGAAATCAGCATTGTGTATACTGGGTCTGGAAAAGGAATCTAGTGAGACAAGCATTTGCCGTGCGGCCGTAAAAGTAACACCGCGCGGCCTCGAAAGTCATCGCGATCACGGTGAAAGCAAAAGTGAGTTAGTGTTGTTTGTTTGGGGCATTGCAGTTGCTGCAACTACAATTTTTAAACTTTTTCACAACTTTAAAAAATATATATTGTGGATAGGCACAGTATCCAGTAGGCCCAGGGTTAGTCATGGGTGCAGAATACAACTGTTTCTGTGAGTTTTGTTGAACTTAAATATCATTTATGTCATGGAATTGAATAGCTCACTGTTATATGTGGAATTCTTTTTTACATTTTGGGGTGCATGTAAAGCCACACTAGCCAGTAGGCCCAGGGGTAGTCACTCAGTGGTGCATGGACCAAGTCTTTCTGTGGGCTCTCTTGAATTTAAACTTCATTTAGGGTATGGATGGAATTAAATTGTGGTGATTTATGTGTGGTTTTTAAATTTTTTGGGGTGTTGTTGGGGCCTGACCATGTGAGTGGGGGCCATTTTGAGGCCTGGTCCAGGCAGGGCCTGGCCATGTGGGTGGGAGTCAAGGAGCCATTTTGAAGCCAGGCAGTGTGCTTTGTGCCATAGGCCTGCACCCAGTCTGCCTTGCTTTCACCCATTATGCCCAGGGCTACTCAGTGGTGCATGGACCAAGTCTTTCTGGAGGGTCTCTTGAATTTAAACATCATTTAGGGCATGGATGGCATTGGATTGTGGTGATTTTTGTGTGTTTTTTTATTTTTTGGGGTGTTGTTGGGGCCTGGCCATGTGGGTAGGGGCCATTTTGAGGCCTGGTACAGGCAGGACCTGGCCACGTGGGTGTGGGTCAAGGGGCCATTTTGTAGCCAAGCAGTGTGCTTTGTGCCTTAGGCCTGCACCCATTATGCACAGGGCTACTCAGTGGAGCATGGACCAACTCTTTCTGTGGGGTCTCTTGAATTTAAACATCATTTAGGGCATGGATGGCATTGGATTGTGGGGATTTTTGTGTGTTTTTCGATTTTATGGGGTATTGTTGGGGCCTGGCCATGTGGGTGGGGGCCATTTTGAGGCCTGGTACAGGCAGGGCCTGGCCATGTGGGTGGGGGTCAAGGGGCCATTTTGAAGCCAGGCAGTGTGCTTTGTGCCATAGGCCTGCACCCAGTCTGCCTTGCTTTCACCCATTATATGCCATGGGGTAGTCAGTGGTGCATGGACCAAGTCTTTCTGTGGTGGTGTCTTGAATTAAAACATCATTTAGGGCATGGATGGCATTGGATTCTGGTGATTTTTGTGTGTTTTTCGATTTTTTGGGGTGTTGTTGGGGCCTGGCCATGTGGGTGGGGGCCATTTTGAGGCCTGGTCGAGGCAGGGCCTGGCCATGTGAATGGGGGTCAAGGGGCCATTTTGAAGCCAGGTAGTGTGATTTGTGCCATAGGCCTGCACCCAGTCTGCCTTGCTTTCACCCATTATTCCCAGGGCTACTCAGTGGTGCATGGACCAAGTCTTTCTGTGGGGTCTCTTGAATTTAAACATCATTTAGGGCATGGATGGCATTGGATTGTGGTGATGTTTGTGTGTTTTTCAATTTTTTGGGGTGTTGTTGGGGCCTGGCCATGTGGGTAGGGGCCATTTTGAGTCCTGGTACAGGCAGGGACTGGCCACGTGGGTGGGGGTCAAGGGGCCATTTTGTAGCCAGGCAGTGTGCTTTGTGCCATAGGCCTGCACCCATTATGCCCAGGGCTACTCAGTGGTGCATGGACCAAGTCTTTCTGGAGGGTCTCTTGAATTTAAACATCATTTAGGGCATGGATGGCATTGGATTGTGGTGATTTTTGTGTGTTTTTTTATTTTTTGGGGTGTTGTTGGGGCCTGGCCATGTGGGTAGGGGCCATTTTGAGGCCTGGTACAGGCAGGACCTGGCCACGTGGGTGTGGGTCAAGGGGCCATTTTGTAGCCAAGCAGTGTGCTTTGTGCCTTAGGCCTGCACCCATTATGCACAGGGCTACTCAGTGGAGCATGGACCAACTCTTTCTGTGGGGTCTCTTGAATTTAAACATCATTTAGGGCATGGATGGCATTGGATTGTGGGGATTTTTGTGTGTTTTTCGATTTTATGGGGTATTGTTGGGGCCTGGCCATGTGGGTGGGGGCCATTTTGAGGCCTGGTACAGGCAGGGCCTGGCCATGTGGGTGGGGGTCAAGGGGCCATTTTGAAGCCAGGCAGTGTGCTTTGTGCCATAGGCCTGCACCCAGTCTGCCTTGCTTTCACCCATTATATGCCATGGGGTAGTCAGTGGTGCATGGACCAAGTCTTTCTGTGGTGGTGTCTTGAATTAAAACATCATTTAGGGCATGGATGGCATTGGATTCTGGTGATTTTTGTGTGTTTTTCGATTTTTTGGGGTGTTGTTGGGGCCTGGCCATGTGGGTGGGGGCCATTTTGAGGCCTGGTCGAGGCAGGGCCTGGCCATGTGAATGGGGGTCAAGGGGCCATTTTGAAGCCAGGTAGTGTGATTTGTGCCATAGGCCTGCACCCAGTCTGCCTTGCTTTCACCCATTATTCCCAGGGCTACTCAGTGGTGCATGGACCAAGTCTTTCTGTGGGGTCTCTTGAATTTAAACATCATTTAGGGCATGGATGGCATTGGATTGTGGTGATGTTTGTGTGTTTTTCAATTTTTTGGGGTGTTGTTGGGGCCTGGCCATGTGGGTAGGGGCCATTTTGAGTCCTGGTACAGGCAGGGACTGGCCACGTGGGTGGGGGTCAAGGGGCCATTTTGTAGCCAGGCAGTGTGCTTTGTGCCATAGGCCTGCACCCATTATGCCCAGGGCTACTCAGTGGAGCATGGACCAAGTCTTTCTGTGGGGTCTCTTGAATTAAAACATCATTTAGGGCATGGATGGAATTGGATTCTGGTGATTTTTGTGTATTTTTTGATTTTTTGGGGTGTTGTTGGGGCCTGGCCATGTGGGTAGGGGCCATTTTGAGGCCTGGTACAGGCAGGACCTGGCCACGTGGGTGTGGGTCAAGGGGGCATTTTGTAGCCAGGCAGTGTGCTTTGTGCCTTAGGCCTGCACCCATTATGCCCAGGGCTACTCAGTGGAGCATGGACCAACTCTTTCTGTGGGGTCTCTTGAATTTAAACATCATTTAGGGCATGGATGGCATTGGATTGTGGTGATTTTTGTATGTTTTTCGATTTTATGGGGTATTGTTGGGGCCTGGCCATGTGGGTGGGGGCCATTCTGAGGCATGGTCCAGGCAGGGCCTGGCCATGTGGGTGGGGGTCAAGGGGCCATTTTGGAGCCAGGCAGTGTGCTCAGGCCTGCACCTAGTTTGCCTTGCTTTCATTCATTATGCCCAGGGGTACTCAGTGGTGCATGAAACAACTCTCTCTGTGTGGTCTCTCTTCTATTAATGTAAACATCCATTTTTTATTAGAACTGCAATTTTTATTTTGGGTCTTTCCGTTTTTGGGTGTGTTGTAAAAATAACTGCCTAGTTGCAAATATTAATTGAAGCACGCCATATGCAACATTTATTTAACTGATGTTCCTCTTTCTTCCTTTGCTTTTAGGTGCACAAGAGAACCACAAATCAGTCATCGTTCCTCATCAGTCACCTAGTCATTTGTTCGATTTGTAAAGCTGTAGTTAGTCGGGGTAAGCTTGGTACCAACTATGGTACCGGAGGCCAGAGAGGTCATCCCCAAAAACAGCACACTATCCCTTGGAAGGCGCACCTAAGTAAGATCCGGGAAGCCAAAAGTACAAGAAATCCAAATGTATCCATTGACATTGCATCTGATGATGACGAGGGGCTGATCGTGTAGGGGGGAGGTGAAGAAGCGACAGACATTTCTTCTGGTACACACATTACCCCTGGCAGCAGCACTGCAGTGGTAGCGCCCACACCCTCTACCCCAGTAGCATCTATGAGGCACACTAAGAGTCTGGGAGAGACACCAATGCGAAAAACTACTACATCAATGAGCCTATTAAAAGCATGTTTTGGTCGGAGGCGCCATTTGAATGCAACCACCCAACAGCACGTTTGTGCTAATGCAATGCTGGCTAAAATGTTAGTGCTGGACCTTCTCCCTTTTTCTTTCGTGGAAGGGGTGGGTTTTCTAAAATTTGTGGCAACAGTCTGCCCTAAATGGAAGGTTCCTAGCCGGTCCTATTTTGCCAGAGTTGTGGTTCCAGTACTACATGAAGATGTGCTGGAGGTGATTGGGGCAGCTTTGCAGAAGAGTGCTGTTCACACTATCCACCTGAAAACAGACATGTGGACCAGTTGCCAAGCCCTTGATTACATGTGCATCACTGCACACTGGGTGTCTTTTGCAGGGGTTAGAGAGAAGCTATCTGCAGGTGTTGACACAGACACAATTTTTCAAGCTACTCGGAAACATGCAACAGTAGCCATGTTTGCCATGGAGAAATTTCATACTGCATTAAACATTTTGGAGGAGTTTAACAGTAAGGTCTTTCAATGGCTGCATCCAAGAAACCACATGATTGGTTATGTTTCCATGGATAATGGCAGTAATATAGTTAGGGTCATGGGTGATGGTGGCTATTTCAGAGTACCGTGTTTGGTGCACTGTATTAACCTAGTTGTTCAAGATTTCTTGAAAAAAGAAAACAAAGTCAGCAAGTTACTGACCACCTGCCGAAGAATCTGCACACATTTCAGCCATTCTGTTAAGGCCCGGAAGCATCCGAGGAACATGCAACATGAGCGTAGACTGCCAATCAGAGGACTCATCCAGGAGGTGGTAACACGTTGGAACTCAACCTTCTACATGCTTGAGTGTCTGTCTGAGCAGTGCTTGGTAATGAATGAGTATGTCTTTGCACTGAGTCCTACTAAGACATGAGGCTAGAGTTGGAGGAATGGGACCTAGTTAAAAGCCTGACAGACATGCTCGTCCTTTTGAGGTCTTCACGCGTGAAGTCAGCAGGGAGGACTGTACTTTGGGCAAAGCTATCCCATTGTTGCGCATGCTAGAGTACCAACTGAAGGCGGTGTCTTCAACGTTCAAAGGTGAAACTGACAAGCAAGACGCATATCAGTTGGCTCTGTGCTCATTAACCCGCCTAGTTAACAATGAAAGGTTTAAAAAATACATACGGAACAACATTACATTTGTGCCACTATTCTGGGTCCATGGTACAAAAAGGCAGTGGCCAGCAAAGCATTAATTCCTTTTATTGAAGCAGATGTTTCAAAGTACAAACATTGGCTAGCTGTGTCAGCCACTCGGTTAAAAAAAGAGCGGCAAAAAATTGAAGGAACCGGCAGAAGTACTACTGAATCAGCAGGCAATCCGGCGTCTAGGTCCACTTCTCTGGCCGAAGGCAGTCACTTTCCCTCACAGCCGTTACCGACACCAGCAACTGTATCATCATCCTCACCTGCATCAGGCCCAGCCATAATATTGTGGGAAGCGGATTGGCTAACTCATCAAGGGTTTGCTCGTTCTAGGGTTGATGCAAAGGCCACAGATGGTACGCAAAGTGGAGCACCCCTGGAGAACCTTGAGTGGATGATGCAGGCCTATCTGGATGACCCAAAAGAGGTCTTCTTTAATCAGAACACATTGCTGTATTGGTATGGGAAAAGGGGTCAATGGCCACTGATCATCCAACCTGGTTCTAAATAATTTGTCTTGCCCACTCACAAGCGTGTCTTCTGAACGTGTTTTCAGTGCTGCTGGTGCCATTGTAACTTCAAAAAGGACCCGCCTCTCGCCCAAAAATGTGGAGAGGTTAACAATGATCAAGATGAATCAGCACTTCATACCGCCAGATTACAAAATACGTGAATCCACGCAGGAAGAAGAGGACACCGACTTAGGTGACAGAAGTTCTTCTCTGTTAGCTGACCTACTCCTGTCTCAATTCACAGAGTTTGAGGACAAGCTCTACTTCCCTGACACCTAGGCCTGAAAACTGACTTCCTTTTTTTTCGTCCTGACTCCTTATTCACTTTTACTAATGTGTGACTTTCTTTGTTTTGCAACTTTTACCACAACAAAATTCTAATCACAACAAATCCATCCGCAGCATTGTCTTTGTCTTATTTCCTTATTGAAGGTGCCGCTGTCTGCAATCCTGAAGTTCACAAGTTCACAACTCAGTCATGCTCCTCTATTCTCCTCCTCCAGACTCCCCCTCTCCATTTCCCTCAAGGCAGATGGCTGGATTACGCAGAATGAAGAAACTGTTGCTTCGTAGACGAGTCCCCTCAAAAGGAGTGGGACTGGCATTACTGACTATATGCTGATTGCTGACAGTTACTTCTGAAATTGACACACACGAGAGGCTGCCCTGTGGGCCTCCACTTTAAGAACAACAATATGCGGACAAAAAGTGGAACAGGTAATGAATAATGAGATGGCATGCACTGCAGTGGACAGCACTGGCTGTCTGGCTCTGATAAAAGCAATTGCTGTTTGTTTGTTGTGCATAAAATGAATCATCATATGTCTTCTGTTATTTTTTAATCTTTTACACACTAAATGTAACTCAAGTCTACTCTGTGTTTTTTTACCTTGTTTAATTCAAATTCTTCTACTGCAGGGGCCACTACATTGTATTTCTTAATATGCAAAATGTCCTTGGACTCCCTGTGTGTGTAGACTGCGACTGCATGAACAACATTTATTTTGCCAATATACCATGATGATGATGAGTCTTGATGATCAAAGTTACATAATATCTTTTTTCTTTACAGTCACTCACTGGGATGGATGGATCATCATCGTCAGTTTTCGGAAGAACTATGGCTATTTCGTGAGTGGCAAACAGGTAAACCAGTCAACAACAACTACAGCAGAACTACATGTCTGTCTAGTCGTGGTATGGAGTGGTCGAGCCAGTGCAGTGTTGTTATGCCAGAGTCCAGACAGCAGTTCATGTAAAATTGCGGCAATGTGGCTTGCTGCATACAATTAGATATGCTTTGTCTGTCTGTGTCAAAGAGGTATGCTACATCAGGTTGCTTCACTCAGTGGTGCCTGCCTTGACCTATGCATGGCCCTGGCCTGCTGTGTGCTAATTACTCTCCTGGAAAAGGAGACTCAGAGTACGCACTTTAGAAATGATGATGCTTGTATGTAATACTGTCGCCTCTGAAACTGAAAGTGTTATTTTTGCACTACAGCACACCCTACATTATATTTTTTTCTCCGTGGTGTTTTAATTTCACTTCCTGTTTTTAATCAACAATTACAGGCTGGCTTTTACCCTGTGCGATGGGAAAAACGATTACCATTAGTGATCCGCAATTCAGCATCCACCAGGCAGGCAGTGGACAGTGTGTCTGGTCACCAAGATTGATCGACGGAGCATCAGATGGAATGGAGGAGCACCACGAAGAAGAGGAATGGCTGGATGTATGCAACTTCCCAAATTGAACAGGACAACTACAACATACAGTTACAGTATCCTCTTCACTTCTCCTTATCTTTTAAATAATGTTATTGTTGTGAACTTCTATGAGTGTGACTATGTGCGTTTATTTGCTCTCTGCTTCAAATTCATCCCTCCAGCTATTTGATACGTTTTTCTTTGCTATTTTTTAAATTAATTTAATGTACTACTAAGTGTTTATTCTCTCTGAGGGCAGATAGGCAAGTGAAATTGCGTAATTACTGAAGCCCTGTACTGTCACATTGTTTCTTCATAGTTAGTAAGTCGTAGTACTACTTTTCAGTAACCTAACCATCCATTTAGCAAACAACTTCATGCATGCAGTAGTGCATGCACTTCCTTTATGTCCCTTAAAAGATTTATGGATATCTTCGTACCCAAAGATTTTTTTTTCTTCATTTGTTGTTTGTCCATGTTGTGGTTTTTTTTTCTCTATCCACAAAACTTTCCCACAAAACCCCCATTCCCATCCAATTTTCAAACCCTAACCCTCTTCCCCCCGGGCTGTGAGGTTTTCATTGAGGTGTGACTAAATGGCAACTATAATTCCACACACTTGCTGGGGAGGATAAGGTCAAAGCAACAGAAAATACATTTCAAAGATGGTGAAGGAATCCAAGGATATATTCTTACTGTGTACTGTACTATCTATCGTACTGTTCTAATGCTACGCTCGGGCCACTCAATGTTTAATTTCCTTTTTTTCATATGCTGCTACTGCCAGTGTGTAGTGTACCACTACTACTATCACCACCACAACAATGACATTTCATCTGTCCAGGATTCAACCTTAATCGCCATTTGCCATGCACCCAGCCCTGTGCCTAGCCCTATTCTCAAACACGAATCACAGGTAAGATAAGCATTTTGGGGGAGGAAGAATAATGGATTAGGAGGAGAGGAGATACTGACGGTAGTACTAGTAAAGTAGGACAATTGAATTCCTAACTCTGTCAGTGGCACTCTTCTAAAAATGTGGACGATTAGAAAATTTGAATCAACCAGCCAGTTAAGTTTCAGGAAAACAAACATACAGTTGATTTAATCCCCCCTGCCTCCCCAAAAAAACAGTAAAAATGCGTATGCTATGTTTAAGTTGAAAATAAATAATTATTTACACCCTAACAAAAATAAAGTAACCAACAAGACCCGAACCACCCCCCTCCCTAACCCCAACCAATGTCCATGAAATGTCCAGAAGAAAAGTTCCAAAACCCCAACGCCCAATTCTCACCCCCAAAAGTCTTTAAAAAAGGGGCAAGGGACGGTCTCTATTCCTCTACTGCCGCCGGTGGAGTCCTTTGGCCAGTTGGTCCCGATGCTCCCTGCGGAGTTCCTTGAGCAGGGTTTTCAGTCTCTCCACCTCCTGCTCAAGGTTGGACACCCTGAGGGTCAAGCGGTGCAGACGAGCCTTGCACCTGCTGTGGGGGGCAGCTGATTTTTTTGCTGCTTGGCAGTGGTGGGTGGCTGTGGTACCACAGCTCCGTACCGCTGAAGGCTTGCGCTGACTGGATGACCCAGGGTGAGAGGAGGAGGATGCAGCTGTCGTGTATGTTGTAGATGTCGACTGAGACTGCGTGTCCTCTTCCTTCTGGGCCACCAGCCGCCGATATTCGGCGACAATCGCCTCCAGCTTCCGCTGCCGTGCCCGTCTAGCTAGCTCCTTCCATGTTAGTTTGGAAGGAGCATCTATATGAAGAAAGAAAAACATACTGTAACCAATGCTCTTTAAGATTAACACAAAATAATTCAGCAGAAAGTTGTGTCACAGTAGCACTAGCAACTTGCAAGCACAGTGATTAACATTTGTGGCCTGTATCTATCTAACCTCCCACTTCGTTGGCTTCTGCTTCAACATTAGTGGGAGTTTCAGGAATTCTACTAGCACTATATGGACTCACTACATTAGACTCAGACAGTATACCAGTCTTCTTGTTCGTCTCTCTTGTTTAGCGAAATTGGTACGTAAACTTGTGGAAGCCGGCATAATGCCAGCGCAGTCAACTTGCACCTGAGTACCATGATCCAGGCATCCATCCATTCAAAGTAAATGTCAATCATTCTTCTTAATGTCTCAATTGGACAAACCTTACATTTTCTCACGGAAAAACTACCTTTTTATTTTATTTTGGAAACCGCCAGCCATGCATCCATGCTTGACTCGCATTTGAATTTGAACCAAAGGATATATTGCGCACACATACAGTTTATGTTTCACCCACCCAGGCAGTCCTCTTTCCTTTCTCCTTCCACCCATCCTTGCTTCAGCCTTCAACCGGCCATGTATCATATTCCCAGCCACCTCGGGCAGCATTCAAAAAGACATATCATTCTTTGCCAGTCATTACTTTTAACTCACTCGTCCTTCCTTACACCCTTCTTTCCCTTTTCGTTCATCCCATCCATCAAGTTCATCTCTGATCTGACTTGGCTTCTCGATAAAACTTTCACAGCTGAGTTGAAGTCAAATTCAGAGGAGGCCATTGGTTACTTGTCAACTCCTGCCTCTAATGCTATTGCTAATGAGAAGTCAAGGGTGAATGTCTTCTACCTGGTTGACAAAAACTTAGTTCTAAATTTGCAAGTCTTCTTAACAGTAAAATGTACTTGTACTGTACAACATATACACCCCTGCAGAGAGCCCACTCTGCAGTCTGCAATCTCAATAAGTAACGGAATATAATAGCTTTGCTTACCATTGCCCGCCACTCCCGTGGCATCCCCCACAGCAGTTCCTTATGGCTCTTGCACCGCATCCGACCCTGGAGTGCCCACCTCCGCGCTGGCCCCGGCACTGGTGCTTGGCTGTGCCGATGTTCCGCCTAGAAAATACATTTCATATTTTTAGATGCCATATACACCACTCCCTATTTTGTCGAGGAATGAAAAAATGTTACTAGTACTACATAAACAAATTTACTAATTTGTGACTCTAGTCTAAACTACAAATTTCCCTTTCTTCAGGGAAGGGTGTTTTTTATTTATGCTTAGCCATAACATGTGATGCTACACTTTTTGGCACAACTGATGAATGCTTGCTTTTTAACACACACCATTTTTCTCATAAAAGACAGAAGATTCCCTTCTAAGAACAAGAGCAAGATCATCATCATATCATGTTGGACGGAGTCGTCAACGATTCATCCCCACTAAGACTTTAAGTTCCAACCAGGTGAGGGCTCTCCCACAATTGATGTGTGAAATTAGCCACTTTTCAGTTTTGAACCCTTCACCGTTTATCTTATATGAAGTTAATTTTAATAAATGTTTTTACTTTTAATAAAGCTTTAAAACTTACATAGACTCTGGTTTTTGGTCATGAGTGAGTGAGCGAAAGGGTTTGCAATTTGCAAGCATGAGTCCGTGGCTCAGATAGGTTGCGACTCTGACTCCAAAGTCTTGTGTTCTGGGTTGTATAATCATTGGGGATCATCGCTGCATTCGGGAGCTAAATAATGATTCTGACACACTAGCTAGTCAGTAAGGAGATTGGGGGTTCAACTTCTGTTATGACTGAGGTATGTGGAAAGTCTAACTGCACCTATTATAATTTATAACCAATGCCCTATTTCTTGTCCATAGTTCTGTTTGTGCAGAATAGTTCCTGCAACAGTAGTAGTTTGGATTGTACTCCTATCCAATCAAAAAGTAAACTAGTATCTTATTCTTGGTGGCCTTTGACACTTTATTGTTGGGAATTGTCAAAGCATAAACATTTAGAAGACTTCAATAGACATTATGGACAACCCAGAGGACTGCACTCAGTACATAGAGCTATTGCTGAATAGAATAAGAGCTTTGTTTAACACCTTTTGCCAACTGTGCAAGCTTAGTTAGCTACACAGACAGACTAATAATAATCTAGTAGTACCACAGGGAGTCATAGTAGAGGCAGGATAAGAATTTAGAAACAGTCTACAAGAAGATCAAAGATGATTTAGGAAAATAAAATGAGGAATGTTTGGACAAAATAGGTGCTGTAAAAGATAGGGAAGTATAATTATTAATATTAACTGGTGTTGTTCCTGCTCCGCCGGCGCCGCTACCTCCTCCTGTGTCCTCTTGCCCCTGGGGGAAGCTGATGTGCAACATGAAAGAAAGACATAAACATGAATGATTGTTGTCAACCAAATCAAACATTTCAAAAAAACAATTTAAAATTATTTCGGGGAAATAGACAACAATTGCGCTAAATTTATTGACCTATCTGATGTGGTCTACTAGGATATAGTATTGCTGGATTCGCGGACCGTCTACTTGGAAAGTTATGTAACTCACTAAACCAACTACAAAAAGGTTCTACTAGCACTGGCAGGCAGCACTCCGCAGCACGCGAAGTGACAGACACAGTCCATCATGATCACCACCACTATCTCTTCTTAGTGGCAGGAGTACAAAGGAAGGACTGGACTTGAGTCTCTAATGTCTAGCATCACGCAGTTCTGTAAAGTACACTGATACATAATCATCACCCAGGCCAAATGAGCACAAAATTGAAAACAAGTAAGCATAGTAGCACCGCCAGTGAGCAGGGGAGCACCTGCAATCACAGAAGCTTTTGAAACATAATTTACCTGCAATGTAATCTCTAGTGTCTAGCATTACGCAGTTCTGTAAAGTACACTCATACATAATCACTGAGGCCAAATGAGCACAAAATTGAAAACAAGTAAGCATAGAAGCACCGCCACTGAGCAGGCAAGCACCTGCAATCACAGAAGATTTTGAAACATAATTTACCTGCAATGTAATCGGCAGTATTCTTGCTCTTCGGAAAAAATAAACCTTTGCAATATGATAACATAGAGCAGGAGAAAACAGAGTAGTGATTAAATAGCTACTACTACTCAACAAGCCCAGGGATCTCGACGCCTAACAGGTCGAGCAGGTCCCGTTCCCGGTCCAGGACGTCGGACCACAGGTGCGTCGCCTGGTTGTAGGCGCACTGGACCCCAGACTCCCGATACATGGCCCGGCACACCTTCCCCCATAGCTTGCGACACTCCCGGAGCCGGTACCCGGCAATGGGCCTGCCGCCTGCCGCGACGGTCTTGGGGAGGTGGCGCTGGACGAAGAAAACCAGTGCAGCCACCTTCACCGCGCTGAAAATCTCCCGGGCTATTACTGCCTCCCCCCTTAGGCGCCCGCATGGGAGCCGGGTACGGGGTGCGTGACCCTTCCCCTTCTGGTTCTTCCCGGCTTCCTTTGCCATGGTCCTGGACAGGAAAGTTAAATAAAAAAATAGGAAAGAATAGGGAAAAATTAATAAAATAAAAGAGGTAAAAAAAGTAGTTTTTAAAGTAACAAAAAGTTGAAAAAACACAAAATATAGATGTAGAAAAATAGAGGGATGAATAATGAGTAAAAAAGATTAAAAAAAAGTTCAAAGAAACGGATTGCAAAGATTAGGGGAGGATTGAAAAAGCATGCCCAGAACCATAGCAATGAATGAAAAACAAGATGGCCGCGCCCATTGCGACCACGTGGGTAAGTTTGCGCGATATTTCCCCCGCGAGCACGCAACAACACACGCGAACACGTAATTGCGCCCCGCAGGTAGGAAATGCCCAGCGCGAGCATGCAACGAGCACCCAGAAACGGAAATACGCAACGCGAACACTGGAAACAAGATGGCCGCGCCCATATATGACCGCATGGGTAAGTTCGCAGTTGACGCGCTGAAAAAAACCCAGCGAACAAGCAAAGCGCCCCGCGAACACGCAAAAAAATCCCGCAAATTAGCACAAATTCGCGGATTTTGCGGACCGCGGATTCGCTTTCGCGCGAATTTGCGTACCGCGAATTCGCAAATTTCACCCATACTTAATTTTGAGGGGGATTAGGCAAGGATGTGTCCTTGCCCCATTCCTGTTCTCATTATATACAAACGGGGTCTAGGCAGCATTGGCAGGTACAACACCAGGCCTTCTGAGATTTGGCTCCCTAAACATCCCACTGCGCGCTTATGCTGATGATACTGTCCTAGTCACCACAACAGGAAGAGCCTAAAATGTATGATAACGGCCCATGCCTCTATCATGACTTCCCTCGATCTGAGGGTCAGCAAATTGAATTCCTTTATATTAAAAACAGACCCTACAGGGAGTGGGAAAGCACAATTTTTCCATCTAGGGCCCCGCAGATTAGAGGTAGTAGACTCTTTCTCCTATTTGGGAGTCATGTTTGACAAAGGTCACACCTGGGCTAACGTTGTCAAAAACAGGGTGGTAGTGATGGAAAATAGCATGGCAGCTATCACTAAATTTGCCAAGAAACTGGGTACAATACCTACAAAAGTTATAAAGAGTATATGTAAGGCCAAGACAATCTCATTCACTACTTATGGAGCAGTGGTGAGGGGGATGTCTCCATTTGAGCAGTTACAGTTTCTCGAGGATAAATTTGTGAAGCGGCTGGTTTCTCTCCTGATCTCATGCTCCAATTTTAATTGTCATGCGGAATTGGATTTCCCATATATCAGCGACCTAGTCAGGTTTACCCCATCAGCTTTATGGCATTCAACTTGGAGGAAGACACGGTATTTTTAACACAATCCATTGTAAAGGGTTGCCTTAAATTAGACAATTTGCACAAAACTGAATGGCTATATTATGTAAGATCAACTCAAAATTCTTTGGGTCCGGAGGATTTATTTAGAAACCCTAGTAAGTGCCTTCAATTGTCCAAGAAGGATCTAAAGGAAAATCCTTTGGCAAAGGTGGTGTGAGAAATAATGGCGATACATAAAGATAAACCAACAGTTAGGATATATCTACACCTTCCTGCTTTAGCAGAGGGAGATTATTGCTACTCAGAGGAAATTCAGAATTTACAGCACTGATATATTTTAGTAAGATTTCGCATGAATCTGTTCCCACTGAAGGTGGGTTTTCCAGCAGGAAAATGTAAGCACTGTGACTGGACTGTTTGCCCTTGTGATGGAGTTTCAGAACAATCAGACCTTCATATTATTCTATTCTGTGACTTGTATAAAGTGGAGAGAGTAAGATATATACTTCTGACTCTGAGACATTATAATTTTTGCCAATGTAGAGTGGCCTTTAGATTTCTTTAAAAACTTGGTAATCCGTTTATTAGCTCTGTAGTAACTCTTTTCCTTTGGGCCTGTACAAAGAAAAGGAGAATTACTTCCTACTCCTTTTTAGCAAGATTAAGATGCACTTGTAATGTCTTGTATTTTAGGCTGTAAATTTTTAAGAATACATTTTATGAACGAGTCAAGGCTTCTTTACTTAAAAGAATTGCAAAGATTGCAAACACAGTAAGTATGGGAAAGAATTTCTATTGCCTAACGTTTTGGGAAAGAAAGAAATCCTGTAATTTTTAACATCAAGACTATACATCTTAGTATTAACCTGTCCCTGGGCTAAGTTGTGTATTGGGAGCACCACGTTTCTGTTGAAGAAGAGAATACTTGAGTATCTGACGGCCATTAGAAACCAGAATAAAAATCGCTCAGTAGCCAGACACTAGTCAGAACATCATAACTGTAATTGGGGACTTGCAGAGACTTTTGGCATCAGTGGGTTTCCAGACACATGCTTACTGATAAACACAAAGATTAAAGTGACATTAAAAGCACAACAACTAACATTTAACAATTAAAAAGCACTAAAATTCACAATTATGATTTAGTGAGTTTATTATAACTTGTGCTATGCACTGCTCATGACTTAACATATTACATCAATCAATCAACTGTGCTATGTAGTGCAACTTTTCACCTGTGAGGGCATCCAGGCGATGTGGTAAAAGTCTCAGTTGAAGGGCCAGGTCTTGATTCCCTTCATGAAGTCAGCCAATGAGGGTGATGTTCGAAAGAGGAGGTGAAGGGCATTCCAGGATTTGGGGGTGAGGTGGAAGAAGGATCATCCTCTGGTGTGGTGCATGCGCAGTGTCTGTGCAAGGGAGAGGTTAGCGGAGGGGAGGTTTCTGGGTGGCTGGTAGAAGTTTAGGCAGTGGTTCTTATATGTTGGTCTTTGGTCATGGAGGGCTTTGTAGGTGTCGGTCAGAAAGCTTGAAATGGCCTCTCTTCTGGATGGGGAGCCAGTAGAGGTCTCTCAGGTGCTGGGAGATGTTGGCCCTTTTGGACAAGTTGAGAATCAGTCTGGCTGCTGCATTGTGGATCATCTGGAGTCTTCTCATGAGTTTGCAGGTGGTGCCTGCATAGAGTGCGTTGCTGTAGTCTAGACGGCTGGTGATGAGGGCCTGCTTCACTGTTTTTCTGGTGCCAGTGGGTAGTCATTTGAAAATTCTGTGGAGCATGCAGCACGTGTGGGAGCAGGCTGAGGAGACGGCACTGATCTGTCATTTCTTGGAGAGTTCGCTGTCTGGGATGATGCCAAGGTTGTGGGCGTGATCTTTTAGAGTGGGGGTGGGTCCAAGTTCTGATAGTCACCAGAAGTCATTCCAGCAGGAGGTGCTGCTGTCGAAGATCAGTAGTTGGGTTTTGCCCAAGTTGAGTTTCAGGCAGTTCTCTTTCATCCAGGCTGAGACATTCTTCATGCAGTTGTGAAAATTGGTTTTCATCATAGTGGGGTCTGCTGAGAGTGAGAGGATGAGCTGGGTGTCATTGGTGTAGGAGATGATGTTGATGTAGTGGGCTCTGACAATGTGTTGAAGATGGTAGGACTGATTGACAAGCCTTGTGAGACACCGCCGATGGAGGGCTTTTGCGTGAGAGGTGAAGCGAGGGTGACAGACCTTCTTTGTGCACCCCGAGAGGAAGGATGCTATTCATCTAAGAGTGTCCTCTTTGATTCCACTCTGGTGCAGTCCGTTGATGAGTGTGGTGGGAGATGGTGTCAAAGACAGTAGAGAGGCCGAGAAGGATCAGGGCAGCTGATTCCCCTCCGTCAAGTAGGGTGCATATTTTGTCCAACACAGCGATCATGGCAGTTTCGGACTGTGGTCGGCTCTGAATCCTGATTTGGAGTAATCTAGTAGGTTGTTTTTCTACAGGTGTTTGTGAATTGGAGGTTGATGGACTTCTCAAGGACTTTGGCATGAAACTGGAGCAGTGAGATTGGGCGATAGCTCTGAAGGTCGTTGGGATCTGCTGAGGGTTACTTGTCCAGGGAAAGTGGATGTAGTTATGGATGGTGGTGAGCTAGTGGCTAAACTCATCACTTCTGAGGTTGAAGAGTCAAGGGGGCACAGGTCACTAAGTGCTTCTGAGTGAATGAAGTTCATTAGGACCTTGGTGTTTGCTGTGCTGAGTTGTTCCCATCTGGTGAGTGGGTGGTCAGCAGTTGTCTTGCAGGTTGCAGGTTGTCTTGCAGGAGTGGGGATGCTGAGAAGGTCAGTGGCTTGGGGATCGATATTTCTGTATATGGTGCCTATTTTGTTGTGGAAGTGGGCTGCAAGGGTGCTGCAGAGTTCCTGTGAGAAAGGAATCACGTTTTCTGTGTCTGATGGGCAGGTGAACCCTCTGATGATGGCGAAGAGTTTCTTGGTCTGGATGGGGCTAGCCTTGATGTGGTGTGTCAGGGCCTTTCTTTTTGTGACTTTGAGGAGGTGGCAGTAGTTGTTAAGAGCAGACTTGAAGATGGCTTGATCACTTTTGTTTTTGCTAAAGCACCATTTTCTTTCCAGTTGTTTGTATCTTCGTTTCGTATAGCTGAGTTTTCGGGTGTACAGTCTGGCGCGTTAGGTGGGTTCGTTCAATCTTGCTGGTTTGGTTGGTCCGTTCAGTTTGGCATCACATTTGAATGACATCATTGATCACATTGCTGATAATACCTCAAATGAGATAATTGATGACCCAACCTAATGCTCCTCAAATTACCCTATAACCCACTACATCATTAACTACATAATTTAGTATACATATACATGTGTACTAGGACTGGGGGTACTTTTAATCACACCAGAGGAATTAGAGGAATTTTGGCCATTCCACCTTACTCTTTGATGCAGAAGTACTGATAATAATGCACTTGAAGTAATTAAGACTAATGTTTAGGAATAAATCCTACTGCAAGTGCACATTTAGTGAGCACATTCATCTGCTGGCACTACCGTTCATATTCTGTTGCATTTAGCACTATTTTCTTAGTGCAAAAATCCTCCTTGAATCCATTTTGGTTGCAAGGGTGCATTTTGTGCTAAGAAAGTAGCGCTATATGCCGGGAGCAAATTTAGGGAAAATCCTATCCCAAGTGCACATTTAGCCAGAGTGAGGACCTGCTTATGATGCTCTTCATGTTATATTGCATATAGCACTATTTCTCAGTGTAAAATGGATCCTTGTATCCTCTTTGGAGGCACAAGGGGCATTTTTGTGCTAAGAAAATAGTGCTAAATGCATAATTACTCTTCTTGTGTAATGTTGCATGATCCCGCGGAATTTTTAGATAATTCCACTTGATAATGCTGCACGGAATTACGCAAGTTACTCTCAACCTTAATGTGTACATGTGATGGAGCAAGGTTTCGCAAATAAGCAACTTGCTCGGATGTAATCCTCTCATATAACCTAATTATACATTATTAATAACATTGTAACACTAATTTACAGAACATTTTTACACTAATTAGAAAAAGGGGAAGCTTGTCTATGTGTTTTACTGACAAGTAACAGGAGTGCAACTAAAGATGGTTGCTAACGCGGGAAAATGCATAGCGCATGCGTCAACTGCATGATGTCTTAACGCTTGGAGGGAAAGTTTTGCTTCTGCGCAATGACAGTTAAAATGCCCGCTTAAGAACTCACATGCTAAGCATCTGCTTTGCTGAAACTAAATTGAATTATATACTAAGTGCTAATGCATAAATATTCTTTATTATTAAATGGGATTAGAGTAGAGATAAGTGGTATACAGTAAAATCATTTTATTTGAATCTTACATCTTGTCTTTTTGACTTATCTGTTACTTCGTATTTGGGCCTTAAAAGAGAGCTAAGGGCTGAAAATCATGTGACACCAATCCGCATGCGTGGCAGAGACAACTCCGGAGTCACGATCTCAGGTCTTGGAATCCGATCGAGGACAACCTTTCTACATGTCCTGGGAACTAGCTGATCATCCTGAAGACTCAATGGACAACTGTATAAACTGTATACATTGTTGATAATGCATTATGAACATGGGTAGGAAATAAAGCGTGGGAGAAACAAATTTATGGGCGGGAACATAAAACAAAGGTCTTAAGAAAAGGTATTAAACCTGGCATGGTGTGATGATCATCCCCTCGGCTTGCCCAATCAGAATTAAGAGTTTCATAAGGTTGAAACATTTAAGGGTGGAACATGCCACTAAAAAAGTATAATTGGAGTAGTAAGTTAGATTAAGAAGCTCAATTGTTGCCAGAACGCTGAGAGATAGAGATGCTGTCCGATTGCTGATCGAAATACCTAAAGAAGCAGACTTAGAATTTTTCAGACAATCAGAATTAGGAAGGAGATCGTGGAAGAATCGAGGAGGTAATAGAATTAGGAAGGAGATCACGGAAGAATTGAGGAGGAAAATAGTATCAGAGAGGGGTGAGATGCAGGTGTCGAATCCAGAAAAGGGTACTTGTCCTGTCCTATTCCTGTCCTGAACCTATCACCTGAATTTCCGAAGGGGTCCATAACTGTTGGCCAGAGGGGTCCGATCTTGCACCATCCTAGGTAAATATAAATGTGCATTGTGTCAATGTGCCTTTTCTCTCTATCCTCTCTTCCTGAGGTACTTGTCATTGAAAGTTATAATTAATTTAGAAAAATAGAATTTTACCTCTTCAGAATGATGGAGTTCCCACTGTAATGTGTCTTTGATTCTCATGGTAAAACTTAGATAACATTTTAAACCTATCCGAGTCTGTAGTTATTTAATAACAGATCAGGTGAACGTTTCATTGTCATAATTACTAAATATAATCAACTAAAATAGATCTATTTGTAAGAAATGGCTTTGTATTAAATAGGCGTAAGGTTGAGAGGCAAACTGATATATAGAATTAGCCCTAAAATTGATACCCACCAGGGTTTCATTGACCAGGTAATGAGTGAGTGTGTATGGGCCCGAATGAGTATTTAGTGAATTTTGTCTGCAGGTGATGTCCTGCTGGATCATTTAGCTGGTAGCAGAGGTATGATTTTTATTGATTAGTTTAGTGATTATTGGTTATAGATTTATGTATTAACAAACCCATCTGTATTTTGTTTTACGTTGTTTGGAAATTCCCGGGAAGTGTATAGCGGGTGATGAATGGAAATCACACTGCAGTGAGGTTACTCATCAGTTCTAGAAATTAAGTTGTGAATAAGTGAAAGTAATTGTTAACAAGGAGTTAGCTGGTGAAATTTTGGTGTTATATCACCTAGAAAGGGTAACACTGGAAGAGTAACAGGTTCTACTGAGCTTGAGTGAAGTGTAAACCGAAAAGGTTAACTTGCAGTGTATGAGGGGAAGTGGAAAAGTTTTACTCGTAGTGAAAGTATCTTTTGGTTTATGAAGATCGACAGAGTAGCGAATGTTTTATGTCGTTATTAATGAAACATTTGGTGAAAATTTAAAAGAAAGTAAGTTGTGTACTACCTTCTGAAGGGAGGATCAGCTGCCGGAGTTGCGATGGCATTCCAGACGGCCGCGTTGGGATTGGTTGAAGCAGCGGGTGTGTGACAAAGACAGGGAATTGTAAAGGAGGGTTCAGTTGTCGCATTGACCTCATCAGGTGCTGTGCTGGGATTGGTTGAAACGGTGGGTGTGTGATTTACGGAGGATTGTAAAGGAGGAGTCGGTTGTGAGGAGTGCATAATGACGACACATTAGAGCTGTGCTAGTATTGGCTAACTGAATTTTGTTTAAACTAGAGCTTGATTTGATAAAAGAATAAAAGCTGCAATAAGATTGGTGAACCCTGAGTCTGAACAAAAAGATTAATTGGTTAATAAATTAGAAGCGGTAACAATTATAGACAGCTGAGTTTGTATGTGGAAATACGATCCAACTTTAACAGGGAATCGCCCAGATAGAAGATATTTAGGTTATGCTAGACAAGAATACACAAGAGGATATAATCCTAAAATACGGAGAGAAAAGAAAAATGCCGTTTATGCAAAGAATCAAAAATTAGTTCAAGAAAGATAAACCTATAAAAACTAGAGAAGGGATTCTTATCCCAACGTCAAAAACTCCTGCCTCATTTATGATGATGGAAAGAGGTTATCATACCTGTGTATGGTTAGAAAATTGGATTGAATATACAAAAGGTGATGGAATATTAGCGTTTCCAGAAAATGGTATTTGATGGGAAATTTCTTCCGAATTTAAGGACAAAATGAATAAGTTAGAGCCCAGACCTAGATTAACTCAGTATGAAGCTTTGGAAGAATGGCAAATGGAGGCCTTTAATCAAGACAGTTCGAGAAGAACCCAGGGTTATAGAGGGTTCTATCCCAAAGGAATGAATGATACACTTGAATATCAGATAAAACAATGGAGACAAGCAATGGTTTCAGAAGGACTGTATCCTGTATAAATGTCAAAGGAGCAGTCTGGAGGCAAGTGTACTAGGAATACTAAAAATATGACAGGTTGTGGAGAATCAGAAGATGAGTTTTTGGAATATATTTTAACAAATAATCCTCCACCATATCAGGAAGAACCCAATACAAATAATCCCTGGGGATATCTCTTACTTAATAGGAGGGGACTTCAATTCTCATTTTGAACCACTACCTGGACTACTTGACGGACCCTCCCTAGAGGAGGATTCAAGTTGGCAGGTTCCCCAGACAGAAGCGCCCCCTCCTAGAGCATGGACACCATTGGCCGTCCAAATAAATACATTAAATCTCACCTATGGTTTGAGAGCCTGTAACGGCCGTACCAGGTCTGACATCCCGTGCAAATGCACATTTAACAAAGTAGGGAGAGAATCCAGATTAGATTATTTTATGGTACAAATGCAGACATGGAAAAGGGTAGTGGATTTTAAAATAATACCCAGGCATGACAGTGACCATAATGCCTTGGAGTTAGAGTACTCCATCCCCTCTCCGTGGGTGACTGCATCAAGCGAACAGGAATTGAAAGGGGGACACCTGCTGGATAATAACAGGAGGCGGATAAGATGGGAAAAGCTTGCCTCTAGCGAAGTTAAGCTAGCCTCTCTCTATGCTGGAATTATCCCTATCCTCGAGGAGGCATTTGACCTATGGAATTTAGACCCCATACAAGAAAACAGTGAGGACTTAGCACAAGTACACAATTATCTAATTAAGAAGCTTGAAGTCGATCTTTTTAGCACAAGGTGAGCAAGAAGCCAGGGAATAACCAGGAATACTTGGTATAATAGCACATGTCGATTGGCAAAACGAGACCTCCTATCCACTATAAAAGAAGGAGGCCCTAGGGAAGAGATTCGCTCCAAAAGGAGTGTTTACAAATCACTCATAGCTAACGCCAAAACAGAGTGGGACGCACAGCACTGGGAGAATCTATCGGAGTCGCTATCCAAAAGGGACTCCCGTAGATTCTGGAGAATAATCAACCATGGGAGTGGGGATCTTCCCTCGGCTATCGAACCCAACATTGCAGCAAACGTATGGCAAGACCACTTCCAGCAGTTATATTCCCCCGAAATCGAGGACTTAGAAATAACAACATCCATTACTCTTGCCACACATACCTCTGTTCCCTTTACCATAAAGGAGATCAGGGCAGCAATAGCGGGGCTTGCTGCTGGAAAGGCGCCGGGCTTGGATGGGGTGCCGGGTGACCTCTTCAGGCAGGAACCTGGGATTTGGGCTCCCTAGTTGATGGTTTTATTCAATGCAGTGCTGGGAGGAATGAAAATACCGGATACTTGGCTGGGAGCAGAGGTGGTCCCGATATTCAAAAAGGGGTCGCCCCTGCTCCCCGCCAACTATCGCCCAATCAGCCTCATTGATTTATCCCAGAAGTTGTTTGGCAGACTAATCCTAGATAGGCTGCAAAGCTGGATGGAGGAGACAGATATTTTAAGCCCCCTCCAGGCGGGATTTAGGAAGGGAGTCTCAACAGTAGATCAAATACTCAGACTGAACATCCTGTACTGGAAGACGGTTCATCTAGAAGGAGGGTCACTCTATGCGGTCTTCGTGGACCTCCGTGCCGCCTTCGATTTGGTCCCGCGGGCCAAATTGTGGGCGGTGCTGGCTGATCTGGGCGTCCCTGGAGATATCCTCCAGATCATAATCAGGCTACATACAGACAACTACGCCCGAGTGAGATACGGCAAGGGCGGTAGGCTGACAGATAGGTTCCCTGTCCAAAGAGGGGTAAGGCAGGGTTGCGTGTTGGCGCCGACCCTGTTATGTCTATTCACGAACGGGGTGATAGAGCATCTGTGCAGGATCTCCAATATCGATGCGCCGCAATTGAACAGCAGCAGGGTGCCAGCGATAATGTTCGCGGATGACACCCTGCTGTTGTCAAAAACACCAATGGGGCTACAGAGAGTCCTGAATGGATTCTTGGAGTTTTGCAACAAAAGGGGACTGGAAATAAACCCCTCCAAGACTAAATTCATGATTCTCAATCATAAACCCAAAAGCTGCCCAAACCCCCGCTTGGGATCCACATCCCTAGAAAGAGTCCACGTAATTGAGTACCTTGGGATAACCCTTAATCAGAATTTATCTTGGCTGCCACATAAAACAAAGGCAGCCACCAAACTAATTCAGAGGGCGAGTGCAATTACAAGAATCGCTAAAAAATCTCCTCTTCGCCCACTGGCCCCCGCCATACATATCTCCAAAGCCCAAGCTAGGGGAGGCATTACCTACGGGGCCGAGTTATGGGGACATACACCGCTACAGACAATACAGGTCGCAGAGAACAACTTTATTAGGCAACTGGCGGCTCTCCCACCGAGTACTCCTCTTCTCCCTTTGAGAATGGACTTGGCATTACGCCCAATCACCGAGGAACTGGGCCTCAAACCTTTGACCCACTGGAGACATTTGTGGAGTAGCCAGGATTTGGCCCATTATAGAAGAGAATTGCAGGAGCTTCTCAGGTCAATTCACGTGGCTAAAATCCCATGGCTGAAGTACATCAGGGACATGTGCACGATCCTTGGAGTCCCAGAGCTATGGAGTAACCCACAAGCAACGTCCGTAAGGCTCTCGAGGAAAGAACTTTCTAAACTGTTTTACAGCTTTATGTCCCAGAGTACTCTGAGCTCAATCCGGGAAGGTTCCCTAACAGATATGTTTATCAAAGCAAAAGACTCCTACAACCCTGAGTATGTCTTAGATGCTATGACGCCAGTGTATGTGAGAAAGATCTTCTTGCAATGGAGATACGGCTCTCTTCCCTTGAGGCACTTTACTAAATCCTGGGCCGGTAATTTGGATTTGGGTAACTGCCCAGCATGCAATTACAAACTGGAAAGCGAGCTGCATGTGGTACTGTTTTGCAGAGCCTACAGTAGAATCAGGAGTTATTGGCTGGTCCCTTATCTAAGGAACTTTGGCTTCCGAACTTATGCCCCAGCCTACAGAGTGCTTAAAACAGACTTATCACCTCCAACTGTGTTTGTAATGGCGAAATTTTTGACGGCAATGTGGAGAATACGCGCAAGAATTATAAGGGATTCTAATACTGCATGAACCATCAGCTTTTAAACCAAAATGTACTATTTTAACCTTGATTATAATCATGAACTTTTGTATTCTAAAACATTGAACTCCTTTTTAACGCTTTCATGTGGCATTTATTTGTACATCTTTTATGATCTCTAATGATCGAAATAAAGATTATTTGAATTGAATTGAATACAAATAATACAGAGTGCTCCTGCCTTAGAGATCCCATTAGTTCCCCAAATTTTGCATGATTTATTAAATGAAAGAATATTGCAGAAAAAGAGAAGCGATAAATAGAAACAAAGACAAACTAATCCTGAAAATAAACCAATTGAGTGTATATCCTGAAGCATTAACCATACCAGTGACTATAGGTCCTTGTTAGACCTGGTATAATTGGTGCGAGTCTCCCTTCCATTTTTTTCTGATTGCCTCCTCTGTTTTTGATATGTTTTGCTGGTTAGCTGCTTTAGGCACTGTGCCACTGCTATTCATTGTCACAATGCAAGTACTCCCTATGGTAAGTTGATGTATTGATTAGTGACTCAATGATTAGGTAATTTGATTTACTTGTCAGACCCTAGTACAGCGCACCATGTGTGCCCAGGGCTTGTAAATCAAATGCTGCTGGTGGGCTTGCAGCACTGGTTGTGCCACCCAGAGAGGCCGCTTGTAAATTGTGTCTCAAGCCTGCCATTGTCGAGCCTGTGTGCAGTGTAGTACTGCCATGGTGACTTGGTAAGTGCACCTACTTGCCAGTCCCTAAACCTTCCCTTTTCTTCATATCAGACACCCCTAAGATATGTCCAAGGGCAGGGTGCATTGTAAGTATAAGGCAGGACATGCCCTGGTGTGTGTTGCATGTCCAAATAGTGAATTACAGCCATTTTCATTTTTCACTATTGCAAGGCTTTCTGTTCCCCATAGGCCAGAATGGGCAGTTTGATTATAACATCTTCTAATCCTAACTGGCTCAGGGAACAAGGAAGAAATTCGAGTTTATTATGCCTGAACTCGGAATGATAAATTGCATCTTTTAATTAAGTTGGTTTTAACATTCTGTTGTTGAAAATACCATTTTTAGAAAGTAGGTATTGTCTTGCCTAACTAGCCAAGCCAGCCTCTGATAGGTTGTGTATTGCTTGTCTGGAGATTGAGTGACAGGGGCTGGAGGATTCCAGGAGACAGGGTGAATCAGCACAGGGCTGAATAGAGAGATCTGCATGTAGATGGGTGAAAGGAGTTGCACCTGGGACCTGAATAAGGCTGTGCCTTCCCTCCACATAGCTGGCCCCAACTCCTGTGGTGTGTCTGTCTGTGGTGTGTCTGATGTCCCTGGCCTACACTGTGAAAGGAAAGAAGGAGTCTTGTCAACAAAGTGCTCCAGGACTGACCAGAACTGTTTTGGACTAGGCAAAGACCTCTCTGCCTTCAGAGAACAAAGGGAAAATGAGTATAAATATGGGGACCCAGACCCCAAGACTTTAGATCACTTCTGGGAACAAGACAAACCTTTTTGCCAAGGAGAAGAACAAAGGAAGCTGCAGGAGTTTGGACTGCCCCTCTGCCAGTGTGCTGTTTGCTGGGTTGGCCTACAGTGGTCTCTTCATTGCCAAGGAAAGGAGAAAGAACTTTTAAAGAACTTTCATCATCTTGCAGAATATTACTCCAAGGGCCTGATTTGAGCTTGCAACACCGACGCCGGTGAGCGACGCCGTCATCTGCATCAAAGCCGTGAGCGCTGCTCCGACTTGCAACGTAGACCAGACGCCGGCCTCCGTGCCACAACGATGCCAGCGAACGACATCGTAAACCTGCCATAGCTGTGAGCGCTGGTCCGACTTGTGACACCGGCCCGACGCCTGCTGCTGTGCCGCATCGACTCCAAAGCCGACATCATCGCGGATTCGATCATCAACGTGGGTGGTCAAGAATACATCAACATCGTGACATCGTATGGAACCATGGTTTCAGCGCCATCATAACATCACCTCCTCTCCAGTCAGGAACCAACGCCTCCCCGCCTGTGCAAGCATCCAGGTCTTGACGCATCACCTCCCCCGAAACAAGGAACCGATGCCGCAACGCGCCAACGACGCCGCATCTCCCCGATGCCGTGAGCTGTCTTTGTTTTCGCTTTTCCAAGGTACTGTTCTTTATGGGCCTGTTTGACTCCGACCCTGGCGCCGTGCACCTTGCGGTCGGCGCCATACTTTGGGATTTCTTTGACCTTGACATCTTGATAACTCCAGTTGGGGTTGTATGTTGCTAAAGACTATTTTTAAGTGAATAACCTATTTTTTAACCATTTCTACCATCTTGAAGAATTCTTATTGAGTACAGTATTGTGGATTTCTGTTGTTTATGGACTCGTGATAAGTCTATATAAAGAATACTTTTTTTATAAAACCTGTTTGGTGTCCATTTGTAGTGCTTTCAATGTATTACTTTATGTGTTCACAAATGCTTAACACACTGCCTCCGAGACAAGCCTGTGTGCTCATGCCAAGCTACCAAGGGGGTGAGCAGGGGTTATTTAGTAGTGTAATCCCCTTTTCCTGACTTAGAAGCAAGGGTCCCTATTTGGACAAAGGTGTATACCATTACCAACTAGAGACCCCCAGTTCAAACTGTCCCGTTGTCCCATTATATGGGATAGGAGAAGCTGTTCAAATCCACCAGTTATGGCCACTCCTGTAATAGAACCAAGAAAGAAGAACATAATAATTGAGGATCAAGCCAGTGAATGTGAATCAGTAATATCACTAATGGACTTACCAATATGAGAATAGATTAATGAAAACCGAGAGGAGTTACACCTAGTTGTTCAAAAGAAATACGAATAAAAACCTCAACTGGAACTAAAAGTGCTACAATTGTGTCCCCAGAAGAATTAGAATGGTGGGCACAAGGAATAGAAAAAGTAGTTCCACAACACAAAATGTTGGAAATTTATAAATTAAAGGTAGAATTGGGAGAAATGATAGCTCGAAATGTGGGAATAGACAGACTAAATACATTCTGTGAAAAATCATTATTATTCATAGTGAGAAGTAGTACCAGAAATGTAAAAATATGTCATGAGCAATTAACGGCGCTTGCTTCAGAGATGGGAATTGAAATAGGGAAACCCAAATTACTACAGAAACCTTACATGGCAGCATTTACTGACAAAGATTTAGAAAATATGAATGTGTCAGGAAGGAAATTACAGATTAAAGAACTAATGACAGTTTTACAAAAATGGGGAGAATTAGACAGGTGGAAAATAAAGGGGACTAAGAAAAAGGAGGAAGCTCAGGCAAACAAAACTGCATCAGAATATTTATTAAAAGAACCTAAAAAGACAGAAAGATTATGTCCTATGAGAGAAGTACCAGGAGGAGGATATGTACATGTTCCATGGACTAGGCAAGATATTCTCTCATTTACAAATGATTTCCCAAAATTAAGAGAGAAACCAGTTGAATGGTACAGACAAGTTCAAAGGTTTGTGAAAGTTTCTAAAGTTGTATTGAGAGATTTGGATGGTCTGTTTGACATAGTGGTACCTGCTGATTTGTGGGCAGAAGGTAAAATCACAGTTGATTGGACTAGTGATGGGTACCCAAGAGATGAGAAAACAGGTGCTTTTCAGAAGAAGTAATGAAGAAATATAACCAGGTGATTACTTTCTTGAAAGGGAAATTCCCCCAAAAGATTGGATAAAAATAGACAGAATTACAAAAGACATAAATGAGACTTTACATGGTTACAATGAGCGTCTGCTACAAGTATTCAAGCAGTATAGTGGTTTCGAGAATATTGGTGACAAAGGTATAGGACATTTTGTATTTCGATTTGTATCCAGATTAAGACCAGAGATTTGTCAGATGATTCAAACACACATGTTGTGTTGGCAAGTGAAACCCATAGATGAAGTCTTAAAGTATGCAAAATACTGTGGAGATGAGATAGATAATAGACGAAAAAAGTTAGAAGAAAATGTAATGTGGGCACAAGTAAAATTGGCATAACAGCAAGAACTTAAAATAAACAACAAACAAAATAAAGAATCAGGAAAGAATGAAAATAATGAGGGAAAATGAAGAGGAAAAATTATTAGAGAAGAAGCAAAGAAAGTTTCCTTGTCATGAGTGCGGAAAATTGGGGCATTGGAAAAATGAGTGTAAAAATATTCAAACTAATAATGGCCCAAATCAAAATTTAAATCCACAGACGCAGAATGAGGTGATATTGAGTAATCCACAACTGGTTGTAAATTCACCGAATCAGTTACCACCTGCCCCTATGCAAAACTTTGTGAACAGAGCAAAGTACCGTGTGGACGCCTGATTTTAAGGAGAAAGTGGTAAGCTAAATTCAGTAACTTCACAATTTCTTTTAGAGAACAGTAGTTCATCGGAGGATGAATTATGACAGTGCCTGAGGAGGGGGGAAGAGGAATGCGTACTTAACGCATCCTTAGCGGTAGATAAGTTACGTCCATATATTTATGGAAAAGTAGAAGAAAAATATATTACCTTTTTATTGGACACTGGTGCTACCCATTCTACTGTGAGAACAGCAGACATCCCAAACCCACCCCTCTCAGGTGAAGCCATCCAAGTAGTTGGTGTTTCTAATAGACAGATTAGAACTCCAGTCACAGAACCCATGCAGGTGTGCATTGGTAACTTTAAAGAAATGCACAAATTTGTGGTCTTTGACTCCAGTCCTGTAAATTTGTTAGGTAGAGTTTTTATATGTAAGATGCTTTGTACAATTTATTGTACACCGGATGGTGAGACAATTCAAACCCCTGATGAAGATGGTATTTACACATTAATGCTAGCAAAACAAGGTACGGAGGTAGATGAAATGTATTCAATGATGACAAAGGACGAGCTACCTGATGAATTAAAACTGAGAGTAAACCCAGAAGTGTGGGATTTCACTGGAAAAGAAGTAGGGTTGATGGCAGGTGTAGACCCAGTAAAAGTGACCATAAAATAAGGTGCTATTTTTCCAAATACGAGACAGTACAAAATGAGCCCTGAAATTAAATCAGGTGTCATAGCAGAAATAGAGCGAATGATTCAACAAGGCATTTTAAAAGAAATAATGAGCAATCGTTGTAATTCGCCCATAATTGGCATTAGGAAACCTAAAGGGAAATATCGGATACTGCAGAACCTGAGAAAAATAAATAAAATAGTGGTGCCTTGTTGTCCTGTAGTTCCGAACCCAACAGTAATTCTGTATCAGATACCATGGACTGCAGGATCATTTACAGTAATTGATTTGTGTCATGCATTTTTCCCTATTCCGTTACACCCAGACAGTCAATATCTCTTTTCATTTAAATTTGAAAATAGTATCTATGTGTGGAATCGAGTTCCTCAGGGGTAAACAGAAAGCCCTTGAATCTTTAATCAGATTTTGAAAAAGTGTCCAGAAACATTAGTGATGCCCAGAAGTTCAGTTATAGACCAATATATAGATGATTTACTAGTCGCCTCAAAAACACGAAAAGACTGTGTCCTAGATTCTATTGCATTATAAAACCATCTGGCCGATGGAGGGCATAAGGTGTCACCAGAAAAACTACAATTTTGTCAAAACCGAATTTAATATTTGGGACATCCATTAGAAAGAGGAGTGAGGAAAGTGGCACCTGAAAGGATTAAAATAATAAAACAGATTACGTTACCTCAGACCCAGAAAGAAATCAGAATGTTTCTTGGTGTTGTAGGATATGGTAGGCATTGGATTGTATATTTTTCCTTACTGGCTGAACCATTGATACAAATGACAAGGAAACGAACAAATGACCCTGTAGAATGGGATGATGAAAGCATGGGAAATTTTGTAAATTTAAGAAATTGTCTCTGCCAAGCCCCTGCTCTTGGAATGCCAGATTACATGAAAGAATTTGTATTATTTTGTTGTGAACAAGATAATTGTGCCTCATCAGTGCTGACCGAAAGACATGGTTTGATGCGACGTCCAGTTGCATATTTTTCTACTACTTTGGACCCTGTAGCCTCTGCATTACCTGGTTGTTTGAAAGCAGTGGCTGGTGCTTGCCCAAGTCTTCAACAGAGTGAATCTATTGTAATGGGACATCCTGTGAAAGTTCACGTCCCTCATTCAGTGGAAATTCTTTTGACTAGCCCTGGGTCTGGGGTCCAGGGTGCTTGTGCGCCAGAAACTGCTTCCAAGCCCTGAATGTAGTTGATAATGTCAGATTCGGGTGTGTTTGAGGGAACCCCAGGATTCACTGACCCCTGTACGACAGAACAGCCGCCGTTGTATGTAGCAATTGGGTCTGGCTGGTTTGCCTGGTCAGTATCAACTAGCGGGGGTGGAGTCCTTCCCTCTAACTACCGTCTCTGATGTATTCACGGCGTTAATTTCTGGTAAGGCCCCCAAGAGTACACCTGCGGGGTCGGTCTCATGCTTCTGGGCTAGTGTAGGCACGGGGGTTTGAGTCAGGGTTAGAACAAAGTCCAAGGGGGCGCTCTCAGGGGGGACAGTTGGAGAGGATTTGCTATTAGTGTTGTTAGTGCTAGTGCCATGATTCTGTCCTATGGCCTGCCCTTTGACCCCTTGAAAATTTTTGACAAGTGTAGGTACAGAATTCGTGTTGGTAATGTCTTTGGTGGCCACTGCCCCTGCCCCCGAGTTTTCCCAGCTGCTTTCTTGTGCCACTAACCTCTTGTCGGGTTCTGCCGCTGCTACCCTCTGATGGAGCCGTGTCCCTGGGCTCAATGGCATTCTTCAATTTGCTCCTCCTCTTGGCGCCCCTGCCACTCATTTCCATATAGCTGTTGAGGCACCTCCGCAGTGCTACCACTCCGCTCTCAGGGCTGTAAAGGCGTCTCGAGCCGGGCACCAGGGTTTCCGCGACAGCAAACGCGGCCAGGGAAAAAAACGCTAACATCCAGGTAGGCACGCTGAGTAAAGCGGCTTTTCCATCCAGGACTGGGAAGTCGCGGGGTACCACATTGGGTCTCCAAGGATGTGCTCGCATTTCCTGTTCTGCTCCTCGGAGGCACGTCTCTCCTTGCTGCCTGCCTGCGCTTCCAATCGCGTATCGCAGGGTGCCTAGCCGATGAGGCGTGAGGCGTGAGGCTGATCAACGACCGCTCTTCACACTGACACCGTCATTGCAGCCCTATTGTATTCTGTTTCTGATGGTACTGGGACATCTTCTGAGGAAGGGGGTTTTGACACAAGCGAAGGCGACAGTGAAGAATTGGCTAAAGACACTGGCACGGTGCAGCGCACCAAGAAGGCAAAAAGCAAAGGGAAAAGACTGAGTCAACTCAAGTGGGATTATTCAGACTCGCAGATATCTTACCCCCTGGATGAAGACGAGGATACACAGCTAGCTGATTGGGACAAGCTGAAGGGCATGCCAGCTACTACTGAGCCCTCTGAGCCCTCATTGGCATAAATCCTAGCCTCAATCAAAGAATTTCAAGAAGAGGTATGGGCGGATAACCGTGCAGCAAAGGGTGCAGCCAGAAAAGTGCAAGGAGGCCTCAGACGACTAAACAAAACTTGTACAGACATAAGTGATCGTGTCTCCATGATTGAAGGACGCACTGACTGTCTAGAAACTGAAGCCAATGCGGTCAAAAAACAGAGTGAAGCCAACACCGCTAGCCTGGAAGACATCATGGCGAAAATGGAGGAGCAAGAAAATCGCCAGCGCAGGAACAACCTTTGCCTGCTTGGCATTCCGGAGGGCAAAGAGGGGGAGGACCGCAGAAGGTTCATCGTGAAGCTCTTACAAGATTCTTTCCCTGAACATTCGAGCTGGGATTGGGACCGAGAGGTGCAAAGGGCCCACCGCTTTCCCTAGAACATTAGGAGACAACGTGATGGCAACAGGGGCACGGAAAAGCGGGCACCCAAGGGTGTTCTTAGTCTACTTTGGAAACTTCCTTCTGAGACAACTCATTACGATCAAGCCCGTCCTAACTCTAAAAAAGGGGCTAATGGTATCAGCTTCTTTGCAAAACCAGACTTTTGCCACCAGACTGTTGAGCGAAGATGGCGCTTAAGGCAGTTGATCTCTCCATTTGAGCAGTTGGGAGCAGAAGCTTACCTCATGAACCCTGCTAGGTTCAAAGTTATTTTTAATGGGGGCTCCAAGATATTTCTGTCAGAAATAAAAGCTGGGGAGTACCTAGAGGAGATCAAATCTAAAAAGGGGCCTAGATAAAGAGACCCAAAGGGGTATATGAGTATGAACACGGACACAAACTATTTCTGCTCTGCTAAAACTGTAATATCTTGGTATCAATGTGTTATTTATGTTTTTGCACTTGTTTTACACTTGTAATTACTCTTGGGCCTCCCACCTAGGTTAACTCAGTTTACCGGAAGGTCCAAACCTCAGTGACGCAGGGGGGAATCTATCCGTACTAGATTTTAAGCTTACAAAGGTGTGGTGGGTGGCTGAATTTCACTTATGATAACCATCATTCAGGTAATACCTGATTGCTCTGAGATTAAGGGGGGTGGGGGGCTGCAGGGGGTGTCGGTCGAAGGGAAGCAGCAGGTATCAGGGACATCTTCTTTCGCACATTTATTTACTTACTCACACACATACACAAAGGGCAATGTTGAGATCTGCTGAGAAAGGAAAGAGAAAGAGAAGGGAAGGGGAGAGCAAACTGGTCAAAGAGACTTTCCAACACGTCTTCTTTTAAAATATCTTAATGGCTAAAAAAGGAGTTCTCACGTATATCTCAGCCAATGTTTGTGGGCTGAACGACGATGGGAAAAGACAAAAAGTCACACAAGGATTACGGTCTCTAGGGGGGACATCATATGTCTCCAAGAAACCCACTTGGAGGGATCACAGAAACAACTCTTGAATACATTAGGGTATTAAATTATAGGAGCCACCACACAGGAAGCAAAAACAAAGGGGGTAGGAATCCTGGCTGAAAGAAGATTGCCCATTAAAAATCCAAAAGTTAAATCTGATACACTCTGTAGATGGGTGATCGCGGAATGTCATATGCCTACAGGCTCCCCCTTCACTATATGCTCAATCTACGCTAGCAACGCTGATGACCCAAGTATTATTAACCTGATCTCCGGGGAGTTAGCCCACTGGCCCACCCCAATAATCTTGTGTGGGGATCTTAACATCAATTTGTGGCACGATCAAGAAATAGGGAGCAAATGGAGTTACAAAGGTAGAAAACCCCTGGTTTATAATGCACTAACCAACTTAGCACAGATACATGGGCTTTGCGACGGCTGGGCTAAATCAACTCCTCACAGCCCGGATACACATACTTTTCATTCCCACACCGAACATTTGCTAGGTTAGATTACTTCCTGATCTCGTCTTCCCTACTAGATAAATGCACAATACTCTTAGCTCCAAGCTTCATGTCAGACCATAACCCACTCATCTTGACTATTGGGGGGCTTGAGAACTGGAAAGATATCCCTAGGTGGAGTTTCGAGAAAGCACTTCTACAGGACGATAGCTACTTGATCTATATGCAAGCCTGGATCCAGGAATTTCTCGAAATGAACCTGGGATCATCCTCTAAAAACAGTAGTATGGGATGCACTAAAAGCGGGTATTCGGGGGTAAACTAAGATTTTCAATCAGGAAAAACAAAAAGGAAAAACAACTAATAATTGATTTACAAGGGAAACTAACGAGAGCAGAAACCACGTTAATACAAAGGGTCCAAAGCGGAGTGGAGACGGAGAACATCCAGGCTGAAGTTGCACTTATTAAGGCTGAAATAGGAGCAGTATTTGCAGAAAAAACAGCAGCTAAATGCGCAAAACACTATATGAGTGTAGTGACAGTTTTGGCCACCATCTCGCTGTCAAAACCAGGCAAAAAGCAGTGAGCAGTGAAATATGTATAATCCGCCTACCCACTGGGATAGAAACTAGTATTCCCAATAAGATCCAAGAGGGCTTCCAAGACTTTTACGCAATACTATATTCTGAAGGAAACAATCGGTCAGCTGACCTGGTCGAACTAGAAATCACTAGCTACTTGCAAGACATAGAACACAGGCAGCTCAATCCAGGCGACTGTGCACAGCTGGAGATCACTCCAACTTGGGATGTTATTTTAGTGGCTCTAGCCAGTCTGCCTGACGGTAAAGCAGTAGGCATAGATGGCATCCCTGTGGAATTCTATAAGGTTTTTTCACCTCAAATAAAATACATCTTTCTTGACATAGTCACCAATATATTTAATGGAGGTTTATCCCCGCGTTTTGGTCCAACACAAAAATATCCATATTTCCTAAAAGAGATAAATCACCCTTAAAATGGGCTCATATAGGCCTATCACCCATATAAACTGCGATTCCAAAGTTTACTCCAAAATGCTGGCAATTAGAATATTTACGGTAATAGAATCCCTGGTATCAGAATGGCAACATGGATTTATTCCAATAAAGGGCAGTGCTTAGCATATATACGGAGGGCTATCACTCTATTTGATGTTGCACAGGTGTCGGGCTATCCGATGTCCCTGATTTTGTTAGATGCCAAAAAGGCTTTTGATCGGGTCTCCTGGCGGTTTCTGTGGAGTATCATGAAGAGGATGGGCTTTGGTTTAAGATTTACGCAGGCAGTACAATCTCTGTATCACCACCCGACGGCTTGAGTAGTAATAAATGGGAGGCTCTCCACGAACTTTAGTATATCGCGGGGTACAAGGCAAAGCTGCCCCTGCTCCCCTTTACTTTTTGCTCTTTACATAGACCCCTTAATTAAGAAAATTGAAAAAGAAACATGATTTTTAGCTATGAGAACACAGGGGCTGAACACCAAGATCTTGGCATACGCAGATGACCTGGCCATTACTACCCCCGACCCTGAAAACACTATGCTAGCATTAGAGTTAGAAGCACGGGTGTTCGGAAAACTTTCAGGATACGCACTAAATAGTTCCAAAACACAGATAATAACCAACAGGGAAGTCCATTGGAATAACAGTTAGTAGTTACAAAAGCTAAATACCTGGGGGTGACAATAACTGCAGACCTGGATAATATAGTAACATAGAACTTAGTCTCTTTGGCTTCTGAAAAAAAAAATCCCTTAAGGCAATTGACAATTTACATATGACACTTGTGGGAAGATGTAATGTGATTAAGATGACGTATTTTCCAAAATTGCTTTATTATTTTTGCTCTATTCCACTAGAATTTAGCAGGGCACAGTTATTAAAATTCCAGCAAATTTTTACACAGTTCATTTGAGCTTATGCACAGCCTAGATGGGCTCTAAGACAATTGTCGCTCCCCAAAGAGCGGGGGGATGGGCATTACCAAATATAGTACTTTACTATTGGGCATCAGTCTTACAGTTGTACTGACTTAATTACGGCACACCCTCATACTCCTGCAACCGGTTTGCCATCACCATTTCTGCTACTACTGGGAGAAGAGGCTCGCGGCTGTCTCTTCAGACAGGTATCCTACGGATATTACAAGCGGGTCCGGTTTAAGACACTGATGAACTCCTTTAAGGCGTTTGGTAATATACGTAGAATATACGGTCTTGGAAGGTTTAATCACTATACCCCTATCAGCTTAAACTGTAACCTACCTGGTATCTTTGATCAAAGTTACTTAGCAGAATGGTACAAAGCTGGTATCTCAAAACTAGGGGACTTAATCTCAAATGAGAGAGTAAACACTTTTGCAGAGTTACAAAGCAAATATGGCTTAAAACAGCAAGACGCCTTTAAACACTTAGCGATACATAACTTTCTCTCACGGAAGGTTGGGGGACTGGCTGGGTTTTCAGAGGTCAAATTTATTAACATGCTACGAACCCCAGTAGCGCCACGAATAGGATCTAAATACGCAGCTTTAAACATCAACACACCAGAATATCTCCCTAGAATAGCTGACAAGTGGCAATCAAAGCTGGAGGCGTCACACAGTTTGTTTTATAAATCACTCGAACTCTCTCAGAGCGATTTATTGTCAGTTAAATTGCAGGTGCAGCACTTTAAAACTATCTTCTTCCTGTACTTAACTCCTAGTAGAATTTCCAAGTGGAGTACAGGCAGGGGGACTACCTGTCCACGGTGCTCCGAGTTTGGTGCCGACTCTATTCACATGTTTGCCACCTGTCAAAAATTAGCCCCTATTCTTTTTAGAATTCAGGAATTCCTGGGAAGAGTCATTTCTCAGGACTATATACTAACCCCCTCAACAATCATGCTAGGGACATGCGAAACACTTAGGCGGACCAAAAGAAGGGCACTGGTGTTTGTAGCTATGACAATATGGAGGATCTGTGTAGCTTCAGGATGGATAGGGGCCGATCCACCACCATTCTCCCAGTGGTTAGCTAGGCTAATGGCAACGTATCATCTCGAGAAAGCTTTATATGCCAAAAAAGGCCGCAAAGGGAGGAAAAAGGGCTTGGACATCTGGGGACCTCTCACCACCTGGCTAGAGCACTCTGATGAATTCTTCTCTCTAACTCTTCTCTCTCTCATCTCTCTCTTTCTTTCTCTCTTTCTTTATTTCTGGTTTTCTCTTTCCTTTTGCTCTATTTTCTTTTTCTCTTTTCATCCTTACACTCTCTTAGGAGTCCCTTTGTGTACAATTTGATGTCCCTGACAAATTTTGTAAACTTGTTTTTCTTTTGTATAAAAAGGGGTGGGAGAGTGGGGGACACCACAATATTAAACACTGTATATTCTGCAAATATATAAAAAGGAATTTTTTTTGACTAGAACAGAACTCAGTACCTTACCCCAAGGCGAATGAAAAAATATGAAAGAATTATTTTGGGAGCAGAAAACGTAACAGTAATCAGGTGTGCACTTCCGAATACAGCAACCTTATTATACCTGATGTGTATGGAGAAGAAGTGAGAGATGATGTTGAACATGACTGCCTAAATGTTACTGAATATTGTACCAAACTTGCCCAAACATGCAGGAAGAGGCCCTGAACAATTGTGAAAATAAACTATTTGTCGATGGCTCGTGCATGAGGCATGAGGAAGGAGGGTTGAGTGCTGCTTACTCAGTTTGTACATTGGCTGGAATAGTCGAAGCATCCTATTTACCTAGAGTCAAGTCTGCACAAATAGCCAAATTGATTGCTGTAATTAAAGCATATAAAATTGGGAAAAATTGGAGAGTCACCATTTACACTTATAGCCAGTATGGTTACGGGTTTGTGCATGACTTTGGCCAACTTTGGATGCAAAGAAATGTCATGACTTCTTCAGGAGCCCCTATAAAAAATTGACAATATGTGAAAGAGCTTTTAGAAGCATGACAATTGCCAAAAGAACTGACTGTGGTCAAATGTGCTGCACATTAGTCAGGAAATGACTATGTGACTGCTGGTAATTGTTATGCTGACCAGGTTACTCAGTATTGTGCCAGAACTAAATAGGCAGTAAACGAGAAAATTGAAACAACAGGAATCAGATGCCAACTTATGCTTATCTCATCCATAGAAACTTGGGGTGAAGTGAGACATTAACAGGATGAGGTAGAAGTAAGTGAAAAGAAAGGGTGGATTAAAACAGGATGTCAAAGGAGGGAAGATGGTGTTTGGATTTATCCAGATTGCAGGCCAGTCATGCCAGACTGTTTACTCTCACAACTAGCAAGAATGTACCATGGAGATACCCACATAGGTAGAGATGCTATGATCCGACTTTTTAGACAGGACTGGTTCAATCCGAAGTTTAGGGCTGTCACAGAAGGCCTGTGCCAGTAGTGCTTAATTTATCAACAGAATAACCCAGGTAGGAAGACAATGTCAGCTGGGGAAGAATTGGAAAGGCAGAAGGACCATATGTAAAGTTGCAGGTTGATTTCATTCAGTTACCACCATGTAGAGGACGGAAGTACATCCTTGTTATAGTGTGTTTGTTCGCACGGTGGGTGGAGGCATATCCAACCAGGAGAAATGACAGCATAACAGTTGCCAGATTATTATTGAGGGAACTCATACCACATTTTGGTTTTCCAGTAACAGTGGAATCAGATAGAGGATCTCACTTTAATGATTAAATATTTCGATTGATCTGTGAAGCATTCAAGATTGAACAAAAAATGCACTGTGCTTACCGCTCAGAGGCTTCTGGGGCTGTGGAACAACTGAATGGCACAATAAAATTAAGATTGGCAAAGGTGTGCGCATCTACATCACTGTGCTGGCCAGATGCATTGCCTCTTGTTCTGATGGGACTCAGAAACAATCCTGACAGAAACACAGGGATGAGTCCCCATGAAGTACTCATGGGAAGAACACTGAGGTTAGCCTTCATACCTGGACACAGACAGTTAAGCATAACTTATGATTTGGTATTGGACTATTGTGAAGTATTGGCTGACCTAGTGCGTTCTGTCTCTCACCAGTCTGAAGAAGATGCAGAGGCCAGGCAGCCGGATCAAGCACATGATCTAAATCCTGGAGATTGGGTGGTGATAAAGAATCACACCCGAGAGACATATCTGGCACCCAGGTGGAATACCCCAAAACAAGTTATACTGGTTACAACAACAGCAGTGAAATGTGCAGGATTGCCTTACTGGATACACACCAGACACACCAAAAGAGTACCAGCTCCTGATGAAGAAACCCAACTACAAGAAATCGAAGTTGAGGGTACAGAAAATTGTGCAGCTGAAGAGCCAAGGATAACAAACTCTGAAGTAAAGCTGATCAAGAACAACCACGCACTAGTCAGGAGGATTGGGTACCAGCAATTGACATACCTGATGTGGAAATAAGAACCAGAAGCAAAACAAAATTTGAGAAGCCAGAAACTAGTAAGCACCAGACAGGTATAGAAGATAAAGCTTAGGAAACAGAACTTGAGATTGTTGAAGACCCTGAGCTGGTACAGGTAGGGAAAGAAAAATACACTCAGACAGAGGTGAGCAAGGATTTTCATGAGGACGGACAGATAGGTGTAGAAGAACAAGTTCAGGCAGCAAACAAGTCAAGTGAGATAAGACCTAAATAGAACCAGTAAGAAATAGGGAAACACGATCAAGAAAAGGAACAGACTAAAGACGACTTAGAACAGAAACAGATAGACAATGCAGAACATGTTCAGGTGAATGGTAGTACTTCAAGAAGTCATGAACTTGGTCAACTAGAGAGGGATTCAGAAGATGAAGAAAATCAAATTGTGCCACAACATAATACAAATAAAAGAATACTTGAAAGTGACGAAGAGGGAGAAAGTACAGTGCAACCCAAAAGGGTGAGAAAAGGTGACAATTGGCCTAGATATGTCAAAAGATTAAGATATCATCTAAAGACAATTAATGAAGAACCTGACCAAGTGAATAAAGTCACTAGTCAATCAGGACAGACTAATGAGAAACACCAACGAAGGAGTCAAAGATTAAAAATACTGAACAATAAGTTCAAAGGACCTGAATAGACCTATGTGATTCTTGAAGAACTTGAAAATGTTCGATTTACATGAAGAAAGTGACGAAGAAATAATTGCAGATCAAATTGACGAAGGAGAGGTGAGACCTCCTCGAAACAAATGTAGAGAAATTCGAAATTTCTGAAATAAAGAAAGAAGAGAAATCTTCTTAAAATGGCTAAAAGTAGAGTTGCTGAAAGACCAAAACGGAATTGTTTGAAGAAATGTTGTAGAATATGTATAAGTAGCATCCTATTAGTGATTATAGTATGGTTCGGTTTAACCATAGCAATAACATATTTGATGAGTGTAGAAAAGAAAAATAATACAGACACAAATGGAAAACTAGCTAACATAAAGGGAATTAGAGTAGAACTAGAAGCATCAAATGAGTTAGAAGTACATCACATAGTAACAGATAATAGCACAGATTTAAATGTTTTCACAAAGTTATTGTTTGAATATTGTAGATACTATGGAGATTAGTGATTGTTATGAAATTACCAGCTTCAGTAGCAGAAGGTGTTACATATCATCATTTACCACAAATATATGGCATTTTATGTAGTGTATTTGCAAGTCTGTTCTATAAAACAGGAAAATTACAGTATTATTATTCAAATTTAGATGTGATATTTCCAGGGGTTCCTGTTAGAAAGAATATGAATCCAGTGCTCACTAGTTTAGCTGCACAGTTTATGGGAGAATTTTTCTTAGCACAAAATACAATAGATTTAGCAGAAGCTCACAAGCATAATTTAACATGCTCACTAAAATAATAAGAAAATATATTTTTGAATTTAGTAGAAGAAAGGAGGCAAGAGATCCAGAAGAAAGCCAATGAACAGAAACCCGAAATTCCACCATGGGCTGAGAAAGAAAGAATTTTTACACCTGGCAAGGCTCAGGCTGCGATGGCACTAGATTTCAAAAATAAAGTGAACATTTGTCTCCATAGGTTAAAAACTGACAATGACAATGTATTTATTGGTTCCAGTGAATGTGAACATAATTTTTGATTATGGGAGGATGGGGACTAAAAGGGGTAACTAATCCAATATTTTCCAGATTCTACTATATATGTGGGAACAAGGCTTATTTTAAGCTACCAGCAAGATGGTATGGGGGTTGCTATTTTGGAATAGTATTCCCTAAAGTCTATCATGTGAAAAGGATCACTGGAAGCAATGAAAACAATAATGAACTAAAACGTAATAAAAGAGCTAGTTTTGCAGAAATAGTTGGAGACATAGTTAGTGCATTGATACCTTCAGTGGGATTAATTCTGAATACAAGAAGAATTTGTCAGTTGTCCACAGTAGTTTATCGCTTATCAACTGATGCTCCTGGAGGGTTTTTAATGATCAATACTGAATTGGTTGTGATCAGATCTATGGTTTTGCAGAATCTACTTGCCCTTGATATTCTACTGGCAAAAGAGGGTGGAGTCTGTAAAACATTGTTGCACTTATACACCTGACAAAAGTATAGAAATTGGGAAATACATACAAAATATCACAAACTTGGAAGAAGAATTAAAACCACTGGAAGTTGACAGTGTGTGGAAGAAATTAACGAATAGTCTAACATCAATAGGGTCATGGTTTGCCCAAATTGGTAAAGGAGTTGTATCTCAAGTAATACTACGTAACATAACAGGTGTATTTGTAAAGAGCACGATTACCCGTAGGTGTCCTGGCGCTGAATAACAGATATTTATTGTTACCCAACTCAATGGTACTCATTTTATCGACCTCAAATGGATGAAAGGCTGAGTGGACACGTGGGGATTTGAACCTGTGACCATTTAAAAAAATATATATTTATTTATTGATTTTCAAACAACCAACACCAGTGAGCAGCATTAGAACAGCAAACAGAGACATGACAGCATAATATATCACACGCTACTTTCCACTGTGTTCCCCGTCCACATCCCTCCCCCGCCACCGGTGTGCTTCAAGAACATGATCTATTAACAATTAGGGTGTATCAGAATCCATTACAATTGTAATTTTGAACAACAGTAGTACAGTACAGGGCTTAAATGCATTTTTTAAAGATCAACATTTGTATCACTGATCGTACCCTGAATCATACTCCTTGTACCAAAGTGTCAGTTGAATCTGGCCGGTCCGCCAAGTCCAAACCCTCCTCTGAATCAGATTCTGGAGCCTGCAATATTGCAACTAAGGCCTCCCACGCCCTAGCCGCCTCCTGAGCCTTGTCATTATTAGTACGCAGGGCCTGTTGCAGCCGAAGTGTACCTTCACTCAGCGCGTACTTGAGCAATTCCACTCGCCATCTCCCTACCCCTGGCCCCCTCGCTGACTTCCAATGCATTGTGATTTCCCTCTTGGCTAATACGAGGCCCAGGTCTATAAATTTACTTGTCACTTTCGTTTTAGCTGTATGTGGGAACCAGTGCAGCAAACAAGTGCCCAGGTCAAGGTCTACCGTACGATCAGTTATATTACACAGTAGTTCCAGCACATCTTTCCAATACGTTCCCAAGTTCGTACATCCCCACATCATATGCTGGAAGTCGGCTCCCTTCAAACTACATCTCAGGCACCGTGCGGTTGCCGCATTGAAATATTGATTAAGCTTGGTTGGTGTCAAATACACTCTGTGCAGGACATATAATTGTATCAATTGAAATCTAGCATTCCTTGTGTTCTTCCAGGCTCTACTAACCAACTGGGCCCAAGTTATTTCAGGGATTTCCCTGCCAAGGTCCCTTTCCCATTTCTCCTGCAACATGCGCTATGGTTCCAGAGTATCAGTCAGCATGCGCCTGTAAAGGCACGTAATAGCCTTAACAGTGACCGCCACCATTACCACATACTGGTACACCATTGAGATACGCGGCTCTGACAGACCCATCCCCCAGTAGCGCCGCATAGCTGAAATAATTCAGAAAAGGGGGTGGTGATGAACAGAGTGCCTGAATTAAGCAGACCACTCTTACCCAGTCCAAAGATCAGTGCTTGATCCATCACCGTTTTTTAGCTCACTGCACCATCCCAGCTCAGAACTTGGCTATATGCAAATTAGTCTCTTCCTGTCCCAGTGCATGATGGGAACAGGGCAAACCAAACTACCAAGCCAATTCTTATACTGGGAAGGAAACAAGCTTCCAGGGACTGGTTTCTGCCATTTCAGGCGTCGTCGGCCCGGCTTGCTTGAATCCTGATGGTGCAATGAGCAAGGGACTCACATCTGAGTATACCCTTCCACGCTTATGGTGGACAAAATCATTCAGAAAAGGGGGTGGTGATGAACAGAGTGCCTGAATTAAGCAGACCACTCTTACCCAGTCCAAAGATCAGGGCTTGATCCATCACCGTTTTTTAGCTCACTGCACCATCCCAGCTCAGAACTTGGCTATATGCAAATTAGTCTGTTCCTGTCCCAGTGCATGATGGGAACAGGGCAAACCAAACTACCAAGCCAATTCTTATACTGGGAAGGAAACAAGCTTCCGGGGACCGGTTTCTGCCATTTCAGGCATCGTCGGCCCGGCTTGCTTGAATCCTGATGGTGCAATGAGCAAGGGACTCACATCTGAGTATACCTTTCCACGCTTATGGTGGACAAAATGATTCAGAAAAGGGGGTGGTGATGAACAGAGTGCCTGAATTAAGCAGACCACTCTTACCCAGTCCAAAGATCAGGGCTTGATCCATCACCGTTTTTTAGCTCACTGCACCATCCCAGCTCAGAACTTGGCTATATGCAAATTAGTCTGTTCCTGTCCCAGTGCATGATGGGAACAGGGCAAACCAAACTACCAAGCCAATTCTTATACTGGGAAGGAAACAAGCTTCCGGGGACCGGTTTCTGCCATTTCAGGCATCGTCGGCCCGGCTTGCTTGAATCCTGATGGTGCAATGAGCAAGGGACTCACATCTGAGTATACCCTTCCACGCTTATGGTGGACAAAATGATTCAGAAAAGGGGGTGGTGAAGAACAGAGTGCCTGAATTAAGCAGACCACTCTTACCCAGTCCAAAGATCAGGGCTTGATCCATCACCGTTTTTTAGCTCACTGCACCATCCCAGCTCAGAACTTGGCTATATGCAAATTAGTCTGTTCCTGTCCCAGTGCATGATGGGAACAGGGCAAACCAAACTACCAAGCCAATTCTTATACTGGGAAGGAAACAAGCTTCCGGGGACCGGTTTCTGCCATTTCAGGCGTCGTCGGCCCGGCTTGCTTGAATCCTGATGGTGCAATGAGCAAGGGACTCACATCTGAGTATACCCTTCCACGCTTATGGTGGACAAAATGATTCAGAAAAGGGGGTGGTGATGAACAGAGTGCCTGAATTAAGCAGACCACTCTTACCCAGTCCAAAGATCAGGGCTTGATCCATCACCGTTTTTTAGCTCACTGCACCATCCCAGCTCAGAACTTGGCTATATGCAAATTAGTCTGTTCCTGTCCCAGTACATGATGGGAACAGGGCAAACCAAACTACCAAGCCAATTCTTATACTGGGAAGGAAACAAGCTTCCGGGGACCGGTTTCTGCCATTTCAGGCGTCGTCGGCCCGGCTTGCTTGAATCCTGATGGTGCAATGAGCAAGGGACTCACATCTGAGTATACCCTTCCACGCTCCTCTGCTTAATTCAGACACTTTGTTCATCACCACCCCCTATTCTGAATCATTTTGTCCACCATAAGCGTGGAAGGGTATACTCAGACATGAGTCCCTTGCTCACTGCTCCATCAGGATTCAAGCAAGCCGGGCCGACGACGCCTGAAATGGCAGAAACCGGTCCCCGGAAGCTTGTCTCTTTTCTGGTGAAGAATTGGCTTGGTAGTTTGGTCTGCCCTGTTCCCATGATGCACTGGGCCAGGGACAGACTAATTTGCATATAGCCAGGTTCTGAGCTGGGATGGGGCAGTGAGCTAAATAACGGTGATGGATCAAGCCCTGATCCTTGGACTGGGTAAGAGTGGTCTGCTTAATTCAGACACTCTGTTCATCACCACCCCCTTTTCTGAAGCATAGCTGAAATAAGCGCTGAATGCAGCAAATAATACCCCGTGGAAGATCGTATTTATGTTGAAGGGCCTGAAATGTCAACAAGGTTTCATTTTCATCGAGGGCTCCCAGCACTTGTATTCCCAAATCCTGCCAGTTAGCCAGTACTGTCCAATCACCGCCATGTGGGAAGGCCATGCACATACCCAGTGGTATCGCCGGAGCATACGGGTGAGTGAATCCAGCCCGGCGCTGGCTCCGATCCAAGCACATCCGCACCATCCTCTCTTCAGCAGTGAGCGGTTCAAGACGCATCTTCTGCTTAAGCACTATAAAGGACAAAATATAGCGTGGTATCCATCGCCCTTTAGGTCCATCCGGGCCCATGAACTCCCGAGCTACAGCCTGGGTGAGCCACTGCAATTGTGCTGCTAAATAGTACCACTCGTAATCCAGAACTGCCATGCCCCCATCAGCTTTCGGGTATACCATTGTGGCCATCGCAACCCGCTGTCTACCCGACCCCCAAATAAATGCTACAGCCATAGAGTGGAGCTGACGGAAGATGGCGCCCGGCACCCAGATCGGCAACGTCCGGAAATAATACAACAAGAGCAGGAGCGCTACCATCTTCAGGAGCGCCACCCGACCCGCTACTGATAACGGCAACGAGCTCCAAAACTACCCCTAAGTCCACGTATGGCCCGGCCCAAATTACCCTCCAACAAATCCTCGGAGAAATGATAAATGTTGGTGCATAGATAAGGTAAACAGTGGGGCTCCCAGCGAATTCCCGCCACCTGCGAAGGGTTCAGTATAGTCGGCGCCACTGGAAACAAGGAGGTCTTTGCCCAGTTCACTCTCAGCCCTGAGTACTGCCTAAACACTTGGAGCAAGTGCCGCGCGCTCTGCAAAGCTGCTTCTGTATTTGCGTGAAAAACCAGCAAGTCATCCGCATAGAGGGAGATAAACTACATGTCCCCGCGGAGGCATAAACCTGGATAATGCGTCCCCAACCGGGCATGGGAGGCCAGGGGTTCAGTGGCCAAGGCAAACAACAACAGGGAAAGCGGACATCCCTGTCGATTGCCCCACCCCACCTGGCAGGCTGACGAGATCGTCACGCTCGTCCGCACTCAAGTCGTCGCTGACTTATAAATGAGTTTCCTCTACCCTACAAAGGAGTCCCCAAGCCCGAACTCGTGCAGGATCCGGTACATATACGGCCACTCTAATGTCGAATGCCTTCTCAATGTCAACTGAGAGAACCGCCGCGGTAGGGGTCTCACTATGGTCCTCTTCCAAACTCCGCAGAAGGCGCCGTACATTAGTCGCGGTATTGCGCTTTGAGATAAAGCTCGCCTGGTCAGAATGGAGCAGTTGCGTCATATAAGGAAGCAGTCGGGTCGCGAGAATCCTACTCAAAATCTTAAAGTCAGTTGTTAACATTGATAATGGGCGGTAGGCTGACCTAGACAAAGAGTCCTTACCTGGTTTCAACAATGGGATAATGATAGCCTCGCGAATGGAATCTGGCAGTCTCCCTAAATCCCAGGCTTCCCGATAAACAGCTAGCAATTTGGGGGCCAGAATATCGACATACGTTGAGTAAAATTCAATTGGTAGCCCATCTGCTCCCGGGGTTTTCTTACGCGCCATATGTTTTATTGTGCTACGTATTTCCCCTACAGTGATCTCTTGCCCCAACATGTCTCCCTGGTCGTCCTCAAGGCACGGCAGTCGTATCTCAGCCAGGAATTCATCCAATCCATCACATGCACCCTGCAATCTGCTCTCGTACAGGTCGGCATACAATGCCAAGAACATCCCGTTAATCCCTTGTTGGGTATATTCTGGGGCACCCGCTGGGGTGGTCAAATCCAGGATTGGAGTACCCCTCTGGGCTGGGTTGGCCAGCCATGCCAAGAGGGAATCCTCCTTATCTCTCTCTGCGTGTGCCCGTACCGGATACTCTTTGTGGTCAAAGCAGCGCAACCTTTCTACCTGTGCCGCTACTCCCTCCCTTGCGGCTAATACTTCAGCCTGTGCTCCCGGGTCCACAGAATGGGCCCTCTCTGCCCTACATAGCCACAGTTCCACCCTTTCTATATCTTGTAACAGCGTCCTCCGCACTCCTGCTGTTTTAGCAATACATAAGCCCCGCACCACCACGTTAAAGGCATCCCATCCCAGAGCCAGGGTCGAGGCCAACCTGTGACCATGAGGTCGAACACAGGCCCCTGCAGTGGCTGCTTTAGTCCACTGAGCCACCAGCTACCTATACTTGGAATAACTATCATAAGTTTGGTAATAATGACCTGGTGCAAATGTGTTAAAAGGAGAAGAAAATATGAAGTAAATAAACAGGGAAAGAAAGGAAATACGAAGAAATTAGACTTGAAGTATTAAAAGGAGAATTATATAAGAAAATGAAGAACGTGAAAGGAAAAGATGAAATAGAAATGAATAAGATAGAGAAGGGAATAGAGATATGCTAAAATTAGCATTTGATTTGGGTATGGGTAGTTGTTGATGGCATAAATGCCATCAGAGAGGGGATTGATGGAGCAAGGTTTCGCAAATAAGCAACTTGCTTGGATATAATCCTCTCATATAACCTCGTAATAAATTATTAATAACGTTTTGATACCAATTTACACAACATTTTTACACTTATTAGAAAAGGGGAAGCTTGCCTATGTGTTTTACTAACAAGTAACGCGAGTGGAACTAAAGATGGCTGCTAATGGGGGAAAATGCATTGTGCATGCTTCACCTGCATAACGTCTAAGCGCTTGGAGGGAACGTTTTGCTTCTGCATAATGACTGTTAAAATGGCCGCTTAAGAACTCACAAGTTAAGCATCTGCTTTGCTGAAACTAAATCGCAGTATATACTAAGTGCTAATGCATAAATATTTTTTATTATTAAATGGGATTAGAGTAGAGATAAGTGGTATACAGTGAAATCATTTTATTTGAATCTAACATCTTGTCTTTTTGACTTCTCTGTTAGTTCGTATTTGGGCCTTAAAAGAGAGGCAAGGGCTGACAATCATGTGACACCCATCCGCATGCATGGTAGAGACAACTCCAGAGTCATGAGCTCAAGTCTTAGAACCTGATCAAGGACAACCTTTCCTCAGTCCTGGGAACTTGCTGAATATCCTGAAGACTCAATGGACAACTGTAAAACTGTATACATTGTTGATAATGCATTATGAACATGGGTGGGAAATAAAGCTTGGGAGAAACAAATTAATGCGCGGGAACATAAGATCATCCATCCCCTCGGCTTGTCCAATCAGAATTAGGAGGTTCATAAGGTTGAAACATTTAGAGGTGGAACATGCCACTAAAAAGGTATAATTGGAGTAGTTAGTTAGATTAGAAAGCTCAATCACTGCCAGAACGCTGAGAGATAGAGATGCTGTCCGATTGCTGATCAATACCTTAAGAAGCAGACTTAAAAATGTTCAAACAATCATAATTAGGAAGGAGATCGCGGAAGAATCGAAGAGGTAATAGAATTAGGAAGGAGATCACGGAATAATCGAGGAGGAAATTTGTATCAGAGAGGGGTGAGACGCAGGCGTCGAATCCAGAAGAGACTACCAGTCTTGTCCTATTCCTGTCATGAACCTATCACCTGAATTTCCTAATTGGTCCATAACTCTTGGCCAGAGGGTCTGATCTTGCACCATTCTAGGTAAATATAAATCTGTGTATTGTGTCAATGTGCCTTTCCTCTCTATCCTCTCTTCCTGAGATACTTGTCATTGAAATGTATAATTCATTTAGATAAATAGAATCTTACCTCTTCAGAATAAGGGAGTTAACACTGTAATTTGTCTTTGATTCATATGGTAAAACTTGAAATACCATTTTAAACCTATCCGAGTCTGTGGTTATTTAATAACAGATCAGGTACACGCTTCATTGTCATAATTACTAAATATAATCAACTAAAATAGATCCATTTGTAAGAAAGAACTTAGTATTAAATAGGCTCAAATTGAGAGGCAAACAGATATATAGAATTAGCCCCAAAATTGATCCCCAGAAGGGTTTCATTGACCAGTTAATGAGTGAGTGTGTGTTTTATGAGCCCGAATGAGTATTTTGTCTGCAGGTTGATGTCCCGCTGGATCACATGCATGACATTAAAACAGTGTAGTACTGGAGACAAGGCTGATTCGGTATGCTCAAAGTTATATTGTGCACACTTCAGCTACTAGTGAAGTTAAAAGTGAACGTTGTACTACATTTAAACAAGGTAGAAAATGAGCACAACTAATGTGAGTGGCACACATACATGTCAAATAGGTTGTGGCTTAAATCAAAGGCCTCTTGCCAAAAAACTGTGAGAAAATCTGAAGCTTCTCCTTACAATATATTATTCACCTCTGTATTTCTGCACACATAATAACATAAATAGATCTCATGTAGTGCTATTGACATTTGTATGGAAAACGGAGATTTATAAAATGCAAACATTTATTTTTTTAATCTGTGGGCTCTATTCACAAAGGTAAACTTAGACCTGAAGTCTAAGGGCACAATTCACAAATGTAAACTTAGACCTGAAGTTTAAGTTGACCTTTGTCAATTGGGCCCTGAATATGATTCTGAGACATTATACATCCAAGTGTAATGTGTGGGTTACTCACTTAAAGTTTTCAAGAAGTATGATTATAAACATTGTTAAAATGGTGCAAGCCATTCTGCTGCTTTCAGGAATATGTTAAATGCTTTTGCAAATTACTGAGGGTTGTTCATAGCAGATGTAAAGCCTTTAATTTAAATTTCTATGCTAGATGAGGTATTTAACAGGTTCATATCATTAAGGGAAAAAATTACCAAACACTTTTTTGAATGCTATTCAAGGTTTAATAAGTTGTTGATTACAAAAATATCTACAGAGCCATTACATTTTATACACACCTGAATATCAATAAAACATATAACATCTGCTAAATATGGATGATTGCAAACATATGCTTCATGCCTTGCATATTGTAAAAGGGTATGCTTAATAGAACTACAGAGGTGATATACATTTTGCTCTAGGTGTACCCATCAGTCAATTCAAATAGTTATTTAACACAAATCCATAAAAGTCATAAAACACATATTAGCAAATAAATAAATATATTTTACATTTCCCCGCTACAATTAGTGGAACAAAATTCATAGCACAAAAATCAGTAATACAATACAATGCAATACAATACAATACAATACATTTGTAAAGCGCGGCTACCTACCCGTGAGGGTCTCAAGGCGCTAGGGGGGTGGGGCTGCTACTGATCGAAGAGCCAGGTCTTGAGCAGTCTTTTGAAAGCCAGCAGGTTCTGGGTCTGTCGTAGGTTGGTAGGGAGAGTGTTCCAGGTCTTGGCGGCGAGGTGGGAGAAGGATGTGCCACCGGCGGTGGTTTTCCGGATGCGAGGGACTGTGGCGAGGTTGGCAGAGTGGAGGTTGCGGGTGGGGGTGTAGAAGCTGAGTCTGTCATTGAGGTATACTGGTCCGGCGTTGTGGAGGGCCTTGTGTGCGTGGATGAGGAGTTTGAAGGTGATCCTCTTGTCAACGGGGAGCCAGTGCAGGTCTCTCAGGTGGGGTGTGATGTGGCTGCGTCTTGGGACGTCGAGGATCAGTTGTGCCGCGGCGTTCTGGATGCGTTGCAGCCGCCTCAGGAGCCTGGATGTTGTTCCTGCGTAGAGGGCGTTCCCGTAGTCAAGTCTGCTGGTGACAAGGGCATGTGTGATGGTCTTTCTCGTGTCGGAGGGGATCCATTTGAAGATTCTGCGTAGCATACGGAGGGTGTTGAAGCAGGCCGTGGAGACGGCGTTGACTTGCTTGGTCATGGAGAGGGCAGAGTCGAGGATGATCCCCAGGTTGCGTGCGTGGTCGGTGGGTTCTGGGGCTGTTCCTAGTGATGTTGGCCACCAGGAGTTGTCCCAGGCTGACGTGGTGGAGCCGAGGATGAGGACCTCCATCTTGTCTGAGTTCAGCTTCAGTCTGCTGTTCTTCATCCATTCGGCGACGGCCTTCATTCCTCTGTGGAGGTTGGCTTTGGCGGTGTGTGGGTGTCTTCGGTGAGGACAATGATCAGCTGGGTGGCGTAGGAGATGATGTTGAGGTTATGTTGTCGTGCGACGTGGGCGAGTGGTGCCATGTAGATATTGAATAGCGTCGGGCTGAGGGAAAATCCCTGTGGGACGCCGCAGATGATCTTGGTGGTCTTGGAGCGGAATGGTGGGTGGCGGATGCTCTGGGTTCTGCCGGAGAGGAAGGACGAAGTCCAGGCCAGGGCCTTCTCTTGGATTCCGGCGTCACGGATGCGTGCCGTTAGGGTGCGATGGCAGACCGTGTCGAAGGCTGCTGATAGGTCCAGAAGGATGAGGGCGGCTGTTTCTCCTTTGTCCATCAGGATCCTGTTGTCATCGGTGGCAGCGATGAGGGCGGTCTCGGTGCTGTGGTTGCTGCGGAAGCCGGATTGGGAAGGGTCCAGGATGTTGTTGTCTTCAAGGTAGCGGGTCAGTTGTCTGATGACGATCTTCTCAGTGACTTTCGCCGGGAAGGAGAGCAGGGAGATGGGCCGGAAGTTCTTGAGTTCCTTGGGGTCTGCCTTGGGTTTCTTCAGTAGGGCGTTGATCTCAGCACGCTTCCAGCTCTCCGGGAAGGTTGCTGTCTGGAAGGAGATGTTGATTGTTTTCCGGAGATGGGGTGCGATGGCTGTGCTGGCTTTGTTGAAAACGTGGTGAGGGCATGGGTCAGATGGGGATCCGGAGTGGATGGAGTTCATGGTCTTGATGGTGTCTTCGTCGCTGACGTTGGACCAGGTGGTCAGGCGGTTGATGCGGAAGGGGGTTGCAGGGGCTGTGGTGGTATCGGCGGTGGATGTGGTGGAGTCGGAGTTGAAGCTGTCGTGGATGTCGGTGATCTTGCAGTGAAAGAAGGTGGCCAGTGAGTCGCACAGGTCTTGTGAAGGTGGGATGTCGTTGGTGTTGGAGCTGGGGTTGGAGAGTTCTTTCACGATGCTGAAGAGCTCTTTGCTGTTGTGTGCGTTGCTGTCTAGGCGGTCCTTGAAGGAGGTCCTCTTGGCGGTCCTGATGAGTTGGTGGTGTCTGCGGGTGGCGTTCTTGTGGGCTGTGTGGCTGTCTGGTCTTCGGTCGTGGAGCCAGCTCTTCTCCAGCTTCCGACAGGTGCTCTTGGAGGTCCGGAGATCTTCGGTGAACCATGCGGCTTTCTTGTTGGTGTGATTGGTTGCGCGGGTCTTGAGTGGGGTGAGGGTGTCGGCGCAGTCGATGATCCACTGTTTGAGGCAGTCGGCGGTAGTGTCGGTGTCGGTGAGGTCGGCGGGTGGTCTCAGGGCGAGGGTGGTGGTCAGTTGGTCCTTGGTGACCTTGCCCCAGCAGCGGCGTGGCAGTTGTTGGGTGCGGTGGTGTGTGGTGGGTTTTCTGAAGGTGAAGTGGACGCATCTGTGGTCGGTCCAGTGGGGTTCGGTGGTGTGGTTGAAGGAGACATGGGGACTCGCGGAGAAGATGGGTTCCAGTGTGTGTCCGGTGGTGTGGGTGGGTATCGTTATGAGCTATTTGAGTCCGATGTTGGCTAGGTTGTCGATCAGGGCGGTGGAGCTGGCGTCGTTGTTGTTCTCGAGGTGGAAGTTCAGGTCCCCGAGGAGGATGTAATCCGTGGAGGTGAGGGCGTGGGTGCTGGTGAGGTCGGCGATTTCATCGCTGAACTGTGGTCGTGGTCCAGGTGGTCTGAATAATATAATTATACAAAACAGACCTCATGCCTTTTTCTAATAGCTTTAGCCCTTCTAATACAATTTAGAAGTGCATAACAAATCTCTATAGTGCAGAGATTCTGTAAAAATAGGAGGCCTTTCGGGTGTACTCTAAATTTTGATTTACGTAAAACGTGGATAAAAAATGAGCACCTAGGTTCTGCATATAGAGGACAAAACAATATAAAGTGACAAGTGTTTTACTTAACAGAATTATTAGAAAGACATGTAGGCAGATTGTGTGACCATACACATTGCAGAGGAAAGGCAACCTTAAAATGTATCATACTAAGTCTAAAAAGAGTTAGGTAGCAATGTTGGATGGTGTTTGAAACAATAGGTAAAGTTCAAGATCGTAGTTGATACCGGTACATATCTACCGACTGACCCAACGACTGAGCCCTCTGTAGCCTCAGATCCAAACAATGCTTGAGAAAACATTGTTTAACTTCCTCTTTACTTTTTAAAGTTATCACCTGTGGATTATCAAACAGTTATTTCAAAAGTATTATTTCAAAGGATTTCTTCAGGTATGTGATCCAAGGAATCCGAGCAAACCTCATCCAGAGATAAGCAATCAAAAACATGTAACCTGACAAAGGCTGCCTCCTGATTTCTCCAGATCTTAACCTGCAACACAAGACAAGCAAGACTCACCTGATCCTGAAAAAATATGAGGCCAAATTCCTCATGAAAATCCAGAGTGGCATTACTGAGGGGACCACAAGTAACCTCCATTTGAAGTTGTTTTCAACTTTATTGGAGGATTGTCGCATTTGTATGCCCCCACAAAGCTGCTTCATGAAGCCTCACAGAAATACATTTAGTTTTATACAAATTAATCATCTCTCTGATGGGTTTCTGTCCCAACCTATGGGTAAATCTGAAAATTGACTATATATTCCTACTACGTTTTTGTGCCCTTGCAGTTAAAAGTGAATTCCATTTAAAAGAGGAACTAAAAAGGGTCCCTAACTAAATAAACATTTTCACCTTCTCAAGAGCTGTTTTCACCATAGAAAAGGATTTTGATCTCATGGTACTTATAAATGATTTTGATATGTTGACTTGTAGACCCAGTTCTTCCATATATGAGGATAAATAGTCCAATAGTACCTGTAGGCCATTTGCTGTGCTGGCAATCAACACTGCATCATCCACATACAGCAAAAGTGGGATGGATTGCCTATTGATTCATGGAGAATCCTTTCCGACCTCAAATAGATGTTTAGAAACTCTGTTTATGTAAAGGAGAAAAAGAAAAGCAGCTAAGATATAACCCTGTTTCTCACCCGGTGTTTATCTAATTTGAGTGGTAGTTTTGTCCCGCAAGGAACCCTGACAGTTTGCTACTGATGTAGCTGTTTAATTATGGTAAGGAGTTCAATCTCCATCCCCATACTTTACCTCAGGGCCCAGAGTTTTGAATGATTGACCATGTCAAAAGTGCTAGATAAATCAACAGACACGAGATGCAGGGTTCTTTTTTGGCCATTGCATATTTCTCTGCTATCATATAAAAGCTTAGACACTGGTTTACATAGTCCCAATACCTGGTCTAAAGCCAAATTGCACATTGGGCAGGACATTTTTTTCTATGGCCCATGATTCCAGGCGGGACAGAAGCAATCCCAAAATCTTCTTGCTAGAATATAACAGCAAATTGGTCTATAGAATGCTGGTGTCAATCCTGTTTTTAATTATTTGGGATAATTGTATCTGTATTCTGGGAACCGTATATTTGGCCCATAACAGCGACCCAGAGCATGTTAGTTAGCTGGCGTGCCCAAAGGTGTATCTGCCAGACACCATCACCTTTCCTAATTTCACATTTCCCAAATAGCGCTAACTACTTCATTGCTTTCTACTATCAATAGAAGGTCCTCTGTGCCTGTATTGGACAAATTAACAACATTTACCAGAGTACTAGGGAGTTGAATAATGATTGGCTACACCTAGAATCAAATATGTTAGTCAGCCGAGCCACTCATAAATAGGCTAGAATTAGTACTTCAACACTGAGGGCATCTTGCTCTGCAAAAAATGGGTGATTCATTATTCCTAAAATTAGGTTTTGTCTCCCAACCTGATGATGCTAAAAGATCCTTCCATTCTTTAACTTGGATCTCTTTCTTTCTCTCCTCCACAGTGCATTTATATGACCTTCTTAAAGCTCTAACATCATCTAGAGACCATGGGTGGTATTTTTAGTGTTGTCTTTAACTGCTACTGCACCAATGTACAAGTTAACTTGAACTATCCATGTGGTGACTCCCTCAATCAAGAGTTTCCTTCAGGTCATTTTATCTGAGATGGATACACATTTAATATAAAAATTCTCTGAGACACAGTGCATTGCTGCATTATACGACAGGCAATTTAAAATATTAACTATATTTTGGGACACAATCTGACTATAAAAAGCCTCAGAGTCCAACATAGCCCATTTAATTTAAAAAAAAAATTCTAAGAATACTCTATTGGGACATTTATTCTATGTGGGCTTTATTATTTGATGATTTAGCAATAAAATGGAAGGGATATGATCACTCGCACACTTTGCAACAATAATAAAGTCGGAAGACATGAAACCGACTCTAATGTCATAAAGATAAAATGTATGGTGCTCCCTCTAACACTACCCATAAACATAATGTGAGATTAAAATCTCTAACCCAGATTAGAACTGTGTTACATTTGGCTGCCAAATAGAAAGAATCCAGAAAATCATCAAATTTCTCTGACAGTGAAATGCCAGTTAAAATTATAATAATACAAATGTACCAACAAGATATCATACTCAATTGGGAAGGATAGCAAAATTATCAGAAAAGGAGGCAGACCAAACTTTTATGACCTTAGAGGCTGAAATTATAACTGATTTAAAAGTTGCAAGACCACCAATAGCCCTTCCCACTGGTGAACCAAGGGCTGGTTCAAAGAAGGTGTAAAACCCATTTATGTGAAAGGCCTCAGTCATCTATGTTTCTTGGATACAAAAAATGTCTGCTGAGTTTATGAAGAAAATCCAGTCGAAATTTAGCGCGCACCTGCAATGTTCTAGGAAATATGACTCCTGCTATTGTTTGTAAAGGCAGCGCTGGCCCCTTCCACCCTGAGGCCAGCATTAGCAGAAGAATGTTGACTAGGAGAGGGAGTATAGGCACAATCCAGTTGGTCCAGCTGTGCAATGGACGTAAATCTCTTGGAAGTTTTCACAGGATGAAAGGAAATCTTAGGGCTTGGACTATGCTGCTTTATGGCCTGTAAAAGAAATCAGAAGAAGTGCTTCAATTGACTTAGGAGGTAGCCTAGAAAAGAATAATATCTTTTGTCACCACTTTGCATTTAAAGTTAAAAATGATACAATCATTATTGTCCAGTTGTAGGATATTACTCACCCTTGATACTCTCTGTACATGGAGGAGCCGGCTATGCAACAGCTCTGGACTCGCAGACTACCATTTACACAATGTGCCAATTTATTCATCAGTTGATCATGGTCCTCCCTCATATCCTACCTTGGGGGAGGGGAGACACCTTTCAACACCATCAGGAGGGACGTAGCTTGAGGAAGTAGTTTCAGTATTGGAAGCTCTGTAGGCTCTTGAGGACAACCAGGATTATTACTTAACAAGCTATGGTTACCTTTGGCTTGATAGGTGTACCTTGCTGAATACCTTCCAGTTTGAACAGTGATGTCTTGACATGAAGGATGTGATATGTGGGGTCAAAAGCAGTGCATGGCAGGCAGAATTTGTAATTAGCTCATTACAGTATAACCGCTAAATTTCACTGTGTTTTTGGTTTATAAACATTAGTCTTAGTGTTAATTCAATAGCTACACAACTTTAGTTTTTTTGTCAGTGAATTTCTAGGGAATTTTTACTTGTAAGCCTAAATCTTCTTATCAATACCTAAAAATAACGTCACTTTAACCTTTGTTTTTTTCAAGGAATTTTTGGGGCTTTTTTGATCATAGTCAGCAAACTCTCCTACTGAGCATGGCTACTGATCGTGTACGGTGGGGAGTTGGAAGCAGAGTCTGGCCTCAAGTCAGACCCTGCGCTAAGTCCTGCATGAGTAAAGGATCTAGTACATCAGTATTCGCTTGGTACCGGGACTCAAGCTTCATACCCATTATACCCTACCCTCCATGGGTGTCCAACCCCCACTGTACACTGGTATAGGTTATGCACAACGGTGGCTTAGCTGCTGAGCCAGAGCTCTGCTCATACCCTGCACTCAACCCCCTGCAGACAGCCACCCCCATTGCACACATCTTTGTCCCCGTCCTGAAGAGAATCACCCACTGCTTGTGGTCAGCCCCTGGCAGAGGATGATCACAGAGCCAGAAGCCTGGCTCTTCTCCAACCCCTACAAATGCCCATCCCCTGCAGACCTGGCCTACATTTTGTTTATTTATTTAAAAAACAATTTCACAGTCCTGTGGTACTCCTGCTGTAGAGCCGTTCAGCTTCGCCTTCAGTGTACACGGGGCCATGCAATTATCACCCAATAAATCTTGCACTGTGCTGCAGTACCATGGTGATAAAGCCAGTGTGGGCGTGCCACCAGAGTGCCGCAGTACTACACTGGAGAGCTGCACTGGGTCCCACAGGATTATGGCAGTACTGGAGACACAATTTGTTTGGTTCAATTGTTGAGCCTTGGAGGGGACCCTTGATCTCCCTCCATCTATTGTAATGTAATGTAATGTAAAAGGAACTTATAGAGCGCAACTAACACCCAGCGGTTTCTTGGCGCTAAAGCATAAGGAAAACAAACAGTCCAAGGGGCAAGAGGCGTTAATTATAGGCATTACAAAACAGGTGGGTTTTAAGGAGGGACCTAAAATGGGTGAGGGGAGAGGCTAATCTTAGACCTAAAGGGAGGGCGTTCCAGAAAGACGGGGCAAGAAATGAGAACCTCAGTCCTCCCTGTTTTTTGTGTTTAAAGGTCGGGACCTGAAGTAAGGCCAAATGGGAGGAGCGGAGATTGCGGGAGGGGACGTATAAGTGCAGCAGTGAAGAGATAAACAAAGGACCTATACCAGCAAGGGACTTAAAAATGATGCAACCCAGTTTGAACTTGCAACGCTCAGAGACAGGGAGCCAGTGGAGGGATTTTAACAAAGGGCGGACGTGTTGTCGTTTGGGCTGATGGTAGATCAGCCGTGGGGCCTGATTCTGGACCAGTTGTAACCTCTTTAGTTGGTATGCCGGTATACCAACATAAAGGGAGTTGGCATAGTCTATCCTAGAGATGACTAAGGCCAACAGGACCAAGGTAAGGGCCTCGGTGGTCAGGAAGCGGGCAATCTTTCGAATTTTTCTTAACTGAAAGAAACTAGAGGAAACTACCGCGTTAATCTGGGGTTTCATCGTGAGGTCATTACTGATGATGACCCCAAGGCTTTTTACTGAACTGACAGGATTGGGGGGAGGACCCAGCCTCGTGGGCCAAAAGATGGATTTCCAGGGATTGGCAGCCCCCAGCTCTGTCTTGTCGGGGTTGAGTTTCAGGTGATTCACCCCCATCCAGTCGCTAATGTGACAGAGAGTAGATTGGAAGTTATCGATGGACTGGTCCGTAGAGTTAATGTCGAAGACCAGCTGGATGTCATCCGCGTAATTAAACGCGGTGACACGGCTGCCTCGAAGGGACCGGATAAGGGGGGTCAGGTATAAATTAAAAAGAAGAGGGGATAAGGAGGAGCCCTGCGGGACGCCACAGGTTAGCTCGACCTCGTCAGCAGAAAACTGAGAGAGCCGAACCGCCTGGCGGCGGTTGCTCAAAAAGGAGCGGACCCAGTCGAGGGCGGTGCCCCGGATGCCAGCATCTCCGACACTGCCGACCAGGATATCATGGTCGACCGTGTCAAAGGCGGCTGACAGATCCAGGATCACCAGAACCTGACTGGTGTTGGAGTCCGCCCCTCTCCGCAGTTCCTCCATAACTGAGAGTATAACAGATTCCGTAGACTGGTTAGGTCTGAAGCCGGCCTGTTGGGAGTCGAGAAAATGGGAGTCTTCAATAAAAGTACTCAAGATGTTAGTAACGTGGGACTCGAGAACTTTGCTGAGGTAGGGGAGAAGGGAAATGGGGCGGCAGTTACTCATGACCGTAGGGTCTGCTGTGGGTTTTTTAAGGATAGGCACAACCTTGGCGCATTTAAATGACCCGGGAACTGTGCCAGAGGAGAGAGAATTGTTCAACAGTGCCAGAGGTGGAGAAGGGCAGGCTGTGAAAACCTCACGGAGAATCAGGGGAGGGCAACAGTCAGTAGGGGATCCAGAGGCAACCTTCTTTAAGAGGGCAGGAAACTCCGTCTCCGAGATTGGAGGGATCTGGGTGAGCTGTATAGAGTTGGGAGAGGGCAGGGAGAAGTCGGGCCTAAGGGGGTGAGGCGGGGCTGAGGATAAAATGCAGTTTTTAATATTAGCAATTTTCTCCACGAAGAAGAGATTTAGGGAGTCGCAGAGTGCGCGGGAAGGAAGAGGTTTAGCGGTGACCCTGTCTGGGTTTGACAACTCCTCCACGATGGAAAAGATGTCTTTGGTTTTGGTGGCGGAGTCAGCAATCTTTTTTGAGAAATAGGTGGTCTTAGCTTGTAGGACCGCTATTTTATATTCTTTAAGTAGGGTTATAAACCGCAGTTTTGTGTCGGGAGCGTAGCCACAGCGCCACCGGCACTCGGCCTGTCTAAGACCCAGCTTCAGGACTTTGAGGTCCTCAGTGAACCACCTTTGGGCGTTGTGCAGGCGCTTAAGCTTAATCTGTCTGAGCGGTGCCACGATGTCACTGGCTGACTCCAGCCAGTGTGTGAGGGCAGAGACTTGAGTATCGATGGAGCCAAGATTAGAGGGGGTGGAGGTTCTAAGTAGGGTGACAAATTTACTGAGATCGGCCCTATTCCAATTCCGGGCCGAGAGGTTACCTTCCAAAGGTCTGCTAAAGCAGGGGGCAGCCATAAGGGAAAAGGAAATTATAAAATGGTCTGACCATAAGCAAGGTGAGATGAGAGGGGCGGATATGTCCAGGTTGGATGTCCAAACCTGGTCCAGGATGTGGCCCTTGATGTGGGTTACTGATTTTATGTGTGACAGGCAGTTCATACTAGATAAAAGATCAGTAAATGTAACGGAGCAAGCACTCTCCTTTACATCAGAGGGCCAGTAATTAAAATCGCCTAAGAGTAAGATTTTAGAATTATTAATAATAAGTTGGGAAAGCATGTCCCCAAACATCGTAGGAAAATTGGGCATGGACTGGGGGGGACGGTAGACTAGGACACAGATAAAAGGAGTCACTGAGGATTCCAGTCTCAGCACAAGATAGTCAACCGAGGGGATGTCGACTGAAGTCAGGGCGGAGAATCGGGTGGAATTTTTAATAATCGCTGCTACCCCACCTCCCGGCCTACCAGAAGTTCTGTTCGCCTGGAGGATGTAGTAGCCGGTGGGGACGACAGCAAGTATGTCAGGGGCAGATTCCTCATTAAGCCATGTCTCCGTTAGCAGCAATATATCCGGTTTCTCAGAGTCTAACAAGGCAAAGATTTCTAGCTGATGTTTTGCCAGTGAGCGTGTATTAAGATAGGTTACTGTGAGATTGGGGTATGGGGTCTTTTTGTTAGAAGGAGGGTTGATAACAGAAGGAGGGGCTGAGGGCTGAGAGGTTACTAACTCGGGAAATGTATCTCTGGCACAGAGGAACCCCAGTGATTCAAAGCTCGACAGAGTCGCGGGGTGGTAGGCCCATGGGGACGTAGTCGGATCAGGTCTGTAGATGTGTATTGAGTAAAACCGGCAGGGGGGCATGCCCCATGCCCTGGCCGGCCACGGACGGCGCAGACGGGCTTGCCTTAAGCGCCTTCGGCGCGCTGACGGCGCGCCCGCTGCGCGTCCGAAATATGCACATTTCTATAGGGTGATGGAGGGGTTTGGCCTCGTGTTAGTGGGCGTGGCCTGTGGGCTGATCGAGTAATGGCGCCGAAGAGTCAATATCCCCACCCGCGGCAGCGCTAGAATCCGCTGCACGGGGTTGACCAGGTGGGATTTAAAGTGCAAGTGCCCAGAGAGCTTCAAACGTAAGGATCAAGGTAAAAACAGAATATAAGTTTACAGTTTTAAAATCACTAAAGTGTCTCCCGGCTTCTGCCTCAGGAGTGTCGAAATCCTAAGCGCAGGCTTGTACACAGCGCGGCTTAAGAAGTAAAAAGGGGCGTGGTCTTGTGTTAGTGGGCGTGGCCTGTGGGCTGATCGAGTAATGGCGCCGAAGAGTCAATATCCCCACCCGCGGCGGCGCTAGAATCCGCTGCGCGGGGTTGACAGGGTGGGATTTAAAGTGCAAGTGCCCAGAGAGCTTCGAGCGTAAGGATCAAGGTAAAAACAGAATATAAGTTTACAGTTTTAAAATCACTAAAGTGTCTCCCGGCTTCCACCTCAGGAGTGTCGAAATCCTAAGCGCAGGCTTGTACTCAGTGCGGCTTAAGAAGTAAAAAGGGGCGTGGCCTCGTGTTAGTGGGTGTGGCCTGTGGGCTGATCGAGTAATGGCGCCGAAGAGTCAATATCCCCACCCGCGGCAGCGCTAGAATCCGCTGCGCGGGGTTGACCAGGTGGGATTTAAAGTGCAAGTGCCCAGAGAGCTTCGAGCGTAAGGATCAAGGTAAAAACAGAATATAAGTTTACAGTTTTAAAATCACTAAAGTGTCTCCCGGCTTCCGCCTCAGGAGTGTCGAAATCCTAAGCCCTACTGGCAGGGGGTTGCAGTGACCTTAGCAGGCTCCCTTATATCTTTCTTTTTTTTCTTTCCTTCAGGACATGTGGATGGAGTCCTTGAAGTGGTACTGCAACATTTTTCTTCTATTTGTGGCTAGTCAATCAGATCTCCCAGTACTGCAGAACCAGTATGGTTCCCACAGTATGGAAAAGGCCAACAGGAAAAAGGCTCCCTGGGAAGATCTGAGAGCCCTATTCTTTTTAAAAATGCTGTACTGCGGATTCTTGTGAAACCAACCACCCAGATTTACCTAACTTTTTAACACCTTCATGAACACCCCAAACACCTCTTAACATGCACATTTACTGAAAACTGCTGCATGAATTATCACTAAATAGAGAAAAACATGCTTTTTGAGTAAATTCTACCTTTATGCCAAATGTTGTGTGATTCCTTTTAGCATTTTTTTGTATTGCTTCCCAAAATGTCCTAAGGGAATTAACATAGAAAATCAACATTTTGGTACCACCATATTTCTTGGTCCATGCTTCATGGATCTCCCTGAATCTTTCAGGAAGGAGGTGAGGTGGATCAACCTTTTTGGGAAAGTTGCAGCCAAGGTTATTAGCAAAACAAATAACACTCTTCTTATGGACCAACCTAATTATATCTATATTCACTGAAAAAAGCAAAAGTTATAGGGACGTCATAGTTAGGCTAACATTTCACTCGCAAAAAAGCAGAGAAATTCAGCAGTTATAGTTAGATGAGCTAACTATAACTTTCAACCCCGCAATGCACTGCTTATGACCTCACAAGTTACATCACTCATGACATGGTCAGTGACATCACTGATGACATCACTCATGACATCTTAAATGACATCACTTATGACATCACTCATGACAACATCTGGTGACTGAGAATGTTTCTAAAATGTTATGAGTGTTAAATATATATACACACAAAGGTGTAGCAATGTATCAGTGGGTGTATGAGTGCCTGTTTGGATGATTTAGTGGGTGCGTGACTGACTGTATAAGTGAGTAGTTATATGTGTCTCAGTCAATGTATGGGTGAGTGATTAATGTGTGTGGATGACTGGATCAGTCTGTCAGTTGGTGTTTAAGTGGCTGCATGGGTTGGTGAGTAGATACATGAGTGGCTGTATGGTTATTGATTGGTTGTTCGAGTACCTATATGGGTGTATGAGTGTCTGAATGGGTGAGATGGGTGTGACTCCCTGCATGGATAAGTGAGTGGGTGAATCAGTGGCTGTATGGGTTCATGAGTGCATCTGTGAGGGGCTGTATGGAAGATTCTCAGTGGTATATGGGTGAGTATTTGCATATGGGAAAGGCAGGTTAGGTGAGTGTTAGAGTGTATCAGTGAATGTAGGTGTGAGTGAGTGATTGTGAGAATGGCTGTATCGGTGAGTGTGTACTTGTGTTAATGACTGTATAGTTGAGTGAGTATGTGCTAGTATCTGTATGAATAAGTGAGTTGGTGGGTGTGTATAACTGTATAGGTGAGTAAGTGGCAGTGTGATTGACTCAATGGATAAGTAAGTAGGTGTGTGATTAGCTCTATGAGTGTCTGACAGATTATGAGTAGCTGTATGGGTGTTTGAGAGGAAATGCCAGTGGCTGTATTAGAGTGTGATTGTGTGTATGAGTGACTGTATGGGTGAGGGAGTGGATGTGTGTGTAGATTCATGAATGAGTGAGTGGGTAAATAAGTACTAGTATGGGTGTATCAATGGTTTCGAGAATGGTAGTGTGAAAGTTGGAGTGGGTGTATGAATGGTTACCTGGGGATGTGAGTGGCTGTGTCAGAGATTCCGAGGATGATGACATCAGTGATGTCATTAGTGATGTCATTTGAGATGCCATAAGTGATTTCATTTGAGATTCCGTCAATGATGTCATCAGTGAAGTCACTGACCATGTCATGAATGATGTAATATGTGAGGAAATAAGAGGTGCATTGCAGGGGGCAGGACTTATAGTTAGCTCAGCTAACTACAACTGCTGAATTTCTCTGGTTTTGTACGAGTGAAATGTCAGCCTAACTATAACATCCCTGTAACCTTTTGTTTTTTCACTGAATTTCCAAGGTTTTTCCAAATTTTATTTCCTAACTATAACATCCCTGTAATCTTTGTCTTTTCAGTAAATTTCAAAAGTTTAACCACAGCTGTATATTGTTGCTGTAAATTTCAAAAGTATAACAAAGCTGTAACCTGTTTTTTTAATTTCCATGTTTTTTAAAGTGGCAATGGTCGTTGCAGAATGGTGTGGAAAGGGGACGAGGCCTCTGGCCAGCTCTCAGAAATCCTGCTGAGTAGGACTTATAGAAAGTACCAGGGGGGCTTCTTGGTCCCCAAGGTCCTTTAGCATACAAGACAACTTTATTCCCCAACCACTAGTGTGCCAGGAGACATGTTTGTACAATGGTGCAGAAAGGGAGTGTGGTCTTAGAACTCCTCTTAGCAAACTCAATGTGCCGAAGGTAACAAGAGGGATACTTGCCCCCAAATTCCCTCAATAGCCCAGGGGACTTCATCCCCCAAATAGTACTATGCCAGGAGGCACGTTTTCAGAGTGATGCAGAAAGGAGGTCCTTGATGATTGCACGGTACTGCCTGTATGAATCTATGAGTGCCATTGCCAAGGACAGACTATGAATACCGAGTTTTTTGACAAAGAGTAAAACACATAGATAGAAATATTTGACATAAGGTTTCATTGTATCTATTTAGTAAGATACTAATATAGCATTCCCCTTTGTATTCATTTGTCAAAATAACTACATCAAAAATGCATTTCCTTCTTCACAGCAACACCGGAGGTTGCAATGACATTAGTGGTCAAAAATACAAATGAAAAAGTGTAAAACAGATATATTATATATTTTACACAAAAATTGAGTCTAGCTGTTTAGTAACATATTGTTTTAACTTTATTTTAACAACATATTTGTAAAACACAAAAATTTCAAAAAATAACTTCCAACATTTGAACACATGAACACTGCATAACTTCCAAACTAACATCAAACTTTCCATTTTTACCCAAACTTTGGGGGAATCAAAAACTGCTGCAAAACTAGTGCAATGCACAATGTCTGATAAGACCCTCTCTAGAGGGATTAATGAAAAAATATTCATGTGGGACGACATCCATCTCATATTATCTTAAAACCTATCATAGAAAATGTCTCCAACTGGCGATCTACAAGAGAGAAGCTGGAGGACAATCTACATCAGTGGTAAAATTAACAATACCTGGCCAGAAAGTCCCTTTAGAGCTACAGACTACTTCAACAGATATGGCTCTGCATTCTTCCAGAATGGCCACGTATTGCATGGACTGTAGTGTTGTTATAACAGTTGGTGAGCCCCTCTAGCAACCTATGGTTGCCATCTTGGAATGGGCACTCACTCTCTACCTATACTCACACACTCACTTATGGTGTCCATCTTCGGGTGGGTCACTCAATCACCATATATGACCACTCCATGCCCGGCTATATATGCCCCAATACCACACATTATGCAGTGGTTTTCCCATCGCATTTGTTGGTTCTCGAACTGCCTGCCGTGCCTGCTTCCCAAGTGGTATTTCCACTCTAGAGACTGCCTCTTTTCATAATGGTCCTACCCTTTCCCTTGACATCTTAGACCTAGCCTTTTTGAATGATGCCAGGTGGAGCTACCTAGCGAGCTAAAGGGGAGATGGGCTATTGATTCCCTCCTTGACCATCACCTACCCAGCCGGTCTTAGGGCAAACCCTCCTGCGTCTCTCCTGACCTTATCTCCCTCCTCCCCTTCTACCTACCCCCTACCCCTCTCTGCTCTACTCCTCCCCTCTTTCCACCTACTGACCTTTGCCCTCACCTGTCCTTGCCCCTCCCTGTTTATATGTGAACTTTACCTAGCCTACTGAGACCTAGCTATTGTGACTGATGTCTGATGGAGCTACCTTGTTTAGCTATAGGGGAGACGAGCCTTGGATTCCTCCTTGGATGTCACCTACCCAGTCGGTCTTTAGACAGACTTCCTTTCATCTCTCCTGTCGTCTGTGCCCTCATCCTCCATCTTCATACTTCCCCTTCCCCCTCCACTACTTATGTCTCTCTTTCTCCCCTCTCTCAATGTATTGCTTATTTTTTGACATAATGTGTAATTGTTATCATATTCTGTTACATTGTGGAACCTAATTTAAAGCGCTCTGATACCTTCGGGTCTAGCCAGCGCTATATAAAACTCTTTGAATAAAATAAATAAAATAAAATGGTACAGCTATTCACAATGCTGCCAAAAATCACACATGGTATTTTTTCATCCTTTTATATTGTTTGCATATTTCATAAGAGGTGTTCATAGTGAGCAGCAAAAAGGCAGTTAAAAGCTGAAGGACTCTCAAGTTCAATAGCAGCACAACAACACCGAAGAATAGAGTCCATTCAAAAGACCAATCTCAACTTCAAGATTTTTCTGATGTCATCCTACTGCATGGATTTTGAAGTTATAGTTAGTGCTGGAGAGCAGGGCATAACAACTCTTCGCAATGCTGGAAAGAATAATAAATGTATTTCTTTTTTGTACCGTCATCGTTTTTCTACATTAGCAGGCATTTTATTATCTTACAAAGTGGCTATCTAACATCTATGTGTTGTTCGTTTTCATAGCTTCCAATTTATTATAACACTACTTACATATAACTTGCCACAGAGACAAGTCAAACCATCCCTCTACAAATAAACACACTGGTAGCTTTTGCCAATTATCATAATTTTCTTTTACACTTGTTAAATATCAGTCAGCACTCTGTGTTTAAATCTTCTAGTAAGTGCATCAACAACATCTACAAACATACTCCGTTTTTTTGCAGAACACTATGTAAAATGTTTTAATCTCTTTTTTAAAACTATCAACTGTAATATATGTGTCTTGTTCTGCAACTCCTCCTCTTCATAGTTCCTCATTTTCCGTAGAATCCTGCTCCAGACCCAAAAAGCGATACTGCATATCACCACAAAACCTTTCTATGTCTGCCACACTGCCATGCAAATGTTCTCTACATATTTCTCCTAAACATAGGCAAGGAGTTTTCACATAATACAGTCTCCTACCTAAAGTTCGCATTGTTGAGTGGTATAACTTATTTATAATCAGAATGGAAAGCTTCCTCTTCAAAGCAAAGACCTAATTAACTACTCTCACAACTCATTCTTTCTGTTTTACTGCATCTATACTTCTTCTACACTTTTTTAAAATGTAACACTAAATTTACAAGGCTGTACCTATGCAAGCATTATAACATTTGCGCATAACCTATGCAGCCATCTGAACACCAACTTACAACCCATGCAGTCATTGAAATAGTGAGGCACACGTGTGCTAATGAAACACTCAGACTCTAGTCATGCTTTCATGTAATAATGTACAGAGATTAATTGTAGTAAACCTATTACCCATATTGTCTAAAGACTACATATTCCTCAGTATGACTTGTAAATAGATGGGTTTTTATTTGAATACATTAATACTCCCTTTATATTTAAATGAGTGCATTGGTAGTACCTAGGTGATACCGTGAGGATACAAGTAGTGCCTAGATGATTACCTGACTATATCATAATTCCATATCTGCATACTTACTGTCTGCATGTTTGCATAAGTATACCACTACTAGATGGGTATTTCGATGAGTGTATGGGTTGAGCCTGAATGATTCGACAAGAGCTTGACTAAAACTTCAATAATTCGATACATGAAAGATACTTGTAGGATGATTAAATGAGTGAAACTCTAGTACCTGGATAATTGCAAGAGTGCATATATAGTATTTAGGTGATTTATGCCATGTATGGATAGAGCATACATGATTGCTTAAGCCCATGCATAGCACCTAGCCTATTGGATGAGTCAATGAATAGTGTTTCAGCGATTGGATACTGACCATGTCTTTTTGGTTGACTGAACAGGTAGTGCCTGGATGTTTACATAACTATATGGGTAGTGCCCAGAGAATCTAATTAGTGCATCAGTAGTGCCTACCTAATTAGATGAGTGCATGACTACTGCCTGAGTGACTGCATCATTCCATTGTTAAAGCTTGACCCAAACAGCATGTAATTTTCCTTTTTTGTATATTTCGAGAAGGGAGTAGGTATTCAATCCCAAGAGAAAATAGTGTCCAAGGTAGTAACCCAGTTTGTAGGCAAAGTACAGAGAAGTGGTGGCGGGTTCCTTTGAACTTGTGGAATGGCACGGTGTCGGCGTACTTTTCCTACAAACTGTGTTAATACCTTGGAAACTATTACATGCTGTTTGGGTCTTTTGAGAACACAACATGGAGATCCAAGCAAAATTTGTGCGATAATACAAAAATATACAAACAAGAAGTCTTGTTCTTCAAAAATACTACCATTACTTGATGGAGAAATCCCGGCACTGGTAGATTACTCTCAACATGGAGGGCGTCTCATATTGCTTGATCTAAAGGAGCCGTGTAGATCTGACCGCACTTGACACAACTTTGCCCTGAAGAAGTTCTGTTTTAGAACGAAACGCGTTGGCTGGCTATTATCGGAAAAAATAATCCAAAGGATCATTAAATAAGCATTGAAATATACACCAAGACTCAGCGTATCAGTAAGGACACTAATCCAGTGATTTTTCTCATTGTTTGGACTTATCTACTAAGCAGTGCTATTCTGAATTCAAGGAAAACTGTTATTTACCCTAGGTTAAGGGTGGTGCTCTTGGACACAGGGCATTTTGGGATCAGCACGCAGAACGACAAAAATATTTTGGTCAATATAGGGTTGGTGCCTTCTGTTGCTTTACAGGTCCACTGTCCAGAGTGTTATTTTAGAAACAATGCCTGACTACTGACTGAGAAAGTACCTTCATTGCTGTTAGATACATAACAGCTGCCACTATATCTCTGAATCATTGGTTATCTCCTTCTGTGAGTATCAAACTACCTGTTTTAATGTATTCATGTTTTTCTTCAGAGCATGTGTGAGTGAAATCTAGGTATCACACTTGATATATAATTGCATAAATGGCCCTCTAGAAACATACACTGATTTGCTACTGAGCGTGCACATGCATCAGTAAAATTCTAAAATGGAAAACAACATATTGACATTTTTCAAAGCACAAAACCTTTTGCGAATTGCATACCTACATCATTTCTCAAATACTGCTTCCGCTTCTAAAACATATATTCAGCATATCTCAAACAAAGGATAACCTCAAAATGAAGCTAGCACACAATATCTTGAGGCATTCTGCACTATTAATCCTTCTCAATTTTGAACAAATCATGTTTAAAGAAAAACACTACCCCTACCATATACATACAATTTTCATCAGCCTTACCAAACACAGATGACCATGTAAAAATACATGCGATTTCTTAATAGATGTACACCTTCAAGAAATATTTCCCAAAATATATACCTCCCTGCACCTTTAAGTAAATTCAACAGTTGCACCGTATATATATATATAGGTATGTGCAAGCACAGAATCCATATCTCACCATCTAAGCATATGTAAAGCGGTCATATAAGTTTAAAACCACATTGACAAACACTTCCCTATATGTACCTAACAAGTATTATTTCTTTCTAATTCATATACATGTGGACAACATGTTTCCATGTTTTATTTTGCACTACAATATTCCTGTTTAATAATGTGGCTAAAAGTACTACAACTCCCAGAATGCAAATAACAGTTACATCTATTCTGCACATGATATTTAGACATTTAAAACATTCTTAGTTCCTTATTGTAACTTTACACAAAACTATACTGTTATTTTTCAATAAAATACACAATGCAATAAACAGGCACTAATTAATTTTTCTCTAACTTCCCAAAACATTGACCACTAACCTCTTAAACACATATCCGCTAATAGATACAGTTTATCTCATATATTGTTTCACACCACTGTGACACTCTTTTTTATCAAACTACCATATACATCTACACTTCTAATGTACATTTTTAAATTAATTACTAAGTTATATACATATCACTGAAATTAGTTTGCAGATTATATTGTTGTTTTATCTCTTTCTGCATAATTTTGATACTGTAAGATTTGTAAAAACGAAGCAAAAGAATGGTACACCACTCTCGTACAAAGCAAGTCTAAAAATGCAACCTCTGCAACATTCCACTCTGTCATCATGAGCAAGGCAGCAAATGAAATCATGTCTTACATTTTAGACCACTGCATATCTACTTGTGAATGGTTAGTATCTGTTAACCCTTTCCCTCTCTTTTGAAACAAGGTTCCTTACGGTGTGATTTTGCAATCATAGCACAGAAATCACAAAAAACGTGAGTTCAAACCTATATCAAACTTAATTATTCTGAATTTTAAATACCACAAAACAGTTTATTCCATTGTGCTAAGTTGGGAATTAAAACTTTTCATTACTTACATTTGGTCATCACGCCTCAATGTTTCAAAAAAATTTACTGTCTCTTAAACACCCTCCCCCCCCAATACAGTCTTATCTCAGGGAAACTAGCAACCCAGTGGAACCAGTGGGTCACAAGTTCACAGCACATTCTAGAAGGAACATACTACTTCTAAATGAGATACAGCAGGTGTGGTTTACTTCACAGATACAAAAGCATACCAATGTCTATATTACCTTTCTTTTTTTTTTAAAACAGCCAATAATAAGACTTCTTCCTGAGCCAACCAACACCCTACCTAATTTTATTTACTTTCATGCTGACAGCATGTAATGAAAAAAAATATATATATGTGTGTGTGTATTTTATATTTTATTTAAACACCTTCATTTTAACCTATTTTCTTTTGTAAAACTACCTAATTCAGCTTCCGCTTTCTCCTGATAACTATTGCTCCTTCACATCAAAATGCTTAGAGTATGGATTATGGGCCACAGCTGTATATATTGTGCTAAAGAGGCTGCAGAAAAGAGAGGTATTGACAAGGTTTTGGGTTTGCCAAATGTGCAGGTTACTTGGCTTGGCCAGAGAGGGTTAAAGTTTCATTCGTTGCTGGCTTTGGTTAATTCCAATATGGATTCCCAAATCCCTAACCTCATGATTATGCACTGTGGTGGTAAAGACCTAGGCAAATTTACTGGAGTAGGGTTGGAAATCCTCCAGAGAGATACCTTTCTAGAACTGATGTAGCTTTCCCCAAACACTATCTTGGTGTACTCTATTATATCCTAAAGACAGAAATGGAAGTGGTCAAATCAATTCTGTCTACAGGTTGACAAAGCCAGGAAACATGTTAATAAAACGGTTTCTGCATTCCTCGGAGACCATCGTATGGGCTGTATCTATAACAACAATCTGCGTTCTGACATGTATGAAATTTATAGAAATGATCGAGTGAACTTTACCAAGGAAGGCAACAGAGTGTTTCTAAGAAACCTGAAGCTCAGCATTCAAGGTCTAATGTGTAGCAGATATATACACACAACCAACACAATGGCTCTTGTCAGAGCCGCCCTAGTACCCGAAATGCTGTGAAGTGTTTTTCTAAAGGTTTTTTTCCTTCCATTTTTGAAGATCATGGTGACAATGTCGCAGTCCCAATGGACATGCAACAAAAACGGAAAACAAAAGCAGTCCTTCCATGGCCACCAGCATACCCAAACATAATATATAAAACAAATCGACTGTGAACATTGGCCAACACACATTACTATATACATACTTATTTGAAAGCGTGTTTAAACTCATATTTTTGTACTAAGTTTCTTTAAAAACCATCTTTCAGACCTATTTCCTGTTTTTATGGTTATTCGGGGCATCACAGCGTCGCCGTTAACAGCGACAATCGTATCTTTTCCATAAAGTGAAAACACATACATGCACACACATTACAGTATTCTACAAACTAGAGGTTTATTACTGTACACTTCAAACTCACATTTTTCTACTGTATTTCTAGAACAACCATCTCTAAAACCTACTTTCCATTTTTGAGTTCATCACAATGAAATTGGTAATCGCGATCCCCGCAGGTACGTCATGCGAGTTATAAGCAAAAGTAGAATTTCAATAGCCACCACCACATTCAAAAATTATAACTATATAATTAATTCTAACCATCACAATAGATAGCTCACTATATAAATACCTCTATAAAAACATTTTTCAGAATATCAATATCTCTATAAGAATACACATTAATGATTCACCAATCTTCACGACGTCAGAAATAGCGACGTCCCCGTGACGGTACATGGGGGGGCCACGCTGGGTCATGAATTCACAGCAACATTTTTTTAAAAACAAGCTCTGTCTCCCGTGTATGTTCATACTATGGCCTCGGGTGGGCCTGGTCCCGGGACAATGTAGGCATTAAAAAAGAAAAGGAGGGGGGCACACTAGCACCCCTCCTAAGGATCTATAGAGCCCCAGCTCCTGCTATCTCCTGAGGTGCCCATCCTTGGAAGACAGCTGTTTGCTTTTGCTTGGTGGGAGCTGTGACAATTCTCACCAAGCGAGAGCAAACACTAACTACACTACTGCTCCTACTTGCTGGAAGCGAATTTGTTTCCCGGACCACGGGGAGGGAAACAGATGCAATATTGCACTCGCACTCAGGGAGCTGCATATTTAGCAGATCCCTGTGTGCGGGAGTAATGCTGGCACCAGCAGGAGGCAGGGAGCCAGCAGGGACAGTCCCCAGTCCCCATCAAAACACAATGGGATCTCTATCAATAGCTATATTATGGAAGTTATGGCCAGTGGTGCAGTGCCTTATCTGATGCTGCTTCGAAGAGGAGAACATTGAACAAATTCGAACTTTGAGGGGGAGCAAGGCAGCAACAGCTACTGCAGGATAGAAAGGCATGGAGCCCGGGAGGCTCCACCCGCTACCTCCAAGAGAGCACAGCACACTAATGCCCCACACAGGAATCATTATGCAGCTTTTAGTCCTAATATCCAAATGCAATGCTCCATTCCTTGTTTTATTCTCCTGAGGTCAATAAAATGGATGAATACGTTCAGTTGTTGCAGTGTACACGAACCAGCACACAAGCGCTCCATAGAATGTATGTTATGTAACATTTTTGTGACATGCCTTTTCCACTAGGGCTGTTCCTGGGGGCATGAACAACAAATTATGGCACTGCATGCAGCCCCAGTTGCAGGGACCGTTGGCTTTCACACCGCTTATAACTGTTTGTTTACTGGGTCAAAGTTAAAAGAGTTAGTATCAGCATAAAACAATCATCACTGAGAAAAATGTCAAGCATTTGAACAAACATGCTGTATATATCAGATTAAATAAGAAAGATTCAGCGTCTGCACTGCATGAACTTAACATCCGTCTGTTTCTAAAGCTTGTGTACATTACAATAAGTATTAGATAATACCATGATGTAAAACAGAAATCAATATAACTGTTTCTCACCCCATCCTTGTTGTTTAATTAAAGGTATTTGCAGAGTAGTGACACTTTAATATGGCACAGGTAACCCAAACCCACCCCGCCCTTTTCTTCTCTGTTGTTCAAATTCCTCATAACGCCCCCCTGGCATGCCTCACTGACACTGTATGCTGAACCCATCTTCATGCCTTTGCATGACCTCAGCCTGACAGGAGCATGCTTCTCAGATCCAATAGCCATTACCCCGGCTACTCTGAACCAGCTTCGGCTGTACTGTCATCCATGCCACAGTTATACAAACCTCCGTGCATGGAATGTCCTTGTTCTCAAATTATGATATTTAGAATTCAGTGAGGTGTTTGTTCAGGTGTGAGCGTGCAGTTGGTGTAATGAAGACATTTTCAGTTGCACGTGTCCTGTGACCATCCTCTTGTTTTTTCCAGGAGTAAAACAACTCTGACGGTTCAAAGTCAACACTTTACTAACAGTGAGACTACGTACACGGATGGACTGGGACAGCAAATTGGACTGGGCATCCACATAAAAGTGGCCCGTTAATCAATTAGAAAGCTAAAAAAGTTGTCATGTTTGCAAATTCAGCCTACTTTGTATTTGTAAATGTACACTGTATGAGGGTTTTTTGTATGTTATGGAAAACACAATGGATTTGAACTTGCAGTAGGTAATATTTGTTTTAAAATGTAGTAAACCAACAGTAAAAACCCTGTACAGCAGGCCATAAAATGGGCCCAGTCACAGCCAGAAAAGCAACCCACACACCAACCTGTGAGACCAGCCCACCAGGCACTGTCTGATTGCCCTAAGGGCCAGTCCGACCACATATTCTGTTACACAGCATGGGATTGTGCATTCATGCTTTCAAACAAACCCTGAATATGTTCTAAAGCCTCATGCATATCAGATTTATTTACCCTCTTCAGCTCATTTGACCTCTTGAAGGTATACTTAGTAACATGGTGAATTATTTAATTGATCATACATAGGCTGTCTGGTTTTAGGTTTAAACCTATAATAACTGATAAAACCCCACTGAAAGAGAAATAGCCCTCACCAGTGAAAACATGTAAACACTGAAAAAACACATGCACAACCACAAACTAAATGCCATTCAAAGAAAGGAAAAAGAGAGTGAAAGAGTCATTTTTTTTCTTCCTGAAGGGGCCAATACAATGTAACATTGTTATACAAGCAAGCAGTCAGAAACCCTGGGCTAACCTTATCCTGCTTGTGTTTTGTTGTTTAGGGATCCCACAAAAATATTGTTTCTTCTTTCTTTTGTTTTATTCAGTTTTGTGATCTTTGGTGTAAAGATGCAGGGATTAGAAGCATGTTTTAGGTCTTGTTTAAATATTTTATAAACTGTAGAGAAACAAGAAATATCAAAATCATATTTGATAGTTTGGCTGCGTTTGATTCTTTCACTGATAGGTAAACTTGCTGGTTTCATAAGAATATTTCCTAATATGTGTCATCACATTTACCTACAGAGAATGGGTAAAACCCCTTATTACATCAGCCCCCAGTTTCTAGTGAGTCAGATTTGATGGTAGGCGAATTGCCAACACCTCAGGCTTTAAAAAATTAAATGCAAGTTATAGTGACAAGTATATGTGAAAAGAACACTATCATCAAGCATCTGGGGTTGTGGTTCAAACATGACACCAGGCTTTTAGAAAACATGGAACACAGTGTCACTTGGAATACTCTGCAAAAAAGGGTATTTCCAAGTGCAACACAGATTGGAGTGATACTGTTTGTATTTGCAGTGATTGAGCTACGTATATAGAAAAAGTTGTGTGATGACCTGTCAAAACTGATACCTCAGCTGAAGTGCTTCCCTGTAAGAGATCCTTGCCACTTGTTAGATGGTATGCTGAAAGCATCTTTACAATCTTCAGAGCTATTGACGAATGCTATTGACTTTTTAGTCCATTCTGGTGCACTGTTTTCTTATGCACAGGAAGTAAAACACAAATATGTATCATTTCGTGCTTTGTGTGGCATCAAATAAAGAGTCATCCCAACTGTGTTCCTTAGCTGATGGTTCTCAGTCCAAGGGGCTATGAATGCTATATTATCCATGTGGCAACCGTTTACAGAATTGTTGCTGAGTGATGATGCCAAAGACAAGAAATGTGAGCATCTTTGGTCACATATTGATAGGGATTTGAAAAAAGGTACACTCTACTGTATTCTTTGATTTTACAGGAAAACATAACTGCTGTAGTGGACATAACAAAAAACACTAGAGTCTGAAAACACCCTTGTTTACCAAGTGTTCAACATAATTGGTGTAGATGTGAAACATCTCCTTGAGAGTAGGCTGGGTGACACCTTTAGTGTCTTTGGCACTGAAACATGTTCCATGTTAGAGGGCTGCCACTTGATAAGCAAAGCAATGGTGAAGAGCAGCTCAGGAACTTTTATTTTACAATGTATGAGAAATGACATGCAATAATGTATAGAAATTGTATTTGAAGTCAATGAAACCTCACTGTGGTACTCTGTTCTAGATCCCTTCCGTAAAGGGGAATGTCCCCTTTAGTTTCAAAAGTGCTGCTTCATTTTTGCCCGCTTCAATAACTCAGAGGGCAGAAGCACCCAGAACAGCGCAAATGTTGCAGAACCTGCACTGAGAATGACAATCTTCAAGTGAATCAGTATTGGCATGGAAAGCTATGTCAGTGGCCAGAGTTAACAAATTGAGTACTGGCTGTTTTGGCATTGCCTATCTCAAGTGCCAATGTTGAGAGGGCCTTTTCACAGAAGTTTACATGGGAAGGAAAGAGTTAGCGCATATGACCAAACACTCACTAAAGAAGTATTGTATGGTGTACTACAATAAGTTTATTTTGCAAAATTCTATTTGGACCTCATATACACTATACTTACACTGACAAAACAGTCCATAAACACCGGAAAAACACTGTTTCTGTAATTTTGAATGGTGCGAAAATGTGTAACCACTGATAACCTCTTTTTTTAAAGATATTGAAATCACTTGAAAACACTGGGAAAAAAACACCAACATTTACCAAAAATAGAAACTCAAAATAGGAAAGCCTAATCATACAATACAGGGACTTGTAAATTATGCAAATGATGGCTTTTAACTAGTTGCAGAGCTGGATGGGTTCTCTTGGCGAGGTTACCATGGCTCCTAAAGTAAACAAAGGGAAATCCTCTTACTTATGTCAACTCCCTCTATTCCACAGACGTACCAACCCAATAACACCCACATCTCCCAAAAGAATGATGCATCAATAGTCTAATTTGTCTAATACACCATTATATTATCCTTTTTCAATGTCGAAGGCATGGCTTTTGCGTTGAACGCCACGATCCTGCGCCAGTGTCATTCTCCACATTGACTTAAGGGATGTCTAGATGTTCCTTACAAATGGTGCACATTTGTCAATATTTAACATAAACGGTGATGTTAACAACCCTTACATAGGAACCCTTCATTGCTGTTATGTCACTTTACCAATGGATTGAGGACAGACCCCTCACTGAAAATTACTTCCAGACCAGCCACTGTTGAGGATTTCTAAACAGAAAGACAGCTGCCAGTGAGACTCATGCACTCACTCACATACTCACTCTGAAAGGTTACAGGTTACAGTTAGGAAATACAATTTCAAAACGTAGTAATTCACAAAAAAACAAAAGTTACAGGGATGTTATAGTTAGCAAATAACATTAAAAGTACTGAAGAAATTCACTTAAAAACAAGGGTTACAGGGATGTTATAGTTAGGAAATAGAATATTAAAAAAATTAAAAATTCACTGAAACCAAAGGTTACACGGACATTAGTTAGGCTCAGATTTTGCTATTTAAAAGTTCAGTAGTTAAAGTTATCTGAGTTATACACTGCTTATGACTTCACACATTACATCACTCATGACATGGTCAGTAACATCTCTGATGACATTACTGATGGGAACTAAAATTACATCACTGATGATATCACTAATGGTATCATCTACAGACCCACCCACATACTCACTCACACCTCTATACAACCTCTCATTCACCTACTCACACACCCACATAACTACTCACATACCTTTTCAACCCATTCACAGACCCATACAAGGACTCACAACACCATTTACTCATACATAGTCACTCACACACCCACTCATACAGCCACTCACACAGATATGCACTCACCCACACAGCTACTCACCCACCTACTTATTAACCTATACAGCCACTCACACACCCAATTACTCACCCAAATAGCCTTTCAACACAGCCACTCGCTCACCTATATAAGCACTCACTCACACACCCACACATGCACTTGCATAACCATTCACATACCCATACAAACACTCACACATCCACTCACTCACCCAAACAGCCATTCATGTAGCCACTCACTCTTTAAAACAGCCAGTCACATACCAACTCAATTAACCAAACACCCATTCAGCCACTCACTCATTCATACAGCAACCACTCACACACCCACTCTCTTATAAACCAGCACAACACTTACATATACATTCACACATCCATACGAGCACTCACACACCCACCTAATCACACAGTCACTCAAACAGTCACTCACCCATACAGTCACTGACACATACACTCACTCTCCAATACAGCCACTTACACACCCACTCAGTTAACCAAACACCTCCTAAAATAGCTACTCACTCACCCATACAACCACCTACACACCCAGTCACTCACCCACACAGCCTCTCACACAGCCACTCAGTCACCATAACGTCACTCACACAGCCACTCACCCACCCATACAGCCATTCACAAAGCCACTCACTCACCCATATAAACACTCATACCGCCACTCATTCACACATCCATGCAAGCACACATATCTCTACTCACTCATCCATATAGCCACTCATGCAGACACTCACTCTCCAAAACAGCCAGTCACACACAAACTCACTTAACCAAACACTGACTCAAACTGCCCCTCACTCAATCATACACACACATACCCACTCACTCACTCATACAGCCTCTCAATAGAGCCACTCAGGCACCCGTACCAACTCCCACATACCCACTCACTCACACACTCATGCAACCATTCACACATCTATTTACACATCCATACAAGTGAGTGTAAAATCTGAGCCTAACTATGATGTCCCCGAAACCTTTGCGTTTTTCAGTGAATATGAATATTCACTGAAAAAACAAAGGTCAGAGTAGCGTTATACTTATGAAACTTGTGATAGGTGTGATAAAAAGATCCTTTTTTTAATTTAAACTTAGAAATTCATAGAAAAAAGCAAAGGTTAAAGAAACGTTATGGTTAGCTGAAAATTTCAGTGACAACATTAACATTTTGAACTAAAAAAAAACTTAACAATTCCCCAGTTATATTTAGCTGAGCTAACTATAACTTTCACACCCACCATGCACTGCTTATGGTGTCACATATTACATCACTCATGACATGTTCTGTGACATTGTTTATAACATCAATGATTACATCATTGATGAGATCATTCAATGAGTATGTAAGTTTGTTTTTATAGTTTACATGGTTGTGAGTATCTACCATATTAATTTAAACATCATTTTGTACAGTCTGTGTCCAGCTAATGGGTGTAAGTGTTTACTAAACGAATGTGCGCCTAATGCATCATAAGTGTGTAGAGGTATTGCACATCTTGTAAATCTTTACATTGAAGAGTAACTCTGTGTGCAGGTGATGGTTGATGACTTGTGTTCAGCATGTTCCACAAAAGTTTCCATATTATAGACTAAGTATTGAAAGCAGCCTTGACTTAAAAGACAGAATCGTCACATCATGAGAATTTATACATAATATAGAAGACTGTTTGTACCTGGTACTAACCTATTCACATGTGTAACGTTTGCTTCAGAAGATATGCTATCTGTAAAGTCTTCACCACAGTATGCAGGCTACAGGTAGTATAATCTTTAGCACATTCAGACCTTGGTTGCTTAGGTGAATATTGTCTTTTTTGATAAGTGTCGCATAGAGTGCACCCTGTTTTTAGTAGATAAATTGTAATACTCCGTGGTTTATTTCTCATGAGAGTTTCACTGTCTGCAAACAGTGTGGTACAGAGTAAACTCTCTCCATAGAGTAAACGCTGTTTACAGTATCTACTTTTCTACTGAAATAAACTTCATTTCCAATGTAGGTACGGTGACTGATAAAATGCATCCATAGTAGTGCATTCATTTTGGAACTAATGTTATGTATCTTGAGTAACATGGATTTTTCTGAACAGTTGTATTCATATTGAACACCATGTGCAATGATGTTTTCCCAAATATCTGTGGTTGATTGTTAATGTGAACGACCAGTTAAGTGTATGGTATAGGGTCAATGTGCACATAACACATGCTTGCTACACCTAAGGGGGTTGTATTTGTGATGGCATCAAAGATTACTTTTAGGCCTCCAATGCAATACTAGTTTATAGAGTACTGTGTACAAAAGATGCTTGGAATATGTCATCAGTGATGTCATCAATGATGTCATTTGAGATACTGTCACTGATGTCATAAATTATGTCATAGAACATGGCATGAGTGATGTAATATGTGAGGTCATAAGCAATGCATGGCAGGGGTGCAAGTTACAGTTAGCTTTGCTCAGTGAACTGGTGAATTTCGGTGGCTTTTTAGTTCAAAATGTTAATGTTGTGAAGGACATATTTACTGTACAATAACGTTAATTTAACCTTTGTTTTTTCTGTGAATTTCTATGGTTTTTTAAGGTGAAGTTCTAGTGTTTTTTTATCGGAAAGTAGTATTACCATACATAAAACCAAATCCCCACAGTGCATGGCCTTTGGTCAGGCCCTGCAGCAATCCTCCCACAGTCAGCCAAGCATACATTGTGCTCAGCCAACCCTCCCGGATCCAGCACTGTTGCATACTATAATCAGAGGAAGAGGTGTGGCCAGGGCAACTGGCTCCGGAATCTGGGGATCACGGTTTCATCCCCCGTGCCGGCGGCAGATTAGCCCAGCACCATGTGACTCTGGGCAATAGCTTTCTTAATCTTCCCAACGGCCCCCCGCGCCTAGAGACCCTTACGGGTAATTGTTTGCGCTTTACAAATGTGTATTATTATTATTATTATTACTACTAGCGTGGAAAGGGCAGGAACCAAACGGCAGAGCTTGTAGGTTATTTGGAGCCTTTGCATACTCAACAGCAATTGCAAAGGAGAACCATGGGCTCTACTGTCAGACAAGAAGATGACAAAAACAACCCAGTCACTCTGGACAGTCAATACAGAACAGATTGCACACAAAAAAAATCACTGATGCACTCACCTCCAGCAAGAATTCCAGATTGTTTTTCAACATGCAATTTTAAAGAAAGCACACTGTCCATCAGCCTGGAAATGGCAAGAACACAGTTGCATACTACTAATTGGAAGGGGCGGGATTGAACGGTCACAGCTTGTAGGTGATTTGGAGCCTTTGAATACCCAGCGATTCAGGAAAGGGGGTGGTGATGAACAGAGTGTCTGAATTAAGCAGACCACTCTTACCCAGTCCAAAGATCAGGGCTTGATCCATCACCGTTATTTAGCTCACTGCCCCATCCCAGCTCAGAACCTGGCTATATGCAAATTAGTCTGTCCCTGGCCCAGTGCATCATGGGAACAGGGCAGACCAAACTACCAAGCCAATTCTTCACCAGAAAGGAGACAAGCTTCCGGGGACCGGTTTCTGCCATTTCAGGCGTCGTCGGCCCGGCTTGCTTGAATCCTGATGGAGCAGTGAGCAAGGGACTCATGTCTGAGTATACCCTTCCACGCTTATGGTGGACAAAATATTTCAGAAAAGGGGGTGGTGATGAACAGAGTGTCTGAATTAAGCAGACCACTCTTACCCAGTCCAAAGATCAGGGCTTGATCCATCACCGTTATTTAGCTCACTGCCCCATCCCAGCTCAGAACCTGGCTATATGCAAATTAGTCTGTCCCTGGCCCAGTGCACCATGGGAACAGGGCAGACCAAACTATCAAGCCAATTCTTCACCAGAAAGGAGACAAGCTTCCGGGGACCGGTTTCTGCCATTTCAGGCGTCGTCGGCCCGGCTTGCTTGAATCCTGATGGAGCAGTGAGCAAGGGACTCATGTCTGAGTATACCCTTCCACGCTTATGGTGGACAAAATGATTCAGAAAAGGGGGTGGTGATGAACAGAGTGTCTGAATTAAGCAGACCACTCTTACCCAGTCCAAAGATCAGGGCTTGATCCATCACCGTTATTTAGCTCACTGCCCCATCCCAGCTCAGAACCTGGCTATATGCAAATTAGTCTGTCCCTGGCCCAGTGCATCATGGGAACAGGGCAGACCAAACTACCAAACCAATTCTTCACCAGAAAGGAGACAAGCTTCCGGGGACCTGGAGTTCTGGACTTTTTTGGTTCCGTCCAGAGGTGTCAGGGAAAACACCCGAAGACCCCGGAGTTCAACCTGTCTCGGTGCACAAACAAACAGAAACACGGGCTTCTCGATGGTGGCGTCAAAGACCAAAGGTTTATTACTGCAGGGACACAGAAGTCACAGAAACTGCACACGGGCAGTGTCTAGGAGCCTGTTCAATTTGTACAAAGAGGGTTGTTCCTTATATACTAAATATTCTGCTCGGGGCAAATTCTTTACATGTTACCACAGTTCTAAACATTCGTGTCTTAAACAATAAATATTTGGCGTTGCACAGGAATCGTCAACAGTATCTGATGTCAAAACATTACGAATGAGGGGTTCCCACTAGTCCATCATAATCCCATGTCAATTCTTCATTCAAGACCCGGACCGCCTCATCGTAAATTTCGTTACCTCCCCCTAATAAAGGCCCAGAAGGAAAGGAGCAGAGCCAGGTGTGGAAGATAGAAAGACAGGATAAGAGATGTTTGTGGGTCGTAAATGGGCACGGTTACCAGCTTCGGCCGCCTAATCATGATCAGGCCAACGAACACAAGAACCAGTATAGCAGGACTGGCCTCAGGCTGGGGAGGCAGTTCTTGCCGAGTCATGCTGCCACAGCGTTGCTGGCCTAAGGTGCACGTGTCACTCGCAAGGTGAATCGCCGGCTAAAGCCTAAGTGTCCTTTAATGAAAAGAGGTCATTGCGTGTCCATTGACTATGTGAGGGCAAGGAATACAAAATGGCTTCCGTGTTCTAAGATGGATGCCACGGGTAGAACAGAAATGTGTTTGTAACTGGAGTGCTCTTGCTCGTAGCATAGCGAAAACACCAGGATATACTAAATGGATCATTTGCGGTTCACTGATACCAAAATTATGTATTTACGACAATGTTACAAACACGAACAAAATCGTCACAGAACCTCAGACCCTCCTTTTGCCCTTACATAGGCAATTACTCAGTCTATATCAGAGTCAGAGTCTAATTCTATGCTCATTAGGTCAGTGACATGCTGTTGTATCATCATCCTGTCTCGTGCCTTTTCTCCTAATGCAGGTGGTTTTCTGAAACAGGTTGCAGCACAGAGACTACACAGAGCGGGACCACATTGGATAATAAGACAGCACGAGAACAGAAATACTAGGATGACACCAATGACCATCAGAACCTTCCATCCCCACGCTGATACCAGAGTCCAAAACCACTCCATGAAGGACCAGTTTCCCTTATCTACGTGTATAGAGTCGGAAATCCTGTGTAGCTTAGAGATTGCTTCATAGACTGTTGGAGCATTATTTGGAATAAAGACACAGCAGCTCGATTGGATCATTCCGCATACCCCACCTCGATCTGCAAGTATTACGTCTAGAACCATACGGTTCTGCAACGTCATGAGACGATCCGCCTGAAGCTCAGCTGTTAAGTTACTAAGGGCACCAGCAGTTTCTGTAATAGTAGATTCAACTACCCGTGTTAGTTGACGTAGATTTCTACTATTGGCCATAGGCCCCCAAAACGGAAGGAAACCTTTGAAAAAGTCTCCAGCTTCTTGACCAGCGGTATCTTCCTTGCTGAAGACACCTCTTGCTACGCTGGTCTTGTGATAATCTGAAGAAGCAGTGTATGTCGGAGGTAACAATCGAGCAATATAACATGAACCTGAAAAGTCAGCAGGCAGCCATGTATATGCTCTGTCCTGACAGATGAAGTAGGTACCCCTAGCAGTCAGAAAGGCAGGGGAGGAGTTAGACGGAAATACGTAAGTCTCAACGCACTCACTCCTCCCTAGCTGAGCTCTCGGATTTCTCCCATTTCCTTGCAAACAGACCTGACCTCGGTGAGGCACGACCCAAACTGAAGTGGAGCTTTTACGCTTGCTTTCTCCCAAACTAAGGCGATACTCGGTAGAGCTCCAACTCAAATACACCCGTAATTCATCTCTAGGGTAAGATGGAGTATTATTGACGTCTTTAATCATGTCAATGATTCCCTGGACTAAAGCTTTGTTGGCTGAGTTGTATTTAGTGGACCGTGGTGGACGCGGAGGATAGGTCTCAAGGGCATATGAAAAAATGGTCTGAAAGGCCTGAAATGATCCATTGTAGCTAAAAGGCAAGACTAGATAGGGAATGCCTTTATCCATAGTGTGAGGTATCAAGCCACACACCCAGCAGTCTGTAGTATTAACTACCAGTTGGTGTTGATGCAAGAGCTGTACAAATGTATTGTTAATAAATTCTGAGCGTCGAGCTTGTTCGTGTTCAGGAAATGAGTGAAAAGAATGCATAGAAGAAACCGTAGAAGTAGTAGGATCAAGGGGAGGTACTGTAGTTACTGGCATAAAAATCAAATGTACACCAAAGACGATTCCACCCACCAACGTTATCAAAACAATTAAAAATGTAACTGCACATTGCATTAGAAAGCATTTGCTGTGAAGTATTCTGTACAGTCTATTTCTACGAACATAAATTACATTTTCTCGTTGCAGCTCAGGAAGCTCCATCTTCTACGACCGTTCGCGACCACTGATGATGTGTACGTAGATGAAAATGCCTCTATCAGCCCTGGGAGTTCCCAGAACTAACAGAAAGATCGACCTTGTGTCTGACCCCCGCAGATTCAACTAGGCACACAGCCACGACCCTACGGCTACCCAGACGGCAAGGCAATTTTTAAAACAAAAAGAAACAATACAAAGTTTTAGCAAACCTCCTGGCTGGAGGCAATGTATAGGAAATTCAAATCTGAAAATAGGCAGTTTCCTGCTTTATTTGTCCATATTGCGAGAACGTAAGTTGTATCTCAGTTTTGCAGGAGCTGTCTGGTCTGGAAACAATGTATTTTCAGCCGACGTTGCAATGTTCACGTTTTCAGATGACAAATGTTCTTTTGGTGCAGATGGCAAATGTTCGTTGGGTGTGGATGACAAATGTTCAGGGTTCAAAAGAGCAGTTTCAAGAGGAGAGTCAGAATTTGGTGAATCAGTGATCAGTTCTGCATCGCTGAAAGGTATGAACCTGGGGACTTGTTCCGTTTCAGAGGCACCGATTCCTTTCTTTACCCAGTTGTCGTAAGGAAGTGGCAAAGGCACACGTTTGACATGTGTCGTATGGATCCAGTTCTTCCTTCCGGCCACACGAATAGCAGTTCTCGTTGCTAGTAGGACTTGGAAAGGGCCAATGAATCTGGGCTGAAGATTTTTCGTTCTTGCAAAATTTCTAATGACCACCTGATCACCCGGTTTCAGCTGATGGCCTGGACTCTCCGGTGGCTTTGGCAATGCATCGAAAACCTGTTGGTGAATAAGACTCAATTTAGCAGTCAAGTCGAAAAGGTAATCAATTAACATTGGGTATTCCAGCTGCTTGAATTCTTTTGGTCTAGGTACCCCCCAAACATTTGCAGGACGACCAAAAACTATTTCATAAGGACTAAGCCCTACTCTAGAATGTACGGTTGCTCTTGTTGATAGCAAAGCCAAAGGCAATGCGTCTGGCCAGGACAAACCCGTGGATGCTTGTATCTTAGCAAGTTTCAGTTTAAGGGTGCCATTGTAACCCTCGACTAAACCCGCGGACTGGGGATGATTCGCACTATGAAACTTCTGTCTAATCCCTAGGCCGACACACACACTCTGCATAACTTTCCCTACGAACTCACTTCCGTTATCTGACCATACAATCCGTGGCATTCCGTATCTGGGGAAGTATTCTTTAAGAAGAATTTTGGCAGTGGATAAGGCAGTATTGTCCTTTAGCGGGTATGCTTCGATCCATCTGGAGAAAGCACAAACTACCACTAGGACGTATTTCAGATTATTACAACGATCCATGTGAATGAAGTCTAGCTGGATCACTTCGAAGGGGCAGGAAGGAGGAGCGAAGTGACCTGCAGGTGTGGGGATTCCCTTGCCAGGATTATGCATCAAGCATACCATACAATTTCTCACCACTCTCTCTGCACACTTACTAATCCCATCATTCTTCCAGACCGGAGCCAACATCTTACAAATCCCTTTTGAACTGATGTGCGCTGTTCCATGTGCCATCGTCACTACTGCAAGCACATACGCATCAGGCAACATCCAACGCTGTTGTTCTGACAAGTCAATCCAACACCCACTCGAGTCCAATTTACCCGTGCTCTCTTTCCATGCAAGTTTTTCCTCCTCAGTCGCCTCTTTCTGAATTTCTTTCACGCTTTCCACTGTGTCCTCACACATTCCAGACTCAGAAATCCATCTTGCAGACGTTGCAACATACATTCTACTCATCATATTTCTAGCTGTCTGTTTTGCAGTCTCATCAGCAAAAGCATTCCCACGACCAACATCATCCGTGATTGCTTTATGAGCACTGCATTTCACAATCGCAACTTCAGTCGGCAAGGTTAGAGATTCCAACAAGTCATTAACTAGCTGACCATGTTGAATCTTAGTCCCATGGGACGTAATGAAACCTCTCTCTTTCCACAAACGGCCAAAACTATGGGCCACGCCGAACGCGTACTGACTATCTGTGAACACATTCACTCTCTTTCCCTTAGCTAAAACGCACGCTCTTGTTAGCGCGATCAATTCTGCAGCCTGGGCAGAATTCTGACTCACTCTTGCAGTCTCCACAATCGTACTCAAGGTCGTTACTGCATGAGCAGCAGTCACATCACCATTCTCCAATTTGAAGCAAGACCCATCAACATACAGCGTGCCATCTGGATCTGACAACGGAGTGTTTTTTAGATCAATTTGTCCTTTTGTTTCTTCCTCAGTTTTGAAATAACAGTCGTGTGGTTCGGAATCACTCGACTCTTGGCTAGTCGGCAACAATGTTGCTGGATTCAATACATTGCATCTTTTGATCTGAATATGACTAGCTAACAGTGTCAGTTCATAACCTGATAATCTAGCACTGGTAAGGTGTTGCGTCTTGGTTCGGTTCATGAGTGTATTCACCGCATGAGGAACCATAACCACTAGCATATTGTTCATTACTAAACCAGCAGATTGTCGAATGGAAGCTGCAGCTGCGGCTGTAGCTCTCAAGCAACTAGGCAACGCTCTAGCTACTGGATCTAATGTTGATGAAAAATACGCACAAGGGCGTTGTTTATCACCAAATTTCTGCGTCAAAACACTCAATGCACAACCTTCTCTCTCGTGGACATAGAGCGTGAATGGCTTACTGTAGTCGGGTGTACCCAATACAGGTGCTGAACACAGTGCATTTCGTAACTCAGAAAAACTCTGCTGACATTCTGCAGACCATGGTACCGGACTCGGAACATTTTTCCCAGTCAAGGCTACCAGTGGTTTTGCTAAAAGAGAAAAATTTGGGATCCATTGCCTACAATATGAGGTAATACCTAAAAAGGCACGTACTTCTCTCTGCGTGCTAGGAACATTCATCTGTGTAATTGCTTTTATTCTCTCTGGGGTCAACTTCCTTCCCTCCTTTGACAAGAGATGACCTAGGTAGGTCACTTCTTGGCAGCAGTATTGCATTTTTGAAGGTGACACCTTGTGATTCAAATCTGACAAGTGATGCAATAAAGAAATCGTAGCTGTTTTGCAAGTTTCCTTGTCATCAGCAGCCACTAGAAGATCATCGACATATTGTACTAAAGCAGAACCAAGAGGAAGTACGAAGGAATCTAACTGGCTTTTTAATGCTTGACTGTAAATGGATGGGCTTTCACAATAGCCTTGTGGAGCGCGTTTAAACCTGAAGCTTCGTCCTCCTAGAGAGAACCCGAAGATATCTCTGCTTTCTTCGGCTATCGGAATGCTGAAAAAGGCATTTTTCAAGTCGACAACCGAAAACCATGCTGCTGTAGCAGGAATCAACGTTAACAATGCAGTAATGTCTGGAACCACAGGAAACTGTGGAATCACAATTTTATTAACCTCTCTAAGATCAATTACAAACCTATATATTGGAGGTTTTGTAGGGTCAGTTCGTTTCAAAATAGGCAGTACAGGACTATTACAGACATTACCTCTAGTTTCTTCTATAACGTCTTTCTCAATCAGATCATGCACTATCAGTAGGAGCGCACGCTCACCTTCACTAGAGATTCTGTATTGTGGAATTCGTGGAAGTTTGACATTTGCTTTCAAAGTTACTACATAGGGTGGAATTTCCAATAGACCTACATCATTAGGATTTTTCCTTCTCTTCTTTATCCCTATTTTCATAGTACTGGGCAGTCGCAAGTATTTGCGCAGTCGTAGAGACAGCCCACGCACTTTCAGAATTCTTTAATTTACCACTAAGTTCTGGTAACAGATTGTGCACAAATTTATCAACAAATAATCTCTGACCTCCTTCTGTGCTCATATCCTGACCACTATGATCCACGAAAGTCTCCTCGAATCTTGTGAAAAAGTCGGAGACGCTTTCGTCTTTCTTCTGTTTGCACGCGGACAATTTGTCCCAGTTAACGCGTAATGCTGGCATCAAGGTTTTCATTAAATCGATTATCCTACCAGGCAAATTAGCAATTAGGGGTTCTGGTTTGGAACCACCTATTTGTTGACCATCCGCTGCAATTATAGCCGCCCAGTCACCACCTAGGGCAACTGGATGATTCTCTTTACGAATTTTAGCCCAAATTGGTTGCGGTACTACATTACCAAATAGCAGATCTATGTCAGCAAGATTCAATACACAAGCGTCAACTGTTTGAGCCAACTCTTTGTAGTACCCTGCAGGATTTTTACGCGGATCTGGCAAGGCCTGTTTCACTGCTAATACTTCAGCTCGCTTCCATGGAATATGTATCCATACTCTCTGGAATTGGGCCGGAGCGGCTGCAATACCAAGGTTTACATTAGCTTGCACAGCTTCACGCCAAATTGGTGGAACCTCTCTCATTGGGTATTGACGATTTTGTTTTGTACTGCGTTTCTCTAACTCTCTCGGTGAACGAAGGGATGAGTCGGTCCTATAACTTAGAACCAGTTCCATCGCTTCTTTTATATTTTGACCGACTATCATACCTGCAGCAAACTCTTTCTGAACATTAATTAATTCTCCTAGATTTGATTCAGGGTCATCCTCTTCCAATTCCTCACGTAGAAGGAAACACATTTCATCGAACACATATCGTTGTGTCGGTTCATTCCATTGCACAAATGTATCTAATACATTTTGTACATTATATCTTCCAACCTTCGAAACCCATCTAAGAGCAGTGGAATCTAATATTCCTCTTTCTTCAGTACTGGGAAGCTGACTACGCCTCTGTACAGAGTCAGAGGTAGGAGTCTTAATCAGAGTTTTATAGAAGGGAGATAGAATATTAGAGACAGAATCAGTGATTCTCCGACGAACAGAAAGTGGAGTCATAATATTAGCAGAGGCAGTAAATAGAGTAGCAGTTGGAACAGATAGATTAGGAACAGTAGGAGTAGCAGGAAAAATAGCTTGTGAAGTAGCAGGTGTGAGCGACACAGGCATAGGTAAAGAAGCCGGCAACCCTAGAAGAGGGGTTGTCGAAGGAACATTAATATTGACCACAGGAGGTACAGGAACTTGATTCAGGGGAGCGGGAACAGGGACACCGGGTTGTCCAGCAACCGGTAATTGAACATTCGGTATAGGTGGAGCCGTAGCACCCTGTGCATACGGTGGGGGTGATCGTAACAAGTAAGACAACAGGGGATCCTTTTCAGGGTCCTCTACTATCTTAGTCGTACTCGATGGCAAAGCAGGATAGCACTTGTCTATCGCTAAATTACGCTCTCTATCGGCCACCTCCATCGCTTTTTCAGACTCGTTGAGTTGCAGCTGCCTAGCAGACTGTTCTAAAGTCAACTCTTGCTCTTTCTGTTCTTTCTTCAATTTTTTAATTTCTCTCTGTTTAGATTCTTTTCGCCAATAACGGAAAGAATCAAACATTGCCGGCCGGGCTTTCTTCTTAAACAACCTTCTTTCTAGATTATCGAGAACTTCAGGTTCAAAACTACCATGTAGTGGCCAACTAAGGACACCATCTTTCTCTGTGAAGCGGATCCATACCTCGTTATAAGAGATAGGGCCCACACCAAATTTGCAATATAGATCATAAAGGGGAGTTCCAATCGGAGGAACCAAACACGAGTCCTCCAACTGGGAATCACTGTTGCAACTAAAACAAGACAACATACAATTTTTCCGACTTACCATTTTATAATCCGGAACACAAAACAAACTAGGCACAAACAGAAAAGATGCGCACTCGAACCAAGAACTTAGGCCTACCAGAACTGATAAACGTATCGATACCTGGACTGAACAGAATGATTATCGTAACCAGAATAACCAGTGATAATCTTACAGAACTGAACTGAACTGAGAACTAAAAGGATTATCCAAACAGGAGCAACCCTCACAAAATACTTAACTGAGGTACTGAAGACGTCACCAAGGAGAAACCCGTCACGTCTCGCCGTACTAAGGACTGCACCTCGGGTCCAAGACAGGGCGACGGTCAAGGCAACGGACCACTGCAGCCGTCTGAACGGGAACCCTCGCGGAAGAGAACGTCGGGGCCACTTTTGCGATATGCCGGGATCGATGAAGTGGGGCGCCTCCCTCTGAAATCTTCACACGAAGCTCCTCGAACTCTTCAGGCTTTTGGACCGGTACCGAATGACGTCGCCCCACGTTGGGCGCCAATTGGAGTTCTGGACTTTTTTGGTTCCGTCCAGAGGTGTCAGGGAAAACACCCGAAGACCCCGGAGTTCAACCTGTCTCGGTGCACAAACAAACAGAAACACGGGCTTCTCGATGGTGGCGTCAAAGACCAAAGGTTTATTACTGCAGGGACACAGAAGTCACAGAAACTGCACACGGGCAGTGTCTAGGAGCCTGTTCAATTTGTACAAAGAGGGTTGTTCCTTATATACTAAATATTCTGCTCGGGGCAAATTCTTTACATGTTACCACAGTTCTAAACATTTGTGTCTTAAACAATAAATATTTGGCGTTGCACAGGAATCGTCAACAGTATCTGATGTCAAAACATTACGAATGAGGGGTTCCCACTAGTCCATCATAATCCCATGTCAATTCTTCATTCAAGACCCGGACCGCCTCATCGTAAATTTCGTTACCTCCCCCTAATAAAGGCCCAGAAGGAAAGGAGCAGAGCCAGGTGTGGAAGATAGAAAGACAGGATAAGAGATGTTTGTGGGTCGTAAATGGGCACGGTTACCAGCTTCGGCCGCCTAATCATGATCAGGCCAACGAACACAAGAACCAGTATAGCAGGATTGGCCTCAGGCTGGGGAGGCAGTTCTTGCCGAGTCATGCTGCCACAGCGTTGCTGGCCTAAGGTGCACGTGTCACTCGCAAGGTGAATCGCCGGCTAAAGCCTAAGTGTCCTTTAATGAAAAGAGGTCATTGCGTGTCCATTGACTATGTGAGGGCAAGGAATACAAAATGGCTTCCGTGTTCTAAGATGGATGCCACGGGTAGAACAGAAATGTGTTTGTAACTGGAGTGCTCTTGCTCGTAGCATAGCGAAAACACCAGGATATACTAAATGGATCATTTGCGGTTCACTGATACCAAAATTATGTATTTACGACAATGTTACAAACACGAACAAAATCGTCACGGAACCTCAGACCTGTTTCTGCCATTTCAGGCGTCGTCGGCCCGGCTTGCTTGAATCCTGATGGAGCAGTGAGCAAGGGACTCATGTCTGAGTATACCCTTCCACGCTTATGGTGGACAAAATGATTCAGAAAAGGGGGTGGTGATGAACAAAGTGTCTGAATTAAGCAGAGGAGCGTGGAAGGGTATACTCAGATGTGAGTCCCTTGCTCATTGCACCATCAGGATTCAAGCAAGCCGGGCCGACGACGCCTGAAATGGCAGAAACCGGTCCCCGGAAGCTTGTTTCCTTCCCAGTATAAGAATTGGCTTGGTAGTTTGGTTTGCCCTGTTCCCATCATGCACTGGGACAGGAACATACTAATTTGCATATAGCCAAGTTCTGAGCTGGGATGGTGCAGTGAGCTAAAAAACGGTGATGGATCAAGCCCTGATCTTTGGACTGGGTAAGAGTGGTCTGCTTAATTCTGGCACTCTGTTCATCACCACCCCCTTTTCTGAATCATTTTGTCCACCATAAGCGTGGAAGGGTATACTCAGATGTGAGTCCCTTGCTCATTGCACCATCAGGATTCAAGCAAGCCGGGCCGACGACGCCTGAAATGGCAGAAACCGGTCCCCGGAAGCTTGTTTCCTTCCCAGTATAAGTATTGGCTTGGTAGTTTGGTTTGCCCTGTTCCCATCATGCACTGGGACAGGAACAGACTAATTTGCATATAGCCAAGTTCTGAGCTGGGATGGTGCAGTGAGCTAAAAAACGGTGATGGATCAAGCCCTGATCTTTGGACTGGGTAAGAGTGGTCTGCTTAATTCAGGCACTCTGTTCATCACCACCCCCTTTTCTGAATCATTTTGTCCACCATAAGCGTGGAAGGGTATACTCAGATGTGAGTCCCTTGCTCATTGCACCATCAGGATTCAAGCAAGCCGGGCCGACGACGCCTGAAATGGCAGAAACCGGTCCCTGGAAGCTTGTTTCCTTCCCAGTATAAGAATTGGCTTGGTAGTTTGGTTTGCCCTGTTCCCATCATGCACTGGGACAGGAACAGACTAATTTGCATATAGCCAAGTTCTGAGCTGGGATGGTGCAGTGAGCTAAAAAACGGTGATGGATCAAGCCCTGATCTTTGGACTGGGTAAGAGTGGTCTGCTTAATTCAGGCACTCTGTTCATCACCACCCCCTTTTCTGAATCATTTTGTCCACCATAAGCGTGGAAGGGTATACTCAGATGTGAGTCCCTTGCTCATTGCACCATCAGGATTCAAGCAAGCCGGGCCGACGACGCCTGAAATGGCAGAAACCGGTCCCTAGAAGCTTGTTTCCTTCCCAGTATAAGAATTGGCTTGGTAGTTTGGTTTGCCCTGTTCCCATCATGCACTGGGACAGGAACAGACTAATTTGCATATAGCCAAGTTCTGAGCTGGGATGGTGCAGTGAGCTAAAAAACGGTGATGGATCAAGCCCTGATCTTTGGACTGGGTAAGAGTGGTCTGCTTAATTCAGGCACTCTGTTCATCACCACCCCCTTTTCTGAATCATTTTGTCCACCATAAGCGTGGAAGGGTATACTCAGATGTGAGTCCCTTGCTCATTGCACCATCAGGATTCAAGCAAGCCGGGCCGACGACGCCTGAAATGGCAGAAACCGGTCCCCGGAAGCTTGTTTCCTTCCCAGTATAAGAATTGGCTTGGTAGTTTGGTTTGCCCTGTTCCCATCATGCACTTGGACAGGAACAGACTAATTTGCATATAGCCAAGTTCTGAGCTGGGATGGTGCAGTGAGCTAAAAAACGGTGATGGATCAAGCCCTGATCTTTGGACTGGGTAAGAGTGGTCTGCTTAATTCAGGCACTCTGTTCATCACCACCCCCTTTTCTGAATCATTTTGAATACCCAGCAGCATTTAAAAGAGAGAACTTTAGATTCTGGTCTCAGGCCAGGAGACAACAAGAAACAACACACTTGTCTTGGAAACTCACTACAGAAGAGATTAGGTTCTGATAAATTAACAATGCATTCACCTCCATCAATGATTTCAGTTTGTTTTTCAAAGTGCAGTTGTAAAAAAAAAACACACTGTATATCAGCCTGTAAAAAAGCAGGAAAACCATTGCATACTCCTAACTGGATGGGAGGGCAAACGGGAAGAGTTTGTAGGTTATTTTGCATCTTTGAATACTCAGCAGCAATTAAAAGCTCTCAGACCTGGAAATGACAAGAAACAACCCACCGACTTGGACAGCCACTATAGAAGAGATTGCACACCGATGAATCAATAATGCATTCACCACAATCAAAGGTTTCAGATAGTATTTCAATGTGCAATTGTGAAGAAAACACACTGTTCCTCAGCCTGGATAATGACGGGAACAACGTTGTATACTACTAACTGGAAGGGGTGGGGGCAAATGGGATGAGATCGTAGGTGATTTAGTCCCTTAGCATAGTCAGCAGCAATTAAAAGGGAGGACTGAGTACTCTGCTTTCAGACCAGGAGATAACAAGAAACAGCTGACTCAGCTTGCACAGTCACTAACGGAAGAGCTGGTGCGCCAATAAATCAATGATGCATTCACCTCAATCGAGGATTTCAGATCGTTTTTCAATTTGCAATTGTACAGAACAAATGCCGTTCAATGGCCTGAAAAATGGCGGGAAACTTTTAACATACCACCAACTTGGAAGGGGCAGAGCCAAATAGGCAGAGCTTGTAGGTGATTTGGTGGCTTTGTATTCTCAGCAGCAATTAAAAGAGAGAATCATGTACTCTGCTTTCAGACTAGGGGACAACAAGAAACAATGCAATTGTCTTGGAAAGTCACTACAGAAGAGATTGTGCTCCAATACATCAACTAGGCATTTACCTCATCAAGGGTTTCAGATAGTTTTTCAACATGTAGTTGTAAATAAAACACAATGTCTTTCAGCCTGGAAAATGTCAGGAACGCCGCTGCATGCTACTAACTGGAAGGGGGGGACAGACAGGCAGAGCTTGTAGGTGATTTGGCATCTATGCATACTTAGCAGCAATTAAAAGAGAGAAAATTGAACTTTAATTTTTTGAAACCCCATTCCCCACGGCTGTATCCTTTTTAGAGGGGAGGGAGGCCACACTCTTTAGTTTATTATGACCTTGGGGACCACATTCCCTGGTGCCCGTATCATTTGAAGGTGGGTGCCCACCCAAGGTACCCAACATGCATAATGTTGGTGGTTGCGTGGGGAGCCCCAGGGTCTCCATGACTGCAACCAGCTACCTGCTTGCTGCAAAAGCCGAAATTACTTCTGCCTGCGAGAACAGATATTTATGCTGCTCCCTCCCGGGAAGGAGCAATCTGTTGATCTGTTTCTCTTCCCATCCCCTTATTAAATAAATAGTGCCCATGAGGTGTCGCTGGGTCTGAAAAAGGCCCTCAGAGGGAGCCTGCACACCCCTCCCCGTCATTTAAGGATGCCTCACACGCCACCATTTTAGGTTTGTTTTTTTATCCCACAAGATCGTAGCAAATATCGCAGGTTTTCCACAATTTTGGAAGGACGCGAAATTCCATGCATGTGAGGATTTCTCATCTAGATGGGATGTCGCTTTATCCTACATGATTTTTGCAGGTCCCACTGGGGATACAGATATACAGCGTCCTCTCTTTTGTGGTGCATACTAACCATGAAGAATCATTACAAAAAAAATACAACCCTTATGAAGTCCCATATTGGGATGTTATGCGTTGACTGGGCTGCTATTATCAGGTATAAACAAAATCTTGTTCGGAAAATCATATCCTGGCTCCGATATTAAATTGCATATATAAGAAGAACTCTTGTGTGTGAAAATAATTTGGAAGGACTTTTGTTAAGGAAGTGAATATTTAATTTTTGAATTAACAATAATTGGACTCCCTAAGCCCTCCCTTCTTGCATTTTTGTGTGTGTTTTTATGGTCTTTGAGCAGTAGGACGATTAGAAGGCTGAGTGTTTTTGTTCTCATACTTTTGGTATGAACACCTGTGCTGCAAAATTAGAGCAAATACTGTTCTTTTTGGAGGTACTTGATAGACAGACAGAGAAAGATAGATAGATAGATAGATAGATAGATAGATAGATAGATAGATAGATAGATAGATAGATAGATAGATAGATAGATACCAGTCCAGTCCTGCCAAATGTTTTACAAAAATATAGAAAAGTAGCAGTGTACACACATGCACACATAAAGGACAGCAACATTATGGCAAACATTGTAGGTACGAGCTATAGGGGAGGCTGCATGATTTGACCTTTAATGATAAATAGGGTCCCACAGGTGATGCATGTGACAAGTCAATGTCAATTTCCATCCGGAGGTGTTCGGTTAGTGTATGGTGCTTGACCTGTGATAGTTCGGAGCAAAGAAGATGCCAGGTATACTCCTCCTACTGGTCTACAGGTGGCCCAGTTCCCTTTACTATTGGTGGGAGGTGTGCAGGGCGGGTTTCAGAAACAGGAAGATGCATGTTAAACAGATCTACAGGAATTATTGTTAGACCTATTCGGTTGTCCCGAACAGGGCTAACAATATTGTGGGCTGTACACACTCATGCACAACTTCTTGCAGCTATGGACCTACAGAGGTACAAGTTGAGGCGGTTCGTTGTGGAGAAAAGAAGTGAACTTCATGTTGCAGTGTGCATCTACACACATGCGTTCTACCTTGCCGTTCACATCAGTTCCTCGCGGGACAAGCCTGTGGGAAAAGGAGGATTGTCGAATGTGTGAAGGCTGTTATCAAGGGTGAAGATTTGACAGGGAGAGATGGAGAGGACTCAGCTATAAGACGAGATGATGCAATTGTTAGACATGATGTTGATATAAATGAGGAAAAAAAACTACAAAACCAAACGTTGCCTTCTAAGACCCATTACATAAACATGTTGCCCCTAAAATGAATAGATCAAATGCTCTATCAATGCATGTGTTATTTTTTTCAGAGAATAAAACGACCACAAGTACCGGACCATAAAAACTGAAACCGCAAGTTCAACAGCGGTAGGCTTAAGGAGTTTTGTATGCATTGCACTTTTTGGCTGATCATTTTCTGATATAATTCACGTTTCATTTTCTTACAAAGGGGCTGAATTTCAGGGGTGCCAGCAATGTTGTGCATCTGCTACTTGAATATAACGTCACATTTTTGTTAAGTAGAAAACGTATTTCATGCAATTATGGCTGCTATACCTTATGTTTGCATTACTGGGAACTGCTTAAAAGGCTAGACTGACATTCATATCTCGCCCCTCCCTCCTCCCTTTTTCCGTCTGCTTCCTGGACCTCTCCCCAGAGTTTTACCGGGGAGAAAATGCATGAAATTGATGTTTTTGCAGCCAAGAGTGAATTACATTTGGAAATCACCTCCATGAGACTCTCGAGATGAATGACCTGCTGGGATATCCAAAGTTCAGCCATAATTTGTTCCTGATGTTCTCTTCTGAATCAACCTTGCTTTAATGGGGAGCGGGGAGAAAGGAGGTAGCTGTGTCCAAATACAGGTTTCTTTATGCATTTTTTTTAGATCTGCATTTTTCTGGGCAGAGAACCAAAACCAGATTTTATATCCCCCAAATGGCCAATGCAACATGCTCACCGGATGAAGTTTTGCGATGGACTTAAATCTGTTGAGGGGGGATGGTGAGAGGCAGTGAGATAAAGTACTGGATATTCTATTGTGCAAATCAGCTTCAACGAACTAATTGAACTTTCATTTTGCAGTCTGATTCCCTCCTGACTGTCAGTCTTCACAGAAAATAGCTGAGAATTTACATCCACTTCAGGGGAACTATTTTTCTATTTCTACTACATCACCACCACAGGTACGAAGGGGTGGGAAAGGCCAAACCCCACATGGAATACACTAGGTAAAATGGCTTCTTAGGGCCCTAGTAGCAAAGGTAGATATACACGTTCATGTTTATTCTGGTGTATGTTTGCTGCTACATGTAGGTGTAACTCTAAATCTTCTTGCTATTCACCATTTACAAGTGCAGATTTAAACCAAGCTGCACAGTTAATTGTCTCTAGCGCCCAGTGCTTTAAGTGGGATGAATAAGGTGTTGGTTCTCAAAAGCGGCATATCTAAAAAAGCATAAATATAAATCCTTGTCAAGAGGCTTGGCCAGGGTCTGCTCTGGTATGGTGGAATCAGTGCCACTGCACCGGATATGGTGAATTTAAAAGCACCTGCTGCAGCGTTCCTTGCCTCCATCAATTTTCAAGCAACAATAAAAATGTCAAGATAACTCTGGTGGTTAATGAACCAGCTGGGGAGAGATAGAGCTTTTTGTAGTGGAAGTTTTGACTCATCAAAGAGTAGCCCAGAGGGATAATGTGCCTGCTGCAAAGATGTGTACCATGCCGATCACAGAAGTGCATATAATGTAAATAGTTTAGTGGTTTTCTCCTGCTTTCGGAGAGATCCTTTTGTTACTTTAAATTTATAAATTAAAATCCTAATGCACAACAGTGAGCTATTAACTTTTATCAAGGATCTGTGTGTAAACTGTAAGGTATAGGTTAGAGTGTTATGATTTTTCCCCAGTGTTTCATCATCCTAATTTTACCAAAAGGGTTAATTTAGGTAGAAATCAATTATTTTTGTGAATTTGTGCCTCTCCAGATCATGCACTCAAACTATATTGCCTACCAGTATGGATGACATGTGACTCCTACACCTTGTAGTCCTCTTTCTTATGCAACATTTCCTATAGATTGATTTACATACACCATTGTTTCTGTGTAACTTACATGTGATGTAAAGCACTCTGACACCCTACACTGGTAAGAGTAGCGCTATAAAACAAAAGAAATGCATGTGAGATAGAGTGATTATCGGGACATGAGGGGCACTGTTAAAAGGTAATAGTGAAATAATTCATGGAGAAGGAGGTCATTGTGGGGTGCAAACAAACATAGTCGCACTGGGCACTTCCAGCGCTAAATTCGGCCCTGGGCTTGGCCTATGGAATTCGGCCAAGGCTTAAAACATGTAAACTAAAATGTTATGCTTGACAGAGCATTTCACCTGACCATTATGAGTAAGTTTTTTGTTGTTACAGCCAGACAAGTCACACAGCAGCAGGCACATATGAGTAAATACAAATGTTGGCACAACCAATGCTTGGTGGCTGTATCAGATAAATGAATAACAACAATGATAGTGCTGGGAATCATTACAATAGAAAATGTTTCAATTCTGAATATGCAAAATTGTGACAGAAGCATTACTAAAGTGTGTGAAAGAGGCAGTGGCCCTTGGAGTGTCAGAATCAACCCTGGCCTGCATTTCACATCATTTCCATATGCAGTCTGTCACTCTGTTAGACAGTTCCCACTTTTTAGGTCTCGCCTAAGCAATCCCATTAGGGATGCTGGCGAGATTTAAGTAAGGGCTTTCAAAAGTGCACCCAAAGGCTGATTGCCTACAGTGCATGTGAGCCAGGAGCGTACACATAGCACAGAGCCTCGGTATCAGACTTCAAAGGAATCCGCTCCCCTGCCCCCCATCAGACTTCAAAGGAATCCGCTCCCCCACCCCACTCACACAACCCCCAAACACAACCCCCCCACACACACACCCCACACACACACACACACACCACCCCCACAACCCCCAACACACACCCCCCACACACACACCCACACACACCACCCCCCACACACAGCCCCACACACACAACCCCACACACACAAAACCAAATACAACCCTGCACACACAACCCACACACAACTCCACACACACACAACCCCCCCACACACAACACCCCACACACAACCCCACACACACAACCCACATGCACACAACCCCAAACACACAACCCCACAAATACAAACACTCACACACACCCCACACACACAACCCCCACACAAAACACCCACCCATGCACAAACCCCCAAACACAACCCCCCACACACACAACCCCCCCGACACCCACCCCCACACACCCCCACACAAACACCCCACACACAACCTCCCCACACACAAACCCACACACAAACAACCCCACACACACAACCCCCCACTCACACAACCCTCCACTCACACAACCCCCCAAACACAACCCCCCCACACACACACACCCACACACACACACTCACACACACACCACCCCCACAACCCCCAACACACCCCCCCCCACACACACACACACACCCCACACACAGCCCCACACACACACAACCCCACACACACAAAACCCCACACACACAAAAACCCCACACACAAACCCACACCCACACCCACACAACCCCCCACACACCCCCACACACCCACACACCCCCACACAAACCCCCCACACGCAACCCTCCCACACGAAACCCACACACACAACCCCCCACATACAACCCCACACACACAACCCCCCAAACACAACCCCACCCACAACCACAACCCCCACACACAAAACCCCCCACATATAACAGCACACACAATCCCCCACACACAACTCCACACACACAACTCCACACACAACCCCACACACACCCAAACCCCCACACACAACCCCACACACAACCCCCACACACAACTCCACATGCATAACTCCACATTCACACACAACCCCACACACAACAACACACACACACACACACCCAAACACACACCCCACACACACACCCACACACACAACCCCATACACACAACTCCACACACACAACTACAAACACACACAACCCTCACACAAAATCTCACACACAACCCCACACACAACTCCACACACACAACCCCACACACACAACTCCACACGCACAACTGCACACGCACACAGAACCACACACACAACCCCCATGCACACACCCCCACACACACACACCCCACACACACACAACCCCTCACATACACCCACACACACACACACACCCACACACAAACCACACACAACCACACACAACCACACACACAACCCCATACAACCACACACACAACCCCACACATGGACACCCAGACCCCCACACACACAACCCTACACCACCCCCACACACACCCCCAAACACACACCCCACCTCCCCCCACACACACACCCACACACACACCCCACACACTACCCCAAACACAACCCCTCACAACCACACACACCACGCCACACATACACACCCGGACCACCCACACATAACCCTACACACAACCCCCCCCCCACACACAAGCCCCACACACACCTAGACCCCCATACACACACCCACCCCCACACACACAAAACCCCCATACACACAACCCCATACACACACAACCGCACACACACAACCCCATACACACAACTCCACACACAACCCCACGCACACAGCCCCACACACACAACACCCCACATACACAAACCCCCACACCCCCACACCCACACACACACCCCACAAACAACCCCCCACACACACAATCCCCCCACACACAACCCCCCCACACACACCCACACACACACCCTGCACACACAATCCCCCACCCACATGAAACCCCCCACACACAACCCCCCACACATACAACCCCACACACACAACTCCACACACACAACTCCACACACAGACAACCTTACACACACAAACCCCCACACCCACACACCCCACACCCACACACACCCCACACACAGACACCCCCCACACCACCCCCACAACCCCCTCACACATCCCCACACACCCCCCCACACACACCCTACACACACAACCCCACACACACAACCCCACACGCACACAACCCCAAACACACAACCCCACAAACACACACACTCACACACACCCCCCCACACACAACACCCACCCATGCACAACCCCACACACAAAACCCCCCACTCACACAACCCCCCACTCACACAACCCCCCAAACACAACCCCCCTACAGACACACACCCCCCACACAAACACACACACACCACCCCCACAATCCCCAACACACACCCCCCACACACACACCCACACACACCACCCCCCACACACAGCCCCACACACACAACCCCACACACACAAAACCAAATACGACCCTGCACACACAACCCCACACACACAACTCCACACACACACAACCCCCCCACACACAACACCCGACACACACAACCCCACACACACAACCCCACACGCACACAACCCCAAACACACAACCCCACAAACACACACACTCACACACCCCCCACTCACACCCCCCCCACACACAGCACCCACCCATGCACAACCCACCCAAACACAACCACCCACACACACAACCCCCCCGACACCCACACCCACACACTCCACACCCCCCCACACAAACACCCCACACACAACCTCCCCACACGCGCGGTGCCTGCCGCTTTGTGCACGCAAATGCTGTGCATGCATTTTTTACATTGGGGCGGGTGCAGCTTGAAGCTGCACCCGCCGCAATGTTAGAGATAGAGGATGTGACCGCCACCCTGGCGGTCACATCCTAATCAGATCGGAGGGAACGCCGCAGCCCATGCGGACGTTCCCTCCTCATCAGGGGTCGCGGACGGACTCAAGTCCGTCCGCGATCCTAATCGACCCCTTAGTCTGTGTGTGTGTATCTGTGTGTCTGTGTATCTCTGTGTGTCTCAGTCTGTGTGTGCGTGTCTGTCTCTGTGTGTGCGTCTCTCTTTATGTATATGCCTCTGTCTCTGTGTGTCCGTTTCTGTGTCTGTGTGTATGTCTCTGTGTTGTGTGCACATCTCTGTCTGTGTGTGCTTTTTGATGTGTCTGCGTTTCTGTATCTGTGTCTGTGTGTGTGTCTCTATGTGCGTGTTTCTGTCTCTCGGTGCACATCTCTATGTCGGTGTGCGTGTCATTATCTGAGTGTATTTTTCTGTGTGTGCGTCTCTATCTCTGTGTGTGCGTCTCTATATGTGCATTTGTCTCTGTAAGTATGTCTCTTCTCTGTGTGTGCATCTTTGTTTCTATGTGTGTCTCTGTGTGTGTGTGTGTGTCTCTATACATGTGTCAATCTCTATGTGTGCGTGACTGTCTGTGCATCTCTGTGTGTATGTTTCTATGTGCGTGTCTGTCTCTCTGTGTGTGTTTGTGTGTGTTTGTCTCTGTGTGTATCAGTGCATGGGTCTCTCTGTATGTTCGTTTCTGTGTATATGTCTACTGTTAGCCTCACTGGCAATGTACACATGGCATGGGAACGCTATAATACACATACTTACTCCACAGATACATACAAACCTGCCATTCCGTAACACACACAGTACACAAACCAGTAAACATATCCAGCTAAATATAAAAAATGCCAAATTCTCTAACTCTAAGTAATCCGAGATCTGTTGCATTGCAAATGCTTGTTGTTATATTCTCATGTGTCCTCATAGTGCCCTTCTTTGGGTTTATATTTCCCTGTGTGTCCTCATATTCCTCCTGTCTCCTTATTTTCTTCCCTCTCTTTTCATACTTCATCTTTCTCTTCATAACCCCTGTTCTCTCCTCTTTCACCTTTTGTCTCTCCCTGCATATACTCTGGGGCAGATTTACAAGCCCCTTTTGCGTCTTTCTTTTTTTATTGTGTCACTTTTTTTGATGTAATGTTGGTAGGAATAATGTAGTAAATTGCATATGTATTTGCAAAATGAGTCACGGTTGTTCAATGAAATGTAGTAGTTATATACATGGAATGTGTATAGTCGCTTAAACGTTTTACAGTAGTAAATGTGTTATGGTATAATGCTTGGTCTCATATTTTTTTGTCCAATATCACACTGTACATCTGTGTACATTAAGGAATTATATTCGCCCCTTTTACCATATTTTCTACACTCTCTTGTCATACTCCCTCCTCTCTCCTCTTACTCCTTCCTCTCTCATCATACTACCTCCTTTTTCTTATATTCTCCTCTCTTCTTATACTTCTCTTTTCTCTTCATACTTGCTCCTCTTTTTGCATACTTCCCCTACTCTTTATATTCTCTCTTGTCTTTATATTCACCCCTGTCCTCATAGTTCTTACTGTCTCCTCATAGTACTCCCTCTCTCCTTATACACTCAGTCTTCCCTTATATTTGTATTTTCTCCACATTTTTGTCTTTCTCTCTCTTTATATTTCTTCCTCTTTCTTCATATATACTCTTCTCTTCTTATATTCTCTCTTTCTTTTTCTTCTCGCTCTTCTTTACACATACACCCTATTCTTTTCTCATACTTTTCTTTTTCTTCTCATACTCCACACTCTCTGCTCACACTTCTCCTCTCTTTTCTTATACTCCCCACTCTCTACTGATATTGCCTTCTTTTCTTATTGTCACATTCCTCCCCTCTTTCTCCCGCCTGTCCTTTACTTCCCCCTGTTTTCATATTCTCCCCTCTTTTCTCTTACTTCTCCATGTCTCCTCATACTACTGCCTTTTTCTTATATTCCCTTTTGTCCTATACTCCTTCTCTCTATGTTCATATTTTCCTGTTTCTCTTTATATTCCTTTTCTATTTTCATTTTCTGTTCTCTCTGTTTATACTTCTTATTTCTGTTCATAGTGCTTGCTCTCTTCTCCTACTCCTCCTTGACACCCTGCATACACTCTGCAGCACTCTCCTCATACTCCCCGTCTTTTCATACTGACCTCTCTCTTTATATTTGTTTCTCTTGTCATACGCCTGCCTCCTTCCTCATACACTTTTCACTCTTCATAATCCCCCGTCTGTTTATACTCCTTCTTTTCTCCTCACACAGCATCCTCTGTTCTTGTACACCCCTTTTCTCCTTATGCTCCACTTTTCCTCACATTCTCCGTGCTCTCTTCTGGTACTCTCCTCTCTCTCCTTATACACACCCTCCTTTCCTTGTATTCCTTTTTTTTCTTATACTTACACCTCTTTCCACATATTCCTTCTTTTCTCTTTATAGTCCTTCTCTCTCTTCTTATACTGCCCCCCTCTCTCCTCACACTCTCTTTCTTTCTTCTTATACTCTTCCTTCTCTCCTCATACTTCCACCTTTCTCCTCATACTCCATCTTACCTCTTCATACTTTCCAGTCTGTTCATACTCCCTTTATCTTCTTATATTGTAGTTTCTGCTTATACTCCCCTTTCTCCTCATATTTTCCCTTGTCTCCTTCTTCTTTTGTTGTAAGTCCTTCTATTTTCATAGTCCCACCTTTGTACTCACAATCCTCCCTCTCTTCTTATAAGTAATATAATAGTATATTTCATATATTTACTTTTGTAATGTTATATATATTTTTATAATATATTCTATTTATCAACACTGAAAAAAAATCATCATGCCTACAAAAGCTCAAAAGAAGAAACGACGAAAGAAAGGTGTTTATTTAAAGAGAAGTCATCCACAAGATTTAAATGATGAACAATGTGTTAACAAAAAGAAAAAAGTCCTGGCAAGAGAACAAAGTCTTTTCTGAGGAAAATATTAAACACTAAGAGTAGTGTGCACAAAGTGAAAAATAGTATTAGTGTATCTGCAACGAAAAAGAAAAATAGGAATAAAGAGAACAATCATGGAAAATCAACTTCTGAAAAAACAGTGTATAGTAAAAGGAGGAAAAACCTATTTAGGGAAATTAGGAAAAAATGTTTTATAAAAGAGTTGTGTCGAATTTAATTAAGGAAGTGAAGAAATGTAAAAAAAAACAGCATTTCATAAGAAGACGAAAAGTATAGAAAATCTAGTTGAGAAGGCTTTCTAATTGAATTTTTTAAAATTTGTTTTAGTAATCAATAGAATTCGATCACTAGATAAGCCAATACATTTAATGAAGGTCAAAAGTAAGTGGAGAAGAGTAATTAACAGAAGTAATTTTTCAGAGGTTTTTTTGGGTGAATGGAAACATAGTTCAAGTTCTGAGCCTTTTTTTAATGAAGAGAGTTATCTTCAGAGTAATGATTTGTTGCATGCAGTTGACACTAGTGGTCGTGCTTATGAGGTTAGAAATGGTTGTCCTATTGAGAAAGAGAAAATTGTTCCTAGACATGCAGAAGAGGTGTTAGCTGATGAAGTTTTAGGGAGACGTCCTAAAGGTCCAGTGTACACTTGGAATTGCAGTAGTATTTGTAGTGTACGGCAAGAATCTATTGATGTTTTTACGCAATTTCTTACGTAACTATACTAAGAAAAGTGTTAAACAAAAGATTAAGATGTTGCAAGGACTAGACCCTTGCAGAGTGAGAGAATATACTGGTTTGCAAGGTCATTCTCTGGCTTGTCTTTCTAAAAAAGTATGTTGAAGTGTTTTTCACCATTTCAGGATGTTAGCAGTCCATCATACTCAAATGAGGAAATTAGTCAGAAGATTGTATTATGCAAAAAGTCCAGTACTAATGTTAAAAAAGTTGAACAGTGCTCTTTTGCGTGGATCTGTATCAGATGTAATAAATGTTTGTGATGAAATTCAGGTTAGTTACTTTGGTCCTCAGGAAGACTGTGCAGAAACTGAGACATTAATAGAAGGAAATGTGGAAGAGAACGTACAATGTTGTACTGTAGAAAATTTTGAGAAAGAAATTACAAAGTTTAAGGTGATTTCAGGTGAAAGGCCAAATTATTCTTGTATCTGTTGTCGACGAACTCATTATAAAATTCAGACCAGGACTGTGATCTGTATTTAAAAAGTGAAAAGGAAAATAATAATGAGTGGAAGGATTTTGCAACTTATTTGATGGTAGAGAATTGTTTTGATTTGGTTTCTGATCAGCGTATTTGTAAATATTGTTATAACAAATTAGATGAGAACAAAATGCCTGTTAGAGTTGTGCATAATAATCTTGAGTTGGTAAATATTCCTTCTGAACTGATGGATTTAAATACCTATGAGTCTTTTCTTATTCAATTTGTGCATCCATTTCAGGATATTGTTCGTATGGAGCCTAAGACAGGAAAATTGCCTCCTTCAGATTTACAGAGAGGATTAAAGGGAAGAAATGTATATTTGCCTCTAGATTTAAAGAAAAATATTGAAGCAATTGGTGTAGAAAATATAGAAGATGAACCTTTAGTTATTCTTGCTAATGGTGTTCCTACTAAGAGTAAGAAAATCTGGCAAGAATTAGTGGATGTTAGGAAAGTGAAAAAGGCAACGTTGTATTTGGTAAAAAATAATCAATATTATAAAAATGTGTATGTGAGAGAAGAAGAAATAACTGTAGAAGCAGATAGTGACTGGCCATCTGGACAAATCGAAAAAGTGGATGTGTCCAGAACTGAAGAAATCTACGAACATTACAGTATTCATCCACTTCATTCTAAAGACGTGATGGGGAATACTATAGAGTTATTCCAAATGAAAGAAGCAAAAGGAAGTGTCATTAGTGTATGGGAAAAAAGCTTGGAAGCTCGTTGTTTCCCTCAGGTGTTTCCCACAGAAAAAGGAGGACGATATGATGACCGACCTGTGCAGATTCCTGCATCTGAATACCGGACATCAAGATTATATGCAGAAGATCCAAGATTTCGACAATGTATTCCATATTTATTTCATCTTTTGTTTGAGAGTGATTTGTCCGGACTTTCTTATGCAGTAAACCATATATTAAAAACAGGTGTACATCTGCAAAATGTTTCAGCAAAGGAATTTATGGATAAAGTACTGCAGAAAGATAATGTTTTGGAATCTCAGCTAATTAATCTCATGGCATGTGAGCATGGTACTAATGAGTACTGGTACCGTCATCGTGGAGAACTGAAATGTATGCTAAGGAACTTAGGAACTCCTACATGGTTCCTTACTCTAAGCTGTGCTGAATATGCTTGGGATGATTTACTTCAATTTCTTCAAGAGGCAAATCCAAATATACTAAATATTGAATACAAGACACCTTGAGAATTGTGCTCTTTGGATCCAGTTAATGTATGCAGGTATTTCAATCATGGATTCGAAGCTATGATGTCTTTTATCACCAATAAAAAAAATCCTTCTCTTGGAGAGGTTCTGGATTTCTTTTGGAGAAAGGAGTATCAAGCGAGAGGTGGTCCTAACATACATATGCTAATATTGATCAAAAACGCTCCCAAATTTGAAACTGAGTCAGATGATACTGTGCTGTCTTTTTTTGAAGAATATGCTACATGTGATATACCCAAAAGTACACAAGATAAGTACTTAAGACAACAAGTCTTATGATTCCAAAGCCATCGTTGTGGAAAATACTGTCGTTGAAAGTACAAATCTAAGGACAAGTTCTACACCAAATGTCGTTTTGGATTTCCACGTCCTGTAATATCGAAAGGAAGAGTGAACAGTTTTATGTCATCTTTGCGACATGCTATCACAAGAAAGTCTCCAAAAAATACCTACAACTTAAAAAGAAATGAAGAGTCAAAATACATAAATGACTACAACCCAGTCATTTTGTCCATGTGGAATACTAACATGGATATTCAATATGTAGCGGACAATTACATTGCTGTTGCTCAATGTGTAACATCCTACATAACAAAATCAGAAAAGAGAGAATTGAAGGAGATGTGGGAAGAGATTTCCCACGAGAAGAATCTAAGTAAGAAAATATATAGTTACAGTTTGAAGATGTTATCTCCTCAAAAAATTGGAGCGTATGAATGTTCAGATCGCTTATCATCTGCAAGTCTATACTCCAAACCTAGAAGAATCATCTGGGTGAGTCTAGGTCTTGCTGCAACACAAAATCGAGTACTTAAATCTGTACTAGAAATTGAATATTTAGCTTAAAAAGAGCCAGAAAGTACAGATATTGTGAAAACAAATATGTTGGATACATATTATCCAAATAGAAGTCATCATCTTGAGAACATGTGTCTCTATGAAGTGCTTCAAAACTATATTTTTAAAAGGAACATTACAGAAAACATCAATAATGGTATATATGCCGTGGTTGGTTCTGAAGGATGTTTGGTGAAACAAAGAAAAGGATATTTGATTAATCACGGTAGACTGAGTTGTGAAACTCCAGACAGAAGGGAATTTTACTATTTAGCTCTTTTGCAACTTTTCAAGCCATAGCATTCAGAATTGGAATTACTTGCAGATTTTGAGAGCTATGAACATTCGTTCAACGCAAGTAAAGATACTGTAGAATGTCCTGTTTTTGCTAAATATGTGAAAATGTTGAACAACGAAATTGAGCAAGAAGCCTCAATTGCAGCTGAGACAGTTCTCAAGGTATACAATAAGTCGCGTTGTAAACCTTCACTTTTTCACCAACACCACTGGTCCTGAAGAAAGCCCACTCGACCTACACAGGCTACCGGGGCTGAAACATGTCGACCATTTTTTAGAATCACCTCTTTAAAAGAGCGTTCGAATTCCTAACAATTCATTAAACGCACACCGTAACTACCCATGAAGGGCTACCCGAATCCAGACTTAATAAAGTTTCCAATTCTGGCTGTCCGGGTATTTTAAACCCATTCCTGAGCAATGGCCACTTTACTTGATCACTACTGTTTTTAACCAAGGGTAAATACCTCCGGGTGGAGGTTGTATAAAATACTGACCCCATGATTATGCACACACGTGTATGAAGAGCGCGCAAACAACATATACCGCTACCATTACCCTACCACCACGTGCATGGGGGTCTTTTATTTGTGAGACACCACATACCGCCTGCATACCCTGGTTATGCAGGACAAGTGATCCTTCCCCCCATGGTTAATTTAATTGATAAAATAGAACATGAAGGAATCACTATTATTTTGACTGAAAAGTTGAAGAGGAAATTGGATTCTTTAGAGAAATCGATAAGTAAAACTGCTGGGGTAGAAAAGAATTTATTGGCATATGTAAACTGTAGGGTAATTTTACGACGTAATTTGCATTTGGAAAAAGGTTTAGTAAATGGAGCAATGGGTAAAATTGTTGATTTCGTTAATTATGGAAATAGAGATGGTATAGAATTTTTGAAAATCAAATTTGATGAAATTGAAGAAGTACAACAATTTAGTCGTTGTTCGGCTCGGTTTTTGCTTGTAAAAGATTTGTAAGTTCGCAGAAAACAGTTTCCTATTTCTTTGGGGTATGCGGTGACCATTCATAAATCTCAAGGTTTAAGTGTAGATAGTGCTTTAGTGAATATTGGAAGTACTGTGTTTAAAGAGGGTATAGCATATGTTGCTTTGTCTCGAGTGAGAACTTTATCTGGATTGTACTTGATTGATTTTGATGAGACAAAGATTAGTGCAGATGCAAGTTGTGTGAAAGAGTTTAATAGGTTAAGAAGAGAATATGCACCCGATCTAGGTCAATATCCAGTATTTGAGTAGTGGAGAAGCGTGGCTCAGTAGTTAGAGGCGGCAGACCCAGAAGCTGAGATCGGCCGTGGACCAGGGTTCGATTCCCCGCCTCGGCGGGTCTCGGGCTCAAAATTCCACGGACTCGACAATTCTCGCTCCGGTGCCTACTCGACTCACGGGGTCACACTCTGCGACTCTGGGCAATAGCTTGCTTAATCTCCACTACAGCCCCTCGCGGCGGGATGCCTGGCTTTCACCTTGTGGATACCCTGCCGGGGTATCTCACAGGGGAATACCAGGACGGGTTCCCTAAGCAAGCGCCTTGATACCTTCGGGTGATACGTGCGCTATATAAGTTGCAATACATTTACATTTACATTTGAAAAGTGTGTGGTAGGTAGTAAAAGAAGATTTGAGAATATCTGTAGTGAAGCTGTAGAGAAAGAAAAAACAACAAGATGAAGTTGTGATTGGAGGCAAAAAGAAAAAGGACAGTGTTGAAGAGAATGTTGGTCATCAGTTTGAAAATAGTTCTGGTGTTAACTGCTATGCTAATGTAGTTGTTAATGTTATTTTTTTTCTTTAAAGTTTGCAACAACAATTTGTTGAAAATCGGAAAGAAAGATTCTGTTTGTTGTTGTATTCTGTTTATGAGAATTGTAGTAGTGATAAAAGTAAAATACAAAGTGTTTCTGATATTTGAAATGTTTTGGACATATGTTCTGGTTCTACTCAATTTATGCAGAATATTCAGCAAGATTGTCAGGAATTTCTAATGTATATGCTTGTTCTTTTGGAAGATGAAGGTATAGATATTGAAGACCTTTTTGGACTTTCTTATAAATGGCAACATGACTGTGAAAATTGTTTGTTTACATGTAGCAGTAACATTGACAGTGAAAGGTTCATATATTTGCCTTTTCCTGACTGTGAATCAGTGTCTTTTAACAATCTAATTAGAGGAGCAAGTCAAAACATGGAGTGTAGACAATGTAAATAAGAAATGTCATCAACATTATTTATACAAAGATATGGACAGTATGTCATTTTAATGCTGCAAATTGGAAACTTTAATTAAAAATGTTGGTGCTACTCAAGTATCAATATCAGGAAGAACTTTTGTAGCTGTTGCAATTATTTTTCATGATGGACCTTCTATAACATCTGGACAATACACTGTTTATTTAAAATGTCTGAAAGGTTGGATACATTGTAATGATAGTAGATTGTTTTTAAACAATGTTTGCCTAAAGAGTTACGAAATACTTACCTAATATTTTTAAAGCTAAAATTTTAAGAACAAAATTTGGCCTTTCAGGAGTACTGCTGTTAAGGTAGGTTGCACTGGTGTTGTAGAGTACTTTGTAAGTGAGGGTGAGGAGCTTGAAGGTGATCCTCTTTTTGACGTGAAGCCAGTGTAGGTCTCTCAGGTGGTGGGGGATGTGGCTGCGGCAAGGGCCATTGATGATCAGTCGGGCGGAGGTGTTTTGGACTCGTTGGACTCGTTGTAGGTGTTTGTCCGAGTTGAGATTTAGAGAGTTGATCCTTGTGCATTTGGTTACATTTTTCGGTGGTGTGTGGCTCCTTGGTGAGGGAGAAGATGAGTTGGGTGTCGTTGCCTTAGCAGACAATGTTGAGGTTGTGATGGTGGGCCACTTGTGTAAGAGTGCCATGTAGATGTTGAATTGCGTCAAGTTGAGGGATGAGCCCTGGGGAACGTCGCAAATTATGTCAGTGGTTTTGAATCAGAAGGGTGGGAGACAGATGCTGAGGATTACTATTGAGGAACTTCTTTACTAGAATTTGAGATATACTATTTGGCCATGAGGAAAAGTATATAAAACTATTAAGGACTATTTGTTGTATATTTTCTCAGCATATATTTAAAAGTAACTTTGTTTACAGTGTATGAAAATTAATGATAGTGTTTTGGTATTTTAAGATTCTTTGAGATATCTCATAGTTATGTAAGAAATTGCTGTTTGAAAAAATATTTAACGTATGTTTTATTTACATTTTTTCGATTGTTATTGAGAATGTTGAATTTTTTTTTAAGTTAATCTTATTGATTGTCTTTTTATTGCCCGCTGTTATGTGATGAGTACTATTGAACTCACTATTTCTAGTGAAATTAAATATATTCTGAGAACAGCAAAAAGGCAAATGAAATGCTTTACACATTTTTTGGTGTTGTAAAGGATATATTGTAACTGTATTTTTTTGTCTTCCACAGATGCTAATGTTATAATATATAGTTTTATTATTATTTATTATGTTTAAGATAAGTATAAATAACTGTAAAGAATGGCCAATGGAGTATGCTTCTGCAGAGGTGAAATAACAAAACATGGATGGAGTACATAAGTATTCAAAGATGGTTTGTATCTTTTATTACATTTGAAAAACTTAAAATATAAATATACTGAGTGTACCAGTATTCTTTGCATTTTACTACAACACATCTACTACTTTGGACCAGGTACGGTGAATAGACATATTGTACTTTTTTTAGTTCTGCATTTTATAATAACAGCCTGGGTGTTTTCCGATAGTGATAAGGAGTGACTGGTTTGATAATTTAAGAAACTTATATTTATATAATGTTATAAAGTAGGTGAGAATGGTATTTGTGTAATATTTTTTAAAGGGCAAATTAGTTGATAAAGCTAGTTTTGTGTTCTTTATTAGGAAAAATGATAAAATAAAGTGTTTATGATTTTGTACAAGGACCTACAATATAAGAAATTCACTATGGAAAATCAACAAAACAATATGGAAGACAATTTCGAAATTAGTAACAGTGTCATGGAAGAGCTGAACATACCTTTTATGAGCAGCAACAATGAAGAGGAAGAAATGAATGCTGGAGATATCAGCTGTGATGTTGTAGGTGAAACCTTGGATGATGCTTTTGTGGAAGCATTAGATGACAATGAGATTCATCAGATGACTTTTGAAATTGATAACCAGGAAAATAAAAAACCTGATGAAATTATTTTAGAAGCTCTATTAAATTATGAGATGTTACAAGAATAAATGTATTATTATATAATAATAATGGTTTGAGACACTCTGCTTGCAGAATTGTAATCATTCACTACTACCCAAGTACTCATGGTGCAAAGTGCGCCTTAGGGCATGGACTGCTTCAAACCCTTATAGACTCGGTACATATTTTTCTATGCACCGGCAAACTTGACTTTTATAGAGTCTATTCCCCAGTCTGTATCATTAGACTTTCACCAAACACTCTCACACTACTGTTTCAATGTTGTAGTGAGCCATTCCGCAGTATGTGCTTATCTATACACTGTTCTAAAAATGAACCTCGTATACATTCAACTACACACTCTCCTTGTAGAATTATAATAATTCAGCCAGTACCTAATTAGTCATGGTGCAAAGTGTACTGTTCTATGCACCGGCAAACTTGTGTTTTGTACCTTCTATTCCCCAGTCTGTATCTTTATACTTCCAGCAAACTCTCTGTGATTGCTGATTCATTTGTGTACTGACCTATTCAGTAGAATATCCTTATCTATGTACTGTGCAAAAAATGAAGCTCTTATAGATTCACTCATGCACTCTCCTTGCAGAACTGTAATCATGCAGTCAGTACCCAAGTAATTATGGAGCAAAGTAGGCCTTAGGCCATGGACTGCTTTAAACCCCTGTAGAGTATGCTTGCAGTGTACTATGCGCCTGCAAACTTGCCTTTTATACCTTCAATTTCCCAGTCTGTATCGTTACACTTTGAACAAACACTCTGTCATTGCTGATTCAGTATTGTACTGAGCCATTCACCAGAATGTCCTTATCTATGCACTGTTCTAAAGCTCTTATACATTTAGTTAGTCACTCTCTTTGCAGAACTGTAATCATCCAGTCAGTACCCAACTACTCATGGAGCAAAGTATGCCTTGGAGCATGGACTTCTTTAAACCCCTATAGACTATGCTTGCAGTCTTCTATGCACCTGCAAACTTGTCTTTTAAACCTTCAATTGCCCAGTCTGTATCCTTACACTCCTTCCAAACATTCTGCTACTGCTATTTTAGTATTTTAGTGAGTCATGCAGTAGTATGTTCTTATGTATGCACTGTTCTAAAAGTGAACGTGCTATATATTCAACCAGACTGGCTTCTTGTAGAACTGTAAGCATTCAGTTGGTTCCCAAGTACTCATGCACCAAAGTAGGCCTTAGGGCATACCCTGCTTCAAATCCCTATAGACTATGCATCCACTGTTCTATACACCGGCAAACTTGCCTTTTATACCTTCAATTCCCCAGTCTGTATTGTTACAGTTTCATCAAACACTCTCACACTACTGTTTAAGTATTGTAATGAACCATAGAGTAGTATGTGCTTATCTATACATTGTTCTAAAAGTGAAGCTGCTATACATTCAGACAGACACTCTCCTTGCTGAATTGTAATCATTCAGCTAGTACTCAAGTACTCATGGTGCAAAGTGGGCCTTAGGGCATGGACTGCTTCAAACCCCTATAGACTATGCATGCACTGTTCTATGTACCTGCAAATTTGCCTTTTATATGTTCAATTCCCCAGTCTCTAGCCTTACAGTTCCACTAAACACTCTGTCACTCCTGTTATAGTTTTGTAGTGACTAATTGATCAGTGTGTCGTAATCCATTAGAAAATTAAAACTACGGAAATTCAACTTGTTACGGGCAAAAAAGCAACCAGATTCTGTGGAGCCAACAACTAGTAACCCATCCCTATTTACAGCAGGATATGTGAATCTATTCCAGGACCTTGTAGTCCTGCAGAATGAGCAATCTGCTGAAACCACTAATCTTGGCTTAGAGACAGCTGACATTGGCGGTACTGTGCAGACACCTTTTAAACCAAAGTCCATCTTTCAACCCGTCATGTTACATGACAACTTGGATGTCTATCATGAACATGTTACAATGGAATTGAAACATTTATACAAATCAATTACCAATGTGAGCCACATATCTAGCTGGCAAAACCATTGCTACATACAACTCATGAAAAAGTTACAAATCAACAACCTCATAGTAAGACAATCAGATAAGGGAGGGAATGTTATTTTGTGGCCTCGCAATTTGTATATGGAAGAGGCTTTCATACAATTAAGTGATAATGAATGTTATAAAAAAAGCAACATACATATTGTAAAATCTGCATGGAATAACTACTATCTCAAACTATTGGCATAGAAGAGTGGGGGGCTGTTGAGTGATGACGAATATCGGTTTTTAAAGAAAGAACATCCAGTTATCCCCGCTCTTTATTTTATCCCTAAAATGCACAAAAATGAAACCAAACCCCCAGGGAGGCCAATAATCTCGACCATCAACAGCTTGATGGAAAACACGTCAAGATACGTAGATTATTTCCTTCAAGATTGGGTTAAGAGTTTGCCTTCCTACTTGCAGGATACCTCAGATTTCCTCAGGAAAATTAATGAAATTTCGTGGAGTTCAGACCGACTGCTAATAAATATGGATGTAACTTCACTATATACATCTATTCACCATCAGGATGGCATTAAAGCTATTGAGCAGTATCTGAACTGTAGACCAGTGTATCTGTATATGCACAACAAAATGTTGATCAATATGGTCACTGCATGCTTAGAACAACATTTATTTTTCTTTGACAATCAAATATACCAGCAGACCAGGGGAGTTGCAATGGGGGCCTGCTTTTCTCCCAGTTATGCCTGTTTGCATATGGGACTGTGGGAGGAGCAGGTCCTCATGGGGCAATTTAAAAACACCATAGAATCAACATGTGCCCTTATGGTTGAGTTATATTGATGATCTGTTCTTAATCTGGAGGGGCTCTGAGACACATATTCGACAGTTTATTGAACTGATCAATGACAACCATCTGAACCTCCAGTTCACGGCGAACATCAGTAAATGTTCCGTTTGCTTTCTTGACGTGAAGGTCTACATTAAAGATGAAAATATTGCCATCAGATTATATCGCAAACCTACTGCTGGCAACTCACTGCTGCATGCGACGAGCCATCACCTGCGCCATTTGATACAGAGCATACCGTATGGGGAGATGCTACGAGTGAGGCGTAGTTGCAGCAGTGAGGAAGATTGTCAAATGGCACAGCTAGCCAGCAGACAGAGATTCATGGAAAGAGGATATACTCTGAATGTCATAGATAGGGACATAAATAAAACCAGGTCACTCACCAGAATACAAGCCATTAAAACTAACCAACAGGACATAGGCTCAGATCACTTTGAACAACCGTGCAGAGTAATTTTAACCTACAACAAGCAGCATCAAGCCCTTGGAAAAATATTAAATACAAACTGGTGCCTGGTGTGTAGTGATCCCATTGTGGGTAAATATCTGCCTAAAAAAACGGAATTGACATTTAGCAAAGCTAGGTCTATGAGTAATAGTCTTGTCAAAAATAGCCCGGAAATCAGATCCCCTACCAATTGGCTCACCTCACATAAAGGATTTATTAAATGCCCGACGTGCAAAGCTTGCAAGTTTGCAAACAATAAAACGAGCCATACAAGTTTGTTTAAGGCAGACCCTATACTTATCAGTAAAAGACTGACCTGTAAGACAAAGTATGCTGTATATGTGCTTGAGTGTCCGTGTGGCTTAAGATACATAGGCAGCACCAAACTGCCAACACACAAGGGGATACTCCAGCACATAAGGGCAATTACAAATAAGGATTAAGCCTATCCAGTGGCTAGGCACTTTGAGGAGAGCCATGACAGCAACCCAGCACACCTACTGTACTTTGTAATTGACTCAATTCCCCCTCTGAGAAGAGGAGGTAATTATGCAGCCCAACTTCATCTTCTAGGAACGAGGTATATATTGGAACTCGATACAAAGGCACCTGCGGGGCTTAATGCGAGTGAAGATTTTTATACTTGTTTATAGTGGGCAAGCAAAGGCATCTGAATATTTTATGTACTGTAGGAGCGCTGGTTTTTTTCCTAAATAAGAAATAGTGCATATGCTCAGATGGAAACATTTTCCTTGTTTATTACTTACATTTTAAACCTGTTAGCTATATGAATTTGTTATTTATTTTATTCACTTTATGGCACTAAGTACTTTTTTTAACCAGATGGTTCAAGTGGGTGACACGTTTTTGCACAGAACGAATATTGACTGTTTAGACATGGAGTGATTGTTTGACCACTGGGGCTTTATTGTATTTAGCGCTACATATACAAAGAGTAGAACAACTTGACACCAATCAAGTAAAGGATTTTATCACTTTTAAGGGTGATAAACTCTACTTTAAAACCACACTTATTTTTGATAGCCCTATGCGTTTGATATCACTTTCACATAGGAGTGGGTTTTATTGTGCAATTGAGACTGATACATATGACCAAAACAGGGTTACTATAAATAACGGCATTTTTAGCTTTTTTTATAATTCTTATGCTTGAATGTTTTAATAGATTTTAAATGCCAAAAATCAGGTCTGTTTACATTTGCAATTATATTTATTTTACATTCATGTATATATTTATTGATATATTTATTGTACATTTTTGTATTTATTTAATCAAATGTATGCTATCGGCACAAGGTGAACCTTTTGTTGTAGCACTTGTAGAAATGCAAATACTATGTAGTATTTCTTCCATGTTTACCAAGCAGTCACCTGTTTTGTCTTGCACTGGCACTTTAAATAGAGGTTAAAAAATAAGCAACGCCTCATGTGATCAAGGCCTAGGTGGGGCTGAAACGCGTTATGGCGGAGAAGCAGGGCAACTAAATAAAATTTGACTGCACAAGGAACCTTGGGTCTGCATTCGTCTGTCTGTGTGAGAGGGACTGGAGTACATTTGAACCTGTTTTGCCACCTTAAGGGCTGTACTAACTTATGAAATGTTGTTAGTAAATTGCAATGCTCTTAGTCTTTTGTGTGTGTGTATTAAAATGTGCTCCCCTAAAACCCTCTGTATGGTTTCCTAAACCCCTCCGATTTAGTGGTAAGTAGTCCCCCATTTGCTAGCATCCCCCCTTGTCCCTCCCACATTTACTCAAAAAATGTTTACCTACATATGCAAAGACATCTATCACCTTGGCAGAGATGTGCACACTGCAAATATATGGGAAAGACAGAGGTCTATTGCCATAGGGTTGTGAATAGCATTTTAGTAAGTGTAATACAAAGGTAGTACTACTTTATGTACTCCAAAATGAAGTTTGTGAATAGGCTACCCTTGGGCTTTAGAAACTCCGCACAGGCTTGGGTATAAAACTTTTCATTGTGACGCAATTCCCTCTGTAAGAGGGAGAGCGTCAGGGGGCCTGGTGATCTGGGTTAGAGTCAATTTAGAAATAGAAGTGACTCCTCTGACAATTCCTTCCACTGATTTACTGGGATTATAGGTGGTGACAAGGGGAAATTAAATTGTATATTTAATAAATATATATAATAGGCCACACCCATTAAATAAGGAATCTAAGGTAATAGAACTTCTAGACTCCCTTTTAGATTCACTAGGACCAAATGCCCAAGTGTTAGTAGGAGGGGATTTTAATTGCAAATACGAACCAGTGTTGGGCCTTGATAATTTACTCGAAGAACAGGATATGGCAAATGATATCCCAAATTTGGATTCCACTGGGTCAGTTAAATGTACTGTAGCAGCAACTCAAATTCTACAGCTGACTGTAGGCTACGACTTAAGGGCATGTAATGGCCGCCTGCAGTCGGACAGACCAGCAGCCCCGACATTTTGTAAAGGCAACTGTAAGTCACATATAGACTTCATATTGGTCTCTTTGAGTTTATGGTATTTACTCATTGATCTCAAAATAGATGTTAGGACAGATAGTGCCCATCTTCCACTCCAACTATGGCTAAACCCTCAACCCTTTATATCTAAACGAGACGAAGAGGTTGTACTAAATAGTGCTCTTGGGGAACCTCAGATATCTAATAACAGACGTGCTCTGAGATGGCCCTATATCCTGGCTAAAGATGGGACAATGCAAAATATTTATAATACCTTTTCTGACACTATTGCATCTTGTAAGGATCCCCTATTGGGCAGCCAGGGTGTTCTAGATCTACATCACAAATTGGTTGACGCTTTAATTCCCTTTCTGAGTAAAATTTGTAAAAGGGACAAGATCTCAAATGAAGGTCATTTAGAGTTGGCTAACCCTTGGTACAATAAAGAATGCCGTCTAGCAAAGTACCACCTGATCCAGGCTGTCAAAACCAAAAACTCCCAGTCCATAAAAGAAAGTAGGCATGCATATAATAAAATCTTGACCCAGGCGAAAAAAACATGGGACGATGCACTATGGGATGATTTATTAATAGCTGCTACATTAAGAGATCAGGGTACTTTTTGGAGTTTAATATCAAAGGGCAACAGAAAGGGCAGATCATCTAAGGACTTTATCTAGATGAAAAAACATGGTGTGACCATTTTGCTAAACTCTATTCACACGATGAAGAGGGGTCGCCCACACAAAACAAAGAGAGTAATCTAGAATTGAGTATTGCGCCAATACGATTCAGTATAGAGGAGACCATGCAAGCACTACAGGCCATTAAAGCGGGTAAAGCACCAGGGCCGGATAAGATTCCTGGAGATCTATTAAAGCATGACGTGGAAGTATGGGGGCCTTACATTAATTTCTTATGTAACTCTATAGTGGCTGGAACACCAATTCCCGACAGTAGGAAAGGGGCAGAAATTGTAACAATTTTCAAAAAAGGGGATCGCTATGATCCGGGCAATTATCGCCCAATTAGTTTAATTGATCTTTTACAGAAGGTTTTCGCCAGACATATTTTAAACAGACTCATAGAGTGGATGGAGGGGACACAGATATTGTCTAAATACCAAGCAGGGTTTAGATCCAAAATTAATACGGTGGATCAAGTGTTCAGGTTCACGTGCATCTGCTGGAAGTACATTAATATAAGAAAGGGCAGTTTGTACGTGGCATTTTTTAGACTTGAGGGCCGCCTTCGACCTCGTTCCACGGTATCTCCTGTGGATCACATTAAGAGACATGGGGGTCCCTGGCGAGCTACTTAAAGAACTTATTAGATTACACACAGGGAATTATGCTAAAGTAAGATGGGGGAAGGGTGGCGAACTTTCAAAGCCCATACCTGTGAGTCGTGGCGTGCGTCAAGGCTGTGTGCTGGCGCCCACGCTCTTCTCACTATATGTTAATGATATACCTACTTATTTAAGGGACTGCGAACATGACTCCCCGAAGCTAGGAGATGAGGTGATTACGGCACTACTTTTTGCCGACTATACAATCCTCATCTCACAGACTCCGAAGGGTCTTCAAAATCTAGTGAATTCATTTTAGGGTTACTGTGTAAAGAAGGGGCTAGAAATAAACTCATTTAAAACACAATATATGTCCATAAACCCGCAAAAGTCCTTTAGGAAGAATTTGGCCTTAAATAACCAAAAATTGGAATATGTGGGGAGCTTTAACGATCTAGATATTATGTTGGATAGTAACCTTTCATGGAAGGGACATCTAGTAAAAAGTAGGTTATCCTTTAAACAAAATTCGATAAAAGTGCTTGGAGCTAGTTATTCTAAAGCTATTACGCCGGCACTTGAAGTATTTAAGGCAAAGGCCCAATCAGCGGCACTTTATGGCGCTGAGGTTTGGGGGCATTGTTGTAAACGCAACTTTGAACGGGAAGAAACCCATTTTATGCGTAGGTTACTTAAATTACCAACCAGAACTCCCCTAGTCCCAGTGTTTTTGGATTTGGATCTTAAACGGACAGATTACCAAGCAATCCTTAGGCCATTGCTGTATTGGGTAAGGTTATGGACAACCCCGGAGTTGTGTAACTACAAAAGTGGATTGATAGAGATTATTCAGATTGATGAGTACAAGAAAATCGCTTGGTTAAAACATATTTCCCTTTGGTGTACCAGGTTAGGGCTGTCCCATTTTTGGGACGAACCGCAGAATATTACACTGGTTTGTAAAAAGCTTTTAAAGTCTACTTACTGGTCCTATGTCAACGATGAGCTATTTCATAGTTCATCTGTTGGCATATTGACCCAGAAATTCCTGACTATAAAGGATAACGCTGTATTCGAACCATTCATGGATGAGATAGGACCACCATTAGCAAAAACTTTATATTTGCAACTTAGATATGGAGTATTACAGACGAATGCTAATACATGCAGATGGGGAGGTAAAAATGACAATGGTCTCTGTACCCTCTGCTCATCAAAGGTAAAGGAAGACGATGTCCATTTATTGTTTTTTTGTTCGGCCTCTATGTTACCTAGGCACCGTTGGATTAGACCCCTCTGCAAAAATATGGGTGTCAGGTCGTACAAAGAGGCAGAGCGTATCATTAAGTCTAACACCTCACAACTGGTAGTTTTTTGCATAAGTAGGTTTTTATTTAATGTTTATCTCATCAGGAAACGGCTTGGATACAAGCTGTAATGCAATATTAGAGCATGTAGCCTTCTCCTTCAGCATTAGTTAACGTAGAATGCACTGAGTTCATCTTTTGTAAAAATGGGTGGATTTAATGGTTTTGAACTCTGGTTTTTAGTCTGGCTTTTTAATCATGGAAATAACCTTTTTATTAAATTATTTAGATTTTAACGTAGTACTGTAAAAATACTTGTTTTGTATCAATTGTTACTTTGCCCCATTCTGTTAATTTTATTAATTGTAACCTGTTCATGTAGTTAAATGTTGGCAAGGGACCCTGTATATATTTGTCTGTGATTGTTTTCTTTTTGTTTCTGTACTTCCTGCTTTTATGGCTATATTAGCCGAAATAAAGTTGAACTGAACTGAATAGGCTCCCCAATGTTATTAAAAAAGGAAAAGAGATTAAAAACACAGAGGTAGTTAGTTTTTGAAAAAATTGTCTACCTATCTCAAGGAGTCTATGCATTTGCTTATTGTCACTACTGCTAGAATGTGAAGCTGAAAGATTTGGAGATATGAATTACGTTATTCCACAGGATAGTCATGTAGTGTTTATGCAACCAAGATGTTTCGTTCATAGTGAGTGTCAGACTCATAAGCAAGTGTACACCATTTGCCCAACACATCAAAAGACATTATGTAGAGACTTAAAATCACCCCACCCCAAGAAATGAGCAGATAAATGGGCATAAGAGTTGTATATGGGAAAGAGAAAAGTCAAGAGACAAAACAGGCAGGACACTATGTCCTGCTGTTTTTTTTTAACCCATAAATAATAGAAAACTGAGTGAGAAGGAAGGCTTCACTACAAGAGCCATTGCCAAGGTGACAGAAGGCTGGGCAGGTATACAACGGTAACCACGCATTTTTTACAACGCGGTACCGTTACCACGCTACTTTTACCACGCAAGTCGTGACCACGACTTGCGCTGGGGGGCGCTCCAGGATAGTAAATAGTTTAATTTACTATCCAACTCCTTTCCCTAGAGTCCACGGGGACTGGAGTTGGAATAGTAAATTAAAAAATGTACTATCCAGCGCCCCTCCACGCAAGTCGTTGTAACGACTTGCGTGGTAAAAGTAGCGTTGTAACGGTACGCGTTGTAAAAGTACGCGTGGTACCGTCATACATCCGGCTGGGCAGCATGATGTGTGAACGTGATTTCTAAAGCTGGAGAAGCCTTAAAGAGTTTTCAATATGGTGAAAGTTAGGCTTACATTTTTATGTTTTACTTTAATGACTTGAAATAGTATCCTTAGGTAACAAGTGATGCTCTATAGATAAGTTTTTTTTTCTTGGGTCCCATACACTTTTGGACGATCAGGAAAGAGTGTGACTGAAGTCAAAATAAGGTCTTCGTGCGTTGTCCTAAGGTAATGCAAGAAAGATTTTGAAGACAATAAATAGCCACTAAAACCCACAATCGTTGAGATCTTCAGCACCATCAGCCCTATTTCTAGGGTGTGCAATGTTCGTTCATGAGACATTGATCTATAGCAGATTTTCAAGATATAGTGTATGTCGCATTACCTTAACAGGGTGAATAATTTGTATAACAATCCAGCATGGAACCAGCCCTTCATATAAGTAATGAGCATTGCTGTTCTCTGCGGAATTTAAAGGGATAAGGAGTCACAGTAGCAAGCTGGCCACTGCTTTCTGGAGAAGATGCAGAACACGTATTATCACTGTTTCTATTGATTGTGTTTCTTCCATCAAAAAAATGACTTACATGATGAATGATGGCTTATGTCAAGCATCACCCTCGTGCAAGACTTAACTCCTGCACATAGATATCTCCGCTAGCTTGGCTTGTTGCAGTGTTTATTTTAAGCTGGTGTTTGCAGATGGGGCCTACCAGCACTCATATTTGGGAAACAGGAGCTCTTTTTCATCATCAGACCCAGAACGAGAAAAAGAGAGCAAGAGAGAGGAAGGCAGAACTGGCAGAAATTGGAGGGAAGGGAAAGATGGGAAAATAGTGACAAATGAATAAAGCAGGGGTGAACAAGAACCTACAGCAGTGAGATGAGGGGGCAAAGAGTTGACAGTATTGGATGAGAGAGCGATGAACTGAAATCAAGACTGAGCAGCTGTTAAATGTTGCAACCCTGACATTCAGCAATAGTATTCGTTGGCTCTGAGAACAGTGTCTTGGAACTTATGTTTTTTACAAATTAAGCACTGCCTTGCTGTAAAATAGGCAGTTATGCTTAAACACAGTGTCGTGTCAACAAGACACTACACAGCGTTACCCCGAATATCACTGGTAGCCTCTTTGTGCCTTATGAACTAACCCTCATTCACAGGTCTGCTACAGATACTTATTGTTCCCCATAGATTCAAATACAAGCGATGCTTCGGCTGTTCCCTTCATTACCAGGGCTCCCTTAACTCTAACTAGTTACCCAACCACCTGAGACATGAAATGGATTATCTCCGACTCAGGCACACCCCAAAGATGCACCTTTCTTCGCTGTCATTTGAATAATTCCTCTAGCTCATTGAAAAAAAAGCTTATCGCAGCTTTCTTCTAGTCCAGTAGTCAGGAGCCTCTGATCAGTCTGCCCTATAAACCTGGGTTGCGAGCTTTTGGAGCCCCAAGGGTTTGACCTCAAAGCGACTTAATTACGGGTACAATTATATGACATTATATCAGGAGGCCTGACTAGTCCACACTGCTTTATGTGGTGCTTGTGGCTGACCCGTTTAGTCTCACTCCACTCCACTATGACTTTGACACCACCAACTGGGTGGTAAGTAGCGCTTAAAAAAACCCTAAATGAATTACAAAAAAACCCAGTATGTTCTATTTTTTCCCCCTTAGGATATCAATTAAATGTTCACCTAAATTGCTCACTTTACACAAAATACACGTGCCTGGTACTTCGCATAAAAATTGAACGTGAAGGTTTCGTTTGCATGTAAAAGTCAGGTGAGACACTAGCGGGAGACTGGTTCACGCAGAAAATATCTTGGGGTGCTAAACACATCTGCATCAGGGTCCCCATAGTATATTTTCTACTTGAACAAATCTCTCACCACGAAACACTTACGTAAACAAGCATAAAAGCCTAAAGAATTATTTGAAACAAATAGGCGGAAATATTACTCAAGTTAATAAATATCCATTGCATATAAACACAGAATGTCAGCCATTCTTCTTCTTTGCTACGTTGAATAACAAGCGACGCTGACATTGAATACAGACTCGCGAATGAAGTCAGTTGTGTGCAGCTGGAGGTCTAATGACAAGAGACTAAAGGGCAGCTGCGGGCTCTGAAGAGCGACCACTTGAGACCTGGGACACGTCGAACACAATGCTTAGTCGGAAGGGAGGGCTCGCCGCCACCAACACGCGTTTGTCACACGTGGGACATGAGCAACAGAAGCAGGTGACAAATGGAACGAGGAGACAGCACTTAACACTGGCACACGGTGATACTGGTTAAATATTCCACTTGTTTCATTTTAAAATTAAGGGATATAAGGAATTCTGGCAAAAAAGAGATCTAGGCAGAAGGGTGTCCTGCGAGGGGCAACCAAGCATTAAGAAGCTGTCCATGGAATTACACGGAATTAATATTCATAATCAACAATACAATATGTAGTTATGGAATCGCTTCCCCACTCAGACTTGCTACTTCAAATTTCAGTAAATATCTCCTAATATTGTCCCAACTCAAAAGTGTTCATTTTTTTCGTCATGGAAATATTAGTAGAAGTTGAGGGGCTCTCAAGCAGGGTCTAGTGATAAATTAGTACTAATGCTGCATGTCAAAATTTGAAATCAGCTGATTACCCGTTTACTTCTTTCCAACATATGAAAGAGAATAGCTTGCAGTAATCATGCTTAAATGCACATTTTTATTTCTATTGGTATCTGAGAAGCTTTGGATAAATTGGCTCCGGCTGTAAGAAAGACCTCAGTTAGAAAAACCCCTTCTGCCATTTGGTTTACAGATGAGCTCCAAAAATTAAAGAGTGCCTGTCAGAAATTGGAAAGGGCTTGGCGACGGGGTTACATACCGGAATTCAAGATTATTTATAGGAGGTCTCTGAGGACTTTCCATCGGAGGAAATGCCTCGTTATGAAAGAGTATTATGCCAATCAGATTGAGGCCTCTAATAATTCCGCTAAAGAAATCTTTAGGATTGTGGAAAGCCTTATACATCCCCAGGCGTCACAAAGCGTCACCTCCCCCTCTAAAACTTTATGTGAGAGTCTGGCTACTTTTTTTCATGAACATTTTTTATAAATCTATGCCTCCTTTCCTCCACATACAGGTGGGGAGCTCCCCCATCCCCTCTTGACCAACTCGCAACAGTGGTCTTGTTTTAAACCATTTGATGCAGAATATTCTCTTGGTGACCTAAAAAGGGTCAAATCCGGGTCCCCGGCTGATCCTTTGCCGGCAAGACTTTACAAGATCTTGGCCTCAGTACTTAACCCAGCGTTAAATTTAATATGGAATCAATCGCTGGAGACTGGTATTTATCCGGCTGACTGGAAAAAAGCCCTGGTGAAACCCTTTTAAAAAAAGGAAAATGTAGACCCTATGGTCTTTAAAAATTATCGTCCCATATCTCTTCTTTCAGCTCCGGCTAAAGTTTTGGAAAAAGAAGTGCAGAGGCAGTTGTCGGATTTTCTGGAGTCTAACAACCTGCTGCATGATTCACAGTCAGGCTTCAGAAAAAGTTTCAGCACCGAAACTGCCCTGTTGGAAGTGGCTGAAACCTTGAGGGAGGCTGTGGATTAGGGACACTGTGCAATGCTTGTGTTGTTAGATCTTTCCGCAGCATTTGACACGGTGTCCCATAAGATCTTGTTGCACAGATTGGAAAATCTCGGAGTTTCAGTTTCGGTTCTGTCCTGGTTTCGGACTTTTCTTGAGAGGCGTTCGTATCAAGTGGCGCTATATCCATTTACTTCCTAAACTAAGTGGCTCTCGTGCGGAGTCCCTCAGGGCTCTGCCTTGAGGCCGACTCTTTTTAATGTTTATTTGGCCCCTTTGGCATCAATAGTTGAGAAGTGTGGTGTGAGTATAGTTAACTAGGCACACGACACCCAACTGTTGTTCTCTTTTAAGGAATAGGAGGGGGGGTTTGACTTGCTTTAAAAATTGTCTGTTGAACATCGTCCCTTGGATGTCAGATAATTGTCTGAGGCTTAACATTGAAAAGATGGAGGTCCTCTTTTTTAACAATAAATCTCCGATGCACTCAGCCCAGTGATGGCCTACAGCTCTTAACACTCCCCTGATCCCGGCCAAATCTGCTCGGAATTTAGGTTTTAAAATGCATACAGAAATGTCAGGAAAAGAACACATTGCTCAGTTGTCGTCAGTGTGTTTTTGGAAATTGAAAACCTTGCGCAGAATTCTACACTACCTTCCTATGGACTGTCGTCAAGCGGTGGTACATGCCACCATTACCTCACGCTTGGACTATGCCAATAGTCTTTTTATTGGTTTACCTGAAAACTTGATCTCAAGACTCCAGCTTATTCAGAATGCGGCAGCTAGAATTATCAGAAATATCCCTGTAAGACACAGCATATCTCACCATCTGGTTGGTCTTCATTGGCTACCCATAAAGAAAAGAGTTCTTTTTAAAACCATGATCCTGACTCACCGAGCCCTGCATGATATTGGTCCTAAATATCTCAGAGCTAGAATTCAGAGATACTTACAATCAAGAACTCTGAGATCAAACAGTCAAAATCTCCTTAAAGTCCCTAGATTTGCAAAAAGTAGAAATGGAGGCCGAGCTTTTTCTGTACGTGCTCCCTTGGTATGGAATTCAATGCCGGAGGAACTTAGAAGGATTGAAAAAGAATCTATTTTCAGAAAGGCTTTAAAACGTGGCTGTTTTGTCTGAATTAATTGTTTGGCCATGCTTTGGGACTGTATTATTTTGAGGTATACTGTTTTTTCTGGAAACTGCGCCGGGACACTTCCGTTGGAGGTAGCTGTGCGCCATATAAGTATCTAATAATAATAATAATAATAATAATAATAATAATAATAATAATAATAATATTGAGGTGGCAGTCTCTGGGGGTTTAAAATAATGCAGTGGGATAGAAAAGAGCAAATGGGAAGTGAAGTAGCGAGCACATTTAGGTCTACCATTGGCGTGGTCAGTGAATTGATGCTGAGTTATGGGTTGGAGGAGGTCCTGTTATGTTATGTTATGTTATTGGGTGTTTTATTAAGCGCTCAGCTACTCAAGCAGAGTGTCCCGGCGCTGACAGACCTAACATAGCACAACCCGGGCATCAGAGGAGAGATTAGAGACGGAACAGCCACGTTTTTAACCCTGGCCTGTCGACATTCACCGACTGTCCCCTGCACTATCTCTATCCTAATGGTTTAGCCTAAACCCTCTCCTTCCTGCTGCCCCTGCCATACTTGAAATAGCTGGCAGAGGCCATTGGCTGCCTACCTATTCATTTGTGTAAAGTGATTGCGGTTGGTGATTTGAACTTGTTGTATAACAATCCTTTCTCCATATCTGTAGAGATGTTTGCAATCATATGTCAGGTTTTGGGCTAACTCAAGAGGTTAAGAACTAATTTATCAAGGAGTCACGTTATTGATCTTAGTTTTGCCTCCCCTAACCTAATCAAGGTCAATTAAATTCTAGCCACGTAATGGTCATACGATCTTTTGATACATTTTGATATCATAAATGCTGTCAATACCACAATTGTGGCTCCCTAGAGCAATTCTGTATACTCCCATCTCTAGTTTAGGATTAGGCTTGAGGATGTCATGCAGGAGTGCATACAACTTTGAAGTTCTACGCCACTAATTACAAACAAAGAGAAGCTTTCCTCTGAATTTCTCAAGTACTTGCATATTGTCTTCATATAATCTTCCACAAGCAAATGCATTCACACTTCCAGACAAGCCAGTCGATGGTTTGCAAACTGTCTGAGAGCGGAAAGACTAAAAGCTTGGCAGGCTGAATGGAAGTTGTGTTTAGTCTACCCTACTGAGGCATGCAGGGACCTTAAGCTGCAGCCTGTAAAAATTGGCCTTCACGAGGCTAAAGTTTCTCTTTATGAAAAGCTAATTCAGGAGACTGATAACTCACTCTGTGCCATATTCAGGGTGGCTGTGGTGTTGTTGATCTCTAGGCCCACATGCTGCTAAGGACTGACACAGACACCGTGGCTATGGTTATTCAACTAGCCACGAGCACGTGCACCCGGGCCCTTTTATTGACAGGCTCATGTTACTTGTGACGCCTGTGAGGGATGCGTGTGGGGGTGCAAGTGTGCCCACTCCCATAGGGGAGTGGCTACTAACTCTATGTCTGTCGAGACACTAGAACGTGTCTCGCAGGACACCAGGTGGCCACAGAGCTTGCCAATTCAGCCAGTGTGTCGGAATGTATACTTCCTCACAAAAGCATTATTTTTTACGTGCTTCCGTTTCCCTGATAAGGTAGACCTCTTTCAAGACAGCATTAAAAGTTATCATAGTCACCAAGACTCGGAAGGGGAGAAAAAACCTCTTTCTCAGTGAAAGCTATTACTCCAATTCAAGACCTCCAAACTCACCATCTATTATCCTCAACTAAAGATAGGCTAAAAGATGACATCTTACTGGTGAAGGTTTTGAATGCTATGTCTCACTTCTTATCCTCGTTCAGCCCTTACTTCTTAAAGGCAACATTCTCTTCAGTCATCATTCCAAATAGCAGGAAGAACAGTGTTGTTAAACCCCTCTTGTAGAACGCTGGCATGGATCCTACAGTAAAGAGCAACTATAGACAAATATCTGTTCTCCTAGCTGTCACGGAAGTGGGGGAGAAATGTTTTGCCCAATGATTCTCAAACCACTTAGAAAATCATAAACTTATACGTAGCCTAATTGGTGTTTTGTCATTGTGGTGGTTGCCGTCAAGCTGGGAAATGTATCATCAACCATGATGGCTGGCAGTCAAGCTTTTCTAAAGATTTTTGTTTTTCAAAAACAAACTCCCAAAGTAAGAGGTCAAACTAAAAGACTGAAGTTCCCCACACTCTTGACATATTCTCCCAGGCTGTAGTTTTATTTCGGGTTTTTTCCTGTCCCTTACTGCCTGTTTTTGCACGAAGGTCATGGACAGGAAATAAGACTTTCTACCATCCACCCTAAAGAGGGCAGATGTTTTAAAGTCCTTCCTCTTATGGTGCTTAATCCGTTGGGCCATCAAAGGAAGTATCCTGTCAATGGAGTCAATGGGGGGGGGGGGGGCTGTCAAAAGAATACTTACTGTCTGCCCAATTGTAAATGAGGTGGGTGGACAGTCAGTTTGGTGGACTAGGTAATCCATTACATTTTCAAAGGACTACCTTGACCTCCAAACTCTAAATCCGTCCCTGATGATGATGAGAAAGATTCTCCCAGGCATCCCTCAGCAGATGAGAGCCTCGATGGCAGGCACTGCAACTTCATCCAGACTCGATTATGCCAAAGCCTGTCACCTGAGACTAACTACTGAATCCAGCCAAATTACAACACCTTCTGAACTTAACTATTAGACGTTTTTTGTGCTACATACATTTAAATATGTGATGAAGCTGCACCATAAATGTAATTGCCTTCCAGCGGAGCAGAGAACAGATTTAAAATTCTTATGCGTGGTACATCATACTCTACATGGCACATGTGCTCCTGCAATTCACACCCACATTTCATGATATATCCTCTCACACTCTCTCCACGTATTCTCCCACCCTATGACATCAACTCCCTATCTTCAGGAAGGTCCACTGAGAGGCAGGGCCTTCCTGTCCTTGTCGCCATGTGGATCTTTACCTGTGTTGTATCATTAGCATACCTTTGTCTGCAAAGCCTTGACTCATCTTTTTCAACAATTTTGACTTCATCTTCCATTTAACGTCATTACACCAGTTCCAGCACTAAGATGCCATTCACCAGCTGCATTCGTATTGATGGCATTGGTCAGTTATTTTCTTAATGGATGTGGTATAACAACATTACTCTAAATATGCAAAAATTGTTAAATGTTTCATAATCTGATTCCCACACGTTTAAAGCATTTCCAGGCAACCTTAGAGAGACCCTGTGCCATGATTCAAACCTGCCTTGACAGGCTGGGTGCAGTTCCCAGGAGCAGGTGACTAAACTACAAAGATAATTCACAATGCGAGGTACTGTCGATTTTCAGAGCTCCATTTATACAACAGTCACTGACTCATGAGACATTTTAAGTCTCGCCGCCACCCTTCCACACCTGAAAACTACTCTTTTGAAGAGCAAAGAAAAAACGACAGTGAAAGAAAAAATACTAAACTATTCCAAACATTTCTTGGTCTGAGGGTGAAATCACTGACCAAGATTTTAGAGAGACAGTGGGAGCGAGTGGTTGATGTGGTAATATCTAAATAGCACCTAATATCCTATCTCTCCCTCTTGAGTTTCCAAATTGTGCCCCATGTTTTGGAAAGATGAACTTTATCCTTTTTGGCAACTAAATTCATCGTTTTGACACAAGTTCATGGCAAAAAGGACGGTTCAAAAAAGTGGACATATAATTAGTAAATTGTCATCAGTATTCTGCTAAAGATATTCTACTGAATGATACGAACAGACAATTTGATTTCTGTATGACATATTGTAATTTTTCTTCTAAAAAAAACTGCCCTCAGCGATGGTGAAAAGTTATTCAAGTAAATTCTAAGTATCCATACAGAATGCACCCAATCCTAGAATGTTTACATACAATGAACAAAATCCCTGAATTGAAACCGGGAAGCAGGTTCATAAATACATGGAAGTATCCGAAAGAAATGTAAAATATAGTTTTAAAACAATAGTCCTCTTTCAGTGGGAGATTTTCTTCTTTTGACCAGTAAAAGAGATGCTTTGATTTCAAAAGGTAAATGATGAGTCCTGCTTGATGCCATCATTTTCAATAGGAACTGTCTTTGTGCAGTACAGCATTTGTTGTTGACATTTCTCTTGGCCAAAAGACTCCTTTCTCAGAGAATCTGTGGCAACTGGCCAGCTTAAACAAAAACTCTATTTTGCAAAATGTTTCCCAGATATTGCCACAAAGCAGGAAATAGGTACCCTTGCCGAGTAGCGTAGCTAGAGCTTCTGGTGCCCGGGGCTATCCCTCAGATTGAAGCCCATGGCCGATAGCGGGAGAGGGGCTGCTTAAAAAAGGACGTAGTTGCTCCGGAGCCCCCAATGAAGTGAACCGTGTAGCTTGGCTCTATCCCGCAAAAAAACTCCAGCTTGTTATTGATAAATAGAAGTTCATTTCACACAAGGCCTAGTGACTTAGAGAAATCCACACTACTTTTGTGTTCTGACATTCTTGGCATGCTTACTTCATAACGTTAGATATACTCCATTATTCCATCCAGTTATCATGTATTTTTAACCTCATTTTTTAAATTTCATTTTTATTCATTTAATGCGATTTTATATAGCACGAAATTTACCCGAAGCTGTCAGAGCGGTTTACATAAGAACCAGTTGCAAAACATAAGGACTAAGGATTAAATGCGTTACATAAAAGTTACAAACAGAAAAAATTGCAAATGTACAAGATGTAAAGTCACACAAAGAAGAGACTGGTGATTAGAGTTATCTCTATATACATAGGGAAGGGCTACGGATGGATATACTCTAAGAGTCACATAGGTGTGGTAGAGAGTACAAAGGTCTACTGCATATACTAGTGATTGGAGTTATCTCTATATACATAGGAAAGGGATACGAATGGATATACTCTAAGAATCACATAGGAATGGTAGAGAGTACAAAGGTCTACTGCATATACTAGTGATTAGAGTTATCTCTATATACATAGGGAAGGGATACGGATGGATATACTCTAAGAGTCACATAGGAATGGTAGAGAGTACCAAGGTCTACTGCATATACTAGTGATTAGAGGTATCACTATATACATAGGGAAGGGATACGGATGGATATACTCTAAGAGTCACATAGGAATGGTAGAGAGTACAAAGGTCTACTGCATATACTAGTGATTAGTGTTATCTCTATATACATAGGGAAGGGATACGGATGTATATACTCTAAGAGTCACATAGGAATGGTAGAGAGTACAAAGGTCTACTGCATATACTCGTGATTAGAGTTATCTCTATATACAGAAAAGCAGAGTTCCATTAAGTGGGGTCGGAGGGGGGATGCAGTCGGAGGGGGGATGCAGTCACAGCACCAAGGGAGGGACAGAGAAGGGCAGGAACATGAGACAAACGAGAGAGGGAAGAAGATAGTAACGAGTAAGACAGCGAGGAGTGTCTCAGAGGCAACAGGAGAGACAATAGAAAGGTCGGTAGGACAGAGGGGGGAGGTCAGAGAACGCTAAAATGGAGGAGGAGAGAGGTAGAAGAAGAAGTGAGTCATAAAAAGAAAATGGCTGGGAGCGCAAAGGTCCAAGTCCGAAAGTCCAGGATGAGGGCTGCCATAGCCAGCAAGTCCGGGGGGAGAAAGGTAGTCTGCAGCAAAGTCACAGCCTCATCGTCCATGAGGAGCTGGGGCAGAGGAGTACGATCCGGAGACCAGGGTTCAGGGAAGAAAGACCACAGGCGCCAAGGCAGCTGTTCGCAGAACGGGAGGCAGCAAAGTCAAAAACAAAGTTTAAAGGGAAGGAGGAGGGGGGCCTCTCACCAGAGCGATCAACAGAGTTTCATGTGGGAGGAAAGTTGCCCCGGGTGGAAGGCTGTGCATCTTCCTTGGAGCTTCGTGTAGCAGCGCCTCCTCTCCTTCGCCTGCTCCAGACGCAGGCGGCGTCTCCGGGGTCGGAAGGGGGCAAGTCCCCTGGCCTGGGGCTCCTTGGCTGCAGCTCTGAGCTCGGACCCCCGCCGGCCGGTGCCCCTGGTGCAGCCGGAGGGCACAGACGGCTGCCCTCGCCGTCCTGCAGAGCCTGTGGACCCTCTTCGATATCCTGGACGGCGGGGTGCGGTGCACATCACGGAGATCGAGTCCCACTGTCAGGGGGCGGACACCCTGGAGCCGCCCCGCATGGGGTGCTAGAGTGCTAAAGTTTCTGGATTGCACGGGGCCTGCAGGTTGGGAAAGTTCAGGCTGCATAACAATAACCCGCAGTGTCGGAGGATTCCAGCAGTGCACCTTAGTGTCCCACAGATCGCATCAGTTAACGAAGGCGCGGGGGGTTGTAGGCGCGAAAACCTGCAAATCGGCAGACTCGCGCGTCTGCCCTCTTGAGGTCAGGCAGAGTAAAAATTGTTGACAATCGCCCGATTTAGGCTTCACAGCGCCAAAATCGCCGTGCTTCCAGGCAGGCCCGCGGTAATAGCATTCATCATCACCACATTCAGTAACTTCTAGCCTGGGTTGTGACCCCTAGCTATGTTCGTGCCCATCCATTTCTGGTGCTTTCCAGCCCTTTTAAGATCCTCTCATAGTTTCTCATTGCTCAAATGGGTGTAATTTATAATATTTATATGTTTCGCTCATCTTCATTGCTTGATTTTGCTCGCGCGGAAGTGTCACTCATAGTTGTTGAAATGTCACTCATAATTACTCTGAAATTCTAAAAATGACACACATAGCAATCTGAAAGCTTGGCAGCTATGCATAATGATGATACTTATTTCAAAAAGACATATTGAGCGGGTTAAATAAAAATCAATTAGTTGATTACAGCACTGCATGCAGCGCCACCAGCTATTATTAACCTGAGGCTGAAAGTAAGTTGCATGGCTATTCTAAGTAATTAACATTACAATACAATGAGGCATGATGGGGGGGGGGGCAAGCCTCAGGAGAAGAGGCTGACTGAGGTACACATAGCCTAGATATCTATGCTGTATTATTTCAAAAAGACACTTTGAGAAACTGAGCAGTAATAATCCTAAAGCTAAACATAGGATCCATCCCCAGCCAGACTCCCTCTTTGCATCTGGCTGTATCCCTAGCTGGGAATAACCCCCACAATCATGCTCTACGCTGCTTCCAACTCCTGACTGTGCACCAGTAAATGCAGCCTGTGCCTGTGTGGGGGAGCCCGACCACTGCTGTCTTCAGTGTTCGGCCTCATGGGAGCCCTAATGAATGCACCGCTTGCTGCAGCAGTATTAGAATTGAAACGTCGTGCGCTCTCTGAAAATTAAATTAATTTGATTGTAATATTGTGACTGACAACTAGTGGCAGTGGCTGATTAACTTACAGTGTTCGTTCTTCTTCCCCCAGGTTGAGGCAGCGTGACTCTACCAGTGACGATCGGCCCTCAGGCTCTCACTATGGTTTCTTGAGTGAATGACGCTGCACTCTCCTTCCTTCACGCAGTGGCATTGTGTCGGCCGCGCCGCCCGGGCTCTCATGATGTTTGGAAATAATTCACAGGCCAGGCGACATGACAATTTAAATCCTGGGCCGGCCCCACAGCGGGGGCGGCCCGGCTGTTCAGGACAGGTCTGAGTGAGGTGTGACATGTCCGTTCAGTCCTTGCTTCAGGCTCTCCTGTGTAGACTCCACAGTGGTAGCACAGGTAGGGCCCCTACTGTGAGGCAAGTTGGTTCTGCTGCAAATCGCCCTGCACTCCCCAGACTCGAGAGCATGTGGTGGTGGCGCACGTCACTGCTTTGCTCTTAGCGCAGGGGCTGGCCAAAAATGATTCCCAGAGCCATCATTGGTAGCGCTTTCGAGTGCTACAAGATTGATGGCTCTGGGAACCACATTCATGATCTCTGACCCTGCTTGCAGGCAGGTCGCCCCCACTCCGCTGTTCGGCACCTGACTGCCAGGTTGCCTGGTTCCTGCCTCGTTGCTGCCTGCCTCCTTGTTCCTGGGTTTCATCTTCCCTCCCCTGCCGCCCTGCGGCCCGCCCCCCTACACACCCATTGCCCTCCCCGCTCCCGCCTCCCAGCTGCTCCTCCCGCCCAAGCCACCTCCTATGCAGGCCGAGATGCGGTAGCAGGAGCGACCTCTGACCCTGCTTGCAGGCAGTTTGCCCCTACTCCGCTGCTCGGCAACTGACTGCCTGGTTGCCTGGTTCCTGCCTTGATCCTGCCTCCTTGCTGCCTGCCTCCTTGTTCCTGAGTTTCATTTTCCCTCCCCTCTGCCCTGAGCGCCAGTTCCCTCCACCCCCCCGCTCTCAATCCCAGCCCTTTCCCGCCGCTGCCTCCCTGCGGCCCCGCCCCCTGCACACCCATTGGCCTCCCCGCTCCCGCCTTCCAGCTGCTCCTCCCTCCCACACCACCTCTTATGCAGGCATAGAAGCGGCCGCACCGAAGGCGCGCCTAAGGCCAGCCCATCTGCGCCCGTCCGCGCCTGGACCGCGCCCAGCGCCAGAACCCCTGGACCCCGTGAACGCCACAAATCCGCTACGACGCCAGCACCCTCCACGCACTCAACGACGGCCGAAACCACATCTGCTTCCAGGTCACCCTGAAACGGACCCACGGACCCTTCTCCTGCCGCACCAGCAGCTTCACCTGCAACAGAACCACCAAACCCCCAAGGACTGGACCCAACCACCTCCGCTGCATACTCCTCAACAACCGCTCCGCACGCAAACACTCCGTCGAGCTCTGGGATCTGCTCGACACCTCTGCCCCAGACGTGGCCTTCCTGACCGAGTCCTGGTGGAACGACTCCTCGGCGCCCGACATCGCCATAGCCATCCCGGACGGCTCCAAGATCACCCGCAGGGATCGCGCCAATGGAATCGGAGGAGGAATAGCCATCGTCCACAAGTCCACCCTCAAGGTCACCACCCACGTAGACGACACCCTCAACACCGCCGAACACCTGCACTTCCGGTTACACACCGACCCCAACACCACCCTCGGAGGAACACTCATCTACAGACCCCCCAGACCCGAGGCTCAATTCAGCGACTCCATCGCCGACCTCGCTAGCACACACGCACTTGCCTCCACGGACTACATCCTCCTCGGGGACCTGAACTTCCACCTCGAGAACAACAACGATGCCAACTCCGCCACCCTGATCGCCAACCTCGCCAACCTTGGCCTCAGACAACTCGTCACCGCACCCACCCACCCACGCCGCCGGCCACACACTGGATCCCGCCTTCTCCACAGGCTCCAACATCGCCATCGACCACACCACCGAACTCCACTGGCCCAACAACCGCTGCATCCATTTCACCTTCAAGAAATCAACCACGCACCACCGCACCCAACAGCTGCCTCGCCGCTGCTGGAGCAAAGTCAGCGAAGACCAGCTGATCACCTCCCTTGCCAAGAACCCACCCACCAACCCCACCAACCCAGACGTCGCAGCCCGCAACCTCAGACAGTGGATCAACGACTGCGCCAACACCCTCGCCCCGCTCAAGAAACCCTCCAACAGCCATGCCAACAAGAGAGCCACCTGGTTCACCGACGAGCTCCAGACCTCCAAACGTGCATGCAGGAAACTGGAAAAGACATGGCTCCACGAACGCACACCGGACAACCATGCAGCCCACAAGGACGCCACCCGCAGACACCACCACCTCATCAGATTGCCAAATGATCCTCCTTCAAAGACCGCTTGGATAACAATGCACACGACAGTAAAGAGCTCTTCAGCATCATAAAGGAACTCTCCAACCCCAGCGCCAACGCCAACGACATCCCGCCCTCACAAGAACTGTGCAACTCACTAGCCATCTTCTTCCACCACAAGATCGCTGACATCCACAACAGCTTCAACACTACGACCGCCCCGACTTCGCCAGACTCCAGCCCCCCCTGTGAATACCACCAGCATCAACCACCTGACCTCCTGGTCCAATGTCAATGACTACGAGACACGCAAGGTCATGAACTCCATCCACTCGGGTTCTCCGTCTGACCTGTTCCCTCACCACGTATTCAACAAAGCAGACGCAGTCATCGCATCCCAACTACGAAAGGTCATCAACATCTCCTTCGAAACAGCGACAAATTTCCGGAAAGCTGGAAGCACGCCGAAATCAACACCCCCCTCAAGAAGCCCAAGGCAGACCCCAAGGACCTCAAGAACTTCCGGCCCAACTCCCTGCTCCCCTTCCCGACAAAGGTCATCGAGAAAATTGTCAACATGCAACTGGCCCGCCACCTGGAAGACAACAACATCTTGGACCCGTCCCAGTCCGGATTCAGACGAAACCACAGCTCCGAGACAGCCCTCATCGCTGCCAGAGACGACATCAGGCGCCAACTAGACAACGGCGAAACACCAGCCCTCATCCTCCTGGACCTCTCAGCCGCCTTCGACGCGGTCTGCCATCGCACTCTAAAGACACGCCTCCTAGAACCTGGAATCCAAGAGAAGGCTCTCGACTGGACCACGTCCTTCCTCGCCGGCAGAACCCAGAGCGTCCGCCTCCCACCCTTCCGAACCGTAGCCACCAACATCATCTGCGGCATCCCCCAGGGCTCATCCCTCAGCCCGACGCTGTTCAACATCTACGAGGCCCCCCTCGCACAAGTGGGCTGCCATCACGACCTCAACATCATCTCCTAAGCCGACAATACCCAGCTTATCCTGTCCCTCACCAAGGACCCACACACTGCCAAAACCATCCTCCATGAGGGAATGAAGGCCGTCGCTGACTGGATGAGGAGCAGCCGCCTGAAGCTGAACTTGGACAAGACAGAGGTCCTCATCCTCGGATCCACCCCCTCAGCCACGGACGACTCCTGGTGGCTGACCACACTGGGAACATCACCAACACCCACCGACCACTCACGCAACCTAGGTTTCATCCTCGACTCCTCTCTCTCCATGTCTAAGCAGGTCAATGCTGTCTCTTCCTCCTGCTACAACACCCACCGCATGCTGCACAGGATCTACAAGTGGATCCCGACTGAAACAAGAAAAACGGTGACACAGACCCTCGTCAGTAGCGGACTGGACTACGGCAACGCACTCTATGCAGGAATCCCAGCCAAACACCTACGACGACTACAACGCATCCAAAACGCCTCCGCCCGACTGAACGCCAACGTCCCCCGCCGTAACCTCATCACCCCCCACCTGAGAGACCTACACTGGCTCCTCATCGACAAGAGGATCCCCTTCAAGCTCCTCACCCACGCACACAAAGCACTCCACAACGCCGGACCAGCTTAGCTGAACAGCAGACTCAGCTTCCACACCACCACCTGCCAGCTCCGCTCTGCCAGCCTCGCCCTCACCGTTGTCCTCCGCATCCAACGGATGACCTCCAGCAGCAGATCCTTCTCCTACCTTGCCGCCAAGTCCTGGAACACCCTCCCCACCCACATACGGCAGACCCAAGACCTACTCACCTTCAGAAGGCTCTTCAAGACCTGGCTCTTCGAGCAGTAGCAGCACCCCCCCTTCCCTCAGCGCCTTGGACCCTCACGGGTAAGTAGCGCGCTTTACAAGTACTCTGATTCATTGATTGATTGATTGATACACGGTGCATCGCCATCGCGCACCGCACCACCACTTGTTAGGTGGTGCGTGCGCTGCAGCATTTGTAAGCTGGTGCGCTTGCACGAACATAACGAGGTTGTGGCCACCAAAAGTGAGAACGGACTACACATGAAGGAACAGCAATTGCACAAACTCCACGTGTGGTACGAAACTAAATACAACCGCTCAAAAGTCACTATATTGATCCCACTTATAGGTGCATTGTGAAGTTTCAATGATTTGCCTAAGGCGGAACTACTACCCTGATGTAGAGTCTTGTAGTGAATACAGTTCCGAATCTCAGCCCATGTGATCAGTACCCTGGTTTGCCGGTCAAAGGCATCCGTTTTACACCCTAATGCATTCTGGTAGTTGTAGTGCACGTTGTTTTTATAGAACCAATGGTACTAATTTGTAAAGGAAAAGTGCGGCACTGATAACAAGATGCTTGGATGACGTGCAACGAGGCGGAAGCTCTGACAGAGGGACACATTTTCTTCCGCCGATTAGGAAAGTAGCACTTGTAGGCAGCTGTGTTCGAGTTTTAGAATATCACCTCTGCAAGTCACGTGTGCAGTGCTGTGTGCTCAGCGACAGTCACAGCTGCAAGTGTATGTGTGGGGGTGCACTGTACATCGCTCACTGTAGGGGCGGTGGCCGCGAGGCACTGATGGCCCATGACAGCGGCCTTTATAATTTATTTGAGGACACTGTGTCAGTGTCCCCAAATAAATGATAAACGCCGCCACCACGGGCCATCAGTGCCTCGTTGCCGCCACCTCGAAAATAGTGCCGCCTGAGGCGGACCGCCCACCACTGCACCCCCAAGCTAACGCGGTGCCCTTGCCCATTTCATAGGGCATCCAGACAGGCAATTCACTGAAAACCAGTTACTTTGATGAGCTGCAGCCTCCATTTTAAATAGTCAAATACGCGCACCAATGTGTATTAAGCAGAACGTTAGTTTAAATTAACTAAACATAATCATTTAAGTCACCCTTCCACTAATAAGTTATCTAATCAGCTCTCCCAGACATATTTTGGAAATGAATGCTCTTGACGAAAATAAAAGGCATATACATTTGCAAAACACCACACACGCAGATTTACTCAGATTTCCTGCAACACAGTTTAGCAGCTACGGTTGCTTGAATGGAGAGAGAAGAACAGCCCCATATCTAGTAAGATACACTAGGATATAGTGCTGCTTCTCTTTATATCTGTGCAGGCACATCTTTGGCTGACTTGCACCAACTCACACACCCTTGCACTATAGTACAAGGCTATGTGTGTGATGTGAAGCATAGTTTTTGTACCGAAAGGGTACAATTTCAGTGCAAAATATCATTCTTTGTCATAGTTAACACTGTTTTTCACTTTGTATGGCTACTGTAAAGTGTCCAAGTACCACCCATGGATTGCTCCTTTGACGCAAAGCATTGCAAAGTAACAGACAGCACTACTGTGCTTTATATGGGGCTACTTTCCAATTCAAATCAGAATGTGTGCCAGAAAGTACTTCCTAAAACAATACTTTACACCAGTTTGCATCTTTTTTGTATGTGTAAATGTTTAACAATGATATCGGCAGGATTAGTTGTTATGTATGTGATTCAAACTTAATTCTAGCCTGGAAATAAATTATCAAATCAAAGATGGATAGGCTAGCTGTACATGGATGCAGTTATCCTGGTCTCTGCATATTGCTGCATGGATGACTTATTTGTGAATAATTAAAGTGAGGGCACATGCACAGCTGGGGATAGGCTATGTGCTGTATCACGGTGAGCAGGATAGTACCTAATGGGTGAAGAGCCATACCTACTGAGTGAGGGAGCCACTAGCAATGACAATAAAGGCAACAAAGCACAAATGATATGGAAGTAGCCTTGTTAGTTAGCTCTTTAGATATACACAGTTTGAGTCAGGTCAGAGCATGCCTGTTCAATTTTCTTCATGCATTGACACATCCCAAAGGAGGTTTGTTGGCAAAGAGTATTGGCAGTCACAGAACTTTTTTTAAAGTAAGCATTACCCCAATGGGACATGCATTGGCTCAGAAACGTTTGCAGGAGGACTGGGAGAGGACAAACTTCGGACAAGCATTACCAAAGCCAATAGGTACCACCTCTGGCTTTGACAATGTTTTTTAACGATTCTGCACAGCAACCCAATGCTGTGCAGCATGGCTAAAGTGGAAACCAAAATAAAAAGTCATTATAACCTGGCCACACATTTGCTTGTAGGCCTACACACCTGCAAAATGAAGCGAGAGCCTTTTTTATTTTTACTGTACCCATTCAAATTGATTGGACATGTTTTTAAAGTACAGCCAACACGTTTTTTGAAAGCATGTTGGTGGAAAACACACAAAGAGCATGGGTAGAAAAAAACAGCACAGAGGGTGAGGAATATGGGCGGTAACAACACAAAGGGTGGGTGTTAGAACTGGGGGTCTCTAGTTGGCTGAGGTAGGTATCTTAGTCCAAATAGGGACCCTTGCTTCTAGTCAGGGAAAGGAGATAACCCCTGCTCACCCCCCCCAATAGCTTGGCACGAGCAGCCAGGCTTATCTCCAAGGCAATGTGTAAAGTATTTACAACCACACTCCCAGTAACACAGTGATAACACTACAAATGGACACCACACTGATTTAGGAAAATAGCGGTATCTTTAACAAGAAGAAATACGATGAGACCAAACGATAAAAATATCCAGCATATGCGTATTCGTAATATTTCACTGTGCCGGTTATTAGGCCCACAATCACTTATAGGTTCTTGCGGTATTAGTGAACAGTTCACGATGATCTAATGCAGTCCTAATGCAATGCTATGCAGCTCGTAATGCAGTACATAATGTAGAAATAAGACAGTCCCCAATGCAAGTACTAATGCGGATCGTCAAACAAGTAATAATGCAGTTCATAGTGCACGTACAAATACAGATTGTAAGCAAGTAATATTGCAGTTCGTAGTGAATGCACTAATGTGAATCTTAAACAAGTAATAATGCAGTTTGTAGTGCACGTACTAATGTGGATGTTAAAAACAATTAATAAGGCAGTTCATAGTGCACGTACTAATAAGGATCATAAAAACAATTAATACGGCAGTTCGCAGTGCACGTACTAATAAGGATCGTGCAAACAATTCGGCACCGATCACGGTGCTCGTGAAGGTCTCTATGCCACTCCTGGCTGACTCGCGGTCAGCGGTGGCCAAAATATGCTCTCAATCCTGTTACGAAGGAAACATAGTGCAGCTCCCCAATCCGACCCCAGTACTGCCACTTCTCGGCGAGTACGGTTCGCGATACTGACTTGAGCGGAGGCTCGTGCTGCAAAGATGGGAAAGGCCGAGCGTGATCTCTCGTAGCATTCACTCTGCCCCAGGCGGCGACACACGCACACTCGCTGAGCATTACCTAGGGGGGTGCAGTCTCTCTCTCCCCTCCTCGCGGCTAGGGCATCACGTTGTGTGTCTTCAGGTTGGCGGCAGCGGCTCCTCGCAGTGAGAGTCAGGCTACCAGGCAATGGCAACACAGCTGATCGGCTCCCGGAGAGACTCCATTGATCTTGGGCAAAGGGACCTTGAACCCACGATGGTGAAGGTTCACAGGTCTCTCCTTGGGAAAGGCAGGCTCGGGCTGGCGGCTGTAATTACTCCCGGCTCTCCCTTGGGACGACGGTCCGATCCGATGACGATAACGATCACAGCACTTCTGGTCAAGCTGTCGATTGAAGCAGAGCTGCTCCAGGCAGACAGTCACGGGGCAATTCTCACGACTGTCTCATGCTGCAAATAGCACATGCACACAGCGTCGCTGAGACACACTTGGAAACTTGCATATGGTCACGGGGCAATTCTCACGATGGTCTCAGGCTGTAAAAAGCTCATGCATACAGCGATGCTGAGACACATTTGGAAACGTTTATGTTCCTGAGTTTCCACAACAGGGAGCCAGCTCCTGTCCGGACCTTGGAAACAAGTTACTTCAGAACACAGCACACAGCAAAAGTCATTTCAAGCAGGGGGACACAGCACACAGCAAAGTCCCTTGTCCTATCCTTAGTCAAATCAGCAAACTGCAGGCCAGACCCAGAACACACAGCAAAGGCAGTCCTTCACTTCAGTCTCTCCAGCTGTTCTTCCTTGGCAGAGGTTCCTCTTGATCAGGCTTGAGTTAAGTCTTGAGTTCAGGTGTTTCAGCTCTCACATTTATACCCCTAAATGCCTTTGAAGTCTTTGTGTTCAGGGGCCTCTGCATCCGCTCCAAACCAGACCTGGGTGTCTTCCTGCCAGTGCACACCCACTTCCTTTGATAGTGAGGGTATGGGTGCCAGACGCTTCACAGGAGGTGGAGCCATCCTTAGGTGGCAGCAACACAGCCCTCTTCACATCCAGGGCGCTACTCCTCCTCCCGCATCAAAGGCAGGCCAGCCTGTTGCTGTCTCACCTACTCCTCCCTGGTGTCAGGATACTCCCCAGACCCTGTCACATTTAAACCCAGACAGTCAATACACAACCAGGCAGAGGCACACACAATGGTTTAAGACAAGAAACCAGCCACTTCTAAAAGAGTGGTTTCGGAACACAAAATTCAAGAACCCTCTTCACAAAAAGATGTGTTATTAAATTCTGAGTTCAGGCACACTAAACTCCATCTCTCCATCTTATGCCTATGGGAAGATATGCTGTACACATGGGACACAGCGCTCTCCATTCTGTCCTATGGGCAAGATGGCCTTGCAACAGTGAAAAATTAATTTGACAGTATTTCACAGGACATGGTATACACCCCAGTACATGTCCAACCTTTCACATACACGGCACCCGGCCCAGGGGGGTACCTTGGGCCTACTATAGGGGTGTCTGATGTGTATAAAAAGGGAAGGGTAATGCCTGGCAAGTGGGTGCACTTGTCAGGACAACAAGGCAGTTAACAAACTCTCTTTTTAGGGCTACTTGTGTGGGTGGGACAATTAAGTGCTGCAAGCCCACTAGTAGCATTTGCATTACCAGCCCTGGCACACATAGTGCACTTTACTAGGGACTTTACTAGTAAGATAAACATACCAATTATGGACAACCAATTTCCCTAACACTTTATACAGGGAGCACTTACACTTTCACACTTATCAGCAATGGCAAAGTGCCCAAAGCATCTAAGTTGGCAACATCATGTCAGAAAAGGGTTTAGGAGGAAGACAAACTGTTTAAGGAACTTTAGCCAAAAGGGCCAAGTCCAACAGTGGGGGTTACAGAAGCAACACAATGAGCAGGGTTGTCGAAGCAACACAGGGCATGGGGAGAAGTGTACAACACAGGTGAGAGAGAGCAACATAAAGCAGGCCCAGGGGAATAGAAGCACACAAGAGAGACAGCTGGAAAAAAGGGATGTATGAAGTTACAACGCATACTTTTACAACGCCTACCTTTACATCGCAAGGTTTACAACGCATACCATTACAACGCATAATGCTTTTGAGCGCTGGATAGTGAATAGTTTAATTTACTATTCCAACTCCAGTCCCCGTGGATAGTACGGAAGGTGTTGGATAGTACATTAAACCTATTCCCTATCCTAGAGCGCCCCCCAGCGCTATGCGTTGTAATGGTTTGCATTGTAAAAGTTGCGTTGTAATGGTAGTTCGTTGTAAAAGTTTCATTGTAAAGGCTGTATACCGGAAAAAAGATGCACTCTCATGGAGTGCTTAGCAAAAAAGAAAAAGTAGTCCCTGAAAATTATGCAGCCGAAGGACACAGGGAGGTACAAACACAAGAAGATGAAGGAAAGTCCATACAAACTGATGAATAGAAAGCAAGAAAATAAGACAAACACAGGTAAGCAATGAGTGGGCTCTCAGCCCACAATAGGTCTTTTTGCAAACAGACAGTGTGTGCGATCTAGTAGGTGAGACCTAAAACATAATGAGCTTGACTTTGCTTTTAAATTGAACAGAAAAGACAAACTTGCAGATGACATTAAAAAAAAATATGTGATGAGTAGCATATTACTTTCGTTAATATTATATCACATCAAATAGAGGAGATCGGGATGAATCTCTAATTCAACATATACAATGGTACTGGCTTTACCATTGCTCAAAATTAGAATGAATGTAACTAATCGCAAATCAAATAAAGATGATTAGGACGAATCCCTCAGTAATCAAATGGTATACAACCTTTACCACGCATTTTTTACCACGCAATACCATTACAACGCAAACCATTACAACGCATTGCGCTGGGGGGCGCTCTAGGATAGGGAATAAGTTTAATTTTCTATCCAACACCTTCCCTAGTGTCCACGGGGACTGGAGTTGGAATAGAAAATTATACTTACCACTATCCAGCACCTCTAAGCGCTATGCGTTGTAAAGGTATGCATGGTAAAAACCGCGTTGTAAAGGTATGCGTGGTAAAAGTATGCATTGTAACGTCATACATCCTAATCAAATACATTGGGACTGAAACAGGCATTGCTTAAAATAAGAATGATTTTTATTACAAAAGGAGATTGTGAACCTCACATTGCACTTTGAGAGTGAATTCCATTTAACGCACAGAGTATGAGTACCCTTCGCCTTACTAAAATAGAAGGGTGCCTTTCACATTAAACAGAGACACAGAGCACACATCGCATTACAGATGGGCAATGAGAGGGAGTGAATCTCAGATTACACAGAGATAATGAGAGTGAATCTCACGTTCCACATATGCAATAAGAGTGAGTCTCACATTACACAGATACAAAAAGAGGGGATCTCGCTAAACAAACGCAACAATGATTATCTCTCATGTTACGAAAAAGTAAGAGTGAATTTCACATTACACAGAACACACATCTTACCTTACACATAGGCAATGAGAGTGGATATCACATTACACATAGGCAATGAGAGTGGGTATCACATTACACAGTGACAGTGAGAATGATCCTCACTAAATACACACACCATAAGTATCTCTCATGTTACAAACATGCAAGCGTGGATTTCAGATTACACAGACGCACTACGCACACATCTTAGATGGATGTATGACGTTACAACGCAGGCTATTACAACGCCTGCCTTTACAACGCGGTTTTTACATCGCATACCATTACAACGCATAGCGCTTTTGGGTGTTGGATAGTGAATAGTTTAATTTACTATTCCAACTCCAGTCCCCGTGGACACTAGGGAAGGTTATTGGATAGTAAATTAACCTATTCCCTATCCTAGAGCGCCCCCCAGCGCAATGCGTTGTAATAGTTTGCGTTGTAATGACCGCGTTGTAATGGTAGTGCGTTGTAAAAGTTTCGTTGTAAGTGATGTTTCCCATCTTAGATTATGCATAGACGATAAGATTGAATCTCATGTTACAAACAGATATTGAAATATGAAACTAATGTATGGCTCTAGAAAGCACATTTTCATATCTTCCTAGGCCTTCAACCCATCACTCTTAGCTTTCTTCATATTGTTGAGCAATTATTGGTTTATGGCATATTACTAATAACATAATAGTAGCTACTTGCTTTTCTACAAAATTTGAAAGGACTTACAAGCAATCTCTTGAGAATAGGCTCTAGTATATGCCCTAGTGTGAGGGAGTGTTTGCAACTGCTTATGCCTGTTTATCTTGTATAAATAAAAAAAATAAAAAAAATTGTGAGGGGGAATTTGTCAGGAAGCACAGATCATAGCGATCTATATCACAATACAGATAGAAAATGAAGGTGAATCTCACAGTACACGCACAGCCAAAATACGTAGAAGCGATGTGAGAGAACGTCCTAGTTGAGCTATAAACAGCATGCAACTCTTACACCTTGTAACCCTCACTCACCTATGTAACACAACATGTACATTGATTTAGGCACTCATAATTTGTTGTCAATATAGGTGTATATGTGATCTAAAGCGCTCTGACACCCTACATACAGATGAGTAGCACTATAAAAAGAAATAAAAACAAAATAGTGGTATTTAAATTGTTATTTGTGCAAAAACTTTAACTAACCAGCTTATATGGCATTATTATTGTGCATGCATATCTCTCATATATAGGGACTGAACAAAGTCAAAAGTAAGCCTCTCTTGAAGTGATAAGCTTTGAACCTTTCTTTCCCCTTCATTGCATTAAATCAATCAGTATTTTTATAAAGCGTGACTACTCACCTGTAAGGGTCTCAAGGCACTGAGTGTGGGGAGGGGAGGGTTTGCGGTTCATTCGAAGAGCCAGGTCTTGAGGTCCTTCCTGAATTGCGGCAGTGATGGTGATTGCCTTGGGTGCAGTGGCAGGGAGTTCCAAGAGTTAGGAGAAGGATCTTTCTCTAGCAGTGCTCTTGTGAATACATGCGATGGTGGCCTGGGCCAGTTGCGCGGAGCGGAGATGCTGGTGGGAGTGTAGAAGGAGAAGTGGTGGTCGAGGTATGCAGGTCTGGCTTTGTGGAGGGATTTGTAGGCGCGCGTGAGGAGCTAGAAGGTATTTCTTTTGTTGATAGATAGCAATCGAAGGTCTCTCAGGTGAGCGGTGATGTGGCCGCGGCATGGGATGTTCAGAATGAGTCTGGCGGAGGTGTTATGGATGTTCTGCAGAGTCTTTTGGGGTTACTGGGTGGGGCCAGCTAGAGTGCTGACAAGCGCGTGGGTGACAATTTTCCTGTACTCTGTGGGGATCCACTGAAATATCTTATGAAGTAGATGGAGCGTATGGAAATAGGAATATGAAACGGCATTGATCTGGTGGTTTATTGAGAGTGAGTAGTCCAGGAAGATGCCATGGTTTCACCTGTAGTCAGTGGGTGTGGGAGGGTTCCAAGTGCTGCGTGCCACCTGGGCCACCCGAAATCATCCAAGGCAGAGGGGGTGGCAGCAGTGTAGGGTGGGTCCCAGGATGAGAACTTAGGTCTTTTCTGAGTTAAGCTTGAGGTAGCTGTCCTTCGTCCAGGTGGTGACTGCCTTTATCCAGTTATGGAAGTTGCTCTTGGCAGTTGTGGGTTCTTCTGTTAGAGAGAGAATCAGTCTGTAGTTGCTGTTGATGGCTGCAAGTCGGGTCATGTAGATGTTGAAGAGGGTGGGGCTCAGGGAGGAGTCCTGAGGCCTTTTGAATCTGATCTCTGTGGGTTTTGAGTTGAATGGTGGAAGTCTGACTCTCAGTGTTCGGCCAGTGAGGAAGGAGCGGATCCTTCCAGGGCTTTGTCGTGGGTGCCGGCGTCGTGGAGTCTTGTACAGAGGGTGTGGTAGGAAACAGTGGTGAAGGCAGCTGAGAGGTCCAGGATAATGAAGGCAGCTGTTTCGTCTTGGTCAAGGCATTTGCATCTAGGTGTGAGGCTCCAGAGAGCTCCCTGGAACAAAAGGAGGCCTGATGGTCCTTTAACTTCGGCCTTTGCTATGGGCCCAGCCGAAATCGATGCCCCCCCTTGTACGTTGCTGCTCGGAATGAAGGCAGACAATGTACAGGGGCTGCTGAATGTGTCTCTGTTATAAATGGGGATTTTGGTTGGCTAGGGTATACACCTAAGCCAGGCAGAACCCACCACTCTAGTCAGGTTAATTCAGATACACATGTAAAATTACCTGTGCTCATCGTCTGGTAGCTTGGCACAGAGCAGGCAGGCTTATCAAAGAGGCAATATGTAAAGTATTTGTGTAACACATAGTAAAGTAACACTGTGAAAGACACAGAAAATACTCAACACCAGTTGTAGAAAAATAGTCCATCTTTATCTAATTAAAATCAGGCCTAAAGAACAACAATCTAATCAGTTTATCAAGAGTTATGCTAGTAGTAAAGTTAATACCTCATTCTCCTGGGGTATCACAGTGCTCAAGAAAGATGCAGGTGCTCCCTTTAAGAGAGTTACAGTAATCCTCAACTGAGCCCACAGGCCGCCTCCCCCTCGGAAAGGTCTTCGGAGCAGCGAGGGTAGAAGTCAGGCCGCCTGGGCCCTCAGGACAGTACCTGGGGCTTGGAGTCACTGCTCTGGCTGTCAGTGGTCCCGCACATGGGGTCCATGTGGCAGGAAGATGAGTTGGGCTACGACATGGTCGCAGGAGCACAGGCGGGTCTATGGCCCCATAATGATGAGTCGTCAGACCTCACACATAGAACCCGTGTTGGTAAGAGTCACAGCGCAGGCAGGGCTGGGGTTCAGCCCCAGTAGTGGTAGTCTTGTGAATCTTCGGCCCAAAGAGCCTGGAGAGAGCATGCTCAGATTGTTGTGTTACTGTGCTAGGCAACCAGAATGCACAGTGCTTCCGGCACTGACTGAGGGGAAAGGGCTACACCGCTGCTCTGTGGTATCTTAAAAATGAGCAATCTCCAATACATCTAGTAACAAAAGGTGATCTGGTGCCAACATCGCAGGCGCCAGACTGTGTGAGTATGTTTGGCGGCCCAATAAAACATACAAATATCCTGCAGCAGATGTTGTTTTGCATGAAGTGCTTGGTCTGGGTACAAGGAAGTCTTTTATGGCCCTGATTTTCCATAACAGGAGGCAAGCCAATAAGCCCTTGGAGTTTCTTAGGAACTTGTAGGATATAGAGGACAGTTGTCCCACACTCCAGAGGTAGCAGGAAACAGGCCAACAAAGCAGAACACAGTGCAAAGAGGCAGTCTCTCCCGGCAGTACAGCAATCAGCAGAGAGCAAGCCAGCACAGCAAAGTAAGTGACAAAGGGGCAGTCCCTCCTGGCAGCGTAGTTGCAGAGTCTCCTCTAGATCCCGATGTGAACTAAGTTGGGGGTGTCACAAGTCGAGAACATATACCAAAATGTGTCTTTGAAGTGAGGGAGGCAACCAAAGAGGGCTGCCTTTAATCCTCAAAAGGTCCCTGCCCTTCCTTGCCTGGTTTCAGACACACTACTGGTGGTTATGCAGCTACTTGTGTTCGGACAGGCAGAGCCCTATTCAGGTATAGGTGTCAGCCCCTCCCTCCTATCACTTTTAATAAAGTCTTTTCAGTGCGTTGCTATAATTTGACTTTATAATGTAAAGGTTTTCAAATGTTATGAAGATACACTTTTTTTAATTTTGAAGAGCGTTAACTTTTCACATTTGCTGTCATGTCAAGTACCATGCATCAGTGGTGAAACTAGTGCTGGTGTCCACATCACCACACTAGAATGCTTTATTCATTCAAACTATAGCATCCCTGGGCCCTGATCACCCTGCGTGCTGTATGAATAGCCACATTTTAGCAGCAAGCACACTGACAGTAAGAGCACTGTGGAAAGCATGCAGTCTGTCCCACTTATTTACTTGGCACAATTAGATTTCGGCACTGCCTGGACAAATGTAATCATAATCTCTTGCCAAACTGGCTGCTTTCTTGAGTGTAAAACACTTTCTTCAGTTAGTGCAAGTCATGAACAAAAATAATTGCAGACCCAGCTGGCAGGCAGTGCGCCACGTAGAACCAAGGAGTGGCACTTTGCTAACTGTTGTTTCCGGAAAGGCTCTGGACTATAGGCTGCTTTGAGGGGGCAGTGGGCTTGGAGTTGAATGATTTCAACCTTGAGGTCCGGTTGCTGGGAAATTATCACTGGCTTACCTGTCCCCTCACTCTCCAGCCCCTTGAATGTAGCCATTATAAAACCTAAACTCATCATCCCTCCTCAAGTCACGTGAGGTGTTCCCTTACCTCTGCTCACTACACCAACAGCATTATAGAGTTCAAGTACAGTGCCACAGGCACTCACTGCAATGCACACATACTCAAACATACACACGCATTTGTTCACATAGATTCATGTTTAAAGATGTGAATACACTTCTTTGCAGAAACATGCAACTCTGCACACAATTGCACACCTCCATGCTTGCAGAGGCCCAGGAGCTCACTTGCACTCATGCAAATTCCATTAAAAACCGGAATGTATTATTTTAAATGTTTGTATTTTTTTTGTTTTGTGTTAAACAATAATGTACAGGAAGCAAATTTGGTAGGAAAATGACATGAATGCAATGTACATGTTGGCCATAATTCTTGTTTTAATTTTTTTAGCACGTGAGAAATTGGAGTTAAGACTGATCGTTATATAATCGTATTTAAGATCAGTACTGAGAGATCTCGAAAGAGGACACCTGGTGGCTCCGGCTCTGCTGCAACCGGACCTCCTGCTCCTCGACCTCAGGCCATAAGGTCAGACATACTTCTCTATTTTCAGCAATATTTCACATTCAGCTGTATAAGGTTGCAAACTTTGTGGTCTTTAGGTGGTCTTTAGGTGTGAAGGCCTGTTGGTTTATCCTATCATAACAATGCAGAGAGTATGAGGTTGTGGCAAGTTCAAATTTTTAAGGGCATCATTTTGTGTTTTTCATTATTAACTATGAAAATTCCAAAAATGTTGATTTTTAAATCTTTTATTATTGTATGTAGCCTAATAATCCCTTACTATCCCTCAATGCTTCCCATCCCTAAAGCCTTTAAACCCCAAACTTCCCATAAATTCGGCCCGGTCTGACGCGGCTTGTGCCGTTTGTTTGGAGGGCCCCCTGGAGTGAGAAGCGCGGTCAGCGCTCTAGTTTTCTGGCACTTCACGCTCTTTAGGGGGAAGCTCATGCACACACACAGCGGACGCGTGCAGAGGGATCGCCAGAGGCAAGCCCGGCTGCGCCCGCCCGCTCCTGGCCTGGGCCAAGGGCCAGGACCCCAGCATCTCCAAACTCAATGCGCATCTCCTACTCCCGGGAAGATCTATTGGGTTAAAAAAAACAAGGATATGTTCCCCTGCTGTCCCAGGATTAATCCTCTGACGGAGCCCAGTAAGTGCCTAGATTGTAATTTACATTTCTTCTTTGATCAACCGTTATCCTTGACCTAATATAAACAGCAAGAGTCCTTTACACAGATTAGGGCTATGTTACTCAATACCCGCTCTTTAATTATACATAATACGGAAATGGTGGAGATGATAGACAGTCTCAAACTAGACCTAGTATTTGTTATGGAAACTTGGGCCAATAAAACCTCTGACCCGGACTTGTTACTAGCAGTTCCCCCAGACTTCCATATCACTAGAGCAGAAAGAAGTCATAAACGAGGAGGCGGACTTGCAATTATCGCTAAAAACGATATTTCAGTTAAAGCATCCTCGCTGGGCACCTCACTGGACTGCGAACTGCTCGCATTTCAGGTCCTACTCAATCACAATGACTCTTTGAATGGCCTTTTAATTTATCGCCAACCCAAAGCTCAGCAACCTCTGCTCGACATACTCACTCCATTCCTGGAATCTAGTATAAATTATTCAAGCTATACCATTGTTGGTGATTTTAATTACCACCTAGAGAATACCTCAGGCGCCATTAACGGCGATCTTCTCGAGGTATTGGCAGGGCTGAGCTTGGAACTCAGAGAGCACCCTTGATGCCGGTCACACTCTGGACGGTATTTTTACTTCCAATCCTATGATTAGCATTGACAAGATTCTCCCGGTAGTATGGTCAGATCATAAAGCCATCATATTTACAATTAAAGCCACATCTCAAACAGAAACAGGGTCCGTACCACCCTCAATCGGAAATGGGATAAAATCGACCTTGATCTCTTCCACACTCATCTTCGAGAGAATAAACCTAGTCTGGGACTAGATATCGACCTAGCGGTCCACAATCTCACTGACTGGATCACTCAGGCAGCCAATACAGCCGCTCCTCTCCTAACTTCATCGCAAAAAGGAAAAAACCTTCTGAACCTTGGTTTTCGGACAAATTAAGGCTCCAGAAACAGCTATGTCGAAGGACAGAAAAACAGTGGAGATTAAATTATAACATAGAGCTGAAAAGTAGAAAATGCACAGTCACTGGCCACCTATGAAAAGTTAATTAAGGAGGAGAAAAGCAGATACTATGCAGATAAGATCACAGCATCTAACAACTCGAGTAAAGAGCTCTTCAAGACTGTCAAAAAACTGGCCAAAATCCCTGATAAAGCTATTTCGAATGTCAACTCAGAATTCTGCGACACCCTGGGCCAGGCCTTTGTTGATAAAGTGCAAGCAGTCTATGACACTTTTTGAAACATCTCTAATGTGCCTCCCGCAAAAATTGTTTCTTCTATTAACCCTCTGAGATTTTCCTTTTCCCCACCCAGCAGGGACCAAATTATAAAAAATATCAAAGATACTAAATCAGGGGCCCCTTCTAACCCATGTCCCCCTAAAGTATTCCATCTCTGTCCCGATGAGCTTAGCACTCAACTAAAAGATCTGTTCGGGGGAATCATACGCAGCGAAAGTTCCCAATAGCATGGAAAATAGCCTACGTGCTTCCTCTGCAACAAAGAACACACCTGAACCCCTACGATCCTAATAGTTATTGACCCATCTCCAGAATTCCGTTTTGCTCTATGGTTTTGGAGAAACTTCTTAATACTCAGCTTTATACCTTTATTACTTCAAATAATTTGTTAGACCATTCTCAGAATGGATTCAGAGAAGGACATGGGATTGAATCTGCTCTAATTACGGCAAGCGAAGAGCTTAGGAAATCTCTCGATGGAGGTGGGAAAGCCGCCTTGATATTGTTAGACTTATGGGCGGCCTTCGATACCGTCAACCATAATATTCTAATATCGAGACTATCGGAGCTGGGTGTTCATAGCTCGGCCACAACACTTCTTTTATCCTTTATCTCTGAAAGATCTTTTAGAGTAGAAGTAGGCGGTATAACCTCACGAATTTTCAATCTGCATTGTGGAGTGCCTCAGGGCTCTTCTCTGAGCCCCACGCTCTTCAATGTTTATGTGGCCCCTCTGGCCGCTCTGATTAGACAGTTTGGTTTCTCAGTAATAAGCTACGCAGACGACACACAAATTGTGGTGTCAATTACCAACAATGAAGATGAGATGGCAGAACATTTTAATATCTGTATGTCACATGTTAATAGCTGGATGCAATCTAACTGTCTAAAATTAAATGGCAGCAAAACAGAGGTCCTATTGCTAGGGACTAATCCATTGGGTTGGTCACCGAAATGGTGGCCCGCTGAGTTGGGCGATTGCCCCCTACTAGTCTCCAAGGTTAGAAATCTCGGGGTGATCTTCGACAGTCGGTTAACTTTTGACAGTCAGATCAATTGCCTTACAGAAAGGTTCTGGGCTATACTAAAATTCATCAGAAAGATCTGATCTTTCATTCCTCCTGAAGCCCTGAAAACAATGGTAACTGCCCTTGCAATCTCAAGGTTGGATTATGGTAATGCTCTTTACCTTGGGATCCAAAATCAATATTTGAGCAGGCTTCAACGCCTGCAGAATGCGGTAGCTAGATTGATCTTGAATATTCCCAGACACGAATCAGTGGCCCAGCGGCTAGTGGCACTTCACTGGCTGCCAATTCGGAATAGAATAGCATTTAAGGTACTTTGCATCACGTTTAAGGCACTCCATGGCAGAGGTCCTTCCTATCTGACCTCTAGAATAATATATTATGCCCCTTCCAGGAACCTCAGATCGGTACAACAGAAGCTGCTACAAGCACATAGGTTTAAGCAGGTTCGTTGGAGGGGCAGGAGTTTTCTGGTAAGAGCGGCTAAACTGTGGAATAGCCTGCCTCTTTCAATCAAAAACAGCCCGAACCTTACCTTATTCAGGAAATCTCTAAAAACCTGTCTTTTTCAAGCAGATCTTTAATGCGCCCGTCTTCATTCTGACTCGACCTTTTAGCTGTTAGCACCAAGATGCCTCTGGGCATTTGTTGCGCTTTATAAATTTAAAAATCAATCAAATCAAAATTCTATCCTTTCTTGAAGCTTAAAACATTTACTATTCTTTAATACTACCCTGATTGATTATAGCCCTCCTACTACTCCTTAGCATTGCCCTAAAATCCCCTAACTATCCATTAACGGTAACTTTACCTGAATTATTTAAATGCATTGCTAGTCTCCCGCCCCTTTCCCCCACCTCATTTTAAATGTTCCTGTCTACTTTAGGAGGATGCCCCTTACCCCTGCTCCCAGTGCACTTATGTTTGCTCTATAATGCATGACATTTTACCATGTTTTAAGCCACTACATATTTTCATTTTATTTTTTCAGTCGACAATATTTTGGACACCAGTTTTTCAGTCTAATTTTTTCCCCACAATATTTTTACTGCACACAAAGTATGTACAGTGAGTAGGATATATAAAGTCTATCATGTGTTGTGACAGTGTGACTACTGTCTATTTAGTAATAAGATCACTAATAGGCCCAGCACTGTCTATAGGCTGTTATTATAGTCTGTCCTGTGTGCAAAGTAGCTCAGTTAAAAAATGTGTAGAATTTCTGCAATGTTATCCTCTTAATTGGAAAAATATACATTTATTTCACTGTGCTTGTACAGATGGATACAGGATATATTAGAGATCTGCCTAGAACCCTTTTAAAGGATACTGCTCAATGAGAGTCTTAGGATTTTTAAGAAAATTATTAAGTCCTTCCGCGCTGATGACGGAACCGCTCCGTCATCAGCCGCGGTAGCGCTGTGCTGATGACGGAGCGGTTCCGTCATGGTCCGCCCGACGCGCCTGCGCGGCGCTGATTTCACGCCTGCGCGGCGCATTCTATTGAGCGGGCGGGGCCATGACGGAACCGCTCCGTCATGAGCACAGCTCAACCGAGGCTGGTGATGGAGCAGTTCCGTCACCAGCATGGGCGCACAGCCCCCCCCGCCCCCTTAGCGCTGCGGCGGAATAGCCGCCGCACAGAAGGTGTTAATACATTTTGTATTATTTGCCATCTAAAGTCAAGTCCAAATGTATAAGTACTTTGTTTTAGGTTTACTCATAACATATAGTTTTGTATCCTTATACTAGTAAATCGAAGACCCAATAACTTGAATACACCCTTTAAATTCTAGGCAGATCACTGAATTGGCATGCTCAAGTTTTTCGATCATCACTGGTGTTATGCATGCAATGGCACCTAGCCCTAAAGCTTACACCATATTACATTTATTAACAGGATCCCAGGAAGAATACTGCAATGGTTCAAAGGCTATACCACTTGGGGGACAGCTGTAGGTGCTGCTGCAGTTGCATTCCTGTCAGAATGTGGAGGGGTGACTAATTGCTGTAACTTGTGTGCACACGACAATTCATTTTACTGTTTATTTAGTATTTTGCGTAATATAGTTTTTGTATCTTCAACCAAGGGAATATTTAAAAACAGGCTAGGTTTTCTATTTCCAGTCTGATCTATTGCTGGACAAAATGAACACACTTGACAGTTTACTCATAAACCCATTTTTGTGCTTGACACATGCAGATATACTGCAAGTGAAAACGTTAGGAGCTGATAAACCTGAAATTAAAATTCAACAGTCTGCAAAAGATAGGGGAAAGGGTTACACACATCAGTTTACCAGAACATGGTATGATAGGATGGAATGGCTTACTGATAGCACTTCTAAAAATGCTTTATTCTGGTTCCCTTGCTTACTCTTTGTAGGTAAAGTTACCTGGACAAAAATAGGAGTTACTGACCTAAAGCATCTGGCAGAAAAAATTTAAAAAAAACATGGTTCCTGTAAATCCCATTTGACAAATATGTTGAAATCATCTCTTTTTGGAAAACCAGACATTGTACAACAATTGAATGAAGCATACTGTGTGGGAGTAAGAAAACGTAATGCAGAAGTGGATAAAAACCGATGCATTTTATCAAAATTGATTGACTATTTGTTTTTGTGGTGCCTTTGAATGGCCTAGTTGATTTTGTCTTCAGCATTGGTAGTGCTATGGAAACACATTTAAAAACAGCCACAGTTTTTAAGGACACTTCTAAAATTATTCAGAATTAATGGCCGGACTACATGCTGGAAATAATAGGAGAATATATTACACAGCAGTTGAGAAGCACTGATTCTGTGGCTATACAGGCTGACGATACAACTGATTTCTCTACTAAGACTCAGTCAGTTCTGGTCTTTCACTACATTGATGGAAATGCCAAGATAGCTGAAAGATTTTATTGTTTCACACATCTAAAAGACTCATCTGTAAAAACAATTGTCTCAGCCATTCTTAATGAATTAAACATTGTTTTCCCGGAGCAATGAGCGAAAGGAAAAGTTAATGCTCAAAGCTACAATGGTGCCAGTGTCATGCGTGGTGCAACGGGTGGGGTGCAAAAGAAAATCATGGATGTTTACCCAAATGCACATCATATTCATTGCTATGCCCACCTTAACTAATTATGGAACAGGCTTCCTCCAAAATATCTAGAGTTAAATTTTCTTTTCAAAGGTGGGTGGTATAACAACATTTTGTGCACGTTCCCCGAAAAGGACTGATATTCTTGAACAAATAGTTTCAAGAAGACTTCCAAGAGGGTCTGCAACTCGCTGGTGTCTTGAATGCATGACAACCATTGCAAATAGTAGTGATTTTGAGTCCAATACTATGTGTGAAGCTAATGGATTTACTAGAACTCTAGAAGATAGGGAGTTTATATTTATTCTGTTTCTTTTTCATGGTATATAATGTCCCACGTAGACATTTTAAATGATCAGTTGCAAAAGTGAGACACAGACACTGTGTTTGTCCAGAAAGCTACTACAGACTTTGTGACAAGCTTAACCAAAGTACAGGAAGCCATTGACATTTTGGATTCTACATTGTCACAAGGATCTAAATTTGTAAACCGGAGACTGCAAATAAATACTTTGACCCAAGAAGGAAAATAAGTCTGTGACATTACTGTGGTCCATGCCAGAGAGTGCTTTGCATTCACAAAGCATCTTGTGGTGCAACACTATTGCGAAGTGACCTATTTGAAAGGCATACCAAATCTTTCCCAGCTGAGGTACTTGCGGAAATGATAGAAGCCTATCTTATGCTAGACAAAGCCAGATTGTGTACAGAACTTTCAGTCCTCTAGGGAAGACATGACTTCCGTCAGGCTACTGGTGGTGCCATGGCTTTATTTGGGTTTTTGTGTGAAAACAACTTAGAGAAGTCTTTTTCTGAGACCATAACGCTTTTAAGAGTTTTCTTTACTACAACCATGACAACAGCAGAGTCTGAGCAATATTTTTCCACACTGAAGAGGGCAAAAATGTTTTTACAAAACACAATGACTCTAGCTAGACTTAATGCATTGGCTATGCTATCAATGGAAAAAGGGCTAATAAAGAAAATATTAAAATTCAACAAAAGAACAATCAAAATGTTTGTTCATATTAAAGATGGACAAGCAAACTTTCTATATAAATAGAAAATATGAAACTGATGTGTGATCAAGGTTTCAGGTGTTTATAGCAAGGCTTGTTTTGTTTGATCACATTAGGAAGTACTATTGGCAACTTACTCTAGCCATTTCATATTCATACAACTCCTGTAAAATTGATATGTATTTACATATGTGTGTTTATGTATCTGTGAATTCATATATATTTGTTTCATATTTCATTATTATTTAAAATATTTTTTGTTAGTGTTTAAAAATATGTTGGTTTTGAAGATATATTTTGTTAAATGTACAACATTTAGTTATTTTTATAATTTATTTTTATTTAGCCCTTTTCTATTGTACTGACAGGCACAAGAATGTGAGATTGGCATGCAAAGCATTTAAATACAATTATTTTTTTTGTAATGTGTTTTTAGATACCATACTGGTTTTTAGATTTCTTGCAATGTACATTTATTTATTTTCATAATTTCTTTTTATTTAACTCATTTCTGCTGTGCTGGCTGACAAGGCAAGGGCCTGAGAGTGGCATGCAAAGTATTTAAATAGTATTATTTAAAATAATTTTGTTGTTTGTGTTTACAAATATCATATTTGTTTTGAAGGGATAGTCTTTATAATGTACATTTATTTATTGTCATAATTTATTTTTATGTGACAATTTTCTACTGTACTGACATGGCATGCAAAGTATTTTAAAATAAAGCAAAACATTTTATTTTTAACAATGTTACCTAGCCTGCTTGTACATATAAAGTTTTTGTTGTTTCTTTCTACAATAAAAAGGAAACATTTTTAGTGGATTTTATTTGACATTTTAAGAAATGCATATTAGTCTAATTTCATTATTTATTTTTATTTTGTGGTTTTCTAAGGTACTGATGGACTCAAGGGCCTCAGAGAGATATATGAACTATTTTAAGTACAACATTTACTTAATTTAATTTTTTCGCAAAATTGCCTTGCTCACAAATGCAAAGCTTTTGCTGACTTCCTAAAAATGTAATGTTTGTTTTGAATGGATATTTCTTATACTTGTAGCTATTTAATATGTCATGATGATTACTGGGCTATCAACGTTGAATAGCTGATAAAGAAAAGGAAGTGTCCAGCCTGCATTATCGGTAGGAACAAAATTACAAGTATGTTTCTTTGTGGATGTTTATGCACCTATGTTATGTGTTTTCTGTTGGAAAGGGTAGAGCCAAAGCAGTCTTGCTTAGTACCCTAGCCCCCTTCTGAAGTCAGACTTACTTGGCAACCCAGAACTTCTCTGAACTATTTTATGAGTTTCCCTTTATGAATGCTTATAAAAACTGAATTTTTAGTTCCTTTATCACATGAATAGTACTGACAATTGCACTAAAATACACCAATTTTTTAAACATTTCTCTGTGGGAGAACCCCCCAAACACCCCTTATTGCCGTCCGGCTCGCTCATTTCACTCTTTCGCTAGCATTCATTGATTTATTATGCTTATGCCCAACATTTTAAAATTCCACCAGCCACCACTGTCCTAATACACACAGACAGCATGTGCGGATGTCGCATTACTCAGAAGCAATGAGAGTTAATCTCATATTACACTGACTGCTACCTGACAGTACATGCCATCACTGACACTGAAACCTTCAAGGACAGGCAGTTCAAGTGAATCCGACAACTCTCTAAGACAATAAGATAGAGTCTCAATGCACACGCAGATAATGACAATAAAATGAATATCAAGAGAGAATATCAATATGGTGTGTGGCACTCCTTAAGTGATATCAGTAAACAGTGGTTTTAATCTGTATAGGTCGATTGTTAGTTTCTGGGTGCCACTGGGTGGACCCCTCCTGGCCTCGGGGGGAACCAAATTTGTAGCAAAATGAAATGCAGTGTCGAACCTAACGACACTGTGCCCTTGGTGGCACTCCTGTGGAGATGTAGTCTCTTGTGTTTGTATTCTGTATCAAGGCATACAATTTTTTTTTTACTATTTGTTGAAGTTCATCAAATCATGTATTCAATAAAGTTCATTCCAGATTTATCTCATCGGAATATAATCCAAATAGTAGTATCAAATGATCGTTGGTACATCTTTAGCAAATCATCCAATTATGCAAGGTGTGTCCCAATGCATTTAAGGACTCATGTCCTTCTTCAGGGGACTCATACACAATCTGCAAATAAAGTACAAAGTATTCAGGAGTGGGAAACATTACCTCAAATAACAGAAATGAAAACAATGCTGGTGTACATGTCTGTAACTATATGGTGAATACAGGGGGCGTTATGTGTAAAGAATGACGATGGTAGAAATAGTACAATGGTGATCGTTTTTAAGAGAGTTGGTCTGTGTTTCCTTATGCTAAAAAGGCCTGTCCAGAAAATAGTGCTCGTGAAATACACTGCCCAAGATGGTAACAAAAATGTGCACACAATTACTGTGCCGCCGGTGTGGATTAGTTAAGAACAGATAGACTACAACAACCGCATGCAAATAACGGTGAAAATTCAACGACCTGCTGGGTAATGGCGCTTACCGGTGGGAAAGATGCGGGTCACGTGTGTCAAAGCGATCGTATCGGCGTGTAGGTCTGCTCACCGCGATGTGGTTTACAGGGATTAGAGTGCATGGAAAGGGGACTACAGGAATTGTCCGCCATGTTGGAACTGGAAAACACTACCGTAACGTTAAAGTGTCAAATGTTCAAATCCGTGGGAAAACCGCATAGCGGTTCAAAACAAGGGTGCAATGTGTGTCCTCTGAAAATGTGTGTAACTGTAAATTAAAAATGAGTCACGTGGTCGGCGTGCAGGGAAATAACTGACTTACTGGAATCAGCTGTGCAGCGGCCAGGATGAGATGATAATAAAGTTCAAGATAGAAAAAAATAAAAAGGGTGATTCAAAAAAAGGTGATTCAAAAAAAAGAAAAAAGAGAAAGCATGACTGGATGCCTGTGGGGATACCTTTGTATCCAGAATGAGTTAAAAAACTAGTGTGCGTGGAGTCAAAAAGGTGTATATACAGTACAACCACTATGGAAATAATAAACAGGTGGCATAGGATAACATGTTCTGTAAATAGAAGGTCGTGATTCAATCAAAAAAAGGTATTGCAGGGTAAGAAATGTAAGAACGAAAAGAGGAAGGGAAACGAACTGAAGGCGGAAAATGAAAATAGGGAAGAAAACAGTGGGTAAAGGAGGTAATGTGTAGAGGATACATGGGGTATTTAAAGAAAACAACTGTACTCCATCCTGTCATTCAATCCTTTGGGTTGGCAGGCGTCAAGTCTCTTGATCCAAATCATTTCGTGCTGTAACAGTCTCTTTCTGTTGTCAATCCCCGTCTGACAGGTACAATCTCCAAAACAAGGAATCTTAGTTGGCTTACATTGTGGTGATGGGAAATGAAATGTGCAGGCAGTGGTGATTTTAACATCTTGTTCGGAATTGTGCTCTTGTGTTCGGTTACGCAAATTTTTATTTTTATCTCCGTTTTGCCCACATACGGGAGACCGCATGGGCATTTTAGTAAGTGTACCAAATTCATGGAATCACATGTAGCATTCGTGAGTAGTTTGATCATTTTACCTGAGGCTGGATGGTTGATTGTGTTACCTTTAATTACGTTGTGGCAAGGGCTGCAGTTTAAGCATGGTGTTGTACCCGTGTATGTCATTGCAGGCTGTTTTGGTGTGGCTTCCAGCAAATTTTTTAAGTTTTTAGACCGCTGGTATGCGAAAAGCGGTGGATGGTTAAAAATTCCACAAAAGTCTGGTTCCTGCTGTACCATCTGCCAATTCTTCAAGATTATCTTTTTGATTGTGGTGCTTCTGGTTGAAAATGTAGACACGAATACTGGTCTTTGGTTATGTTGCTGACTTTTATGGGTAGACAGCAACTCCGTTCGATTCTTAGACTGTATCCGTTCTTTCGCTGTTTGTAGAACTGACTCAGGATATTTTCTGTCCCTGTATTTCATTAGCATAGCGTTTTTTGTGTTGTGGTATGATTCTTTCTCTGAACAGATTCTCTTTATCCTGAGTAGTTGAGAGTATGGAAGATGTTTCTTTAAAGGTGTCAGATGACAGCTATCAAAATGCAGTGCATTGTTTCTGTCCGTTGGTTTAACACGTAATTCTGTTTCAATCCTGTGATTTTTCATAATGACCCTGAAATCCAAAAATGGTAATTTCTGAGTACTCACTTGGTGAGTAAAACTTATGTGATCATCAATGTTGTTGATGTGAGTGATGAAATCTGAAATTTCTTCTAATGGACCTGCCCAAATTAAGAAAATGTCATCAATGTATCGCCAGAATGTTCGAATCTTGTTCTGCCATCTTGGATTATTCAAAATGTGATCTAACTCTAGGCGATGCATAAAAAGATTTGCGTAGCTGTGGGGCTGCACAATTTCCCATGGAAGTGCCGACTAGTTGCATGTAGTATTCTCCATTCCATGTAAAATAGCTGTGGTAGAGTGAATATTGCAATAGTTCCAGTAACAATACTTTCAGGTTTCTTTAATGGGATGGTGTAACAAAAATGACTTGATGGCTTCAATCCCTCTGTTGTGTGGTATGGACGTGTATAGTGCACACACGTCTATTGTACATAAGGTGTTGGTGATGTCTGGATCCAAAGTGACATTTTGGAGTCTATTTTGGAGTCTATTCAAGAAGTCAGTGGTATCGCGTAGATATGTTGTAATGTCTTTTACGATGGGTTGAAGGTACATGTCAATGTATTTGCCTGTTGGTTCGTGGATAGAGTTCTTTGTGGACACAATTGGACGGAAAGGTGGTGTTTGGAGATTCTTGTGTATTTTTGGTAGCATGTGTATGCTTGGACATTTAGGGTTGGTTTGCTTAAGGTACTTCTTATCTTTCTCCGTGATAGTTCCCATTGTTAGAGCTTTGTCCAGTATGGTTTTCAGTATTTTGGCAAAATCACCCGTGGGGTCCTGTGACAATTTCATGTAAAGTTTGGTGTCATGGACATGGTTTGTGACACTTGTTTGGTAGTATTCGAAATGAATAATAACCAGTGCTCCTCCCTTGTCAGCTTTACAACATTTGATGTGTTTGTTGTTGACGATTTGGTTTATAACCACTTGCTCCTTAGGATTGAAGTTGTTTCTTTTGGGTGCCGGTTTTTAAAAAAACTCCTTTATAGCATTTGAGGTAATTGTTTTGTAGGAGTCTAAAATGTTGTGACTGATGGGTGCCGTGAACGTGCTAACGCTTTTCAAGTTCTTGCATGTGTTTTCGGCCGTGGATGAAGTTGGTGGAGCAATGTTGGTGAAAAAGTGTTGCAGTCTTAAATTTCGCATGAACTTGTATAGACTAACTTCAATTTTTAGCTCATCCCCATGGTATGTGGGGACAAAAGATGTCCCACGTGTAAGGTTGCCATTTGCGTTGAGGTTATTGTCTCTTTAGAAATGTTGATCACTAGGTTTTTTTGCTCTTGGTTGATTGTGCTATGGTTGTTGCGGATTCTTTTGTGGCTTTTGCTCCTCCGGGTTCTACGATTACGGAGGGGCCTTTCTCTAAAAATGAACCCCCTGTGGTGGTGGTGGCGGTGGTAGTTTGTCCTGGAATTTCACTTGTCCTGATCAATGAAATATTTCTTTGGGGTCTCCCTGTATGGGGTCCGTCTCTCTGTGATGCTGATCTGTCAGATGTTGAACTACCTTCATCTGAGGATGGATTGTTGAATGGTCTTTGTTGCCTACGCTGGGCATATACCTCCGCCCAGCTGTAGACCTCTTCCAGCTTGTAGTCCATGGTATCACGTTTGTACTTACGTATTTTTCTATCGTTGATCTCCTTTGTGTACTTATCCAACTGTATATTTATATCGTTCAGGGCTTTATCCAATTTATCCTTTGACATGTTCCTGTCAAGGTTTTGGTGTATTTGAGCTAATTCTTTCTCCAAATCTTCGATCACTTTAGCAAGTTCTTCCACGATTAACAAAATCAGGTCAAGGGAACAGCGGTTCAATATGGCATACCATTGTTCGGTGAATTTGGGATTGTTCCTGCAGAGAGCGGGTTTTAGCGCAATTCTTAATCCTCTGGGGATCCACTGGTCCTTGTGGTATTGTATTTAGGTACACGCGTGTAGGCGTTGATTGATAACGCGTTTGGACGTGTATAATAGTTGTCTTAGCATGCTGGGTGTAGAGAATGTGCTGGTTGAGGATGGGTCCACTTCCTGACTCAAAGAATATATTCTGTTGGTCTCATCGGGTGTGAATCTAAACGTATCTGCACGATTTGCAGTTAGGCTAGCTATTTCTTCGTACAACATGTCGTTTTAGGGTACTCACACTGAGTGGTCAGCGGAATTTCAAGAGACAATAACCTCAACGCAAATGGCAACCTTACAACGTGGGACATCTTTTGTTCCCACATACCATGGGGTTGAGCTAGAAATTGAAGTTAGTCTATACAAGTTCATGCGAAATTTAAGACTGCGACACTTTTTCACCAACATTTCTCCACCAACTTCATCCACGGCCGAAAACACATGCAAGAACTTGAAAAGCATTAGCACGTTCACGGCACCCATCAGTCACAAAATTTTAGACTCCTACGAAACAATTACCTCAAATGCTATAAAGGAGTTTTTTTTAAAACCGGCACCCAAAAGAAACAACTTCAATCCTAAGGAGCAAAGGGTTATAAACATATACACAAGAATCTCCAAACACCACCTTTCCGTCTAATTGTGTCCACAAAGAACTCTATCCACGAACCAACAGGCAAATACATTAACATGTACCTTCAACCCATCGTAAAAGACATGACAACATATCTACGCAATACCACTGACTTCTTGAATAGACTCCAAAATGTCACTTTGGATCCAGACATCACCAACACCTTATGTACAATAGACGTGTGTGCACTATACACGTCCATACCACACAACAGAGGGATTGAAGCCATCAAGTCATTTTTGTTACACCATCCCATTAAAGAAACCTGAAAGTATTGTTACTGGAACTATTGCCGTATTCACTGTACCACAGCTATTTTACATGGAATGTAGAGTACCACATGCAACTAGTCGGCACCTCCATGGGAAATTGTGCAGCCCCCAGCTACGCGAATCTTTTTATGCATCGCCTAGAGTTAGATCACATTTTGAATAATCCAATCTAATAAGTTTTACTCACCAAGTGAGCACTCAGAAATTACCATTCTTGGATGTCATGGTCATTATGAAAAATCACAGGATTGAAACAGAATTACATGTTAAACCAATGGACAGAAACAATGCACTGCATTTTTATAGCTGTCATCTGACACCTTTGAAGAAACATCTTCCATACTCTCAACTACTCAGGATAAAGAGAACCTGTTCAGAGAAAGAATCATGCCTAAAAGAGAAGCTGCTGCAGAGGGGTTACCCTAAGAGGTTAGTCAGGGAAAGCTATAAAAGAGCAAAATACCAAAACAGGGAAACTTTGTTTGAACAAAAACTAAAGGGACAACAAAAAGAACAAGGAATTGTAATGGTATCTGATTACAACGGAATGAGCTTTAAACTGAAAAACCTTATTACCAAGAATTGGTCTATTCTGAACAAAACGGGAGAGAACCCCTTACCAAAACCTATTTTTTCATATAGGCGGAATAAAACAATCGGAATTGTTTGGTTCAGTCATATAGAGAACCAAAAAAGAGGGCCCAGTTGAGTATTGGCCAGGGGAAACCTATCCATGGTAACTTACCGTGTGGTACATGTACCCACTGTAATTCAATCATCATAACAGACAGAATTGACTTGGGAGGCATTTCACATTGGATGAATGAACATGTGAACTGCAGAACATCGAATGTTGTTTATCTGTTAGTATGCCCTTGTCAAAAGGGCTACGTCGGTGAAACTGGCCGAGAGATGCGATTGCGCCTAACAGAACATAGGTCGTCTATAAAGAATCATAAAAAGAATGCCCCGTTAGTAGAACATTGGATGGCCGAAAACCACAAAGTGGAGGAGCTTAGGTGGTTTATCCTAGAAAAAATCAAGACATCCCAAAGAGGTGGTGATTCCACAAAAAGACGTAAACAGAGAGAGCAATTTTTTATGTCTAAATTCAGAACTTATACCCATGGGCTAAATAGTAGAGAGGAGTGGGAAAGGATTATTAGATAAACATATGTATGGAGACTCTGGTATGAAAAAATGAGATTATATTAACAGTAAGATTACATATAGGATAAGTAGACGATGGAATATTGGGTTTAAATGTGTAAATGGAAAAAGATGATGTACAGTTTAGGACATATTGTGTGTTTTATGGACAAAAAACTGTATATAGATAGGATTCATCTGTGTGTTATTTATAAGTGATAACTGAATATTTGTTCACAGGACGAATATGTTGTGTACATGTGTGGTGTGACAATTATCAAAAGTAATGTCAAACAATTATTGGTTTAAGAAACATGGTGTAGATAGAAAAGAAAAAAATCTGTATACCATTGTGTGAACTGCGTATATACATATATAGACCAATGTCTGTTTATTAAATAATTGTATTGGATCGTGATAGATTCGAATTAAGTTATAAAGGAATACAGAATTAGATTATGACTTAGCAGACTGACTGTCCATATCACACATAAGATTAAGCCTAATTGTAGTTCCTGTTTAAGAAATTCAATCGGTAAAAACAAATATAGGAATTATTCAATACACAAAAGAGAAGCAAAAGATGTTGTGGTTCACGAAGAGTATAAATGGTATATGAATAGGTATGATTTGCCTTGACACAGAAACAATAATAGAGAAGACATTTAGTAGAGTAAAAACTACAAATATGGCGGCGGTCCGATATGTAATAGTACTTGACAGACTATACACTCGTTTGACTGTGTTATGTGAGAATTTTGACATTATGCTCTAAAATTATACAATACTAGGCTGAACAACAATTTTTATTAATAACTTGATTTAACAGCGCTGTGAGCCATATCTAGCTTCTCAAACCGATGATGTAGTCCGTCTTTGATTTAAATTACAAAGCGAAGACTACCGCTATAAACTATAAAAATGGCGTTTGACAACAGCTTTTCATCCCGATGATGAAGTACGTCTTTGATTTAAATTACAAAGCGGAGACTACCGCTATAAACTACCAAAATGGCGTCTGACAACAGCAGAGACGCGATTAAGTAAATCACCTGTGTCCCATTAATAGAATTACTAAAAGAAGGAGGGGTATATAAACACAGTGGCTCGACTTGCGTGTTATTGTATTCCGGAAACCAGAGAGACCGGGACGGGGAACCGGGGCCTCATTTTCTAAAGGTGAGATGAGTATGATGGGCCAAGTCATGCCGTTAACGGGTAGTAAGATTGATATGCGAGTGTTATTAGATGTTGGGGATCCTCTGGCATCTCTGTTTGGGTAAGGGGTTTCCTGCAAAACTAGCAACAACCAGAAATTTATACCTCATGTCCCATTTATAAAATACCAACTTGGACGGTTTTTATTTATATAAACGAGTCTGTACTGAGTTGACCACAACCTTGTAGAATGATAGTGTAAAGACCTAGCCGATATCTGTTAGGCATAACAGTAACGACAGAATGCAGTTTGGCTAAGTTTTCTCTGTCGACCCAATAAATACAACAGATGATATTGTTTTAATTGTATGCAAACCCTGATAAAATGAAGGATCAGTATAGGACATAGAGATTGAACAGAGATCCGTGTCAGTGCTGATAAGATTGAACTCTTTGGGAGTTCGTAGAATTGTAACTTAGCATTTGCACCACAAATGGGAAATATGCCACAATGACACGGTATATTTTTGTGACTTAAGGCACACAGGATCAAAGAAAGGTTATAAAAGGGATCCGTGTTCGGACAAGACAGAGGAGGCAACATCCCCCTGAAAGGAAAAAGGTGGCAATTGACAAAGCCTGAAAGTCCAGCAACCAGTGCAAATTATAGTGAGGCACTTCATTCCATGCATCCAGTAAGTGCATATCTGGATATACAGATCTTTAATTTAATATGATCAGCTAATAATATGACAAATGGTTAAATTAAAATCTAGTAATATTTTTACACAGATTTCCTGATGAAATAGATGACTAAAACTGTGTTCTTCGTCAGATGTGACGTCAGGGATACGCATCTGGTACCAATAATTTTGAATTTGATGAAAGTAAGATCTGTTTATGACCCTTCACTTGATTAGCCCGCTAGACTGATAAAATTGATCCAAACATTGTACTATGATATTAATTTTGTGTATCTTTTTTAGAATGAAGATTATATGTTTTTAAATAATTGAGTCCTGAGGAAGGTGTACCCCAATAAATGAAGCACCGAAACGCGTCGACAAACGGACTATTTTTATGTATAAAAACAGAGGGAAAACAAAGTTTTAATTGATGTATACTGTGTAATATGTGTTTATATGCAATGTTAATATGAATAATGAATGTAATTAATTATTTACTGTTTGAATAATGTACATGCATTTATTTTAAAGTTTGTTTTTATGTAAAATAAATAATTACTAAGATACACACAGGTTCAAGGTATGATTAAATTCTTAGATAGGGCTCTGTAAAAACTGTGGAAGGGATCTGAACAAATGGTTTGGTATAACTAATGTACATGTAGAAGTCTAAAACACTCAGAAAGGAAACTCTTTTTTGCACAGAGAAAGAATCATACCACAACACAGAAAACGATATGCTAATGAAATACAGGGACAGAAAATATCCTGAGTCAGTTCTACAAACAGCGAAAGAACGGATAGTCTAAGAATCGAACGGAGTTGCTGTCTACCCATAAAAGTCAACAACATACCCAAAGACCAGTATTCGTGTCTACATTTTCAACCAGAAGCACAGCAATCAAAAAGATAATCTTGAAGAATTGGCAGATGGTACAGCAGGAACCAGACTTTTGTGGAATGTTTAACCATCCACCGCTTTTCGCATACCAGCGGTCTAAAAACGTAAAAAATTTACTGGAAGCCACACCAAAACAGCCTGCAATGACATACACGGGTACAACACCATGCCTAAACTGCAGCCATTGCCACAACGTGATTAAAGGTAACACAATCAACAATCCAGCCTCAGGTAAAACGATCAAACTACTCACGAATGCTACATGTGATTCCATGAATTTGGTATACTTACTAAAATGCCCATGCGGTCTCCCGTATGTGGGCAAAACGGAGAGAAAAATTCGTGTAACCGAACACAAGAGCACAATTTGGAACAAGATGTTAAAATCACCGCTGGCTGCACATTTCATTTCCCATCACCACAATGTAATCCAACTAAGATTCCTTGTTTTGGAGATTGTACCTGTCAGACAGGGGATTGACAACAGAAAGAGACTGTTACAGCGCGAAATGATTTGGATCAAGAGCCTTGACGTCTGCCAACCGAAAGGCTTGAATGACAGGATGGAGTACAGTTGTTTTCTTTCCCCCTGTATCCTCTACACATTACCTCCTTTACCCACTGTTTTCTTCCCTATTTTCGTTTTCCGCCTTCAGTTCGTTTCCCTTCCTCTTTTCGTTCTTACATTTCTTACCCTGCAATACCTTTTTTGATTGAATCACGACCTTCTATTTACAGGACATGTTATCCTATGCCACCTGTTTATTATTTCCATAGTGGTTGTACTGTATATACACCTTTTTGACTCCACGCAAACCAGTTTTTTTTAACTCATTCTGGATACAAAGGTATCCCCACAGGCATCCAGTCATGCTTTCTCTTTTTTCTTTTTTTTTAATCACCTTTTTTCAAATCACTCTTTTTTTTTTATATCTTGAACGTTATTATCATTTCAACCTGGCCGCTGCACAGCCGATTGCAGTATGTCAGTTGTTTCCCTGCACGCCGACCACGTGACGCATTTTTAATTTACAGTTACACACGTTTTCAGAGGACACACATTGCACCCTTATTTTGAACCGCTATGCGGTTTTGCCACGGATTTGAACATTTGGCACTTTAACGTTACGGTAGTGTTTTCCAGTTCCAACATGGCGGACAATTCCTGTAGTCCCCTTTCCATGCACTCTAATCCCTTTAAACCACATCGCAGTGAGCAGACCTACACGCCGATACGATCGCTTTGACACAAGCGACCCGCATCTTTCCCACCGGTAAGCGCCATTACCCGGCAGGTCATTGAATTTTCACCGTTATTTGCATGCGGTTGTTGTAGTCTATCTGTTCTTAACTAATCCACACTGGTGGCACAGTAATTGTGTGCACATTTTTGTTACCATCTTGGGCAGCGTATTTCACGAGCACTATTTTCTGGACAGGCCTTTTTAGCATAAGGAAACACACACCTTGCATAATCGGATGATTTGCTAAAGATGTACCATTGATCATTTGATACTACTATTTGGATTATATTCCGATGAGATTGATCTAGGATGAACTTTATTGAATAAATGATTTGATGAACTTCAACAGATAGTCAAAAAAAATTGGATGCCTTGATACAGAATACAAACACAAGAGACTACATCTCCACAGGAGTGCCACCAAGGGTACAGTGTCATTTGGTTCGACACTGCATTTCATTTTGCTACAAATTTGGTTCCCCCCGAGGCCAGGAGGGGTCCACCCAGTGGCACCCAGAAACCAACAATTGACCTATACAGATTAAAACCACTGTTTACTGATATCACTTAAGGAGTGCCACACACCATATTGATATTCTCTCTTGATATTCATTTTATTGTCATTATCTGTGTGTGCATTGAGACTCTATCTTATTGTCTTAGAGAGTTGTCGGATTCACTTGAACTGCCTTTCCTTGAAGGTTTCAGTGTCAGTGATGGCATGTACTGTCAGGTAGCAGTCAGTGTAATATGTGATTAACTCTCATTGATACAGAATACAAACACAAGAGACTACGTCTCCACAGGAGTGCCACCAAGGGTACAGTGTCGTTTAGTTCGACACTGCATTTCATATTGAATAAAATGAATACACCCACAAAAAATGAACGATTCTTGTAATATCTATAGCAATGGAAAGAGGGAAGTTCGTATTAAACACAGGTACTATGCCTCGACCAAATAATGAGCTGAATTCAAGCCCTTTGATTCGTGCAGAAGGCCCTTTCCCACTATTATATTTCTCCAACAGTGGCCATTGTGCAGGTCAACTAAATTGCTAGGGTCACTGTTAGAACTGGCATCTTCTGGCATGTTTCCCATTTTTTTTGCTTTCTGACTTCCAGTTTTTGACTCTGTTTTTGCTGGTTTAGTGTCTCTGTGCACTTTCTCACTGCTGTTCAGTGGGAAAGTGCAAGTGCTCCTGTTATAAATTGGACTATGCATTGGTGTTTCCACGATTTTCATATTTGATTTACTGGTAATTCCCTAGTAAAGTGCACAGATAGTGTCATTGCCTGTAACTGATTGTACCACCCACACGAGCGACCTATGCATAGTTCTTAATAACATGTCGACTTGGCAAGTGCACCTACTTGCAAGCCCTAACGTTCACTTTTATTGCCTGTGAGACAACCCTAAGGTAGGCCCAAGCTACCCCTATGGGCAGGGTGCAGTGTATTAGAATGGTAGGACAAGTACTGGTGTGTGTGGCATGCCCTGATAGTGAAATGCAGCATATTTCATTTTTCACGGTTAAAAGGCTATCTGTCCCACAGGATAGATAGAGGAATACTTGGTAACATTTTACGAGTATATCTTTCTGTTGGGACAAGGTAGAATAATGGAGTTTAGTATGACTGAACTCAGAATGGAGAAAGGCATATTTTAGTAAAGATGATGTTTATGTTTTGTGTTTGAAAATACCACTTTTAGAAAGTAGGTATTTTCCTGCTTAGCCATCCTATGTGCCTCTCCTGGGTTGTGGATTGACTGTGTGGCTTTGGAGGGACAGAAGCTGGGGATGTGCATTCTCTTCAGACAGTCACTAGGTGGAAGCAGTGTGTGTCCTACCTTTCCTGGATGAGTCAGGGCTGGGCTAAATATACCTGGGCTGCATTTAGAGTGGGGAGAGGAGATTTCCTTGCACCTCAATGGGTCTGGTCTGCCTTGGACAATGCTATCTCCACCTCCTGCCGGGAAGCTGGGTTAGAAAAGACCAAACTGGTTTGGACTGAGCACAGACACTCTCTGCCCAAGAGATCAAAGAGAAACAGAGTATAAATATTGGGGCCCAGACCCCAGAACTTTTGAACTCGCTTGGATCAAGGAACCTGCCAAGAGAAAGAGCTGGAAGAACTTCCAGGAGAAGTACTGCCCCTTTGCTGTGTTGTTTCTATGCTGGATTGGGCTGCAGTTGCTGCTTCTGCTCTTCACTTGAAAGGTGAAGCAACACCCAGACACAGAGTAAGTCTCACATCATAATGACACAGAATACAGTTCTTTAGAAAGTGATTTAATCTCATATTAACAATGGATAGTGAAGTTACCATTGCAGTGACGCAACCAGCAGATGAGGAAAGAACAAATAAATAAAAAAAGGCAATACTTGAAAGCATGTGAAAACAAGTTAATTAAGCATCAAAAATATAATGGTGAAGAATGAATGCATGAAGAAAATAGAAAGTAGCAGGGAAAGGAGAAGGGTGCAGAGATATACTTACAGAGGGAAGAGAAAAAAGGTTTGGGGCAAAATGTTGATGGGAGAGAGGGTTGTGAAATGCAAACAAAGGTAGAGCGAAGAAGTGATGAAGTAAAAAGAGGACTGGAGTAAGAAATAGATTAATCAGTGGAGCTGATTTCTAAAGAAAAAAGGGAAAATGAAATGTTTTTGTAGTAAGGAAGTAGATCTAGGGGAGGGTAATGCCATGAAGAAGGAAATAAGTATACATTGTTATTCTTTTGTACTTACCTTGATCCATTCAAATGATCATATTCTCTCTTTATATTCACACGGGCAGACTGGTTAATCCACTCTTGCTGAGGTGGTAAGGGGTTGATTTTGTGAGGCTGTCCATAGTCTGGGTTCTCTGAAGCAGTCATGTCAGTCTTTGATATATGGGCTGCAGCGCCGTATGTTGACTCGAAGAGTGACTGGTCGTCACTCACCACCGACAGTGCCTCCTGGTGGAAGAAAGGAAACTGAAACACATTAGTTACACAGTAAGTTAACCAGATGCTAGTGTCCTGCACAAGCTGCTAGCATGCCTGCCCCACCACACACCCACCGCTAAAAAGATAATTGCTCTGAAGGATATCAGCCACTTGGATAAGTGTTGTCTGTACACATATGGATCTAGGTGTCCCCATTCTGACAATACAGTGTCATTATTTTTCAATCGTTAGCTGTGTGTGCCACAAAAATGAGGTGGATAGTAAATACAAAAAGCCATTGTACTACCTCTATTTAGTTGACACCTTTAAAATTTTGAAGGAACAACCAGTGTCCAACTAATTGCCCTATGATCTAGGATTTGTAGGCTGACGAACAGTGGGCCAGTCTTACAAGTCAAAGAAATGTTTAATCCACTCTACTAGTGTTTTAAACCTTAATTATAATTCCAGTCAAAAAAATCAATTAATTGTAGCAAACATGCAAAGTTCAAGGTTCTGGTTTTGAGATTTTATCCCAGGTGTAATTTAGATCCTATTTAACCAGACTTGAAAGGCTTGCTACACATTTTCAAATTGTGCTGAACTCTTCCAGTCCAATTCAGTACACTAGGAATAGACTATGTAAATTAAACATTTAATTGTTTTGTGTTACATCATTTTTAGGTCTTGCCTGTGACAGTGCATGCGATGTATGTGTTCTCGCTTGTGAAAGATATTGTGTACAACAAGGGGCTGCAGCCTGTCGATTGATTAACATTTGTTGGTTTCATTTTCTCTCTTATTTGCTGCCATATAGTTGGCTAGAGTGTGTTACCTTCACTTCCTCTTCTTTCGGCTAGACCCTGGACCTAGCACTGATTGCTTCAGCTTGTTTGCTGTCTTTCCTCCGATCATGCTAAAACTTAGGTACTACCTTTACTTTTCTTTTTCTCTGTTGTCCTTATTGAACTTTTTGCCATTTGTAGCTATGCTTTACTATGCCACACACACTTCACGGAAGCCCTTTTCTCCTTTGAAATAGATGTTATCTGCTTTTATTGTGACAACAGATGTTATCTGCTTCAAAATGTATTTTCACTAAGAGATGGACAAGGGCACAATTGCTTTCCTTATGTGAATGGATTGTTAACCAGATGCTATTTTCTTTTTCTTTTTTGAACATGGGGAGATAAACTGATTTGCTCAGAATCACAGAGGTCCAAGACCTAGCAAGCATTGGAAAAGCCAGTAGGTCTCACCTTTGAGACAATAAGCTCTTACACTACCTTTTGTGCATACTGTACAGCATGTACGTTGCTGACTCTGGCAATGATATTTCACCCTGCTGTATAGCAGGGTGGCTGCTGTGCACCGTGGCAAAAAATATTAATTGAAAAAGTACTGTGACGCATCCATTGCTATTGCACTTTTTAAAAAACAGTGCATTAGCCCTGACTGCTTTGCCAAATTCTTGCTTTTGCCAGCAGCCATTTGAATATTCTAAAACACTGAAAGCAAAACAATGCATCAAGTTAGCTTGTGCCTATGCTGTTGAAGATGTAGCTCATAGCATGTGACATTTTCATGTAAAGTCTTAGCGGCCCAATAGGATGACGGGCGTACTTTGTCCGCCCGTAATCCTGTCGTGTGGAGGGACCGCCCGCCATAAGGGCGGGGTCCAGTTGGGAGCATTAGGATGCGCCCGCCACAGTGGTGGGCGCATCCTGTATCTTTAGCATTGCGGCGGCCGGTGCATTCAGCTAAAGATACGTGTAGTGCATTACAAAGCACAACGTGACAGGCACCGCGCGGTGCCTACCACGTTGTACTTTGCAATGCTGGGGGGTACCATAGGCACCCTGCATGTGCACCCCCCACTCCCGCCGGAGTCCCTGGGGGTCCGCAACGGGCCCCCGCAGGGTGTCTCCACATGCCTTTCCATGGCGGCATTGCCGCCATGGAAAGGCATTTGAAAATGCACTTGAAAATGCACTTGCTAATATGGCTGGTGGTGTCTAATAGACACCGCCACCAAATTAAACCTTTTCCGCCCCGGCCGCAAGGCGACCGAGGCGGAAAAGCGGCAGACGGTCTTTCGTCCGCCGCGGTCACCCCCGCCATACTAATATGGCAGGGGGTGATTCCGTGTAGGATGGCGGGCGGATCCCCCCTGCCAGGTTGCCGGTGGCTACCGCCAGCCTGGCGGGGGCGATCGGCCCGCCATCCTAATGCGCCCCTTAGTGTGTTGCAAGCAGCTTCCAGAACTTCCAGAACTCAATTCGTTGGTGGGATCTAGCATATATACCTGTACTTGTGGCAGACATGTATGTATATAAGAGTGTGAGCGTCTGTGTGTTTTTAGCTTGGTTGGTGGATGAATCTTGCAGGCTGCAGCTCCATCAATCTCTGTGTGCAGGCACAATTTGTTTTTAATAAAGTTCCACTTGTCTTACCAAAACTCTACCATCTTACACAATGCAGTCTTTTTGTATCATTTAACTACAACCAATAAAGTAGAGAAAACCAGTATTTCACTCCCTAATTTTAATAAACATTTCTGTTTGAAAAAAGCAAGTATACAAAAAATGCAAAGCAATGCTTTTCTCTGCACTGTTTGACACTGCTTCAACTACAGAGCAAACATGTATTTTGTCTTTGTTATAATCACCGCAAAGAAATATCAACCATCCACAATTTCCTCCTTAGGTACAGTGATTTTGGAATGTACTTAAAAGTCCTCTTGAAATCCTGACTCATTTAAAGAATGCATGGGTGTGGGTGTTTGAAAGTTTGATGCTTTAGGAAGTGGCTCCAAGGCCAGGATCTGAATTTAGTCTCAGGAGAGTTTAATGCTGTTAAGAATTTAGGAGGTAAAATATAGGCTTTTTAAGAGGTTTGCAGCTAGGGCTAGGCAATATTGTGACTGACAATGTCTCAAACCTTGAAGATAATTGTTGAATACTTTTTATGTGAAACCGTACCTACACAGGTAATTATGAACATCCCTGGTTATTTGCATCACTTAAATCTCAAGATTCACTGGAGGCTATTTTTGTAGTTTTCAAACATGAGTTTGTTAGAATGGACCTTAGCTGGCATACATATAATATGACTGCTGGGAATAAAAGAGGTAGCTACATTTAGTGCACAAATTCGCTTAGTAGAGACAGTTCTCCATATTTCCATATTGTACTGCTTCAACTCTCCATTCCAACCACAGATCATCAATGGCAATCAACAATTTAGTCTCAAGTATTTTCCATTGTGAATTGTGAAAATAAGTTTACACGTATATCCATTCTTTTTCTATTACCCCCAGGTCCCTCCTGTCCTCGTCCCATTCCTGAACTAAGTGGAGATGACCATCTCCATGACAGAAGAAAAGAACAGGAGCATGCTGGGATACCCAACCCATTCCCTCCCACTGGGAGAACACAAGCTGTACCAGCCCAGCATGCAGACTTTTCTTTTTTTCTGTCTTCCGACAGGATGGGATGTCTTTGGACTGACATGCTGGGATTCTTTACTGGACATTTCCTTGGGGCTGCTGGGCTGTCCTCGCCGTCCTCTTTCCGTGTTCTCCTGGCCTTCTGGGCTTGCCAGGAGCCGCGTTGATTGCTGCCTGGCACTTTGCAGCTGGGGTGCCATTCCTCCCGGTCTCTTCCGGGTTGAAGTTCGCGTCTCCCTGTGGCTTGGACAGTATGGGGAACGCTCTGCTGAGGATGTTTGGCGGATCCTTGGGCTCTACTGGGCGATGCTCCTTGGCTCCCTGCCTGGCGTTTGGTGTCCCGCCGGCCTCCGCTACTTCCTGGCAGCCCTGCTCTTCGTTTGAAACGGTACTGGGGCGAGCCTTGCTGAACTGGCTATTGGGGGGCAGTGAGCTTGTGGTGCGCTCTTCCTGCCCCCTTGGGAGTACCACAGAGCGGTTCCATTTTTTTTCTCATGCTGATGGTGGGAATGGCTGCGTGCCATGGCCAGATTCAGTTCTTCCTGCTGTTATCTGGGTTTAAATCTGCCTAGCTCTCTTTCTCCATGGATCTTGGACTGGCCACTGAATTCGAGGATGCGCCCACCTTGGGTTGCACTGGTCACGGCTGGTCTTGCCAAGTGGGTTCCTTGCTTCCTTTCAGGTGCTGATGGATCCCGTCTTCTTTAGGTCTCTCCTGGTGCTGGTGGTTTTCTGTTGGGGGCTTTTCTTTGTAGGCTCCTGTTCCTGCGTGCTGGCCCTCTGTGCTTTGCTGGTTGCGTGAGGCGTGGGTCCGGGTGCTGTCGGGGTCTGGGGCACTTGTTCTCTCCGGCCTGGTTCTCGCCCTCCGCTGCCCACTGCTCCCGGGGTCCTCGCGGCCCTTCAGCGTCTTCAGCAGCCTGCGTCGGCGGCTCCCCTGCATTCGCTGTGGGTCCTCTGTCCTATCTTGGGCTATGGTTTCTGCTGTGTCGCTGCCATTTGTTGTGGGTTCTGCCTGGGGCGGGTCCTTTGGGGGCTTCCTCCACAGGTTGTGTGTTCCCAGGCCTTCTGGCTTTCCGCTTGCTCGGCGCTTGTTGCTGGTTGGCGTCTGGGCGTCGGTCTCTGTGGGGGTTCTGTGGACCTGTCCCCCTGGTGCCTGCCAGCTGGTGGTTTCTTGCTTGCTGTGCTCTCCTGCTATGCTGGCCTGCTGCTTTGGCTTCTGTTCCTCCTGCTGCCCGCTCTGTGGTACGGCTGGATCGGCCGTGGTTCGTCCCTGGTGTAGTGTCTGCTTGCTGGGCCATGGCCGGCTTTGGTACAATCTCTCCAGGGGATTGTTGGCTTCTTCTTGCGGCCTCTTTGTTCTGTCATCTGGGCCTACCGCCATCCTACCCTGCGGGCTTCTGTTCTCCCTGGTCTGCCATGGTTGGTGCCCGGTTGGGGGTCCGCCTGGGTATGACTGTCACTGTGACCTGCTCTGGTCGTCACTGGCTGCTTGTCGGGCGTTTTTCCCTTTATTCAGCTCCTGGTGCCTTGCACTTCTTGGGCTTCCTTCAGCTGCCTGCTGCCTGTTGGTTTCTGCCCTTTCTGTGGGTTCGGGCCTGGGCGTGCCTGTGTGGGTGCCTGCCTGCGGTTTTTGCTGTTGGTCGTTTCTTGCATCCTTCCAGGTGCTTTTGCTTGGCCCGTGCTCAGGGTGTCTGGTTTCTTCTTGCCCTTCTGTGGGTTCACTGGGTCCTCCCCCTTGTTATACATGTGTGAGGGGGGCTGTTGTGCCCTCCCTCTGTCCTGGTGGGCCCTTGGCCTTGTTTGGGTTGTTGGCTCTGGGGTGATGCTGGTTGTGCCCCTGGTGGGTTCTGGCTGGAGTTGGGTTTGCTTCTCGCCTACTGCCTGGTTGTTTTGACTGCTGGGGTTTGGTTTCCGGTTGTGGTTTCCTTCTCCCCCTTGTATTTCTCTTTGTGTGCTTTGGGCTTTGCCTCTCGCTTGCCACTCCCTTTGCCTCCTGTGGTGGCTGGGTGTCGTTGGTCTTCCTTGGCCTTTGCCTTGGGGACCTGAATAAAGGGAAAAGACGCCCGACAAGCAGCCAGTGACGACCAGAGCAGGTCACGGCGACAGGCATACCCAGGCGGACCCCCAACCGGGCACCAACCATGGCAGACCAGGGAGAACAGAAGCCCGCAGGGCAGGATGGCCGTAGGCCCAGAGGACAGAACAAAGAGGCCACATGTTTCTTCGGGTGCACGGCTCCTGTGCCCGACCTATCTCCTGTGCCCTTTCCTTGCTTTGTGGGTTTGGGTGTCGGACTCCTCTGTTGTATGGGCTGCTTTGCTGCTTCCCGCTCCTCTCTTTCCGCATAGAGGTTACGGTTGGCTTTGCCTCGGGTCGGGGCTCTGACCTTTCCCCTTTGGGGGCTCATCGATGGGCCTGTGTTTTTTTCTTGCTCCCGTGCGGGCTGCTTTCGGCCTGTAGGGTATGTGGCACTTGCTCTCTTGCTGGCTCGGGGGTGTTCCTTCTCCCCTTGTTTGAGTCTGTTCCCGGCCCGCACCCCTGGGGGGTGGTGCGCGTTTTGCTTCTCTCATTTGGTTTCTGGTGCCTGGGTGGTTCCGGTGTGCTGTTGGGGCCTGGGCTCTACCTCTGTTGGATTTGCCCTTGCGGTCCCTGTGTTTGGCCTCCTGTTCTCTTGTGCGTGTGGGTCGCTGGTGCACCTCCAGGCTTGATTTTGTCAGGCTTTGTGCTGTGGGGCCCTTGATTGCTTCGGGGTCCTCTTTCTGTCCCTGCTTGGGTCTTTTCCTGGCCGCTCGTTCTCTTTGGATATGGAGTTCTTTCGGCCTCTTGGTGCCCTGTGGTTCTGGCCCTGGTGATCTCGTCCTGGACTGGTCTTCTGTCCTTTTCTGTGCCGCTCCTTTGCGGCTGGCTGCTGCACTGGGGCCGTTGTGTGGGTTGTCTGGTGTGGGCTGCTGGGCTCCCTCCCTGTCTTCCTGCTGCTTCTCCTCTCAGGGTGGCCTGGCTGTGGTTTGCTGCTGTGCCTTTCCCTGTGCCCCTTCTTGGTTCGGGTTTTTTGCCTCTCCTAACGGGTCCTAGTGGATCCGTGTTGGGGGCCTCCTGGCTGGCTGGCCTGCCGGTTTCTTTGGCTGGCTTTTAGGGCGTTTGTGGGTCGCCTGTGGGGTTGGGCTGTTGGCCTCCTTATTGGTCCTTTCTGTTTTGCCCTTCTGCAGCTCCTCTTGGGGTTCGGCTTCGGTGGTTCCTTGGTGTCCTCCTTTGTCCGCCTGGCGTGTGGGTTGGATCTTGGTTGGTGGAGTTCCTCGTTGCTGGGGTTTGGTTTCCCCTGTTCCGTGTTTAGCCTCTGATGTTGTCTTTCTTGGTTGTGCCCTGGTTTTGACCAGGTCTGCACCGGGTTGCGCTTCTTTGCTCTCCCTGGCCTCCGTTGGGTGGGTTGCTGGTTTTTGTGTCCCAGTGTCTCCTGCTTTGGGGGTGTGCCTCGGACCTGGCCGCTTGGTCGGTTCCTGTGCCCCGAGTTCTTCTACCGGTATGGCAGCCTTTTTTTCCTGCGGCTCTTCAGCGTCTCTGCTGGGGTTGGCCGCTGGTCATTCCTGCCCTGTGGCCTGGGCCTTCTGTGTGTTTCTGTGCCTCCGGGTTCCCTGTTGCTGCTGTTGTCAGCTGAGAGGGGGTGGGGGGACCTTGCTTGGATTCCCTGCCCCCTTTTCTTTCTGTCTGTTCCTCTGGGTTGTTGCCTGTTTTCTTGTCTGGTTATGCCCTTTTTGGTCTTTGCGGCTCTGCTGGTGGCTTCCCCTGGTGTGTTGGGGTTTGTCCTGTGGTCGGTCACGTCATTCCCATCTCTTGCTTTTGGCGTGCCTCTTCGGTTTCGTCTTCCTTCCCCTCGGTTTTTGGTGTGGTCCTTTGAGGGTTCCTGCACCCGTGGGTCGCTTTCTTCCCGGTTCTGGGAGGTTTGCTCTCTGTCTTGCCTCTGCTGTGTTCCTTACTGGGACTTCGGCCTTCGGCCTTGCCACGCTGTGTGGCCTCTTCTCCTCTGCTCTGGGCCATTGGGCCAGGTTGGCCTGGTTTGTCCCTGGTTGGGTGGCTGCCTGGTGGTGCCAGCGGCTGTGGGCTGTGCCCTTGGCGGTTTCTCCCTGGTCGGTTGCCCTTCCTGGCTCGGTTGCTCCGTTGGGGCGCTTCTGCTTCTTCCGGGCTCCCTTTGGTCGTTCGGGGGGAGGGGCTTTGTTTTGGCCCCTCTGGTTGTTCCCTTAGGGCTTGGCTCTACATGTGGGGCCTCATTCTGGCTTGCCTGGGGGGGGTTCTTGTGCTTTTTTGCTGGTCGTCCCCTGCTGGCTATGGGGTCTCAATTCTGTCCTTTTGGTTGAGGGCGAGGTTGTGTGCTCCTGCCTGCATTTTTCTCCTTTCTTGTGGGCTCATTTTGTTCCTGTGGGGTGCTGTTTTTCGGTCTGGTACGCCTGGTGTTGGTGGGTGTCTGGAAGGCCGGATTGTCTGCTTTGGAATTCTCCACATAGTTCAGGAATGGGAGAAGGACAGGAGAGACCTGGGGGTAATGTCCAACTACTTACCGTTAATCTTCATTACTCCTGGTCCTGTTGTCCTGGTCCCATTCCTTACGCCCCTCCCTTCCTCCCTGGCAGCTGGCCTTCCGGTTGTTGGGTTGGTACTTTCAGGCTGCATGCTGGGCTGGTAAGGCTTATGTACTCCCAGTGGGAGGGAGTGGGTTGGGTATCCCAGCATGCTCCTGTTCTTTTTTTTCTGTCGCTGACATGGTCATCTCCACTTAGTTCAGGAACGGGACAAGGACAACGGGACCAGGAGTAATGAAGATTACTGGTAAGTAATAGAACATTATCTAACAACAGGAGAGATACATTTTCTTTTCTATCCAAAGACAATATATTCCACTGCAAGTAAGAGGAGTACATGTCATTCTCAACCATGCCTCTAGCAGGCATATTCAAAGATGGTCTATGTTACAGCAGAACTGTATTTTGGGTTAATACTGTCAAGCAAATAAGAACTCATGGTATTTTAAATCCTCCAGTTTAGGTGTATAGCTCCATAGAGATTCCAAAATATTATTAAGCCAAGCTTGAATGGGTTTAGTGCAAATTGGTGGTAAGCATAGGAAGAAATCCATAATCAGTATATTCAGTTTTTTGTTGGTGGTGTAATATCCGTGTCTAAACAGCTTCAAGTACATTTGCCTTGTGCTCGCTCCTTTTGAGGAAGAGATTTTCTGATATCGCTGAGATTCATCAACATAGAAGTGAAATTTGATATTGAAGTTGCTCAGAGTAGAGGTTAGTGACTCCAAATAGAATATGACTCATTACAACGTGTACTAATACCACGCGTGCCATTACAACACGGGTATTACTATGCGTTGCAATTACAATGACGTGCCATTACATCGCATACTTTTACCAACCATATGACTTTAGCACACATGCCATTACAACACAAAAGAATTCGTGGTAAAGGTATACTCAAGGTAAAAGTATGACATGTAAGTGACACTACCCTGTCCTGCCCTAAACCCTAATTTAGTACCTCTGCACAACCCTCAGTCCTCTCCCTACATTAACACTACACAGTACGACCGCTCGACATTACCCTAAACCCTAACACTCCCCTGCACTACACACACTCCAGGACACTTCCCTAAACCCTAAAACACTACCTCCAGCACGACCCTTCCCCAACCCCCAGTCTGCTCCCTACACTTAAACACTATCCTCAACAACCCCTGACACTACCCTAAACCCAGAAAAATACTACCCTGCTCTACATACACATCACAACTCTACCCTAAACCCTAAAACACTACCTCCAGCAAGACCCTCCCCCAACCCCAGTTTGCTCCCTACACTTAAACACTACCCTGCACGACCCCCAACACTACCATAAACCTTAAAACACTACCCTACACTACGCGCACACACACCACAACACTTACCTACACCCTAAAACACTACCCCCAGCACACCTCCCAGTCTGGTCCCTACACTCAAACACTACCCTACACAAGTACCCAACACTACCCTAAAAAAGTAACCCCCAGGCCCAATCCCCATTACTTCTCTCTCCTCGTGGTTCCTATCTCATCCTCTAACGTCAGCTGAGGGGCGGTGCACGGTGCACGTCGCTGTGAAGAAACGGAAGAACTTCAGTTTCCTCACAACGAGGTGGATCGCCATTACATCGCATGCATTGTAAAAGCGCATGCGATGTAAAAACAAGCGTAGTATTGGCTACACTTTGTTACATCGCATGTGTTGTAACGCTTGCGATGCGATGCCATGCAGGGAGACAGCCGTGTTGTAATGGCTGTTTCTCCTCCATGTATAGGCTAAAGAGTGCGAGAGAGAGAACAGAGACTTGACAGGCACCCTTAGGGTTAGTCACTGTGCTATAGATGAGGTGAGGTATTATTATGCCTTGGCACAGACTTGCCAGGCATGAAAAGAAGGAGCTTTGACCATTTATTTTTTATATTTGAGCAAGAATTGATCTGGGTGCTTGGTTATGCCTCCTTCATTGGTATCTGCCTTATGTAGGTTTCATGTGGCGCAGTAGATTTTGGAGACAATTTTTACCTTCTAAGAACAGTTCACATCAACTTCATTTAATTATCTCTGAGACAAACATTTTTTTCTCTCAGAGAAATATACATATCATATAACTTGTTCACAATCTTTTATCGAAGGATTAATCCCCACAAAAATTCTGAAATCCCTTCATTAGGGTCTGAAAGAGGAATATCTAAAGCCATATCACGATGTTGGTTCTGCACCACAGCAGCGCAATAGCCAGGGCCAGCACTAGGGATGGGCAGTGTGGGCAGCTGCCCAGGCCCCGCACTCATTTGAAAACATGGGGCCCGCTTCTGTCTGAAATGCTACACTTTCATAGTCAGCCCACCTGCTCCTTCAGGGCCCTTCCACAATGGGATCACATTGCCAATGATAAGCGAGGTGTCTTGACCTCGCTGGTCAGGGCGTGGTACCATTCCTGGGGCTGCAATGGTGGGGGGAGTAGAAAGACTATGTAGGGAATGTGATGGCTGCAAAGTGGGCTCTCAGGGACGAGGGCGGTGTTAAAAGCCTGCAGAGAAGTCTTGTCTGCCCTTTGTGTATTCGTTTTCAGGCAACAGAAGACTTTTTTTTCCAAAAGGAGTCGGACATTAACAGGTAAGGACAGTTTGATGAGGGGAGGAGGGAGAATCCAGTTCAGACTGGCACAGTAGAGCAGTGTTTAGCAGCGTGTCCCACTACTGCTTCGAGGTACAGGGGAGGCGGTCCTCATGCCCTGGGCCTGGAAGCACTGGATCAGGCTACAAGGTTAAGTGTGGGGGCCCATTTACTGGTAATTGGGCCATTATCCAGTTCTGCAAAGGCCAGAGCAAGTGGGCCTCCCAGCCCTCCATCAGGCTGGAAAGTCTAGATGTGGGCCCCTTTTCACAAGAATTTGTAGCCATTATGCAGCGCAAGGAGGCCCAGGACAGTGGGGCCCTGTCCTTGGCCTCGCAGCGCTATATTGTTGGATCACTAGATTTTCTTACACAGAGGGACTAGCATGTTTGCTTCCCAACCCAAGTCACCAGTGATAAACTTAGAGGGCTGTCTAGTAAATGCAGCTAGGTGCGGAAAAACAGTTAGTTAAGTTTCTTTTATTTTGCCAAGTCTTTGATTACTTTGCACTCAAGTTTTCTTTTGATTTTGCTTGTGGGCGCTGTTCTCAAAAGATGAGGATTCTTGTATCGCAAAGCTTCATTTTTTCTTTCTTTTGTGTATTTTCTGAAATGTTTCAACACATAATCATGCACTACATCCCAATGCATACCACTCCAATCCGCACTACTCCAAACCACGCTAATTCACGCCAATCCACCTCACCACACACAAATCGACCCCCCTTAATCGAATCCAGCCCAGACCATTTGAAACACCTCCACTCCACCACACTCCAGTCCTCTCACTCTAGTCCAAAACAATCTGCCCAACTCCAATCCAAACAAAATCTGCGCCACTCCAATCTGCCCCACTCCATCCCAAAAAATCAGCTCCGCTTCATTCAGCTCTGCTCCATTGCGCCCCACTACAATCTGCCTCACCCCAGTCCCCCCACTCCACCCCAATTCACCCCCTCCAATCCACCACAACCCACCTGACTCCAATCAAACCCACCCCATTCCAATCCAATCCACCTCAGCTTAACCCAATCCAATCCACAAATTTTTTGAGATTGGACAGCACCCTTCACAAGTTATACACCATTGCAAGACAAGTATAGAAAAAGAACATACAGATATGTAAAGTATTGGTTTTCCCAAATGTACACAGAATACACACAGTCTTGTAATTTTGATTTTCTTTCTTTTATTCGGTTTTTATTCTTTCTTTTCTTTTTTTGATAGTTGCGAATAGCCGACGCGTTTCGTCCGTTGCCGGACTTCTTCAGGGCTTAAAACAATTTTCTCTGATTTCGTTCTTCACATATGTACCGGTCAGGTTTTCCGAGGACTTTCTATTGTCAATTGGTAGGTCATAGGCAGGATTACAAATCCTAGTACCAGTCAGTAAAAACAGAGGACAAGATCAGGCCCGCCGTAAGGTCAAAGTACTGGAACGTCCAGGAGCATCGCGTTGTGGCCTTTAACCCAATCCAATCCACCCCTCCCCGAACCGTCCAATTGCAATCCAATCCACCTACTCCAATCCCAAAAAATCTGCCCCACAACAATTTGCCCCACTTCAATCCCAAACAATTTGACGCACTTCAATCCAAAACAATTTGCCCCACTTCAATCCCAAACAATTTGCCCCATCCAATCCAAAACAATCTGCCCCATCCAATCCAAAACAATCTGCTGTATCCAATCCAAAACAATCTGCGCATACAATCCGCAATACTCTAATCCGCCACACTCCAATCCACCACACTCCAATCCACCACATTCCAATCTGCCACACTCCAATCCGCCACACTCCAATCCGCCAGACCCCAGTCCACCCTTTGCATCCGAAGTCACTTCACTCCAATGTACCACCCCATTCAAATCCAATCCAACCCACCCTAATCCAATACACCCCACTCCAATCAAATCCACCTCACCTCAGTCCAACCCACCCCCTCCCCAATCCATCCCACAGCAATCCAATCCACCGACTCAATCCCAAAAAATCTTCCGCACAACAATGTGCCACACACAATACAAAACAAGCTGCCCCACTCAATACAAAACAATTTTCCCCACAACAATCCAAAACAATTTGCCCCACTTCAGTCCAAAACAATTTGCCCCATCAATCCAAAACAATCTGCCCCATCCAATCCAAAACAATCTGCCACATCCAATCCAAAACAATGTGCCCCATCCAATCCGCCACACTCCAATCCGCCACACCCTAGTCCACCCATTCCATCGTAAATCACTTCACTCCAATGTACCACAATCCACCACATTCAAATCCAATCCACCCCACAGCAATCCAACCCACCCTAATCGAATCAACCCCACTCCAATCAAATCCACCTCACCTCAACCCAATCCAATCCAATCCACCCCCTCCCCACTCCAATCCCAAAAAATCTTCCCCACAACAATATGCCTCACTCAATCCAAAACAATTTTCCCCACTCCAATCCAAAACAATCGGCCCTACTCCAGTCCAAAACAATGTGCCCCACTCCAATCAGCTCCACTCCACTCTGCCTCACTCCAATCTGTCCCACTACAATCTGCCCCACTCGAATCTGCACCTCAACCCAATCCAATCCACCTCCTCCCCAATCCATCCCACTGCAATCCAATCCACCCCAATTCAATCCCAAAAAATGTTTCCCACAACAATCTGATTCACTCAATCAAAAACAATTTGCCCCACTCCAACCCCAAACAATATGTCCCACCTCAAAGTTATCTGCCACACTCCGGTCCAAAACAATGTGCCCCACTCCAATCAGCTCCACTCTAATCTGCCCAACTCCAATCAGCTCCAATTCAAACCAATCTGTCCCACTCCAATCTGCACCAATCTAGTCTGCCCCACTCCAATCCAAAACAATTTGCCCCACTCCAAAACACCCCAATCCAATCCACCCAAACGAATCTAATACATCCTTCTTTAATTCACCCTACTCCAATCCGCCACACTCCAATCCGCCACACTCCAATCTGCCACACTCCAATCTGTCACACTCTAATCCGTCACACTCAATCCGCCACATCCCAGTCCACTCACTCCATCCTAATTCACTTCACTCCAATGTATCACAGTCCCCCCACTCCAACCCAATCCACCCCACAGCAATCCAACCCACCCTAATCCAATCTACCCCACTCAAATCAAATCCACTGCACCTCACCTCACCTCAACCCAATCCAATCCACCCCTCCCCAATCCACCCCACTCCAATCCCAAACAATCTTCCCCACAACAATCTGCCCCACTCAATCCAAAACAATTTGCCCCACTCCAATCTAAAACAATCTGCCCTACTCCAGTCCAAAACAATGTGCCCCACTCCAATCAGCTCCACTCCAATCTTCCCCACTCCAATCTTCCCCACTCCAATCTGCCCCACTCCAAAACAATCTTCCCCATTCCAATCTTCACAACTCTAGTCTGCCCATCCAATCCAAAACAATTTGCCCCACTCCAATCAATTCAATTCATAAACTTTATTCGATTCACATAAGAATCATAAAAGTCAATTAATACATTTCAGAACATACTTTAAAATTCATTTAGAAGCAGTTTTTAAATTTGTACAGTAAATTAATAACATACATTAATTAATAGGGAAAGTTATGGCCCATTGCTTATTCGATCAGGTTCAAATAATCATGAAAAATAAAGCAACAGTATACATGAGCAACAAAACTGATACTGGGAGCCAAAATTAGCTATACCGCTTTCTGATCATGAGTGACACACGTATAAAATTTAACATTGCACAACAAACGTCAGGTGTAGACAAAGCTAACAAATGGTCGTAGCCCTCTTTATAATGGCAAAGTTGTTTTTCCTTAAGGATCGGCTTAATGAACCTCGTTCTCGGATCCTTATATAAAGAACAGAAAAGAACAACATGCAACGTGCTTTGGCTATCTTTGTTGTTACAGGGACAGGGGGGCAGTCTCTCACACCAGCTCCCCTGTCTAGGAAACGCAAAAAGAAAATGCAAAATGTGTAACCTAAACCTTGTCAAATAGAATCGCCATTGCACATGATTTATAAAGGTTAAATAAAACTGGCAATATAAAGTAACCTTAAATTCTTGAGGGCTAGCCAAAGGGTGCACAAGTGAGGATTTCAGATAACTTTTTTTGATAACAGATTTGATATCCCCCTGGATGTTTTCAGGACTATCAAAAATATTACCCAGGCCTATTTTATGAAGTGTTTCATTTACATAAGACAACCATGGGATCTTATTCATGTGTGTCAATTTTAGACAATCCCGAAGGATGTCTCTAGACAATTGTAAGTCCTCTGACAGCCATATTTTGCCCCATAATAAAAGGGGGGAGAGACGAATTGTGTCACTCACATAACTCAAACCTACCTCATCATGGGCAAATCTATTTGAGGAGCTTAGTGGAATAGCCAATACACGTTTTAAAAACTTGTTCTCCATAATTTGTATTGCATCAGGGCTTTCAGTTCCCCAGACCCCTGCCCCATAAGTAGCTACTGACAAGCATTTTGCTTTATACAGGGTTTTTAAATGCTTGACGGGTTTTTGGCCTAACTTCCCACAGAAACGAAACAGTCCTTCAATAGAGCGGCTAGCACTCTGGACTCGAGTCTTAATTACCGGGGCCCAACTTAGTTTGTTGTTAAAAAGGTTTCCCAGATAGTTGAAGTTTTCCACTTTTTCAATGGTGCAGTTGTTTACTACAAACTTTCTGGTTTTGGTGCCCTTTGGGCCACAGACCATTACAAAGGATTTGGTGAAATTTACCTTTAGGTCTAGGTCCAACATAAAAGTATAAAAGGCATCAAGACAATGCTGCAAACTATTTCCTGTGAGAGTCATTAATACCGTATCGTCGGCATAAGAGAGCATCGGTACACTCCTGCCATTAACCCTTGGAAAATCATGGCAGTGGTCCAACAGGTATTTTTCCAGCCCATTAGTGTAAACTAAGAACAGGAAGGGGGCTAAAATACATCCTTGACGGACGCCCTCAGTCGAGGGGATAGACTTTGTTTTCTCTCCCCCTGGCCCGAACCTTATGGCTACAGTGGTTGCTTCATGGAGTCTACGGAGCAGAAGAACCAAAGGTTCCTCGAAACCCATATCCTCCATCATCTTCCACAGCTTATTTCGGCAGACGGTATCGAATGCACTTGAGAGATCCATGAAGGCAAGATGAATGGAAGAATTCATTGCCTTCATGTATTTCCCTATAATCAATGCCAGGTTTAGGCACTGTTCGACAGTACCTTTGCCTTTCCTGAACCCATATTGCGAATTTACAATAAGGCCCACCGAATCTGCCCATGTTTCCAATCTGGCTAAAATAACCCTACCCAATATCTTACATGATGCATCAATTAGTGAGATTGGGCGATAGCATCGGGGGTCAGATCTATTGCCCTTCTTAAAAATTGGCACCACTACTGCCTCTTTCCATGACGATGGAATACGACTAATAACAACTGCTCTAAATACATTTAATAAAAGAGGGGCCCAAATCTTGACATTGTGCTTGAAAAAATCCAATGGCACTAGATCAGGGCCGGGAGCTTTTAATGACATACCTTTCAACAGAGCATCTTCTACTTCCTGCAAGGTGAGTGATAGGCTCAGGGACAAAGTTGATTGCAAAACCACTAATTCCCTAGGGTCTCCCAATAACAATTCATTAGGTGGAGTTCCATGTGGGTTAAAAATAGCCCCAAAATGTGATTCCCATGTTTCACAAGGAATCTGCATCACAATATTATCCTTACCATTACTTATAAAAAGAGGGCGATTAATTACTTCCCAAAATAGCCTTCCGTCCTTCAAATCAGAGGCTTTTTCTAGATCTTCCCAAGCCAGATTTTTTAGGTCCAGCTTCCTTGTTCCTATTGCTTCTTTATAGGCCTTTCTAGATGCCCTAACTAATTCTATATCCCTAGGTTTTTGATTTAGTGCCACTTTCAGGGATCTATGTGTGGCCGAACATGCAGCATCAAACCATCTGGGCCCTGACCTTTTGTTTTTCCCAATTGGTTTTGTAAGGCGTTTGGCTACATGCCCACACAATGTTTCAAAATTCTCTATAACCTTTTCGGGATTAGATGTCGGTGATAGGCATACATCATATTCTGAGCTATGTTCAGTTATGATCTCTGCCTCAAGACCTGCTGCATCTATTTTACCCCATTTAAGAGTAATGCCTTGATTCCTGTTACATTTTATGGGTTGATCCCAAATAGAGTGTTTGAGTTTAACAGGACAAAAAAGGGATAGGATTAAGGGATTGTGGTCACTGGCAGCATTGGCAACTACTTCCAATTTATCAACATAATGGAAATACCCATTGGAAATAATTACAAAATCAATAAAACTCATCGTGCCTCTACTACCCTGAAATGTCGGTATCGGGGCCAAGTCTGGACCAACCCAGGGTTCCACTATAGCTAGGTCATTCAAGATGATAATATTATTTAAAGCGTCCCCCTGGGGTGTATGTTTGAAATGTGTCAAAGGAAGGTCGTGGGAATCTCTCAATCCACACACCTTCGAGTCCCCATGGGTACACAAAGAGCAGTTAAAATCCCCCACCCAGATGACAAAAAGTAGGGGATGCTCGTGACGTGCCCTGGTCATGGCCTCCTCCAACTTCAACATTACAGTTGTCTCGTTAATATCAAAGATGTTATAGTACCAATTAATCAATAACAACGGTTCGGGAAACAAGTTAACCAGCATAAGCACTTGGAACCATGCAGTGTCAACTATCTTGGTAATTACAAGTTTACACAGTTTTAATGAGGTTGCTGTCATTAGACCACCTTTTGCCCTACCAGCCTGCGAGGCTACAGCAAGGGTATTAAGGGCTTGGAAGCCATCAATATCCTGTGTGCAACGGCTCCATGTTTCCTGGAGACACAAAATATCACAAACACCCACAAAATCTAACCATGCCTCATCCTCCAGTCTTTGAGCAAGCCCAGCAATATTCCATGAAATTAGGCAGATCCTTTGTTCACTTTGGATCTTTGTGACTGGCTTAAGTGATACTTCCGGAACATGCCATTCAATAATTGCACTTGACACACTTTCTGTATTGATACCGGCCACAGGAACTTGGGGTTTAGAAGCACAACCGTCACCGATGGGAACTTTCACCCATGGGTTGTTGTTGCAACTTTCACCCTTCGCCCTCTGGCTGGCATCTTCTGTTATCAGGGCATTACCAGGAGAATAATGTGGTGGTCAATCTTGCTCATCCATACCCATAAGTGGTTCAAAACGATTTCTTAACGGGATATTATTTGGGAACCATCCTGCCACCTCCTGCAAAGGACCAAACATGTTGGTAGTTGGTGCCCCTTGCCACCAATTTTGCTGGCTATGTCCATCGAACCTATTTGGTATCCGTCCAGCATTCTGGACAATAGTCCAGGAACCTTCTTTCGCATAGTGAGTTCTTGGAGGATAAAAGAAGGTAAGGGGTCTCAAAACTATTGTAGGGTTAACTTCATGCGATGGCCGCACACATATATTCTGTGCTGTGTAAGGATCAGCAAAAGAAACAATAATACAGTCGCCAACCAAGGACTTAGGTGTGGGGCCTATCCATGGCACTCTACGGACCATTAATATACTGGTTCTATGATGAACAGGGAGCTGTGTGTTGGAATTAAGCCAGTGAATGACTTTATTTTTCAGGGATTGAGGATTCTCCTGGGAATTCTGATCCAGCTCTGGAACTCCAGCAAGTATAGTCACATAGGGCCCTGCTTCTGGTGGAAGATCAATAAAGCCACCACGAAAATTGGGGCGACTGATCGGCCGCTGGAAATTATTCAGAGAATTTTGCATTTTCCTATGCTGTGGGGCAGCTCGTGGATTAGAATTCTGCCTATAGGGTGGATTGGGCAAGGGACATAATTTTGGTGCAACAACGATTGGAGTTGATGCAGTCTGGTTTGCAACAGTGGTGCGTGGCTTCGGTATAGGTTTTACTAACGGTGAGGGCATAGGAATATTTTGAGGTAATTGTATGGATAATGGTACGGATACTGGTTCTTTTATTTTGGGAGCTAAATCAATCTCACTAACACGTTTAGCTTCCATTTCCTTTAGACTCAGGCTGGCCAAGGTAACTATGGTCTTATCCATTTCCAACAGATTATTCTCTATACGAGACAGCCTTAATTCTAAGGGAGTAAGTAGCTGTTTTAACGTACCCCAAACTAAATTAAGAAATTCTTCATCACCCCCTCTATCATTTGGTGATCCACCCACTTGAACCATCGGATCATCAGTTCTAGTTGTCTCTGGGGAGGCAACCGGGATGCTATCATCCGCGGAGCTGTTTAAATCCGAAACGGTTTCCACACCCAGAGTGCCCTGATTAATTTTTAAACTACCATCCGTTATCCCAAGGGATCCTAGTGCCCTTCTGCTATTGAAAAATTTTGATCTAGCGGTTTTCGCCTTTTTTCGAGCATGGATGGCCCTGGCAATACATTTCTTTTTACGTATTGCCGCTTTCCTGGCCCTAGCTGTATTCATAAGTGAGTTAGTTTTAGGGGGAAGCATGGTACCTAACATGGAGGTTAATGGCACGGGATCCTTAGTTATTACCAGTGGAGTAAGTGAATGGATCGAAGGGGATATTGAGGAAGAAACAAAAGGTGCTGGATGGATGACAGCCGCTGTCAATAGTGGCTGCGGACCTACTGTATGCTCGGGTGTACGGGCAGAGGCAATATTCCCCATCGAAGACTTTCTACTAGTGGCTAAGTGCTCGGATAGTCTTCGTGCAGCTTCAAGATCTAAAGAGACCCTGTGCTGCATTTTACTGATTTCCTCGTCAATAGCCAAATTGGTTTTGACTAGGAAATCATCCAGTGTCCGATTAGAGTTCAATTTACTTACAGCCATAAGGGTTTTACTCCTACTACCCCGCGAGCACATTATACAGATTTAAGAAATAAATAGCAATAAATAAGTATTAAAATTAAAAAATTTTCACCAATAAAACTGTATAATGCACCAACCAACCAAGGGGCATGGCCCAGCCCAGTCCTCTTTAGTCCTCGAACGGCCTCAAACGGCCCAGTCTTTGCCCTGTCTTCGCCCGTGCTGCGTCCCGCGCTGCGGGAGGACAGGAAGAGGAAATAGGGAGCGTGGAGGGCAGGGGGCGGGGCCAGCAGGGAGAGCGGACCGGAAGGTGGTAAACGGTCTCGCAGGGACTCCTGGCTCCTGGAGTCCCTGCACGCTCGCAGCCCCGCTAGCGCCTCTCACCCTCGGCCAAGCAACAGTAACCAAGCCCTCCTCAAAGTGTCCTCGGTCCCTCTGCGCGACGCGGCACCCGCGAAGCGGGTGCGGCGAGCTGTGGGCGGTGAGGCGGTGAGGAATGGGCGCCGCTGTCGTCCTATTCAAATCAGGTGAAAGCTCCGTGTAAATGCTCCGTGTAGTCAAGGGGAACCCACAGGAAAGGCAGTGGCGGGAGATTTAATAATCCTCAGAAGGGGAGGGGCGGGGCCAGCAGGGAGAGCGGACCGGAAGGTGGTAAACGGTCTCGCAGGGACTCCTGGCTCCTGGAGTCCCTGCACGCTCGCAGCCCCGCTAGCGCCTCTCACCCTCGGCCAAGCAACAGTAACCAAGCCCTCCTCAAAGTGTCCTCGGTCCCTCTGCGCGACGCGGCACCCGCGAAGCGGGTGCGGCGAGCTGTGGGCGGTGAGGCGGTGAGGAATGGGCGCCGCTGTCGTCCTATTCAAATCAGGTGAAAGCTCCGTGTAAATGCTCCGTGTAGTCAAGGGGAACAATCCAAAACAATCTGCCCTGCCCCAGTCGACAACAATGTGCCCCACTCCAATCAGCTCCACTCTAATCTGCCCTACTCTAATCTGCCCCACTCCATCCAAAACAATCTGCCCCACTCCAATGTGCCCCACTCCAATCTGCCCTACTCCAATCTGCACCACTCCAATTCGCTCCACTCCGATCCGCCCCACTCTAATCCGCCCCACTCCAATCCGCCCCCCTCCAATCCGCCCAACTCCAATCCGCCCCACTCCAATCTGCCCCACTCCAATCCGCCCCACTTCAATCCGACCCAATCCAATCTGCCCCCTCCAATCAGCCTCACCCCAGTCCACCCATTCAATCCTAATTCACTTCACTTCAATGCACCCCACACCAATCCAACCCACCCCAATCCAATCTACCCCAATCCAATCCACCTCACCTCAACCCAATCCAATCCACCTCCTCCCCAATCCATCCCACTGAAATCCAATCCACCCCACTCCAATCCCAAAAAATCTTCCCTACAACAATCTGCCTCACTCAATCCAAAACAATGTTCCCCACTCCAACCCAAAACAATCTGCTTCACTTCAACTCAAAGCTATCTGCCACGCTCCAGTCCAAAACAATGTGCCCCAATCCAATCAGCTCCACTCCAACCTGCCCAACTCCAATCAGCTACAATTCAAAACAATCTGCACCAATCTAGTCTGCCCGACTCCAATCCAAAACAATTCGACCCACTCCAAAACACCCCAATCTAATCCACCCCAAACTAATCTAATACACCCTTCTTTAATTCACCCTACTCCAATCCACCTCAACCCAATCCACCTCACCCCATTACAATCCACCCAATCCAATCAAATTAATCCACCTCACTAAACCCCGATCTACTCCAATCCAGTTCACTCACTGTCTCAATCCACTCCAACCCACTCCATTCGATTCCACCCCATTCCACTCTACGGCACTCCGCTCCACGACTCTGCACTCTACAACACTCTCTGCCACTGAACTCTACTCCCCTCTACTCAACTGTATGACACTCTACTCCACTCAACAACACTCTACTCCAACAAATCCAGTCTATGACACTCTACTCCTCCCACTCCCCTCAACTGAAAGCATTACAGAATCAAAGGGCAGTCCTCACAAAACTGAAAAGGGATGCAAACAGAGCTATGGAGGAAGATCTCTGGGCCAAACAACATGCCGACGTCAAACACAACAACAGCTCCAGATTTTGGAGGACTATAAATCGAATTATCCATAACAACCATGATGGTATCTCCTCTAACATCTCAGAGGAAGTCTGGGCAAATTACCTCAGGTCCCATTTCCACCATGGTACCGACTGCAGAAAGCAGGGTCAAGTACACCAAAATGAAGCAGTCTGCCAAACGACACCTAAGTCCTGGGTCAAAAACTACCTCGCCGACTCTGGGAACTCATGGTCAGACCTACCAACTGAGGACCTCCAAACTAACTATATAGGAGCCATCAAACGGCAGAAAGGAAAAGGGAGAAGAGAAGGCGCTCCTGGCCCATATGGATTACCACCAGCACTATATAAACAGGAGGCAATCTTCTGGGCAGAAGCTCTGGATCCACTCCTCAAAGAAATTAGAACGTTGAACATCCGGCCTACTTCATGGAGAGGTTCAATCATCTCCCCAATCCACAAATCTGGTGAGAAGTCGGAACCACAAAATTACAGATTAGTGGCACTATTAGACAACGAAGCTACATTTTTTGCCGCTTGTTACTGGAGGATCTCCAGGCATGGGCAGAAGAAAAATCCGCAATTCCCCTACAACAGACTGGCTTCACAAAATCGGTCGGGACAATGACTAACATACTAAGCATGGCTATGCTTATGGATAAGGCTGCGGCCACACGGACGTCTTTACATCTATGCTTCATTGATTACAAAGCTGCCTTTGATCAAGTCAACCGCATCAGACTCTGGTCCAAATTGCATAGCTGTGGGCTGCCTCAGCCCTTACTCAAATTAATAATAAATCTGCATACGAATACGTGGCTACAGGTGAAGCTGGGAAATGGTACGCATCTGTCGAGGCGCATACCCACGGAAAAAGGGTTGAAACAGGGCTGTGTTTTAGCACCCACCCTTTTCAATCTGTATATTGCTGATTTAGGGCCCGATGTAGGTAAATCTTATTTACCACTTCTTAAATACCGAATTTTACCGATTCGGTATTTAAGAAGTGATAAATATGAAGGGGGAGATGTAGGTATTTCCAGATGTGTAAATACCGAATCTTTAAGATTCGGTATTTACCGAATCTGGAAATACCGAATCGGTATTTCCTATTGATTCCTACGGGCTGTGAAGCCCATAGGAATCAATGGGCAATACCGATTCTGTAATTACAGAATCGGTAAATACCGAATTTCACAAGGGTGCAGGGGGTGTCACTTTGACAACCTCTGGCCCCCCCCAAAACAGGCTTGGGTGCCATGTGGCAGGCATACATGCTCCAAGGGCAGGTCTGCCTGTCATATGGCAGAGGTGTGCATGCACACATGTGCATGCACACCGGAATCGGTATTTTACCATCAAATTGGATTTGATGGTAAAATACCGATTTTGTAAGGCTTGTGGGACTCAGAAGAGTCCCACCTACATCTCAAATTTACCGATCGGTAAATTTACCGATTCTGTAAAATTAAGGGCCCTACATACCATTTCTGAAATACCGGTCGGTAACGGCTGAAAATACCGATTTTCGGCCGTTACCGACCGACCTACATCTGGCCCTTAGTCCTGCTGCTAACCAGCTGCAATTCACATGCCCCGAAATTAGGAGATATCTCACTTCCCAGTCTCCTCTACGCAGATGACATAGTCCTGATCAGCAAAACAAAAGTAGGGCTACAACATCTCTTAAACATAACGCGGGATTTCTCCCAAGCTAATGATCTGACGATTAACTTTGGCAAAACGAGAACAATGACAGTCAGGAAAAAAAGGCTTCAAACTGCTGCCTGGTTCTGGGGAGAGACCAGAATAGAGGACACAACCGAATACAAATATCTAGGCGTGAAGCTGGATACAGGCAGCCAGTTCAGTTCAAGCAAGCTTTATTCGACGAAAGTCATGAAAGCATAAAAATGTAAAATACATTCATATTTTAAACATTAAAAAGCATTAAAAACATTAAAATAAGTTCATAAAGTGCATCGTAAGTTCAAAAATGCTAAAGTACATGTTTGCCTCCCTACTTAAAGAAAATCAATCACAAGATTTTTTTTCCCACTTCCAGTTTGCTTCTGATGACCCAGGCCCACCCTATAAATGTAGCCACTGCTATGCAGATAGTAAGGTTGTTGCTAGTACGGATTATTCTAGCTGCTATCATGCCTCTTCTGGTTCCCAGTAGCTTACCGATAGGTCGTAGCCACTTCCGGCGTGGGCCTGCATACACTGGGCATTCAAAAAGTATATGGTTAATTGATTGCAGAGCAGCAGGGCAACCTGGACAGACAACCTTGTCTCCCCCGGCCCATCTGGAAGTAAATGCTCTAACTGGTAAGCTGCCTATTCTGAGTTGGAAAAACAGCTTACGATCCAGGGGTTTGGTGATACTATCCCAAAAATCTTCAAAAAAGAGCATATCTTTGAAGCCCAAAAAGGTCCCTGTCAGTGAAAGGGGGGCAGTGTTTCTATATGCTTTTAAGGTCACGGCCTCCCAGTACAGACTCTTGAAGACCTTTTTCGAAGGGAACCTGGCATTGGTTGGATCTTCCCAGAGAGCCTTTAGTCCTAGCTCCACTAATGTTTTGCCAATCCTCGATAGCCATAGAATGTTATGGTGGATGTCACTCTTGATTACATCATGGAGTCCCCGGGCATAAGTTCTCAATTCGGGAGTTGTCCATAAACGCCTCCAGTATAAAACTGGTCAGAACGCGGATATGTGGCAATAGGTCTCATACCCATATCAAGATATAAGGGGCACATAGGGGTACTTTGTGGCAATTTTACAAGATTCCTCAAAAATCTGTTCTCCGGTGTTGATAGTTTCCCCAGATTTTCGAATCCCCATATCTCTACACCGTATAAGGCTGAGCTAATCACCTTTCCATTTGTAAACGGAGAGGGCAGGGGCAATTGGTTTAGTGTGGGTCCTTGCATGTTCCATATTTAATGCTCCAGCGAGCTGGCGGTGCTTAAGGGCACCCAGTTCAACCTGCTGTTTCCAGGACAGATCTTGTTGAATACATACCCCTAGGTAAGTAAATGAATGGACTTTCTCAAGAGGCAGCTTGTTCATAAATATGTTGCCCTTAAAGGATTTGTGTTGATTAAAGGTCATGTATTTAGATTTAGAAACGTTCACTTCCAAACCACGAGTGGTACAAAAGCTTTCGAAAATTCCTAGCGCCTTTTGTAACCCACTCGGGGTTTTGGCTATAATTAGACAGTTGTCGGCGAACATTAGGATAGGTACTTTGGATCCCGCTAGAGTTGGGGCGTCAATATTCGCTGCAATCAGTAGGTTAGCTACATCGTTTAGGTATAGAGAGAATAAGGTAGGCGCAAGGACACAGCCTTGACGCACCCCTCTTTCCACAGGAAACTGGCTGGTGATGCTTCCTGGGCTGCCCCACCTAATCTGTGCAAAGTTGCTTTTGTGCAATCTGACGATTAGTGAGAGAAGGGCACCGGGGCATGTCCATTTCGTACAGGACTCGCCATAGAGTTGCCCGGGGAACAAGATCAATGGCTGCCCTAAGATCTATAAAGGCAGCAGAAAGACTACACCCTCCTAGCAAGACAGTCTTCCAGTGCAACATTGCGAATTGGAGAACTTGGTCAACCGTACTGATTGAAGATCGAAATCCTGCTTGCAGCTGGGATAGAATATTCTCCTCTTGTTCCCAGGCCTGTACCTTGTTTAAAATCAGCCTGCCAAAGATTTTCTGCATGGTATCAATCAGGCTGATTGGGCGATAATTGCCAGGTAGGGACTTGTCCCCTTTCTTGAATACCGGGATTATTTCCGCCCCTTGCCATGATGGGAGCTCCTTTAGCTATCATATTAGCCAGAAAAAGTATGTAATCTCCCCAGGCATCCCTATCGTGTAGAAATATGTCAGCTGGTATTCCGTCAATACCTGGGGCTTTGCCAGGGACTACCATATCTAGTTCACGACACACATCATCAAGATTAAATGCGTCATCAGTAAAGAAAGTGCTAGGAACCTCCTGATGCAATCCTGATTCCATTATCATAGCATATTGCGGCTTAAAATAGGATATCCATTCCTCTTGAGGCACCCAGTTTTGAGGCTTGTCCCGGATTCTCTCACTTCCCCATTTGAGTACATCCCAAAACTTCCTTGTGTCTTTTTGCATACCCGCAACTTTTAACTCTTGCCACCTTTGTTCGTCCCAAGCTCTCTTGGATTTGTAAACTGTACTCTTATATGCTGCCCTTGCAGCACACACGCCGTCCCTCGTTCCAGTTTTAATAGCACTGCCCAGTTCTAACCTGGCTTGCCTACACTCACGCGTATACCAGCGTTGCACGTGACCAGTACAGTTATTATTAGGCTTACTTTACTTTACAAATAAACTTTTTAGAACTCCAAAGAATGACTCATGTATCTTAGTAGTTGATTCCAGAGCCAAGGCCAGATCCCCTTTACTAGCTTGGTCCTACATTTCACACATTGCTTCCTTTAATTTATTATAGATAAAAACTGTGTGCTCTTGACATTCCAGTACTTTGGCCCCTTTAATGTGGCGCATGTCGTTTGTGATCACTATTTCGTCAGAGGGCTCCACAATCATCCCCCTGGCTTCAAATGCTGACAACCAGTAATGTAAGGACAATGACAGGGGCTTGTGATCGCTCTCCAACCTGTCTACAACCGACATGTCTTCCAAGTATTGCCAGAGACTTAAACTTAACAAGATGTAATCAATTCTGCTTGTTCGTGGGCCACTTTTGAATGTGGTGGCACCTAGCTTGTCTTGCGGTGTCCTACCATTGGTGGCACGCAGCCCCTTATTCAAGCAAAGCGAATTGATCTGAATGGTTATTTCAGACCACCTTTTTACAGGCTCTAGTTCGAGTTTAGGTACACCCCATTGGCTGTCTTCTTCTTCAGAGATGTTTCACTCGCCTCCCATTAGGGGCTCAAAGGTTGAATTAAAATCGCCACCTAGGACGATATGGGATTGTAGTGAATATCGTTCAAGGTGTTCTTCTAAAACCACTAGGACTTCCGATTTTTTCCCCCCGGTGCTCCTAGCATACAAGTTATAAATGTCAACCGGTTCATTGTTATTGTGTTTAAGGGTAAGAATCTGTAAGTCCCTGTGATTCGTGTGGATAACTTTTACACTGACGTCTAGGTCCTGTTTAATCCATATTGTTAGGCGTCCCGATGGTCGCCCTCTTGCACCCTTTTCTGCAAGTATGCTATAATTCCAAAACCCAGGAAAGAATAAAGGTTCTAGTAACCAGGTTTCCTGAAATAAGCAGATGTCGTACTGGTTAATAAACGAGGCCCAGTCTGGTGATTCAACCCTCGATTTCAGGCCTGCGATGTTCCAAGATAATAGCAGGTTTGTTTTTAGTGCGGTATTTCGTGTAATAACTTGCATGCTAACATGAGCATTTGATACACAGAGGGGTGCATCATCATGTAATCCAGAAATATCTACTATTTGGTTGTTACCCAGATTGAGTGCTATGGGCAAGCTTTGTTTTTCCTTTATACATCCCGCTTCACCATCTACTTCAGGTAGTCAATCGTTATGATCAAGCCCAGAACTAGCTACTTCCCTCTCGCTCACTAGCTTGTCTAAAGGCTTATTCAGCTTGGGAGTGGATCTGAGTTGGACAGGCAGCCTCTTTGTGGCACAGAAGAACAGCATAAGGCACAAAGGTCTAGCACTAGCAATCTCCCTAAAAACATTAAACTCTAAATTAACTGGCCCATCGATCCTGCCACTTGTCGAGGTGGTTCGGGCAAAACGTCTGCCAACAATCACCTACGGTAGCGAGGCACAGAAAGGCAAGGACGTGAAAACACTTGATGCCACAGTAACAACAGCATATAGGGTCATCTTTGGGCTACCGAAATACACTTCACCTGCACAAATCAGACTTTAATTATGCGTTCTGAAACAATCACTTGCTAGACAAGGGGCTTTCATCATTACTTGGGACAAAGTGCGAAGAGCCGAATAGGGTACGCTAAACGAACAAATGTGGAAGGAGTTCCAATCGCACCCCTCATTACCAGCTGCGGAATATCTACATAGCAGTCTACACAATTTGGGGCTAAACCAACTTTGGGAAACACCGACAACCACCCCTACTTTCAAAAAATTAGTGAGGAAGACAGTGAAACTCCTCTCATGGCTGGAGGACAAGGATGCACTCTCAAAGAGAGCCCACGGTTGGATGACCCTGAATACATACACGAAGCCGGGCGCCCAAGCCTACTTCAACTTGGGATATGACAAAAACATAAAAATTGCTTTTATGAAATATAGACTTGAACTGCTCCCCTGCGCCCAGCATCTCCTCACTGGCCTCGCATCAAAGTTGGCTCTGCGTGCCGCCTATGTGGATCGGCTTACTTTGCTCCTGTAGAGAACTTACAACCGCACAAAAGAAATTTCTGAAATAACCTTTCAATCAACGAGGGATTCGCACCAGGGGGCAAGGTCTGCTGGCATGTTTTGCACCTAGCGATCCACAATTGAACTGCAGAACAGTAAAATATCTGAGACTGTGCGGCAGCAAAATGCCAGAAATACCGACAATAGGAACCTAGCCAAAAAAAGCACATGCAAAAATGAAAGGGGTCTAAGGACACTTTGAGCATATAATTGAAAGTTGGGAAAACTGACAAGTTATGTATACTATCATATCTGCACAAAATCAGCAAGTATTTTTTAGCACGACTTTTAGATAAAAGAGTTTATGTACGTAATAGTTTTTAACCGAATATATTTTTTGTATTACAACGGTTTTAATTAACTATGCAAATAAAATTAAACTTGAAACCTGAAACATGAAACAAAATATACATAGAGGATAATGGAGGATCTAAGGGCCCGCTTTTGAAGACTAGCCGGATATAGTCCCCAAATCTAACATGAAAACACAAGCAAATGACTTTGCAGATTACATATTTTTATACTCCTGTATTATGTAATCACATCATGTTCAAGATGCGTTTGCCATGCAGCCAGCGGACACATGACGATGTCACTCTCCTGTGGTGCTATTTAATATACATATATAAACTTTACGCTAGGGTTTCCATCCAGGGGTCTGGCCGCAATTACCATAATGCATGGGGAACGTGGGCGCCGCTTATGATGTCACCATTAGCAGCGCTGATGTAGTGATTCTTTTTCGTACACGAGTCCCAAGCTCGGCTGTCAAACTACAATTCCCAGAAAACCGAGCGAAGCGCTATGCCGGAATCGACGCCATCACTAGTGACACACATTGACAGATTCCAATCACCTGTGTCACTTACAGGACATAAATGCCATGACTTGACGTGCCATCGGTTACGTCCGTCAGCAGCTCAGATCTAGCTCGGGGTACCGACCGACAGGTAAGTCTAACTTGCGCGCTTACTATCGAGACTTTTCTGATTTTAAAACTTGCTTTTCAAGATTTTCCAAGGCGCGTCGCATATGCTAACATCATGACCCTGCCAGTAATTTCTAGTTGGGTCATTTGGTGGGAGTCAGTATTGTCCTGACGTCTATCTCAATTTCTATGCTGTGGTATTATTGCTAATTGCTGCATTCGTACACTGCGTCTTTTAAAGACACTTTGTGGTAGTGAATTAATAGGTTGAGAAACCGAAGTATTCATTCTCAGGCATGATTCGTGTGCAGTCGGATCTCTTTTTTTCTCAGAGAACATTCCTTGCTCATAATAAAGCACCCTTTACCTGCGCACTGTGTCACACATAGAGCTTTAATATTGTTATTATTTTCATCAAGCTGTAATTTATAAAATCTAGTAAGAGGCTGCTTTTGATACAGGATCGCTATGAAGATGTGCTGTATATATTCGGTTACTAATAAGTTTGTCGCACTGCCTTTAGATAAAATTGCTTAGCAAGAAAGATCTGCGGCATCAAAACCTTAGATCGGATGTCTAATGATAAACTTGGCTTTCTGCCATTTCTCTTTATTTTTTCTTCTTCTTTTCATTTTTTAGAGCGGGCCACTTGTGCTGAGCTGTAGCCAGGTGAGGTGAGGCCAGCTTTCTCGTGATTACAGGTAAGCAACACATTGTTGGTCGCGTACACTGTTGTAGGTACTTATTAAAATGGTCCATTGGTGGATCTCATATTGGATATAATACATAGCACAAGTATTGAACATCTTTTATGTACTTTTTTGTTTCACAGGTGTTACCTTCACTCTGTAATTTTCGGAGAAACGAGACCTAAGGTTGTATTTGCCTTCACCTTATATGTCATTCTTCGTTTGTTCGTTTCACATTCACATTGAGCAGTAGCATCATACGATCTAGGTCCTGAAGAAAGCTGCGACTACATAGGAATCAATATGGCTGAAACATGTAGACCCTGTTTCTGGACATATTCAGTCATGTTTTAACAAACTGCATTTGCACTGTTTTTAATCTGGACATCAAGGGATAATGAATAAAACTGTTTTCTCCTAGTAGCCCATTTTACCTTCACTGTCAACACATATGAACTGCGCCCATCACTCTCACGTCTTCACTTCTGACGGATTCTAGTGATCCATTATACTGACCTCACTTGAACAAAACATCCCTGAGCTCCTCTCTCACAGTGTAGACCTTGGCTGCACTGGGATTTGCAACCAAGAGGAGATCACAGATGATGAAGCATGTCACTTCGGTGAGTGATGGGATTCCGTCCTTTTAAAATGATTTCTCGGGAATATAGTTGAGGACTATACTTGTGCATTTCTTTTCTCATTCCTTTAGTACGCATGACAGACCCGCGGATTTGCTTGTATTTTCATGTTATATTTGGGGACTATATCCACGCTGGTCTTTAAAAGTATTCCCTTAGACCCTCCACTATCCTTTATGTGTATATTGTTCTAGAGCAGCCACGGTTGCGGGTCTCTTTTGGTTTTAAACTATGTCCCTGCATTCTAAAAGACGTTTCCTCTAGTCGTGGAGTTGCTTCTATTTTTCCGATTGGTTAGTGTGACACTTATTTGACTTGGTCGAGTTCACTGGTCTAGCTTTTGATGACGCCACCCTTCAGGCTATTCTTACCACTCCTAGTATTATTGACACTGCACCAGGCACTGTGGCTAATAATGGTGATGACTGGGCAACTCTTCTGGGGTTAAAGAATTCTCATTCCCGTACACTAATCCATGGGGCCATCATGACAGAATACCTTTGGGGTAATTGTGCCCCAACTGGATTGATTGTCACCAATGTAGGAGAGTAGGGTCTGCTTCCTATGGTCACCCCCACTTTTTGCTCTGATCCACTGGTTTTTCGACTCTAGTGTGGCTGTTGGCCTGCTAATCAGACCCACAGCCCAGCTGTTCTCTCTCTAAATTCATGCCATGTACTTTAGGTACATATCCAATTGGGTATTGGGTCACCTTTGTGAGCCCCTGTATAGTGTACCATAGGTACCCAGGGCATAGGTGTATCCAAGGCCTACCAGGGGCTGCAGCACGTATTATGCCACTCCAGGCTGGCCATCCAAACTGACACAACTGGCTGATCAGTCAGCTGGGGCAAGGTTGTGTAATCACCCCTTGCTTAGGTATAGTATTCCTATACTTACCATTATATATAGACACATATGTACCTATAAGTCACTCCTATGGCAGGCCTTAACAATCCTGGAGGCAGAGTGCTTGGTTTTATGTGACATGGTGCTCTAGCATGAGCTGTTATATGATATAGCCATATCATATACTCTTAAGTGCATTATAATCCTCGCGGTTAATGCTAACTTTGGTTTGGCTTTATCAAAACATATCGTGTAAGTTGTCATATGCTTTGGAATACTACTCCCCCCGCCACTTCTGGCGGCGGGGGTAGCATTCCACCCTTCTAGAGGGAGAAGACATGTAGTTGTAGCTTTACCCGGTTAAAGTTAATCAGAGCCTCAGCATCACAAAATGGATGGTGCTGCCACAGACACGAGTCTGACCTTCTGCTGCTGGACTAAACTCCGGCAGGGGAGGCCAGGACAATAGGTTTCCTATCTAGGGTGGTGCTGGCATCTCCCCAGACAGCCTGAAGTGTATTGGGGCAGGGTGGGTTGAAGAAATGAGACACTGCCTGGGGCACACAAGGTTCCCCATGCATAGCCCGGTTCAAATCAGTTGCTGGGGCACTCCAGCCCCAGCTCTGGTGCGAAATTGGGCAAAGGGAAAGGGGTGTAACCACCCCCTTCCCTGGTTCCACCCATAGGAGGGACCTAGCAGGTAATCCAGCCCCTTAGATTAGTATACAGCTAGGAGCTGAGTGTAGAGACTTATCCTGAACTGAAACTCTGAAACGAAACGCTGGACCTTCGACATTCTACTGCAACTAGAAGACTGAAGAATCTCCCTTGTGGTCAAGGAGTGACCACCCTGTGCAAACAGGCACCACCAGTAACTTGCTGGTTTGCTTTGTTGACGCTCCAGCCGGATCCCGATGACTTAGTGATGCAGCCTCTGGACTTCCAGACTTTTCTGCCTCCGACCCACATCCACAGCAAAAGCTGAGACCCTTGGCGGACACGAGAGACGTGGGACCGGACATCCTGCAGTACCTGATTTTTGCTAACTGTGCAGCTTCTGAGGAGTCCTCAAAGTTGTGCATTGGGGTTTGAGAAGCCCCAACCCCGAGCAGTAAGTGCACCGAAGCTCAGCCCTCCACACTCCACGGGTGCCGCGTGGGGTCTGTGCCTGCATTTCTCCTCAACGCGTCTTCGTGGTTGCTAGCCCGTTGGCTAGTGGCCCTCCTGATGACATCACCTTGAATCAACACTGCTTGCCTAGTTGCTCTGGGCTTGCTCTTGCTTTCCTGTGAAGGGGAAGCTCCCCAGACCTTGCTGGTCTGAACAGAAGCCGATCTTCCTTTCCTGCGTGGGTTGCCTTTGCCAAGGCTTGTTGACTCCAATCCGGAAGCCGACACTGCCAACAGCAAGATGCTTTGTGGGACAGTCCGTATCCAGCTCCTGGTCATCGTTGACGCCTTCTGGTCCACGTGGCTGCAGAGACAAGCTTCACATCCTCACCTGATTGCATCTCGACATCGCCTGGTTCCTTCCCGGTCACTGGCTAGTGACCCAGACTGTGTTCCCTCTGCTTTCAGGTTCTTCTCGACTCTGATCCACCCTTGGATCCACCCGAACATCTTCCTCCTGGTCGCCTGCAGCATCTTCTTGCAGCTCTCCATAGGATTCGACGACGAAACCCGACACAAAAGAACACCTATGCACCCGGCTTCCCTGGGTGAGGTAACTCAAGTACTCCGGTGCTCCCGTGGGTAACAACTATCCATGTGTCCTAGTTTAACTGTGTTTTCCCGTAGTCCACCCGGAAGTGTCCGAAATCAACTACTTTGCTAACTTTACGTTACCATTGAAAGTCTATGGTAACCCACATGTGTGTTTAGACACTGCACACGCATCCTGTGGGTCTCCTACTTCCATTCCTTTGGTTGGTCAGTGTAGCCCCAGCGATTTCCTAGGCCCTAGGCCTACTCACCTTTCCTGAAGTGGTTCTTATACAACTCCTTTAGTATATGGTTTGTGAGGCCCCTAGGGCAGTATTGTATTTGTGTAACTTATAGTATGCTTTTTAAGAAACTTGTGCTGTACCTCGAACTCTGACCTCATCAAGAGTGCAGAGGGGTTGTGTTAGTAATAAATACATACATATTTGATATATACCTTGTGTGGTGTCCTTTCATTTGGTATTCAATGGATTGTTATAGTTAAAACAATTGGATTCACATGCTCTCTGAAGTGTTAGCCTAATACTGCTTTGTCCGTGCTACCACTAGGAAAGCTGGTCTATAAGGTTGACTTTACAACCATCACCATAAGGGTTGTTTGGACTGGTGCAAGGTGCTCACTAGAATAGTGAACATCATATACCAGGCCAACTTCTCACAACCAACACACCTAGGCTCTTCCTCAAAGATAAAGCCTTCCTTAAAGATTGGTCACTTATTGCGTGGCGTTGCACACGTGATTGGCTTATATTAATTTTCAGCACGGCCAAATGAGTAGCGGATACCATTTTGATTGAAATAAAATTTCTTGAATCTCAGATCAAAACCACCATTTCTAGTACTCTGTATAAAAAGAATCCAGAAGAGTCCAATAAAACGAACAAAGAATTTAAAGACTTGATTTAGTTGACCAAAATTGAGAAATTCAAAAAAGATTTGGCACGGTTTTCTTTAGAACAAGTATATCCACACACTAGTGACAACTTTACTGCGCCTGAATTTAACAGGAAGGGAAGACGCTATGGATCAAATTATTCATCCTCAGGCACAGAAGAAGGGTCAAGTGACTCAGATTTGTCATCAGGAACACAACAGAGAAGAGGTTGGGGATGTAACAACAGATTTACCTAGGGCATAACAACAGATTTATCTGGAGAAATAGACCGACATGTCCCCCTCAGCAACAATGGTGGCCACCGACCCCATGGGGATATCCCAATCCACCATATCAACCTCAGATGATGCAGTTTCAACAAAACCCACAATTTTACAATAACCAGCCTTTTTTAGGGTCTGGCCGCGAACCATCCAGAGGCAGAAGAGGAAACCAACAGGCCCAGGTCCACTGGAGCCCTCTACCTTCACTGAGGAGTACACACAGCAACAAAAAGAAAGCCCTGCAACAACCAGGGACCAGCACTGAGATGACAGTGGTGAATCTAAGTAATCGTTGTCTTTCACTTGATGAACAAATTGTACTCAACAGGGGACTAGGATTTGTTCCCATATTTAATATTATTAATCATTTGACACTCAATGTGAACTGGCAAAAACTTTCAGAAGATACAGCTCCACTTTTTCTTTCATGATAAAGATAAAAATGAAACCAGCATGGGTTTGGAGTCCCACAACACTGGCCTAAAGAACCGTTCAACTTTTAATCCACCGATTTATTCAGTCCCAGCAGAAATTCTGACCTTCGAAAAGGCTGTGACTGAGGACGTTTCGAATTTGAACATAAACAAGAAATGTAATTTCCAGAACCTCCCCAAGAAGGAATAACTGGCTTTACAAACTCTCATGAAGGACGATACGATAATTATCAAGCCTGCAGACAAGGGGGAGTCATTGTTATTCTGGATACATCAACATACCGGGCTGAATGTCTCCGTCAACTTAACGACGGCCGGTCTTTATCGCACTCTAAAAACAGACCCAACAGAAAAGATTAAACAAGACGTTGTCATCCTTGTGGAAGAAGTCACTACAGAAGATTGGATTACCACGCAAGAGGCTAGTTTTTTGACAACTTAACATCCCGTTACGCCTCAACTCTACATCCTACCTAAAATACATAAACCACAAAGGCCATCACCGGGTCTTCCCATAATATCAGGTAGTGGCTCTCTCCTTGAGCCATTGTCCACCTTTGTTGACTACTTTTTAAGACCGATGGTAAAAGAGATGCCAACGTACCTCCAAGATACTAAGGGTATCTTGAGACTTTTACCGGAAGTGGAGTTCAACATTAACACAGATTTTCTAGTCTTGTTAGATATTGAGTCCCTATACAGTTGTAACCCCCATGCCGAGACACTAGAACCCATCAGGCTTTTATTGGACAATAGAGATTAAGAATCTCTATCTCCCGTGCATTTCATCATGACATGTGCCAAAATTACTATGAAGGAGAACATTTTTAAGTTCGATAATACCATCTACTTACAAACATCAGGGACCAGCATGGGCAGCGTTTTTGTGCCAAGTCTGGCGAATTTGTAAGTCCATCAATTCGAGCAGGAACACATACTTACTGAGGCTAATCCCTTCCACAACTCAATCGGTATGTGGAAGCATTATATTTACGATATTTTAGTCATTTGGCGAGGAGATCCTGATACTATTACTGTTTTCCACACGTGGCTTAACTCTTGAAATGAGTATTTAAAAATCCACTGTGGAATTCAGCAAGAACAGTCTGCCCTTTCTTGACCTTCTGGTTTGATTTTTTTTCTACACCAACAGAATTGGGAACTGTACTGTACATAAAACCTATGTCAAGAAATTCTCTTCTTAGTTACAATAGCTACCATCCTAAGGTGCTACGCGATAATTTACACTACGGGCAATTTTTACGCCTAAGGAGGAATTGTTCGACTAAAGATAATTTTGAGATTCACTCTAAGACTCTCTCTAAACAACTTCAAGAGAGGCAGTATCCCAAGAGATTGATACGTCGATCTTGCAAACGTGCTTCAAACAATAATCGAGATGCCATGTTGGAAGCACAGACACCTAAATCTCCTATGACAAGATTGACGTGCGTCAATACATTCAGTACGTTGTCAAATGGGATACAAAAAAGAGTGCAAAAAAATTGGAAGATATTGAATATTGGCAAAAAAAGATCCCTCTGCCTTTATTCTCTTTCAAGAGGAGCTCCAACCTTTGCGACACTCTAGTTCACACGAGACCTAAAATTCATCCTGCCCCTGCACAAGAAGCATTATGGAATCTGCCAGCAGTAAAGGGAAATTATCCATGTGGAACTTGTGCGGGATGCTCCCAAAATAAACACACTACAACAATAGACATCGGCATAGACCGTGGGTACAAAAAAAGCATACTAACTGTAATAGTGAAAAATGAATTTATCTGATTAGTTGTCCCTGCCGGTTCCGATAAGTGGGAATGACCACCAGAAAGGTAAATTTGAGGATCATGGAGCACAAAAGTACAATTAGATTCAGAAAATAAGCAACTAGACTCACCAAACATTTTCTCTACTTCAAACACAACACAGATGATTTTAATTGGACTGTTCTAGAACAACCATTTAATCCAGCACATATTACAGATATACAAAAATATCTGTTTATGAAAGAGCAAACATGGTTGTTTAAACTTAAGAGCAACAGCACAAGATTGAATGATGAGATTCCCTGGTGATTGTTATAAGCCTCACTCTATATGACACTAATAAGAATGTTTGAGGCTAATATACATTTCTCTCACACTTTTGAGTTTCATACATCTTTTGTACCTTTGAGCTATTTACATCCTGAATCGTTACAAGATGAAATATCCTTTGGGTCACATAAGAATATCACGCCATATGCTTATAACTAGGATTTATGTAGTTATTCTATATTTATCTTGATAATAGCTGAATAGGATTATACCTATTCCTCAATGTGTACCAGGACATTTGTGCTACTGAGGCATCACATTATAATTAAGAATATCTGTGGTGGTCTGACCGTATTATTAGACTGTTGGATTACGTATTTTCATACTATTTTTATACTCCTGTATTACGTTATCACATCATGTTCAAGATGCGTTTGCCATGCAAGCAGCAGACACATGACAATGTCACTATCCAGTGGTGCTATATAATATACATATATAAAATTTACGGGAGGGTTTCCATCCTGGGGTCTGACCGTAATTACCATAATGCACAGGGAACATGGGCGCCGCTTACGATGTAATCATTAGCAGCGCTGATGTAGTGATTCTATTACAGGACCGGAGGCTTCAGATTATGCTTCTCAATCTTTACTGCAAACATCACAGCAGCCAATGAAAATGCGTATTTTCATTAAATAACAGTAAACAACTACATTTCCCATCATGTCATGTACATAGGCACGCCCCCATAGTCCATAAGAACCCCTTGCGTGCAGCCATCTTCCTCTTTCTTTGCTGCTCACAGCAAGAGATAAGTGCACCTTGTTTTGCATTGCTTTATATACTGATGCCTTGATATTGACTTTTGGTAATTTAAATAGGTGTTTAGACACTTAGCTGATGATACCTTCTTTGTACTCGATTGTTGAGGGATTTGGTGCATTCGGCGGGCGAGCGCGTGATCTGTAACGCGTCTCCTCAGCCCGCCTTCAGTGTTTCCTCTTTGGCTTACAGAGCGTCGCGCAGACTGTGGACGCCTTCAAGTTCGGTCGCTGACCGGGGGCAGATCGTCACCGTTCTTCATGAGCATTAGGCCCGAGTTTCCCCACGGCAATAGCGCGCTTCACGCGCATGCGCAAGGGCTCCCCTCATCGCCCTGTGACGCGGTACAGTCCGGGTGGCTCTCGGCTGGAACACGCTCCTCATTGCGCTGAATTTGGGCTCCTTTTTGGGCGGAATTCGGTAGCATTGGTCGGCGCGAATCCCCTAGCTTTCAAATCTCGAGTTTCTTCCATCGGTGATAGCTCTGCCTCGATAGCGCCTTTAAAGGTTGTAAAATACTGCCCATTTGAGAGTGGCACACGCTCTTTGGACTGATTATTGGGCCTGGGTCTCTGACCTGTGAGAATACAGCTTTGCTGAGGGGGTTTCTGTAGTATCTTTCAGTGTGCTGGTGGGCTGACCCCCCCCCATTACCCTCCTTGTGACAGTGTTTGCAGTTACACATAACTGCTTCCTTCAGTCTGTCAATAAGTTTTACTTTTAAGCCACTTTGACAATGGCTGAATGGGAGCAATACCCTGAGGAGTATGCTGAGGAGGAGACATATGAGGGACAGCAGGAAGCTGTCTTGGAGGACAATTTGGTGAATGCTTTGGACGCTTCGGTCCAGGCCTCAGTGAACAGGGCTATGGAGACCACGGTCCCGCAAACGGTTCAACAAGCCCTAGCGGCAGCCCTGCGCCCTATCAGGAAACAGCTGGAGGGTTTCGCCAAGAGACACGGCTATGACATGCCGCAGAAGAAGAAAGCAGAGGCATCTACCTCTGGCCAAAGCTCATCTGATACGGTTAAGTGGCGACAGGCGCAAGCACTCTCTGAGTTGCCTGCCAGCGAGGCAGCTGACCATTCATATTCAGAGGGCAAGGCTAAAGCCAAGCGTAAGACCCATACTGATACAGATACCGACACTAACACCACGAACACGGACACCGACACAGATACATCGGAGGAACCTCCTCCACCAAAAAAGGTGAAGACATCTCAGCCAACTGGGGCGACTCCTGTCAATACCCCATTCACCTTCGACCCCTCTGATATCATGCACCCCAGATCCTCTGAATGGGTGCCTCCCACCGCAGTCGCAGCATATCTGCATGACAACCTTAGGAAGAGTTTTCCAAGAGAGGTGCGCAATCGCCTAAAATCGGAGAGTCCGCGGCCAGAAGTCCCGGACAAGGTGGCGGAAACGCCAGAGATAGATGCTAGCCTCTTGACCTTTCTGCGCAAATTTTCTAAGGACCCTAAGCGCGGTCTTGACCGAGCATGGAGAGGATGCCAGGACAAAATGCTGGATGTGGTAGGCCCCTTGGCCAAGATTCTAGGGATGGCCTTAGCGGCCAAAGAATCCTCTACCCCTGTAGATCCGGATATATTGGCAGGATGGACCCAGAGGGCCATATGCCTCATTGGCAACGCCAAATGCGGCATTTCTTCCGAAAGGCGAAAAGCTCTCTTGATCAAGATGGATAGTAACCTAACCGAATTGGCAGATGCGGAACCGGGACCCCTAGCAGCAGGTCAACTCTTTGGTGACAAGTTCGTAAAAGACGTCTCTAAGTATGTCGGAACTTTCACGGCCTTGGATAAGGTGCAGACAGGGATCAAGAGAGCTCTTAGCCAGGGTATTTTTAACAGGGGGTCGCTCGTCAGGCCGTGGAGGTCCTCAAGGCTCCCAGAGAGGTGATTTTGGTCGTGGACGAAGCGACTACGACTCCACCAGAGGCGGGACATTCTACCCATCCTGCAGGAGGTTCAACAGGGGACGCTTCCAGTCGAATAACAACAGAGGGAACTTCAAGGTTCAGCAAAACACAGGTGAGCGTTTCAGACCTTTCTCTTCTTCCGTTGGGGGGTCGTATTCAACACGAATATTTGGCTCTGCCTTTCGGGCTCTCCTCAGCTCCTTGGTGTTTCACCAAGATAATGAAGTGACTCATCTACGGGAGAGGGGGATACGTCTCATAATTTACTTGGACGATATCCTGATAATGGCACAGAGTCAACAGGTTCTTCTGCAGCACCTCGCCCTTTCGACAACGCTGCTTCAAAACCTAGGGTTTGTCATCAATCCAATGAAATCAGTGATAGTTCCCACTCAAGTAATAGATTTCCTGGGTTTCATGATAGACTCGATGTCAGCCCAGCTGTGCCTTCCAAAGGCGAAACTAAAGGACCTCAAGAAGGAAATCCGGAAGTTGCTGAGCAATCAGACAGTAACTCTCAGGGCGATCGCCAGAGTAGTAGGGATATTGGCCTCATCTGTCCAAGCGATATTTCCAGGCCCTCTTCACTACAGGGCCCTGCAAAGGCTAAAGATCAGACATGTTCAGAAGGGACTGTCCTATTTGAACGTCATCCCGCTATCAGAGGAAGTACGAACCGAGTTACAATGGTGGCTAGGCCATGTAGACGCCTGGAACGGCAGAGCGATTGTCGGCTCCCAACCAGAAGTCATAATCGAGTCCGACGCCAGCCGGTGGGGCTGGGGGGGCGCGTTGCGGAGACATCTCCACAGGTGGCAGATGGTCTCCACAGGAGCTTGCCTTGCATATAAATTGCTTGGAACTGCTAGCAGGGTCGTTCGCCGTGCGGACGTTATCCCCGAGGCAGACCTCTTGTTGTATCCTCCTTCGCATGGACAATGTGTCCGCGGTGAGGTACATCAACAAGTTGGGCGGCACGAGGTCGTTGCTTCTTGTGCAGATAGCCAAGGATTTTTGGCATTATTGCCTGATGAATCAAATATCGGTAGTGGCGGAATATCTTCCAGGCCAGTCCAATCAGGTGGCGGATTGGAACTCGAGGTACCTCAGAGACTACAGCGACTGGAAGCTACTTTCAGAGGTCTTTCAGTGGATACAGAATATTTGGGGTCCATTCCAGACGGACCTCTTTGTCTCCAGACTAACGTACCAACTCCCGCAATTCTTAAGTTGGAGGCCGGACCCACTAGCGAAAGCAGCAGATGCCTTTCTCCAAGATTGGTCGAAGGCAACCCAATATGCCTTTCCCCCCTTCATGTTGATCACCAGAGTAATGTCGCAGGTGATCAGGCAACGGGCGGAGATAGTCATGGTGACGCCATGGTGGACGTCCCAGTCGTGGTTCCCCAAGGTATTACAGTGGAGTTGCGATCTACCCAGACTCCTTCCGGAGTCGGAATTGCTATTGCTGGGCCCTCATCAGGAGCGGCACCCACTGATAGTGGAAGGCAGACTTCAGCTGATGGCTTGGAGGCTTTCAGGGAACAGTGGCAACTGCCTGGTGTTTCGAGCAGGACTTCCGAATTTATCAGGCAGGCCTGGGCACCATCCACAAGAAAACGGTATTCCTCGGCCTGGAAAAACTGGGTGGATTGGTGCGTGGAACGACACTTGGATCCCTTGGGGGCAGAGTTACCCCACGTGTTGAACTTTTTATCGGATAAAGCAGCGGAAGGATTAGCTTATAGATCGGTGAACAATTTCCGGTCCGCCATTGCAGCGGGGCATACCCAGATAGACGGTAAACCAGTAGGAATGCACCCAGTGGTGTGCAAGTTGCTTAAGGGTATTCGGGTGGCCAACCCACCTAAACCCAAGTATACAGGTTTGTGGGATGTTTCATTAGTTCTCGCATTATTTAACGGATGGCCTGCCAACACGCTCTTAACTAGGAATCAATTATCGGCCAAATTGGCCATGCTACTTTGCCTTTCAGGATGCAGACGTTCGTCGGACGTGCGAGCTCTCGACGTTACAGGTAGATTGTTTACTCCGGAAGGAGTTTCCTTTACCATTACAGGACGCACCAAAACAATGTCACGTCATATTAGTTATAATGCATTTCATGATAATGAGAAATTATGTGTGGTACAATGTTTGAAGACTTATGAGGAATGCACAAAGGCCATCAGGCCTCAGGGCTGTTGACAATTGTTGATTGCATTGCAAAAATCTTTTAAAGCTGTGGCGGCCGCCACCATCGCCAGATGGCTTCGTTATGTTATGAAAGAAGCTGGCATTGACATCACCATATTCGTTGCTCATTCTGTAAGAGGCGCTATGGCGTCAAAATCATTTATGTTGGATTCCAGCTTTCAGGACATTATGCGTAGTGCAGATTGGTCCTCAGAGTCCACTTTTAAAACGTACTATTATAAGCCGGTGGGGGATATTACCTCTGTTCTTTTCAATGAGCGTTAAACTAGCATAATCTGAAGCCTCCTGTCCTGGAATAGAATCAAATCTTAGCTAGCATTCGCGCCAAGAATTTTCAATTCAATTCAATTCTATTAAGGACACGGAGGCGAGGATTATCCCACCCGGCTTGGTTATGTGTAACTTCATGCCCACCCAGTTGTTTTCGGTGGCTACGGCTTCATCTCCTTTGTTTCAGGATCAGACAAGAAATCTGACTAAACGCAGAAGACTGCCAGGATATTCAACGTGAGGAGGACTTTCTTTCTTCCATGTTGGAGGAGTTATGATGTTATTCAAGTTATTTTGGACTTGTTCGCTACAAAGAAAGAGGAAGATGGCCGCACGCAAGGGGTTCTTATGGACTATGGGGGCGTGCCTATGTACATCACATGAAGGGAAATGTAGTTGTTTACTGTTATTTAATGAAAATACGCATTTTCATTAGCTGCTGTGATGTTTGCAGTAAAGATTGAGAAACATAATCCTCGCCTCCGTGTCCTTAATAGAATTGAAAATTCTTGGCGCGAATGCTAGCTAATTTTTGATTCTTTTTCGTACACGAGTCCTGCGCTCTGCTTTCAAATTACAATTCCCAGAAAGCAGAGCGAACCGCTATTTTTAATATTTTCATCAAGCTGCAACTTATAAAATCTAGTAAGAGGCTGCATTTGATACAGGATCTCTAAGAAGATACACTGTATATATTCGGTTACTAATAGGATTGTTGCTCTGCCTTTAGGTAAAATTGCTTAAAAAGAAAGATCTGTGGCATCAAAACCTTAGATCTGATGTCTAATGATAAACTTGGCTTTCTGCTTTTTCTCTTTCTTTTTAGTTCTCGCCTAGGCAGCGCATGCGCTGCGCTAGGAGAGGGCCTTTAGCAATTGGTCTTCACTTTTCAAGTACTCGTGCTTGTGGCGGCATCCACCTTGCGGGAGCGAGCAGCGGCACGCTGTTTGTGATTAACGTGACTGTGCTGCTGCTCGCTCCCGCAAGTTGGATGCCGCCACCACCACATCCACCGCCACGTCCACCACCACATCCACCACCACATCCACCACCACATCCACCACCACCACCATGTCCACCACTTCTAACTCCACCACTTCCAACACCACCACCACGTCCAACACCACCACCACCAACACCCCCACCCGTGGAGGGCAGGGGTAATAGGAGTGTCAACCCCAGTTGTACATGGGACATTTAAGGATGCATTGGGTGCAAGAAGACGGGAATAGGGGCTAGAAGTATTACACCAGCCCCAAGATACATTTTGAAGAGGCGCAATGTCACAGGGGCCCCTGTAAAAGCACTCACAGCATCTCTACCTCACAGTGGCATACCTGCACAAGCCACACACTCAAAACAAGCATTGGCATAGCCAATAGTTCTCACCTTTGGGACCTTATAAGTGTTTAGCCATGCAACACTTGATGTTGTTGCACCAAGGATATTGTGCTGGATAACTAAACACTTATTAGGTCCTAAAGGTGAGACCTATTGGCTATGCCAATGCTTGCTTCTTTTTCTTTTCATTTTTTAGAGTGGGCCCCCCTTGTGCTGAGCTGTAGCCAGGTGAGGTGAGGCCAGCTTTCTCATGATTACAGGTAAGCGACACATTGTTTGTTGAATACAATGTTGTAGGTACTGGTTACGATGGTCCATTGGTGGATCACGTATTGGATATAATACATAGGAGAAAGCCTTCTACCTGGGTGTGCAGATGTAGGACTTGCGTACCTGGTGCTATATAATGAACCTATGAACTCATGTAGGGAACAACTATGCAACTCCTTTTATGCGATTTCATTGTAATAAGTGCAAACAGTTAACTTATTCTCATAGCACAGCTCGAAAGAAGTGATCAATATACTGCCTGTCTCTCTTTCCAACCTGTGATGTCTGCAGCTCTTGAACTAACTAATAAAAGATTGAGTTCAACATAACTACAGAAACACAGACAGACACATAGCCAGTGGTTAATTTGTAAAAAAAGAAATGCCGGGGCTCTCGTCAGGAAGGGCTTTGACCAGCCCATTTCCCCTGTTAGCACTGCCTAACACAGAACTACCATACCTTACAAGTGGGGAGGGGATTTGCCGACTTCGGAGCTGGGGAACCAGGTTCGAACCTGAGCGTTGCCTCAACAGCCTGTGAACCTGAGAGGATCACTTTTTCTCTCTGTGCTTACCAAAAATGCAGCATCATTAACTGGTGCTCAAGCGCAGGTGTTGATGATTAAGGCCTTCATGACTATGTCGTTGGATTTGCCTCTGACCGTCACAATTTTTTTGAAAGAACCGCTCGAGCATAGGTCGACAATTCCGGCCGCACAATTAGGATGCGACTGCACATGGTGCATTTACAAACTTCCATTTTTCAATGGGAGCTTATGCTGCAAACTTCCGTTTTTTTAATAGGAGCTTGTGCGGCGGGCTTCCATTCAAAATTGAATTTTGCAAATGCACCATGTGCGGTTGCATCCTAATTGCATAATATACATGTATATTACCTACTGGCGGTCACCACTTGATAACCTTTTGATATCACACATTCATCTTGAAACAAAAGTATCCCACAATCCCAAGATCTGAAGGCACAAGGCCCGCATCTCAAGGTACCTTTTTTTTACTTTGACGTCCAGGAATAAAATAAAGGAGATGACCAAAAAATATACAACTCTAAAACTAAGTCAAAAGACAAACTCTACAGCTCAAATAAACAATACCAAGTCAACCAAAGTCAATTGGGCAATGCTCTGATAACTCAACAGCAATTATCTCAGGCAAACAGCATTTAGCTAAAGACAGCTATGAAAGCCATCAACCCCTGAGCATGCAACATTACCTTCTAGCTATTTATCGAGCTAGAAATATTGTCTAGAAAACTATTTGCGTAAGCTCGGTAATGGACAACCAACCAAACAGTTTAAAAAAAAGCAGCAAAATTCATCAGCAGATCCAACCATTCGTACAGATAAACACCATAAAGATCTGAAGTGAGATTACACTCATTTTACTTTCATATTAACCTACAAGTACCACTGAAGAAATATTAAAAACAATATCTACTAACTGTACAAACACCAACAACCATACAGAACAGGAATATCAAAATATGGTAAATGTGCAAAAAGGAAGTCCGGATTAGGAAAGCATTGTGATGATATACCAGGAGTCGAAGGGACATAACATGTACCCTGTAATCATCTGTGTACAGAGGGGGTAACGTTTTTTTTTTAAATAGTTTTTTTTTATTGAGCAGTAGCATAGAACAATCCATTACAACATGAAAAGTAAACATGCCATTAATGATATTTTTCTTTATAATAAATAGACATTGTCGTTAAAACACAGGGAACAATTATGGCATTGATCCGTCAAGTGATCACATTAGGTCAATATTACTCTCAGGAGAAGGCAATCCTGTCAGATGTCCCCCAGGGCTCGAGTCTCAGCCCAACCCTCTTCAATGCCTATTTGTCTCCGCTAATTAAATTATTATCTTTCCTTCAATATAAACACCATCTCATATGCGGATGATACGCAGCTAATCCTTGTCTTAGATAACGGTACTACCCAGATGGAAGAAAACCTCTGCAACTGTCTCACACCAACTTTCAGTTGGATGAACCATAACTACTTGAGGTGTTACTCGGAAAAAAATGAAATATTACCATAGGTCAACAAAATATTTTTTGCCCAAACTCCGGTGGCCAGAAGATACTACTCCTCCTCCAAACACAGTAAACATGGTTGGAAACCTTGGAATAAAATCGGACACTACCATGTTGTTTAAATAGCAATCCCTGGCAGTTGCCGGGACCTGTTTTCACATCATAAAAAGCCTCAAGAAATTCTTTGATCTAATTCCCATCTCAGCAAGGCAAACGGTCGCCCTTATCACCTCCAGGCTAGATTACTGCAATAGTCTATATGCAGGAACTAATAGAGCAGTACTGCACAAGCTTCAGATGGTTCAGCATGCAGCTGCACGGCTGGTACTGAAATGGCCCAGGCGATAGTCCGCAACAGGGACACTAGATATCCTACACTGGTTACCAATTCACAAACGCATTCTGTTTAATGTCCTTATTATTACTTTCAGGGCCTTCCATTCTCATGGCCCCCAATACCACCAAACTAGCTTCAAGCGTTATGTTCCCTTCCAAAGCTTGGATCAGCTAATGCCAATCTACTAAAAATACTTGCCTTCAGATTAGTAGTAAAGGGAGGAAAATCACTCCCAGTTTTATTCTCAAAGGCCTGGAAAAACTCCCCCCAAAACTCTGCCAAATTACGTCAGAGTCCCTGTTTAAGAAGGCACTAAAAACCTGGATCTTGAGTGCTCCGGACACTATGCAAAACGTTGATCTGATCTCCCTTCCCTACCATCTTGCAGTACACCCCCTCCTCTTCCAGCAGGGTCCATTCTTCAGCGCCAAGATGCTCCTCGGAGTGATAGCCGCGCTATATAAATCTACCATTACATTACATTACTAACCTAATACGTTATAATCAGTGTTTAAAAGACTGATTGGTCTATATGAATTTACAGCACAGGGTTCTTTCCCTTTGTAACAAAGCTGACAATAGTAGATTCCTTAAAACTTGATGGAACCTCTCTGCCTATTTTTACAAAATTAAAAAGCTCTACTAAAAAAGGTCTTAACTCTTCTTGAAACGCTTTATAGAACTTGGTTGGAAGGTCATCATTCCCACAAGCCTTTCCGGAGGGCATTGAGGCTAAAGCCTGACACATTTCTAATGTGGTAATATCTACCATTAGTCCCTCTGCCTGGATACTTGACAACTGTGGTAAATTGATATCTAAAAAATACTGATGTATAGCTTCCTTCGAGGCCGTATATTTAGTCGCATACAGCTTATTGTAGTGGTCAAAATACTTTTTTGCCATCCTTTCCTTTTCGGAAACCAGAACTCCTGTCCCCGGCTCCTGTAATTGATGCGGCTTCCTGTTTCACGCTGGTTGACCAAGCCAAAAATGGCCTACCATGAAGCTTTCTTCATATATCAGTTGGTGAAACATTCGTGAGCTATTTATCTTCTCTATTACAAAATATTCCCTTAACTATTTGTTGGCGTTAGCCAACTGCAAATCTGCGACAGTTCGCCCCACCAGAGAACTTGTCTCCATCTGCAGGGCTGTATCAACCCCTAGTTGAAGTTCGGGTATTAGTGCCCCACAAATTTTAGATTGTGCGGCCACATAAGCCACCATCTGACCTTGCATTGTTGCCTTAAAAGCTCCCAAGCAGATAAAACTTTTGTGGTGTCCTTATTTACATGAAAAATCAATTTTTTCATATTTGTCAACCATGCCTGCTTAAAGCGAATGAGATGGTCCAACTGCCACCTGGACCTTCCCCTTTGTCGCCCTTCTGTTTCTTTCTTCACTCTAACCACTGAATGGTCCGGAAATGAATTGGCGCTCATTTGAGAATCAAGACCCCCTAAGGGAACGTGAGATAAGAAAAAAATCTAAACGAGAGGCAGGCTGGAAGACTAAAAAGTATATTGTGACATTCTCCGGTGGGCCGTGGGCCATGAGTCAACCAATTGATGGTCTTGTATCATAACATCTAGTACTTTTTTACTATTGGTTTCCAGATTTTTTTTATTTTTTATTCAAGGTATCCCTTGCTAAATCATGAATGTAATTGAAGTCACCACCTAAAATTATATAACCCACCGCTCCTTTTTTAATTAACGTGCTCCTTAACACCATCGCTGGCCTAACGCTCCCAGCCTCCATTTGAACGGTTCGAGTTTTAGTTTTAAGGCCTGCAGCAGTATCCACGTTTGTCATTATGTTGGACACTTTTAAATGCTTTCCCATTGTGATGGGCTGGAGAATTCACTCTTTAGGACATAGGGTGAACTTTGGGAGAGGATTTATAACAATCTATAGTAGAGTGCCCTTCTGATAAAGATTCCCTTGAGTGGCTACCCCTGGTGTGATACCTGAGGACACCCTCCAGGTTGCCCTCGGATTCTGTGGATTTTATTCTCGAGCTAATAAGGGCTTAGGACTACACTTTATAGTATCCTGCAATGAGATGCACAGTCAAGTAGATAGTTGGCAGCGCAAAGGGCAATAGGGAGAGCAGGTCCAGAGGGGGTGAAGTTGCAGGGTGTTGGCCACTGCATAATCCCCTCTTTGTGTTTTACATCCATAGCAATTAATAATATCATCCAAGCATCACCATGTTACCTTCTCATGATGGAGGAAAGGCTCAGTTGGCTTGCAGAGATTTAAACATGTGACTTCAGGGGGAAACAACCATTACAACGTAGTCATTACAACACACTACATTTACAACGCAGTCATTTCAATGCAACAGCCTTTACATCGTATGCCAGTACAATGCATGTCACTACAACACATGCCATTACAAGGCATTATAAGGTAAGTAATGGGGAATAGTAATTTTTACCCCTACACTATCCAACACTTACCCTACTGTTGCACTCACTGGAGTGGGAATAGTAATTTTTACCACCTAAACCACTACTCCTAGACCTGGGATGTAATTCAGTTGAGAAGATTGCGGGTTTTAGACCTTAGAATATTGGAGACGACTTTGGACAATACCGGAGTTATTACCTTATGCAAATGCATTAAAACATATAAGAGAAGCAGATACATCATCTGAAATTAGGTGGCTGCAAAAGATCAAGTGCACACTGGCTGATATGGGGCTCAGCCATCTGTGGGAGACCCAGTAGGTAATCTGTTCCCATCGAAAATGTATTATAAAGCATTATATTGGGACATGGTTAACCTTAAGTCCATGTCACTGGTGAGCAATACCTCTTTGACAGGCATTTTCCTGGATCACAAGTATAAATATAGGTCCGAAGCATATTGGGATTTTATCGCTAGACCATGTGACAGGAAATTATGCCATCAATTTAGAGTTGGTTCCCTCCCGATAAAAATATTCACGTCAAAATGGCACAATGTATTAGATACCAAATGCCCTACGTGCTTAACGACGGAAGAGTCCATTGCCCATATACTGTTTGTATGTCCTTCATATAAGTGCCCTCGATATAAATGGCTTAAGACAATCTGTCTAAACCTTGGCACAAGATCATGCCAAACAGCGCTGCGTATTCTGAAAAACGATTCGCACGAAGATGTAGCAATATCAATGGCGAAGTTTCTGGGTTGGAAGTGGGACATCCGAAGAATTGTGTATTCCCATCAAATGCTATTAACTTTTATAATATTTTTAGCATACATAACCTTACATTTTAACGGGAAAAAATTCTTCTTTTATCGTTGAATGTTTATAAGTAATCCTAATTTTAATGAAATTTTATGTATTGTAATTGTGTCTTTTATGATTGAAAATATCGAATAAAGACTAAATCCGAGTAATTTTTACCCCTACACTATCCAACACTTACTAAACTGTTGCACTCACTGGAGTGAGAATAGTAATTTTTACCCCTACACTATCCAACACTTACCCTACTGTTGCACTCACTGAAGTTGGAATAGTAATTTTTACCCCTACACTATCCAACACTTACCCTACTGTTGCCCTAAAAGTATTATGCTTTGTAATCGTATGCGTTGTAATGGTATGCGTTGTCAATGTAGTTTCTAAACATGTGTTGTAATGGATGTTGCGATGTAAAAACTGCATTGTAAAGGCATGCGTTGTAAATGGTTGTGTTGTAACGTGTCCTATTTGACTTCAGGTAGCATAGACCTCTTTGCAGCAGCCATATTAGCCTAAAGAGCTATTATAACAGAATAAATGGCTTCGCTATGCTTTGCCTAAGAGTGGCATCAGTCAGGGTACCCTATACAAAAATTTCAGAGTGCTCTGTCTTTATCTTGTATTTATTTGTAAAGCACACAATAATTCTAGGGTGTTTCTTGGAGCTACAGAGTGGATTTTTATAGTTCCCAAACTCAATAGTACTCATTTTATCAGGAGGATGAAAGGCTGAGCAGACCTAGCAAGATTCAAACCTGTGATTATAGCACCAAACGCATGTCCGTGCAGTGGTCATGATCATACCCTGAGCAATCCACCCTAATCTACCTTTAATATTATGTCTTCCATTGCTGGCAAAGGAAGCCAATGTTTCGTTTACTGCCTGCACAGGTGATTATGGAGTAGCTTCCTGGGTTGCCAATTGGCATTCCTTCACACCCCACACAGATCCAATCCGTCCCCTGTCACTAGAACTTGTACCCAACTTCTGGGGGGTTGGTATAGAATGCTACTCAACTAATCCTGCTATCTTCATTCCCTGACATGACCACACTGCCTTGTCTCTGCCCAGGCCTGATATTGGAATGACCATCCCCCCAAGCGAAGTCCAATAATAACAGTACAGCTCAAGACGCCCAGATAGCGCTTCCTCGGGGCGTGGCCTGACGCCGATGGAGTGAGCAGTGCTCGGGAGCTTTCGTCGGCCAGCCGCCATCCACAGCCATCCTGAAGTCCTACACGGGGCCCGAAACCTTGAAAAGCATCCCCACAATGGTCAGAACAGAAGGGATGCACTGAGGTGAAACAAACCTCTCCCGTAGCAAGGATCTGCCGAATTTGGATGCGACGACTGTGCCTGGGGATAAAACCAAGATGGCGGTGCCCAGCGGGTGCTGACAAGCCTGGATAGCGTGCGAAAGGCCAGCGAGGACGCCTCGGGCGGTGGACTGCCGTGTCCCCACATCGGCCTCACACTGGCCACAAAATCCTGACTGAAGGATCCCCAAGAGCGCCAACAGAGGGAGAGTACACACGCCCCTGCAGTGCCCAGAAGCAGACAAAATGGCGGTGCACCGGGGCAGAGGCACCTGAAGGGCTGCTATGGAGCGACTGGGGTCCAGTGGTGCTTCCTTCCTGCCTCGCGAGTGCTATCATGCACAGGGCCAGGCAGCCCCTGAAGTCAGGCTGATGGGGGAAAGCTGCTGAATAGTGAACGCGGCGAATGCGCCCAGAGACACGGCCAGGAAGGTGGTGACCAGCAGGTGCTGATGAACTCCAAGTGCGCACAGAGATCCAACGTGGAAGCACATGAGCAGAGGATCAACAAGCTCCCTCTTTGCCCCCACACCGACCATAAGGTACTGATTGGCGGGACCCCCTAGACGGAGGGAGAGCGAACTTACTGCCTGCGGCAGCCAGATTTAGACACAATGGTGGCGCGCCAAGGCGGAGGTGCCTGAGTAGCAGCTGTGACGCGGATTGGGATCTGCAGTGCTTCCCTCCTGGTCCCACGGGCGTGAACCGGCACCGGGTCCTGGGGCCTATGCGTTGGAGTTAGCGGGGGAAAGCAGGACGACCCGCCAGTAGGAGGGACGGTGACGGAGCCAGAGGACCTCTCCGGGAAACCACGGAGCGCTATAACTGCTGCACAGCCTGATTTCCAGCCGCTTGGGCAAACACTGGAAGCAGCACTTCTAAAGGAGGGGAGATAAGGAAACGGTGCTGTGGGTGGACCCCACAAGCCACACATGCAAGAAGACACAGGTACACTGAGCGGAGGGGCTTGGAGACCTCCAGGGACGTTGGTCTGATCCCCGAGGAGTGTGTGGATTGCCACACTGGGAGTGGACCCTGGGAGCCCTGCTCACAGCCCAGAACAGAGGAAGGGACGGAGGAGCAGCGCGGCTGGAGAACACTGGGCGCTGAAGTAACCTAAGGCAGCGTGCCCCCTTCGGCAGTGACGCCCGGAGGCACTTGGGGACTTAGACGGTTAACACGCCATAAAAGCTGCTCGAGGAGCGTCCGCGGGCAGAGTCTGGACCGCGGTTCACGAGGGTGGCGGACGACATCCCATGAGCACCAGCAGCGCACGGACCATCGTGGGACGAGAGGACACCATGGGGAAGCCCCTGAAACGCAAAGACAAGGAGGAATCAATGGCGAACAGACCCCCAGACAAGGCTGAGAAGTCCATGACTGGGAAGGAACACCCTGCAGACCCTACGCTACAGGACATACTGCAAGCCATCACCACCTCCAGCAACCGCCTGGAAGGGAAAATTGACTCTCTCAGCCTGGACATGGGATTGCTCCGGGAGGACCATAAGAAACTAGTGGACCAGGTCACGACAATGAACGAACATTAGCTGAGGCTGTCCCAGTGGTCACAGACATGAAACACCGAATGACTATGCTGGAAACCAAAGTGCGGACGCTGGAGGAAAGGGCAGAGGATGCCAAAAATCGATCCCGCAGAAGCAACCTGAGAATTGTGGGCCTGCCGGAGAAAGTTGAAGGCCGCAACATGGCGGACTACCTTGAGAAAAGGCTCAGGGATGAAGTGGTGCCGACCGGCCTGTTGAATTTCTTCTCCCTGGAAAGGGCACACCGAGTCCCTGCCAAGCCGCCTTAACCAGGTGCACCGCCACGAGTGGTGATAGCAAAACTCATCCACTACTAGGACAGGGATCTCATTCTAACTCAGGTGGGGCTCAAAGGCGACATCCAAGTGCACAACTCTGTAGTACGCATTTTCCCAGACTTCTCCCGTGTAGTACAACGCCGAAGGGGATCGTACCGGGATGTGAAACAGAGACTACGCCAACTGAACTACAAATACGTGACATAGTACCCGGCCATACTACGGGTTACTACGACGGAGGGCGCAGAGTTCTTCAGGACCCCGCAGGAGGCGTCCGAATGGATAGACCGACAAGGAGGAGCCGTGCACGCACAGAACCTGCCTGGGGGACAGAGACGAGGACTTCGCTCACGCAATCGGAAGAACGAGAAAGAGACCATGGCACCCTCACAAGAGGAGACACAACTAGAACGGCGGAGTGCAATGCAGGTGGTGGCCCTGATCAGCGGCGGAACTGAGACTCCGGGTCCTCCTGAAAGCGGCGAAGAACTGGCAGACACGGGCTCAGAGAGTGGGTCCAGCGACTCTGAAGAGCAGAGCCTGACACTGCCAACTGTTACCCCTCAGACAGCGGACGGCATCATCTAATGGCGGGAAACGGAAGACAGCGATTAATGCAACTAGACTGCCAAGCAACACTTCTGTTTCCTCATTAAGGTACAGGGGTAGAAGGGGAAGCCCAGCTGAGGGGCGGTTCACTGAAGATTCAGTGGGGGTTGGCGGCTGCAGAGACTGAGAGAGCACCGACGAGAGGCCACCCCCGGAGTTTGACTGATTGAACTGCAAGCAGTCACTTGTAGACTTTTTGCTCTGGTTTGGATGGGAGGGGTTTTCCTACTTATGCTGGAGAGCCGGAGTTGGGGACAAAAGGGGGAAACCTTGAGGTGCACTGTATAACAAATTATATGGCAGGGAGAGCGTAGGGTGGGCAGAGGGCATTGCCCGGCCTGGGTAGCGGCCGACTCATCGAATCCAAAGTCAATGGCTGATAAACAACACTATAAATGAATGACGTGGAACATTAGGGAAATGCACACAATGTCAAAGCGCCAAAAGGTACGGTCTTATATCAGGAGACGGGGAGCCCAGGTAGCTCTCCTGCAGGAAACACACCTAACACAGAAAGAAGGGCAGGCACTACACAAAAGATGGAGGGGGCAGCTCTACTACACCACCTATTCGGCATATGCGAGAGGGGTGTTAATATGGATCCTAGCGGGGGTATCGTTCCAGTTGCTAAATTCAGCTGACGACCCGGAGGGGTGATACATGGCAGTAAAAGGGAGGCTGGAGAGCCGAGAGATTAGCTTACTTAGCATATATGCCCCAAATGTGGACCAACCTAACTTCTTCGCGACACTGAACTACAGACTAGCACACTACCTGGCGGGTACGGTTATAGCAGGGTATATTACTAGACAGGTCCCACCTCCATTACAAAACTCCAAGGCAGTGCGCGCAAGGGAGGGACAACTCCTACTTTTCAGCAGTCCATGAAGTACACATTTTTCAGCAGTCCATGAAGTACACGTTCATCTAGACGCCCTCCTTGGCTCAGTAGACATCCACCCCCTTGTCACAGGTGCAGAATACCTCGCACGCACCATCTCGGACCACAATCCACTGATCTTGTCCCTGAGATGGGCGCAACCGCCAGCAGTGATCCCCATGTGGCGGTTCCACCCAGACACTCTGGAAGACCAGGTCTTCAGGGAGGAGATCAGAGACGAAATACTGCGCTATATTCAAACCAACACGGGTACGGCGGTGCCTTGGAATGTAGAGTGGGATGCATTCAAGGTAGTCTTGAGAGGCCAGTGTATAACACGGGCCACGGGGGTTAGGCGCGTCATCACGCACGAAGTAGAAGCGGTGGAGACGGCACTCGGAGAGATAGAGCACAGGAGGCCGGGACGCCTGGAATTGCATGCGGCACCCTTAGACGCTAAAGAGGAAGTGGCGAGGCAAACGGAGAGGCTTAGAAGCTTTGACTACAAGAAGTACTTTGAGCGCACGCACGCTGAAAGAGACAGACCAGGCTCGCTCTTTACGTGGCTGACGAACCCGACAACCAGGGGCACTCCTCTGGTGGAGATGGAGGACGGAGGGGGGACCAGAGACTTTACGCCAGATAAGATTAATTAGATTTTTGCGCACTACTATACTAACCTGTACACAAAGACTTGCATATGCAAGTGGTAGAAATCAGGGACTATCTAGCTGACCTGCCATTGACAGTTTTTAACCCTGAGGTGGCGGAATTATTAGGGGCTGATATTACGCAGCGGGAGATATGGGTCCCTATCAAGGGCATGGCACGAAACAAGACCCCGGGCATAGATGGCCTATCAGCCGAATTTTATGCAACATACACAGACACAGACAAGCTGGCCCTCCAACTGGCTGCGATGTACCAGGGGCCTGAGAGTTGGGAGAGCAGCCCGAGAGTGCCAGAGAAGCACTTATTATCCCCATACCTAAACCTGGGAAGGAACCTCATCACTATACGGCCTACAGGCCACTGTCCATGCTGAATACGGATTATAAAATCCTAAGTAAAATCCTAGTGACACGTCTCCTGCCGCACATGCCCCTACTGGTGCACGTGGATCAGGCGGGATTGATCACAGGGCAGAACACAGCCATAAACATCTGGCGGCTCCTGGACTCGGATGGGTATGACAAACAAGAGGCGGCAGTATTCGCAGTAGATATTGAAAAAGTGTTCAACAGCCTGAAGTGGCAATATTTATATTAGGTCTTAACCAGGATGGGGGTGGGCGAAGGATTCATGACATGGGTGCGGCTCCTCTACACGTCCCCTACGGCCTGCGTTCGCACTGGGAGGATTATCTCAACTAGATTGAGGGTGGAGAGGGGCACGAGGCAGGGATGCTCCCTTTCCCCGCTCCTGTTTGCCCTGGCCATGGAACCCCTGGCGAGCAGGGCCAGGATTGGCCGGGACTACGGGGGCTTGGAGACGGCGATAGGGCAGCATCATATCACATTATATGCGGATGACCTCCTGATATTCTTGCGCAACACGGCTGAGGAGTTGCACGGCGTGCGCAGCATGCTAGCTAGGTTCGGCAATATGTCTGGTCTCAGGGTCAACTGGCAAAAATCTACCCTATACCCACTGGCACCTGACACCCCCCCCACCACTTACGCTAGAACAACTGCACTGGGAGCCCAATTGCTTGCAGTAACTGGGAGTTAAAATATATCATGGTGTGGCAGACCTGTTGGATGGTAATGTAGGAAGGGCTATGAGGATGGCAAAAACAGCAATGGACTTCTGGGGAACGCTTCTACTATCCGTGGCTGGAAGGGTGGCAGTCCTGAAAATGGTGACACTACAGCGCTTACTATAATATTTCGGAATGCTGCCGGTATGAATTCCGTGAGCAATGTTCAAGGAGCTAGACTCAAAGATCATATCATTTATCTGGGATAGATGGAGGGTGGCATTGGCAATGCTGAGACGCCCCACGGCAGAAGGCGGACTGGCGGTACCGGACCTCGAGGCCTACTACCTAGCAGCACAACTATACTGGCTAATACAGTGGCTAGCGGCGGATCGTAACCCAGACAGGGAGCAGTGTCCTACTGCGCCAGACACGGCCACGCTGGTGAGAATCCTCCTCCTCCACAGCAACTCCCTACTCCCCTGACATACCACTCACGATGCTGCGCTATCTCCCACAGGGGGAACACTGGACAGGACTGGAGGACTGGGTAGAGGCAGGACTGAGGGAGATGGGTGACTTATATCGTGACTGCTCTCCTTCTCTTTGCAGACTTGCAAACCACATATGATTTGCCTGGGGGTTACTTCCTGAAGCATAGAGTCCTAACGTGTAGGATTAGGACTCACCGGAAGACTGGGGACGCCGAGCCGAGAGCACTGGCTGGATGTAGATATGTCGCGCTATCAGCAGGAAGGATCAAGACGGTGTCCTGGGGCGGAGCCGGGAGCCGAGCGGACGCTGATCGTCTCGGCTCCCGGTCCACGAGATGCTCTGACCCGGCCTGGGCAGATGCAGCCCTTCATTTTGACCGCTCTTTTTTCCAGCACGAAGCGGAGCGAGTGGGGCAGGTGCGGAGCAGAAGCGATCGCTCCGAGGTTGGCAGACAGGCTCGATCTCCCGAGGTGAAGGAGGAGAGGGCGGAGGCGCTCAAGATGGCGGGCGGCACTGCACTGTGGACTCCGCTGACTGCGGCCGCCGCTGGGAGGTAGGATTGCGTCCTGCGCTACCCCGGCTGGTCGAGACTCTCGCCGCAGCAGCAGGCATAATTTCCTCTACCTTCACTTCGGTGGGGACCCCCACCGAGGGAATCCTTCCAGCGCCTGCCTGACTCTAAGATGGCGGCCGGAGGCGACTTTTGGATGGCGATCGCCGCTTCCACTGGCTCGCCCCAACTTCTCCCCGGCCTCCTGCTAATTTGGCCCTCTCTTGGATTTTTGGCCTGCCTCCCGACCTGCTGCCAGTTTGGGGCCACTGCCAGTGCCGGAATGCCCTGGGGCCCTGCAACACGGGCCGGATCTCCAGACCACTCACCCTCCCCCTCCCCCCCACAGGGCACCAGTGTTCTGAATGGACTCCACACTGCTTGCGGGTGAATCCACACACAACCCACCGGCAGCCGTGCAGCGCCCCATGGCCAACGCGTGACCGTACCAACAGCGTCAACATGGCCTTCACCACCTGGCGCACTCTCTCCCCCACCGAGACGGCTGACTGCAAGCTCTCCAAGATGGTGTCGCGCCTGCGTCTGGCCTCCAGCTTCATCTCCCACCTTCACTCCTGGACTTCCTGACTTTTTGCTTTGTCCTGACCATCACTTTGCTGCTGTTTTCAGACAGTTTCGATGGACTCTAGCCCTCCTCCCATTCCCTCGTCCATCGACCCTTTTCCCCGTGGATGATCCTCAAATGTTCCCTCCCTTTTCCGCTTCCCCTTCTCTCCATACCCTTGCATCCCTCCCACCCTCCCTTTGTTCTGTGACTGCATCCACACTTATGGAACTCTGCTCTTTGACTTATTGTAATAACTCTAATCAATGGTATTTGCTTTATACCTTGCACCATATACCTTGCCTATGTGACTCTTTAGTATATCCAGTCTTATCCCCTCCCTATGTATATAGAGATAACTCTAATCACTAGTGTATGCAGTAGACCTTTGTACTCTCTACCATTCCTATGTGTCCATTAGAGTATATCCGGTCTTATCCCTTCCTATGTATATAGAGATAACTCTAATGACTAGTCTCCTATGTGACTTTTAGAGTATTTCCATGTGTATCCCTTCCCTATGTATATAGAGATAACTCTAATCACTAGGACATGCAGTAGTCCGCTTTGCTCTCTTCCATTCCTATGTGACTTTTAGAGTATATCCAGTCTTACCTCTTCCCTATGTATATAGAGATAACTCTAATCACTAGTTTATGCAGGAGTCCGCTGTGCTCTCTACCATTCCTCTGTGACTCTTAGAGTATATCCATGTGTATCCCCTCCCTAAGTAGATAGAGATATCTCTAGTATATGCCTAGAGTTTATCCATTTGTATCTCCTCCTTGTGTGACTCTATCTCTTGTACATTTGCAATTTTTTCTGTTTGTACCTTTTTTTGTAACGCATGTAATCCTAAATCCGTATGTTTTCAACTGGTTCTTATGTAAGTCAAAAAAAAATTGCAAATCTGTTTTTCCGAATGTAACCATCAGTCCTTATGGTTGAAACTGGGTCCTATTAAAGCGCTCTGACACCTTCGGGTAAAGTTTGCGCTATATAAAATCGCATAAATAAATAAATAAATAAATAAAATAAAAAACAATACAGCGGGATATGCAACAACTGCTACAGCGCTTGCGAACACAATGGGAGGAGGACCTCGGTAAAGAAATACCTGAATTAAATGTGTGTTTTGAAAGAAAATCCCCATGTTTCCCCTGAAGTTTTATCCAGTGTGCAAGCTTCCATGCCTGGCTCAGAGTAAAAACACACCCGAAAAATCTAAATAAATAGGAATCATTCTCAATGTGTTTCCCGCTTTACACTTGTGATAGGGCTATTCAGTTATCTGGCAAGAGATAAATAAATAATTCAGGATACATCATCGTGAGATGTGGTGACATATTAAAGCACCGCCAAAATACAGGAAAAGTAATTAACTACTTCGAACAAAACACAGTTACATTCACAACGCTACGAGGCCAAACTAATGGTAGACAAGCACTGTACAGATACTCTTAATATGATATAAATTTGGGATTAGATTACAGTTTAAAATGAAAAAAATCTTTCAATATGTAAAAACCTGACTAACTTAAAATCTCTAACTAAACCATGTGTTACTTAGCATTTTCACTTTCATTTTTCAAAATAGCAGTTTCGAGCTACTCTGCGTTTTTTCCAGAGAGTGGTCAGCAAATCATGGTACATTTTACAGGTTTTTTTGTAGTTTTATATAGCGCAAACTCGAGCAGAAGGTATCAGAGCGCTTTACATGAGCACCAATTGCGTTACAGACGGACACGTTCCCTTTTCTTCCCGGAGTTTTTATAGGGCGAACTTAACCTGAAGGTATCAGAGCACTTTACATGAGCACCAGTTGCATTACAGACGGACACATTAATTTTGTTTGGTCCTGGGAGATTAAGTAATTTGCCCAGAACCACAGAATGCTGAGCGTCCCTGTGGAGATTTGAACCTGGCGTCCAGGTCGACAGCTCTAGCCGTTAGGCCACCTTAGTCTCGACTGCATAGTGTTAGTGTCTTGAGGGGTGGGCCGGTGATTGAGCACTGTTTACATACGCAGAACTCTGGGTGAAATTGTGCTGTTTGCTTTCCCATAGCACGGTCTCCTAACGATTGAGAATCAGGGGACCCTTTGCATTTTTAGGTTTCTGGTGTGCTGAAGTCACAGTGGAATGGTGCCCCTGTACTTGGTTGTACCACAAGCCAAGAACCGTCACAGCAAATATCTGTGATGTGTAACAGCGGTACGATAACTCTGAACCTCACCACACGCTAAGGGTATCTGTGTATAATCAGCGAATAACATTAAAACAGTGACTGCCATGTTGCAGGAATATGTAAGGTCTGGTAATCGAATTTTCGGTCTTAACAATGGTATTGTTTTTCAACTTTTTACAAGATCGTATTTGAGTTTACGCTCTTTCTTTTATGGCATTGCGCCGAATGAAGCTCTTTGGCTGACTGGCTCAGCGTTTCATCCTTCTGAGGTCGATAACATGAACCACCTAGAGTTAAGGAAGAATACCAGCACTTAGCATGGGACTTTAAGAGAACTTTCAGTCTGCGCATGCTCTTTATGAAAAGTAAATACAGTTCGATTCCTACAGAGAATGGCCTCGTTACGACAAGGGAAGTTCATTAACCAGCAGGGCTGGTCGTTCCTGCAACGATCCATTCGCCATCTCTGGTGACCCTTCGGTTTTATTGCATTGAAAAAGGAGCAGGTTAGCGGCTCATGTTTCCTGAGAGTGGGTGTTAAGATACGTCTCCGGGAGACCAGAGATCACTACCTATCACAGAGAAATAGCGCCATGAAGACTTGTCTCGGATGATTGTGTGCCTAGAGTTGGTGGTCTGTTTAAGACAACAGCACCTTAACAAATGTTCTAGAGTGGTGATGCTTAAAAGTCAAGGTGTGCCCCCCCCCCCCCCCCCATCGCCCCCCCAATACAATACAACACTCCTCTCCGTGAGAGGTAAAGCCTGTCAAATGGGACTTATTGAGAGGCCAATGTGCAATGGGGGTCACATCTGCCTGCCAGACCGGCTCTGTTCCTCCTAGCCTTCTGAAGGGGTGACATCGTAGACTGAGGCTACAGGGGGAACAAAAGACCCCATTCATAGGAAACGTCCCCCTTGGACATTCTGCAACAACATAGCAAGTGTCACAGGCGTGCAGGAAAATCCAAAGAGATCCAGACAACCCCCCCTGCACCCCCCAACCCCCGCTCCCCTGAAAGGGGGTTAAGGTTCGAGAAAAGTCTGTAGTGTGTGTAACAACTCTGCCGTAGCAGTTCCAGACTTTCAGAGGAAAAACCCTGTCTGGACTTCCAGATATACTTACACCTACACTTCTGCCTCTAACAGTATCAACCTGCATGCAAGTGGGTGGCTATGTAGGGTTTGTTTTGACTGCTTGGACGAGGAAATCATTGTCGTTCACTGCTCCTTTGTGCCCGCCACCATAGCACTAATGTCCCATAGGCAAACAGCCAACAGGCTTGTTAACCTAAGGGTACAGAATTTGTGGGTTGAAGTCCGCACGCGAGGCTGGGCTGAAGGTTTATTTATTTTTATTTATTTTTATTTTATTTATTTTATTTATTTTTATACACTTATAAGGCGCGCAGCTACCCAAAAAGGGTTTCCCGGCGCCGAGACACAGTACAAGATAGATTTAGTGAAACGGAGCAGGCAAAATCTATTTCTCAAATAACCAGGTCTTGATGTTTTTCCTTACCCTGGCATAACTTTCCTCCTTGTGAATGTGGGGAGGGAGTGAATTCCAGAGAGTGGGTCCTAGATGTGAAAAGGACCTCCCTCCCATTCTTGCTAACCTGAACCTAGGTACACAGAATTTAGCTGCTGATTGAGAGCGCAGAGTTAGTTTTGGAAGGTAAGGGCGGGCTAATGCCTGAAGATATTTAGGTGCCGTGCAAGCTTTAATCCTGAACATGTAGCTCAAGGCTTTGAACCTAATCCGGTTCTCAACCCTGAGCCAATGCAGGTCCCTCAGGTATTTTGATACGCTGGTGGTTTTAGGGATGTTGCATAGTAGTCTGGCGGCTGAATTTTGTACTAGTTGCAGTCGCCTAACCACGGCCTGATTTGAGCCAAGGTACAGGATGTTGCGGTAGTCAAGTCTAGAAGTTATGAGGGCATTGACTACGGTCTTTTGGGTAGCGGAGGGCAACATCCACAGGATTTTTCTTAGCCATTTCATGATGGTGAAACAGAGGCCAACGACTTTGTTTGCCTGTTGTCTCATGGAGAGAGCACTATCGATAAGTACCCCCAGATTACGTACATAATTAGCTGGTTGAGGAAGTTTACCCAGGTCAGAAGGCTAGAGTCTCCTAATCCCTCCCGAGGAAGTGTTCTAACGTAAGAGGAGTGAGGGGTATCGTTTGGTGCAATTCCCAGCTTGCTGTAGCCCACTTCTTGCCTCACTAGACAGAAGAGAGGAGGTTATGGACGTCGATGGTATGGGATGTGGCGCTATGATGCCGCCTGCCATGCATGTCTTATTGCGTGAGATGCAGGCAGCCAGATTGCCCCCACAGTTAAGACAACGGAAACTTCAGGACATACATTTACCAGCTCCCGTGTACACAACTTACACCTTTCCTTCGTCTGCTTTCATTTTTCCAGAATTCTCTAGGACCTCGCTTCATGAAAGTGCACTTTAATGAACCAGTGTATTAGACGGTAAGCAGCTTAAAGACTGTCCCAGGCTCTAAAAAGTGAGAGCCCATGTCATGTCAGGAACCTCACTGGCACTCTTTGATCTCAGGAAAGCCTCTGTAGTTTGTGAGACTACATTTATTTAACAACTGTCTGAAACTGAACATTGCATCTTGGAAAATGATTTTATCTCCTGGAAGGGATTCGTACAAGAGCAAGCATGATGAAAACAAAGTTATTCTCAAATTTAGAGGTAACTGCCTACACCCATAGCCCACATGTGAGTATGAGTGAGCAAACTGAGTGCACCACCAGGAGCGATTGATTGAGACCGAGTGAGAATCTTAGCATCAATGGAAGGTGTTAGATGGGAGTTTTTCTTTTGTGTACTCACTCAACAGATGCATCATGGCAAATGGCAAAGTATGATGACTCCATACAAGTCATCTCAAAGGACCTCAAATGTGCCTTGGAGACTGGGAGTTTGGAACAAGGGTGTAAGCCACAAATGGCAAAACCCATGAGAAAGGAGTAGGAAAGGGAGCGGGTGGCCAACTGCAGCTGCCGGAATTTGAGAGAGGTGGTCTCCTGCTGTGACAGCGGCCACTGGGTGCTGTGCGGGCCACAGGGACACCTTGGTTGTTCGCAGGGGCAACTGCGATGGGTTAAAAGCAAGGCAAAGTCACCTGTCATCACCTAGCTGCCTTGCTGCCCCCGACTGTTCAGAACCCAAATCCATAATCTGTCAAATCATGAACTTCTTCTAGACCTTCAAAATAAAACATTATGGGCCATATGTAGGTAAAACGGAATTAGCAATTCTGAAATTGCAATTTTCCGTGAATCACATTTTGAGAATCGCAAATTCCGATGTAGGTAAAATATTGCAAAAAAATAGCGATTCCCAATAATTCGCAGAATCACATAGCGATTACTCAAATTGCGATTCATTATTTGCGAGAACGCAATTAAAGAATCGCAATTCCAAGAATCTGGAATTCAGGTGCAGAATGATGACATCACAACCACGAAGTGTGATTGCCCATGCTGCACCTAATTGCCAGCAGCTGAGTGAGAGCCAGAAGCTGAGTGAGAGCCTGTGAGGAGAGTTGGAGATTTGTGCTCAGCAACTGAAAGCAGGAGAAATGGAGTCCCATGGGACAGAGAACCAGCAGGAAGAAAATCCAAGAAAGAGGAAACAAAAATTTAGAGAAAGGGAGCTGGAGGTCCTCACCCAGGAAATAGTCAGCAGCCATGACCTCCTGTTTGGAAAAAGTTCACTAGTTGTGCCAGAGGCACGAAAACGAAAAATATGGAGTGACATCCAGGAGAAAGTTAATGCAATTGGCGTGACATACCGCTCAGTCGAAGACCTCAGAAAAAGGTGGCACGACATACGGCTAAGGTCAAAGGAGAGTGTGGCTACAAGATTGGCCGAGGCCAAAAAGACCGGCGGTGGGACTTCCACAGCAACAGACCCAACACCCCTGGAGAAGCTTGTGGAGGGCACCCTTCAGCCTGAGAGTGAGTGGCATGGCTGACCTGGACAGCTCCTAACACCCAGACACCAGACAAGGTAAGATGCATGCCTAAACCCCCTGATACATATCCAACCCACTCACACACCTAGACACCCAATCTGAGTGCAACTCCAGTACATGTCCACAAAAACACCCAGAAATGCATGATGGGAGATGTAGTCATATGCCCTGATACCTGGACCAGTGAGACACAGCAAGGTGGAATAGGGATGAGTCATTCAGGAAAGGAAGAAAACAGACAGATAGTACTTATGTGAATTGAAAAATGTAATGCTTTACAAATGCGAGACAGGACACAGAATTAATGTGTGCATTTAAATTCACAGTACCACCAACAACACAGGAAACCATGGCAGAAGGGGAGGACACACCAGAAAATGAGGACGAGGCAGGGCAGGAGGAGCAGGGCGAAGCGAGACCAGCAAACCCTGCGCCAAGCAGACGGCGCAACATAGTATCACCACTACCACTGCTGGAGGCAGAGGCAACAGACACAGCAGGAGAGGCACAGCCAGTCCAGAGGCAGCATGCAGGACAGCAGACAACGCACAGTCCCCTGTACAATCTAGAGAAATGAATGGGTTGAGACGGAGGGCAAGGCCGTCCACCAGCACTGCTCCTGTCGACGAAGACACATGTTCTCGGGCCTTGAAGGCAGCTTGCTGAAAGCACAGCGCCTGCAAGTTAAAGGAATAAGATCAATACAGCGCCAATTGGCTGCACACAATCATAACATGACAGAGTTGCAGGTTGGTGTAATGGCCATGACAGGTGCACTGGAAGGACTGTACAGGGAGATCAGGAGGGACAGAGCAGCCAGGCGCAGGGAGAGACATCGTCATCACACCCGGCTGGACTTGTACACAAGAGCTGTCAACCGCCACATCCTTACTGGCCCGAAGATGTGTCAGTATGCAACATGAGATGGCCCACTGCTGCCAGGACGTGGGTAGGGGCCTGGTGCAGGTTACACATGCCATGGACCAGGTGCACGTAGCTGCAACAGGTGGCATAGGTACACAAAGCACAATGGATACGGACGAACAGTCCAGCAGGAGCAGCATCACTCCACCAATTCCACCGGACAGATGCCAGAGTGCGCGCCAGGGGAGAGTAGATGATGACTCCAGGGAGGGCAGTGAGCAGCCTGGGCGAGGGGCAACAGGGCGTGCACGTAGGAGGTGAAGATACATCAGGGACTTGTGGCTATGTGTGAGGCAACACATTCCATATGGACTTATTGGCTGATAAAAATACTTGCACTGTGGCACAAACATGTGCAAGCAATCACAATAAAGTCACGTTGTGTGACAGATGTATTCCTGCACCAAAGGAAATAAAACATCACAGTTAAGCACCATTCTGTGGCATTGTGCCCTCATTACTCACTTAGAAGTAGTTCTGTGTGATCTCATATCGTCTCAGGCGCCCGGCAGCCACCCCAGCCCCACCTGCTGGTCTGCGACCTGGAGCTGGTCCCTCCTCATCAGATGTGTCTAAATCTGTCAGACCTACTGGGATGCCTTTCTTGGTAGCCATGTTGTTGAGCATTGCACAGGCAACCACGATTTTGTAACATGTCTCAGGGCTGTACGGTAGCGCACCTCCACTGTTATGGAGGCAGCAGAAATGCCTCTAAAGGTTTCCAAAGATCCTCTCAATGGCACAGCGTGTGGCTCTGTGGGCGCTGTTGTACCTCCGCCCACCTGCTGTGGCTGGATTCAGGTACGGTGTGAGGATGTAGTCACATACAGCATAGGCACTGTCACCTGCAGGGTATAAGTAGATTTATGTTCAATACTGTCCTGCCATTTGTCAGTCTGCGATTTAATCCACAGTGGCGAAACATGAATGAGTCGTGTGTGCTTCCTGGGTATTTTGCCACAATATCGTTGATTATATGTTTGGCGTTGCACACTACCTGGATGTTCAGGGAATTATATGAGTTTATGTTCCTAAACTCATACTGCTTCTGTGATGCGGGTGAGAGTGTGACATTGGGTCCCATCTACGCAGCCAATGACGTGGGGGAATTGGGCTGTTTGGTAGAATTCCTGCTTTTTCTGATCTATTGCCTGTTGTGTGCTGGGAAATTGGATGTTGTTATGCAGCCTCTGAACCATTGCATCAAGGAAAGCGTGGAAGAAGTGCGAAAGTGCACTCTTAGAGACCCCTCCTGCTGAGGCTATCACCCCCTGAAAACTCCCTGATGCCAGGAGGTGCAGTGAGCACAGAACCTGGACATGGGTGGCAATGGTGTGTGCCCTGTGTGTGGGGTGTTTAAGTATGGGTGTCAGTTCCTCTATCAAATCCAGGATGCTGTCTGGGTGCAGCCTGTAGTTCACATGGATGTCCTCCTCGGTCCGCTGGAGGAGGGTGATGCGTGCTCTGTAGATCCTTTCCTGGCGTCTCCTATTCTGTGCAGCATCTCTGATACGCAACCTCCTGGCTATCACATACAGGCCAGCCATGGTGGGAAGTCCCAGTGGCATTGTGGGCCTATTTAAATAGGTAGCGCCTGATTACCACCTGCTCAGAGTTGGTGGTAATTGAGAAGTGCAAAATTTCGAATTTTGTAAAATCGCTAATTGAGACTTTTACCTACATCTCAATTTGCGAATTTGCATTAAGCGAGAACGGTAGTAGCAAATATCGCAAATGATATGCCGCAGATTGCGATTTCGCAAAATAATTCGCAGAATCAATGGTACGCAAAAATGGTAATCGCTAAATTAGCGATTCCCATTTTTGCGCTGCAGTAACCTTTCCTACATAAGAAAGGTCTGTTTTGCGATCGCATACACCCTGAATTTTGAGATTCGCAGTGTTTGCGATTGCAATACAGCTTCCTCCATATGGCCCTATACGAATTATGCATTCCAGAACCTTGCTACAGCATCGACTTGTCTGCCTGATTTTAAGGACCAACAGCCACCCTCCAACATCATCTAAAGCATAAATCACATATGCATGAAACCTGGAAAGCCTGACCTGAGAAGCTGCCATAAACCTACACTGAATGCCTAGCATGTGAAATTTATAACGAAGCCCAGAAGAGGGATTGAGCACCACTGAATCCGAGTCTTCCTGTCATATCTTAATCAACTTTTAGCAACTGACTTGAACACTGATGCTCCTGTTAAAGGAGCCCGCAACAAAGGTTTGATATCTGCTGTATTCACTACTTTTCAAAAAATCTTGCACATTTATAATAAAGTCCTACCTTGACCTAGTTAATTCTGCTCTTATCTATGCTAAAATACTGTCTGTTGGGGCTTGCCTCGATTAAATGTTGCTGGACTGCGCAGTCTCATACCAAATGTAACTCTAATCAAATGACTTTACAATCTTGGCATTGTAAGCACTAATTGATGGCCACAAACACCCACCGGTAAACGTGTTGTTGAAGTGCAAAATGCCATTTGTTAATGCCGTGCTGATTATTTTCAGAAAAAGATTGCATGACAGTTTCTGTTCTATTCGTACTCCAAGAAGTGTGAATGCCATGACAACCTCTAGATTAGGCCCGTTCATTAACCACAGAACTTTCAATGAGTGCTTGGCAAAGGAGAGGATCTTGGTCTTTATCCCAAAGGACTAATATAAAACACAGATAGTCAAGTCAGCTTCAGCTCCCCCCGCCCTATCAAGATTCTCCAAAAACACAGCCTTTCGTCACCGTCTGAAATTTACAAAACGTTATCCTAGAAATCAGAAACATCCTTCATCTCGCTGAAAACTCCCTCTCTACACTTAAACATCTTGAAAAATCCATAGCAACAGGCGAGAAGGGGATAAAAACTATCCCCCTACCCCTATCGGATCGAGTCTTGCGCACATGCAGACTCCCCAACACCATAACGGACCATGAAATCCAATCCCTACTACAGCAATATGAAACTACGGCTGGCCCTACCACGAATAAAGATGAATATGCTATACTCCCAGTCCCTAGTGACCCAAGCATAACTTCCCACCCAAGACCTAGAGGAATAAACCTGAATAACCTTCAATCATTAACCGCATACATTGAGAACCCGGAGCCAACTGTAAAGAGTTCCTCAAACGCTCTCTCCTGCCTTCTACTGAACTGCCGGTCAGCTCCAAAACACACCTCTGACATCGCTGACCTTGCCCACAACAGGAAAATTGATATAATCATCCTCACAGAACCATGGCTCAATGAATCATCCTCCCCTTGCCTAGATCTTCTAGTCCTCCCTGACTACAACATCATTAGATTAGACAGAACGCACAAGACAGACGGAGGCTTAACCTGCATACATCGGTCCGACATCACCATCTCGAAATTTCACTCGGAACCCCTTGTTTCTTGTGAATACCTGGGGATTTCTGTTAAATCTCTAAGTACCCACTATCACAAACTACACATACTTTACCATCCTCCAGATTCGAATGCTGAATTCATTGAACAGCTTATGGAAATTATTACCTCAAACTTTTCCCCTCACTCCAAAGACATATACCTGGGTGATTTCAATCTCCACTGGGATAACCCCCTTGACAAGCAGGTTAACGCCCTCAAATCCTTCCTAGCAGACCAATCCTTGTCCCAAGTTATCTCAATGCCGACTCACTCAAAGGGTGCCACTCTTGATTGGATCATATCTAAACAAAATACTATTGACTCACTCTCGGTTATGCCTTGTGACTGGTCAGACCATCACATTATCACCTTCCAAATTCCATCCGCCTGCAACAAAGCAAGCAAAAACATTGGATAAGAGACACACAAAACATTGATTGGAACAACCTGGCCTCTCACTGTGAGAAGGCTTTCACTCCCCCCAATAACGTGTCAGACGTCAACGACCTCACAGCTCACTACAACTCCTCAATGACCAAGTCTTCGAGCAAGCCGCTCCACCAAAACTCAAAAGAATTCGGGATGAAGACAAAAACCCATGGTTCAGTGAAGCCTTAAATGAAGAGAGACGCAAACTCAGATCAGCGGAATGGAAATAGAGGCAACATCCCTACCCCAATCATCTTAAACTTTTCCGGAAATCGAGAAACTCCTACAATAAAAGTATCCTACAATCAAAAAAAGACTTTTTCAGATCAGAACTAGACAAGGCCAAAAATAGACCACAGAAACTCTTTGAAATTCTGAAACAACAATCTAACAAATTAGCCAAATCTTCACTCCTAACATCTAAATCATAGTTGAGTAGTGTAGAATTTTCCTCAATTTTCACAGCTAAAACTAACTCCCTTCAACTCGAACTTAGTGTAGCAGCATTCAACTCAGCCACCCCAAAGAGCAGTCAAGCCAAAATTCCTGCACTGCATGAGCTACCGCTGACCAAAACTAACTCTCACTGGGCCACTTTTAAACTCTATGATCTCAATGAAATCACCAATATTCTTGCGACGACCAAACTTAACAACCACTTCAACAACCCTGTCCCCTCAAATTGCTTACCCTACCTCTTCCATATCATCTCACCTCTCTGGACCAATATCATCAATGCCTCACTAGCACAAGGTCACATCCCAGATTGCTTAAAAACAGGCCAAGTCATCCCTATCCTTAAAAAACCTACAGCAGATAACTCCAACCCCAACAACTTCTGACCAATAACCAACATTCCCATGCTAGCCAAGGTCCTGGAAAAATGTGTTCAGCAACAACTGAACCAAAACATCTCGCACTTCAATCTACTGAGCATTCACCAATCGGGTTTCAGACCTGGGCATAGCACAGAAACAGCCATCCTGCACATAAAAGACGACGCCCCGCAAGCCCTTGACCGCAACAAAACCTGCCTGCTAGTTTTACTCGACCTCTCCTCAGCCTTCGATACGGTCAACCATGACAAATTACTAAGAAGACTAGAATACAGGATGGGTTTATCTGGTGAAGTCCTTCAGTGGTTCAAATCCTTCCTGGAAAATAGAACGCAATCATATTTGATCAACAACAATCTTTCAGTTTCCTCATCCAACCTACTGGGAGTTCCTCAAGGCTCCACACTATCTACCATGCTTTTCAACCTATACGTCGAACCACGCACGGAGCTACTACGGCAGGGGAACATATCCTTCCACATGTACGCGGACGACACCCAACTGTACATCAAGATGTCCTCTATCGAAGAGATAAGGTCAATAAATATAGCTCTCAAAAAGACAGTCCAATGGCTATCGACCAACTTCCTCAAACTAAACTCTAAAAAAACAGAGTTTCCCCTAATCTCCCCCGCCCTAAGAACTCCACGGATACAAAGGGATGGATCAAAATTGTCACTGCGTTGAATTGCACGCCAACTGTAGTGGACTCCTCCATATTACTAGGAATCACTCTGGATAAGAACCTTAACATGCAAAACCACGTCAACTTATTGGCTAAAAATGCCCGCTTCCATCTCAGCTATCTCAGAAAAATGAAACCATTTCTCGAGAATTCGGACCTCAAATCTGCAGTCCAATTCTTAGTTATTTCTAGGCTTGAATACTGATGTACCACCCTCACGGGGCTTCCCAAAATCTCTACCGCCCCTCTAAAAGCCTGTCTCAATGCTGCAGCAAGCCTCATAACAGGTTCTCGAAAATTTGACCACATATCCCCACACCTGAAAGCACTCCACTGGCTACCCTACGAAGCTCGAATCCACCTAAAAATGGCCTGCATCACACACAAGGTGCTACACCACAACACCCCCCAGTACCTAGCCCGAAAAGGTACCCTATCTAGAGGAAACAGACATTCAAGTAGCGCTAACAATCTACTTCTGAAACCCTCACGTTTCAAAAAGTCTAAAACTTCCAACAGAGCATTCTCTGGGGCAGCGTCAAGAATTTGGAACTCCCTTCCACTACACATCAGAAAAATCTCCTCTATGCCTCTCTTCAAAAAGGAAGCAAAATTATTCCTGATCAGCAAATTCCTACCTTAAATCAGTACAACCACGTCACAAGATCGGCAAACCCCAAACTACCTCTACTCTCGGGTTCCGCATAGTTAAGACCTACATGAATTTAAATTGTATCCTACTGCTCAGAACATTTCTTCTCAATGCTGCCACGAGAAATGAAGACCCACACGAACTTGAATGGTATTTTATTGCTCAGAACAAGTCTTCTCAATGCTGCTACTCCTTGTTATTTGCAGACTATGTTTCTTTGTATGTAATGTTCCCCTTTGAATGTGTTCACCTTATGCCTTATGTAAAGCGCTCTGATACCCTAGCTTGGGTCTGGTTTGCGCTCTATAAAACTTTATAAATAAATAAATAAATAAGTGTCAATTAATTTCCTATTAACCTGTAAGTTATTCCCGCCAACAACCATCATGAATCCCCAGAACCTTGAAGGAAACACGTTAGTTCTGGGGATTGGGCACCTGCTGCTGTACTGAAGGTCCGATACAGTTTCAATCACAGGTGAGGTTTTCAATCTTTAATCTTCTTTGATAAGAGTACAGAGCAGGCATACATTTAACACTACACATTTGGTTTATCCCACCCAAATAATAAGGATAAAACCAGAATCCATTCACTAGAACCGTATGCCTGTTCATAAAGCAATGCATTTGGATACTATTTCAGGGTTGTGATGTTGGTGTATTTGTACGAATGCATTTACCCTATATCTTTATTGTCAATTTAGGCCTGGACTTCCATTGTGCGAATTACCAGAGTAATGGGCCGGGGTCAACAATCTATTAGAAAGAGTCTTGTTTAATCGAGGAATGCCATTAGTTTCACCATGCTTTTTTGCTATAGTTTATTATGCTATCCATAAAGGCCGTAGGGTTCAGTAGTCTGCCTAAAAATGGAGTGATTGGAGTCCTATTATGTCCAACATTGAAAAACCACTGTTGATGGACACATGGGACCTGTCATTATCTAGAATGAGATTATGCTATGTCATTACCAAGGTTTCTTTCTTAACGTGTTCACAATATCCACCACTGTACATAATTTAAAAATTCAACGTCTTTCACAGTAGCGGCTCCTCGAGGGAGTGCTGAGGGGTGGTGCAACGGGGCAGGGGAGGGGCAGGGTGGGGGATAGTAAACTCCAGCATACAGCCGAACGGAGGTAAGTAAATAAATAACTACATGAAAAGAACTACATTGCGCGCACTGCATCGCCATTTGGCGTTGCAACGCACGCAATGTAAGTTGCTTTATTTATTTATGTACTTACCTCCATTTGACCGTATGCTAGAGTTTAGTATCCCCCACCCTGCCCCTCCCCCGCCCGCCTCATCGCCACGCAGCACACCCTCGAGGAGCCACTACTGGTTTTGTATTTGCCAGATGTTCAGTGGTAATCCGCAGACATGTAGAACCAGATAAATAGTATAAAATGTACCGTTTTGTACGTGTAACAGCAAAAATAATGCTCTAGAAATACCAGAAACAGCTCTGTGTCGTAAGTCCAGTTTCGAATGAAGAAAATATTGATCCCATTAAATTTGTGACCGACTCTCACCCTAAACCTTTGTTTAACTCCATCAATAGCTCATTCCCTAATTCTAAACTGGATTTGGTGAGCAGCTCCACCTTTTTTTGCCAATTAAAGCACTGACCACACCTTGGTGTCGAGTTACCAAAATACGACTGATAGCAAGTAATGTTTTAATAACCGAGGTACAATCTTTACCCTCCTAAATGTTTCTCTTATTGACGTACTCATCACTCATCATATCACTCCTCTAAGGCGAGGTTAACTGGTCGCTCATAGTTTAATTTTATCTGCTACTAGAAACACCTTCAATACTGCCTGCCAAACAGTTTTTCTAAAAATCACTGTAAATACCAAGAACTTATTTTTTGTCTCAATTCGGTTCAAATACATTTTTAATGTAGAATTATATTTCTCCCCCCCCCCATGTTTGTGCCTGTACATCAAACGTGCTTCCCTAATCTTCTTTAGATGAGTTTAAGAAATGCCTGTTCATAGAATTGTGTAAAACAATTCAGGTGGTATTTTGAATGGTTTTCTTGCAGTACTTTATTTTATCTCAGTTTTCAGCGAACTAATCATAGGCGGAGATGAGTGACAGCAATGGCTGGAATGTGTAATATGAAGGAGTTCTCTTGTAATCAATACAATAAATTAATAAAACATATAGTATATAGATGGCCTTTGACTCAACCCCCTTCATCCACTAATCTCTTCAACTGTCAATTATTTATTTACATTTTGCTTCCACCCAGCACAACATACAGCATGGGGCAATGTGCCAGCCCACTTCAGCCATTGACTCTCTTCTACAGAGAGTGATGGCATTTTGCCTCATCTGACTGCCGTGATTACTAACCAGTAATCTTCAATACTCTTAGTCCTACGCATTCTCAATCCAGTCCTTAACCATGAGGTTATTTACCCAATCCCAGGTCAGGAAACAAAACAGGAAATTCTACTAAGTCGCACTCGCTCTTAACTGGGAACTACAAGAGCATACCACCCACCCGGACTTCCTGTAAAACCAAGCATCTGATCAGAAGGCAACTACCAAAGGGAGGGTTGGTGGGAATGAATGACTGGGTCCAGGCGAGTAGGACTGAGAGTAATGAAAATTATTGGTGATTAATCAGGACATTACCTCAACATGCCTCATCCTCGAACCAGTCATTAACTATGAGGTATGCGATAGCAACGTATAGGCCTTTTGATAACTAACACCCAGGAGATCCAGGCATGATGCAACACCAAGTGATTGTATGTCAAGAATCTCCTGAACAATAAGCAATTGGTAAATACCTTTAACCATAAGTCAATACTGATTGTAAAACACCAGAGCTGAGATTCTGGTGTCAATGCAAACGTTCATGCAACATGTAAAGCTTAACAAATGTGTGCTCCAAAGTCCAAGTTCCATCCCTACAGCTGTCCCTTAAAGGGACACCTTGAAGTACAGCCCAAGAAGCAGCTACACTTCTCATGGACTGTCCCCGCAGGCCAGAAGGTTTTGGAAGATTGAAGCTAGTATATTCCAGGGAAATAGTCTTTTTGATCCAGCAACTCAATGTGATCTAGGATGCCTTCTTCTCCTTCCCAGTGATTCCAGAAGTAAAGAACAGAGAAAAAGAATTCCTGCAGTATTTGGATTTGTCAAGGTAAATGTAGAGAGCATGTTTAACATCTCACAAGTGCAACCTACATTCATTTGCAGAAGAGGTGTTTCGAAAAGAAAGTAGAAAGAATTAAGTCCCGAGAAACATGAAATTGTGACAGCACTTTGGGAAGGAAGGAGGGATCCAGATGAAGAACCACAGCCTCATCCAGAAAAGAAAGAAAAGGAGGATGAAAGAGTAAAACCGACAGTTCCCCTCAACCGAAGACAGCCACCAAGAACACAGCCTTAAATTAAAGGAATTTAAGATCTACCATATCCAAAGGTTTGAAGGGGGTTCTGCAATGCCTTAAAAACCAAGGGAAGGCCCCAAGAAGGAAATGAAGACTTTGCTGAAGCACAAGAGATTAAAAATCTTTTGAATTATCTAGACACCAACGGAAGTGCACCTTTGACCAAGTCATGCATAACATGAAATGCCTTAATTGCATACCTTTGTGACTTCAAAGTTAAAATAGAAAGATTTTTATGAAACCCATTCAAGAGGAACTGGAGAAAAGAAGAGGCAGAACATTCAACAGATGAAATCCCCTAAGCAGAACACCAGGAATCAAAGACATTCCGGTGTTTAGAATAGGAAGCAAGTGAAGAAGATCTTCTAGATTTCTGAACAACATCCATAAAATGAGGAGTAGATCTTGTTCCTTCAACCTCATCCTTTCAACTTCCAAACTGAGCGGGGAAGACGGTGAAGCTGAATCTGTGTGCAAGACATCGGGGGAGCAGGAGAGAGAGGAAGGAACCATGGAAGGCCCAGCGCCATTCGCCTCAGGAGCGGGAACCAACTGTGTCTGGGCCAGTAAGGAACCACCACAATTATTTGGGCCTTCTCCTGCTGAATCCTACTCTAGAGCCTCTGGATCAAAGGATTTTGAGAGAAGGCAAAAGTAAACTTCCGGGGACATTCCAAGGTCAGTGCATCCATACCTCAAACTCCCTTCTCCAGGAACCTGGAGCCAAACCTCGGGAGAAGCACACCGAACCTGGAAGCAAACAGATCCAGAAAGGGGAGACCAAACCACTTGCTACTGGCCTTGAAAATAGATCTTGGGAAGGGGGAAACTGCTGACTCAGAGAGTCTGCCACCACATTTTCCAGACCCTTGATGTGAACAGCAGTCAAAGAGAGGAGACACGTTTTCACCCACAGACCCGGACTGCAGGCCAACTCATTCAGTGATTGGCAATGAGTATTCCCCTGATGATTGATATATGATACCATCACTGTGTTGTCCGATCTAATCAACACATATTGGTGGAAGAGATTATCACTAAAAAGGACGAAGAGCTTCAAGAACTATGATTCAGAAAAGGGGGTGGTGATGAACAGAGTGTCTGAATTAAGCAGACCACTCTTACCCAGTCCAAAGATCAGGGCTTGATCCATCACCGTTATTTAGCTCACTGCCCCATCCCAGCGCAGAACCTGGCTATATGCAAATTAGTCTGTCCCTGGCCCAGTGCATCATGGGAACAGGGCAGACCAAACTACCAAGCCAATTCTTCACCAGAAAGGAGACAAGCTACCGGGGACCGGTTTCTGGCATTTCAGCCTCGTCGGCCCGGCTTGCTTGAATCCTGATGGAGCAGTGAGCAAGGTACTCATGTCTGAGTATACCCTGCCACACCTATAGTGGCCAAAAACGATTCAGAAAAGGGGGTGGTGATGAACAGAGTGTCTGAATTAAGCAGACCACTCTTACCCAGTCCAAAGATCAGGGCTTGATCCATCACCGTTATTTAGCTCACTGCCCCATCCCAGCTCAGAACCTGGCTATATGCAAATTAGTCTGTCCCTGGCCCAGTGCATCATGGGAACAGGGCAGACCAAACTACCAAGCCAATTCTTCACCAGAAAGGAGACAAGCTACCGGGGACCGGTTTCTGGCATTTCAGCCTCGTCGGCCCGGCTTGCTTGAATCCTGATGGAGCAGTGAGCAAGGGACTCATGTCTGAGTATACCCTGCCACACCTATAGTGGCCAAAAACGATTCAGAAAAGGGGGTGGTGATGAACAGAGTGTCTGAATTAAGCAGACCACTCTTACCCAGTCCAAAGATCAGGGCTTGATCCATCACCGTTATTTAGCTCACTGCCCCATCCCAGCTCAGAACCTGGCTATATGCAAATTAGTATGTCCCTGGCCCAGTGCATCATGGGAACAGGGCAGACCAAACTACCAAGCCAATTCTTCACCAGAAAGGAGACAAGCTACCGGGGACCGGTTTCTGGCATTTCAGCCTCGTCGGCCCGGCTTGCTTGAATCCTGATGGAGCAGTGAGCAAGGGACTCATGTCTGAGTATACCCTGCCACACCTATAGTGGCCAAAAACGATTCAGAAAAGGGGGTGGTGATGAACAGAGTGTCTGAATTAAGCAGACCACTCTTACCCAGTCCAAAGATCAGGGCTTGATCCATCACCGTTATTTAGCTCACTGCCCCATCCCAGCTCAGAACCTGGCTATATGCAAATTAGTCTGTCCCTGGCCCAGTGCATCATGGGAACAGGGCAGACCAAACTACCAAGCCAATTCTTCACCAGAAAGGAGACAAGCTACCGGGGACCGGTTTCTGGCATTTCAGCCTCGTCGGCCCGGCTTGCTTGAATCCTGATGGAGCAGTGAGCAAGGGACTCATGTCTGAGTATACCCTGCCACACCTATAGTGGCCAAAAACGATTCAGAAAAGGGGGTGGTGATGCCATCAATTCTTCCCAATTAGATGACTTCTATCCTTCTGTCCCAGAACATTTTGCTTGAGCTGAGTGGGTCCTCAATGATGCACCCAAGCCCACAGCACTTGCATCCGTTGTCCCAATCATGTCTTTAAAGACAGGAACCACAACATGCAGGTTCTTCCTTGACTGGGCCTGGTGAGAAATTAGATGGTACAGGAGTGGTCTCATGTAAAGCCTCACCCATGGAACTGTAAAAACAGTGGCCACTTATAACATAACATAAGTATTTATAAAGCACACGTTCGCCACTACGGGTATCTTGGCGGTGAATAAAAGATGTTTGTTGTTATCCAACTCAATGGTACTCAATTGGTTTACCTCAGATGGATGAAAGGCTGAGTGAAACCGCCGGGACTTGAACCTGTGACCATGAGGTCAAACACAGGTCCCTTGCAGTAGACGCATTAGTCCACTGAGCGACCAGACCCGGCTTCTGAGCCACCAGACCATATGTCCCTGAATCTTCAACCATTCAAACGGGGAGAGAAAATTGCTTGGCAGGAGATTCACCAAAACCCTCTGGAGCTGGATCATCCTGTCCATCAGCAGAAACACCTTTCCCAGCTGAGTTCCGAACCATGCTCCAATGAACTGAAGATCCCTGGAGAACAGAAGATTACATTTTGGAAGTTCAGGAGGAATCCAAGATGGCTTACGTAGCCATGGTCAAAGATAAATGAAGTTCGAGGGTCGACAGTGAATTAGATTAGACCAACCAATCATCCAGATTGAGAAAGTGGAGACACCTTTGAGATGAAAATGTATCACCAAGGGGGTTACCATCTTTGTGAAGACACTTGGAGAGTACCGAAGGGCAAACAACAGGGCCATGAACTGCTAATGTTTGCCCCAAACACAGACCGGTGGAAACTTAGATGCCGGAAGCACAGCGGGATATGTAGGTAGGCAGCCATCAAATTCAGCTTGGCGAACCAGGATTTTGATTCTGTCAAGGGGATGATTCTTTACAGAGTTTCCAATTCGAAGGATATTTCCTTCACAAACATGATCAATGATTTCAGATCCATTAGAGTGATAAAACCTCCATTGGCTTTGGAGAGGACTAGAAACACAATTGAGTATGTCCTTTCTCCCTCCACTGTTCTTGGAAGGGAAACAATGACTCTCTTCTTGACCAGAGACAGAATTACTTCCAGAAAGGCCACCTTTTTCTCGAAGGAGCCTGAAACAGGGGTGCAATGGTTCATGTTTGGGCTGGAGAGGTGATGAACTCGATCTTGTATCACCTCTGCAGTACCTCTAGCGCCCACTTGTCCAATATATTGAATCCTGCCACCAACCTCGTACTTTGGATCATCCATCATCCCCAACCCAGGATAGTCAGGAGCAATGATTGGCGTTCTGTGGATCCGGTTTACCCTTCCTCTGAAACTTCCTAGAAAATAATCCAAGTTGGAATTCTGATCTCTGCTCCATTTCTGCAGTCTCCTTGAAGGCTGTCTGAAAGATCTTGCCTTAAGCTGGAAAAAGTTCCTCTGAACAGAGTGCTTACAAAATTAAAAGGAGTGCTTCCTTTATTAGAATATCTTGTGAAACTTTTCAACCATATTCCTTTCTGAATAGCGTATCACCTTTGAAAATCATTCCCAGAGCTTCAGACTTTTGAGCAGAATCTGTAGTCCAGTGCTTCAAAAACAAATTCCTCTTTGCAGCCATAGATGCACCACACGAGAGCGCAGCTGCACGGACAGCATCAAATGAGATATCAGATAATATTTCAGCCTGTTTCTCCATGCTTTCCAACAGTTCGGGATATTGTACTCCCTCCTGCATAGATCTGAAGAGTTCATTAAAGTCAAACAATAACGGGCTGTGTCGTGTAAGCTCCAAAAATCCCACTGCGAAGGGTCAAGTGGGAACCAGAGTAAACCTTTTTGAGGGCTCCATCAACAGATTTTTCTGCGAGATCCCTGAAAATGCTTTCCTCTGCCATCAATGAAAGACCCACAAGGCTCGCCACAACAAAATAAACATGTACAGAGTCAAGAAGCTTCTCCTCCATACCTTCCAACTGATACAACTTGGACAAAAAGCGAGGAAAATAGACTTCTACAATAAAGGGAGCAAAGGCCCAGCAAACATTTCATAGCGTTCAGAGCTGGAATCGGAACAGAAACCAGCCCTGGCTCATTGTTTCTCGAGCGGTCCTAGTAACAAGCATTTACAATGCAATGGTCTCGTCTTTGTTAAAGTTAGAGCTATTGGCATTGCTCATGACATTATTTTTGTTTAGGTTTTTGTTTTTAAAACATATAAATAAATGGCATTGTCATTTACAATGCCAATAGCTTAATCTCTCGCAAATGCAAGACCTATTGCATTTGCACCCACACACAGAGCCACCCACACACACACAGAGCCACCCACACAGAGCCACCCACCCATACCGGGCCCTTTGCAAGTTCACACCTCTCAATAGTTCTTTTCACGACATCCTTACCTGCCGTGCTCCACCCAGCTTTCAGAGCAGTGTCCGCGTGCGCTAATAAGTGACATCAGGACCAGGGCGTGCCAAGTGCAGATAGAATTATGGAAAACAAGCCTTGGCAAAGCCAAGGCGCGTGTTTAATGTACTAAGGCATGGAATGTTAGCACATTGGAGCGAGATCCACAGGCGGCAATCAGCAGGCGCAAGAGAGTTGTAAAGTAATCCCACCTGCAGTTCAATGTAAGCGTTCAAGGAGAGGCGGAAGGATATACTCAAATAGCCAACAATATTAGGTGAGAGATCTGTACTGCTGAAGCTGATTGGTTAAATCTCAAGCCAATGACTGAAAAAGATTGCTTGTAAGAAAGCCAATCGCTGAAAGGGGTGTACCTGAAGCCACCTGTATGTATATTGTTAACAAAAGGCCACTTGACAACTGCACTGTCAAAACCCAGATGGATAAAAGTCCTAAAAACAGAAGGAACCTGCCCAGAGTTTCCCCAAGCGTCTCTGCGTCCAGTGAACCCCAGCAGCATGGCAGATCTCAGACAGGAGGCATCTTCGAAATATATGAGGTGGGATGACCGTATTGGTCCCTCAAGATTTATTTACCCACAATGCACCCCGGGAAGCACCAATGTTTACAATACAGCACCTTCAGGTGTTCAAGAGTTACTCAAACTTAATGAGGAGAACGGATGGCGGGTCTGAATCCATGGGGCAGATACAGGGGCAGTTAGAGGGAACTTTGAGGAATAGATGGGACAGACATATAAAAGATGTTGAAGTTTACAGCAGAGGAAAGAAGGAACAGAGAAAGAATGAAAGAAGGTAGAAAATATATGGAAGGAAAGAGCTGAGGGGAGACTACAGGGAGAGAACTTGACAGGAAGAAAGAAAAGAGATAGGAAGTAGTGAACGAGAAGTGAAAGAAAAAGAAGGGAGAAAATACATATTTTAAAAGGAATCAATGGAGTTGAGGCAGGTGCAAGGGGAAATGGAGAGGAAGGAAAAATGGAAAGACCGGATAATGGTGGAAAAGACAACAGAATTGATTAAAGAGGAAAGGAAAAGAACAAAGATGGAAGGAAATGGAGAGAAGAAAAAGAATGGTGTAAATGGAGACGACAATAAAGAAGGGAACTTGGGAGAAGGAAGAAAAGGGCAAAGAAAAAATAAATAAACTGTAAGAAAGTGGAAGGACAAGAGATGAAATGTCTGAGAAGAGACGAAGTGAAGAGAAAACAAACGAGATGGGTTACAGAAGAAGATATAATGAGGAGGGGATGAACAGTGAAGAATAAGAGTGAGATAGTAAAAATCGAGCGAAATAAGGATGAAGAGCAACAAGGACAGGAACCACGGGTGCGGACAGAAAAAAAAGAAATCGAGGGGAAAAAAGTAAGAATGAAAATTAAACACTCGAAAGATAGATTGAAGAGGGGTGAGTCATGTTTTTTTTATTTTTAAGTTGTGATCAGGGTGATGAGGAGCTGAGAGGCAGCAGGGAGAATTAGGGAAGGGAGCTGGGGCAGATGGAGAGTAAACTAGGCAGGAGCAGGTATGTCAGAGACTAAGAAACCATTGGAGGGATGAGAAAGGATCAGAAAAGGGGCAGATAGAGGAAGTATTCGAGAGTCAGAGGGAAGCAGGATAGGGGCGTAAATATGTCAGATTGATGGTGCGTGTGAGGGCAGATGGAGAGGCAAGAGAAGGGCAGTTAGAGGAACAGATATGGGGCAGTGGGGACAGAGTGTAAAGAAATTACGCTTAATGGAGCAGATGAGGGTTGGCATTGGCGAGGTCAAGGGCGGGCTGGGGCAGTTGCAGATGCAAGAGAAGGGGCAGTTAGAGGAACAAATGGGGCAGAGAGTGGAGAGACTGACACTTCAGTACATGAGGGCAGGCACTGGCGAGACAAGGGCAGACCGTAAGGTTGGGGCAGGTACGATGCAAGAGAAGGGGCACAGATGGGGCAGAAAGTGATGAAGCACAGAGTGGAGAGAACTGACACTCATTGGGGTAGATAAGGGCAGGCACTGGCGGGGTCCAGGGCAGAACCGTGGTTGGGGCAGGTACGGATAGAAGCAAAGGGGCAGTTAGGGGGAACTTAAGGAACAGATGGGGCAGAAAGTGATCGGGCACAGAATAGAAAAAAATGACACTCTCTGGGGTAGATGAGGGCAGGCAATGGCGTGTTCCAGGGCAGAGTGGGAGTTGGGGCATGTATGGATGTAAGAGAAGGGGCAGTTAGAGGGAACTTAAAGAAGAGACAGGGCAGAGAGTGGCGGGAGCTGGCACTCGGGGTATATGAGGGCAGGCCCCGGCGGGGTCCAGGACAGGCTAGGGGTTGGAGCAGGTATGGATGCGAGAAGGGGCAGTTAGAGTGAACTTTGGGGAGCAGACGGGGCAGACAGTGGGGGGAGCTGATGCTGGGGTAGATGCGGGCAGGCACTGGTGGGGTCCAGGGCAGAGAGGGGGTTGGGGCAGGTACGGATGCAAGAGAAGGGGCAGTTAGAGGCAACGTTTGGGAGCAGATGGGGCAGAGAGTGATGGAGCACAGAGTGGAGAGGGATGACACTCACTGGGGTAGGTGAGGGCAGGCACTGGCGGGGTCGGGGCAGACCGTAGGGTTGGAGCAGCTACGGATGCAAGTGAGGGGGCAGTTAGAGGGAACTTTGGGGGAGCAGATGGGACAGAGAGTGGAGGGAGCTGACACTGGGGTAGATGCAGGCAGGCACCGGTGGGGTCCAGGGCAGTGAGGGGGTGCACCGAGGGGGCAGTGAAAAGGACACTGGGTGCAGGCCTCCTCCCCCCTCCTCCCTGCTCACCTGGGGGTGCGGAGGCTGGGGCGCACCTAGGGGGGGCAGGACCACCTCAGCCCCACCGGGGGGGTCTAGCGGGGGCTCCGGGCCTCAGCCATGGCGTGGATCCTGCAGCACAGGCTCTTCATAGAGCTCCACAGGGAGGGGGGAGCCTGGCCTTGTACGGTGGCCCGCTGGCCCAAGCCGAGGCAGCATGGCCGCCAGAGAGGGAGAGAGGGAAGGGTATCTGGAGTACCGGAGGCCTTGAAATCATCGCCGCAACCCGAAGCCGGAGTGTGCCGTGCCGTGGGAGCGCTGTGGTTGGGAAGTGCTGATGGCACAGTGATCATCGCCGCAGGTCGGGTCCTTGAACAGCATGGTAAAGCGTAGCTCTCTTGGAAGTGTGGACCACCTCAGCCCCGCCAGAGGGGCCTAGCGGGGGCTCCGGGCGGCTGTTGGGCTGCACCCCGGGCTCCGAGTTACTTCTCGGTGGAGCCCTTGAGGCTCCGGACGGTCTTGCCTGGGCGGGGCTCCCCTTCCTCACATGAGAGCCCCTATGGGAGGCGGGCTGCTGTTTCTCCTTGTCTCGCTCTTCCTCCTCACACTGGGCACCATGGCACTCTCACTTGCTCTTGGGGGCCCGGGTGCAAACGCCGCCCTTGTGCTCGCGGGGCGAGCCTCCTCCCGGTTACAGGAGAGCGGGGTGGGCTTCCGTCCGCTTCCTGTTTTCCCTGGCTCCTCCAATCGCAGCGCGGCGCAGGGTCCAATCCCAGCGCGGCGCTGATGATGACGTCGCGGGGGTGTCCCGGACCGACGGTGATCTCTTTGGGCCAAAAACGAGGGGTAGGCTCCCTTGTGAGCGATAATAAACAGCGGGTGGGCACCCGCTGTAACTACGGCTGCGGTCGCGGGGTAGGCACCTGCGCAAATTAAATAATTAAAGGAGCGGGGTGGCACCCGTATCCATAACGAGATAAGCAGGGTGGGCACCTGCTAGTAACAACCATGCAGAGATGCGCAGAAACGGTCTCCTGCCCCCCTCCCTCCCCGCCCAGTGCAAACACGCTTCTGAGAAGTGCTGCTATCGCCTGTTGTCTGCTCATGCTGCCTGCACGCGCCAGTCGGCCCTCTGATTGGTTAATAAGGAACACCAATGGTAGTGTTTATTTGGTAGTTGTCAACCAATCAGAGAGCCGACTTGGGCTTGCAGGCAGCGTGATGGGGGCGTGTTTTGGAATGAGGATGTCACGGAGAGAAAGAACCTAAAAAACACCGCCGAATCCAAAAAAGATGGTGCTTGAATTGACAGACAAACCTCTTCTCCAATGGCTGGCCAGCATTTAGGAGGCCAGCCAATGGAGAAGAGGGGCGGGTTCAAGCCCCACTACTGGAAAACATAAAATCTCGCCAGCGAGACTGCGCAAGTGCAGCCTACGCTAGCTGAGACCTAAAAAGCACTGCTCCCGCTTTTGCCAGAGGGGGGCGATATTGCAACACTGCTGCAAAACCGGCCCTCAGTGACAAAACCACCCCCCACCACTCCAGCACACCGGAAAAACGCCAGGTGCCTTCTACGGCTAGACTGGCATTGATATCATTCCCTATCCCAGTCCGAAGGACAGGAAACAAAACAAGAAGGCCTGGGAGAGGGCTATGGTCTTGTAGTTTCCATTTGAGGGTCGGAGTGGCTTAGTAGCATTTCCTGTTTTGTGTCGTGTCCTGGGATTGGGTAACTAAACTCATCGTTAAGAACTGGGTTGGGAGTTAGGGATGTAGATGTAATAGCACAATCGCCTAAAGATAAGTACACTTCAGTTTCAGGGTTGACTTCCTGCTGCTGTACTTTGTCAATGCGTTTTACCCCATTCTATATCTTTTTTTTACGTTTTTTACTCATCCTGGCACTTTTAACATATATCTTCAGGTGATAACAATTGAAAGCCAATGGTTCTATTTCTTTTCACCAGTAAGGATCATATTTTCCTATAATGTGCATTAAGCCTAAGAAGAGGTTTTATACTTGTTCTACGCAGACCAGTCCACTTGGAAGCCTATGTACGCCTCTATAAAAAATTCTATGTAGTGCTACCTTATTTTTAAATGTAACATTCTTATTGTGAGAATATGGCTAGCGAATTTGGGCGATGGCATATTTTCTCTTTTTTGCTATCTCTTTTTGTTGCATGTGCTTTATCTTAATTTAAATCAAATTTTATGTTAGCCCTTATTTCAAACACACACCAAGCCCACCACCTCGCGCAAACCTGTGCAAATTTCAGTCTGCTTCCCATTACGCAGCAATAATTCTTCTCCAAGTTCAATCTATTCTTGATCTGAATTTCACTGTCTATGAGATCAAAAGCTATGGCTTTTTCACAACGTTCACACACATTGAGCAATTCCGTCAAATATACATGACTATAACATTTTCTATTTTTCGGTAATCCTACATTATCGCCCTGCCTAAATAAACCAAAGGGCCTGCAACTCTCCACTGAATTAATGGTTCAGTTTCTGAAAGACCGCCTGTTGATTTGAAAGCTAGTTACACCCCTCATACTATGTTCTCCTTTTCCAACAACTTTGCACCACCATTACTTAATTTGGGATAAATCTTACAAAGTTTTTCAAATAAAGGTGATACAATACAACACAACTATTTTGGTCCGAGATTGGCACCTTACTGACCGATGTATGTCATAATGATCAGTTTCCATCTACCTTCGAGATCGTTGTTATATTAGGCAGCTTCTCCAATACCTGTGTTCTTGGTTTTATCTCCTCTTTTAAGAGTTGATACTGGGGTCACCCGATGACACCAAGTCAACGGGAGGCACCTCTTTTATTATTCCACTTTCCTTTAACGTATATTTGTTTTCTGGTGTGTCAATGGAAAAGAATCAAGAAAAAAACTTCCAGTTGTTAATGGAAAACTTGGGCCTGAAAACAATGGGCACCATTACGATGCTGGTCAGACAAGCATCTGACCGGCACCTTAGCGGAAGCAGGACCACCCGACAAGGAGCCGGCGGTCCTGCTGCCATTAATACAATGCAACAACCTTCAAGGGGGTCGCAAAGTGTATATTTTCCATTGCCGCTTGTGGTCAGAGCTGCAGCACAAGCCACAATAGAAAATGTACACTTTTAAAACATCCCTGCACCGTGTAGGAGGCACCAAGTGGTGCCTGTCACATGGTGCAGGGATGTTTAGGGGGGCACCATAGGTGCCCCCAAGGCCCCATAAGGGATGGCCAGTGGGCAAGTGGAGAAGGGGGACCTGCCAGGGGTCACAAACGCACTTCCCAACTGCCTTTTCATGGCGGGCGAACCACCATGAAAGGGCAGGCCGAAAGGGACTCTGTAATCCCTACGGCAGTGCCTGATGAGGTATCCCCGCTAATATAGGGAATACTGTCCGTCTGATAGTCCCAAGGGTTCCTTGAGCCCTTCGTAATGCATGGGAATGTCCCTCCGCCTGCTGTCTCTGACCACACATATTGTAATGCAGCAGTCGGACCGCAGCAGCAGATGGCGGTCTGACTGGAACCGAAGAGTTGTCAGATGCGGCCCGACCCACATCAGAATGACTTTCAATGTGTTCTGCTGACATGGGTTCATCTGGTTAAACTAATCTATATAAACAATGAAATACACCACCAATATCGTTTACCTGTCAGTCAAACAAACCAAAATATCCAGCTTTTAAAAATACCCTTTTCATTGTAAATAGCTGATGTTGTCTCATATGACAGGGTTCACCTGGCACCTGTCTCCTATTTTTAAGAAAGACTTGGTGGATTCCCATTTGTATTTTGGAGCAGGGGCTTATCTGTCATTAATGTGGCATGTGCAGTGGCACTGGGGCTCAGGAGTGTGAGGACGACTCCCCCAATTATTTATTTTCAATCGTGCATAACATGAGCAAGGCACCTAGGTCAGCACAGCGTTTCACATGCAGGTACGGGTTACAAACATCGAAATATATCGATTAAGTAATGTTCATATAAGTACAGTGAAGGGTAAGAGCCAATGTCAACGGAGAATGTTATGGCCACTTGGAGGAGAGTGGTGGTGAGGTCCTCCGTGTCATGATACATTTCTAGCCCCAAAAGGACCTAGTTATGATTGAAAAATGCAGTGGAAAAGAACAACTTTACAGCTGTCTTTTACTAGCCAATTGCGGCGAGGGTGGAAGTTGGCAGACAGTGTTTCTTGCTTGCATTAGGGCCGATGGCATCCTTGCTCCATCACTGCTGCGGGGGAAGGCAGCCGGCCCTGCTTCCAAATGCCAATGGCAATCAGGGCACGGTCAAAAGGTTTTAGTGTAAGAAGAGACATAATAGACAGTGAGCCTTTTCTTTTCTTTTTTAAACTAGAGAGAGTAACCAAAAAACACGGCTATTCTTTTATGGCTGCCCGTCTATAGATTATATAAAGTAAAAGTCCTCTTGCAGTTATGGTTCAAACGAATGCTGCAAAATGATGTCTCTGGAGTGGCCTTCGGTACAGCTGAGTTCCTGATGTCACGGTCCGCCCTTTGTGTAGTCCTCCCCCACATGGGAGTCCTCAGCCTGGTCCTACACAGATGCTGTACAGAATCATAACAGGAAGCGATCATCAGTATTTATAGAGCAGAGTGGTGTGTGTGTTTTTCCAACTGTAACGTGAAGCAAAAATATCATTCAGAGAAGGAAGAACGATCAGCGCGAGCCACGGACTTGGCACGTGGTGCACAAACACAACGGGGCAGGCAGGCTGTAATAACTTAATGAATGCGATATGTTAAGACAGACAGAACCAATTTTGATGTATCTGTCTTTGATACAAACAGTTAAAAAGACGGGAACAGCCAAAACAACAATAACCACTTCAACTCAGATGAATACTTTCGAGTAAAGAACTAACCAACGGAAACAGTAGTTCAGCAGTAGCAATTGTGCAATCCTGTAACAGAACAGCTGCTTTTCATCTAGTCCTTTTTTCTGCTCCGTTTACAGCACCACTGACAAGTCTTCCTGTGCTTCAGTGACGTTTACATTTTGTTGGGTTGTGTTCTTTTTATTGGCGTTCAAGTCGAGAAAGCTTGTTTCTTAGTGTAATTTTTAATCAGTCATGTAGATTAAAGGCCGCTGGTGAGGCGGACTCCCCTTACTCTACATCGCATATGTTGTGCTAGTCAGAGCAGCTTTATCTGTAGTTCCTCTGGGTTTTCAGTGCATTAGGGCAATAGATTTAATGTTAATAATGGCGTCATGCCTGGTTTCCCAGATCTTTCTTCACATTTTCTAGGTATGTGAAAGTGTTGACAAGCCCTTTGTATTGCTAAGGCGTCATGCTCAATATGTGATTAGCGTTTTTCAGTTTCTGTTAGGGATTTACTGGCATAAGCTACTGGGGTCCATCTTTCTTTTTGTTTATTGTTGCATCAAGACCGCTCCAAGGCCATGAGTGCTTGCATCCACAGCTACATTGATAGCATTCTTGGGATCGAAGTAGGACAGAGTGGTGTCCACTGATGGTGCTACTTTAGTGTGTCAGAAAGCTGACTCTTGTTCTGGACCCTGTAGTGACCTGGATTGCCATGGCATGGATCTCTTGATTAGTTTTCAGAGGGGTCTGTGAGACCCTTAAGGTCTGGGATGAATCTTCCACAGAAATTCACTATAGCATGAAAACTTCTCTTTTACGAGATGTTACAAGATGCTGGGGTCTATTGCACATCACACACTTTCTTGGGATCTGGGGCAAATCCTTTCTCTGAGAATGGGTATTCAAAGAAGCTGATTTTCTTCTTCAGAAACTCACACTTTTGTTGATCTAAGGTAAGCCTAGCGTCCTTAATCCTTTTCAATACACCTCGGAGATGGTCATGGTGTTCTTTCAAGGATTTGGTGTAGACAAGGATGAATTCACATTGATGACGCCGGGTAGGTCCCCCAGCAGCTCCCTTATAGTGTTTTGAAAAACTTTTGCCGCACTGGATATGCCAAAGTTGAGGCGGCAATACCTGCATAAACCTACATGTGTTGAAAACGTGGTTATAGATCTGTAGTTGGGTGGAGCGGTAGTTTATGATATTCAGACCCGAGATTAACTTTTGAGAACCATTTGGCGCCGCTCAATTCACCCAGTATGTCAGCTATTGTGGGGGGTTAGGTGTCGTTCCTACATCATGGCAACGTTGGGCAGACTCCTATCCACACATGTACGGACCTGCCCTAGTTGTTTTGGCTTTTTGACTACCACAATCGGGAAAACCCACAAAGTGGGCCCTTTGACCTTCTGCATGAAGCCAGCTCATTCAAGCTTCTCCAGCTCTTCATCCACTTTCGGACTCAGGTGAAAAGCTATGCGGCTATGTTGTAGGGCCTCTGGTTGGATAGAGGTGTCTTTATGGAGCTTGATTTCTTTGTTCTTGAGGCAGCCAATTCCACTAAAGACGGTGTTGAACACTTCTAGGATTGTCAACAGTTTTTCTTCCTGCAATTCCAAGGTGAAGGAGCACAGCCCTAGTGCCTCTGCGGTTACTCCACTGACAAGCATACTGTGCCCTTCTTCTGCGTGATACACTATTATATCTGCACTGTTTTCATAATGGGACACCCATGAGGAAAATCAGTGAATTCTGTCCATATGCAAAGACTTTGATTCTTCCTTTTTCTAGTGGGGGGCTTTGATATATGGCATGATATGTGGTCACAGACATACGTTCAATGGATGCTCCAGTGTCTATAGTGGTGGTGGTTCATTGATCACCTATCTTGATTTGGCATCGGGGGAGATGACGGCAGGATGAAGGGGGTGCTCCCTCCACGAAGACATAGTGGGCAGAGTATTCTTTTGCATCATCATCCATGGGATCTTTACGGTCTGGCTCGCTTGACAACATATGTGCTGCTTCCTTCGGGGCTTTAGATGACCTACAAATGTTTGCAAAGTTGTTATACTTCCCTCACACAGATTATATTTTGCCTTTGGCTGAACAGTCACTCATCTTGTGCAGTGACTCTCTGCAATATCCACATTCCTTTTTCTTCCACTGGGGACACTTTGTTAGTGTCGGTGCTGGGCGAGTCTTAGTCATGTTGACTTGCTCCATCTAGATGGGTCGATGGAGGGCTGCTTCCTTGTAGGAAGCTGGCTCTCTCGTAATTCCTTGGACCGCCCTAGAGTCAGAATGACTTGCAGGGACTTCCTAGATTCCCGGAGGATTGATTCTCATAGCTTTGCAAAGTATGATTTGTGCACAAATCTCTTCTTATTCATCTTGGAACCCACACTTTCTAGTGAGTTCTTTCAATCTGCTGTGGAAGGTGTCTAGAGATTCCTCTTGATCCTGGCAGGCTTGCCGGCATATGAAATGTTTCTATTCTCTATTTGCCATGGGTTCAAAATGGGCCCTGAGTGCATTCAGAAGTGTGACGTATGTTTTTGGCGTTGCTTCCACTAGTGTTTTATAAATTCTGTGAATGTCCTTCCATCCAAGATGCAACAGTAAAGCTCTCAATCTCTTTCTCAAGCTATGCCAACTCTTTCAATGTAAAATTGTGATAATTCCGTCCAATATTTCCACTTTAGCGCTAGAGTTGATAGAGCTCCATCCACCACAAAAGGCTCAATTGCAGGGATTGACGACATGGTGGATGAGGGGTTGGATATCACCCTCCTTGGGAGCCTCCCGGCACAAGCACTGTCCTTCAGTTGAGGTGGGAGGGACAGCCACGCCACCAGGCTGAGGAAGTAGGTACGTGATTTGGCTAGCCTTGCCCCTGCAGTTAAATGAAGGGCAGAGTCAATTAGATGAGAGCACGGGAGCCAGCATTGGGTCGTGATAGAAGTAGACCTCTGCAGCATGAGGCAGTGTGTCTGGGAAACTCTCCAAGAAACTAGCTCCAAGGATAAGGTGAGACAAAGACTATGAAGTACCCTAAAGGCGGCGGGGACAACACTGGCCAATCTATCAAATGCTCAGTTGCGTTGGAATGTAAAATGTTTTGGTCGACTTCCCCTTGCATTGTACGATTTAAATTAGTTTTTGTGGCGCCATTTTGAATTTGCCCGCCATTTTGTACCATGACCAAAACTAAGCTTCTGTCTCATTCTGTTTGTCTCAGCAGAAAGCAGCCTCAATGTTTTTTCTATTTCTCCAAGGTTGAGCTTCGCTGCACTAATGAATAGACTGTTTTGTCATTACATACCTTTCCCGTTAGATAGGCCTGCTCCCACCCTTAGAGTGGCAGGCACGGGCAGAATAGCCTTGAAACTGAGATAGCATGTACCCAGTCTTAGGATTGCAGCACATCCTTCTGTGTCTCCTTTGTTCACCAGCTACTAACTGGGAAATTCCAGTCTGGGCGTGTCCTTAAAGGTACTGGAAATGTATATCATGTATTACCATGTTGTCGGGGATCAGTCCCTCTGCAGCAATGAAAGGAGGCTGGTCAGACTGGACTCCACTCGGGAGTAGGACTAATAAATAACTTTGATTTGTATTCTCTACTGTCTGACCGACTCTTAATTTGTTTGGAAGGCTGAGAGGTGATCGCGAGTGACCCGTTGACCTGATTTGGGTCACTTCCTTCAGTTGTGGGCTAGGCCACCTCAGTGCATGTAGATTAATCATATGCTTGGTTGTGGCCTTGGTAGTCTCAGTGCACGTGCTAATTTCAGTGCAAGCTGGGAGGTCCAGGGAAATTTCCGAAGGAACACAGTAGGGCAGTCTCTTTAACACTACGGCCATAACCAGTAAACACTTGGCACCACTGGGGAGGAGCCACAGAGCTGACAAGGCTTGCAGAGCAGTGAGGAAGCGGTCACGCCAGCCAGCCTTGTGATACTGTGGACATGTGGGCGGTATGCGCTGATGACTCCTGGGTACAAGGCAAGACTTGGACCAGTAGGGCCCTCTTACCCAGACAGCGGTGGCTGCTATGGAGACGTTGACGCCCCGGGAGGTTGCCTGCACATCGACAGCATGCACCGCGTCATCCAACACCACGGTGTTACTACGACATGCAGTTGGCAGGTACCCTGGTCGGTGACAGGATCAGTGGGCCACCTTTATCACCAGTGTAAAATTGGGCACCACCACTGGTGCCTTTTGTGGGGCATAATGTATCTGGGGCCTAGAAATGAATACAGCACCACTGAGTGTTAGTGGTATCAGGGCCTGCTACTTGACTGCCAGGCAGCTCCACCCCTGGTTTATTTATTGGACTCACTACGTCAGTGAGGACCCGACCACAATCCACATGCACGCAGGTGCATTTACTTTAACCACACCATCAACTTAGTGACATAGTACATTACAAGCACTATTTTCTGAATGCATTGGCTACAGTGCTTACTTGAATTGAAACTCAGGAAATATTGTAATACTTCCGGGTTTGAATTAGTACTTAAAAACATTAGTCTCTCACAGCAACAAATCATGCACGGGTTTTTAAGTAAACCCTATGCATCTCACAAGTGTGGCTTTTGGAACTACAGGGATGGAGGATCCATTTTTCCCTGTAAGCATCTCCACGTCCTCAAACTACGGGATTTTTTACTGTGTCCATTGAAGCAAGCTGGCCTTGAGCACAGGCATTTCAGTTCATGTTGGTCGTCATCCATGAACAAGCAAATTCTATGAACTGGGGTATTTTCATCATGCCATCTTTTAACAGCACAGAACTAGGACACCTTTGCATGTTGTCTAAGGTGAACACACGATCTGAGCAGGAGGCTCAGACATTGATTCACAAACATCTGCATAGGGAAAGCCCTTAAAAAACCAAGTCTGTTGTATTCAAAACCAGAACCCCACAGGTCTACAAAGGAGCACACATTGCGAGTAACCACCAACGTAATAAATGTAACATAGTAGCAAATGTGTAAGTATCAGTTGGGTAGCAGATACACCCACACCAGGGTTAAAGGATCTGAGGGGTCCAACTACATCCTACTTATGAGTGCATTTGATACTCAACTATGGCCCTGGCAGTGCATTTTCCTTTTCTTGCATTAGAGGCCATGATACATTTGCTTCGATACTAGATAGTAGCATTTAAATAATAAGGACAAAGATCTTTGGTTTAACCATGCACAGCATGTAACCTCAACTCAAACTGACAGATCATGGGAGATGGCAAATATGACTCTAGTGCAGTGGTCTTTACACTGTTTAATGCTGCCCCCCTCCCCCGAAAGTGAAAAGAATTAATTGCCCCCTCAGAACTTTTCACAATGATTCTATTAAATTGGCAATGTTTAAACTCTGAGAAGCAGCAACTCACTTCTTCTCATCCCTCCGAAACTGAAAAGGAAAACAACAAAATGCCGATCCTTCTCTGGTAATGTACCCAGGATGTGGAACGCACTCCCTATTGACCTCAGATGCAACCCCTCCTTCTCTTGCTTCAAAAAGGACCAGAAACTCCTTCTCCTTAAACAATACTTTACCAACCAAGTTAACCAACCTAGACACCAATAACCTAATGGACTCCCCCCTTACTTGGACCTCCAAGAATGGTGTTATCTGACTGTTTTAACCACCTGCGTCTTTCTCCCCTCACTGTACACATAATTATTATGTCTTTGCTTATATCTTGCTGCATCCTCATGTCCTGCAATGTTATGCAATTTTCTATTACTTTGTGTATGTAAAGCGCTCTGATACCCACGGGTCTAGCTAGCGCTATATAATACTTTATAAATAAATAAAATACCTATGTTCAGACTTATTTAAATATCACTGTTGAGTTTTGTTAGCGTTTTAAAAATGCACTGAAATATACATGATTGCCAAACATACTATTCTTGTCAGGCAGGCCATACGTAATGCCTTCAAGTATCCACAGTGTGATTATTAGAAGTAGGGGTGGGGTTTTTCAAGCAAGAACATTTGGAGCCCCTTCCCTTGTGGCACATATTCCCAGCTAGGATTTAAATGACAAAACATGTTAGTGATGACCCATTACAGAGAGGCTTACTTCTGCACATTTTTTTCAGCTTCAGACAAAGCACTGGTATAAGCTTAATGCTTCTTTTGGCCTCGGGTTTGAAACCCCCAGGATCACTTGAGGCCCCTCTAGGGGGCCTGCCTCCCCAATTTAAAGACCCCTGCTCTAGTGATTCCTTTAGGGAAATAATATTTACAAAAGAATATGTTTTGGTCTGTAGAAATGAACTAGTCCATAACTAATCTTCATTGCTACTCATATACCCACTTGTGCCCAAGAAAAAGTGCTACATTGTGTGCACATTGCATTTGCACATGTTTTAGCACTAACTTACTTCAGGAGTTGAATACACATTCCATTCCAGTTGTATTTGCCCAGGTAGTTTTTACTTGGTTTTATTTGCACGTGTAAAACTTCAAAATAGCAATAATAATATTCACACAAAGGTTTCATTTTAATTTGTATATGTAATTACCTATTTCTTTGTGCACAGGTGTTAATCGGGGGAAAAAACGCAAATTAATGCCAGCTCAAATTTTATTTGTCAGAATGTTTTTTTGCAACCCATGACACTTAATGAGTCTTAAGGACCTTGTAAATGTACTCCATATTATGGCAGAGTGAGTCCTTCATGAATGCTCTAAAACAGCTGATAGTTTTAGCAGGCAACAAAAGGTCCTTAACTTAACGGAATAATCAAAACCAATTAATTAATTATAGACAACAATCTTTACTATAATGAAGACCGTGTCCAGCCGGACACTGATTTAATCAATTGTAAGGATTAAACAGATAAAGGTGAACATATATACAGTGGGATACAATCCTGTATCCATTACAAATAACAAAAACAGGACAAAACCAAGGGATTTAAAAGGGCAGGGTATTTGCAAGCAATTAAGTAATAACGAGACACTAGTGAAAAGTAATACATTGGCCTAGCTGTACTCATGTAGTAAACACAGTTGGGTAACACAATGGAAAAACTGGTGTGTAACTACATAAACTGTTGATGGCGTTTCGATCCTATTAAAAATAAAGGATCATCATCAGGACTAGAAATACATTGCCTGAATTTGCAAGCCTAGAGTGGCTGGGTGGCGGGCAATCAGGATAGCCAGTCGTCCGGGGTGTGAAGGGGGAACCGGCTCCTTAGTGACCTCGGATGATGGAGCTTAGTCACGGTTCCAAGGTCCTGTGGGGTGCCAGAGTGGTTGAGTTCTTGGATCTGAAGGGGAAGCTTCGGTAAAAAGCGTGTGTGGGCGGTCAGTCGGAGTACTGCCGGAACCTAGGGATCCATTTCCTAGGAGAAGGTGCATGAAACGATGTTCGAGGTAGAATTACAAGGAGGTCTCGGCGGGGGGTTCCGTCACGAGGGAATCCACCGGAGTGGAAAAAGATCTAGAGTTCCAAATGGAGCATCTTTAGTCCGCTGGCGGGCTCGATGGCACCTGTCAGGTGCCATCCTTCTCCTAGGAACTGGATCCCTAGGTTCCGGCAGTACTCCGACTGACCGCCCACACACGCTTTTTACCGAAGCTTCCCCTTCAGATCCAAGAACTCAACCACTCTGGCACCCCACAGGACCTTGGAACCGTGACTAAGCTCCATCATCATCATCCATTTAATCCTTACAATTGAATAAATCAGTGTCCGGCTGGACACGGTCTTCATTATAGTACATATTGATGTCTATAATTCATTAACTGGTTTTGATTATTCCGTTAAGTTAAGGACCTTTTGTTGCCTGCTAAAACTATTACCCCTGGTCCTTGATTACCTAGAGGGTTTCCTTGGCTCTTTGAAACTAAAACAGCTGATAGCAGAATGGTACCTGACTCTGTCACTACGTACCATGAAATTGTAGACATAGAAGTATTTGTCTCCAGGATTAATCAGCATAGAAAAGAGAGTTGCTAACAAAGTTAGCTCTCAAAAGAAGATTGTTTTATACATTTATTTTATTGATTAGGTGTGGCCAAGGCTCGCTGATACAGCAGCATTCTATAGCTAGCGATGTGCATTTTTTAATTTTACCTGTGTATTCAGAAGTCAGCAATGTTTCTTTTTACAAAGAAGCGCAAACTTGTGCCGGACTTTCCATGAAATGAAGGTTTGCCTCACACCACTGCCTCACTATACTATTTGCCCTGCCTCAATCACAAGTGCAGTTGGACATATATTTGCAGGGAATCATTTTTCCCGCAGTCTTCGGGCATTCCTGCAGCAGGAAATCACAATTGTTTCCATTTAAGGTTAAACGTCCTAGCCCACGGATGGAGAGGCATGTCAAAAGCTTTGGTGGGGCCAGAGGGCCTAACTTTGGCGTGCCTCTCTTACGCTGCTCTGCGAGGCATGCTGTAATGCCTCTGTGGGCCTTTTGGGACGCCCATGCTTTTCATTTGATATTTTGTGTGACTTTGTAAAAAGCTGGCTTTTCATTGGTGCATTGGTTGGATTTGTCTCTCCTTTATATGCTCCAATGGTGACTGGCCTTCTTAAATTTACTCTTTCTCTCCTGTCGCACCTTGTGGTTGCTGAGCACCATTTTTGTTTTTCCTCTTGGCTTATGTTCGGCTGAGAGGAGCGGATCATGTGGAGGATTGGCCTTCAAAATGCTTGTGTTTTTACACTTAAAATGAAATGCGCTTATCGCCAGATGTAGGTAATTAAGTAATCCTTGTTGATGGTAGAGCATGGGAACTCACACACTTTCTCTCGGGGGCCAAATTTACAGTGTGGTTTGTGGTCAAGGGCCACACCGATGGGGGTGTGGTCAATGGGGGAGGGGGGCGGGGTTAGAGCAAAAAAAAACAGTGATCAGGAGGTTGAACACAGGCCCCTGCAGTGGACGCCTTCGTCCACTGAGCCACCAGACCCAGCATACACACATCTTTCTCTCTCTCTCTCTCTCTCTCTCTCTCTCTCTCTCTCTCTCTCTCTCTCTCTTTCTCTCCCTCCCTCTCTCTATCTCTCCCTCCCTCTCTCTCTCTCTCTCTCTCTCTCTCTCCCTCCCTCTCTCTCTGTCTCCTTCTGTCTCCCTCTGTCTCACTCACTCTGTCTGTCTCTCTCTGGCTCTGTATCCCTCCCTCTCTCTCCCTCTGTCTCCGTCCCTCTCTCTCCCTCTGTCTGTCTCTGTCTGTCTCCCTCTGTCTGTCTACCTTCCTCTGTTTCCCTCTATCTGTTTCGCTCCCTCTGTCGCCCTCCTCCCTCTGTCTGGCTCCCTCTGTCTCTCTCTCTGTCTGTCTCCCTCCCTTTGTCTGTCTCCCTCTGTCTGTCGCCCTCTGCCTCCCTCTGTCTGTTTACCTCTGTCTCCCTCCCTCTGTCTCCCGCCCTCTGTCTCCCACCCTCTATCTCCCTCCCTCTGTCTACCTCTGTCTGTCTCCCTCTGTCTCCCCCTCTGTCTCCCCCCTCTGTCTGTCTCCCTCTGTCTCCCCCTTTATCTCCCCCCTCTGTCTCCCTCCCTCTGTATGCTCCCTCTGTCTGTCTCCCTCTGTCTGTCTCCCTCTGTCTGTCTCCCTCCCTCTGCCTCTCTCTGTCTCCCTCTCTCTCTGTCTCCCTCTGACTCCCTCTCTCTCTTTCTCCCTCCCTCTCCCTCCCTCTTGTCACCCTCTGTCTCCCTCCCCCTCCCTCTCCCTCTCTCCCTCCCTCTGTCTCCCTCCCTCTCTGTCTCCCTCTCAGCCTCTCTCTCTGTCTGTCTCAGTCTCTGCCTCTATCTGTCTGTCTCTGTCTCTATATCTGTCTGTCTCTGTCTCCCTCCCCCTCTCTCTCCCTCTGTCTCCGTCCCTCTCTCACACTCTGTCTCTTTCTGTCTGTCTCCCTCCCTTTGTTTGTCTCCCTCTGTCTGTCGCCCAATGCCTCCCTCTGTCTGTTTACCTCTGTCTCCCTCCCTCTGTCTCCCGCCCTCTGTCTCCCTCTGTCTGTCTCCCTCTGTCTCCCCCCCTGTGTCTGTCATCCTCTGTCTCCCCCTCTATCTCCCCCCTCTGTCTCCCTCCCTCTGTATGCTCCCTCTGTCTGTCTCCCTCTGTCTGTCTCCCTCCCTCTGCCTCTCTATGTCTCCCTCTCTCTCTGTCTCCCTCTGACTCCCTCTCTCTCTTTCTCCCTCCCTCTCCCTCCCTCGTGTCACCATCTGTCTCCCTCCCCCTCCCTCTCTCTCTCTCCCTCCCTCTGTCTCCCTCCCTCTCTGTCTCCCTCTCAGCCCCTCTCTCTCTCTGTCTCAGTCTCTGCCTCTATCTGTCTGTCCCTGTCTCTATCTGTCTGTCTGTCCCTGCCCCTGTCTCCCTCCCTCTGTCTCCCTCCCTCTGTCTCCCTCCCTCTGTCTCCCTCCCTCTGTCTGTCTCCCTGTGCCTTCCTCCCTCCCTCTCCGTCTCTCTGGATCCCTCTCTCTCTGTTTATCTCCCTCTCTCTCTGTCACCCTTTGTATCCCTCCCTCTCTCTCTCCCTCTGTCTCCCGCTCTGCCTCTCTCTCTGTCTGTCTCAGTCTCTGCCTCTATCTGTCTTTCCCTGGCCCTGTCTCTGCCTCTATCTGTCTGTCTGTCCTTGTCTCCCTCCCCCTCTCTCTCTCTTTGTCTCCCTTCCTCTCTGTCTCCCTCCCTCTCTATATCTCTCTCTCTCTACCTCTCTCTCCCCCTCTCTCTCTGTCTCCCTCTGTCTCATTCACTCTCTCTCTCTCTCTGTCTCCCTCTGTCTCCCTCCCTCTGTCTCCCTCTATCTATCTCCCTCCCTCTGTCACCCTCCTCGCTCTGTCTGCCTCCCTCTGTCTGTCTCCATCTGTCTCCCTCTGTTTGTCACCCTCTGTCTCCCTCTCTCTGTATCCCTCTGTCTCAGTCCCTCTGTCTCCCTCTCTCTGTGTCTCCCTCTCCCTCCCTCTGTCTCCCCGGACTCCTTCCCTCTGCCTCCCTCTGTCTCCCTCCCTCTGTCTCTCTCCCTCCCTCTATCTCCCTCCCTCTGTCTCCCTCCCTCTGTCTCCTTCTCTGTCTCCCTCTGTTTCCCTCTCTCTCTGTCTCCCTCTGTTTCCCTCTATCTCTGTCTCCCTCCCTCTGTCTCCCTCCCTCTGTCGCCCCTTCCCTCTGTCTTTCTCCCTCTGTCAGTCGCCATCTGTCTCCCTCTGTCTCCGTCCCTCTGTCTCCCTCCCTCTGTCTCTCCGTCTCCCTCTGTCTGTCTTCCTCTCTCTCTCTCTCTCTCTCTGTCTCCCTCTATCTCCCTCCCTCTGTCTCCCTCCCTGTCTGCCTCCCTCTGTTTCCCTCCGTCTCCCTCCCTCTGCTTCCCTCCGTCTCCCTCCCTGTCTACCTCTGTCTCCCTCCCTTCGTTTGTCTTCCTCCCTCTATCTCCCTCCCTCTGTCTGTTACCCTCTGTCTGTCACCCTCTGTCACCTCACCCCATCTTCCCGGGCATACACACAGCCGCACCCGAGTACTTCACAGGTCTTTAAAAGACCATTTACTTGTCAATGAGGCTTTGTTGTGAATCACCCGTACCCCATAGAGCAGAGTGTCTAAGAGTACGCGCTGCTGAGGAGGAGTTTGCTGACACTCTTTAAATTTTATTTTTTTAAAACACAGGTACAATGTCTGCAAGGTCCGTGGGCTGGCAAGGAAGGCTTGCGGGGCCACTGGCAGCCTGCGGGCAGTACTATGAGATCCTGTGGGGTAGAGGGTAAACAACAAACTGCTGGGGTGCAATTACTGAGCAGTAATGGCCCCGCTTGTGTGTTCCGCAGACAGCCCGCACTGCTTTAATTACCCATATCCTCTCAAGGGCTCCTCTACCTGGGTCCGGCATTCGCCTTCCTTTCCCAGGGAAGGAGCACTGGAGTAGCAGCTGCTGTGTGGCGCAGCCCCCTGATGGTAGACCTTTCCTGAACTGCGGTCTCTGTGTGCACTTTTAATTGCTTCAGAACCATCAGTTCTCTGTGCTACACACACAAACATGTCATGGTTGCTCTACATTCAATGTGTGTTAGGCGTTTCATCATTTGTGCACCAAGGTATGGAGTGCTTCCCCCACTTTGACAGCGGCGTGCAGCTCGTGCAAAGCACCCCCTCACCCTTCAAGAAGGAGTACTCCATAGGCGGTGAATAGCAAACAGAAGACAACTCTGAGGTGAAGGACGAGACAAAGATTTAACTCTGTGGTGCCACGGCGTTCAAAGGGTGCATGACGTCACATATGCCACTTCTGACATTTATTGTGAATAAAAGCATATTCTAGGCGGACCAAGAATGTGCTTCTTACTGTCAGAAAACAGTGGAAATTACTCTTTTTCTTCCTGCTCTATTGAGTTATAGCTGTTAATTTGATCACCCCTTAAATGTGGGGCCAAGTGAGAAATAATAAGGGTAAGGAGCAATATTTGTCTGGTAACACTCTCTAGCACATGGGCAATATTTATTCACACCATTCCACCTTACATCACTCGTCATGGCCATAGAAATATTACCAATGCATCCAGTTCACATCATGCTCCTACTTGACATTTCCACTAATGTAGAAAGCAGGCAAACTCCTGTAAGTAATGGCACTTTCACAACCCTTATGAATACCTGGCTAAACTCAATATGTCAATGGCACAAGCTAATAATAGTTTATTTTCAGTATGGCACTTGGTGACACAGTTCTGCTTTTTTGTATAGCTGTAAATATTATGTATTACTATTACTAAATGTAATGCCCTTAGAAGGGTGAAGTTCAGGGTGAGGTTTACTGGGATTCACACGTGTGACCAGAAAGTCACACATAGCTATCAATATCTGGTACTTAACTCACTGAGCCATCGCACATATGAACCCCAGCAACTCTACAATCCTACAGCATAAAATTACACATAGTCCCGAAAACCTAGACTATTTATGACAAGGGCTGCCAGTGTACAGCTTTCATGTTGTCCTATGTTACTGTGCGTGCATGTGTGAATATGCGTGTGTGTGTTTGGCAATGCTTTTACTTATTCTTCATGTGGAGAGAGAAAAAGGATGTGTAAGTGTCACGCTTACTTAGGTTGATTGCAACCACTGTGGACCATCTTCAGGAGGTAGAGTTGGAGCTAACATACATACATGGATATTTGCAATTTACGGGACTGTTTTCCTCTGGGGATTATTGTAAATTTGCCAAAATGTGTTGAACACAAATTATAGCTTTAGTGTAGAATATATAGATTTAAATTATTTGATTAATTGAGCCCTCTGTCAAGGAGCACACAGAGATGGGATCTGGTGTATGCTGTAAAGAGAACACCTGATCGTTTTAAGAGTCTTGTGATGCTGAAAATATGTTAAGTGAATGGGGGAAGTAAATGAAGATATTAAAATTAGTAAATGGAATGCTCTATTACTTACCTGTAATCTTCAATACTCCGGGTCCTGTTGTCCTCGTCCCATTCATTACTAAGTGGAGATGACATCTCCCGACAGAAAAAAACAAGAGGAATGCTGGGACACTAATACTGCCCCTCCCACCCGGTGTACATAAGCAGTACTTACCTAGCAGCCCTCCTGTACTACCAAGCCCAGACAGGAAGGCCGGCCGCCCGGGAGGGAGGGAGGGGCGTATGAATGGGACGAGGACAACGGGACCCGGAGTAATGAAGATTACCGTTAAGTAATAGAGCATTACCCCCATGTTCCTTATGTCCTCGTCCCATTCATTACTAAGTGGAGAATACCAAAGCAGAAACCCGGCCTTCCACACCCACAAGCACATCCAGGAAACCACAACAAGCAGCAACCCAAGGGAGCACCGAGAAGGAGGGAAAAGGAAGACTGCAGCAAACAACCGGCCCGCAACCCAGAACAGGTGACCGTCCTGACTCGTGCAGAAGCGGTCGCTCCCCACGCTCCCTGGTCACCTGGTATCGTAGCGATTTACTGCTCATTGCTGCCAATACCTTGTGCTCTGCTCTCATTGATTGGAATTATTGTAGTGCCTGATTAACAGCGTAACGCTATATTGCATATAGTCCACATTGCGCGCATTATCATTAGTGCTTGTTTGATCCTGTAGCGCTATATTGTAAAGTTCGCATTGCCTGTTGATATAATCTGTGCCTGATTGTGCCGGTGCCTCTACCCACATCATTGCGATATCCCTGCTTGTGCCTCAATCTCGTCCTGTTTCACTTTTATTTTGCTGCCATTTTTGTTGTTGTGCCTCCCAGCCCGTCTCTCCACCCCGCTCCCGCCTCCCAGCTGCCCCTCCCTCCCACTGAAAGTAAAGGTCTGACCCGTCTGCTCCAGCGCTGTGACCGTCCTGACTCGTGCAGAAGCGGTCGCTCCCCACGCTCCCTGGTCACCTGGTATCGTAGCGCTTTACTGCTCATTGCTGCCAATACCTTGTGCTCTGCTCTCATTGATTGGAATTATTGTAGTGCCTGATTAATAGCGTAACGCTATATTGCATATAGTCCACATTGCGCGCATTATCATTAGTGCTTGTTTGATCCTGTAGCGCTATATTGTAAAGTTCGCATTGCCTGTTGATATAATCTGTGCCTGATTGTGCCGGTGCCGCTACCCACATCATTGCGATATCCCTGCTTGTGCCCCAATCTCGTCCTGTTTCACTTTTGTTTTGCTGCCATTTTTGTTGTTGTGCCTCCCAGCCTGTCTCTCCACCCCGCTCCCGCCTCCCAGCCGCCCCTCCCTCGCTCCGCCCCCCCACTATCCACTTATGTCAGAACAGCTTACGCGCAGCGGACGCGCCCTATGCGCGCCGAAGGCGCGCCAAAGGTAAGCCCGTCTACGCCTGTCCGCACCTGGACCGCGCCCAGCGCCAGACCCCCTGGCCCCCGCAAAATCCACTCCACCCGCAAAACGTACAACGCCGCAACCCTCTCAGCACTCATCTCCGGCAGTCTCCCAGACTGCTACCAAGCTGCCCCAGGACACACCCATGGACCCTTCACCTGCCACTCTTGCAAGTTCGACTGCATCAGGACCCACACCAAATCCACAAACTCCAAACAGAGCTCCGTAACTAACCACTTGAAGTGTATCCTGCTCAATACCCGCTCGATCCACAAACACGCAACTGAACTATGGAACCTATTAGACACCACAACACCGGACGTCGCCTTTCTTACAGAAACCTGGATAAACGCCTCATCAGCGCCCGACATCGCCATAGCCATCCCAGACGGTTACAAGATCATCCGAAAGGACCGCATCAACCAAACAGGAGGAGGCATCGCCATCGTCCATAAGAACACCATCCGCATCACGACCAGTTCCGAAGACACCCTCAAAGCAGCCGAACACCTTCACTTCCAGATCCACACCGACCCCAAGACCACACTCCGAGGCACCCTCATCTACAGGCCACCAGGACCCCGCACACAATTCAGCGAAGACATCACTGACTTCATTAGCCCACACGCCCTCCCCTCCGAGGACTACATTCTACTGGGAGACCTCAACTTCCACCTGGAAAAGAACAACGACAGCAACACCACCACCCTTCTGGACAACCTCGCCAATCTCGGACTCAAACAACTTGTAGACACCCCCACCCACTATGCCGGGCACACGCTCGACCCAATCTTCTCCTCCAGCAAGCACATCTCCTTCAATCACGCCACAGGACTCCATTGGACGGACCACAGCTACGTTCACTTCACCTACAAAAAGACCACGACCCACAACCCCCCACAACCAATTCCCCGCAGAAACTGGAACAAAATTACCACCGACCAGCTCTTCACATCACTTCACCAAAACCCTCGTGCCAAATCGTCGGACCTTAACCAAGCAGCCATCAACCTCACACAATGGATCACCCACAGCGCTGACGATCTAGCACCCTTAAAAAACCATCAAATCAAGCAAGGTAGCAGAAAAGCCCCCTGGTTCAATGATGACCTTAAGAATTCCAAGAAGATCTGTCGCACCCTCGAGAAAGCCTGGCGAAAAAACCCAACCGCTGACAACCTGGCCACTTTCAAGAACGCCACCCGCACACACCACCAACTCATCCGATCCACCAAGAAATCTGCATTCAAGGATCGACTCGACAACAACGCCCACAACAGCAAGGAACTATTCAACATCGTCAAAGAGTTTACCAACCCCACCGCCGGCACCAACGACATCACTCCCTCTCAAGACCTCTGCGACTCTCTAGCCTTGTTCTTCCACAACAAAATCGCTGACATACATAACAGCTTTGGCGACCAGTCCACCCCACCCACCTCCGAACCAAAACCCCCCTCCAACAACCTCTGCGCCTGGAACCCAATCACCACTGAAGACACCATCCGCTTGATGAACTCCATCCACTCAGGATCGCCAACCGACCCATGTCCCCACCACATTTTCAACAAAGCAGACTCCATTATCGCACCCCATCTCAGAGATGTCATCAACTGCTCCCTCAACTCCGCTACCTTCCCGGAAAGCTGGAAACATGCCGAACTCAGAGCCCTCCTGAAGAAACCCACAGCAGACCCCACTGAACTCAAGAACTACCGCCCCATTTCGTTCCTCCCATTCCCTGCCAAAGTCATTGAGAAAACCATCAACAGTCAACTCGCCGCCTTCCTCGAATCCAACGGCTCCCTCGACCCATCACAGTACGGCTTCCGAGCCAAACACAGCACCGAGACTGCCCTCATCGCAGCAACAGACGACATTTGAACGCTACTGGACAACGGAGAAACAGCGGCCCTCATCCTAATTGACCTCTCCGCAGCCTTCGACACAGTCTGTCATAGCACCCTTATACAACGCCTCAGCAACATCGGAATACAAGGAGAAGCATTGAACTGGATCATCTCGTTCCTCGCCAGAAGAACCCAGAGAGTCCGCCTCCCCCCTTTCAAATCGGAAGCCACTGAAGTCATCTGCGGCGTACCACAAGGATCATCACTCAGTCCCACCCTCTTCAACGTATACATGAGTCCCCTCGCATCCATCGCGCGCCAACACAACCTCAACATCATCTCCTACGCAGACGACACCCAGCTGATCCTCTCCCTCACCAAAGACCCAAACACCGCCAAAACCAACCTACACGATGGGATGAAAGAAGTGGCCGAGTGGATGAAGAATAGCCGTTTAAAACTGAACTCAGACAAAACGGAAGTCCTCATCTTAGGATCATCCCCCTCTGCTTGGGACGACTCATGGTGGCCACCGGCCCTGGGAAACGCACCCAAACCAACGGACCACGCACGTAACCTGCGTTTCATCCTGTACTCCTCCCTCTCGATGACCAGACAAGTCAATGCCGTCTCATCATCATGCTTCAACATCCTACGTATGCTCAAAAAAATCTTCCGTTGGATCCCCACCGAAACAAGAAAGACGGTCACCCATGCACTGGTCACAAGCCGACCTGACTACGGAAACACCCTTTACGCCGGAACCACAGCCAAACTACAGAAAAAACTCCAACGCATCCAGAACGCCTCAGCCAGACTCATCCTAGACATCCCCCGCCAAGCTCACATCTCCGGTCACCTGAAAGACCTCCACTGGCTCCCCGTCAACAAAAGAATAACGTTCCGTCTCCTCACCCATGCACACAAAGCCCTTTATGACCAAGGACCCGAATACCTCAACATGCGCCTGACCTTTTACACCCCCACCCGCCAACTACGATCGTCCAATCAAGCCCTCGCCGTAATTCCACGCATCCAAAGATCCACCATGGGGGGAAGATCCTTCTCCTACTTAGCGGCCAAGACCTGGAATTCTCTCCCCACCCACCTCCGCCTTACACAGAACCACCTCTCCTTCAGAAAACAACTAAAAACTTGGATATTCGATAGATAGCGTACCCCCCTCCCTCAAGCGCCTTGAGACCTTCTGGGTGAGTAGTGCGCTTACAAATTCTAACTTGACTTGACTTGACTGGCCAAGGACCGGAGACAAACAGGGTCAGGGCACCAAAAAGGAGGCCGCCAACCCGAGAAACCGGAGAAAGGGCAACCGGAACCAGAACCCCAAGGACACGCCAAAACAACCCACCGGACAAAGCTGCCAAGCCCAGTACCAGCAGGAAGGCCCACAGGACCCGGCAGACCCACAAGGAAACTGAGACATCCTCTAAGAATGCCAAAGAAAGAAACGGACAACAGAGCGCAGGCACAAACACCCAGACCAAAAAGGAAGGAGAAGCACAGGCCAGAAACTGGCCCACCCCACCAAAGCAAAAGCCAAAGAGACCAGAGGAGGAAACCCTGCCGAGGAGGCTCAGGAAGCAACAAGAACCCAGGAGCCGAGCAGGAGCGAGAATCCAAACCAAACCGAAAGACAGGGAAGGGGAAAGAACCCCAAAACCCCAGAAGCTCAATAAACCACACAGCGAAGGAGGCCCCCAACCAAACCAGGAAGGCCACCAAACCCAGAACAGCACGGGCAGAGTAGGCCAACCCAAAGACCACCGCACAGAGACGCCACCAGAAACCAGTCGAAAGCCGACCAAGTAAGGAGAGGCCAACAAGACCGGAAACCAACAACAAAGAAGCCCTACAAGGGCGGGCACAGAGCCACCGGCCACAACCCCCAGAAAACCCCAACCCCAAAATGGAGGGAATACAAGGCAGGAGGGGAGCACAGAGCAACCGGTAAACCCCAGCAGCCCCCAAACCAGGCACAGAAGGCAGCACAAAAAGAAGGCGCCCATATGGCATAGGACCGCCCAGGAACCCCACAACCAGGCCAGGCAAGCAGCAAGGGCAGGAGCAGCGGAAAAAAGAAAGACCCAGGGCGTACAGCACCGAGACCACAGCCACAAGGCCAGAACCAAGCAACACCGGAGAGGAGCCAAGCAAACAGCAAAAAACAGGGCAATAACGCCAAAGGAACCAGGAAGCCAGGACCAGAGCCAAGCAACCCAACCACGCAGGAGGAGCTGCAGGCCCAACAAACCCCAGAAGGAGCCCACGCAGCACCCAGACCAAAACAAAGGGCAGGAGGAACCGGGAACCACCAGACCAACACCGCCGGACCACATAGACGGCCAAAGCGGAAGCAAAAAAGGCAGAGGGCCAAGCAGCAGAAAAACCCCAGACAACTCGCAACCAGGAGGGAGGGATCCACAGAGGGAAGAGCACCACAGAACCGCACCCCAACCCAGAGAGGAAGGGGGGGCACCCAAACCGTGAACAAAGCCACGGGAAACAAGGGAGGAAGAAGCAAGCCAGGACACCAGAACCAGGAAGAACCAGGAAACGTCCGGCAAAACACTCCCAGAGCTTGCCAAAAACAACAGCACAGCCAGAAACCTAGGAGGCACAGCCCGAGGCCACCCCGAACCAGCAAGAAGCCGGCACACCCGGAGCCACAGGGCCCCACACAGGCCCCCAACACAGGGGAAACAAGCCCGGGAAGAGAACCGCCAGCAGGAGAAGGCCCAGAAGGACCCACCATAATGCGGCCACATCTGCAGAGTACCCCGTTGGGACACAAAGAGAGCCCAGGCAAGGAAGCAGAGCCCAAAAAGGAGCCCAACACGCAGGAGCAGAAATCCCCAGCAGACACCCAGCCAGGCACCCACCAAGGGAACCAGACGAGACCCGAACAACCCAGGGAGCAAACCCGAGTGCAGACGGACCCAGAAGATCACAGCACCCAGTAGCCCCAGGAGGCCAGGCAGGCACCAACCCGGCCCGACCAAGCACAACCACCGAGCAGACAGAGGAGCACGGGCACAGTACACCAGCCTGGAAAACAGGCGGCACGACAGGACAAGGCAGCAGCAAAAGACATCCATGCCCAGACAGCAGCGGCAAGAACCCCAGGGATCAAAGAGGAACCGCCACCGGAAATAAAACCCGGGGGGGAGGAACGCCAAGGAAAGAAAGCTGGCGCCCAACCTACACCAGTCAGAAATCCTCCACCAGGCACCCCAGGAGGATCCAGTCAGGAACAAACCAGGCAGGTACCACGGCAGAACCAGGAGGGGCGGCCAGAAAACACCAGAAGCAAGCCAAAGGCAAGCACAGGGAGAGCCAGCACAGAAGCAGCCAGACCCCAGAAGCAACCCAAGCACACAGAAGGCCCCGGAACAAACACCCGAAGCCCCAGGCTGGAGCATAGGGAAGCCCACAGCACCAGGAAGACCCAGCAGAACTGCAGAGAACAGATGAGAACAGGTGCAGGCAGGGCGGAACAGAACAGAACAGCCGCACCCAAGGCAGCACAAGCCACCCAAGCGCAGGCAGAGGAGACAGAGCACTCCAGTGATCCCCCGGCACGACAACGCCAAGCAGCCACGAGAGGAACCAGGCGCAGCCCAAGGGACGGGAAGAACAGGGCCAGGAAACAGGAGCCCCAAACACCGACCAACCACACAGAAGCCAGGAACGGAGGTGAAGAACCAGGACACACAAGCGTAGTAGAGGCCACAACAGCCAGCCCGCAGCGGAGGCAAGGCCACCTACGGAGAATACCACGGCAGGCCAACAGGCACCAGGGAGCCAACAGGACCCCCTCCTGCAGCGGCCCAAGGAGCAGGAACAATGACCCCCAACCAGGTGGGGTCAGAGAGCCAGAAGAAGAGAGGAACAGAACGCACCCCCAACAGGCCGGCGCCGAAGAAGAGAGAAGCGACTCTGACACAAGAGCAGCAGAGGGCAAGGCGCAAGCAAGCAGGCAGTTAGACCCCAACAACACAGGGAACCCCAGGAGCAAGCAAAGGCAGAGCCAACGAAAAAAAGGAACCAGCCACCACAGAGGCGACAGGAACCCACGCCATTCCGAGGCAGGCCACAAACAGAAAGAGTGAACGCCAATAGCCCAGAGAATCATCAAACAACACACCGGAGAGAGAAAAAAAACCAACGGCGCCCGAAAAGAAAACACACAAGCATGAGCGGCCAAGAGCAGGGTCACCACCTGAAGAAGTAAACCAAAGGGAGAAGACCCACGGCATGCCCCACCCCAGAGAACAGACGAGAGCTGGGGCGGGCAGGCGGCAAGGCTGCAGGTCAGGAACTGAAACCCCAACCACGCAGACCAAGAAAGAGGAGCACAGGAACCACAGCGCCTGACCGACCAGCACCAACCAGACACCAACGCATCGCAGGTGGGGGGGCGGGTCCAGAGAGCCCCAGAGAACACCAGCGTGGCCGAGGAACAACAGGCACACAGAAGCACCCGTCACCGTGCACACACAGGAAGCAAGCAGCGCGGGCTCCGGTGGCAGCAGCAGGAGACCCCAAAAAGAAGAGGGGACGAAGCACAGCGCCGAACACATGCTCCCCAAGCAGGAGGCCTCCGTAAAAACCACAGCACCCCCAGGAGGCACAGACGCAGGAACATGGCACGTCCCAGAAGGCTAGCCCGCCACGACTCCGGGACAGGCACAAGCAGGCTAACAGAGGCACCTAGAAGAACAAGCATTGGAAATGCAATAGGTCTCGCATTAGAAAAGTTGGAGCTATTGGTATTGTAAATATAATTCCTTCTGAAGTTCTTTTTATGTTTTTAAAATATTAAAACTATTAATATTGTTCTTTGAAATGCCAATAGTTATAAAATTAGCTAATGTGACACCTATAGCATTAGTAAAGCTACATGTTTAGTTTTCCCCTAACTTACATGGAAGAGAGAGTGAAAGAGGCAGAAACATTGAGAGGAAAAGAAAGAGCGAAGGGATCTGTAAGCTGAGAGATGTGGCCTAACAGAACGCTCGGTAGTGCGGGCACTGCTGCTCGGGGTATCTGCGCGATTTGTGTTAAGTTGTGAAAACAACGTGATTATTTGACACTTCTATTTGAAGAGCTGTGTATTTAAATTTCATCATACCAAAGTGTTGGTTTTAAGTACAAATAAGCCTCCTGACCAGAATAACTTCACCATTCCTTCTTCGTGTGTTGCATCATTGTTTGAAAAACGTGTGGGATGTTACATGGCAGTATGCAATGGCAACATACAAATGAAAGCAACACAGAGGTAAATATCAGCCAGGAGAAAATCACTACGTTGCGGAAGACAGGTCAGCTACCATGATTTAATGTAAAAAAAATGATTTGGCTGAGCTGTGCGGCCTGTCCCGTAAGTGGTGCGAGTGGCCCCATTGTGAAATTTAAGTTTAACTCGAGTCAGACACAGGGTCCTTTCAGGCCTCCCCGAGGGCGATATTAACATGGAGAGTAATGGAGAGGCAGACAGCAGGAGACCGTGGCATGGAGAGACGGGGTGACATAGAGGGAGCGAGGCCCCGAGAGGGAGTAGACAGGAAGTAAGAGTGACAGAAAAGGAAGAGTGACGGCGAGTGAGAGAGACGGACGATAGAAACAGAGAGGGGAGAAAGTGAAGGAAACGAGAGGAGAGGGAAGACGGAAGAAGGCAGACAGTGAGGGAAGCAGGGAGCGAGATACAATGATGGGAGATTGAATGAGAATAAAATACAGACGGTGCACAATTTGTTAAAAAAAAAAAAGGAGACACTGCCTGTCGGCCGTGAAACTGAAAGCACGGCCGGCCGGCCATGAAAAAGCCTTTGATGCAGCAGGAGGCAATTAGGGGAGGAGAATGGCTGGGCTGAGGCAGAGCACAAAGCCTTTGATGCTGCAGGGGGCGGAGCGGGAAGAGCTGCTGGCGGCACCAAGCTGACGATTTGATGCTGTGCACGCGCATTTTAACTCATTGCGCTTGCGCATTGAGCTAAAAGCGCACATGCACTGCATCAAATCGCCAGTCTAGTTAAACTCTGTTTAAGCCCCTATAGTCTCGCTCTACTCAATGCGCATGTGCATTGACAGGCGAGACCTAAAAAGGGGGCGAAAACAGCCAGAGCGGGGGTCAACAGCACAACAAGGCCCCCACCGCAAATGGGAAAAAAACATCAGATGCATATGAAGCGAAGTGAAGACTGCAAATGAGCACGGCACTCCAGCGCTCGAGACCACAGCAGCACGGCAGAAATGTCAGGCATCCCAGGGACGCACACCCCACGAATCCCAACCGGCCGAGCGTGGGAAGGCCAGAGCACACACAAATGCTGGCGAACACAGCAAACAACACATATTATGAAGACACCGCATTGCAGGAAAGCGAAGCCAAACATCGTATCACAAGTCAAGCAGCAATAAAATACAGGGCATAACGGGACCGTGCACAGGCCACAAAACGTTCGCAAGCTGGGCTCACCCGGAGTGGGGGCCAACCCCAGGAAAAGGCCCCCACTTTACCGTCTTCCAGATGCCCGGTACCAAAGTCGGCAGCTCTAGAAAAAAAGGCATATCAATCCCACAGTGCCGCGCAAGACAGAAAAAAAGAAACACCCCGCATGCGGGATTTACCCGGAGAGCGGGCCAACCCAAGGAACAAGGCCCCCACTCCACCGTCGTCACATCCAGGAGACCAGCAGGAGCCCATCTAGCGAGGCACGTCTCACCCGGCCAAGCTCGGGAAGATGAGCCCGCGACCCGGAAGCAACCGGGCACTCCAACCCAAGCCGCAAGGGCCGGGAGGTGCACACAGTGCACAGCAGAATACCGGCTCCAAGAGAGACTGGCGCCCAGCAAGCCCGGCAGGCCAGGAGACAGTGCAGGGAATCCCCCGCCCGCACAGCCAGGTAGCCGGGCGGGGGGGAGAAGAGAAGCACTGCCACTCCAGCCCAGCAGGAGCAGCACCAGCACGCCATCCAATCTGTTGATAGACAGAAAAAAAGAACAGGAGGGCTGCTAGGTTAGTACTGCTTATGTTCTCCCGGTGGGAGGGGGCAGTATTAGTGTCCCAGCATTCCTCTTGTTTTTTTCTGTCTGGAGATGGTCATCTCCACTTAGTAATGAATGGGACGAGGACATAAGGGACCTGGGGGTAATGAACACTTTGTGAGTAGAAGAGTAGTCCAGCTTTCCTTAAAAATAGTATATACACTGACCAGGGTACTTTTGACCCCAGTTCAAGAGAGCTGCAATCCAATGCAAATTCATGTGGTATACGATCAGCCCAAAAAATGCTCTTGTGAAAACTTTGATTGTCTATCGACCTCACGCCCTCAGTTGACCTGAGAGTTTATTATCAGTTTTCACACTAACTAGGCAATCTTTCAGCCAGTGCAGGCAGGGACTTCCACAGAACTTTAGCTCCCAGCTGCTCAAATGCATTTGTGAGTTTCAGTTATTGTTGAGCTCATGATATTCAGAAAACTAACCAAGCAACAACTGGGGTTTTGGCAAAAGCACAGTAAGGCTGCGCCACTAGATTAATAAACAAAAGAATTGCCAATACTGTGTAATACTTCAATATTTCATCAAGCGGACTGAGTAGGAAACACTCGACTGACCTTCTAACCTTCACGGATGTGAAGACATCACAAAGAAATTCGGATTGTGTTGTTTGGTCCTGAAGAGAATCCCCCGATTTCTAGCGATTCGAAACGCGTCGTACTTGCCCTCCTTTTTCTAATTTCATAGCCCAATAGTTCCCTTTTTGTGCCTACATTGTATATAATGAATGTATTAGACTGAAGCCAAATTATACATTCTGTTTGTGTATATTTAAAAATAAAAAAAACATCCTTTCTTTAAAAAGAAAACAAAATTAAAATAAATGTATCTAACTTTTGGAAAATCTTGACTGAAAGAGTGGTTTGTGGTTATGAGCGACTGGCAGCTCATGACCCTGGTGAAATATTGAATTATTGCACAGTATTGGCAATTCTTTTGTTTATTAATTCAGAAAACTAAGGCAGATCGCATACATTTTGCATGCACTGTGCATTCGGGATCGGACAGTTTTGCACTGATGCCTGGCACTTTTGTACCAGTCATGGCCACACATTTTTTCCAGCTGGCTGGTACAAAATGTCAATATTTGCACTGTTCGGTGAATATTAATGTAATTTGTTACTAGCAAGTTGTGCAAATCCAATTGCAATGGAGGCCTGCTGGAGGTCATCTGACAATTGTGTGCTTTCCATACATGAGCGTTTGCATACACTGCCCAGATGGTTACATTTTTCATATTTACACTTAAAAACTAAAAAAATCAAAACTAAACGTTGGTTTTGATTATTGTTTTGTACTGTTATTTTATATTTGATTTTTTCTTTGTATTTTTTTGCTTTAGATGTTGTTTGTTTAGCATGGTATTAAGTAGCGGTTTACCCACCAACGAAGCCACGGTTGTGCTTAAAGAGGAAGCTAGCTTTTTCAGGAGTTTGTGGTCGGGGCTATTGCATTGTTTGTACAATGAGGTAGTAGTGGCGGTTCATTTCCTGGGTACAGGAAAAACAGGTGAGCAAAGAGTGAAGGGAAAGAGTTAGTGTGCATAAGACAAGATGAAGGAGAGTGGAGTAGGGGGAGAGAAGAAAATACAAGGCAGAGGAGACAGTCTAGGACGGGAATGGAGAGAAATAATACAACAAGGGAATGTTAGCAAGGTTGGTGGAAGCATCTTGCACTCAAAGAACTGGAGTGACAATGAGTCGGGTGTACCACACAGTTGCCCAACTGTTAATGGCATTTACATTTGTCAGTGATAAACAGCAGGGCTTGAAGTTATTACCACACTGCAACAGTGATATTCTTTCATTGTTGTGAGCAATATTGCAATAAACAACATTTGGACAACAAATATAAACCCTTCCAAGTTGTTACAGTCAGCAAATTGAAATACTGCCACCCAAACTGTGTATACGCACGAATGCTGCTCGCAAATTGAAATACCTCGATAAATTCGGTTCCAGTGTGTTCTTTGTCAAAAGCCTGGTCTTGTCTACATGCAGCACAAAATGCATCATGTGTGGGTACACCGGTTGACAAACCCGTGATCGCAGGTTCGAATCATAGCAGGACCAATTAGTCTTTTACCCTCCTCCCTCAGTCCCATCGGGGTGGGTAACAATAAGCAGCTGTTAGTCAGCACAAAGATGCCTGGGCTAACGCACAATTTACAAACGATGGTTATTTCGCATGCTATCACTACCTAGTGCGATACGATGAACTGCAGAAGCACGACAGGCTGGGAACACCTGGAGTTGAACTTCCAAGAGAATCTCTGCTGTCATTTGAATGAATGAATGAATGAATATCAGAATATGTAAAGCGTGCAGCTACTGCTAGAGTGTCCCGGAGCTAGGCAAACGCAGAAGGCAGGGAAACCCAATTTAATCTTAGAACAAGTGTGTTTACAATTGTCTGTGAAAGATTTTAGTATCAATGATACCTCTATGGGCCACCAGGCGTTCATTCAAGTGTTTGGCTGCTATTATTGCGCAGGCAGAACTGCCCCATTTCTTTCATTTGGTACAAGAGATGCATAGCAAATGGTCTGACTGCGATCTCCGTGGCTTATATGGGCGGTAGGGGGTTAGTTTGTTCTGTAAATATTTGGGACCGGTCCTGTAGAAGGCTACATGTGCTAAAGTCAGTCCTTTAAAAATGATTCTCTTTTTCACTGGAAGCCAGTGTAACCAGCTGTGGTTGTGGGATATAGAAGCATTTTTAGGCTGTTTGAACAGAAGGCGAACAGCCATGTTTTGCACCCTTTGGAGTTTCTGTATGCGGTAGCCTGGTATGCCTAGGTATAAGTTATTAGCTTATTCAAGTCTAGACAAAATCAAGGCCTGTACCACCGGTTTCTGGGCTTTGAGGAATTTCCCTAAAATCCTGAAAATCCAGCATAAGGGTTTGACAACATCTGAGATTTGAGGCTTGAATGATAGATTACTATTGATATGAACACCAGAATTCCTTGCTACTTTGGCCGGCAAGTAGGTGCAGTACAGGTAGCCGGTCAGCACCAGACCGGCTGGGCAGAGGGTAGTTACCAAATAACAAAACCTCCGTTTGCTCGGGATTGCATTGCAGGGAATTGGCCGTGAACAATCCCATTACTGCTGACATGCAAGCAGTGAAATGTATTTTTTATATCGGGGTCATTGTTGTTGTAGGTCAGTAGCAATTGCATGTTATGTAAACAGGAGACAAAGGAGATGCCAAAGGAGACAATCAGATATGCCAGCCATGTCATATAAATGTTAAAGAGTGTAGGGCTCAGGGCCGAGACCTCAGGCACTCCATATTTAAGTTTTTTGGCATCTGAGTAGTGTGGATTAAGTCAGACAGCCTCTTCCTTGTACTCTAGGAAGGACCTCAGCCAGGTCCAGGCAGTTCCCTCTTCTTCAATCTAAGAGCCAATGGAGCAAGATCTCATGTGCGATAAAGTCATACCCCACTGAGAGATCTAATAAAATCCGTGATGCATTTTGACAAGCATCCAGTTGGATGAAGTCAGTGATTTCCATCAGAGCAGACTCTGTTACTGGGAAGGGCCCAAAACCAGATTGAGAGTAGTGTACGAGGTTTATTGGAGTCTATGAATTGTGTAAATTGAGTATTAACAACTTTTTTGATAATTTTTCTGCTGGGGGTTAACTTTTGCTTTTTTCCAAGCAGAAGCTACTATACCTGATTGTAAAGAGGTGGTGAAAAGCTCATGAAAGATGGGTTCTACACAGTCCCCTTTATGGTTCATAATTTGAGGGGGAAGAGGGTCCATGGACGAGCCTGATTTACTTTTGGGGATCTGGCTTTCCACTTCTTCCGCTGGTGTTCAAAGGAATTGTTATAACTGGGGGTCTCTAGTTGGCTGAGACAGTTGCCTTAGTCCAAACAGGGACCCCTGCTTCTAGTCAGGGAAAGGAGGGACACCCTCTTTGATAACCCCTGCTCACCCCCTGGTAGCTTGGCACAAGCAACCAGGCTTATCTTCAAGGCAATGTGTAAAGTATTTGCAACCATGCTCCCAGTGACACCGTGATAACACCACAAATGGACACCACACTGATGTATGAAAATAGCGGTATCTTTATCAAGAAGAAAAATACGGGAAGACCACACAATAAAAATCCAACATTTATATATTCGTAATATTTCACTTTGCCGGTTATTAGGCCAACAAAAACTTGTAGGCTCTGGGGTATTAATGAGCAGTTCACGATGTTCAAATGCAGTCCTAATGCAATGCTATGCAGTTCGTAATGCAGTTCGTATCGTCAGACTAATGCAGTTCGTAATGCAAGGATAATGCAATCTTCAATGCAAGTAATCAGGCAGTTCGCAATGCTAGAATAATGCAATCCTCAATGCACGTAATAAGGCAGTTTGTAATGCAAGAATAATGAAATCCTCAATGCACGTAAGCAGACAGTTTGTAATGCAAGTATAACGCACTCGTTAATGCAAGTAATAAGGCAGTTCGTAATGCGAGAATAATTCAATCCTCAATGCACGTAATCAGGCAGTTCGTCATGCAGGAATAATACAATCCTCAATGCAAGTAATACGGCAGTTTATAATGCAAGTATAACGCACTCCTTAATGCACGTAGTAAGGCAATTCATAATGCGAGAATAATTCAATACTCAATGCAATTAATAAGGCAGTTCATCATGCAGGAATAATACAATCCTCAATACAAGTAATCAGGCAGTTCGTAATGTAGGAATAATACCAGCCCAATCGACGCGATTAGCGTGGGCGCTACTAGGCCCCAACCACAGACAACAGTCCTGAACTTCCAAAGGCGGCTCTGGTATTGTCGGGCAGGTCCGGGCCGCTTGAGGACTCAGAGCGTCTAACGTGATGCAGCGGGAGAGAGACAGGAACACTCCGGTTCTCCTGTGCCTCCCCAAGCCACACATGCTTGCGGCTTTCGACCGGAGTCCAAGCCTTACCTGGGGGATGCGCTGCCTTGCTCTCTCTCTCTCTCTCCCCACTCGTCGGACGTCCTGCTTGGTGCTTCCGATGTTGACGCAGTTCCGATGCAGGCGGTGCTGTCGCCAGACAGGTTACGGCACTGCCTTCTCCATTGCTGATCATCTTGGACAGATTAATCTTGCGAACAAAGATCACGATTCCTCACAATTTCCTTAGCTTTACCAAATCCTTCAGCACGTTGCGGCCCCGGCCGGCGGTGGAGATCTTGATCCGCAGCCTCCATTATGATGACGGTTCGGGCCACAAACATCTACACAGCAGCATGGACGATGATTCATGCTGCGGGGGCACTGCAATCATGGGGTACTTTCCAACCAGCACCACGGACACCACGACAGTCTCAAGCTGCACACGCACAAAGCGTTGCTGAGACTCGGTTGGGTTTCGGGCCACACAGGGCAATGCTTATGAAGGTCTCAGGCTGTAAAAAGCACACACACACAGCACCGCTGAAACACACTTGGAAACTTTTATGTTCCTGAGTTTCCACAATAGGGAGCCAGCTCTCCTCGGGGACAAGTTACTTCAGGACACAGCACACAGCAAAGTCCTTTCAAGCAGGGGGACACAGCACACAGCAAAGTCCCTAAGCCTCTCCTTAGTTAAATCAGCAAACTGCAGGCCAGCCCCAGGACACACAGCAAGGGTCTGTCCTTTTCTTCAGTCTCTTCAGCTGTTCTTCCTTGGCAGAGGTTCCTCTTGACCACAAAGTAGTTTCAGTCCTTTTCATTCTTGATCAGTCCCATTCCATTCCAAAGTCCAGGGGTTTCAGCTTTCATAGTTATACCCGTCTTTTTGTCTTTGAAGTCTTTGTGTTCAGGGGGCAGTGACCCCTGTCCAAATCAGTTCTGGGTGTCTCCCTGCCAGTGACACCTTCTTTCTTTGATAGTGGAGGTCTGGAACCTTAATCACTTAACAGGAGATGGAGCCATTGTTTTATGGCGGCATCCCAGGCTCTTCACCTCCCCCCTACACTCCAGATGCAGGTCAGCCTGTTGCTGTCTCACCTCCTCCCCTTGGTCAAGACATTCTCCAGAGCCTATCACATTCAAATCCAGATAGTCAATCCACAACCAGGCAGAGACAGACCGAAATGGTAAACCACAAAAACCCAGCCACTTCTAAATGAGTGTCTTCTAAACACACACTGCAAAAACGGTATACAACCTTTACCACGCAACTTTTACAACGACCTACCTTTACCACGCAATTTTTACAACGCAGGATCCATTAAAACGAAGTACCATTACAACTAAGCATGGGCGTAAAATCCGTTACGCTCGCTGATTTTTCGTATTTTCGGTAAATCCGCAATCCGCGAACTCTCGCGGATGTGGCGAAAATACGCAAATCCGTGCGAAGCGGATTTTTTGCTTGTTTTCGCACTGCTCGCGGGCCGCGGCGCGGGCAGCAACAATCTCGCACTCGCGAAAGTACAAAAATTACAATTGGGGGCGGAAACGGAAATACGTCACGCAAACAAAATGGCGGCGCCCATACTCAATCTTGGGGTAACTCGCACGAGTTCGCGGCTTCCACGGTCGAGTTCGCACGACGCCGCGCCTCGCGAATAGGGCGAAATTACCGAAAAACGAGTTTTGCAAAAGCAAAACCAACGAGCAGGTGCAAAAGTTCGAGCTCATCATTTGTAACCATTTACCTGTAGTGCTTCCTGAAGGGCCCCTCCAGAATCCGGTTGCCTACTTGCAACTATTGTGTGACCCTGCTCTGACAGTCACAGAATAGTTACAAGTATGCCATTGCATCCTGTTATTGCAACAAAAAGGAAAGGGAGCAGACAAGCAGGTGCCAGCCTTCATTAATGTCAGTTGGGGCAGGGCAGGTGGTGTTGTTTGCAAAACTTAGTGCAGGTGTGCTTGGCTTTGCCACAATAATGTACACTCACTAGTCAATCAGAGGGTGCTGTGATGACACCGAGGGTGGCATGGGTGTGCCAGCCAGAGGGTGGCATGGGTGAACCAGAGTGCCAGTGTTGACAGAGGATGGCAGTGCTTTGCTTTGCCCCAATAATGTACACTGGTGAACCAGAGGGTGCTGTGATGACACAGAGGGTGACATGGGTGAGCCAGAGGGTGGCATGGGTGACCAAAGAGAGTGCCAGTGGTGACAGAGGGTGGCAGTGATGAAGAAAGCCTTGCAAACAGGCTGGGCACGTAGAAACAACAAGTTCGCAAAACTGGCGACCCGACAAGTAAGTTCGCAATTTGCGAAATTGTACAAAACCCTCGCGAACTTGCAGAAACCCGTGCGAACACACCCCCCCCCAAAAAAATCCGCAAATCCGCGAGAATTCGCGGATTTTGCGTATTTTCGCAATCTGCAAATACGCAAATACGCAAATTCGCGGATTACGAATCCGCAAAATCCGCCCATGCATGTATTTACAACGCAGGTACCTTTACAACGCATACCATTACAACGTAAGTATTGGTAAGTATATAATTTTATCAAAAATATTATAAGTTTGAGTATTTGGGTAAAGGGGTATTTTTAGGGTTCAGGGTCAGTTTTGGGTTTTTGGGTAAAGGGGTATTTTTAGGGTTCAGGGTCAGTTTTGGGTTTTTGGGTAAAGGGGTATTTTTAGGGTACAGGGTCAGTTTTGGGTTTTTTGGGTAAAGGGGTATTTTTAGGGTTCAGGGTCAGTTTTGGGTTTTTGGGTAAAGGGGTATTTTTAGGGTTCAGGGTCAGTTTTGGGTTTTTGGGTAAAGGGGTATTTTTAGGGTTAAGGGTCAGTTTGGGGTTTTTGGGTAAAGGGGTATTTTTAGGGTTCAGGGTCAGTTTTGGGTTTTTGGGTAAAGGGGTATTTTTAGGGTTCAGGGTCAGTTTTGGGTTTTTGGGTAAAGGGGTATTTTTAGGGTACAGGGTCAGTTTTGGGTTTTTTGGGTAAAGGGGTATTTTTAGGGTTCAGGGTCAGTTTTGGGTTTTTGGGTAAAGGGGTATTTTTAGGGTTCAGGGTCAGTTTTGGGTTTTTGGGTAAAGGGGTATTTTTAGGGTTCAGGGTCAGTTTTGGGTTTTTGGGTAAAGGGGTATTTTTAGGGTTCAGGGTCAGTTTTGGGTTTTTGGGTAAAGGGGTATTTTTAGGGTTCAGGTTCAGTTTTGGGTTTTTGGGTAAAGGGGTATTTTTAGGGTTCAGGGTCAGTTTTGGGTTGTTTGGGTAAAGGGGTATTTTTAGGGTTCAGGTCAGTTTTGGGTTTTTTGGGTAAAGGGGTATTTTTAGGGTTTAGGGTCAATTTTGGGTTTTTGGGTAAAGGGGTATTTTTAGGGTTCAGGGTCAGTTTTGGGTTTTTGGGTAAACGGGTATTTTTAGGGTTCAGGGTCAGTTTTGGGTTTTTTGGGTAAAGGGGTATTTTTAGGGTTCAGGGTCAGTTTTGGGTTTTTGGGTAAAGGGGTACAGGGTAAAAATTAAGTACAATAAAATTTAAATTACATTAAATTAAATTGATTAAATTAAATTAAATTAAATTAAATTAATTAAATAAAATAAAATAAAATTAATTAAATCAAATTAAATTAAATTAAATTATATTAATTTTAATTAATTTACATTTAAAAAAATATTATAAACTTACCAATACTTACGTTGTAATGGTATGTGTTGTAAAGGTATCTGCGTTGTAAATACATGCGTTGTAATGGATCCTGCGTTGTAAAAATTGCGTGGTAAAGGTAGGCGTTGTAAAAGTATGCGTTGTAACGTCATACATCCTGCAAAAACCACCTTCACAAAAAGATGTGTTATTAAATTGTGAGCTCAGGCACGCTAAACGTCAGCTCTCCATCTTAAGACTATGGGAAGATAGGCTGGAAAAATATTACACAGCCTCCCTCATTCTATCCTATGGGCAAGATGGCCTTTCAACAGTGAAAAAAAGAAATGTCGAGTATTTCACTGTTAGGACATGGTACATGTAGGAGAGTAGGGTCTGCTTCCTATCGTCACCCCTCACTTTTTGCTTTGATTCACTGGTTTTTCGACTCTAGTGTGGCTGTGGGTCTGCTAATCAGACCCACAGCCCAGCTGTTCTCTCTCTAAATTCATACCATGTACTTTAGGTACATATCCAATTGGGTATTGGGTCACCTTGTGAGCCCCTGTATAGTGTACCAAAGGTACCCAGGGCATAGGTGCATCCAAGGCCTACCAGGGGCTGCAGCATGAATTATGCCACCCCTGGCTGGCCATCCAAATTGACACAACTGGCTGATCACTCAGCTGGGGCAAGGTTGCATAATCACCCCTTGCTTAGGTATAGTATTCCTATACCTACCATTATATATAGACACATATATACCTATAAGTCACTCCTATGGCAGTCCTTAACAATTCTGGAGGCAGAGTGCTTGGTTTTATGTGAGATGGTGCTCTAGCATGAGCTGAGCCTGTCTGCAGCTTTCGGAACCATGTCCTTATAGCTGTTCTATGATATAGCCATACCATATTCTCTTAAGTGCATTATAATCCTCGCGGTTAATGCTAACTTTGGTTTGTCTTTATCAAAACATGTCGTGTAAGGTGTCATATGCTTTGGAATACTAACCCCCCCCCCCCCGCCAGTTCTGGCGGCGGGGGTAGCATTCCACCCTTCTAGAGGGAGAAGACATGTTGGTTACTGCTTTACCCGGTTAAAGTTAAACAGAGCCTCAGCAGCACAAAATGGATGCTGCTGCCACAGACACAAGTCTGACCTCCTACTGCTGGACGAAACTCCGGCAGGGGAGGACTGGACAATAGGTTTCCTGCCTTGGGAGGTGCGAGCACCTCCCCAGACAGGCTTTTGTGTATAGGGGCAGGGTGGGTTGAAAATAATGAGACACTGCCTGGGGCACACAAGGTGCCCCATGCATAGCCCGGTGCAAACCAGTTGCTGGGGCACTCCAGCCCCAGCTCTGGCGCAAAAATGTACAAAGGGAAAGGGATGTAACCACCCCCTACCCTGGTCTCACCGATAGGAGGAACCTAGCAGGTAATCGAGCCCCTAAATTAAGTATATAGGTAGGAGCTGAGTCTAGAGACTTTAGATTATCCTGACTGAAACTCTGAAACAAAACTCTGGACCTTTGACATTCTACAACAACTAGAAGACTGAAGAAATCTCCCTTGTGGCCAAGGAGTGACCACCCTGTGCAAGCAGGCACCATCAGCATCTTGCCGGTTTGCTCTATCGCCGTTCCTGCTGGAACCCAATGATCCAGCAATGCAGGACTGCACTTCCAGACTTCTCTGACTCCGACCAACACCCACAGCAAAGCTGAGACCCATGGTGGACACGAGTGACGTGGGACCAGATTCCCTGGACTACCTGCATCTTGCTAACCGTGCAGCTTCTGAGGCTCCCTCGGAGTTGTACATTGGGGTATGAGAAGCCCCAGACCCAAGCCATAGGTGCACCAAAGCCCAGTCCACCACACTTCACGAGTGCCGCGTAGGGCCTGTGCCTGCATTTCTCCTTGCTGCGTCTTTGCGGTTGATAGCATGTTGGCTAGTGGCCCGTCTTAAGACTACATTTTCAAACAACACTGCTTGCCTGGTTGCTCTACGTTTGCTCCTGCTTTCCTGTAAAGGGGAAGCTCCCCAGACCTTGCTGGTCTGAACAGAAGCCGATCTTCACTTTCTGTGTGGGTTGCCTTTGCCAAGGCTTGTTGACTGCAATCCGGAAGCCGACGCTGCCAACAATGAGATCCTTTATGGGACAGTTCGTATCCAGCTTCTGGTCATCGTCAACGCCTCCTGGTACACGTGGCTGTAGAGACAAGCTTTGCATCTTCACCTAATTGCTCCTGACATTGCCTGGTTCCTTCCTGGTTCCATCCTGGTCACTGGCTAGTGACCCAGACTCTGTCCCCTCTGCTTTCAGGTTCTTCACGACTTCGATCCACTCTTGGATCCAACCGGACATCTTCCTCCTGGTCGCCTGCAGCATCTGCTTGCAGCTCTCCATAGACTTCGACGACGAAACCCGACACGACTTCACACCTATGCACCCGGCTCCTGTGGGTGAGGTAACTCGAGTGCTCCGGTGCTCCAGTGGGTAACAACTATCCAAGTGTCCTTGTGTAACTGGGTTCTCCCGTAGTCCACCCGGAAGTGTCCGAAATCAACTACTTTAATAACTTTACGTTCCCATTGACTTTCTATGGCAACCCGCGTGTGTGTTTAGACACTGCACACGTGTCCTGTGGGCCTCCTCCTTCCAAACCTTTGGTTGTCCTGCGTAGCCCCAGCGATTCTCTAGGCCCTCGGCCTATTCGCCTTTCCTGAAGTGATTCTTATACCACTTCTTTAGTATATGGTTCGTGAGGCACCTAGGGCAGAATTGTATTTGTGCAACTTATAGTATGCTTATTGAGTAACTTGTGCTGTATCTCGAACTCTGGTCTCATAAAGAGTACAGGAGGGCTGTGTTAGTAATAAATATATATATATTTGATATATACCTTGAGTGGTGTCCTTTCATTTGCTATTCAAGGGATTATATATGGTAAAACAGCTGGCTTCACATGCCCTCTGAAGTTTTAGCCTAAGACTGCTTTGTCCATGCTACCACTAGGATAGCTGGTCTATAAGGTTGACTTTACAACCATCACCATAAGGGTTGTTTGGACTGGTGCAAGGTGCTCACTAGAATAGTGAACACCATATACCAGGCCAATTTCTCACAGTACACACCTCAGTACATGTCCTACCTTTCACATACACTGCACCTTTCCCAGGGGGGGTACCCTGGACCTACCATAGGGGTGTCTGATGTGCAGAAAAAGGGAAGGGTAAGGCCTGGCAAGTGGGTGCACTTGTCAGAACAACATGGCAGTTTAACAAACTGCGCGCAGGCACTGCAGTGGCAGGCCTAAGTTCTCTCTTTAAGGCTACTGGTGTGGGTGGCAAAATTAGTGCTGCAGGCCCACTAGTAGCATTTGCATTACCAGCCCTGGCACACATAAGGCACTTTACTAGGGACTTTGCTAGTAAGGTAAACATACCAATCATGGACAACCAATCACCATTACACTTTACACAGGGAGCACTTGCACTTTGACACTGATCAGTAGTGGCAAAGTGCCCAAAGTATCTAAGTTGGCAACATCATGTCAGAAAAAAAGGTCTAGAGGGGAAGGCATAAAGTTTAGGGAACTTGAGCCAAAAAGGGCCAAGTCCAACAGGAATTGTGTAAGTTTTGCCTAAGATGTTTGCTGTTTGCTGGTTCATTGGCTTGCAATGCCATTAGCTTCTCTTGGATTGTGTAGGAAGGTGGCTACCTGACTATGGTTACCCCAGATTTTTTGCCTGTGTTTAGCTGGTTTTTTGACTTAGTTGACCTGGTTCCCTGCTAATCAGGGCCCCAGGCCATCTGCTCTCTCTGTAAAATGGATTCCATGTACCCTAGGTACATACCACAATTGGAAATGGACTCCTTGTCAGCCCCTGTATAATGCACTATAGGTGCCCAGGGCATAGGGGCCACCAAGGCCTACCAGGGGCTGCAGCATATCTTTTGCCACCCTTGGCTGGTTCTTAAATTGACACAACTGGCTGATCACTCAGCTGGGGTAAGGTGGTGTAATCACCCCTTGCTTAGATATAGTATACCTATATCTAAACCTATATCTGGACACATATTAACCTGTGAGCCACTCCTATGGAAGGCCTCATCAATCCTGGAGGCAGAGTGCGTGGTTTCATGTGAGATGGAGCTCTAGCATCAGCTGAGCCTGTCTGCAGCTGTCGGGAACAACTCCCTAAGCTGTTTCAGGATAATGCCATACCATATACTCTTAAGTGCCTTATAATCCTCGCGGTTATATAGCAACTTTGGTTTGGCTTTATCAAAACATGTCGTGTAAGGTGTCATACGATTTGGAATACTATCCCCTCGCCAGTTCTGGCGACGGGGATAGCATTCCACCCCTCTAGAGGGGTAAGACATGTTACTTTGCTTAAATGCGGTTAATTTCTCCAAAGACCTTAGATCCACAAAATGGATGCCTCTGCCACAGACAAATGTCTGGACCCCTGCAGCTGACCGAAACTCGGCCAAATGGGTCCTGGACAAAGGGTTTCCTGTCACAGGAGGGTGTCACCACCCTCCAGACAGGAGATAGTGGATTGTAGCAGGGAGGTTTGAAAGAAACCAGACACTGCTTGGGGCGCACAAGGCTGCCCCTTGCATAATCCGGCCAAACCGGTTCTGGGGCACTCCAGCCCTCGTGCCAGGGCGGCCTGGATCAAAGGAAGGGGGTGTATCCACCCACTTCCTGGGTCCCACCCATAGGGGGGGACCTAGCAGGTAATCACGCCCCCCAGATTCGAATAAGAGGGGGAGCAGTGCCAATGCACTTCAGATTTCCTAGAAGAAACATTTGAAACAAAATTCTGGACCCTTCGCCCTCCATCTCAACGTGGAAGCCCGAAGAATCTCCCTTGTGGTCAAGGAGGGACCACCCTGCAGCAGCAGGCACCATCCAGCCCTCGACGTCTACTTAGTTGCAGCTCCCGTCGGAGCTCGAGCGACTGAGATCGACGAGATCAAGCCTGCCTGCCTTCCAACAGCCCGATCCACAGTCCCTGCAAAGCTGAGACCCGTGGAGGTGACCGGAAGCGTGGGGCACGCCATCTTGAATTGACCACGAGACGCTGACCGTGCAGCCCACGAGTGACCCTCGAAGCTGTGCACCGGGGTTTGAGAAGCCCCCACCCTGAGCTACTCCTGAGCCGAAGTTCAGCCCTCCACACTCGACGAGTGCCGCGTGGGGCCCTTCTGCTCCATTTGGCTCAACGCGTTGGCCCGGTCACTTGCCAGCTGGCTAGTGGGCCCTGTGCCGACGAAACTACAAAGAAGACTCGTGAATCTGGTTGCTCCAGATCCACACCAGCTCCCCTGAAAAGGAGCCCCGACTCTGACCTTCCTGGTCCGAGTGAGAAGCAATCTTCCGATCCCGCGTGGATTGCTCTTGCCAAGTGTTGTTTGCTCCAAACTTGAAGCCGACTGCACCGACGGTGAGAGCCTGCGTGGGACAGATCGTGACCTGCTCCTGGACGTCGCAGATGCCCCAGAGCCCACGTGACAGCGGAGAGAAGCTCCTCGACGACCACCTGATTGCGCCCGACATTGCCTGGTTCCATCCTGGTTCCACCCTGGTCACTGCTGAGTGACCCAGACTCTGTCCCCTCTGCTTTCAGGTACTTTTCAACTTGAGTCCACCCTTGGACTCCACCGGACACTTCATCTTCAACCTGCCTGCAGCCCTTTCAGCTTCAAGCACCAAGAGCCTGCGTGTCAAAACCCGACGTCACTTCGACCCTGTGCACCCACTTCCTGTGGGTGAGGTAACTTTGCTCCGCCGGTGTTCCCACACTGGTGCACATCTCTAGGGTCTGTGTGTTAAGTTTTGTTCCTCTAGGTTCAGCGGAAGTGTCCTAAAACTCTAACTTTGTCATTTTTACGCACCATTGGTTAACATTGGTGCATGCGTGCGCTTTCCGCACATCTCCCGAATCCCGAGGGCCATTCCCGACTTCAGCATTGCTTGTCCTGACTGCTCCCAGCGATTCCCTAGGCCCTAGGCCTAACCACTGCTCGACTGGTATCTCTTATACCACTTGTTTAGTATATGGTTTGAGTGGCCACCCGCCCTCATCCATAATTGTGCAACTTGTATGTTTTAACAGTGCTTTTGATTTGTCGCTTGTGCCCCTTTATTCATAAAGAATACTGGGGATTGTTTTTAGTAATAAACACATATATTTTTATAATATATACTTGTGTGGTGTCCTTTCATTTGATATTACAGGATTGTATGTGGTAAAACAGCTCGCTTAACACGATCTCTTAAGTTAAGCCTTTAGGCTGCTTAGTCCATGCTACCCCTAGGATAGCTTGTCTAATAAGGTTGACTTACAACCAGACACCATAAGGGATTGTTTGGTCTGATAATAGGTGGTTCCAGAATTGGAAACATCACCTATCAGGCCAACTTCTCACATTGGTGAGCAGCGGTGCGGATTTGAGCTTGCTGTTGTTTTACCATTGCAATCTTTGTATCAAATTGAAAGATCACATCAAGTACCTCTAGGTACATATAAATCAAAAGCTTAGCATATTAAGTTCTACTGAACTTAGTAGTTGTAGGTTGAAGGGAGTAGCACACCCTGACTACAACTCACTAGTAAGGTACAGTAGGAAAACACTTAGTGTAGGTAGGTGCATCACTTACACCACACTAGAGTCATGTCTGACACAGGAAAAGCCTCAGGGTCTACTCCTGTGACAGTTGACCTTACCCAGGCAACTTCCAGCTATGACAAGCTAACCCGAAAAGACTTGGTTGCCTTGTGCAAATCAAGAGGGTTAAAAAGGGGCAGAAGCCCCACCTGTCCAATCCTGATAGCCATTCTAGAACAGGATGACTTAGAAAGGGCGAAGGGAATTCCCCTAAGGTCAGGAGATGGAGAGAACCCAGCTGTAACTGGTACCCCTCAGGAGGAAGAAGGAGAAGAGGTGGATGAGGACTCAGAGATTGACGACACAGAAGACCAGGGTCAGGAGGGTAGCCAGGTTGGATTTGCCAGGCTTAGCCAGGCCAATTTAAACCTACTAGGGAATGGAGAGGGCCAGCACCTCCCCAGATCCTATAGCATTCTCCCAGGCAACAGAAGAGTGAGATCTCCCTCAGGGGACTCTCATATTTCTAGTGCCTCTAGAGAATCACAGAGAGGCATGAGTGCTTCTCAAAAGCTAGAGCATAGGGCCAGAATGAGGGCTGTCAAACTCCAGATAGAGAGGGAGGAGGTAGCCTTGGCTCAAGCTAGACTTGCCTTGGCAAGAGAGCAGAAATTAAGTGGCTTAGATGCCACTGGTGGCAGCAAATTTCCAAGAGAAAAAGACAGGGGCTATGACAATAGAAACCTGACAAAAATTGTGCCCCCCTTTAAAGAAGGGGATGACATCCACAAATGGATGACTGCTCTTGAGAGAGCCTGCATGGTACAGCAGGTTCCTGAGGATCAGTGGGCTGCAATTTTATGGTACTCCTTTTCTGAGAAAGGGAGGGACAGGCTCCTCACAGTTAGACCTGAGGATGCCAAAAACTACACTGTTTTGAAGAGTGCTCTTATTGAAGGGTTTGGCCTGACCACTGAGCAATACAGGTTGTTGTTCAGAGACACCCAAAAAGCACAGACTCAAGACTGGACTGATTTTGTTGATTGTGCAACTAAGGCTCTGGAGGGTTGGCTACATGGCAGCAAAGTACATGACTTTACAGGATTGTATAATTTGATTATGAGGGAGCAGATCCTAAGTAATTGTCAGAACCAGCTCTTACACCAGCACCCGGTGGACTCTGATCTGACCTCTCCCCAAGAATTGGGAAAGAAGGCAGACAAATGGGTCAGAACCAGGATTAGGCCTAAGAATCAGGACAGTAACCAGAAGAAGGAGTCTACCAAGCCTCAAGATAAGGGTGGGGATAAAAATAAAGAAAAGACTTCCCCAGGGCCCCAAAACTCCAAGAATGGGGGTGGATCCCAAGACACTTCTTCAACAGAGAAAAAGCCTTATTGTTATGCCTGTAAACAGGTTGGGCATTACAAAACAGACAACTGTTGTCCCAAGAATAACAATAAAGAGAATATATCTCCAAAGCCAGCTCCAACACCTCCTGTTACTGTCAGCAGTAATCCCCCAGGAAGTGGGAGCACACCCAGGAATCTGGGTGGGTTTACTTTTGGAGCACAGGAGGACCCTGGCCTATCCAGGTCCCCCTCCCCAAATGATCTTGTTTATGAGACTGGCAGGGGGTTTGCCAACTTCTCTGATTGCCCAAATACTTTGAGCAAATATAGACAAGAACCCATCATCAATGGTTTGAAAGTTGAAGCTTTTAGAGACACAGGGGCTAGCATCACCATGGTGGCTGACTGTATAGTCCCCTCTAAGCAACTTTTACCAGGTGCCACATACCAGGTAACAAACATTGATGGCATCAAAACAAATCATCCCATGGCAGTAGTAAGTCTCAGCTGGGGAGGTGTCATTGGCCCAAAGAGAGTGGCAGTGTCATCAAACTTGCCTGTGGACTGTCTACTTGGTAATGATTTGGAAATCTCAGCCTGGGCTGAGGTTGAACAGGAAATCCATGCTAGAATGGTAAATTCCAATGGAAAGGTTAGTGGGGCTGTAATGGCTACAGCCCCAATCCAAGATGTCCTTCCTGAAAAGGTTGGTAGGGCTGAGAAACTCTCTGCCCCATCTTTAGCAAAAGCTCTTCCTGAACAGAATAGCAAAGCTGTTATGATAACAGCAGAAACCCAAACTGAGTCTCCTCCTGAAAAGGTTGGTGGGGCTGTGATGGCCACAGCCCAAACTCAAACTGATATGTGTGTTGTGAAACCTGTAATGATGGATAACTCCACACAAACTGAGAGCATGGAGGAGGAAGAGAAATCTCCCCCTCACCAGACTTTAGGACAGGGTCAGCCTCCTCAGGGAACTGATCTTACCCCTGATGAAGGAACTGCCCCAGAGGTTGTTAAGCCTGGCCTGACAGAGCCTCTGATGGCGGTGGACCCTTCTCAGGTGGAACCCAGTCTGGAGCAGGTAACCTGCCCCTCTCTCCCTTGCCTTAGCCAGCCCAGGGCTGCAGAGGACAAGAAGGACAGTGAGACCCAGAGGGCCCCCTGTCAATTAAAGCACCCCCATCAAAAGATTAGGTGCACCAAAACTAGTAGCCCTAGTAAGGTGAAAACTTTAAAAACTCCTGAGGGAGCCCCCTTAAAAACAGTTAGGGACCTCCCACAGATGGATTCTGTTGGGCACAGCCAAACCTGGGACCCAAAGGGCCCAAACCTGAACTGTCCCTCCAGCAAGCCAAACAGAGGGACCCAGCCTCCAGCTTTAGGTAGCCAGAGGTTGACCCTGAGAGCACAGTGCAACTCAGTTAAAGAAAGAAAGGCACACATGGTGGAAGATAATTGGAGGAAGCCAAGCCCTAACTTAGTAGAGCCTCACTTCAATACTCCATATCCAAACCAGCCTTTAACTTTGCATAAACACACCCAAGGTAGTGATTCCCTATGGTGGAGACCCTCTAATACCCAAAGGGTGAGGGACTGCTTAGTGGACCATGAGACAGGGGGTACCCATGCTAGTGCAGGTACTTCCTTATATGGCCACTCAGGCAATATAGGCTTACCTGGCCAAGGATAGCCTTATCTCCTTTCGTTTGGGGGGGGTTATGTAGGAAGGTGGCTACCTGACTATGGTTACCCCAGATTTTTTGCCTGTGTTTAGCTGGTTTTTTGACTTAGTTGACCTGGTTCCCTGCTAATCAGGGCCCCAGGCCATCTGCTCTCTCTGTAAAATGGATTCCATGTACCCTAGGTACATACCACAATTGGAAATGGACTCCTTGTCAGCCTCTGTATAATGCACTATAGGTGCCCAGGGCATAGGGGCCACCAAGGCCTACCAGGGGCTGCAGCATATCTTTTGCCACCCCTGGCTGGTTCTTAAATTGACACAACTGGCTGATCACTCAGCTGGGGTAAGGTGGTGTAATCACCCCTTGCTTAGATATAGTATACCTATATCTAAACCTATATCTGGACACATATTAACCTGTGAGCCACTCCTATGGAAGGCCTCATCAATCCTGGAGGCAGAGTGCGTGGTTTCATGTGAGATGGAGCTCTAGCATGAGCTGAGCCTGTCTGCAGCTGTCGGGAACAACTCCCTAAGCTGTTTCAGGATAATGCCATACCATATACTCTTAAGTGCCTTATAATCCTCGCGGTTATATAGCAACTTTGGTTTGGCTTTATCAAAACATGTCGTGTAAGGTGTCATACGATTTGGAATACTATCCCCTCGCCAGTTCTGGCGACGGGGATAGCATTCCACCCCTCTAGAGGGGTAAGACATGTTACTTTGCTTAAATGCGGTTAATTTCTCCAAAGACCTTAGATCCACAAAATGGATGCCTCTGCCACAGACAAATGTCTGGACCCCTGCAGCTGACCGAAACTCGGCCAAATGGGTCCTGGACAAAGGGTTTCCTGTCACAGGAGGGTGTCACCGCCCTCCAGACAGGAGATAGTGGATTGTAGCAGGGAGGTTTGAAAGAAACCAGACACTGCTTGGGGCGCACAAGGCTGCCCCTTGCATAATCCGGCCAAACCGGTTCTGGGGCACTCCAGCCCTCGTGCCAGGGCGGCCTGGATCAAAGGAAGGGGGTGTATCCACCCACTTCCTGGGTCCCACCCATAGGGGGGGACCTAGCAGGTAATCACGCCCCCCAGATTCGAATAAGAGTGGGAGCAGTGCCAATGCACTTCAGATTTCCTGGAAGAAACATTTGAAACGAAATTCTGGACCCTTCGCCCTCCATCTCAACGTGGAAGCCCGAAGAATCTCCCTTGTGGTCAAGGAGTGACCACCCTGCAGCAGCAGGCACCATCCAGCCCTTGACGTCTACTTAGTTGCAGCTCCCGTCGGAGCTCGAGCGACTGAGATCAACGAGATCAAGCCTGCCTGCCTTCCAACAGCCCGATCCACAGTCCCTGCAAAGCTGAGACCCGTGGAGGCGACCGGAAGCGTGGGGCACGCCATCTTGAATTGACCACGAGACGCTGACCGTGCAGCCCACGAGTGACCCTCGAAGCTGTGCACCGGGGTTTGAGAAGCCCCCACCCTGAGCTACTCCTGAGCCGAAGTTCAGCCCTCCACACTCGACGAGTGCCGCGTGGGGCCCTTCTGCTCCATTTGGCTCAACGCGTTGGCCCGGTCACTTGCCAGCTGGCTAGTGGTCCCTGTGCCGACGAAACTACAAAGAAGACTCGTGAATCTGGTTGCTCCAGATCCACACCAGCTCCCCTGAAAAGGAGCCCCGACTCTGACCTTCCTGGTCCGAGTGAGAAGCAATCTTCCGATCCCGCGTGGATTGCTCTTGCCAAGTGTTGTTTGCTCCAAACTTGAAGCTGACTGCACCGACGGTGAGAGCCTGCGTGGGACAGATTGTGACCTGCTCCTGGACGTCGCAGATGCCCCAGAGCCCACGTGACAGCGGAGAGAAGCTCCTCGACGACCACCTGATTGCGCCCGACATTGCCTGGTTCCATCCTGGTTCCACCCTGGTCACTGCTGAGTGACCCAGACTCTGTCCCCTCTGCTTTCAGGTACTTTTCAACTTGAGTCCACCCTTGGACTCCACCGGACACTTCATCTTCAACCTGCCTGCAGCCCTTTCAGCTTCAAGCACCAAGAGCCTGCGTGTCAAAACCCGACGTCACTTCGACCCTGTGCACCCACTTCCTGTGGGTGAGGTAACTTTGCTCCGCCGGTGTTCCCACACTGGTGCACATCTCTAGGGTCTGTGTGTTAAGTTTTGTTCCTCTAGGTTCAGCGGAAGTGTCCTAAAACTCTAACTTTGTCATTTTTACGCACCATTGGTTAACATTGGTGCATGCGTGCGCTTTCCGCACATCTCCCGAATCCCGAGGGCCATTCCCGACTTCAGCATTGCTTGTCCTGACTGCTCCCAGCGATTCCCTAGGCCCTAGGCCTAACCACTGCTCGACTGGTATCTCTTATACCACTTGTTTAGTATATGGTTTGAGTGGCCACCCGCCCTCATCCATAATTGTGCAACTTGTATGTTTTAACAGTGCTTTTGATTTGTCGCTTGTGCCCCTTTATTCATAAAGAATACTGGGGATTGTTTTTAGTAATAAACACATATATTTTTATAATATATACTTGTGTGGTGTCCTTTCATTTGATATTACAGGATTGTATGTGGTAAAACAGCTCGCTTAACACGATCTCTTAAGTTAAGCCTTTAGGCTGCTTAGTCCATGCTACCCCTAGGATAGCTTGTCTAATAAGGTTGACTTACAACCAGACACCATAAGGGATTGTTTGGTCTGATAATAGGTGGTTCCAGAATTGGAAACATCACCTATCAGGCCAACTTCTCACAGATTGTCAGTATTTCTTCATAGAAATACTTAGCTGGGAGCATAAGGTGGTAATAGGTTTAATGGGGGGGGGGGTGAATTTGGTAGTAAGAGCTTAGAAGAAGCGTCATACAGTCCTGCCAAGTGCAACGCAGCAGGCATTAGACAAACACTTTTCACTGTGGTACTCCACATTACTGCACTGAAATGCATTGTCACACATATGCATAGTATCTGAGTATCAGCTGTGACACTCACTGAAGCGCTGCCTAACTGTTAAGCATGGCAGCTGGCAGTGGGCCTCCCATTGCATTTGCGCTCTGCTCCAGGCTTGGGCTGAGGCTAAGGCTGCTGGGAGGCTCATACTCACTGCTTGCATCATTCTTGTGATTCCCCACGGCGCGGCACTCACTGTCAGCCTGACGTAATTGAGGGCCCAGTGAGGTTGTGTGCTACATGTCGGTGCTGCGGGCGATGTCACATCCTGCTGCTGGAGCATGGAGTTTCGTTTGTTGTGTAAGAAAGCGGATTGCAGCAGCTTCTGGTTTGCAGGCGGCATTTCACATTCAGCCATCGCTGTTAATTACCCCCAGCCAAATTCAATTATTGTCGCTGCCAAGGGAGATTGTAGATGGAGAGGAGTCATTGACCTGGGTTGCAGCGACCACCAGGACAGTCTGTCACTGGACGGCCCAGCTTGGGACTCTCCCTGGACAGCCTGGATGGACGTCTATCATTGGAGGTAGGCCGGGACAGCAGACCTGAATTGCCACAGCCCATGGTGGCTCACGGCCTGAGCCTGCCTGCAGCCAGCCTTACACACTGAGTCGCTGCCTGCAATTATTGGAGTGCCACCATCCTCCGGACTCTCATCCATGGCGCAAATAAGTACCAGACTGTTGTGTATTAATATTTCACAAATGCCAATGGCTGCGTGCGATCAATCAGCTGCAGCCTGGTTAGCCTGCCAGTGTTAGTTACACTAAGGTGACATAGTGATGTGACAAGGATCACATAATACTGATAAATGGAAAGACCACGATTAGAACACTGACGTTTCCAGATTCTATAGGACAATTTATTCTTGGGGTAAGATCTTCTTAGAGTTTCTTGTTGCTCAAATGGGTGTAATTTCTGATATTTATATGTTTCCATCGTCTTCATTCCTTGATTTTGTGCACGAGAAAGTGCCACTTATAGGCGGTGAAAGGTCACTCATAATTACACTGCAATTATGAGAATGTCACACTCAGCAATCTGAAACCTTGGCAGCTATGGTCATAAGTGCACCCAGGGTGCAGTAAAATAGGCCATACCCCTGAGTAGGCCACCAGAGGAGAGGATGGTTTATGTCTTGCGCCCTTGTTCTAAGGCAAGTTGCTCCTTATCTCTTATTGTGCAGTTTACAGAGCCCTACTTTTCAATGCTAGTGCATGCTGCTTTAAAAAAACTGCATATCTTTGCCTACTCGCAGCACAGTGTCACAGGGCGCTTCCACTAAATGTGACAAAGGTCTCACTATGGGCTCACTGTGAATGCTTCTTGTAGAGTAAACTTGGGGACACTGAAGCTGTTGGTTATTACCAGGGCTGCGCATGGCTCTAGCCGTCCAGTCTTTCTAGCCAGAAGAATGTCTTTAAGCTCCCACAGTTTTGCTAGTTAGGAAACTATAGTGTAAATAGGTAACATGATTGTTCACAAGACTACAGACCTTGGTCAACAGAGGAATCAGGATTGACAAATCAGGTCCTGCAACAGCTGCAAACATAGCATCTGCCCCACGCATTGTCCTTTGTCGTACCCCGAGGTCTACTACGGGACATGGGGCCAGATGTAGGTATTTCTGTTTTACCGATTCATAAATACCGAATTTTACCGATTCGGTATTTATGAATCGGTAAAATAGAAGGAGGGAGATTTAGGTAAATTCGGTAATTGAATTACCGAATCTGTAAAAATCGGTATTTAACGAATCGGTAAATACCGATTTGGTATTGCCCATTGATTCCTATGGGCCTTGAAGCCCATAGGAATCAATGGGCAATACCGAATCGGTATTTACCGATTCGGTAAATACCGAATCCTGCAAGGGTGCAGGGGGTGTCACTTTGACACTCTCTATCACCCCGAATGCAGGCACCTGTGACATGTAAAAAGGGGGTGGTGATGGTCAGAGTATCTGAGTTAATCAGAACACTTCTACCCAGTCAACAGATCAGGGCTTGATCCATCACCGTTTTTTAGCTCACTGCACCATCCCAGTTCAGAAGCTGGCTATATGCAAATTAGTCTGTTCCTGGCCCAGTGCATCATCGGAACAGGGCAGACCAAACTACCAAGCCAATTCTTCACTGGAAAGGAAACAAGCTTCCAGGGACCGGTTTCTGGCATTACAGCTGTCTTCGGCCCGGCTTGCTTGAATCCTGATGGTGCAATGAGCAAGGGACTCATGTCTGAGCATACCCTTCCACACTCATGGTGGCCAAAATAATTACAAAAAGGGGGTGGTGATGGTCAGAGTATCTGAGTTAATCAGAACACTCCTACCCAGTCAACAGATCAGGGCTTGATCCATCACCGTTTTTTAGCTCACTGCACCATCCCAGTTCAGAAGCTGGCTATATGCAAATTAGTCTGTCCCTGGCCCAGTGCATCATGGGAACAGGGCAGACCAAACTACCAAGCCAATTCTTCACTGGAAAGGAAACAAGCTTCCAGGGACCGGTTTCTGGCATTACAGCCGTCTTCGGCCCGGCTTGCTTGAATCCTGATGGTGCAATGAGCAAGGGACTCATGTCTGAGCATACCCTTCCACACTCATGGTGGCCAAAATAATTACAAAAAGGGGGTGGTGATGGTCAGAGTATCTGAGTTAATCAGAACACTCCTACCCAGTCAACAGATCAGGGCTTGATCCATCACCGTTTTTTAGCTCACTGCACCATCCCAGTTCAGAAGCTGGCTATATGCAAATTAGTCTGTCCCTGGCCCAGTGCATCATGGGAACAGGGCAGACCAAACTACCAAGCCAATTCTTCACTGGAAAGGAAACAAGCTTCCAGGGACCGGTTTCTGGCATTACAGCCGTCTTCGGCCCGGCTTGCTTGAATCCAGAAACCGGTCCCCGGAAGCTTGTTTCCTTCCCAGTACAAGAATTGGCTTGGTAGTTTGGTTTGCCCTGTTCCCATCATGCACTGGGACAGGAACAGACTAATTTGCATATAGCCAAGTTCTGAGCTGGGATGGTGCAGTGAGCTAAAAAACGGTGATGGATCAAGCCCTGATCTTTGGACTGGGTAAGAGTGGTCTGCTTAATTCAGGCACTCTGTTCATCACCACCCCCTTTTCTGAATCACCTGTGACATGTGGCACACAGACAGCCATGTTTGAAATGGGGTGGCTGAGTGGGCTAAAGAATGGTGATGGATTAAACCCAGATCAGTTGACTGGGGGTGAGTGTTTGATTTGCTCAAACGCTCCGTCCATCACCCCCTTTTGTATCGCTTTGTTCGCCCTAAGTGTGGCAGGGTATGCTCAGACGTGAGTACCTTGCTCACTTGGCCACTGGATTCAAGATAGCCTGGCTGATGAGGATTATGAATCCGAAACTGGTCCCAGGATGCTTGTTTCCGGTCCATGGAAGACATGGCTTGGCAGTTTGGGCTGTACTGTTCCCATGAGGCACAGGATCAGACTGATTTGCATATATCCATGTTTGAAATGGGGTGGCTGAGTGGGCTAAAGAATGGTGATGGATTAAACCCAGATCAGTTGACTGGGGGTGAGTGTTTGATTTGCTCAAACGCTCCGTCCATCACCCCCTTTTGTATCGCTTTGTTCGCCCTAAGTGTGGCAGGGTATGCTCAGACGTGAGTCCCTTGATCACTTGGCCACTGGATTCAAGATAGCCTGGCTGATGAGGATTATGAATCCAAAACCGGTCCCAGGATGCTTGTTTCCGGTCCATGGAAGACATGGCTTGGCAGTTCGGGCTGTACTGTTCCCATGAGGCACAGGGTCAGACTGATTTGCATATAGCCATGTTTGAAATGGGGTGGCTGAGTGGGCTAAAGAATGGTGATGGATTAAACCCAGATCAGTTGACTGGGGGTGAGTGCTTGATTTGCTCAAACGCTCCGTCCATCACCCCCTTTTGTATCACATGGCATAGGTGTGCATGCACACATGTGCATGCACACCTGGATTCGGTATTTTACCACCCAATTGGATTGGGTGGTAAAATACCGAATCTGAAAGGCCTTTGGGACTCAGAAGAGTCCCACCTACATCTGGAATCGGTATTTTTACCGATTCGGTATTTTACCGATTCGGTAAATTTACCGATTTGGTAAAATAGGGCCCCTACATGCCAATTCCTAAATATCGGTCGGTAACGGCCGAATTCGGCTGTTACCGACCGGTATTTGGGCTCCTACATCCGGCCCATAGAGCTTTATCTTCTAAGAAGTCTTATACATCTGCAGTGCACAATGTACACTGACTAACAGCAAAGTGTTGGATGGTCTTTAATGGCTTGTACATGATGGACTTTAAGTCTCATAGAGCACAGCTATAATGCACAACGGCTTGAAGCTTTGTGGGGGGCAGATATATGCATGCGGATGTAAAATGAGATGTGGTGTGAACATAACATTGCTCTCTGCTACTGAGCCGGTCACTGACCTTCAGCTGTAAATGGATTCTGGAACAGGGGTGAATGAAGAGTGGTACAGACATGGCTGTGTGGATATAAACATCCAGGTCCTCTTGCGGTTAGCGATTGATTACAGCCTGCAGACATAAACAGTCAGGTGTCCCTTGCTTGTTTCTTATGTAGGTGGCTTTTGCAGCACAATCTAAACTACAGTGCAGCAGGATTCTGTATGGAGGGTAGGGTAGATGAGTACCGAGCTTGGGGGCTGTGAGATGGGATGCAGTTAGGAACCGTTCACTTTAGTAAAGGTGGATGATTTGCAGCATTACATATAACTGAGGTGTAGCTTAAAGACGGGGCTACTCCATTCGTTCTTGAGGAACAGGCGAGAGAGGGCTTGCCAGAACTGGGTGTCAATGGAGATCCAGATCCTTGGAGTACATCAGGAGAAAGTTTGGCCTATTATCTTCTCGTCCAGAATTTTCTAGTGTTGCTACTGATCCTGCTTAACAGGTACGGAGGAGTGCTTGAGTGTCTGTGTTTGTAGCAGATGTAGAATACTATGAACAGAAGCAGAGTAGTGGAGGGAGCCAATGCGCTTATTTATGGATGGTGACATTTTGCGATACTTCAATCAGTCATGCAGTGGCATGAAGAATGCTCTTCATGAGAGTTAGGAGGGATTCTAGGATGCCAGCGGGAAAGGGGCCGCCACTGTCGAGGTGAGATATGATTGAGGCTTGAATGGGTATTTCGAATTCTGCTTCAGGAAGATCATCCTTCATTTTGTAGAACGCTGCATCTAGTCTCATGCGGCATGTATCTTTTTTTAGATGTGAATATCTTTTTATAAAATATATTTTTTTTGTTGTTGAATTTTTAATGCAACATAAATCGTAAATCATACGTTCTTATATAGCGCTTTTTCACCATAAGGTCTCAAGGCGCTTGCTTTGGGAACCCGTCCTGGCCTTTCCCTGCGAGATTACCCCTACTGGGCATCCCCAAGGTGAAGACCAGGCATCCCATCGCGGTGGGGCCGTAGTGGAGATTAAGCAAGCTATTGCCCAGACCCACGATTCGAGTAGGCACTGAGGCGAGAATAATCTAGTCCGTGGACATTTTGAGCTCCAGACCCTGCCGGTCGGGGATTGAACCCTGGTCCCGGATGTGACCTCTGCATCAGGGACAACCTCCTCTAACCAGTGAGCCACACTTCTCCACATAAAATATAAAACAGGGCAGCCATAGACATGCCTCTTTTTCCACGACCCTTGATGTGTATTCTTAAGCCAAGAGTGATGTTACCATGGCATTCTAGGGATTTGATGCAGTGAGAAGTTGTGGTGTGATGCAATTGTGGTTCACCTCAAACAGCCAGTCCTGCACACATTCATGTTGGTTCTGACTGGTGACGGTCTCTAACTCCGTCTTCAGGTGCTTGAGCTCAAGGTAAGGGGAAACATCATTTACCACGAAGGCATTACCACTACTAACATTTACCACGTGACACTTACCACGCAGGGTGCCTTCCACGCAGGGTGCCTTCCACGACGTCTTTACCACGGGCTGGGGGGGAGATGTGGTATTCCTTCGAGTCGTTCTGCGTGGGCTTGGGGGGCAGAGGGGGGCTGGGGGGGGTCTCCCCCCCCAAAAATAACAAGCGGTGGGCAGAGGGGGGCTGGGGGGGGTCTCCCCCCAAAAAAATAACAAGCAGTTTACTTTAAAAAAAAAAACGAACATAATTTTAAAAGAAAAAGGAAAGAGCCTCCCCAAAGACGTGCCGTGTACGTCAAAAAAACAGTCCTTTTTTTATTTTGGTATACGTGTTTTGACGCTTGTTTCAATGGAGGATGGAAGTAAGGGCTCGTAGAGAAAGACGTGCAGGTAAGACGTTTCTAGGCGTAGTAAAATCCTACGTTGTAAATACCAGCGTGGTAAAGCCACTTGCGATGTAAAATTCGCGTGGTAAAGCCATGCGTGGTAATTGAAATCGTGGTATAATCATATATTCAAGGTAAGTCGTAGACATGCAGGCATTATTGTTCAGAATTATGGATCAATGTACCTTTTTCTTTAGTTTATTGAAACTTTTTTCGTTTTATGTTTACGGAATCCGGATATTCTTCCGAGCATTAATATGTAGTAAAAGATGTTTGTTCATAACGTCATTACATTGTCAGCAGGGGCGTAACACAGGCCCCCGCAGCCCCTGCGTTGCGGGGGGGGCCCCATGCTCCAGGGGCCCCCATGCTCCAGGGACCCCTCCAAGAAGAATTAAAGACGCCCGGCCTCTTAATAAATTAAATGGTGCAGTGCACACTGGCACTACACACAGCACGCACGCCTGGGCCCCAGCCGGGCCCGTGCATCTCTCTCGTTATAATTAAATGGTGGCTAGTTACTGCTGCACAGTGCGCACGAGCGGACCCAGGCCGGGCCTCTGCCCTGACCTCTGAGCCTCTTCATTAATAGGCGCGCGGGCCCGGTGAGGCTCTGCTTGGCGCATGGATGGGGTGAGAAAGCTCGAGCTGCGACCTTGAGGAGAGGTCGGGCCTCCACAGTTTAATTCCTGTAACTTTTAGAGTTGATCCCTGCATTTCGCCTTAAATTCCAACATATTCCTTCCTGCCCACACCCTCCGGTTTGCCCCGTGAGATTCGGATGTGAAGGCTCAAAGCCTGAGATTCAAACCAAGCTGGCAGAGAAGACCGGGCACCGAGGGAGTCTGCTTCAAAGTTCAGGCACCTCGAGACCCTTGAGGGAGCTACTCATCCAGAGGGTCTCTGACCTCAATACTGCCTTTCCCCCACCCCGGGTCAACTATGCCTCATGTCTGCCTCCCAGAGTTCCAGGTGTGCAGTCTGACAGTGGCACTCAGCTGGCAGCAGAGGCAGTGAGTGGCAGACTGGTGCCCTGGCCCGGTGAGGCTCTGCCGCCTTTTATAATATATTAAATGAATGGTGTGGGCAGGTGCGCACTCAGTTTTCTTAGCCTTCCCTTGCCCTGCTGCCAGTGCCTTCTCTGCGGCCTGCCCGGCCCTAGGGTGACCAACTGGCATAGGTGCAAATTCAGGACAGGAGTGTAAAAATTCAGGACAAAGGGACAACATTCAGGACAAAAATTCAGGACAAAAGGTCAAAATTCAGGACAAAACTTCGGGACAAAAGGTAAGTTTTACAGACATGTCAGAGGTGGTCACGCAATAGTATATAAGTAAGTAGGGCAGGGTGCCGGAGTGCGTTACATCACTACATTATATAGAGACAATGACTCATATTAACGTGAAAATCAATGTATAGGAAATGTTACTTAAGAAAATGGGTGCTACAAGGTGTATTCATTCTTTTATCTATCATTCAGTCTTTCACCATTCATTCTGTCCTTCCATCTGTGTGCCCATCTATATCCAAACATATTCAACCATTTGCAAACCTATCCACTATATATCCTTCCATCCATCATTTCACTCATCCATCCCTCCATCCACCCTTTCACTCATCCATCCATTATTCATCTACCCACCCTTTCACCCCATCCATCCGTACAGTCATCCATCCACTCTTCCACCCATCCATCTATTCACTCATCCATCCAGCCATTTACCCTTTCACCCATCCATTCACTTACTCATCCATCCACCCAGTCACTTATCCTTCCACCCATTCACCCTTTAAGTCATTTATCCTCCCTTTCTCCCTCCATCCCCCTTTCACTTATCCATCCATCATTCCACCCACCCACCCATCTACTCATCCATTCATGAATCCATCCATTGACCCTATCACTCATCCATCCTTTCACTCATCCATCCATCTGTTCTCTTATTCATCCACCCTTTCACTTCTTCACTCATCTATCCATCCTTTTGTCCATCTACCCCTTTCACTCATACATCCATCCACCCATTCACTCGCCCATCATCTAAGCTTTCACTCATCCATCCTTTCACAGACCCAACCACCCTTTTACCCATCCATCTACTCTTCCACCCATACATCCATATATTTACCTTTTCTCTCATCCATACTTCCACTCATTCACTCATCCATCCTTTCTTTTATCTATCCATTCACCCTTTCATTCATCCATTCATCCTTTCTGTAATCCATCCAGCCATTTACACATTTGTTCACTTATTTACTCACCCACCTTTTCACAATATGAGCTGATCCTTTGTCTGCAGAGTTGCAGCCAGAAGAGGCCCATCAAGAACTTCACCTTGCTGTAGTTCCTAAAGCAAGGGGTGGGGTGGGGTGGAGTGGGGGAAAGTTCACTGTGCCCCTGCACATAGGCAGTTTGAAAACTTAGAAGTCATGAGTCATGCATGATGCACAGTGCCAGTATGTGAGGTGACTGTGACATGGTGTTGTTTCCAGGGCTTTAAGTGGTTTAAAAAAACTGAGGGGTCTCTTCAAAGGGGGTGTTCGATGTAATTAAGGGCATGGTTTAAAACACCTAGGCTAAAAATCAGCGCTTAGCAAAGTGTTCCGCGCGACTGGTATTATGTTGTTTCTGTCACTGCATCCAGATATATAATACAGCAAGTATCATTACACCAACAACAAGTCAGCACTATTGGCTTTGTCAATGGTTGTTATTTGCTTAAAATAAAAAAGCAGCAACCATGGCTTTGTTGAATATAATATTGAAAATACTTCAGTTCAAAAATGATGAGACAGTGAAAGAACAATAACCCGTTCTTTTGAACTATTTTTACAGGTTTCTTTATATAAACTGTTTTCTAACTTTGCTAAAGTTTCAGCATTAGCGTTTAACCATTTATCTAACAGAATGCCCTGCTGTACACTGTGGCAGTAGGAGGCCACCACAACAGCCCAGACCGGCCCATTGTCATTCTGTATGTAGCAATCATCAGCCCCACACATAATGACAATGGGCGGGTGGGGCTGCTCTTGTGCTCTAGGAGGAGTGCGAGGCGCCCCATCAAGGGGCTAAGACTTCTCGCAGGGGAGCAGCGTTGCTCCCTTTGATGGCCAAAATTATGGACAAAAGTCGTCCGTAAAAAGGATCCTCACGGACAACGGACGTGAGGTCCAATTTACGGACTGTAGGGACGGTTGGTCACCCTACCGGGCCCGCTAACGCTTACCTCTGAAGTCAGAGTGAAACTGCAGCCCAGGGCCAGGCCCGCCCAGCCCCAGTCCTCAGGTCAGGAGGTGAGTGTACTTCCGAGGCTCCGAGCCTAAGCAGGAGTCGTCCGTGGGTGGTGGAGTCTCAGTGGGTGGCGGGTGTGGATTAGGATGCCATTATTTGGAATGAGGGAAGCCACAGTGGCGGGGCCCGGCTGGGAATAAAAGGAAAACATAGTGTATGCCCACCAGGGAGTAACACAGGCCCCGTGAAATTAAATAATGTGTACACGTCAGAGAGGCTCTTCATTATAAATGAGATAACATACATCTTCTTCCTCACTGTTATCCTTTTCTTTCATTAGGTCTTCCTATTATACCCCATCCTGCTTACAGGCGCTCATCACCATCTTCATTCTTTCTCCCCATTGTTACCTTCTTCTCACCTCTTTCCTCCTTTTCATCTTCTAGGCTTTCCATGATTTCAGTCCATTCACAGCCCCTCTTCAAGATCCCCTTATCTGATTCTTCTTTTCTTCTCGAAGTTTTCATTCTTTCTCTCCCCAAATTGGTGGGGTCACTCATTTGGATTCATATTTAAATGTCACACACATGCACAAGCACATCAGCACACTCAACATTTGGCAGCTATGGATATATTATGGGGATATTTAGCCTTGGTCTAAGATATACATTTGTGCTTTTCTAATAATGCAAACTTTATTGTAATAGCCCAGGACGCACGCAGATCGAAGAGGGTAGTCACTCCAAATGCCTACAATGAAGGAATGGAGTCAGTCAGTGGAAACATTGACACCTTTTGTGACACCCCTCTACCGGTTTCATGGTCATTAGTCTAAGAAAGACCAGTGTAACTACAAACGGTATCCGAGAATTATGGGCATAGCTCGAGGGCTTTATGTACGCAAAATAAGAATTTTGAAAGATGACTGATATGGTCTCACCCCAGATCAACCTGTTCTGTGGCCATTTCCTTGTGCTTCAAAAGGCCCGGACCATTGTCCTCCCTGAGGAAGAGTATTGAAAGAATTAAACTAATAGAAGTAAGGAGAAATATGTAAATAACTTCTCATGGAAATGACACAGAAATTAATGCTAGATTAGTATTCAGGTAAAGCTACAAATTTACATTAAACATTGATTAAAATTAATATATGTGCCCACCGTCTAGTATAACATAAAATAGAAAAAATACATTTGGCAAAATATGTTTTTCCACCACAAAACAGCTGGATACCTTTTCAGTCTTGCTTTGCAAGCCAAAAGGGAGTCCTGTGAATCTGAAACCAAACTCCAATGTAGGTCCTCATGCACTCATTCTCCTCAGCATTGATTGGCATTTTCAAATTTGTAGTCCCTTTCATTTTCCTGATCTGTGCAGCCAGTCTTGACACTTGTCATGCACAGCAGCACTCAGATGGCTGCCACCCTGCATCATATTCACTTGCACATAGGTTCCACATACCACCCATTGACACACTCTATTGAGCGTCAATTTTGCTTGTGATTATGAGGTTGACTGGCATAAGGTAACTTGCATGGGCAAAGCACTAGGTCTGTCTTGAATTTTCAATTATAGTCCAGACCTATTAGCTTTGCCAATGTTTGTTTTTCCTCGGTGGAAGAAAGGTTTTGCTGATGACTGTAGTTTAATCTAAGATGGACTGCCTGTAATTGCGGTGCAGGCTTGTCTGCCACAACCACTGCTGCTACCTACCCCCTTCTCCATACTTTACCTTTTAGTCATGGAGCCTAAGGAGGTGAATGGAATGATAGAGGGTGATAGAAACATAACTTGATAACATTTGCTTATGTCCAGAACATTCTTGTCAACCTTTCATGTTCTCATTCTTGCATTATTACTGTATTCTAACTTATGTGAGGGTTGCGTTAACATATATTCCACATCTGCAATGTTTATTCTTCAGGTTAACACAATACCCTTAGAGGAATCCCATTTCATTTACTACTTTGCCCTGTCCCTGTATGTATTCATGTTTTACCCTATTGGTCTCCCTCCAAATGGAATTTCAACAAACAGGTGAGCGTTTAATATATCCTGCCCCATCTCCTCTTGGTTTCTGTATGCTGCATATGGTAAAGTAAAGGAACCAACCTATGTGATTCCCCTTCATCTCTTAAAAATCGGTTTTTGTATGTAGTGTTTAGGACCACAGATGTGTCTTTTCATGTCCCCGTCAACAAGTTACTATAAGTAATGAGTCACAGTGTTTTGATCACAGAAAGATGAGAGGCCAAGTAGGCCCTTTTAAGATTTTAGTTGATAACTTGTTTGCTGAACACGGTACAGCCGCCATTGCTTCACCGTTTTCCTTATGCCCCCCTTCTGTCTTCTGTTAGCACTGCAAAAATACTGGCTATTTGTTCATGTTTTGAGATTATGACTGGGAGATAAATTGATGCTTGGATAAGAATGCCTGGAAAATTTCCACCATTGTTTTTCAACATGGCAAATCTGTCTTTCAATATTTGTATTATCATGTAATTAGTTTACACAACTTTAAAAAACTTTTAAAGTGCTTTGAACTTGTATTTGCTATTTTGTCAGCTAGAAATTACGGCAAACCTAACCACACGACACAGGATGGTTTACTCTCATCCAAGATGAACAACAGCAGAGGAGCACCCGATGGTAGGGCACAGTGGTAGGTGGTGGGCCGTGCCGCCGGGGGGCCCCCTCCATGTGCTTTGCAGGAGGGCCCCCTCAAGTTTCATTACGCCACTGATTGTCAGGTTATATACATTTCTGTGAATTCCCCTCAATTTCCTTCATGAGAGAACCATTTTGATTAGGGAGCATTCCTTTTGTTCAGGCAACACATCAGTGTTTCAAGATTTTTTCTTTCATCAATTTCTTTTTTGGGTCTTCTATGTTTGGTGCACCCAGCAAGACACAGCAGAGCTTTCTCCCAAGAAACAGCACAAAAGTAAAACTTAATTCCATACTGTTAACAGCAGAACAAGTGAAGGGTATAACTTTAGCTGGTTTGGTACACGGAGCGCAAAACTCTCATAGACATATTCAGAGGGAATAACAGGCAAGTTTATTGTTGTGTTTTCTCAAATGATTTAGGAAGTTGTTGAACTTTTGATAGTGCTATTGTTTTACGGTTAAAAAAAATGGTAAACAAAATAAAGAACTGCTTTAGTTGTTGCCTATAGTGGGCTCGCAGGAGCCCTTGCTATGGGACCTTGATGGAGCTCGCTGGCTTTAGCTTGTCTTGTTCAGTGACAGGAAACAGGAAATACATCAGGAAGTCATGAGGAAGGGCACAGGAAGTCATGCTTCGTCAGATAAAAGAAGACCGTGTGAGACAGGTTCCGGTGTGGTGTGCTGCCAACATTGACTGAAATAACAAAACACGTTATTCCGAAATAACTCGTAAGATTGGAACCGGAGTGTCACTCGTGCCCCCGCTCCGATGTCTCTGTTTAAGAATGATATGGCCTGTTTTCTTTAGTTACAGGTTTGCTCAAAGAACAAAGGAAAGAAAGGAAAATAGACTCAAAGCAATTAAGAAAGAGCAACAAGAACATAAATAATGGCTAATGATAGGAAGAAACGGAACAAAAGGAATGATGGCATTGGGCTAACAATCCCCCTGGGTTGGAATTTTAAACACATAGGGGTACACCCATTCAGGAATTCAATATGTATTGCAGAACGCGCCAAAAAGTTGCAACTGTCACAGATTTCTGGAAGCACTGTTAGTTTTCGCACATGTAAACATACAGATGCACGTTTTTGCATTTTCCCTGCAAGAATGTAAATATACCCATAGGCATGTGAGTTTTTGGGAGTCCACTAACTGTTGTAGGTGGGCCCACTTTGAAACACTGGCAATTACGCCTCTAACATCACATTTTCTCACATAGAAAACTCACCCATGCTAGCAGAATTTCGCTCAAAGTAAACTGCTTGTATGTGCACAAAATCCAATTTTTTTTCAAATGAGAAATAGGATTTGCTATTGTAAATTAATGTTTCAAGTAGGTGTGCAAATAAATGTGTGAGTTGGGCCACAAGAGAATAGTACCTGATACTTAAAATGTTAATGCAACGCATGTAAACTGTGCTACACTCGAAGTTCCCCCATTTGGCAATGCGATCTGTACCAATTGTAACTTCACACTTACTAATTTCCAACCCTACCCTGACCACAGAAATAGTAACACAAAACGGAGACAGAAACCGAGTCCCAAGGCACAAGATTTCCTGTTTTACAGCACTATCTGCCGCTCGTTACCCAAACATAAGCTAGACATTTTTAACCTGCTATTCGAAGAAAAACCCAGGGCTCTCTTCCTAACCGAAACCTGGCTTCACGACAGTGCAGGCCCCGACGTAGCTTCAGCCCTCCCCTCCAATTATGCGATTGCTAGGCAAGACAGGACGAACCAAACTGGTGGTGGTATTGCTATCATTTTTAGCAAAGAGCTAAAATGCAGTTTCTATCCTGTTGACATTCCAGGCTGTGAAGCTGGCCTGTTCAAACTAACCATAAATCCCAACTTCACGCTATCAGGTATACTGATGTATAGACCCCCTGGGAACTCCACCGTATGGGCTTCCACACTAGCGAATTACATCACCCCTTTCATTCTAGCCTCCAAAATGTTTTTACTAATTGGAGATCTAAACCTACATCTGGATGACACAGCTAACTCCACATGTACCAATTTCCTAGAAGACCTGACAGCCTTAAACATGAGATTATTAAATACCGGACCTACTCATAAGGCGGGGCATTTACTAGACCCAATCATTACTAATCTCACCGAAACTAGTATGGCAGGACACAACCCCCATCTGCTGGTCAGATCACTCCTTAGTTACCTTTAGCCTGAGAATACCAGCAACTACTCCCATGCAGGCTGTTTTTCCCGCCACATCTATGAAAAATTGGAGAAATCTTAACATTGTACAACTTAATCAAGCCCTCAGTAATAACCCACCTAAACCGGGCCAAAACATGGAAAGCATTGCTAATGCAACACAACAATGGCTTAGTAACGCCGCTGACACTTGCCTACCGTCTCCTCACACTAGAGGAAATGGTCACCGCCCCCCAGCCCCATGGTTCAATGATCAACTAAAAATGGAGAAAACCAAATGTAAGGTATTAGAGAGGCGGTGGAGGAAGGATTACGCACCTGACAAAAAAGCGGCCTATCAAAGTGCAAGAAATAAATACCATGCAGCTTGCACTAAAGCCCGTGCCCTGTATGTAAACACCACTATTATGAAGGCAACTAATAGGTCAAAAATATTGTTCAACACTGTTAAGGAATTAGCAGGTGCTCAAACCACAGCAACTGCCCGTCCATTAAATGAACAACAATGTCAGGATCTCGCCACATTCTTCTCCGAGAAAATTGACAAATTAATCACTGACATCAATAGCAATAAAATTCACACCACCCCGCAAGATTATGAGGACTTTGTCCCCACAGTCAAAAACACCTTCGATCACTGGCCTCCCATCACAATTGACATAGTTAAATCCATCTTCAAGACAATCAAATCTGGCTCTCCTTGCGACCCTATTCCTATTAAAGTACTGAAACAACTGGACGCCCCTTCTCTGGAAATCATTGTTAACACGCTGAATTCCTCATTTGAATTCTCTACAGTTCCCGCACTCTGGAAACACGCCATGGTCAGTCCACTACTAAAGAAACCTACTGCAAAGCCAGAGTTGCTATCTAATTACAGGCCCATATCACTTCTTCCCGCCTTTTCCAAATTACTGGAAAGACATGTCGAATCGGCAGAAGCGCGGCGGCCATTTTGGGTAGGGGAAGCGTCCAGTCACTAGCATAAAAAGCACTCCCCTCGCAAGGTCTCGCCCTTTCTGAGTGAGTGTGTGAGTCCCTCCTGAGGCGGAAGCCGGGAGGTTGTTGTGCGCTGTGACTCTGTGACCATTTTATATATTTTATTGCCTCTATTTTCGCCGCATTTTAAACAAAGCGCTTGATTTCTTTGCACATTGCACATCGTTTTAATTTGCTCATAATTTCAAAATCGACGTGGTATCCTACCTAAATTGTTTTTCCCCGCACTGCCTTGCTCCCTGAGCCTACCTCGGTCGATTTTGGGCCTGGAAAGCTCTCCCTCGAATAGGCAGAAGCGCGGCGGCCATTTTGGGTAGGGGAAGCGTCCAGTCACTAGCATAAAAGGCACTCCCCTCGCAAGGTCTCGCCCTTTCTGAGTGAGTGTGTGAGTCCCTCCTGAGGCGGAAGCCGGGAGGTTGTTGTGCGCTGTGACTCTGTGACCATTTTATATATTTTATTGCCTCTATTTTCGCCGCATTTTAAACAAAGCGCTTGATTTCTTTGCACATTGCACATCGTTTTAATTTGCTCATAATTTCAAACTCGACGTGGTATCCTACATAAATTGTTTTTCCCCGCACTGCCTTGCTCCCTGAGCCTACCTCGGTCGATTTTGGGGCTGGGAGGCTCTCCCTCGAATCGGCAGAAGCTCGGCGGCCATTTTGGGTAGTGGAAGCGTCCAGTCACTAGCATAAAAGGCAACGGTCATGACTCCGCGCAGCGAACGTGGTCAGCGGACGCGCCGGATCTGCGCCGGAGTCGTGCCAGAGTCCTGCCCGTCTGCGCCCGTCCGCGATCAGGACGCGGCCGAGGCCAGGTACTCTGTGGAAACCCCATCATCTTGCTTCAAAACATATAGTAAGGAGTCTCTTTTTTCGCTTCAACACAAATGCTGTGCTCTCACTGTTTCTCTTCAAAGGGACCTAGCCCTATATCCAGTGTTGGGCATACCTTGTAATATGCTGAATCACACATTGGTCCCGTGCCCCTTTGATCAGCCGCCGTCTCAGGCCCCTAAAGATACCAGCAATTTCACTATTAAGGCTGGCCTAATTAACTGTCGCTCCCTGCCTAAACATTCTCTCGATATCGCCCAGTCCCTGATGGACAATAACTGGGATTTACTTTTTCTTACTGAAACATGGCTGGAGGATGAATCTAATCCGTCTTTATGCCTGGCCATTCCCCCGGAATATAATATCTTATGCGCCAATAGAGCGGGTCGCAACCGGGGAGGTGGGGTAGCTATTATTTATAGATCCCAATGGACTATCTCTTCCTTCCCTTACACACAAATTGAACTGATTGAAGCCCTTCCCTTCTGTATTAAATTAGCTGAACACACCACACTGACAGGGCTACTGGTCTATCGCCCTCCTAAATCTAAGGCTTCCTACTTGGCTATATTTTTGTACTATGTCCTTCAGGCTATCTTACGCTATGCCAATTTTACCTTACTAGGAGACCTAAATGTACACGCAGAGGACTCTTCTGACAAGCTTTGCCTTAACTTTCTTTCTACTTTAAAAGATGCTGGTTTAAGCCAACTGGTTTCTCAACCTACACACAAAGCTGGTCATACTCTTGATCTTGTTTGCTCGAATTTCTCAAACATCCTAATTGAGGATCCCTATCCAGTGATTTGGTCGGACCACTTTTTTATCCCTTTTCTATTCACTTTTGCCAGCATGTGAGACCTAGAATTCCCCCTAAGGTGGTAGGACGTAATTGGAGTAAGATCTCCCCTGGCAGTGTTGCCCTACATCTTGTAAATACCACTCCCAAAGACGCCCCTGACTTAGATTCACGTCTGACTAACCTCAACTGCTGGGTCTCCTCTGCTATTGACTCGCTCGCTCCTATGCGACCGATTAAAACCTTTCGAGCAGCTCCCTCCGCCCCATGGTACTCCGACGAGCTTCGGAAATATAAATCTTCTTGCAAGCTGTTGGAGCGCCGGTGGAGGTCATCCTATGCTATTGACACAAAACTTAAATATAAACTGGCCCTCAAAGAATACCGTAGGAAAATAATTGAGCATAAAAAACGCTACCTGGAGGAGAAAATTAATAGAGCGCATGGCTCGGCCAGGGAAATTTTTAACACAGTGAAGACTTTCACAGATCCCTTGGCTCTTAAACAGTGTCTTCCAGTCTCTCAGGCCCTTTGCTCCCGCCTCTCTGACTTCTTTGAAGACAAGATCGCGAAGATCTATGACACCTTCCCCAAGAATAATGATCTAGGGAGTGATACGTCTCTACCTGACCGCATCGAGTCTTCCTCCACCTTTTCAGACTTTGAGGCAATCTCAATGGAGCACTCACTGATGGAACTGTCTAGATGCCGCTCCGGCTCACCACTTGACCCTTGGCCAGCTAAGCAATATAAATCATTGGCCTCCTTTCTTAATCCCTTCCTCAACTACATCTGGAATGACTCGTTCAAAACCGGAATTTTCACGGAGTCTTGGAAACATGCCCAACTGGTCCCGATCTTAAAGAAAGCTAATACAGATCCTAATGAGCTGGTGAACTATAGACCTATCTCTCTGCTCCCAGCCCCTGCCAAGGTCCTTGAAAAGCTAGCGCAGCAACAACTGGCAGGTTTTCTTGAATCCCACGGCCTACTTCATGAATCCCAACATGTTTTTAGAAAGTGCCATAGTACTGAGTCGGCCCTTATAGAAATGGCCGACTCCGTACGGTGGAAACTGGATGGGGGTTCCAGAGCGGTGCTGGTGCTGCTCGACTTGTCAGCAGCATTCGACACCGTCTCTCACCCCATCCTGATTGACCGTCTTCGGTCGATGGGTATTCAGGGGAAGGCCCTGGAGTGGCTGACCTCTTTTTTGTCTAATCGTACCCAGGCAGTCTATACTCACCCTTTTACTTCTGTTAGCCGTACCCTGAAATGGGGTGTCCCTCGGGGCTCGGCTTTGAGCCCACTATTGTTCAATGTCTATTTTTCTCCTCTGGCCGAACTCATTGCTAGGTCGGGCATCATAGCTACTTCCTATGCAGATGATATTCAGCTGCTTTTCTCCTATGAGAGTGCCACGCAGACTACTTTTGATTCTCTGAAGGATTGTCTGCGTGACATTTCAAAATGGATGGACCATAACTGCCTCCGCATGAATGCGGCGAAAACGGAGGTTCTCTTTTTCCATCAACCCTCCCCTCTTGATGCAACTCTCTGGTGGCCACAGGAACTCAGCCTTCCCCCTGTCCCTAAGGACTCTGTAAAAAATCTAGGGGTCAAGTGGGACTCAAATCTTTCCTTTAGTAACCAAATACAGACCGTTTCTGCCGCTTGTTTTTCCAAGATTAGGATGATTAGGAAATTCATCACCTAACTCCCCAGTGAAACCAGGAAAACCATAGTCCAGGCATTGATTACATCTCACCTGGACTATGCGAACTGCCTGTATGTAGGGTTGCCCGCGGGCCTCCTACATGGGCTCCAGACAGTCCAGAATGCGGCTGTTCGGCTGGTCTGCGGGGTTTCCCTACGCACCCATATCTCGCCACATCGCAGAGCATTACACTGGCTACCAATCCATCAAAGAGCTGAATTCAAAGCCATGACCTTAGCCCATCGAGCAACTAGGGGTAGGGGATCGGCCTACCTCTCTGTTAGTATCCGTCCCTACTGGAGTAGTGTGGCTCACTGGTTAGAGGCGGCAGACCCGAGAGCAGAGGACGGCCCGGGACCAGGGTTCGATTCCTGACGCGGCAGGTTTCTGGACCAGGGTCAGCGGACTCGATAATTCTCTCGCCTCGGTGCCCACTCTGATCAGCGATCACACTCGGCAACTCTGGGCACTAGCTTGCCTCATCTTCACTAACGGCCCCACCAGACCGCCGGGGATGCCTGGTCTCACCCTGGAGATACCCATTAAGGGACCATCTCTCAGGGAAGCCAGGAAGGGTTTCGCAGCGGTCGAAGCGCGGAGGTACCCCTTCGGGAGTGATTCCAGCGCTATATAAGCACATAATTAATTAATTAATTAATTAATTAATAATTAATTAATTAATTAATACTGTAACTCTCGGAACCTCCGTTCCAACTCCCAACATCTGCTTTCTATACCAAGATTCAGGAAAGCACGTTCTGGAGGTAAAACCTTCCAGGTCTGTGCCACAACTCTCTGGAACAAACTCCCGATCGCAATTAGGATGATCCAGGAAGAATTACCCTTCCGTAAGGCACTAAAAACTTTCCTCTTTTGTTAACCCCCCCAGGACTATCACTCTGCTTTCACTCAGAAGCGCCGGGACACCCCGTTGGGGTAGCTGCGCGCTATATAAAATACACAATAATTCTTCCCTTACTCAATTCACTGAGGAAAACTCCCTTCTCCACCTGTCACAGTCTGGCTTTCGAGCAGGGTTCTCCACAGAGATGGCTCTGCTGGGAGTCACCGAGAATATTCGGAAACTCCTTGACGACGGTCAAACGGTCGAACTCATTCTTTTGGACTTGAGTGCGGCGTTTGACACCATATCGTACGAAGGCCTACTAACCACACTCACTAAGAAAACATGGGATCTGTGGTACTGCTTTAGAGTGGATCAGATCTTTTCTGACTCACCGAACCTTCCAGATCACATCTTCCTCTGCGTATTCTGGAATTTTCAGTGCCCCACACGGAGCGCTCCAGGACTCTATCTTAAGCCCGCTGTTCTTTAATCTTTACCTTAGACCTTTGGCCGATCTAGCGGACCGCTCAGGACTTACCCTCATGACCTACGCCGACGATTCGCAGATCATTTTTTCTCTGTCAGAGTCTAGCCCCGTCACTTCTCAATCAGGGTCTTCACAACATTTTTAGCTGGATGACCACTAACCAGCTGAAACCGAACGGAGAAAAAATGGAGATCCTCCTGCTGGGTAAACAACAGTACCTATGGAACTCCGTCCATTGGCCTTCCCAAATGGGAAACCTCCCATCACCAGCTACTCAGGTACGCAACCTGGGGGTTGTTTTGGACAGCTCCCTTTCTATGAAACAACAGGCCAACAAAGTTGCTGGCCTCTGTTTCACAATCATAAAGTGGCTTAAGAAAATCTTGTGGATGCTGCCCACCTCCACCCAAAAAACCGTGGTCGATGTCCTCATCACATCTAGGCTTGACAATGGAAACATCCTGTACCTTGGCTCAAACAAAGCTGTAGTTCGGCGGCTGCAACTTGTCCAGAACTCTGCCGCCAGGCTGCTATGCAGAATTCCTAAAACCACCAGTGTGTCAAAATACCTTCATGACCTACACTGGCTCAGAGTAGAGAACCGGATTAGATTTAAGGCTCTCAGTTACATGTTTAAAATAAAGGCAGGTATGGCACCTAAATACCTGCAAGCTTTAGCCCAACCCTACACTCCCAAATGCATTTTACGGTCACAATCAGCAGCCAATTTTTGTGTGCCCAGGTGTAAACTTGCAAGAATGGGAGGGAAATCCTTTGCACAGCTAGGACCTAAGCTCTGGAACACACTCCCTCCACACAGGCGCAAAGAAGAAAACTACGCTAGGTTCAGAAAAAACATCAAAACCTGGCTGTTTGAACAATAACTTGAACGACCATGTGAACCTTCTACCTTTTCTTCTGTGCTGCGCCGGGAAACCCTTTTTGGGTAGCTGTGCGCCTTACAAGTGTAAAAAATAATAAATAATAATAATGCATTTCCGAAGTCTAAAAACTGAGTAACTAATATCATGAATAAAGGATTTATATTAGATAAGCAACCGAAAAATTGAAGGTAATGGGATCCAAGGAAAGAAAGAAAGAAAGAAAGAAAGAAAGAAAGAAAGAAAGAAAGAAAGAAAGAAACGGGACAGTCTGGCCTCAAACACAAAAAGAGAACGAAAGAATGGATTATAAAAGTCATGGCAGAGAAGAAGATGTAATATGAGAAGAAAGAGCGGGACAGAGAAATTATGAGTTCTGGGTTTCAGAGAGTATGCTATAGATGTGTTTAGATCAATAAAGGCATCCAACGTTTGAATTGTTTCTCCACTCACAGTAGCATTAAACCTGTGGCAAAGTATGGTAAAAAAGAAAAAAAATGAAAATGATTGGTCTGAGCCGCAAACATTTTGCACACTCAAGTAGAATCTAAACCCTCAAAAACTGTGCAATTGGTGTCAATAAAATGCACATCCTGATTTACATCAAATAGATTTGTGTGATTAATCGGGGATTTAGATCGAGGAGAGGATGCCTTCTAGAAGCAGTGGCTGAAATCACAGGCAACACACACAAAACGGTACGTGACGTGAGTGGGTAATCACAAGCGTTTTACAGTTAGTCTCCCCCGCCCACAGGAAATGCATGTACAACTACTGATGCAAAAGGCATGACTGTGGGAAAGGGAAGGACATATTGACATATTTCATGAACGTGTGGAGGGGCTTCTACACAAGAAAAATATTTTCATTTTTGAGAAAAAAATTAACATTTACACGAGAAAAAAATTAACATTTACACGTGCAGAAGCACGTTTACATAGTGTAGTGGCGCATACTAGTTGATGCACGTCACGTCATGACGTGACGTGCGGCGGCCATCTTAGAGATGCGCGCGCAGTCTGTTGTGTAGGCGCGAGTTCCGAGCGGGACACAGCGCCGGCTCGGCGCTCTTCAGTTAGAAGTTTATAATTAACATTAAAGAAGCGTTAACCACCTACATTGGCTCTGGGCATTATTGTGGCAGCAACATTACAGTGGCGACGAGGTCGGGACGCGACCAGAACCCTCGGGGGAGACTCACCAAGCCAAGACAGGCAGACCCTGGGAAGGAGCAGCAAGGAAGGAGCACAGCCAGGAATGGTGACGCAGATAAGTGCCTGTATAAAGAACAAACACATAAAACTGAAGAGCGTGGCAGAGCCACAACAACCAGACGGAGAAGTTAGCAAGGGGGCAGTGCGCACGCTATTCACAAGCTACAAAACGCGCGCCAAACCGGAAAACGACCCCACCACACCAGAGATAGCGAGCTGGCAACCACAAAGCAGGAGGAGGGGGCTGACACCGAGAGTCCCCAGGCACAACACTACAAGGCAGAGACAGACAGCACCCCAGGCAGCCCCACCAGCAAGGCGGACAGAGCATCCACAGGCAAGGGAGAAAGGATGAGCACACCAGCGGGGTACGCCATAGCGCCGGTACAGTTCCTACCAAAACCAGGGGAGCCATTGATGAAATGGGAGGACTGGCGTGAGTACATAGACAACTTTATAGGGGTTTTGGAGGATGAGAACGAAGAGGAATTCACCTCCAAAAGGAAGAAACGCATATTACTACTAAATCTGGGACCAGAAGGACTCAGGATATACAAGAGCCTGGTGCCCAAACAAAGAGATAGCACGGACGACGATGTGTACGCCCATGCCCTCGACGACCTAAATGAGCATTACCGGCCCACTGTATGTGTGTCAGTTGACAGATTCAACTTCCAGGAGAGGAAGCAAAGGTCGGGTGAGTCGATCGAGGAATATGTGGCAGCCCTGAAGAAACTAGCGACCACGTGCAGGTACAAAGACTGGGAGGAGGAATTTATCAAAGACCAGATAGTGATGCACACCTCCATCACAAACGTCCAAGACAAGCTGTGGGCGAGTGGAGACACCACACTCAAGGACGTGATGGTTATCGTCAAAAGGGCAGAGCTGGCACGCAGGTGCGCCGATGCTACCAAGAAAGACACAGCACCCGGCGCCATGGTGAACAAAGTATACGAAGAGGGACCACGGAGAGACCAGAAATACAAGGGCCCGGAAAGGAGAAGCCACAACAAGGGGCAAAGCAGCACTGGACAGCAGGGACGACAATCCAACAACGACACGAGAAAGACGTGCTACAGGTGCGGGAGTTGGTCGCATGAGGCACACGACAGGAGATGTCCCGCGTTCAGGGCTAAGTGCTTGCACTGTGGCATCATCGGCCATTACGAAAAGGTGTGCAGGAAGAAATTGTCGAAGAGTACAGTGCGATACGTCGATCAAGAAGAGGAGAATCAGGAGGAGAGCCAGGATGAAGAGGTCGTCACAGTCCTGTGCATTTATGATCAGATATTAAGCGTGGAGGGGAAGAGGACAACAAAACCCGTACTGGAAATGAAGATGGGTGGTATAGCCGTCGAGGTGGTGGCGGATACCGGCTCACCCTTCACCATAGTACCAAGAGCGGTGTGCACCGACACATTCAGACCCGTACTAGGACCAGAGTTGGAGAAACTGGATATCCGACCAGTCACATATAATGGTGACCGCATCCCCATGACAGGGTTCCGGCTCCTAGAGTTCGAGTTCAGAGGTCGTTCAGCGATGTGTAAGCTATACGTCTCAGAGAAGGGACCGTCTGTACTGGGATGGTTGGACCAGGGTGACTTGGGAATAAAACTAGACCCAGGAGGAAAAGAACAGATCCTGCTCACTGAATCGGACACCTGGCCAAATTTGACGAGATGGAAGGAGAGTTATCCAAAGGTATTCGGAGGCACAGTAGGGAAACTGGAGAGATTCCAACACAAAATCATACTCAAGGAGGACGCTAGTCCAGTGGCCCACAAAGTAAGGAATGTGCCGATTGCTGTAAGGGAGGCAGTCCAAACCGAACTTCAGGACTTGGAAAAGAAAGGGATAATTGAGCCTATCACTTGTGCAGAATGGCTCGCACCGTTGGTGGTAGTCATGAAGCCGAATGGAAAGGTCAGGCTCTGTGTTGACCTGAGGGAGTTAAACAAGAACATTGTCGTGGAAAAATTCCCCCTCCCGAGAATCGAGGAAATGCTGGCAAGAACAAGAAGAGTCAAATGGTACTCCACCATCGATTTGACCTCCGCTTACCACCAAATAGAGTTACACCCAGACAGCAGGAAACTCACCTCATTCATCACCCCGTTCGGCTGCTACCAGTTCCGCCGCATGCCGTTCGGACTGGCCTCGGCAGCCGCCGTGTTCCAGAAACTAATGCACCAGTTGTTTAAGGACATAACGGGCATACAATACTTCCAGGATGACATCCTGGTGATGGGGCGAGACAGAGCAGACCATGATCAGACACTGGAGAAGGTGCTGAAAACCTTGGAAACCAAAGGCCTTACGGCTGAGTGGGCAAAATGCCGACTGGGTCTGGAGTCGGTGACCTATTTGGGCCATGAGATTGGGGCCCAAGGCATCACGCCAAAGGCAGGAAACGTGAAGGCAATCGCTGAGGCTCCGCCACCCTCCAACAAAGAGGAGGTAAGATCGTTTTTGGGCATGGCGGAGTACTACAGCAAATTTGTGGTACACTTCGCTTCCAAGACACACCACATGAGGATGCTGACCAGGGAGAACACCAGCTTCCAATGGACACCAGAGGCACAACGTGAGTTCGACACAATAAAAAAGGACGTCACAGGAGCAGTACCTTTGAAGGGATATGACCCACAGGGTGTTACAGTACTCACGACTGATGCCAGCGATAAGGGACTAGGTGCAGTCCTAATGCAAGATCGTGGACAGGGGCTGATGGAGACGATCAGTTTCGCATCCCGGACATTAACAGCGACAGAAAGCAAGTACAGCGTAATCGAGAAGGAGATGCTGGCCGTGGTGTGGGCCACATCGAGATTCCGGCAGTTCTTATGGGGGACTCGATTCTTGCTCAGGACAGACCATAAGCCCTTGGTGAAGGTATTAACATCTAGTGGGCACGCCAACGCTACCCCCAGGATATCTAAAATGACATTGAAGTTACTTGAGTTCCGGTATGACGTGGAGTATATTCCTGGAAATCGAAATCGGGTGGCAGACTACCTGAGCAGGGCGGCAGCGATGGAGCCAGGCGAAGAGGATCCCACGAGCCACAGTGAATTGGTGGCCCTAATAGAGGACCAGGAAAAGATTATCAGCCACCAGGAGTGGATGGATGAATATGAGGAGGACAATGTCATGAAAGAAGTGAAAAACAACATTGTCAAGGGCTGGCCGGACAAAAGACACATGAATGAACAGATCAAGCCATACTATGAAGTGAGAGAGGAACTATCAGTAGGAGATAGAGGAGTGTTTGTATATAGAGGGGACAAAGTGATTCCCCCAAGGAACCTAATCAATAAACTACTGGACATGCTACATGAGGGTCACCTCGGCATTGGGAAGTTGAAATTAAGAGCGAAACAGAACTACTGGTGGCCTGGCATGGACATAAGAGCAGAGAGGCATGTCAGGGAGTGCCCCCAGTGCCAAGGGGCCGACAAAACGCTGAAACCTTTGCGTCCTGCACTAGGACAGTTTGAGATTCCACAGAACCCGTGGGAGGAATTATCCATAGACATATTAGGGCCCATCCTTGACGACCAAGGCACTCAGAAATATGTGTGTGTTCTCATGGATCGATACTCCAAATGGCCGGAGGTGAAGGTGGATGAGACTATGGACACCGAGAACATCCTAAGATTCTTGTCAGACACGTTTGTGAGGGAGGGCATTCCCAAAGCCATCCTCAGTGACAACGGCCCCCAATTCACGTCCGACAGATGGAACCAATTCATGCAGAGGAACGGCATCACGAGCAAACACACAGCCATCTATCATCCGGCCGGAAATGGTCTGGTGGAACGTTTTAACAGGGTGGTGATGGGTGCCGTTCAAGCTGCAATCTCAGGCAACAAGGACTGGGAGAAGGCCATAGAGAACATGGTATGGGCTTACAGAATAACCCCAACTGGCACTGGATATAGCCCGTTTCAGATTTTGAGAGGGCGCAAGCCTTTCACCCATGACAATCGGGTCTGGAAAGAGAAAGTTATCACCAGCGAGTGGTCTCCTGCGATTGTACGCGCCAACCTAGAAAGAGCGCAGTCTATATACACCAACTACTACAACAAAAGGAAAAGCGTGAAGGGAACAAGATTAGAGCAGGGAGAGTGGGTCAGAGTGAAGCTGGCAACGTTACAGAAGAAAGGCGACAGTAAATACAGCAGGCCCATGCAGGTCAAAGAGGTGTATGATCGGGCGGCCTTACTCAGTGATGGGAATGTATGGTCCCAAGACCGCATGGCCAAGTGCAACAAGGTCTTACGATGGAAACAGAGGGGAAACGACTGGGGAAATGGAGATGAACAGGATATTGAGCTGGGACAAGAAGCTGATGAGCCGCAAGAAGGTAGAGATGCTGTAGATGGACTTACAGAGGAAGGAAGTGATGGTGATCACCAAGGAACAGATGGGGAGTTACGAAGGGGGAACTCCGAAGGAGTGGCAGCTGGAAGGAGAGAGGAAAGTAATGAGGAGGTGCAGAACCGAGGCCCTCCGGAGAACACTGCCAGAGTGACCAGGAGTGGTAGAACTGTGATAAGGCCCTCCAGGTATCGTGATTTCGAAATGGACAGTGAACTGTAAGTGACTTTATTGTTGTATGAAAAAGGGGAGATATGTAGTGGCACATACTAGTTGATGCACGTCACGTCATGACGTGACGTGCGGCGGCCATCTTAGAGATGCGCGCGCAGTCTGTTGTGTAGGCGCGAGTTCCGAGCGGGACACAGCGCCGGCTCGGCGCTCTTCAGTTAGAAGTTTATAATTAACATTAAAGAAGCGTTAACCACCTACATTGGCTCCGGGCATTATTGTGGCAGCAACATTACACATAGATTACACATATTTTGTTCCTACCGAAATGCATGCATGTAAATGTAAAAACATAACATCGATATATTTCCTGTAAGAGTTTGTGCCCAGTGCACGAAGTAGATATCTGACTTTTCTTGCCACCCCCGCCCCCCCCCCCCCAACCCCAAATCAATCAGGTCCTGGTATTAAACTTTTGACAAAATACAGTTTACATTTCATGACAGAAGGAAGTGGCCACTCACTGTTAGGGCAATACCGGATTGTGGCAAAGCATCATGTGGCAGCCCTTTTCCTGACATTTGTCTATTCCAAAGTGCAGCCACGGGATGGAGGGAAATGAAAGGTTTTAAATATGAAAAATAAATACATAACTAAATAAAGCAAGACAGAGTGGGTGCAAAGTGGCCAGATTGGTTTTATCACATCCAAACAGACCAGCCTCACTTTACAGACTTTGCAATGAAGCGCTACTTTTGTTTTCTCGTCTTTCTTTGAATAGCATTGTTGTTCCCAGGTGGGGAAGTTCACCATTCCTGGATGTATTGCAATACCTGGTTGATGAGTGGATTGGAAAATAAAATGTGTACCATGGCTCTGTTTTATGGATGTGTTCTTTTTAAACCATACTGCTTACGTTTTGTAAGGATATAAGCAATGGACATTGAATCGGTTCCCTTCAGGGCCCTGTAGTCATGTCCTTAACTTTTGAGGTAAAACCACTCGTTGATTTCTGAATAGTGAGTGAGAGAACATTAAGGTAACCATGTTGTTTCTGATTACATTTCAAATGCTTTACTTAATCTTGCATACCCTATGAGTGTTTGCTTTTACTTTTTTTTTTTAGGCAGCATATTACTCTTATTAAGTGCATAATTTGAATTGAGCCACATCCAAGTGTTTATAGCGGGCACAATTAGATTGTAGCTGAAGGCAGTGCGAGTTTCTCTCAGTCGGGCAGTATGGTGTTCAGGGGGGGGAGAGGATGTGGCACTATGGCCAGAGCTGTCGAATTTGGAACTGGGCAACCGGGTTCAGCCTTCATGACCAGTCCACCAGACCACTCTACTGAGGAAACATATTCCCATGCTAGACCTTAGAAGGCACCACTATACCTTAGAAGGCCTGATGTCTTAACACAAGCAGGTGTACCCTAGTGGTGTCAATTGTGGGTTAACCCTGAAGGCCTGTCCACCACAATCAATACTGAAGTTCATCTCCAGTCTTGTGGGCAGGCCTATGAAGCAGCACACCCTAGAGCAACAGTGATCAAGTCACTGTGAATCTGTCACTGAGGTCACATGAACCTTGAGCAGGTTAGGGTGGTGCTAACTCTGTGACCGCACTGCGTAGTGTTTGCAAGTATATTATGGTTTTAAAAAAACTCGCTGCCTCCTTCCTGGCCTCCAGAAATTTTCAGCAACAATAAAAATGTCATGTCATGATAACCTCAGTGAATAATGTTCCTCCTAGAGAGAGATCAGAGTTTTGTCTAGTGGAAGGGTTGACTCCTGGAAAGGTAGCTCAGAGGGTTATGTGCCTGCTGCAAAAAACATGTACCATGCAGATCACAAAGTGCACATAATGTTAACTAGGTTAGTAGGTTACTGCTTTTGTCATCATCATCATCATAAACTTTTATTCGATTATCAAAAATTTACATAATCATAAAAAGTACAGCTTAAAAGGAACCATCATTTTTGTACTGGGGTTTACATTTTAGAGTTTACATCTTATAAAACAATTTTCGATCGAATTCTTGTTACTATTTTTAAAAAAGTCACTATCATTTTGGCTTCATGCGGGTTTGCCGGTGACTGTAGATAGGCAAGCGCCGGATATGTGTTTCTAAGGCCACTTAGTCGCAGAAGGGGAAGGATCCATTTTTTCCTGGCCACACTGTAGTATTTACAGAATAGTGTGACGTGGACCGTTGACTGCTTGGAAAGCCCATCGCAAGGACAACAGTTCATGATCCGTGACCAGTTATTCTGTTCTGGAAATGAGACCAGGCGAAAGAAAAGATCAAACCGGAGTCTAGTCAATAGGAACTTTTCGTGATTCGAAAGAAAGAACGTGAGGTAAGGCTGTATCAGCTTCTCTGATTGCAATTTAGAGATTTTTTCATTTAGTGTTTTCACTATCTCTGCTTGATTCCGGAGTTCTCTCAAGTGGCCTAGACACAGTTCTTTCAGCTGTTTCTTGGATATATCTTCAATCGAGGATGGATCAGAAAAATATTGCTCACGTTTAAGATCTTGAAAAAATTTAAAAACGTAATTAAGCCAGGGAATTTTTCTCCAGTGAGTTAGGCTAAGACAGTCTGTGATGAGGGCGCGTGATACATGGCTTTCTGGGTTGCACCATATGCGATGCCATAAGATGAGAGGTTGACAGCGTATGGTGTCTGTAACGAATTCCATCCCTAGCTCTCGATGAGATGCTAATATCGGAGAGCTTTGGGGGAGAGCCAGTACGTATTTAATGAAGGCGTTTTCCGTAGCCTGTAGTTGCTTGATGCACCCATAACCCCAGATGCCTGCTCCGTAACTCGCCACGCTGTGGCATTTTGCGTAGTATAAAGTTATGAGTTCTGACGGAGCCGGTTTGCCTAGTTTTCTGGAGAAAGCGCAAAGTGCAGATGTTGCTCGACGAAGGTTAAGGTTTCTGGCTTCTATGGCTTTTCGCCAGGTCATTGAATCGTCAACAAGTATGCCCAAATATGGGTATACTGACGTTTTTTCCAGCTTGGTGTTGTTTATGTATATGGATTTTGTGTTCCCTGGTTTGGGTCCTATGGACATTGTAAATGTTTTCTTTGTATTTACTTTTAGTCCCAATGAGTCCATAAACGTCACATATTTGGCCAGCTGTCGTTGTAGTTGGTTGGCTGTTCGGGCCAGGATGACCGAGTCGTCGGCGTAGAGTAGAATGGGTATAGGGCGACGAGCTATTTGCGGGAGGTCCTGGCTCCCTGCCAACATTGCTTCTTCAATCCCGTTGGTGTATAGGTTGAATAGGAAGGGAGCCAATACACACCCCTGCCTGACTCCTCGCGTGATTTTGAAGGGGCGCGATATGTCGCCGCCAATGCCGTAACGCACTCGGCCTTCTGCGTTGGTGTATAGGCCCCTGAGAAAGGCCAGTATCTCTGGATCTACTCCGAGATTCGACATAATTTCCCACAATTTGGCGTGCTGAACACAGTCGAAAGCCGCGCTCAGGTCTACATAGACCAGATAGATCTTCCCTTCTTTTGCGTGGGCATATTTCCCAGCCAAGAGCGTCAGGTTTAGGGCTTGCTCCACCGTACCGAGTCCCTTCTGGAAGCCGTATTGCAGATCCGTAAAGATGTTGTTTACCTTGGCCCAAGTTTGTAAGCGGTCCAAAAGTAGTCGGCCTGCAATTTTGCCCGTAGAATCCAGAAGGGAGATCGGCCGGTAGCACGCTGGGTCGTTTCGGTCCCCTTTCTTAAATATTGGCAAAAGAGTGGATGACGACCACGAGGGAAGGAGACCGACTTGAGCGACTGCGGTCATTACCCGGGTTATTATTAATGACCAGTAGTCACTATTGTGCAAGAACAAGTCCATAGGTACCCCGTCCGGGCCGGGAGCCTTGCCAGTTTTTGATGCTCGAATTGCTTTTCTGACCTCAGTGACTGTAAAGCGTAAGTTGATTGGAAGAAGATGGGTTTCTGCCTCGGCCACGTGCTCTGTTTGGGGTGTGTCGGATGCCGGGCCGAAAATTTTTGTGTAGTGAAGGACCCATTCATTCTCTGACACTGCGACGTCGAGATGGTTTGGATCGGTGTCATTTTCCAAGAAGGGTGATCTAATGGTCTGCCAAAAAGTGGTGCTGTCCTTTTTTAATGCGCTCTCGTGCAATTGGCACCAAAGGTCTCTCTTGATCTGACGCCTACGTTCTTTCCTTGTTTCATTATACAGTTTCCTCCGGGATGAGATTAGTTGGACGTCTCTTGGCTTCTGCCGAAGAGCTTCTTTTAAAGCTGAAAGGGCTTTTGTGCAGTCCGAGTTAAACCATCTGTTGGTTTGGGATGTAGGTTTGTTTGCCCTGTATTTAACTAGTTCGTCTCTTATGGCCCCTTGTATGTTATGGAAGGAGGCGATGATTAGTTCAGGAGAAGCTTCTGCGGACAGACAGTCCCTTTGCCAGGGGAGCGTTTTTTCGAGTATCCTTTGCGTAGTCGTCTCAGGGTCGACTTTGGCCCATTTAATTACAAAACCGTTCCTTTTCTTTAATGTTATTGTTTGCTGATCGAGGGAGCTCGTTCTCGTTATAGGAGGACCTGCTTTCTCCATTGTGATCTCCACGCTTAAGGGATAGTGGTCGCTGATCGGGGTCGACCCTACTTTATAGTTTGCTAACGTGTTTTTACACGTGTTTGAGGCTAGGATGAAGTCGATAGTAGATGTGCAACCTCTCCCATGGAAGGTGGGTTGAAATTCCTGTACCGGGTCCACTAGCTCATTTACAAAGTCTAAATCCAGGGTAAATAGAATTTCGTTCAGCTTATTTCCACTTTGTGAGTGTGCAAAATGAGGGACCGGATTGCCGAATACAGATAGTAGGCCACAGGTTCCGGTTTTGTGGTTTGGGCATATTGGCTGGTTAAAGTCTCCTCCCCAAATGAGTTTTATTGTTGCACTTGGATTCGAATTTTGCAGTGTGGATATATGGGCCACCATTTCTTCCAGGTTTATGCAGCGGTCCTGGGTACCTGTGTTATTATAGTAATTAATAAGTATGTAGATATTCCTTGACGCAGTGGCAAGATATGTCATTTGGATGACCTGGAAGGCAGATGTTTCTTTTATTAATTTTACCGTGGCTGCTAGAATGTTAGAGAAGTAGATCATAAGACCACCTTTGGGTCTTCCCATTGTGCTTGGCGTTGCTTTGGTGAAAAATGTCTTGTATCCCGGTAGATGGAGGGGGGATAGACGCCAGGTCTCTTGTAAGCACAAGATTTGATGGCTTCGTGCTATTTCCAGCCACTGAGGACATGTTATTTTGCTGGCTAAGCCTGCAACATTCCAAAAAGCTATACCTACGGCAGTGGCCTCGTTAGTTGTTGAGATGGCAAAAGTGATTTTGCCACTGGTTGTGATTTCAGTGGTTACGGGTTGCTCAGTTAGTGGACTTGCGCTCGTGACCGAGATCTCTGAGGAACAAGGGGTTAAGAGATTGTTTTGTTGAGTCATAGAGGACTCTGCTAGCTCGAGCTGTTCAGGTGTAGTTTTCTGGTACTTATTTGGGGCTAGGGAATGTGAGACATCAGCTAAGTAATGAGAGGCAGCTGTAGGTTGATTCAGATCGACCGTGGATGGTCAATCGATCATATCGAGACACTCGTAGCGGTTTTGGGTTGGGAAGCCCTGCCAACCTTCATATGCGGGATAAGGTCTATCCTGCCAATATGGGACTTGGGTATCAACATACCTTTCTCTTGGTCCTCCCCTATCTGGGTACTCACAAGGGAAGTCCCGCCGATTCGACGGTGTTTGACGCCATGGATCCTGATTTCGTCGGGCTTTGGGAAGATGGTGCCATTCCCAAGGAGGGGGGTTGAATTGTTGTTTCATTGGGGGGTAGAACTGAGAAAGGTGGCAGGCGTCTACTCCTCCTTTTTTCTCGAGTTGTGGCCAGGCACATATATAATCAACCGTTGCGGGATCTTTGCAAGTTACTATTATGCAATCACCGCGTATTGATTTCTTGGTTTTGCCTATCCAGGCTACCCTACGTGCTGATATGATCCCTCCTGATAGGTGGGATTCAAGAGGTCTATTTATGCTAAGCCACTGCATGGCCTTGTTTTTGAGTGACCATGCAGTTTCTGGGGTGTCATCTACTAACTCGGGTACTCCTGTTAAGACTATTATGTAGGGAGTAGCTTCAGGGGGCAGATGGGCAGGGCGTCTAACTGCAGGATGTTTTTTCAGGGTGGTTACCGATGTGATCTTTGGTGTTTTTTGGAGGGGTAGGGAATTCGTGGGCTGAGAGACGGGTTTCTCCTGGGGAATTCTACTAGAATCTAATTTTTGTGCTGGACATGAGCTTTGTGACTCAGCCTTACTTTTAGTATCTATCTGTTGCCCTTTGCTTTGTTGTGGTGACTTCTGCAGTATTGGTTTCACCTGCTGGGGGTGAGATGTATTTGTGTTTGATTTGGGCGTGATTAACGGTGGATTGGGGTTCGTTTGTACTGTATGTGTTGTGTTTGTAGGATTAGCTACTTTCTGATTTTGTTTCTGGTTTTGCTTTTTTGATGGGTGTGTGGTGTTTCGCTGTCCCTTTACATCTATCCTGGTGTTTGAGTCTAAGAGAGTAGCTGATATTATCGTTAATTGAGCCTCAAGGTTTCTTATGCTCAGCTGGATGGGTTTCAGATATTGGTAAAGTAGGTCTTTGGTGGTAGTTAACACTTGGGTTGTAATACTACAGGTTCTACATTGCTCAGTTTGGTTGTTGATGTTGGATATTGGCTTGTGCGGAAGAGTGCAGTCAGGAATATGTAGTATACTATTAGAACATGAGGAGTTTGAGTTGTTCGCAGGTGAGTTTTGTGTTTTTTCGCTGCGTGGTAGTCGGGTTTCTGATGTTGCCCTTTCCCATACGTCGTGCTGGGGTAGGTTGTCGTGAGTTAAGATATCTCCTTGCGATTGACAGCCAGCTAGGTCTGGAGTTGCTTCCAAATCTTCTGATGATAATGATGAGGATTCCAACTCGGAATGAGTAACTGACAGGTCAACTTCAGAAGGAACAGTATTGAATTCCGTGGTTAGAGGGAGTACTGGGAGTGAGCTGTTTTGAGAGGTCAGATTGATTGGAGAAGCAGCATTCGCTATGGCACCAAGTGATGAGCGCTTGGCATTAGCGCTCATGAGGTCCAATGAAACCCTCTTTTCCATGAGGGCTATACTTTGATTTATTGTTTCATTGACCCGCGATATAAATAGGTCAATGGGACCTGTTACCTGTGCTACCTCCTGCGCGTGTTTAGACTTCGGTTTGGATTTAGAGGTGCTTCTGGTTTTGGGAGCCATGTTGTTTGTTACCGAGTTGTCGGTGTAAGAGAGATGGCCCGGTCCGGTCTCTACCGGGCACTAACGGGCAACAACGGGCCCGCCCTTGGCCCGGGCTTCGCCCCGGGCTCCGACCCGCGCGCGTCCCGCGATGCGCGTTAGTAATGCGGTTAAGTGGTTATTCGGTGAGAGGGGGCGTGGCACTGGGAGGGGGCGCGGCTCGCACGGGAAGAGGCAACAGCTGATGTAACTGATAGCTGAGCCTCGCAGTCCCGGAGCCACGCCTCGCGCCTCCTCTGCGGCCACGCTGATGTTCTTCCTCCTCACCTCCTCCTCTCAGGCTGGAAACGGGTTAGTTCAACAAGCTACTCCTGTAGCGTCAGGGAATGCGATGCAACCGGCAGGAAATCTCAGTGCGAGTGGCGCCCGCGTAGCGGGAGCCGCGAGAGGTTGTAGGCGATTTGGTGGGGGCGGGCACTGGGAGGGGGCGCGGCTCGCACGGGAAGAGGCAACAGCTGATGTAACTGATAGCTGAGCCTCGCAGTCCCGGAGCCACGCCTCGCGCCTCCTCTGCGGCCACGCTGATGTTCTTCCTCCTCACCTCCTCCTCTCAGGCTGGAAACGGGTTAGTTCAACAAGCTACTCCTGTAGCGTCAGGGAATGCGATGCAACCGGCAGGAAATCTCAGTGCGAGTGGCGCCCGCGTAGCGGGAGCCGCGAGAGGTTGTAGGCGATTTGGTGGGGGCGGGCACTGGGAGGGGGCGCGGCTCGCACGGGAAGAGGCAACAGCTGATGTAACTGATAGCTGAGCCTCGCAGTCCCGGAGCCACGCCTCGCGCCTCCTCTGCGGCCACGCTGATGTTCTTCCTCCTCACCTCCTCCTCTCAGGCTGGAAACGGGTTAGTTCAACAAGCTACTCCTGTAGCGTCAGGGAATGCGATGCAACCGGCAGGAAATCTCAGTGCGAGTGTCAGAAAGATCCTTTTGTTACTTGCAGTTTATAAGTTAAAATCCTAACATCGAACAGTGAGCTATTAAACTATATTGCCTACTAGTATGGTTGTCATGTGGCTCCTACACTTTGTAGTCCTTTGACTTATATAACATTTCCTATTCAGTGATTTACACATGTATAAATGATTGTCTCTGTGTAGTGTGTGTGATGTAAAGAGCTGTGACACCGTACACTGGTATGAGTGGCGCTGAAAATCAAATTAAATGCATCGGAGAAAGGGTGGGGTTATGGAGACTTGAGGGGGGCTATTAAAGGGTGGTAGTGAGGGAGTCTGAGGCGTAGGTGATCATTGGGGGCACCAAGAAACATTGTTGCACAGGGCGCCACCAGCACTAAAGCCGGCCCTTCCATCGAGGCCAGTCCGCCTCACCTATTGGTACCTCCATTGGCCTTGTTTCAGCAGTAGTAGCTGCAACTCGCCAAGAATCGGCAATGCAGGATTTGCACACACACCAAACCTAGTTTGCAAACTTCACAGTCTCTCTGCTTCATGCACAAGCACTTTTAACATGTGCTACCTGCTCTTGAGTCACTGGAATTATCCTAGATGGGGGACATAATGATGCTGCAGTGTTGACTAAATTATGCAACAAAAAAAAGATACAGCGTAACGCAACATATTTTATTATACTTTATTATTTGGACATTTTTACACATGTTAAGTCTCTGCAAAGATTCTGCCTCATTAGTATCAGTATAACATACAAATGCAGCAGTGAGAAAGGTGATCAGTCAACCTTTGCAAAGGGCCTTCCACTTTGCAGCAACTCACATCACGTTTTTTAGTAACTTTTTATCCGTCTGAGCTACAAAAATGATTAGTTAAAACTGTAAGATTATGCAGTGGATGATGTATTATGTGGCAAATATGGCAGAGCCCTAATTATATAGAAAACATTTGCAAACTAGGATATTTTGCGATTCATGTTTGAACTGTTGTTGTGGAAAAAGAGAAGAGAAGTACTAATGAGAGAAACTGCATGGTTTGGAGACAAATGGCTTGTGATTCCACTTTTAAGTGTATTTGGGACATTATGTGATTGGAAATATATCCCACTTTGTGACTGTATTTAAATGCCAATAACTCCTATTAAAGCTTAAATAATCAAGTGTATCCATTGGTTGAATTAAATAACACAATGAGTTGTAACTGGTCTGTGAAATGCCAAACAGATACAAAAAATTGGGATGTTTGGCACATTCTGACCACACCTCTGACTCCACCCACTGATCCAATCCTTGAGTTATCCCTGCCCTCGGAGTCTCCGCCCACAGTTCCCCTACTTTTTCCCCCCCCAGTTCGACCACTGATCCTGGGGCAGCAGCCTCTTTCTGTGTAACAGCATCCATCTGTGTGCCTACCAGCAGCATCCTTCTGTTTGTGGATCAGCAGCATCCTTCTGTGTAGCAACATCCTTCTGTGTGCTGACCCAGCAGCATCCTTCTGTGTGTGGACCAGCAGCATCCTTCTGTGTGTGGACCAGCAGCATTCTTCTGTGTAGCAACATCCTTCTGAGTGCTGACCCAGCAGCATCCTTCTGTGTGCTGACCAGCAGCATCCTTCTGTGTGCGAACCAGCAGCAATTATCTGTGTGTGGACCAGCAGCATCCTTCTGTGTGAGGACCAGCAGCAATCATCTTTGTGTGGACCAGCAGTATCCTTCTGTGTACGGACCAGCAGCAATCATCTGTGTGCGGACCAGCAGCATCCTTCTGTGTGCGGACCAGCAGCATCCTTCTGTGTGCGGACCAGCAGCATCCTTCTGTGTGCGCACCAGCAGCATCCTTCTGTGTGCGCACCAGCAGCATCCTTCTGTGTGCGCACCAGTTCCCCTACTTTTTTTCCCCCACCTCGACCACTGGGTAGAGCTTGACACTGACCAAACCACACCAACCGAGTAGTAACGTTTTGCAGCACATTTCTAATCTTACTGTTCTTAAGTCAGAGGTCTTCAAATTGTGGTGTCTGCCCCACCCGGGGCGCAGAATTGATCTAAAGGGGGTTCTAGACTCCAAAAGGAACATTGAATATGCCACTGGGGAACAGAGACACATGTCATGCTGATAGTAGTACTGTGATTTTCTTGAATGAAAACAGAGTGACAGTGAGCTACTTTGTAGTGGACCATCAGAAACACATTTTTCACTCTTGGCCTGGCTGGAAGTAGGTGTCAAAGTGGGCTCTAAATAACTTTCAAGACCCCCGCCCACTGCTTTCTGATACAGCATCATACTGTTGATACTTTTATGCTTTTAAGGAGTCCAATTGCCACTAGCATGTTGGCTATCATTAATGTGATTGCATTTTTTTAATGGATATCGGAATATAACTGCAATGTTTAAATTGCTAAATATGTTCTGAGCTGCAAATTGTAAATAATAATTGTTAGAAAATGTGTTTGTCATTCTAATGGACCAATATGAAATGTATTTACTGAATGTGGAGACTGGCATTAAAATGTTTAAAGACCATTGACCTAAGGGGGGGGGTCTCTATTTCTTTCAGTCTCCAAGAGCGAACCATCTCCAATGGGTTCATAATACAAAAATAATATTACTGTCTTTCAATCATTAAAAAAGTGTTGGTATTAAATATAGAAACAAGCAGTATGACAAACCTATATGAGGCAACCTTCTATCCCCCAAAGATACCTAAATGTAGAGACTTCACAGGACCGTAGTGTTATGTAAGAACAGAAATGGAGACTATAAAGAGGTCAATTAAAAGGTTTAGTAGATTCACAAAGAGGGAGCTTATTTATAAGCCTCGGCAGAGTTCATGGAGGTCCACTACGAGGAACTCCGTGAAGTTACAAAAAAACCCAGCCGCACTACAGGGAGTTCCAGGAATGGCGGCAAGCGTTAAGGTCATGCTGTTCACAGTGATTTTGAGCGTCAGGTGTTGGTCCTGCGCTGTAAAATCTTCATGATCATCTGGTGCAGCGCAAAAGGGAGCAGCTACCTTTCTGCTGCCCAAGTAGATTTTCTACTTGAGCAACAGCTTTCTCAACGCGAATGGAAGGTTTCTTAATGAGAGTGATTGCGACCTGTCTCGACCACTTGACTTGAGGAATCCGACCAAACGAGTCAAGAAATCTCGCCAGGAGGTTGATTTTCCTTGCTCGCGCTCATCAACTAGACCATGGCGTGTTCGAGCAAGGAACAATCTTGCTGAAAGGTGGATTTTCCTCGCTCTACTTGCCAACTTGATGTTGATGAGCGGGAGTAAGGGAAAAAACTCTGAATGCTCCGCGGAGTGCGGAAAACTCTGTAAACTGCACGAACAGAGTTGACTTCACCATCCAGGGTAACTTTTTTGTTGAAGGCTTTAGGATATGGTGTTCATTGCACTTGTTTTATACAATGGTCTGTTATACTGAGGTGTGTGGTTCTGAAAATCTGGATTCATATAATAGTACTGGACTCGAGAATAAAAACTTCGTCGAAATAGGACGAATTTGGTATCAAAAGACCGAGAATGACGAGTACATCATGTACATGTATTTTCGGCGTATTCGAGTGACGATTTCACCTCGAAATCGTCATTTACATTCTGAACCCCACTCCCATTTATATGTTGCCCTTTACATAGGCCTTAATCCAGTTGAATTTGATTCCACAAGGACACATACTCCTTAATCGACTTCTCCCTGACCTCAGTACAAGTTAGAACCATTGCCCCAGGCCGAACTCGTTAGGTCAGTTCCCTCCCAGTGGCCGAGCAAGATAGCATCTAGGCTCAACCAGCCATAAAACCATTTCAGCGCGCACACCTGCCATATCTCGCTCACATCTTTTCTCCACTCCTTTTCTTTACTTGCTTTATGATGGGGAGGTGACCGTTTTTATTGGGGGTCCAGCGATATCTGATGAAATGTTGGGCCTTGCCGGATGATTTGTTATGGGCAGCACGACGTGAAATATGTACATGTCATCATGACTCTGCTTTTCTTTTGTAACCAGTAACTATAAATGAAATACCACGAATTCGAAGAATGTTTGCCCAAGGCCGAATATCATGACTTCGTGAAAGTGTGCAGTCTCCTGAGAATATACCCGTATTGTACTTCTAGGACCCTGTTACCTTGGTTGCAGCCAATAAACTAATCTTTGACTTCACCTAGAAGACTCTGAGTTTCTGTAGGTCTGACTCAGGAGAACCCGAGGTCTCTGGGTGTTGATTCCCTGACACCGCTGGGTTACCGGTTCTGTGCCGGTTCTTAAAAACCCAGTACCTCAGTTGGCGCCCAGCGTTTGGGGCGATTCCAGTAGTACCAGTCAGCCTGAAGATCGTGAGGAGCTTTGTGTGGAAATTCCGGAGGAGGGCCCACCACCTCATCGACCCCTGCATGTCGACGTGGTCCGAAGGTCTTTGCTGCGAGGTTCCCGTTTCCCGACGGCTACAAGGACTGCTGCCCTGGCTATCGCCCTGATATTGGACCCTTGAGGTTTTTGGTAGAGCGAAACACTGAGACGAGTCTTCTGGTGATGCCATCGATATTTTCAGTTAAGTATAAGTGGAGCGTCTCCCAGTCCTTAGTTGGACTTACTTTGTGGTATCTTTGGGATACAAAAGGTTTTGTATTGGTACGTGCAAGCACCATAACCGAAGGACTCGTGTATTCACGAGAAATATCGTAATCGATAATCCTTTGAAGTTTTGGAACTAGACTAGAGAGCGAGGATGCCTAGTCTTAGACTTGGGAATTTGTTTTGTCTTGGTAATAATAGGGACTCCCGATTGGAGGACTCATGTCCGGTTCCTCCAGTTGGAACTCCGACTTACGAGCTATATGTTAAACATGGGGTAGGCCCCATCGTTTACAACGAAGTATGGATTAAATACACTAGGAGAGATGGTGTTTTAACATTGCCCCAAAATGGTAGCTTTGATTCTGAAATCTTAGACAACCTTGAAGTGAAACTCTTTAAAAAGAAAGCCCGGCCGGCGATGTTTGACTCTTTCCGCTTATGGCGCAAAGAAGCCAAACAAAAAGAAATTAAATTAGCTAAGAAAAATAAGAGAGAAGGGGGACTTTCGGTAATGCAAGCAACCGTGCAGTTTAAAGATAATGAGGAAGAGCAGATAAATGAGCAGTTGCACAGGCAACGTAAAATGTCAATAGATAAGTGTTATCCAGTTTTGCCGTCTCTTCAGCAAGAGGCAGCAAAAGAGCGTGAAAAAGACCCATTAATGTCGCAATTATTAACTTCACCACCCCCCTATGCGCAGAATGCCACAGCACCCCCGCAACCTTTAGTTGCACAAGCTGCGCCTCCTGCTCTTCCACAGCACCCACCAGCTGTTCTTCAGCTGGCTCCTACTTCTTCGGTGCAGCCTCCTCCAGGCCCACCGACCACTTCTGTTTCACCTGTGTTTTCTACGATTTTGCCTACTGTACTTTTTACATCTCCTAATGCTCCCTCTACGATTCTGCCTAGTACCACATCTATTTTCCCTGATACCTCTTCTGCCATCTCTACCCCCGCCTTATCTCACCCCGTTTTTCCATCTGTTTGTCCTTCAGTTTCACCTTCCGTTCAGCAGAAAATGGCCAGCACTGTTACTAATCTTCTTTTACCTCTTTTCGGGTCGCCTGCTACGACCCCTAACATAGGAAGAAGACAGTTGCGAAGTCAACTGCCTGATTATCAAGAGAGAGATTCCCTGAATAGTTTAGCTCGGAAATGGGTCATGGACACTGCAAAATATGATGTACAGTCTGTCATGGAAGTCTTCCATCAATGGGAAGCAGCGACACAGAGATATGTATTCGAACAGATGTGTGTCTTTCTTGGCGAGGATTTGGAAGACAATGATCAAGAATGCATCCCACAAGAAATGTGTCGTGTACGATTTAAGTTTAGAGAGGGTATGATTGTAGGTCCAGAGGTGGAAAAGGCAGTTGAAATGTTATTATCATATCGAAGTAAGGGAAACAGTTCTGGGTCACCATCGGAATCTAGTGCATCTAGTAGGAAAAAGGCACGACAATACCCTATGAGAGAAGTTCCCCCACAGTGGAGAGAGGGTGACGCGACTGCTGTCCCACCTGTCCTGCCACACTTTCAGCGTGTATGGGTACATGTCCCATGGAAGCAAGCTGAAGTTTTAGCACTCAAACAAACATTACCAGATCCGCGTAAAAATCCTGCAGGGTACTATAAAGAATTGTCACAAACTGCTGGGTCATGTATAATGAATTTAGCCGATATCGACATGTTATTTGGGAATGTTGTTCCACAGCCTTTATGGGGTAAAATTCGTCATGTAGATCATGACCAGGAATTAGGTGACACGTGGGCTAATATTACTGCTGCAGATGCCGACAAGTTGGTGGTGCCAAGCCTGAGCCTCTGATAGCAGAACTCCCTGGTAGAATAGTAGATTACATGAAAACTATAATGCCTGCAATACGCGTAAATTGGGATAAGTTGTCTGCATGCAAGCAAAAGAAAGAAGAAACTGTTTCAGATTTCTTCACCAGATTTGAAGAAACATTCATTGACCATAGCGGTCAAGATATGACCACGGAAGGTGGTCAGAGATTGTTTGTCGATAAATTCGTGCACAATCTGCTTCCAGAATTGTGTAGGAAATTAAAAGATTCAGAAAGTTCTTGGGCAGTCTCATCTTCGGCCCAGATATTAGCTACTGCACAGTACTACGAGAATAGAGACAAAGATGAGAAAGATAAAGTAGAAAAGAAAACTAGAGAACTCAAAACGAAGGTTTTGCTACAGCAAGCCTATCCGCCACGTGGTGGTGGTAATCAACATAATAATGGCCAGAATCACTATCAGAATACTTTTCAGCAGCCTCAACAATATCAGAGAAACTTGCAAAGATTCGATTATACTCAACCCCGTGTAGGTCCTAACCAGTGTTTATATTGCAAACAGGAGGGTCATTACAAGCATAACTGTCCTGCCCTATCACAACGTGCAAATGGAATTTCTGGTGTAAGAGGTCGTGGCAGTCAGCAAGCGCCTAGAGGTAGAGGGCGTGGAAACGCCCCACAGGACACACGTCCCCTTCCACCACAAAACTCTATGAACAGGTTTGATCAGCAAAATAACGTATCTGACAGGACAGCTCAATACTATGTTGATGAGTATTACACAGAAAATGAGCAGTGGGAGAATAATGATTGCTAGGACAGCCATAGACGAAGAGAGGGAGTTGTTTCAGTTCCAGTAGATCAGAGCGGACCTTACGTTGAGGTGATTACATCAGGTGTGTCAGAACCTTTTCTGTTGGATACTGGTGCTACAAAGAGTTCTATTATGCACTCCAAACTCCCTGGCGCACCTTTGTCTGGCGAAATGAACGTTTCTGTAGGTTTTTCTGGCGCCCCAGTTAGAAATCCGATTTCTGACCCTTTATCTCTTTCTGTTGGTCCTTGTGAATTCGAAGCACCCCTTATTCTGACGACAGGTTGTGGTGAGAATCTGCTAGGATTGGATTTGTTAAAGAGATTGTATGCAACTTTGTATTGTTCTCCTTCAGGAGTACAACTTACTTTAGGTAAGAAAGTGTTTCTCCCATGTATTTGTCGAGAGATGCACTTCCAGCAGAATTGTCGATTCTCCCAGATATTCTTTGGGCTACTGGTCCTAATGAAGTAGGTCTTTTAGAAATTCCACCATATGTTGTAACATTGAAGTCGAATGTCAAAATGCCACGAATTCCCCAATACAGAATATCTAATGAGGGTGAAAAAGCTTTGCTAGCGATCGTTTACGAATTGATCGAAAAGGATGTGATTGAAGAAACACGAGGCAATGTTTGCAATAGTCCTGTTCTGCCTGTTTTAAAACGAACTGACCCTTCTCAGCCACCTGTGTATAGATTTGTGATTGATCTTAGAGAAGTAAATAAGATAGTTGTGCCACAATTCCCAGTTGTCCCCGACATTACCACATTATTAACTATGATTCCAGCTTCTGCTTCATGGTTTTCAGTGATTGACCTAAAGAATGCTTTCTTCAGCGTCCCAATTGCTGAGGAGAGCGGGGATATTTTTTCCTTTAGTTTAGGAGGTCGAAGCTTCCGCTTTAAACGCGCTCCTCAAGGCTACTGTGAAAGCCCCTCAATATACAGTCAAGCTCTGAAAACACAGCTTGACACCATGGTTTTGCCTAAAGGTGCCACTCTCGTACAGTACGTGGACGATTTGCTCATCGCTGCGGATACTGAGAAAATTTGTAAAATGGCCACGTTGACATTATTGCGTCATCTGTGTGATCTGCATCACAAGGTGTCACTTTCCAAGCTCCAATATTGCCGACAAGAAGTGACCTACTTAGGTCACCTCTTATCGAAGGAGGGAAGGAAACTGACCCCAGAAAGAATTCAGGCAATAGCGAAATTGAGTGTGCCAAGAACACAGAGAGAAGTACGTGCTTTCTTGGGCATTACATCGTACTGTAGACAGTGGATTCCAAATTTTTCATTATTGGCCAAACCCTTGGTGGCATTAACGTGTACAAATACACCCAATCCCATTCCTTGGTCTGAAGATTGTCAGAAAAGTTTTCTCGAATTACGCACAGCATTATGTTCGGCTCCTGTGTTAGGTACCCCCAACTACAGTAAGCCTTTCACATTGTATGTCCACGAGAAGGAAGGCTGTGCATTGTCTGTGCTGACTCAGTTATTCGGAGATAGACAGCGGCCATGCGCCTATTTTTCGTCAACTTTGGATCCGGTAGCGCGAGCATTGCCAAGTTGTTTAAGGGCCACAGCAGCAGCAGCTGTTTCCATTCGACAGTCTGCTGGTCTAGTAATGAATAATACACTAATCGTGATGGTCCCGCATGCAGTAGACACATTGCTAAATAGGACCAAGACACAGCACTTAACTAGTGCTTGACTGTCCAGTTACGAATTGACGCTGATAGCGAGCCATGTGCACATAAAAAGGTGCAGTACCTTGAACCTAGCCACATTGTTACCAATGGCAGAAGAATCAGATGCTTCAGAACAGCACGATTGTTTTCTTAGAACAGAGGAAGAGACGAAAGGGAGAGTTGATTTGTTCGACACTCCTCTTGCTGAATGTGATGGTACATTATGGGTAGATGGTTCATGCTTTAAGCTCCCAAATGGGAACGTGACTACAGCATATGCTGTCACAACTTTGCACACAGTCGTTGAAACTGCGCGAATACCACATGGTTCAGCTCAAGCCGCAGAACTCGTTGCACTTACGAGAGCATGTGTATTGTCTAGAGGAATGAGAGTGACTGTCTACACTGACAGTCAATATGCGTTTGGCGTGGCTCACAGTTTTGGACGATTGTGGAGAGAACGTGGGTTCCTGACTTCGCATGGAACTAAGATTCAGCATGGTCAGTTGGTGAATGAGCTTCTTGAATCACTGACCTTGCCCCTGCAAATAGCGATCGTGAAATGTAGTGCTCACAAGAAAGTGACTGATGATGTTGGTCGTGGACTGCATTTGCTGATGAAACCGCTAAGGAAACTGCAAAGAATGTGATGAGCCGAATGTATGTTGCGAGCCCAGAAAGATGGACTGGTGATGTTGGAATATGTGAGGACACGATAGAGAGCGTGAAGTCCATCCAAGCTGAGGCCACGGAGAAAGAGTTGAGCACGTGGAGAGAGAGTACAGGAAGAATGGATGCAAACGGTTGTTGGATTGAATTGACAGAGCATCAGAGATGGTTGTTACCCGATGCATATGTGCTTGCAGTGGTTACAATGGCTCATGGAATGGCCCATATCAGCGTGAAAGGGATTTGCGAGTTGTTGGCCCCAGTGTGGAAGAATTCGGGGATTCCCAAGTGTGCAGAGAATGTTGTCAAGAATTGCATGGTATGTCTGAAACACAATCCTGGTAGGGGAACCCCAACTCCAGCTGGTAATTTTGCACCTCCTACGTATCCGTTCGAGGTTTTGCAGCTAGATTTCATACATATGGAGAGGTGCAACAACTTAAAATACGTGCTCGTGGTTGTTTGTGCCTTCTCAAGATGGGTAGAAGCCTATCCCCTAAAAGACAATACTGCCTTGTCCACAGCGAAAGCCCTTGTGAAAGAGTTCTTCCCCAGGTTCGGAATGCCTAGAATGGTCTGGTCTGACAACGGAAGTGAATTTGTGGGTCGTGTGATGAAAAGAGTGTGTGAAGGGCTAGGCATTAGGCAGAAGTTCCACGCTGCAAATCACCCCCAATCAGCTGGATTAGTGGAATGTTACAATGGCACGCTTAAACTTAAATTGGCCAAAATCCAAGCGAGCACAGGTCTTAAATGGCCTGACGCTCTACCCTTAGCACTCCTATCCACCAGAATGACTGTGCATTCGCGAGTGAAACTCAGCCCTTATGAAATAGTCTTTGGTCGGCTAGCCAACATATGGGGAGTGCCTAGGCCCACGAAATTCAGCGAGCTGCAACACCCTATTTTGCTTGATTACTTGTATGAATTGACGGCTAAATTGCGTGTTTTATATCAACAGGTCCACAACACCTTGCCTCCGGTCTCTGAGACCCCGGGTCACTCCATTGACCCCGGTTCATGGGTCCTCGTCCGCAACTTTCAAAGAACAAGAAACGACCAGCCCAGATGGACCGGACCTCACCTCGTCCTCCTGTCTACAAGGTCGGCTGTTAGGGTGGAGGGGAAGGCCAATTGGGTCCACGGGATCCATTGTAAGAAGATACCCTTCCCTCTGCCACATGACCAATGGGTCCAGAAAGGAGGCACTGACTCAGAGCGCACAACTGATGAACGTGTAAAAGAAACTAACCCTGAATGTGAAAGCGAGAACATTTTTCGAGAAACTGTGCCACCACCAGAACAACTGAACTCTGTGGAACCTGAACTACTATTTCTGGACCAGACAGTACCCGGGAAAAGACGCTACAATTTGCGACCAAGAAAAACAGACTAATTAAAAGTGATTCCTTTTGTGATTCGAGAGAAAACCCCATGGACTAATAAATTGTGTCTTTTCCCCAAATCCTATTTTTTTTTAAAGTGCAGATCTCCCATCTAGGTAACTTGCTTATTTTTGTTTTTTCGAACCGCCATCCGGGTTCCGCTGCTAGGGTCGCGGTTGATTAAAGACTTTTGGGTGCAGCTGACGACGTTAGGTCGTTGGTTTGGTTGGTCCAAGGGAGTTGCCCTAGACTGACGGAAGCATCCTTTAGCAGAGGCAACCTACCACCGCGGGCAGCACCTTAGAGAGGATGGAGTTTCCTGATGTGGAGAGGCCTGCCAAACAAATGAACTTTAAGCAGAGACTTTTTAACACGATGACGAAGAAAAGTTTTATAATAGTGTGTATTTTTATGCTATTCAGCGTAATGGTCTTTTTGATAAGCTATGTTTTATTCTCTTTTCATGTGACATTTGCGCCCACTACATCACCCATACCTCCTCCTACTGTTTCCTCTCATTCTTTCCACCCTCTGCCTGACCACGAATCAAATAGGAGATTAGAGTTCATTAATAACTCCTTCGTTCAGTTATTACACCAACACCAACTTGTAATGAACACAACTAACTGTTGGGTGTGTGGTCTCATGCCCCACACCACGGATAAAGGTATCCCCTATTTGGCCCTGCCATTTAGTCACAATGGTTCAGTCTGGGCATATAGGACAATGTTCATCTATGCACGAGAAATCCAACCCCTACGTTCTGTAAAAGACAACCTCAAAACTAGCGCCCTAGTCAAAGGTATAGTTGACATGATCAAGGAAGTAACCTCTTACGAAGATACCCCGGATGATGAGATACTTGCATATGTAGGTTGGAACGTGACCGGATATGGCACTACATTAAGTGAGAAACAGCAAGCCAAAAGATCGTCCCCTATCTGGATCGTACCTCATCAAGGTCACCTGTGTCTGCAAGGTATTGGCAAGAATCCCAGAGCTCAGCTAGGGAAGAGTGTCTGTACAGAAACGTATGTTTTTGGATCTCAGACTTCCCCTGCGTTTTTAGCCGCTAAGGGTACTTATTTCATCTGCCATGATAGAGCCTATACATGGTTGCCCACTGACTTCTCGGGCTCATGTTTTGTTTCATTCCTGTTACTTCCCACCTACACAGCAGCGGCGGATTACCATCGGACAAGGGTAGTTAGAGGTGTTTTGAGTAAAGAAGACACTGCAGGTCAAGAATTTGGTGACTTTGCAATGGGTTTTCTGCCGTTCTGGGGAGCCATGGCTAACAGCAGGAACATAAGGCAATTGACAAGGGTAGTTGAATCCACCGTGACTGAAACTGCTGGTGCCCTTAGTAACCTGACTGCTGAGCTCCAGTCGGATCGACTTATGACCCTTCAGAACCGGGTCGCTTTGGATGTAATACTTGCGGACCGAGGTGGAGTATGCAAATTGATCCAGTCTAGTTGTTGCATTTTCATCCCAGATAATGCTCCAACAGTGTACAGGGCCATCTCCAAACTGCATAAGATTTCCGAATCTATTCATGTGGATAAAGGAGATTGGTCATTAATGGGATGGTTCTGGGAACTGATATCTGCCTGGGGATGGAAAATTCTGATGGTCATTGGGATGGTCTTAGCCATTCTTTTCCTGTTCTGTCTATGCATACAGTGTGCTCCTGCAATATGTGGCCTCTGTGCTACATCATGTGTGAGGAAGCCTGTGTCAAGAGATGAACTCAGTACTAGAATGATGTTACAGCAACATCTCAATGACTTAGGAATATAGATCTGGACTCCGACTAACATGAGGATAGATTAATTGCCTATGTAAGGGCAAAAGGAGGGTTTGTGGTTCTGAAAATCTGGATTCATATAATAGTACTGGACTCGAGAATAAAAACTTCGTCGAAATAGGACGAATTTGGTATCAAAAGACCGAGAATGACGAGTACATCATGTACATGTATTTTCGGCGTATTCGAGTGATGATTTCACCTCGAAATCGTCATTTACATTCTGAACCCCACTCCCATTTATATGTTGCCCTTTACATAGGCCTTAATCCAGTTGAATTTGATTCCACAAGGACACATACTCCTTAATCGACTTCTCCCTGACCTCAGTACAAGTTAGAACCATTGCCCCAGGCCGAACTCGTTAGGTCAGTTCCCTCCCAGTGGCCGAGCAAGATAGCATCTAGGCTCAACCAGCCATAAAACCATTTCAGCGCGCACACCTGCCATATCTCGCTCACATCTTTTCTCCGCTCCTTTTCTTTACTTGCTTTATGATGGGGAGGTGACCGTTTTTATTGGGGGTCCAGCGATATCTGATGAAATGTTGGGCCTTGCCGGATGATTTGTTATGGGCAGCACGACGTGAAATATGTACATGTCATCATGACTCTGCTTTTCTTTTGTAACCAGTAACTATAAATGAAATACCACGAATTCGAAGAATGTTTGCCCAAGGCCGAATATCATGTATAAAGAGAGAAGCCTGACTTCGTGAAAGTGTGCAGTCTCCTGAGAATATACCCGTATTGTACTTCTAGGACCCTGTTACCTTGGTTGCAGCCAATAAACTAATCTTTGACTTCACCTAGAAGACTCTGAGTTTCTGTAGGTCTGACTCAGGAGAACCCGAGGTCTCTGGGTGTTGATTCCCTGACACCGCTGGGTTACCGGTTCTGTGCCGGTTCTTAAAAACCCAGTACCTCAGTTGCCTCTTGGTTCCACAAACAGTCCACCGCTGACATTTTACATTGTAATAGCTGTCCTATTTCGCCGTTTCGAAACAATGATATTCACAGCCATATCATAGGACACCAAAGAGTAGCTCTATTCATTGGGATGCTGTAAAAAGGGAAACCATGTTTAATTTCAATGTAAGCAAGTATATGGTATTTCTATAGGGTAAATATAGCAAAAAGGGGGGTGTTGGACATGGAAAAGAAAAGCATAAATTCAATGAGTAATAGGTGAGGTAGTGCTTTAAATGGAAACAAATAAGTGCAGGTACTCATCAAATTGAGTTAGAGGTGTGGCTAGTGGGCGGGGTAAGGGATGTGGCTAGGAGCGGGGCTGGGGGTGGGACATGATACAATGGCACTACTTCCATCTGTTGTGTATTCATTTTCTAGTAGTGGGTGGAGGTCGGCACTCAAACGTTGTATACAGAATAATACTTTTCTGTATTCCAGGACTGCAGAGACCAGGTTGCTCCTTTCATTTTTTTTCAGCTATAGGACCACAAACTAAAATCCCTGCCTTGAGATAGCTCATGGTCATTGGGCGAATTACTTGTCGGCTGTCTTTTTTGTATGATTTCACCTTTCGAATTAATAATACAACACATTCTGCCAAACCAAGCACATATGAATATGAGATTTGGAAATTATTATTCTGTATACAACGTTTGATTAACAGGCACAGGCTTCCACCCAGAGCTGCGTTTATTCTATTTCCAATTGCTTTTGGGTGTAGCCATTTCTGAGGCGCGTGCCAGCCCAAACATTGAGTCCTGACCAATGTGGCGTGAATCCTAGACTCATCCACCCATCTCCGCAAACTACGTGTATTGTTTTTTGTACTTGCATTGTCCTTGTTAGTCATCTCAAATTTCCCATATGTGCAGATTCCCTCTGCACATGTGACATAACACATGCTTAGTAATTAATAGCTTTTGCTGTTATGCCCCACTAAAATATGTATGCAGCCCATTGCACTTGAAGTGATCTTGACATATTCTGTGTGGTCTTTGGCCAGAAGTGTTTTCATACTGCTCAACACTGTGTGGTTTTTAAACCGTCCTTGTCTGATCTTGCACCATTGCTGTGATTTAGGCCAGCACTGAGTGATGTTGGGCCACCAATGTACTATCTTGTGCTAGTGATGTGGGGTCCTGCTGACCTTGCCTCCGGAATTTCAGATCTTTGCTCGGTACTTTGTTCCTCACAGAGAACATGGAACTCGAAAAGATCAGGATGAGCTCACAAAGAATAGCACTTAGTTCATAATGGCATGCTTGCGAACACTTGTGAAACAGGGGAGACTTTTAGCGTTGAATTATATTTTAACTTTCTCATCCTTTTTTCTTCATTCTCAAGAAAGCTAACAGAAAATAAAATTGAAATGTATCTCTCTAATATTAACTCTTAGGTATTCCCAATATGTTGACATGTATACATTGGGAGTCCATTATGTAAGTGATTATGGTCCTTCCACCTATCTTTACTACATGAAAGGAGATTGCAGTGGAAAACTCTGGCACAGCAGTTTCAACATGCACGCTCATAGACTACTGCTTTACCATTTTTTTCTTTTAAACCACGTAACAACAAACAGTAGTTGCACAGTCCTGGGCAACGTCCCTCCTTTAGCACCATAGTTTTCAAGAGATCCTCATTTAAAGGGCTCATCCTCATTTCCTCTTATATACAATGGGCATAATCATGCATCCTGTTCTATTTAAATTGACTGGCCAGATCAGACCATGTGAAAGAATCCTCGGAACAAGTTTGACAAATTAAAAACAGTGCACATTGGTCATCACTGTGGGTTATGTTAGGCCTGCATGGTGTTGTAGACCAGCATTATGATATCTCAGCACTGTGGGGTATTGTGTGTTGGTAGTTTAGTATGTTAATTTGGGTCATTGCTGTATACCTGACAAGCACTGTGTCATACTAGGTCTGCGGAGCAGAGGAGAGGCAGCGATGGGTGGGACCTGAGTTAGTTCATGGTTTTTAAGCCCTATGGAAACCAGTCAATTTTTAGGTTCTGGAAGGGAGATGACAAGCATCACATTTATTCCTCTTTATGAGTCATGAATCCACCATCCAAGGTTTGGCACAGACAAGCATGAAAGCAGATGTGTAATTGTGTCTCCCTCCCACCTGGTCTTCTTACATCGTCGTTAGTTGGTATCAGAAGGTGAGTAGATAAATATTCTTTGTAACACTTTGCACATCTCATTATTTTAGCTCAGTTATCCCTAAAGATGATGTCACATTCTTTAAACAGTATTACTCTTCATGCATTACTGCCACCACACTATAGAATACTTACCATCTGCCACCCTCTGCTTGAAGCCACCGACCTTCTACGAATTTCTAGGGTCCTGGTCTTAGCTATCCCATGTAACATATGGAAATATGTTTGAGGCCTCAAATAATCAAGACTGACTGACTTGTGGTGTCTTCTGGCACAGAAGGAATCTCAGCTCTCAACCAGAATTTTTTTCTGATTGGTGATTTAACAGGGTTGTATTGCCCACAGTGAAAGGACAGCCTAAAATAACTCACTAAGTGCAATGGACAGATTCTGCAAGTCTCTCTGCTTGATGGACATGTCTTGGAATTATACCAAATTCCTCCATTCCCCATCTTAAGGATATGTACAATGATAATATAGAGCAAAGTTCCTTATCTTACAACCTACTGAACCCTTTTAACACATGTTATGCAGCCATGCCAGATTCTATTAATTGCCGCCCCCTCCCCACCATCACATACAAACACACACGCCCCTGTCCTCTCTCATATTTACTGGAGACAATAGAAAACAATAATTACAGCAAAAAAATCACTGATATGGCTTTCTTCAGCTTCTGCCTGAAATTGAAGCCCAGCTTACCCCTTTTCATTGTTGTGCTTGGTCAGAGACAGCTCTAGCTGTCTCATCAGCCTAATGAAATTAAAATACATCCATAAATAAATAAAACATGTAGAGGGGAATTTACTCTACCCTCTACATCCATGGGTCTGTTCAGCTATCATTCACATTCTGCTTCTACACTCCACAACAAATAGCATGCGGTAAAACATCAGCACATGAAGGCAACTAACCATCTTGCACTGTGAGTGACAACATTTTTCCTGATCACATGGGCAAATTTGCCTTAAAATGTGCACTTCAGTGCCATGCTGGTGAGGCAGTACTTTAGTTTAGCAATTCTTTTTTTCTTTCCACTTTTTATCAATTTGTTAGTCATTTTGTTTGTTTAAAATAGGTCTCCAGGTTACAGTAATTAAGGGCCAATAGTAGCTTTTCCTTGCACCAATAAGAATCCATATTTCCATGTGATGTGTAGTAAAACTAACAAGCATTTACAATGCAATGGTCTGTTCTTTGTTAAAGTTAGAGCTATTGGCATTGCTCATGACATTATTTTTGTTTTTAAAACATATAAATAAATGGCATTGTCATTTACAATGCCAATAGGTTAATCTCTCGCAAATGCGAGACCTATTGCATTTGCACCCACACACACACAGAGCCACACACACACACACAGAGCCACACACACACACATAGCCACACACACACACACAGAGCCACCCACAAACAGAGCCACACAAACACAGAGCCACACACACACAGAGCCACACACATAGAGCCACACACACACACACACACACACAGAGCCACAGCCACACACAGAGCCACACACACACATAGAGCCACACACACACACACACACACACAGAGCCACAGCCACACACAGAGCCACACACACACACACAGAGCCACACACACACCCACACACACACACACAGAGCCACACACACACAGAGAGCCACACACACACACACAGAACCACACACACACACACAGAGCCACACACACACACACACAGAGCCACACACACACACACACACAGCCACACACACACATGCAGAGAACCACACACAGACAGAGAGTCACACACACACACAGAGCCACACATACACACACACACACAGCCACACATACACAGAGCCACACACACAAACAGAGAGACGCACACACAGAGAGCCACACACACAGAGAGCCACACACACAGAGAGCCACACACACAATCGAGCACAAGCAGGGAGCAGAGGCAAGAAAAACATGAGCACAGCCAGGGAACAGAGGCAAGAAAAACACGAGGACAGCCAGGGAACAGAGGCAATATCAACAGAAGCACAGCCAGGGAACAGAGGCAAGAAAAACACGAGAACAGCCAGGGAACAGAGGCAACTAACACGAGCACAGCCAGGGACCAGAGGCAAGAAAAACACGAGGACAGCCAGGGAACAGAGGCAGGAAAAACACGAGAACAGCCAGGGAACAGAAGCAAGAAAAACATGAGCACGCCGGTAACTAGTAACCAGACAGCATTCACACAGGTTGCCACATCCAAGCCTGGGCGGCCCTGCTGGCGCTGCGCGCTGGCAGACGGCCATGCTGACCTCTGCACGGACTGCAACCATGACACAGGGAAAGGCCGCGAAGCGGGCCGCCAGCCCTCCCTCCCTCCCTCCCTCCCTCCAAAGCCTTTCTCGCTGAATCAGGGCAGGCGAGCTTTAAACCACTCCCCCCACCAGCAGCCTGCCCCTTTCTTCCATGTGAAGCCCAGGCTGCTGGCTTCGAGGCCTGGCGGTGGAGGAGGGAGCAGGAGGGAGCGCAGGGGACGTCGGAGGGCCTCGGCCCAAGAATCCCCAGTGCCTGCCCACCAGCAGCAGCAGCATCGAGGGAAAGCGTCCCCCTACCTGTACCAAGACATCGCCGGTTCCGCGGAGCGCCAGCGGGGCGCCGATCAGGGAGATTCCGGACTGCGGCAGGCTCTGACGAGGGGAAGGGGAGGCACCGTGAGTCAGAATATCTCCGCCCCTCCGTCCGCGAGGGGCTCCAGCTCTGATCGGCACGGGCTGGGGCAGCCAGGGTAGGGAAGAGGGAGGGCACGGAGGGGTTAGGAGGTGGGGAGGAGCACAGTAGGGGCAGGGAGAGAGACAGAGGGAAAGAGAAGAGGTGGGAAGAGACGGGGCAGGAGGAGGGATTGTGAAGAGAAGCGCTCGCCATTTGCATTTAAGCCCCGTCCTTTTCAGACTGGGGGCGTGTTTTTTGTTGAGTGACGGATGACATCATGGATAGAAAGGACAGCAAAAAACACGCCTCTCAATCCAAAATGGAGGGGGCTTAGAGTGACAAGCAAAGCTCTTCTCCAATGGCTGGCCGCCGTTTAGGAAGCCAGCCAATGGAGAAGAGCTGGCTCCTTTACCTCCCTACTCTAGAAACATAAAATCTCAGCAGCGAGACTGCGCAAGCGCAGCCTACGCAAGCCGAGACCAAAAAAGGGGTTGTAAACCAATTGGGGAGATGATGTGGCTGAACAGCTAGATCGGTCGACCTTGAAGCTGGGGAACCGGGTTCAAGTCTTGACAGGGATGCTCAACATCCTGTGATTCTGGGCAAATCATGTAATCTCCCCATGCCTCCCCAAAAAAGTAATGTGTCTGTCTGTAATGCAACTGGTGCTCATGTACAGCACTCTGATACCTGTGGGTCTAATTCGAGCTACATAAAACTACCCCCATCAATACTATTAAATTATATGCAATGGTAAATCTTTTTTTAATTAAAATTAATTTTTGCATTCTTAGGCTCTCCACATATAGGAAGTATGTTTTCTTTTTTGTGGCATATCAGTGCAATATTATTTTTTGAATTAATGATTGCAACAGCGTTACCAAGGCCACACCTAATGGCTTTGCAAATACTAGTTTATCTAGTGCAGCTTCCTGAAGCCACACTGTTATTGTCAGGGAAGTGGAATTATGCGATTCCATTTCACATAAATTATGGATCTGCCGCATTTGCCGCATCATCTGCTGCATAATCTGCAGTTTTTAACAAAAAACATTGTTTCTACCTCAAACAGTTCAAAAGTTAGTAAAATAGTAGCAACACGTGCTGCTGCGCAGTGGAAGGTCTTTTCCAAATGTTGACTTCTCACAGTTCTGTTGCTTATTGCTATGTTTTTTGTGTTAGACTGAAGTGCAACCTATGCCCCGACAGTATTAACAAGTATAAAAATAACAAAATAATTAATATAATCAGGATATGTTCTGCATTACACCGCATACTTTGCCTTTTGTTGCTGCATAATTTGATCAAACCTGCAGCATACATACAGCACCCGATTATTATTAGTTATTTGCATTGGGCTCAAGTCAGTACTCAAATTCTCATGTGGGGCACACACTCGCACAGGCCTGAACACACATGCACATACAAAGCAGTCCGCACACTTTCTTTAAAACACCTTCGTAGAGTATCCACATTCTCTATCTTCCTCTTTCCTTTACACGTAAACGCACACACAAGTTGTTAAACACTCACAGAAAAGGCTCACGCAGGATAAAAGACACTTTTAACTCCTTACCTCCCTTGGCTTCCTTAATTGCCGCTCTCAGCAGGTCTCCTGGCTTCCAGGGTGTGCACAAATGCACACCATAGTGTAAATGTGATTGACAGAGCAGTGTCTGATTGGTATGGACACTGCTCTGTCAAGCTCAGTGTGAAGGTGACATTTTCAAAAACCACACGTCCTAGAAGACATAATGCAACTGAGCTGCTGTTGAACAGTTCATCAGGGGCTCAGCACGGGGCTCCAGGGCCACATTAACTGTCAGAGTACCCTGGGAGCAGGCTCCACCCTGCCGCCACAGAATTAGCAATAAACAGTACATCAGAAATGAGTACCGGTACTCTCCTTGGTGGGGGAGAAGTGCTGGTATTTGAAAGGATAAATATAAGAAGTGCCGATACTCAGTACCGGTGAGTACCAGCCCATTTAAAGCACTGAGGAGAGGATGCTGGGTTGTGGACACTTATTGCATTGTGATGTAGAGTTCTTAACAAGGTGAGTTTTCAACTCTTTCCTAAGTTTGAGCTGCGCCTGGCGGTCCTGATGGATCTGGGGAAGTTGTCCCAGATACTGGATGCATAGATAGAAAAGGCCTGCTGTATTGTTTTTTTTTTTGGTTTTTTACACTTTTTGGTATGCAGTCTGATGGCGTTCTGTCTGCTGGTATGCCAAGAACCACTAATGATCATGAGCCTGTTTGCAAAATATGTTAAATACAGCATCTGCTTTCCATTATCCGTGGCCTGATCCACACAGATTCCTTTTTTGGGAACTCCCATAGATGTTGAGGTTGAGCAAAGTTAAGAGTAAGAGTGGGCTGTTCTCCTTTTGGTTATTTCAGATTAGATGTTAGCATGTCCTCACAGGCATTTCACAGGTTTAGTGCACTTGACTGGGGTATGAAAGTTATCTGTGAGACATCCTCTCACCACATTGAATATGTTGACTACCGAGCAACCTAGGGGACCCAGTGGTTTCTGGCTGGCTCGGACACACCAAAGCCAGGGAGAATCCAACCATCTAGATAGGATGAATACAATACACTTTTGCGATAACCCGTGTTCACCCTTGGCTAGCTTGTCAGAGAGCAGTCAGGCTTACCCTCAGGGTCAAAGTGTAAAGTATGAGCACAACCCCACCCTCGCAACACACTGTGTACGCTCAAAAAGACTTCACACCGAATGTATAAAACACTGGTCTTTGTATTGTACCCCACATTGAAATCAAACTGACATACGCTTTGGAGAAATACTTTACAGTTGTATGCAAATGTAGAACATTCCCATTAGCAGCAGAACAGCATGAAAATATTTGTTCTAGTCACAGGTATTCATTTGTCCCGTTATCCCCTCACCCTCATAAGCAACATAAACCCATATGCATACTTCTCCAAGGTGCTCATAATCCAAGCAGTCCCTCCCAGAATCAAAAGCGACAGAAACATATATGCAAGCTGTTCAGAAGTATTCCACTTTCCCACTAACATGACATTCCCAATATTGCATAACCTAAACAGTTGCAATGGTCAAAAATCACAGGTTCTGACTACGCGTCTTGAACCAGCACCTAAGCCACTCAAAGTACACCAGCCAAAGATACATGTTGCACCTGCTGGCAACACGTTGATTAGATTGTCAGGACCACCAAAAGCAGAAGGACACAGTTACATGTTCTCATCCATCCAAATTAGGTCCGCAGGCACCCAGCAGCAGCTTCACGAGTGCGGGAAGATTATCACGCCTGTACACAAAAAAAGGTGACACCGGAAGATGGCACACTTCCAATTGGGAGAATTGTTCTCTTCCTGTGGAGGTGCGAGCCACAATTGATAGAGACAGCCGTGGGTGCACACAAGCACAGCAATACCCCTCATACCCAGTGATAGTCTTCTCAAAAATAGAGTACTTTATGGCGTCGGTCAGGAAAGAAGGAGCCGGCGACCTCGGACAGACCTTCCGATATCAAGCACTGAAGCATCTGAAGGTCATAGACAGTCTAGGCTGCCAGTTAGGATCACTTGGACTCTGAAAACGTACTCATCGTATGTCACCCCCAGGTGGGTCATTTGACGCTGGTTACAGGCAGGTCGTTCCCCACACCTCAGAGCTCCACCAGATTGTACCAGTGCTCCCGCCCTCGCTGCTGCCACAAGTTTGTGTCAGTCCTCTGCTCTGTTTTCCCCCTTCCGCCTGCCTGCCGCTTCTCTCTTCACTTTTTCATTTGTCACTGCATTTCACCTCTATTGCTTTTATTTGATTTTATCTGCCTCATCTGCTTTTGCTCCTATCTTCTAACTTTCTTATTCTTTGTACTCTGCATTTCTCCTCTTCCCACCGATGCGCCCCCACCCCCTCGCTCACGCATTCGCTCTCCGCACTCGCCCCCCAGCTGCTCCTCCCTACCACCGCCCCTTCTTAATGGCGGCCACTGCGCGGTGAAGAGAGCGACCCTTGACTCTGGTTACAGGCAGGTCGCTCCCCACTCCGCACAGCACCACCAGATTGTGCCTGTGCTCCCGCCCTCGCTGCTGCCGCAAGTTTGCGCCAGTCCTCTCCTCTGTTTTCCCCTTCCGCCTGCCGCTTTTCTCTTCACTTTTTCATTTGTCACTGCATTTCACCTCTATTGCTTTTACTTGATTTTATCTGCCTCATCTGCATTTGCTCCTATCTTCTAACTTTCTTATTCTTCATATTTTGCATTGCTCACCTTCCTTCTGCTGCGTCCCCTGCGACCCGCCCCCCTCGCTCACCCATTCGCTCCCTGCACCCACCTCCCAGCTGCTCCTCCCTCCCACCTCCCCTTCTTAATGGCCGCCGCTGTGCGGCCACGTGCCGCGGGCGCACTACTGGCACAACGAAGGTGCGCCTAAGGCAAGCCCATCTGTGCCCGTCCGTGCCTGGGCCGTGTCCAGCGCCAGACCCCCCGGCCCCCGTGAGCACCACTACACCCGACACACTATGACGCCAACCTCCACCACGCACTCAATGCCGGCAGATCATCCACCTGCTACCAGGCCTCCCCAAAACGTACCCACGGACCCTTCACCTGCCGAAACTGCAGCTTCACCAGCCAACGAACACCTGCACATCCTGCCCCTCCTACCGGGCATGTCTCAACTTGCCCAGATGCATACTACTCAACACCCGCTCAGTCCACAAGCACGCCGTCGAACTCTGGGACCATCGCGACTGATCCTCCCCGGACGTCGCCTTCTTGACGCAGACCTGGATGAACCCCTCCTCTGCGCCCGACATTGCCCTAGCCATCCCGGTCGGCTACAAGATTAACCACAGTGACCGCACCAACAAACCAGGAGGAGGAATTGCCACCGTGCACAGGAATACCCTCAGAATTTCGACCAGCACCGAAGACACACTCAGCACAGCTGAACACCTGCACTTCCAGATCCACATCAATCACAATACCATCCTCAGAGGAACCCTCGCCTGCAGACCCCCGGACCCCGACCACAGTTCAGGGACTCCATCACCAACATCATCAGCATGCATGCACTTGCCTCCACAGACTACATCCTTCTTGGAGACATGAACTTCCACCTCGAGAACGACAACAACAGCAACTCCACCACCCTGATCGACAACCTCGGACTCAAACACTTTGTCACGACACCCACCCACTCTGCTGGACACACGCTTGATCCCATCTTCACTACCAGCAACCATGTCACATTCAGCCACACCACCAAACTCCATTAGACCGACCACCTCTGCACCCACTTTTCCTTCTAGAAACACACCATGAACATCCACCTGCAATGAATCCCACATCGCACCTGGAACAAGGTCACCGACGACCAGCAATTCACCACACTTGCCTGAGACCCACCAACCAACCCCACCGACACAGCTGCCCGAAAGTTCAGGGAATGGATAGACGACTGTGCCAACACTCTCGCCCCGATCAGGAAACCCTCAAACAGACGCACCGACAGGAGGGCCATCTGGTTCACCGTCGACCTCCAGGCTTCCAAGCAGACTTGCCGAAGACTCAAGAAGAAGTGGTGCCACAAACAGACACCATACACCTATGCATGCCTCAAGAACGCCAGCCTCAAGCACCACCAACTCATTTGAACCGCCAAAAGGACCTCCTTCAATGAATGCATCAATAACAATGCGCACATCAGCAACGAGCTCTTCAACATCGTGAAAGAAGTCGCCAACCCAAGCTCCACCTCCAACAATATCCCACCATTGCAAGACCTCTGCGACCCCCTAGCCACCTTCTTCCACCTTAAGATCGCTGACATCCATGACAGCTTCAACACCCAGACGCCCCTGACAGACGTCGACACTTCAGACTTACCGCCCCCCAAGCACACCGGCCTCCTACTCTCCTGGCACCCGTCAACGATGATGGCACTATCAAAATCATGATCACCATCCACTCTGGCTCACCATACGACCCCTGCCCCCACCACATCTTCAACAAAGCGAGCTCCATCATCGCACCCCAACTCCAGAAGATCATTAACAGCACCTTCAAGATCGCCACCTTCCCGGAGAGCTGGAAAAACGCCGAGATCAACGTTCTACTCAAGAAACCTAAGGCGGACCCAAAGGACCTCAAAACCTTTCGGCCCATCTCCCTGCTCCCGTTCCTGGCAAAAGTCATCGAGTAGACTGTCAACAGACAACTGGCCCACTTCCTAGAGGAGAACAACATCCTGGACTCGTCCCAACCCGGTTTCTGCAGCAACCACAGCACCACAGCACCGAACCACCACCGACGGCATAAGGATCCTGCTGGACCACAGCAAAACTGTGGCCCTCATCCTCCTGGACCTCTTAGCCACCTTTGACACCATCTGTCACCACAACCTACACACACACCTCCACGACACAGGGATCCATGACAAAACCCTGGACCTGATCACTTCCTTCCTCACCAGCAGAACCCAGAGAGTCAATCAATCAATCAATCAATCAGAGTACTTGTAAAGCACGCTACTCCCCTGTGAGGGTCTCAAGGCGCTGAGGGGAGGGGGGTGCCGCTACTGCTCGAAGAGCCAGGTCTAGAGGAGTCTTCTGAAGGCGAGTAGATCTTGGGTCTGCCGTAGGTTGGTATTGAGGGTGTTCCAGGTCTTGGCGGCGAGGTAGGAGAAGGATCTGCTGCCGCAGGTCGTTCGTTGGATGCGGGGAACAGCGGCGAGGGCGAGGCTGGCGGAGCCTCCCCCTTTCCGATCCGAAGCCACCAAGATCACCTGCGGCGTACCCCAAGGATCATCCCTCAGCCCGACCCTTTTTAACATCTACATGGCACCACTCACCAACATCATCGGATCGCACGACCTAAACATCATCTTGTATGCCGACGACACCCAGCTGATCCTCTCCCTCACCAAGGAACCGGTCACAGTCAAAACCAACCTCCATGAAGGAATGAAAGCCGTCACAGAATGGATGAAGATCAACCGGCTGTAACTGAATTCTGACAAGACGGAGATCCTCATCCTCGGCCTCACCCCCTCCGCCTGGGACGACTCCTGGTGGTGGGCTACGCTGGGAGCTGCACAGACACCCACCAACCATGAACACAACCTGGGGGTCATCCTGGACTCAATACTCTTCATGATCCAGCAAGTCAACGCTGTCTCCTCCTCTGCATGCTTCGCAAGATCTACAGATGGATCCCCTCCGGAACCAGAAGGATGGTCGCCCAAGCCCTTGTCAGCAGCAGGCTGGACTACGGCAACACCCTCTACGCTGGAACCACTGCCAAACTACAGGAAATACTTCAATGCATGCAGAACGCCTCTGCATGCCTCATCCTCTGCATCGCCCGCCACATCACTGCCCACCTGAGAGACCTGCACTGGCTTCCCATCAACAAGAGGATCACCTTCAAGCTCCTCACCCATGCCCACAAAGCACTCCACAACGCCGGACCAGCATACCTCAACAAACGACTCACCTTCTACACCCCGAACTGCCAGCTTCGCTAAGCTGACCTCGCCACCATCCCACGCATCCACTGAATGACCACCGGTGGCAGATCTTTCTCCCACCTTGCCGCCAAGACATGGAACACCCTCCCCATTCATTTGCGAAAGACCCAGAACCTTCTGGCCTTCAGAAGACTTCTCAAGACCTGGCTGTTTGATCAGTAGCAGCATCCCCCCCTCCCTCAAGCGCCTTGAGACCCTCACGGGTGAGTAGTGCATAAGCATGGGCGGATTTTACGAATTGGCAATCCGCGAACTTGCGTATTTACGGATTCGCAATCCGCAAAATCCGCGAACTCTCGCGAATTTGCGGATTTTTTTTTTTTATGTTCGCAAGGATTTCTGCCAGTTCGCGAGGGTTCTGTACCAGTTCGCAATAGCGAACTTACTTGTCGGCTCGCAACGGCCGTGACTATGTTGTTTCTACATCTGGTTCATCATCACAGGTTCACAGCACCCTCTGTTTCACCACTGCCACCCTCTGGTACACCCATGCCACCCTCTGGTACATCACTGCCACCCTCTGGTTGGTTTATCACTGTAGATTATGGGGGTGAAAAAAAGCAAGCACACCTGCCCTGCTTCAACTGACATGAATTAATTTGGGGTTGGTTAATGTGTCACTGAATTTAAACTTCCAGTCTGGCTGGCACCTGCTTCCTTATCTGTAATTTGCTGAACTCTGAAGGGGCCCCTCAGGAAGCACTACAGGGAATGGTTACTAATGATAAGATTGAACTTTTGCACCTGCTGAGTGCTTTCAGTTTTGTCTGTAATTGCTTTCTGTTGCAGTGTAATTTTTTTAACAGGACCTTTGTTGTATACTTGTAGCTATTCTCTGAGCCTGCTGTGAGGGTCAGAGCAGGGTCATAGAATAGTTGCAAATAGGCAAATGAACTGTCAGACTAGCTTTCAATTGAAATCTGGCCAGAATAGGAATCAAGAATGAAGACTATTTGCAGGGAATCACAACTCAGCCATCTGAGGTCATTGAAAGGAGAATCTTAGCCCCTTGTGAAGTCAATAAATATATAGAAACATCAGAGCCATGTTGGAAAGACACCCAGAGTGTCGACTGTGTTCTATTGTCTCACCTGTGGCAGAGTGTGTGCCATACAAATGCCTCTAACCTAAAGCAATAATCGCTCTCTAGAGCGCTGAGCTTTCAGTGGGCCTCCAACACCTCGAGAATCCCATGTACAGAGATGCTATATATTTATTGTATTGTATTGTTGTATTTATATAGTGCTTACCACCTGCACATCGGGGCGTAAACCGGCGGTGGTGCAAGGGGCTTGTAAATAAGCCCCCTAGAATGCTGTAGCGCTTCTCAAATGGGTTGCACAATTGACTGTGTGGATTGTGTGGTTGGAACTTTGTAGTCTTTCTTTTGAGTCTATGTGGAAAGGTTTTCAGGTAGTGCCTGTCTGAGCAAGAGATGTTCTTACCTTGTCTTTGGACGCAGCACTTAAAGGTGTGAATGGTGAGTGGTGGGAGAGAGAGGGATTGGATCTGTGGGTCCCATTATCATGTTTGTGATCAGTTTATATTTGGAGTCCAAGTTTTATGTGCTGAATAATTATGTATCTGTGTGAAAAAATGGTTTAGCAAAGGATGCGAGAATCAGAGATCTGCATTGATGAGTCAAACCATATGGCATTCTAGTGATATCACTGCTAGAGAATGGGTTGATAGCTCACCTCGTGTGAGCAAACCCTAACGCCTACTAATGATGTCACTGCTTGGGGTGGATAGCCCTCCTCAGATGATCAAGCCCTAAGGGCCCTGTAGTGATTCTAGTGCTAGGGTGCCGGGAGGTGAGAGCACTTGCCACGTGACCAGGCCTTATATTAGAACCAGAAGTGACTTTAAATCTCTGAACGCATATGGCGATGCATACAAAAAAAATCTTGTTTTATGAATTTAAGTGTTACCACGCACCTCCATAGCACTCCAAAAACTACATCGTCATGTACAATTGTGCTGCTGGAACAAACGTTGCTATTTTACTTTTTTTTTAACCCATTATCATTTAGCATTCTTGCAGATCTAGTCAGTTTTCGATTGTAATTTATTTTCATCCGCTCTTCTTCAGTTTCAGAAAAATGTTATCCCTTCACTTTCTTTATTCTTGTAACAAAATGCGCTTCTTCTTTTTTCTTTTTCCCTCTTTCTAATTGTGTTTCCCTCGCTCTGTTCTCTTGCTTTGTTTCCTTTTCGTTATTCCCTGTTTTCCTTGTCTTGTTTCATTGGGTTTTCTGTGTACCTATCTTCCCTTCCGTGCTTTTCTTTCTCTCTCCTTACTTTCTACTTTTTGCGTTCTCCCTGATCAGTTTTGCCTTTCTTTCCTTTTTAATTCATTCCATTAATAGTCTTGTCTTCATTTTACCTATTTATTTCTTCAATTTTTCCTAATTATTGGCTCCTCATCGAGCTAAGAATTTGTTGTGTACCTCCTTTCTTCGCCGTATGCTTTTCATGGTAGCTTAACAATAATATGAATTGTGTTTAGCCGGGGAGGTGAGCTATATTAACAGGACGTAACCCATCGCTCGAAGTACAAAAAAAATACTCAGCTCTTAATGTTACTGCGATGCTGCATGGCGCCGAGATCGACAAGCGTGCAGCATTTGGGCTGTGGTTGTGGGGTTTGCCAGCAGAGCTGGCCCGTGGCGTGGGGTCGTTTTGACTCATACCTCCTTGTGCCAGCACCTCTAATCCCACCTCCCCGCCCAGATATCATGCGTCCCCTGCTGCTCTCAGCAATATCTTGCGCGGCCACGTGCTGCACTTCGCGGCTTCATCAGAGGAGTTCAGCTGAAAAGGGGCGGTCTGTATCTCTATCTCTCTCTCTCTCTGTCAGATCAAGGAGTCTCTCATCAGGGCCCGGAGTCGTCCCAGACTTCACAGCCCCCCTGGAGGGAGCGGCGAGAGTGAGGAGACTGAGGGTAGCCCGTGGCGATGGAAGGCGAGACAGGGGGGTGGAAAGAGGCTTGTTCTGGAGAACAGTGAGGGGGCAGAGAGAAGAAGGCTGGAACTATTATCGGAAAAGCACAAAAATAGAGGAGTGGGATGGGAATGAAATGCTGTGAAAGAGAAGTGTGGATGAGCACAGCAGGGCAGCTAAAGGGGAGGCATATTCTAGGGGAGGATGGGATGTTTAAAGTACTCTCTCAGGCCCGGTGTGAATCGCGGCATCTTGACAGACCTGCGTCTGCCCCTTTTTCCGGGGCACCAGTCCAACCCCTGATAAAAGGGTTTATTGGGTGCCAATGCCATACGAATGGCAGATTACAAGCGATACGATTGCCAGTTATCAGTAGCACCACGCATGTGGGTTGGAGGTCAGTGCATAGTAATAGGTTTTACAGGAAATAATTGCGGTTTCAACAAAATCAAGTTGTTTTTTTGTTTTGTTTTTTAAAGACAGCCTTAAAACCTGTACAATTAAAACCGTGAATACAAAGTGTGCCAGCCCTCCCTCCCCCGACCTCTTTTGAAACCCTTTTGGCCTCACCTCCTGACGCCATGGGCAATAAACTGGGTGGAGTGGGCGCTCTCAACCTACGGGGGTCGTTTAGGGGGAAACAAACTACAATCGTGTCTAGCAGGGTAGCACCACTGCGATGCAGTTCCATTCTATGTCGACGAGCAGGCGATGTGGCCAACTGCAGAGGGCAAAACAGTGCACATTGGAGCTATGTGAAACAATAATGATGCTTCAAAAAGCATCCCTGACAAGATCACCTTGTATTTTCACCCTGACCAGGCAGTCTATGTGCGGGCAAAGAGGCGGAGTACCACCTGAGGAATAAGGAAACGTAGCAAGCAGCTGTGCTCTGTCCCCAGGTTGGCGTCGGAGCGCGTGCCCCTGGAATCCTGTTTATTTTGAATGGGAGGTGAAATTATTACTTCTATCAATCTCATTCTCTCGCTGGTTAATTATCCATGGCACAGGAGACGTGGCTGGTGGCCTGGTGTCTGGGAATGAAAACAAGGTACCTGGTCTGAAATGCCAGCTCTCCGCTTTAGTTAGAAAATGTGTTTATAGTCCCTAACTTGTTTTTTAATTTCTCACTCTTAATTGTCCCCAAAGCAATACAAGTTAAATATCAAATTCAGCTCGACCGAGATTATGCTGCAAAAAATCTCCAGCTCTATTGCTCACAGATGTCGGCATAACAGAATTCCGGCGTTTTCACTCGGTCAAACAGTGTGACCCTGGGCAAAGAGGAGGGCTCATAGGTGCACCGCAGACCCGGGCTCCGTTTTAACGTTAACATGTTATTCACATATGTCTACAGCTGGCGCATTCAACCGTGAACTATTCTACTGGCTAGTGGAGAAAATGCGCTCCAAAGATGTAGGCATGAAAACACAAAGCGCTTAGAAACAACGTGTATTGATCACAACTTTAAACGAATACGAAGTTTCAGCCAAAGCCCTGAAAGAGACAGCTAAATTGAAGACGTTGTGAAGCCACGTATGTAAGCCGCCACTACATGGATCTAAGCACCTCTCAGCGCTGGGAAGCAGAGAGCTCCCCTACCTACCAAATCTGACGCGCCTGATAGAGGACGGTGAGCGCTCACTCAGTTCCACCTTTACAAGCGACTCCAGGCAGCACCCTCAATTTAAGTGATCTTTTTGAGTTTTTATAGGGCGGACTTGACACGAAGGTATCAGAGCTCTTTACATGAGCACCAGTTGCATTACAGACGGACAGATTCATTTTGTTAGACCCGTGAAGATTAAGGGGCTTATTTACCAACCCCTTGCGCCACCCGTACGTCACTTTCCCATGTTACAAATGACGCGAAAGTGGCGCAAGGGGCTTGTAAATAAGCCCCTAAGTGATTTGCCCAGAATCACAAGATGTTGGGCGTCCCTGCCGAGACTCATACCAGCTTTCCCAGCTTCGAGGTCGACCCTCTAGCCAAATGAAGGTGCCACCGTGTTGCCCCCAACTTGTGTCGCTGTACAGCTTCAGCCCCTCCCTCCTGGCCCTTCTCCTAGAGAGCAGGGACCATTTAACCCACCTTCAACCACAGCCCCCGCACGCTCTCACCTTAATGGTCCCGTCCATCTGGAGCAGTGTAAAGTGACGGTTCTCTTGTTGAAAGTAATATACAGGAGACGTCGTTGAAGTCTTTAAGTGGGTTTATTAAGATAAACCAAAACACATCACAGGAGCACATCCACACCCGGTAAACTCCAACTGTAGAAGTGACAAACTCACAGTTGAAGCTTACAGGTAATCATTGCCACGAGAGACGCGTCTCTTGAAAGATAACATTCTTCAAGAGATGCGCGTGATAATATACATCATGAGAAACTATGCACGTGATAAGCATTTACTTGAATTCTACGAACTCTACATCTCCTCTCTCCTTATCAAATAAAGAAATTGAAAGAAAACTTAACTACTAGAAATGAAACTTAACAAAAATAATAATCTCTAAAGCGAGTGGGAAAAGAGCAGTTTCTATGAGTTCTAGATGCATTATCAGAAGTTTGGCAAGCAGTACTATCATTTTCAACATCGTCAGTAAGAGTAAGTGACATTTCAATGGGAGGTGAAGTTTCCTCATCAGAAACTGGAGTAACTTGAGAATAAGAAGAAATGTCACTAGGAGTTGGACATTCTAATTGTGGTAAATCAAGAAAAGACCCAGAATGACTTTCATTTTCACTCTTGGTTCTGAGGATGCTCTTGGCTTGGTCAGAAGTTAATTTGACAAGTGAACGTTTATTACGCCATCCTCTCTTATCTAAAAATAAAGAACCTTTGGACACTTTAAGTACTTGAGTAGGGAGTGAAAAATTTAGAAAGGCCTTTTTTAATTCTATCTACAGACTTAAACATGACCCAATCACCTACTGCAAAAATTTCAGGGTTAGAGACAACTTTGGCATTAAAATTCCGTGTTTGTACTGCTTGTTGTTTCTCAACATTATTCTTAAGTTTTGTTCTGTCAGAACATGCTAAACAAACAGTTTTCTCTGGAATCAGATTTTTAATCCAGGAAGGACAAACAGTATTATGTGGGCTTCTTTTCTTAAGTAATCTGAAAGGTGATAAGCCTGTGGTGGAGTGTGGTGTAATTAGGTATGCCCAAACTTTCTCTCTTAGAAAAATTTCTACATTTTCTTTACATGAATAAGCAGTCTGAATGCCCTCTTTTAAAAATCGATTCATTCGTTCAATTAAACCATTTGATGTAGGAGAATATAGGGCTACTCTCAAGTGTTTTATGTCAAATTTCTTGAAAAATTCCTCTATGACGTTAGAACAAAAATGCGAACCATTGTCGCTAACAATTTCTTTGGGAGGTCCTTCCATCCTAAAAATCCTTTGTAAAAATCTTATAGCTGAAGCAGAATCAGGGTTAGTACAAAAATCAAAATCAAACCATTTGGAGTAATAGTCTATAACAGAGACAATGTAACGTTGATTTTGAGGCAAAATTTCAAAGGGTCCTGAAAAATCAATGGCTAGCTTGAACCAGGGGTCATCAGGAATAGGAACATTATGTAAAGATACATTTCGTAACTTCCAGTGTTTATCAGAAGCTAAACAAATGCTACAGGTATCAATCCAATCATTTACATTCTTTTCCATAGCTGGCCACCAAAAATGCTCTTTTAATTTGCGTGAGGTACCACCTACCCCTAGATGACCTTGATGCGCAGTGAAAAATAATTTTTTGCGCAAAATTAAAGGTGGAATGCAACGGTCATCTCTAAAAATTATTCCATTAACAATTGTTAATTCTTCAGAAACCTGTGCAAAGGATTTTAAAGGGGCGGGAAGAGAACGAATTTTGGGCCAGCCTGAGATTATAAGGTTTTTTACTGCCATAAGAGTTTCATCTTCAGTGTAGCATTTGAACCAATCCTCTTCAGAAATAGAAAGAGGAGAGAGAATTAAGTCCTCTAAGGAGGCAACAACGCACTCAATATCATTTCCAAGTACGTCATTATTATTTTCTAATGGCAATCTAGAGAGAGCATCAGCTCTCATATTTCTGCCTCCAGCAATGTGGTGAATGCTGAAATTGAAGTCATTTAATTTTGAAAGGATTCTAACTAACCTTGAAGAGGCTTTGCCAGTGCCATTCCCATTTAGAAGATGTATTAAAGGTTTGTGGTCAGTGTATAATAAAAATTGAGAGCCCCAAATGTAAATCTTAAATTTTTCTACAGCCCATACACAACCTAGGGCTTCTCTTTCAATGGTGCTGTAATTGTATTCCGCACTGCTGAGTGATTTTGACGCAAAACCAATGGTATGTTCTACTGAACCTTTCCATTGACAAAGGACAGCACCAAGGCCTTTTTGACTTGCGTCTACAAAAATGCCACATTTGAGACCTGGTGTAAAGGATGAAAGAGCTGGAGAATTTATGATGACCTTTTTGATGTTATTAAAGGCCAAATCTGCTTCATCATTCCACAAAAATGAAACATCCTTTTTCATTAAAATTCTAAGAGGCTGAACCAATTGAGAATAATTCATCACAAATCTCGAATAATATTCGGTGAGACCAAGAAAGGATCTCAAATTATCTTTGTTGTTTGGAATGGGTACATCTTGAATGGCCTGAGTAAGGGAAAGTTTAGGTTTGATACCTATGGTAGAGATGGAATGACCTAAATAGTCTAATTCTTCAACAAAAAACTTGCATTTTTTTGTACCAAGGGTGATACCAACATCCCTGAAGCGAGATAAAACAACATATAAGTCTTTAACATGTTCATCAACATTTTTGGAATGAATTAAAACATCATCTTGATATGCTTGTACATTCTTAATATTGCATAAAACGCTGTTCATAAATTTTTGAAAAACACTTGCGGCACTTGCTAAACCAAAGGGGAGTCTTAGATATTTAAAGGCTCCAAAAGGAGTAATAAACGTGGTAAGTTCAGATGAACATTTGGTTAAGGGAATTTGGTGGTATGCACTCCTTAAGTCTAAAAGCGTAAACAATTTAGAATCAGCAAGTCCAGTGAGAAGTTCTTGAATTTTGGGTAATGGATAACAGTCAATCAAAATATTTTGATTTAATGATCGAAGGTCGGTATACAAACGAATGCTGGAATCTTTTTTTTTAACAACTACGATCGGACTGACCCATAAAGATGAGTCAACAGCTTCAATTATTTTCTCATCAACCATCTTCAAAATTACCTTTTTCAAATCATCTCTTACATTAAGAGGAACATTCCTCAATTTGTGTATGACAGGAATAGCATTGGGTTTAAGGCGAATGTGATGTTCATAGTTTTTAATCTTACCAACTGAATCATTGAAGACTTCTGGAAAATCTGAAATGATTTTGTTAATTATTCCTACATCAATGAAATTAACGAAGGATACATCACATTGTTCATTTATCTGAACGGGGCAATCAGAACCAGGGACTAGCTTGAGACCCATTTTGGCAAGATCTTGCCATCCAACAATGCATTTTCCATTAGTAGCAACATATACTTTTGTATATATTTTTCTACCTAAACAAATTATGCTAGTAATGAAATATCCCCACATTTCAATGCTTTTTCCAGCATATGCTTTTGGTATGATATCCAATGGTTCAAGGGCAATCTTGGAAGACCAGTGAGTATTGAATAGTAATTCAGAGATAATGGTCACGGGGGCACCGGAATCTGCCATCATGTCAATTGTTAAATGATCAACAATTACCTGGCAAGTTGGATCTTTTGCGTGTGCCAGACCATTGGAATCAACCATGCAAATAGAAACTGAATGAATAGAAAGAATTTCTTTTTCAACTAAGTTTCTATTGGGAGCAACAATTTCAACAGTGTTAATAGTGGTATTTTTCATTTCAGTGTTAATAAATTCGACATCATCAGAGTTTTCACCTGTAATGTAAGAAATATTATTAATCTGAGAAATCTTACGATTACGACAAACGGTTTGAAAATGCCCTATTTTTTGACAAAAAGTGCACTTTTTTCCTTGAGCTGGACAAATTGGGCTGTTACTTAAGTGTGTTTTCGAACCACAACGAAAACAAAAGGTATTTGTTCTTCTTTGAAAAGGTTTCTGAAAGGGCTTATTTCTAGTATATAAAGCATTAATATTTGTATCAGGTTGAATGAGAGAAGAAGTTTCAGTAATGCATTTTGACGATACAATGGACCTTTCAATACCTTTAGCTATTTCTAATACTTCAGATAAGGAAGGGTCTCTACAACTCAATATTCTTTCTTGAATTTTCTTGTGACAGCAATTATACACGAATTGATCTCTCAATGCAGTTTCAAGGTAAGTTCCGAAACTGCACTCAGCAGCAAGGTTTCTTAAAGCAGATATGAATTCTTCAATAGATTCATCTTGTTCCTGACGTCTTTTCATGAAATTATAACGTTCGAGTATGACACTAGGTAGTTCAAGGAATTTTCTTTTCAATTTTAAAACTGCAGCAGAATATTCATTAATGTCACCTCCACCACTAGAGGATGGAAGAGGGTTGGGAAGATTGTTGAAGATTTGTCTGCCCTCTTTACCTAAGTTGCTGTAAAGTATTGCCAATTTCCTTTTAGGAGAGTATTCATCAGCTCCTATGGCAATTAAATAACTTTCAAAGTTTTGAAACCAATGTCTCCAAGGTTCTTTAGGTTTCCCAGGTACTGGTAAAAAATAATTTAATGTAACTATTTGCTGGCTCGTGGCCATTTCGCTTATTGCAATGTAATGTTGAAAAGACAAAATTTGTAAAATTAAAATTTACTGAAAGTTGTTTAAATATTCCTTTAGAATCCTCAAAAAGAGGTAAAATTCAATATATTTCTTTAAAAACCGCTCACCGTAAATCCTTTAAATGAGTAAACGCGGTTGTTTCCCTTCTGATCTCTCCGATCGGTAACTGGTTGTTATGGTAACGTGGAAACAAATTAAAATGGCCTCCAAGCGTAACCACGCTCCTACGCATGCGTGATGACGTGTTAGGAACGAGATGATGATCTCGTTAACGTCATAAATGACGCGCAGTAGGGTCCGTCAACAATTGTAGAAATGCATAAAATTATGCAAAATTGCGAGGAGACGGCCAATCGGCGGCGGATTTTTCCGTAGTGAAGCTTGTGGAGGTCTTGGAGTCGGCGGTGAGGGTAGTGGGATCGTGCAAGGTAGGTGATGTGCTTTTTCTTTGGTGAAATGGAGGTCCTCGTCGCCAAATGTAAAGTGACGGTTCTCTTGTTGAAAGTAATATACAGGAGACGTCGTTGAAGTCTTTAAGTGGGTTTATTAAGATAAACCAAAACACATCACAGGAGCACATCCACACCCGGTAAACTCCAACTGTAGAAGTGACAAACTCACAGTTGAAGCTTACAGGTAATCATTGCCACGAGAGACGCGTCTCTTGAAAGATAACATTCTTCAAGAGATGCGCGTGATAATATACATCATGAGAAACTATGCACGTGATAAGCATTTACTTGAATTCTACGAACTCTACAAGCAGTCAGCCAGTTGGCCCCACATTGGGTCACCGTCACCCTGGGTAAGAACAGCAGCCCCTTCCAGTGTGGTCCCCTGTCTCCCTCTCGTGACACAGAAAGGGCAGAGGACAGTTAACCGAATAGGCCTGTGTTTTTTCTCTCTCTTTCGGCTAAATTTGGGAAGTGAAGTCACTGGCGCTGGGAAGGAAGCAGCCTGGTCCTGCCTTCAAGCCTCTCGGACCCGTCCGCGCACAGGATACGTGTTCTCTGCAGATAAGGGGCGCAGCACAATGGAAGCCTTCGGCATCCCTCCCGGGCGCCGTGTGCCCTTTCCGAGGATGTCTCTACAGGATGCCCGAGCAGGAAGTGTGTGCGTTGAACGTTCAGTCTTTAATGCACATATTTTGCAATCGTTACTGGCTCGGCTGCAGCGCCTGAGTCACACACCCCGTCGCGTCCCACAGATTTCTCTACTGATGATTTTCCAGTAAAAGACTGGAATGTTGTGACTTGTGTCGCTCTTGAGCATTACATGAAACCCTCTTGGGTTTAATATTTGATGTTTTAAGCAATGCAGAATATCGCGGACTTATATCATTTCACAAGATAAAATTAGAATGTGTAGCACCTTGAAACTAGGGTTCTACGCCTCCAAGCTTATTATTATTTTATTATTATTAAGAATTAATATTGATATTAGTAGGAGTAGTAGTATTTGTGGTGATAGTAGTAGAACTTTTACTATTCACGGTAATATTAGTGTTATTATTGTTAACGTTCGTACTGCTATACTTACGTTTGCTTTTATTTTACCCTTATACACACACATCTAGAAAAATTCTATATAATCTTTTCAAATATGCAGAATATGTTTTGTTTTATACCAGTTGCTTTTCAAATTGTTCTCTTGTGAGATTTAGAGTCAACCTTCCCACCACAAACACAATTGTGTATAATTCATTGGCCGACAAACACACGACAACGCTGCAGTAAGTGGATAAAGGTTGCATATGGCCATACGTAGTTTCGAAGCGGCCGTGATGTTATATACAGCCAACTTCCATCGTCACCCGTAAAGTGTTTATTACATTTTAAACTTGAAAGTCAAGGCTATATCCAGATCGTAATTAAAGATTACATTTCTGTTGCCAAAAATATGCTGTTTGGTTTGCAGATACTATCTAGTTCTGACATATTTTTCAGTGAAGAGGCTTCACAATCTATGAAATCAATGAACGTTCTATTTACAAGACAGACAGGTGTGTTTCCATTCCATGTAAAATGTATATTAAGCGTGGTATTTTTGCGCATTATATAGCAGCAAGTGAACCTACCCACTCACACAAAATTAACATGACAAGGCAGATCACAAAATACGAAAAAACTATAAGTGAAAAGTCGCCCCTTAAAACTCAGAACAAAATGGGTGTATGCAATTCGGTGCTTTAAATGCATGAGTGCGTGTTCGCTAGCAGCAGGCACCTTTACCTTCTCCAGAGTGGGTTCGTCTAGCCTCATCAGGGAGCTCTGGGGGCTCAGGTAATATTAGGAATCCACCTCTTTTTCCAGTTTCGCCCAGTTACACAGCAGTCTAAGGCCCACAAAACATCGAGTGAATGAATGATGGCGGAAGCACACGGTCTGTGAACCCCACAGTCGACCTGGGAGCGTGCGAGATGTTTTATTCCCCACAAGGGCCTTCTAGGTAGAGTATAAGTTCGCCTGGGTCCTTTCCAGGGGAGATTTTTCTCCTCTTTTGCTCGTTTTCTCATTCCATTCTTCCTTCGTCGCTCCACTTTCTCCTGTCGTCTTACGTCTCCGTCGCTATGTCTGTACTCTTTCTCCTGTTCTTGCTGTCTGCATCTCTCGTATCTTTCACTCTTCTTCCTTCTCCCCCTCCCTCCCTCCCCCACCTCTCCAACTCTCTATATAATTGCTTCCCTTCCGTTCTCCACTCCTCTCAGACGCATTTCAGTTACTATTTCTCTCCCTCATTCTCCTCTTTCCTCAATGGCACTCGCTGTATTATAACAATATGTCTCCTCCTATTTCTTTCCCTAGGTCCCCCCACACTTTCATATACCTCCTCAGCACCTTCCTCCTTCTTTCTCAGATCTCATACTGCCACTTCTATCTTCCTCATCACCGCGCTTGTTCTCTTCCCATGGTATCGTTTTCCTGAAATCGGACTTAATCCTGCATTTCACCCTTTTCTAATCTTTTCTCTTTTACTGTACGTCTTCCGCCTTTACTTTCGTCTCTTCATCTCTCACGCCTTCCATCACTGAATATGTTCGACTCCCTTTGCCACCACCTCCTCCTTCACACTTTCTCCTCCCTCTTTCTTCTTCTGCCTCCCTTTTTTTAACTTTTACTCCTCTACCTCATTTTTTTCATTTCTTTTCCCGCCTTCACATTTTCGAGGTAACTTTCCCTCGGTGTTTTTTTATTCCCGCGCACTCTATTTTCCCATCTTTCTGTCGCCCCCTTCTTGTCGCCCCTTGAAATTAGCCTCATCAATTCAAGTCCAATTTGCAGAGCAGATGTAGACGGGGCAGACGTGGCCAGACCAGGGGGCCGGTCTGCTGAAATCCAGGAGGGCTTTCAGCTCTGTATCCAGCCACGGTACAGAAGTGGAGAGTGGGAATGGGGATGTGGGGGGTGAGCCCCCCCTCCCACACACACACACCTCTGTCTGCCTTCCTACAATCCAGGGGTCTGCCGGTTCCCCCGAGGAAAGGCACATCTGGATGCAGCTAGCCGGGGTCAGGGCCCCCTGTGCCGTGGGCCACAAAGACTGGAACTCAATTAAAAAGAAATGTCAGCTAACCTCTCACTCCCCGGCGCTCTCTCCCTCCCCCTCGTCCCGGCCTGTCTCTTTAATGTTCCCACATGGCAGCTGTATGTATTCAGAGCGACTGCGGAGAGGCGAAAGCGGGGGAAATGAATTGCGTCCTTTCCAACCCAAGACTGGTTCCGTTTCCGCACACTGGGAAAAGGTGGACGTTTGCGGGGTTACCCGACACACTTGTACCCTTCCTCAGCAGCACAGGAAAAGTGTGAGACCTGGAGGTGGGTTCTTGTGTGAAGAGTCTCCTATTTTTATTTTAAAAGTTTTATACAGCGCTAGCTTGACCCGTATGTATCAGAGCGCTTTACATACTTTACTGGCAATACATTCGTGCCAATATGCTGCTTCCGAAAAAGATCATGAATTTGCTGCGATGTAGGCAAATCACACTTTGGCTAGTGTTTTGGGCAGTATATTGGGGATAAATGCGAACCGTGAAGCACGTTTAAAAGTTTCGCTTTAGCGTTCAAAAGCTCCGTGCTTTTGGCACCCGTGAGCTGCGCAAGATCTGACTTGTGGACTGAACTGCTCCTGGCTGTTCAAGGCAGTGGGAAGTGGTAAAACATAAAACGATGCCCCCCCCCCTCTACAAAAGCTGCCATAACATTTTAATTAAACGCGTTTAATACGAATATACAAGCCTCTTGAGGTAAACGGGAGTACCCCTTTATCCTGAGCTCTAGAGGCCTGGCTGTATTCTGCCCCTTAGGAAAGACAGGCTTTGCCTGAATTTCATATCTCCTCCCTGTGGAGGCAATTCCAGGTTGGGGGAGGGGGGCGGTCGACCGTATCGACGTTTGCAGCCAGGGGTTTGTGGGCCGAGTGGTGCAGTCCGGGCCCAATTTGGCTCTCTTTGGGCTCCAATTGGACTACGGGGCGGGGTTACTTAGGGACCGGATCCCCCAGCATGCTCCACGCCCTCCCGTAACCCACCAATTAATTAAAACTTGAGATTGGGTGGGTGTAAAAAACGGCCATGTTTAATATCAACACACATAAACATGACGTTGCATAATTATCAAAACGTTATTAAAAACTTCATCATCAGAACACAAAAATTAAACTGTACATTACCATTATGCATCTTCCATCAGAATGTCAGTATCCCCCCAGCACCAAGGGGCCCTCTGGCCAGGCTCTCCCCAGGAAGCGATGCCCACACGAGGTGCAACCCACCTGCGCCACAGAGTGATGGGCCCCAGCCCTCGAGACCTTGTCCGCCATTTCCAGGGCACCACAACTCGTCCACCAGGTTGCCCAGGATCCCAGGAGGCTCGTACCTGTCGCCCTAGCCTCCCCAACCGGTGGTCTCCATCCCCCTGTGGAGAGCTTACCTTCTCTCCCCTCAGTGCTGGCCTAAGGGAGTGCTCAAGGTGGACTCCCGTCTATGCCATCTATCTAGATCAGTGTTCCAATGTCTCTTTTCCGCCACACCCTTTCGAACTACTTAGCTAAGGGACGGGTGGGTGGGAGTTAAATAAAACAGGCTAACGAGCCTGGGGGTAGGGGTCCAGCAGGTGCGAGCAGGTCACGACGCAGGCGAGGAAAGAGGCCGATTGAGTTGAGACTGTGACCTAAATAGGTCGCGGCCTCTGACCCCGCCCGCGCCGGAAATGCGTCACCGCTGGCCAACCGGAAGGACTTCCTCCAACCCGGTCGCCTCCCATAGGGTGGCCGACCGGCTACTCTCACCAAATGGGGTGCGTGGGCCGGGGGGCCGGCCCCTAAAGGCGGGCTCGTCTAGCCTCGCCCTTGTCATAGGGACCGGATCCCCCAGCATGCTCCACGCCCTCCCGTAACCCACCAATTAATTAAAACTTGAGATTGGGTGGGTGTAAAAAACGGCCATGTTTAATATCAACACACATAAACATGACGTTGCATAATTATCAAAACGTTATTAAAAACTTCATCATCAGAACACAAAAATTAAACTGTACATTATCATTATGCATCTTCCATCAGAATGTCAGTATCCCCCCAGCACCAAGGGGCCCTCTGGCCAGGCTCTCCCCAGGAAGCGATGCCCACGCGAGGTGCAACCCACCTGCGCCACAGAGTGATGGGCCCCAGCCCTCGAGACCTTGTCCGCCATTTCCAGGGCACCACCACTCGTCCACCAGGTTGCCCAGGATCCCAGGAGGCTCGTACCTGTCGCCCTAGCCTCCCCAACCGGTGGTCTCCATCCCCCTGTGGAGAGCTTACCTTCTCTCCCCTCAGTGCTGGCCTAAGGGAGTGCTCAAGGTGGACTCCCGTCTATGCCATCTATCTAGATCAGTGTTCCAATGTCTCTTTTCCGCCACAAGGGTGACTAGGGGCCATAGGTCCGTCGCCCTTCCCCCCTTCCCGCAGATGCAGCACAAAAGACCAGATCCCATTAATCCAAGCGTCCATGCCAATGTCAGACAAGTGCACTCCATCCTGGTGAAACATAGCTGGGCCCGAAATCATCTTGTGAGGTAAGTGCAGCAAGCGGCCCGTCGCTGAGCACAACTTTGCCAACTCACCATTCAGCCGTCTCACCAACACATTCAAAGCCCTAGCCCTGATGCCATCGCCCCAACATTTCCTTGGGATCATACATGACCATGCAATCCTGGCCTGTGGGTAGGTGTGACCAAGCCAAGAAAATTCCGCGAGGAGCGCCTCCTTGACCGCCAAGCGTCCATGGTCCACCATGTCATTGCCGCCCAGATGGATGATGATTAGGTCCGGGGACATCTGTCCCCCGCGTACTTTAATCTCCTCCACCAGCCGCCGCAGATGCCGAATGCGCATTCCTCCCACACCGTGCCATAGAAATTCAGCCCCGACCAAACTCGGTGGTTTCCTTAGACGGCGCCGTCGCAGATGCTCAGCTGCCCGCCGCACGAACGAGTGACCCAACACCCACACCACCATTTTTGGCATACTAATCAGAGAAGAAATAGAAAAGTTAAGCAAAATCATGGCCAAAACCTTTTGTCAAAGCAATTCAGGGCGTATGTAACGCTTAAAACAATCAGACGACCAGCGGCCCACCTTTTTCACCGCAGTAGATGACAACCCTGCTCCTGCCGCTAAAGTAGCTGCCCCTATCCTGAAGGAATGAGAAGACTAACCTGCGCCCCCCAGCCCCAGATCTATTAAGGCCCTCTGCAACACGGCCTTGAATTGGAACTGCGATACACACTCCCCACTTTCATGGATGAACAAGGCTGCCCCCCCCCCACTAGGGCGGATGGCTAGATACTCCTGCATGCAGGCAACCGGGCATACCGGGGCCCCCAGGGCGGGGCGCAGCTGAATCACCGCCCCCTTCCCTGCCTGATCGGTCTTAGATTTCGAAAGGATCACCACCAGGTCACCATGTTCAATCCTTGTATCCCTAAACTGGAGCCCCCCATCCTGATTACTACGAGAGGACCCTACAATTTCGCCCAGGCGGAAGGCCCCATAAAAGGCCAAGGAAAACACTGCTGCAAATAACTTGGCCTCGTATGCCGTAGTGCAAAGTCTAGGTAATACTCCCAAGATGTCCCCCAGAGTCCTCACATCTAAAGGGCGTCTACAATCTCGCCTCGGCCCCTCTAGCCTGGCCCAACCTGATAGAGCCTTCTTAACCACAAAAGAGGACCCAGGATCATGAGAACCCGCCAATCTAGCAAAGAATCCCACCGCACAGATATGAGCCCTAGCATAAGAGAGAGACCTGCCCTGATCCTTGATTTGTTGCAAGAATGAATACATGGCTTGATCAGAGAACCAGCTTGTGAAGCCCGCCTCCTGCACCAATGACCTGTAAGTCAAAAAACACTGTTGATACCCAGCCCGAGTGCGGTCACTCAGTGAGGCACCTACCAGCCCCGCTAGAGCGGGGCTCCAATCCTCCACAGTGATGGGGGAAACACTGTCATCTCGTCCTCCGCCTCCGGGTGGTACCTCCGGAACTCCTGTAACTTGGAACGAGACAAAGCATCAGCAGCGTGATTGTCAATGCCCGGAATGTGTGCAGCTCTGAACAGTAAATTCAACCTCAAACATTCCAACACCAGACGTTTCAGCAATCTCAACACGTGTGTACATGTAGCACCCTGCCTGTTGATGGCTCCAACCACAGCCATGTTGTCTGACCAAAAGATCACAAATCTATTCCTGAAGTGCTCAGCCCAAATGGTCACTGCTACCAGGATCGGAAACAACTCTAAGAATGCAATGTTCCTAGTCAGACCTCTCTCATGCCACTCGCTTGGCCACTCAGCCCCACACCAATGAGGACCCAGGATTGCCCCAAAACCAATGCTCCCAGCCGCATCCGTGAACAACCCCAGTTCCTTGCTAGAGACCGCAGGTGCTGGCCAAACGACAGAACCATTAAAGTTTGTCAAGAAATTCTGCCACACCTTCAAGTCATTCTTCACCTCCGCCCTGAGGCGGACCCTGTGGTGCTTTTGGGACAGGCCTACCATCGCTCTTGCAATTGATCTCGAGAAAGGGCGTCCCATAGGGATGATTCTTAGGGCGAAATTTAGCTGGCCCACTAGTACCTGTAACTGGTGCAAAGTCACTTTAGGAGAAGACAACGCCGCCTCGATGGCGCGAGAAAAAGCCTGAACCTTATCAAGGGGCAACCTGCACTCACCAGCCATTGTGTCAATCTCTATACCTAGGAAGGACATACATGTCGCCGGGCCCACCGTCTTGCCAGGGGCCAGGGGTATCTTAAACTCCTGAAACATAGCCACTAACCACTCTAAAGCCTGTCCACAGTCAGCAGAAGCCGCAGGCCCCATCACCATAAAGTCGTCCAAGTAATGCACGACCCCCCTGTAACCTGTCCTATATGAGAACAGCCATTGGAGCATGGAACTGAAAGTCTCAAAATATCTGCAAGACACGGCACACCCCATAGGCATACACCGATCATAATAAAACTTGCCGTCCAACTGGAAACCCAATAAGTGGTAATCCTCCGGGTGTACCGGCAGGAGGCGAAAGGCTGATTCTATGTCCGTTTTAGCCATAATGGCCCCCGGGCCTAGGTCCCTCAACTTCTTTAAAGCGGCATCAAATGAAGAATAAGTCACTGAACAAAGGGCAGGGTCAATCGCATCGTTCACTGAAGACCCTCTAGGCGCCGACAGATTGTGAATCATCCTAAACTGACCAGGGTCCTTCTTGGGGACCACCCCCAAAGGAGAACACACATAACCAGGCAGGGGGGGGAGTCAGAAAAGGACCTGCCACCCGCCTTAACCCTAATTCCTTGTCTATTTTGGATTTGACCACTGCTGGCTGGGCCCGTGCAGAAAGCAGATTATTGCAATACTCAACAGGGGGAACGTCTTGAGCTGGTATGCGAAAACCTTCTGAAAAACCAAGGTACAATAACTCGGCTGCTGACCGGTCAGGATACTGATTCAGGCAATAAATCAGTCTCCCAATGTCCACGGGAGTGGGCAACTTAAGGCTGGGGAGGCTTGATCTCCTTACCCCCTCCCCCTCTCTCTTTGGATTTTTTAATACATTTGAACTCTGGGTGGGAGTGATGACCACAGTAGGAGCACACATGTTTGAACTTGCACTTATCTGTGGGCCAGGTGCATATCTTTCTATTAAAGGCCCAGCACGTTCCTCTTTTCTCACCGGCCCCCCCCTGTGAACTCCGAAAGGGCTGCCTAATCGATTGAAACCCCCCTGACTTGCCATTTACACTTTCCAGCCAGACATTGACCTCCACCTGGTCCCAACCCATGTTAGGGTCCTGCACCTTTTCCCATCTAAAGTCCCTATCATAATCCAACCAAGCAGAGCCACCATGGGTCGTGTGTGCTTTCAAAATCTTATGCATATAATACACCAAGGATGCAGCTAGCTCTGGTTTCTTTTCAATCATTACCGTCATAAATACCTGAAAACCAAAAAGCCAGTTTGTAATGGACTCATCCACTCTCGGTCTCCTATCCTTGGTAGCACCATCCTTACCATCCTTATCCTTGGACTCTACCTCCCATCTTTTGGGTCGAATGAGGGAAAACATATCTACATATTCCCCTCTCCAGATCTTCTCTTTAACCTCAAGGGACACATGTGTAGCCAATCGGCCAGGTTTGGACAGCACATAACCCTGCCCTCCCTCAGTCTTGGCCCCATCGGTTAGTAAATTACTCTTGCCCTCAGGCTTACCTCCTGAAGGCGCGGGACCGACCGTCCCTGATGCGGTGGTCTGCTGACCTAACTGCTCCTTGGGTCCCTGCGCCTTGACCAGTACCGCCAGCTGCGCCCTAATCTCGCTAAGGGTGGGGTCCTCGGACGCACTTGGCGCCCATGGAGCGACTGCCGAAGTTGCGGCACTTGCTCCTGGCATGGGGGTGGGGGTGACCGTCACCGGCGTTGCCCCAGCCCCCCCTCCCTCCTGTCCCTTGGGACCTGATGTTAATGCTCTAAGGGCCCCCAATATCTCTGCCAGCGGGCCTGGTGCTGCACCACCCGGAAGAGGAGCTACTGGTGCTGCCGGTTGAGGAGCCACTGGTACTGCTGGAGGGGGGGCCACTGGTGCTGCTGCTCCAGGGGAGTTCACCCCTCCCCCCGTGACCGGGACCGGCGTAAGGGCCGCCAGCGTGCCCCGAATCTCCTCTAAAATCGCCCCCGTCCTGTCCTCGGGTGGAATTATAGGAGCGGGCGTAGGTGGTAAACCCTGAGGGCTGTTGGGCGGTATTGCTGGTGGTACCTCGGGCTGTCTAGGAGGGGGTATAATCAGAACATCAGGTTCAAGTGGCACCACCCTAGGAGCCGCCTTCGCCCGACCTACAGCCTTCCCATTCCTGCCTCGCCCGCCCTGCTTCTGCACTCTGGGTTTCTTAATCAATGGAGGGAAAGCCGCTCTGGGGGGGACACCCGGCCTCCGAGGATGCTCCTCTACCACCTCGGGTTCCACTTCAGGCTCAGGGGGTACCTCATCTCCCTCTCCCTCGCTGCTGTCCCCGCTGCCATCTAGCTTCGCTAACAGGGCTTTCAGAAGCTGCGCGATTTCGGGATCTTTCCCCTTGCGCTTCTGACTCTGACCTTTGGGCGGCATGTTGTCTGCCGAGTTCGCTCGCGGGAAAATTTATGGGCTCGCGGCTGCGCGCCTACAGGGCCTCTCGCTCCCACTACAGGACCTCTCTCTTTCACTAGGCCCCCCCTGCGAAGCGCCGCTACCGCCAACCCCCTCCCGCCGTTGCAGCTCGCACCAAGGCGGCAGGCACGGGGCGTCAGAGCTCGCTCGCGTATAAACAATCGCACGCTGCCGCCTGAGCAGGCCCCACAGACGCCCAAGTAACAAGTAAAGCCTAACAAAAGCAGGGCGAACCCCGAGACCCACTCACGCACGCAGCCTCGTGAGCCCCGACCCCTTACCTGCCGCACTGGTCGCTGCTAATCACCGCCGCTCTGTCCACGAATCTGCACCGTCCTGCTCGCACTTCTCCGGGCACCGCCGTCGGTCAATCCTTCGACACCACGAGGGGAAAAGGCGCCAAATATGGGGCAGGGAAAGCTACCGGGTCAGGGCCGAATAAATACGTAGCAAGTTAAGTTAAATAAAACAGGCTAACGAGCCTGGGGGTAGGGGTCCAGCAGGTGCAAGCAGGTCACGACGCAGGCGAGGAAAGAGGCCGATTGAGTTGAGACTGTGACCTAAATAGGTCGCGGCCTCTGACCCCGCCCGCGCCGGAAATGCGTCACCGCTGGCCAACCGGAAGGACTTCCTCCAACCCGGTCGCCTCCCATAGGGTGGCCGACCGGCTACTCTCACCAAATGGGGTGCGTGGGCCGGGGGGCCGGCCTCTAAAGGCGGGCTCGTCTAGCCTCGCCCTTGTCATAGCCGGCCATTTCGGGAGCCATGTCACCATTTTCGAAGGTGACACAGCAGCCGATCATTGCATGGACATTTTAAGCAGTGCAGGTGCGTGACAGGAGTTGCGGAGCGGGTGCTGCCCTGAACGGCAGGAGAGAAAGGGTAGGAGCGCCGCAAGGCGCCCCCCTTCCATTTTTGTAGGGGAAGGGAGTAGCGGTTCGCGAACATAAGTGCTATGAGGAACCAAAGAAGGGACCAACATGGGGGGGGGGAGGGGGCATGGGCCCCTCGGGGGTGCTGGCAAGCAGGAGGTCCCTAAGAGGGTTTTGGGGGGAGTCCCACATGGCCTTGCATGAGGAGAGAGGTCAAGGGGCGGGGAGGGGGCCGGGGGTCCGGGGAAGAAAAAGAGGGTTGGAAGGCAGGGGGATAGCTGGGCGAAGGAGGCTGGGGAGCCTCAGGTGATCCTTGAAAGGGAGGAAGAGGAGTAGGGGTTTGGGGCCCAGGGATGAGGCGGTTGCGGCTCTGGACATAGAGGGTGGTTAGGTAGGGCCTCCTGGGGGTTGAAGGACAAATGGTCTGCGGAGGGGGGGTGGGCACAGGGGACCCCAGGTGGGGAAAAGAACACTGGGAAGGGGGAGAGTGGGTGAGAAAAAGGTTTCTAGCTTGGCAGGGAGAAGGCTAGCTTCACTGCTAAAATGGAATGATGGGGGACCCGGGGGGAGAAACAACAGCCGGCCAGTGTATATGAGCGCCAGGGGGACAGGAGGGAGGTGGGCCTGGGGACGAGGGGGGGGGGACACTCGGCGGGATCGGGCAGGGGCGTGGTCAGTCGGTCAGTCAGGTGGGGGTCTGTCTGTGTGTGTGTGGCTATGTCTGTGTGTGTGTGTGTGGCTCTGTCTGTGTGTGTGGGGGTGCATGTGGCTCTGTGTGTGTGGGTGGGTGTGTTTGGCTCTGTGTGTGTGTGTGTGCAAATGCAAAAGGTCTCGCTTTGCGAGAGATTAAGCTATTGGCATTGTGAATGACAATGCCATTTATTTATATCTTTTAAAAACAAAAATAATGTCATGAGCAATACCAATAGCTCTAACTTTAACAAAGACAAGACCATTGCATTGTAAATGCTTGTCTTTTCTTCCCTTTCCATTCACTTCATATTTCTTTCCTTTATTTCTACAACAGTTGCACCAAATCACTATTGCTAAAACTATTATTACTACCAACTGTTGTAAGAATTACTTGACCCAAGATACTTTTCCCTAAATCAGAAAACAAGTCCCTATTGAAGAAATGCTTTTTTGTTAGTCTTTCCTCTACACTTGTCAACCTCCAGTGGTTTCAGATTTTTATGAAGTTTTGTAATATGTATTTCCTAATTTCCTTACTTTTGTCAGGAATGTAATTGCAACAATGTTGAACTTTCAGCATTCCACAGACTCAGCGCGCTTTTGCTAATAAAATATCAAGCGCAAGTCAATTTTGTAAAACCATAGACCTAATTGCAACCATTTCTGTATTTATCATCAAGAAATCCTCAGCAGTATCAGTCGAGAGACGATCAACTACTGTTGACAATTGACAAATTCTATGTGAATTCAGAATGATTCCCACTGAAGGTATCAATGCACCAAATATATCACCTACTATTTCTGAAAAACTAGCTCTCTTTCACCGTGTTAGTCTGTTATTTATTTAATTATTTTAGTAGTTTTATATAGCACTAGCCTGACCTGAGAGTATCGGAGCGCTTTACAGAGGATACATTGCGAAGAAAACAAACTATACAAGAAAGTGACAAAATGCATGTCGATGTTGAGGGGTCAGCTTCGTATTCGAGGGAACATCTGTTTCGTAGTCTCACTGAGATGGTGATGGAGCGGAAAATAAGAGTCTGTTCCCCCACCTTGAGAGCTCCTATCGACTCCCTGGGGGCACAGTTGAGGAACACATTTTTTAGTTGGCTTTTGACTTTTACAAAGGAGGGGATGGTTCTGATGTGGGGGGGAATGGAGTTCCAGATTTTAGGTGCGCTTCCGGCAAAAGGAACGAGTCGCAGTTTTTATTTTTGGAGTTTTTGGTGGCATTAGAAGGAGGGAGTTAGAGCTTTTAAGTTTCCTGGCCTGACCGGCTATTTTGAGTTTGGCCGCCAGGTATTTGGGTTTGCCAGTATGTAGGGATTTATGAGTGAGGCACGCTACTCTGAAGCTGATCCTCATTGTGAGAAGTTGGCCTGGTATATGCTGCTCACTAGTTCTAGTGATCACCTTGTACCATGCCAAGCAACCCTTATGATGATTGGTTGTAAGTCAACCTTATAGACCAGCTATCCTAGTGGTAGCATGGGCAAAGCAGTCTTAGGCTAAACTCTGTAAAGGCATGTGAAGCAAGCTGTTTTACCATACACAATCCCCTTGAATACCAAATGAAAGGACACCACACAGATATATATAGAAAAAATATATATATATTTATTTACTACAAATATCCCCTATACTCTTTATGAGCACAGAAGCAAATGCGTTAAAACAAAACACAGTTTAAATACACAAAAGTTGCACAATATGGATGAGCCCTAGGGGCCTAAACCATATACTAAAATAGTGGTATAAGAACCTCCAATGGGAAAGGAAAGAGGCCTGGGGCCTGGGGAATCGCTGGAGCTGTTCGGGACTAACAGTGATGAAGTCGGGAAAGGCCCGCGGGACTCGGGTGCAGCGCTTAAAGCGCACGCATACACCAATGCAATGTCAATGGTGCGTAAAAGTTACAAAGTTAGTGTTTAAGGAACCTTCCGATGGACCTAGATGGACAAAACTTTAGAGCTAGGCACTAGAGGTGTGTACCAGTGTGGGAACACCGGCGTTGCTGAGTTACCTCACCCACAGGAAGCGGGTGCACAGGTGCGAAGTCGTGTCGGGTTTTGTCACGCTGGTCGATGGTGCCTGGAGATGAAGATACTGCAGGCGGGTCGTCGAGGAGAGTTCCGGTGGATCCAAGGGTGGATCTGAAGAGGTGAAGACCTGAAAGCAGAGGGGACAATGTTCAAAGTCACTAGCCAGTGACTACCGTGGAACCAGGAGGGAACCAGGCGATGTCGGGTGCAAACAGGTGAAAAGGTGAAGATTGTCTCTGCAGTCACGTGGACACGAAGAGGTCAAGGACATCCAGGCGTTGGTCACGAGCTGTCCCACAAAGGTTCTAGCGGATGGCGGTGTCGGCTTCTTGATCGGAGCAAACAAGCCTTGGCTAATGCAAGCCACGCAGAAATCGATGCAAGCTTCTCACTCGGACCAGCAAGGTCAGAGCGGGTGCTCCTTTTCAGGGGAGCGAGGGCCAGTCAGGAGCCACCAGACCAGTGGTGTTGTTTGTAGTTTTCGTCGCCAAGATGGCCGCTAGCCACGTGGCAAGTGGCCAGAATGGCGCGTCAAGTGGCAAAGTGCAAAAGGGCCCCACGCAGATCGTGGAGATGCTGGGGGGCTGATCTTCGGTGCAAATGCTGCTCGGTAATGGCGTTTCTCAACCCTCAAAGCACAGCATCGAGGGTGCCTCGGGTGCTGCGCAGTCAGCTTCTTGGGGGTCTTTCAAGATGGCTGGTCCCACGTCTCTCGGTGCCTCCACGGGTCTCTTCTTTTCAGGGACTATGGATCGGGCTCTGAGATGTCTGGGAGTCTGGGTCTTGTCAGGCTCTGGGCTCGGGCTCCGACGGGAGGCGGCGGCAAAGCAGACGTCGAGTTGCTGGTTGGTGCCTGTATTCACAGGGTGGTCACTCCTTGGCCACAAGGGAGATTCTCTTCAGTCTTCTGTGCAGCAGAATGTCGAAGTCCAGTTTTCTTCTTAGTTTCAAGTCGAGTTCAGGATGATCTGAAGTTTTGGGACACAGCTCCTACTCTTATTCCAATTCTAGGGGCCGGATTACCTGCTAGGTCCCTCCTCTGGGTGGGACCAGGAAGGGGGGTGGTTACACCCCCTTTCCTTTGTCCAGCTTCGCGCCAAGACTGGGGCTGGAGAGCCCCAGTACCGGTTTGAACTGGCATATGCACAGGGACACCTTGTGTGCCCCAGGCATGTCTGATTCTATTCAGCCCTGTCCATCCCAATACACAAAATCCTGTCTGGGGTGGTGCTAGCACCTCCCAAGGCAGGAAACCCTTTGTCCAAGCCTCCCTCGCTGGAAGGACTCCCAGCAGCAGGAGGTCAGACTTGTGTCTGTGGTGGCAGCATCCATTTTGTGATGCTAAGGCTCACGTTTAACTTTAACCGGGGTTCAGGTTAGGTACATGTCGTGTCCCTCTAAAAGGGTGGAATGCTACTCCCGTCGCCAGAACTGGCGAGGGGGTAGTATTCCAATTCGTATGACACCTTACTCGATATGTTTTGATAAAGCCAAACAAAAGATAGCATTTAACCGCGAGGTTCATAATGCACTTAAGAGTATATGGGATGGCAGTATCATGAAACAGCTAAAGGACTTGGTTCCGAAAGCTGCAAACAGGCTCAGCTCATGCCAGAACACCAGCTCACATATTTCCAAGCACTCTGCCTCCAGGATTGATGAGGCCTTCCATAGGAGTGGCTGATAGGAACATCTGTGTCCATTTTAGGTTAGATATAGGCATACTATACCTAAGTAAAGGGTGATTACACCGACTTACCCCAGCTGAGTGATCAGCCAGTTGTGTCAAATATGGAGGCCAGGCCAGGGGTGTGTTGGACCCGGCCTCATGGCATGGTCCTACCCCACCAGCATGGCGGGCCCAGGACGACATCGGCCCTCCACCCAGCATCGGGCAGCCCTTTTGCCCGACACTGCACGTCCCAACATTGTTGGTCCGGTCACCATCCCGGACCCCCACTACCGGCCTGGCTCCATCATGGGCCCCTCACGACCTAAGCACAAGGCCGCGCCCGACTCCATCTTGGGCCCACCACGTCATGACCACGTGGCCTCAGCCCCGGCCCAGGCCCCAGCAAAGCCCAGACATCGAGGCACCAAGATCCACCCAGGTGGTCGAGTGGCCACTCGACAGATCCCGGAGAAAAGGAAGATTCGATGGCCCTCCAGCCGTCCCCGGACGCCTGGTTTCGATCGCCCTCCGGCCTCCCTGGGCGCTGGCTCCACCCCCCTGCTGGGTGTCTGGACACCATCATCCCGGCCCCTCTGACCCCCAGGCGCGAGGGTCCAGACATCAAAGGACTCCAGTCCTATATCTGGGCCAGCCCTGGATTAGGACGCCAGTTGTATCCTGGACTGGACGCCCTGCTGACGCTGTCACGGCCGACACCAGAAGAACTCATTGCCTGTAATCGGAAGAGACCCTGAGAGCCTGCTGGCGCTGCCGCGGCCCACCTTTGCTGTACCATCCTAGGAGCCTGCTGGCGCTGCCGCGGCTGAACCACCGGAGAGCCTGCTGGCGCTGCCGCGGCTGAACCATCTTGAGAGCCTGCTGGCGCTGCCGCGGCTGAACCATCTTGAGAGCCTGCTGGCGCTGCCGCGGCTGAACTATCATGAGAGCCTGCTGGCACTGCCATGGCTGAACCATCTTGAGAGCCTGCTGGCGCTGCCGCGGCCTCCTCTCCGTTAAGACCACCTGCCGAGTCCTGCTGGCGCTGCCGCGGCTCGACCTCTCGGAACCCCCGGCTCGAGGATTGAGAGCTGTGCGCAGGGTATCCCTTCCTGTATCCATACCGAGACTGTCCCGCTACCCTGTCCCTTTTACGAGACTCTACAGATTCCTCGATCTGCCTGTATATACTGCTGAGACCCAGCAACCTTTATTCTTGATAAAGCCTAAGAACTTAACCACTTGTGTGGTGTCCGTTTGTAGTGTTGTGGTTACCCTGCTGTACGATCCTAGGAGAGGACCCTCACCTAGGAGGCCTCTCGATAACGCTCGGCTACTTCTCGACGGAAGGGTGGTCCTAGGATGGTCAGTCAGACATCTTCTGCCTCCCCCGGGATAGCCTTTCTAACATTGGTGGCAAGCGACGGGATCCGAGCCGACGCAGATCGTACAGAGGGTGATTCACTCACTACCGAGAAAAACACACTCCGACCATGACTACGCAAGAGACAAGACCGACTACGGAATTCCAGAAATGAAAAATGGAAGATTACAGTCACAAAGAATTAAAACAATTCTGCAAAGATCTGGGCATCGCTACCACTGGGCTAAGCACCAAGGAAGACTTTAAATCAGCCCTACAAGCATGGGTGGACACCGATGATACACCACCCCGGAATGAAGACAACCCGGGACCGAGCGGACGCCCGGAGACCGACACGACCCCAGCGGGGGAGAGACCCGTCAATCCCGGCACGAGCCCCCACGAAGACGCCCGAGAGCAAGAGAGGAACCGGCTCCACGAGTTGGAGCTCGCCCGACTCCGGTTGGATGGGGAACTACAGCTGGAGGAAAGGAAAATCGCACTCGAGCAACGACGGCTAGAAGGAGACCTGGAAGAGAAGAGAAGACAAAGAGACCTCGATGAAAAGAGACTCATGCTCGAGCATGAACGCGGCCTAAAAGAACTAGAACTCAAAGCCAAAACGAATGATGCCAACGCCTCCGGGGGCAAGACCTCGCCCCCGCCTTTGGACACAAAGGTGCACATACCCAAGGATGTCGTCAAGGAATATTACAAGAACGACGACATCCAACAGTGGTTCAAAGCCTACGAGGTCGCCATGACCGCACATCGAGTACCCCTCAAGGACTGGGGCGCCGGCCTGTGGGGGAAGTTCGTCAATGAGGGGAGAGACGCCCTGCTAGAGCTCCCCGATGCCGAGATGACCTCGTACGAGCACATGAAAACCGCTCTCCTCACTCGCTATGGACTCAACCCCGAGATGTACCGGCAGCGATTCCGAGACTGTAAAAAAATACCCGGTACCACTTGGGTGGAATACGTGAACTTTTACAGCAGAGCCTTCGAGGGGTGGATCAAAGGCAGCAAGGTCACCACCTACCAGCAGTTGGTCGACCTCATTATATGGGAACTTCTGTCCAACAACTGCTTCATCGAACTCCGGCAGCACCTCCTCGACAGCAAACTGACTGAGCCCCGAAAACTCGCTGTCGAGGCGGATAGATGGGTGAGCACCCGAGTCCCCCGGAGTCCGATGGGAGACTACGGCCGGGGATCCCCGGGGATCCACCGACCACGGGGCGGCGGAGGAGGCCAGAGCAGGGGACGAGACATCCCCACGGGGTCCTCCCCTACCTCCACTTCACCAGCCCTGGGCCGAAGGGGGGTTCCCCTAGCCCGACCCGGGCCCAGCCCGAATGTGACGTGCCACAGATGCCAGCGACAGGGTCTCTACGCGAATGACCCCCTCTGCCCGATGAACCAGCGACCCGGCACCACCGGTCCTCCCAACCGCCAGATCGCGGCCGCCGCCCTGGGGGAAGAAAGAGGCGAGGAAGACGACAACGACCACGAACAGGCCGAGTGGGAGCCCGCCGCCATGATCTTGGCATGACTGGGTGATCGAGACATGGTCCCCCGAGACCCAATTCCAGGCAACACCCAGAAATATCGCCAATGGGTCACCATCAACGGCCGCCGGGCCGAAGCCCTCCGAGACACTGGAGCCAGCGTAACAGCAGTCCGACGCCACTTGGTGACCCCAGAGCAAATTCTCCCCAATCTCATGTGCCCGGTGCGGACGGCAGACAACTCCGAGAGTTTGTGCCAGATGGCCCGCATCCCCTTCGAATGGGGAGGGGTGTCGAGTATACTGAAGGTGACCGTCCGGGATGATGCCCCCGTGGACTGCTTCCTCGGGAACGACCTGGAAAGTTCCCCCTGGGCCAGCGTCGAGTGGAGAGAGCATCTGGGGATGCTAGGCCTTCCAGAGTGGGTCTGTGCGACCACCCGCTCCATGTCCGCCCGAGCCCTCGCCCCACCGGAGGATCCTCCGACAGAGGAACCAGAGTGGCCCGCACCGCCACCGCCCGCCGTCCCCGAGGACGCCGACCCTGAACCTGGCCCCCAGGGGCCCAACCAGGAAGACCTCACCGAGCTCGGCCACCTTCCAGAACTAGCTCAATGGCGCCAAGAAGGTGGCCCCACCCGCGAACAATTCCGGCAGGAACAGAAAACCTGTCCCTCCCTCGAGGAAATCCGACAACAAGCTGCCACTCAAGCCGCTGGAGGCCCCTCGGGGTCCCACTGGGTCTATTGGGACCACGACCTTCTCTACAGCGAGCAGAAAGTTGCCGAACTAGGGGCCAGCCGAGTACTGGTCGTTCCCCTCCGTTTCAGAGACTTCCTCTTGAACTTGGCACACGACGTGCCCCTCGCCAGGCACCTGGGGCAGGATAAAACTTACAGCCGCCTGGTGACCCATTTCTACTGGCCAAAGATGCGCAACGATGTGCACAACCACTGCCGATCCTGTCCGACGTGTCAAGCCAGCGGGACGAGCGGGGGAAAAGTTAAGGCCCCACTCCAGCCCTTTCTGTGGTCACCACCCCCTTCGAGAGAGTGGGGATCGACATTGTGGGACCCTTGGACCCCCGCACCTCTCAGGGGCACCGCTTCATCCTCGTTCTGGTGGACCATGCCACCTGCTATCCTGAGGCCATCCCCCTCCGAACCATCACGGCCCCAGTAGTAGGCAGAGCGCTGATGGGGATCTTCTCCAGAGTCGGCTTCCCCCGAGAAGTCATGAGTGATCGGGGTACAAACTTTATCTCCAAGCATATGCGATCCCTGTGGCAACAGTGCGGGTCACATATAAGTTCACCACCCCGTATCACCCCCAAGGAAATGGACTTGTAGAACGGTTTAACCGAACACTGAAGGGGATGATCAAAGGCTTAGACGAGCCACTACGACGCAGGCCCCGGCCACCTTCCAGAGACTCGTGAACCGGGTACTGGCCGGACTAGAAGAATTCAGTGCCGCCTATCTAGACGACATTGCGGTGTACAGCCGCCACTGGGGTGAGCACCTGACCCACCTCCGGGAGGTCCTGTCGGCCCTCCGACGGGCCGGACTAACAATAAAGGCCAGCAAGTGTCAGATCGGCCAAGGGTCCATGATGTATCTGGGACACCAAGTGGGGAGCGGCCTGGTGGCTCCTCTCCAGCCAAAGATTGACGCCATCCGGGCCTGGGAGCCCCCGATCACCCAAACAGCCGTCCGAGCCTTCCTGGGGCTCACAGGATACTATCGGCGCTTCATAAAAGACTATGGAAGCATTGTGGGGCCCCTCACAGAACTGACCTCCAAGAGGCTACCCCAAAAGGTGCGCTGGACCCCAGAGTGCCAAACAGCCTTCGAGGCTCTAAAGACTGCCATGTGCACCGCCCCTGTGCTCCAGGCCCCCGACTACAGCCGAGAGTTTGTGGTCCAAACCGACGCCTCGGAGCACGGCATTGGGGCGGTCCTCTCACAAGTGAACCCTGAGGGAATCGACCTTCCCGTTGCCTTCATCAGCCGGCGGCTGCTGGCCAGAGAACAGCGCTGGAGCACCATCGAGAGGGAAGCCTTCGCCGTCGTGTGGGCACTAAAGAAGCTCCGGCCCTACCTCTTCGGCACCCACTTCCGGGTCCAGACCGACCACCGGCCCCTGCGGTGGTTGATGCAGATGCGGGGAGAAAACCCGAAACTGTTGCGATGGTCCATCTCCCTGCAAGGGATGGACTTCACTGTGGAGCACCGCCCCGGCAACGACCACGCCAATGCTGACGGCCTGTCCCGATTCTTCCGCCTCGGCGAGGAGAATCCCCAAGAAGATGGGTGACTCTCCCCTGCCTTCAGCTGGAGGGGACGCGTGTTGGACCCGGCCTCATGGCGTGGTCCTACCCCACCAGCATGGCGGGCCCAGGACGACATCGGCCCTCCATCCAGCATCGGGCAGCCCTTTTGCCCGACACTGCACGTCCCAACATTGTTGGTCCGGTCACCATCCCGGACCCCCACTACCGGCCTGGCTCCATCATGGGCCCCTCACGACCTAAGCACGAGGCCGCGCCCGACTCCATCTTGGGCCCACCACGTCACGACCACGTGGCCTCGGCCCCGGCCCCAGCAAAGCCCAGACATCGAGGCACCAAGATCCACCCAGGTGTTCGAGTGGCCACTCGACAGATCCCGGAGAAAAGGAAGTTTTGATGGCCCTCCAGCCGTTCCCGGACGCCTGGTTTCGATCGCCCTCCGGCCTCCCTGGGCGCTGGCTCCACCCCCCTGCTGGGTGTCTGGACACCATCATCCCGGCCCCTCTGACCCCCAGGCGCGAGGGTCCGGACATCAAAGGACTCCAGTCCTATATCTGGGCCAGCCCTGGATTAGGAAGCCAGTTGTATCCTGGACTGGACGCCCTGCTGACGCTGTCACGGCCGACACCAGAAGAACTCATTGCCTGTAACCGGAAGAGACCCTGAGAGCCTGCTGGCGCTGCCGCGGCCCACCTTTGCTGTACCATCCTAGGAGCCTGCTGGCGCTGCCGCGGCTGAACCACCGGAGAGCCTGCTGGCGCTGCCGCGGCTGAACCATCTTGAGAGCCTGCTGGCGCTGCCGCGGCTGAACCATCTTGAGAGCCTGCTGGCGCTGCCGTGGCTGAACTATCTTGAGAGCCTGCTGGCGCTGCCGCGGCTGAACCATCTTGAGAGCCTGCTGGCGCTGCCGCGGCTGAACCATCTTGAGAGCCTGCTGGCGCTGCCGCGGCTGAACTATCTTGAGAGCCAGCTGGCGCTGCCGCGGCTGAACCATCTTGAGAGCCTGCTGGCGCTGCCGCGGCCTCCTCTCCGTTAAGACCACCTGTCGAGTCCTGCTGGCGCTGCCACGGCTCGATCTCTCGGAACCCCCGGCTCGAGGATTGAGAGCTGTGCGCAGGGTATCCCTTCCTGTATCCATACCGAGACTGTCCCGCTACCCTGTCCCTTTTACGAGACTCTACAGATCCCTCGATCTGCCTGTATATACCGCTGAGACCCAGCAACCTTTATTCTTGATAAAGCCTAAGAACTTAACCTCTTGTGTGGTGTCCGTTTGTAGTGTTGTGGTTACCCTGCTGTACGATCCTAGGAGAGGACCCTCACCCAGGAGGCCTCTCGATAACGCTCGGCTACTTCTCGACGGAAGGGTGGTCCTAGGGGTGGTCAGTCAGACATCTTCTGCTTCCCCCGGGATAGCCTTTCTAACAGGGTGGCACAATACGCGCTGCAGCCCCTGGTAGGCCTTGGAAGCACCTATGCCCTGGGTACCTGGGGTACACTGTTACAGGGGCCAATAAGGTGAACCAGTTCCAATTGTGTATGTACCTAAGGTACATGGAGTCCATTTTAAGGAGAGAGCAATTAGCCTGGGGCCCTGAATAGCAGGGTCCCAGGCCAACTAAAGTAAAAAACCAGCTAAACACCAGGCAAAAGGTTTGGGGGTAACCATAGTCAGATATCCACCTTCCTACACAACCCCCCCCCAAACGAAAGGAGATAAGGCTATCCTTGACCAGGTAAGCCTATATTGCCTAAGTGGCCATATAAGGAAGTACCAGCTCTGGCTTGGTTACCCCCTGTCTCATGGTCCACTAAGCAATACCTCACCCTAAGGGTATCTGAGGGTCTCCACCATAGGGAATCTCTACCTGTGGTGTGTCTTGGCAAAGTTAAAGGCTGATGTTGAGATGGAGTACTGAAGTGAGATTCCTCTGTAGGACTCAGCTTCCTCCAATCACTTTCCACCATGTAGGCCTTTCTTTCTTTGACTGAGTTGCACTGTGCTCTCAGGGTCAACCTCTGGCTACCTAAAGCTGGAGGCTGGGTCCCCTTGGTTGGCTTACTGGAGGGACAGTTCAGGTTTGGGCCCTTTGGGTCCCAGGTTTGGCTGTGCCCAACAGAATTCTTCTGTGGGAGGTCCCTGACTAATTTTAAGGGGGATCCCTCAGGAGTTTTTAAAGTTTTCACCTGGCTAGGGCTGCTAGCTTCGGTGCCTCTAATCTGTTGATGTGGGTGCTTTATTTGACAGGGGGCCCTTTGGGGCTCACTGTCCTTCTTGTCCTCTGCAGCCCTGGGCTGACTAAGGCAAGGTAGAGAGGGGCAGGATACCTGCTCCAGACTGGGTCCCACCTGAGAAGGGTCCACTGACATCAGAGGCTCTGTCAGGCTAGGCCTGACTACCTCTGGGGCAGTTCCTTCATCAGGGGTAAGATCAGTTACCTGAGGAGGCTGATCCTTTCCTAAAGTCTGGTGGGAGGGAGATTTCTCTTCCTCCTCAATGCTCTCTGTTTGTGTGGAGTGATCCATCTTTTCAGGCTTCACAACACATGTATCAGTTTGAGTTTGGGCTGTGGCCATCACAGCCCCACCAACCTTTTCAGGATGAGACTCAGTTTGGGTATGGGTTGTTACCATCACAGCCCTGCTAATCTTTTCAGGAGGGAAGTTAGCTAAAGATGGGGCTGAGGTTTGCTCAGCCCTACCAACTTTTTCAGGAAGGACATCTTGGATTGGGGCTGTAGCCATCACAGCCCCACTAACCTTTCCATGGAGATTTACCATTCTAGAATGGATTTGTTGTTCAACCTCAGCCCAGGCTGAGATTTCCAAATCATTACCTAGTAGGCAATCTACAAGCAAGTTTGCTGACACTGCCACTCTCTTTGGGCCAGTTACACCTCCCCAGCTAAGATTGACTACTACCATGGGATGTTTGGTTTCTATTCCATCAATGTTTGTCACCTGATATTTGGCATCAGGTAAAAGTTGCCTTGAGGGGACTAGACATTCAGCCACCATGGTGATGCTAGCCCCTGTGTCTCTAAAGGCCTCAACATTCAAGCCGTTGATGAGGGGTTCTTGTCTACACTTGCTCAAAGTATTTGGGCAATCAGTGAAATTGGCAAACCCCATGCCAGTCTCATAGACAAGATCAGTTGGGGACCTGGTTAGGCCAGAGTCCACCTGTGTTCCAAAGGTAAACCCACCCAAATTCTTGGGGGTGCTTCCACCACCTGGGGGACCACTGCTAACAGTGACAGGAGGTGTTGGAGCTTTACCTGGAGGTATGTTTTCCTTATTACTATTCTTTGGACAACAGCTGTCTGTTTTCCAATGGCCAACCTGTTTACAGGTATGGCAATACAGCTTTTTCTGTGTAGAGGAAGTGTCTTGGGACCCACCCCCATCCTTGGAGTTTTGGGGCCCTGGGGAAGTTTTCGCTTTGGTCTTATCCCCACCTTTCTCTTGAGGCTTGGTAGTCTCTTTCTTTTGGTCACCACCCTGGTTCTTAGGCCTGATCCTGGTTCTGACCCATTTGTCTGCTCTCTTACCCAATTCTTGTGGAGAGGTCAGCTCAGAGTCCACCAGGTGCTGATGTAGAAGCTGATTTTGACTATTACTTAAGATTTGCTCTCTCGTAATTAAATTATACAATCCTGTATAGTCTGTAACCTTACTTCCCAGCAACCAGACCTCCAGAGCCTTAGTGGCACATTCAACAAATTCAGACCAGTCCTGAGTCTGTGTCTTCTGGGTGTCTCTGAACATTAACCTGTACTGTTCAGTGGTTAAGCCTAACCCATCAATCAGAGCACTCTTCAGGAGCAGGTAGTTTCTAGAATCCTCCCCATCACTAACTGTGAGGAGTCTGTCTCGGCCTCTACCTTCAAAGGAGAGCCACAAGATTGCTGCCCACTGCTCCTGGGGGATCTGCTGTACTCTGCAGGCCCTCTCAAGTACAGTCATCCATTTGTGGATATCATCCCCAGCTTTGTAGGGGGGCACACTCTTACTCAGGTTTCTATTGTCATAGGACCTGTCTTTATCCTTAGGGATAGTGCTGCCACCAGTGGATCCTAATCCACTCTCTCTAGGCTGCCTTGCTCTAGCAAGTTTCTCTTTGGCCAGGGCAACTTCTAATTCTTGCTTCTGGATCCTAAGCTCAGCCTCTCTCATTTTGGCCTCATGTTCCCTTCTCTGAGGGCTAGTCAACTCCCTTCTGGAGTGACCTTGAGAACCTCTAGAAGCTTGGGAGGTATTGGACTCTCCTGAGTGATTCCTCCTCCTCTTTTGCTCCTGGTTAAGTCCACTCGGGGGTCTGAATGGGTTGGACCCACTTTCAGACCCAAATAGGCTTAAGTTAGCCTGGTTATGCCTGCTGACTAACACCTGGCTATTTCTACCATCATCAGAATCACTTCCTTCCTCCTCCTCTTCCTCTTCTTCCTCATCCTCAGGCTGAGTATCTCCAGTGTTCTGGTTTTCCTCATCTATCTGGATGACAGGGACAGGGGCATCAGTGTTATCATCTTCACAAGGAGAGCCTCCATCTCCATTCCCTGAGGGGCCTGGTTTGGAGGTCTTTAGAGCTTCAGACTTTTCTAACAGCTCTCTGAGGTGACCTGCTGTAGGGGTAGGACCCGTCTTGATTCCTCTTAAGGAACACAGTTGCCTCAGTTCTTTAAAGTTGAATATAGCAAATTTGGATGTTGCCTTTGGAGGGTCACTCTCAACAGGGATAGGTCCAGTGGACCCCTCTGCTCCAGACATTTCTCTAGTGTGGGTGGATATGTTGCAATCTACCTACACTGGTGTTTACCTACTAAACCTATCTAGTAGTTGTAGTCAGGGTGTGCTACTCCCTATCCTCTACAACAACTAAGTTCAGTAGAACTTAAGTATACTAGTCTTGTTTTTAATGTACCTAACAGGTACCTGTATGATCTTTCAAATGATACTCTCAAAGATTGTAATGGTAAAACAACAGCAAGCTCAAATCCCAATCCGCTGCTCACCAATGTGAGAAGTTGGCCTGGTATATGCTGCGCACTAGTTCTAGTGATCACCTTGTACCATGCCAAGCAACCCTTATGATGATTGGTTGTAAGTCAACCTTATAGACCAGCTATCCTAGTGGTAGCATGGGCAAAGCAGTCTTAGGCTAAACTCTGTAAAGGCATGTGAAGCAAGCTGTTTTACCATACACAATCCCCTTGAATACCAAATGAAAGGACACCACACAGATATATACTGAAAATATATATATATTTATTTATTACAAATATCCCCTATACTCTTTATGAGCACAGAAGCAAATGCGTTAAAACAAAACACAGTTTAAATACACAAAAGTTGCACAATATGGATGAGCCCTAGGGGCCACTTAAACCATTTACTAAAATAGTGGTATAAGAACCACCAATGGGAAAGGAAAGAGGCCTAGGGCCTGGGGCATCGCTGGAGCTGTTCGGGACTAACAGTGATGAAGTCGGGAAAGGCCCGCGGGACTCGGGTGGAGCGCTTAAAGCGCACGCATGCACCAATGCAATGTCAATGGTGCGTAAAAGCTACAAAGTTAGTGTTTAAGGAACCTTCCGATGGACCTAGATGGACAAAACTTTAGAGCTAGGTACTATAGGTGTGTACCAGTGTGGGAACACCGGCGTTGCTGAGTTACCTCACCCACAGGAAGCGGGTGCACAGGTGTGAAGTCGTGTCGGGTTTCGTCACGCAGGTCGATGGTGCCTGGAGATGAAGATACTGCAGGCGGGTCGTCGAGGAGAGTTCCGGTGGATCCACGGGTGGATCTGAAGAGGTGAAGACCTGAAAGCAGAGAGGACAATGTTCAAAGTCACTAGCCAGTGACTACCGTGGAACCAGGCGATGTCGGGTGCAAACAGGTGAAAAGGTGAAGATTGTCACTGAAGCCACGTGGACACGAAGAAATGAAGGATGTCCAGGCATTGGTCACGAGCTGTCCTACAAAGGATCTAGCGGATGGCGGTGTCGGCTTTTTGATCGGAGCAAACAGGCCTTGGCTAATGCAAGCCATGCAGAAATCGATGCAAGCTTCTCACTCGGACCAGCAAGGTCAGAGCGGGTGCTCCTTTTCAGGGGAGCGAGGGCCAGTCTGGAGCAACCAGACCAGTGGTGTTGTTTGTAGTTTTCGTCGCCAAGATGGCCGCTAGCCACGTGGCAAGTGGCCAGGATGGCGCGTCAAGTGGCAAATTGCAACAGGGCCCCACGCAGATCGTGAAGATGCTGGGGGGTTGATCTTCGGTGCAAATGCTGCTCGGTGGTGGGGCTTCTCAAACCCCAGAGCACAGCATCGAGGGTGCCTCGGGTGCTGCGCAGTCAGCTTCTCAGGGGTCTTTCAAGATGGCCGGTCTCACGTCTCTCGGTGCCTCCACGGGTCTCTTCTTTTCAGGGACTGTGGATCGGGCTCTGAGATGTCTGGGAGTCTGGGTCTTGTCAGGCTCTGGGCTCTGGCTTTGGCAGGAGGCGGCGGCAAAGCAGACGTCGAGTTGCTGGTTGGTGCCTGTATTCACAGGGTGGTCACTCCTTGGCCACAAGGGAGATTCTCTTCAGTCTTCTGTGCAGCAGAATGTCGAAGTCCAGTTTTCTTCTTAGTTTCAAGTCGAGTTCAGGATGATCTGAAGTCTTGGGACACAGCTCCTATTCCAATTCTAGGGGCCGGATTACCTGCTAGGTCCCTCCTCTGGGTGGGACCAGGAAGGGGGGTGGTTACACCCCCTTTCCTTTGTCCAGCTTCGCGCCAAGACTGGGGCTGGAGAGCCCCAGTACCGGTTTGAACTGGCATATGCACAGGGACACCTTGTGTGCCCCAGGCATGTCTGATTCTATTCAGCCCTGTCCTACCCAATACACAAAAGCCTGTCTGGGGTGGTGCTAGCACCTCCCAAGGCAGGAAACCCTTTGTCCAAGCCTCCCTCGCTGGAAGGTCTCCCAGCAGCAGGAGGTCAGACTTGTGTCTGTGGTGGCAGCATCCATTTTGAGAAAGCTAAGGCTCACGTTTAACTTTAACCGGGGTTCAGGTTAGGTACATGTCATGTCCCTCTAAAAGGGAGGAATGCTACCCCCGTCGCCAATTCGTATGACTCCTTACTCGACATGTTTTGATAAAGCCAAACCAAAGATAGCATTTAACCGCAAGGTTCATAATGCACGTAAGAGTATATGGTATGGCAGTATCATGAAACAGCTAAAGGACTTGGTTCCGAAAGCTGCAGACAAGCTCAGCTCATGTCAGAGCACCATCTCACATATTTCCAAGCACTCTGCCTCCAGGATTGATGAGGCCTTTCATAGGAGTGGCTGATACGAACATATGTGTTCATTTTAGGTTAGATATAGGCATACTATACCTAAGTAAGGGGTGATTACACCGACTTACCCCAGCTGAGTGATCAGCCAGTTGTGTCAAATATGGAGGCCAGGCCAGGGGTGGCACAATACGCGCTGCAGCCCCTGGTAGGCCTTGGAAGCACCTATGCCCTGGGTACCTGGGGTACACTGTTACAGGGGCCAATAAGGTGAACCAGTTCCAATTGTGTATTGACCTAAGGTACATGGAGTCCATTTTAAGGAGAGAGCAATTAGCCTGGGGCCCTGAATAGCAGGGTTCCAGGCCAACTAAAGTAAAAAACCAGATAAACACCAGGCAATAAGTTTGGGGGTAACCATAGTCAGATATCCACCTTCCTACACTCATTTCAACTGGGAGCCACTTAAGTTCACTGAGAGCTGGGGAGATGTGGTCAAATTTCTTGATTTCGGTGACCATTCTGGCTGCCGCATTCAGAGTTGTTTTGATTGGAGCTAGGTGTGAATTTGCAATTCCTGAGAGGACTGCGTTCCCATAGTCCAGCCTTGACATTACCAGGGTTTGTGTTGCCTGTTTGAGAACACCAGGCGGGATGAAGGGTTTTATTTTGTTCAAATGTTTGAGGTTAAGGAAGGCGCTCTTAGCCAAATTCTTGATGTGTCTGGTCATGTTTAGTTTCCAGTCTAGTGTGATACAAAGTGATTTGACAGAGTCATCTAGGGTGAGATTCCCATTGAGCCCATCTACAGCTTTGAGCCATTCCGCAATTTGATGGTTCTCCTCCTTGTTTGAGATGAGAAGAATCTCTGTTTTGTCAGGGTTTAGTTTAAGATGACTCGAAGACAGCCAGTGTTGGTCATCATTCAGTACGTCATTGAGTCTTAAAATGTCACTGAGGGAGGAGGTTTCCAGATATATCTGAGTATCGTCTGCGGATGTTGGCTGCTCTGAGTAGTTTGGTGAGGGGTTCCATGTAGATGTTATTATTCCAACATACCGTAGTAAACCCCAGGAAATACCGGATCAGTTCCCTCTTTTAGTCCTCAACCTCCCAAAATTAAGAAGTTATGTTCACAGTCACTGGAACCAAAAAATATGTTATCATAATCTGTCTTTAATCTATGGAGGCAGGTTTTCCCTTTCTTTACAAAGTCCAGGGTCATCGCAGCATGAGCCTTGCCAGTTGTATACATTCCCTCTTTCTCAGCCCATGGTGGTACATGGGGTTTCTGTTCAGCAGCTTTATTTTGGAAATCCTGTCTCCTTTTCTCAACTAAACTTAAAAATACTTTCTCTTCTTCACGTAATATACATGTTAAATTATTCTTGTGTGCCTTGACTATATCTATTGATTTAATTGTTAAGAAAAATGTACCTATAAACTGTGCATCTTGGCTACTAAGTACTGGATTCATATTCTTTTGAATAGGAAGCTCTGAAAATACTACATCTAAGTTTGAAAAAGAATACTGAAGTTTTCCAGTTGCATAAAACAGACTTGCTAAGACACTACATGATATACCATATGTTAACCTTAAATGGTGATATGTGACTCCCTCTGATACTGACACTGGTAATTTCTTTCAGGCATAACAATCCCTAATCTGATTGTATCTACATACTGAAATAAAAAAATTATAAAAGTATTTAAAGACGTGTCATTATCTATGACTGTGTGATGTAAATCTATCTCATCTGCTGCTTCTAACTCTACTCTATCTCCTTTAATAGTAGCTGTCTTTTCATTGGTAAATGTATAATTTTTTTCTTATTTGTTATCATTAATAAAGGCACTACTACTGTTAGAAATAACTGTACTGACATTACTAATAAGATACTACATATGCAGGCTCTACAACATCTTCGTCCGAAACTTCGTTTTGGTTGATCAGTGACTTCATTTCTCGCCATTTTAATCTGAGAAGATATTTTCTCCTCTTTCTTTCTTCACTTTGAATTCAAGCTCTCGTTTCTAAGGTGGTCTCAGTCTCCTTTCATCAAGCTGTACAGCATTTACTTTTTCTGATTCCTCTCTTAAGTCTAGATTCTCAAATTCTTCTAAAACTACATAGGTCCACTCAGGGGCCTTGTATTTATTGTTCAATGTTTTCAGTCTTGGGCTTCTTTATTTGTTTTTCTCAGTTGAGTGTTTAGACTGAGTTTGACTAGTGACCTCATTCACCTGCTCTGGTCTCTCATTTGTCTTTCTCAGATACTGTCCACACACAATGGATTATAGGGGGTATACAGTAAGGCCACCCCCCTCTCAGAGAAATATATTACAATAAGGGGCCATACCAGATCAAACACCTAACTAAGTGACCTCCTGGGCTTATTTTATATTTAAAAAAAAGTGAGGACCCCGTGGGTGTATAAGTTGAACACTACTCCTCTAGGTCAAGGTGTATTTTTCTGTAAAATGTAAAAGCGTAGTAACAGGCAAGACATCTCACCAATAAAGAATATTGTGAGTGGAGAGAGAGTGCCTCAGGGTAGTAACACCCGAGGGGGTTCCTGGTTAACAATCACTAGTTTACCCACTTCTCATCATCGGTCACTCTCTCTCTGTTATAAAGTGTGAAGAAGAAACGAGCAAGGAAGCTCAGTGTTAAATAAAAAGCAAGAAAAGGTGTGCTACTAGTACATAATAACTCAAATGTGTGTTTGTTGCTACACCTAAACAGCTAGAACCCCAAAGAATATAGACCTATGTATTAGGTCCATAAGTGAATAAAAAGTGAATAAAAAGTGAAGGTTGGTGAGGTTTGCTGGCGTTCCAATCTTTATTGCGATGCTGCAAACCTTCCAGTTAAAAATGGTTAATTATATGCCATATTTACTTAAATGCCGTGCCAACATGTTTCGTTGTTCTACATTCCAACAACTTCATCAGGGCAAACAAGGGGTTTCTCAGATGTAAATCTTCACACTAAGAGTACCTGTTACAACATGAAAACATGATGACGCAGGGAATCCATTGTCCCCCGGCATTGGTAGTAATTAACGAGAGCACATGAGGTCCCTGCCCAATCTGAGACATATATAAAGGATTACCTTGTGGTTGCTAATATCAAGTATACCGGCAACCATCCATTAAAAACGGACCCCGTGTCAGATTATCACGAGTCCCCAGTAGCTTGGTCTCGCTCAAGCCACCTGTCATTCAGAAAATACAAAAAATAGAAAGCTGCAGGTCAGGAACACATCAAGGGCTATACAGCCTGTCAGTTAATGATAAAGTGAACACGGACATACTATCGAATGCCTGTCACCACCATCATCTTATTATTAACTCTGTAGTCTAATGATGTCATAATCAAACTACACTGCATTGAGTCAAATAAAATGTTAGTTTTGTAAGAGATGCAGCCGTTAAACATCCCGGTACCAAACTGTTACCCAGTTTACACTGCGCCATGATTTAATCAAATTACGACCTTCACACATTTAGCACACGCAATCTCATATTAAAGCATCGGTGACAACTTCATCGTCACTATGAAGTCTGCCTTGCACTACAACGAATTCTAACTGTTAACCAAACTACGACATTTACACATTTAGCACACTGTAGTTGAGGTCCAAACATGCAAAGGAGACGGCATAGAAGTCTTTAAGTCTTTATTGCAGTACCACTGTCACCGACCTCAGCCACAGCTGGAGTCACACTCAGACACCAACAGTCAGCCGTCTATCACGGCGCTCGCCTTGGAACCCTCGCAGATGTGACATTCTAAGTGATGCCACCACGGAGCGTTCCACGGCGTGCTAGGGGACAGGAGGGTAGTGGGAGAACGGAGTGGAAGATACCACACACCCCCCTTCCCTACATAACAAAATGCAAAAGGTCAACAAAAACATTATCAGAACCTACTCCGCATCATTTAGTCACATATTGCTCCAGATGTCGGGGCGGTCTGACCACTCTCTGGCTTGTCCTACTGGCAGGGTGAGCTATTACAAAACGTTTCCTGGGAGGAAGTTCTCCTTTCCCCTGGGGCTTGTCCCCTCTCACTTCCCCCTTCCAGTGTCTTCCTTGGGGGGATGATACCTCACTACTCTTCCCAAGTTCCAAATCTTTCCCTCCTGAGTTTTCACCGCGTTTCTGAATAATTTAACAATCTTTGTGGGTCTGCTGAACTCCGACCAACTCGCTTTCTGAAGAACTTGGTAATTTTCGCTCAGGGAATATAACAAGAACTTGGCACAAGACTCTGAAAATATGAAAAAGACATCTTTATTAAACACAATTAAATGAGGCTACGTCACCCAACTGCCTTAGCAATTGAATGAGGCAGTCTGCTGAATGGTCTCAGCACAGACCTTTTATACCATTTATTATGCCCTAGGCACACATTTTCTCTTTGAAGTACATTATTGTTGGTCACTCCCAGGACGTGCACACAAATCACTTTATGATGACAAACCCACTTTTCAGTTTGTCCAGCCCAAAATTAATCATCAAACAAACCCATAATAAACATTCTTCTTTAGACAAGCTGGACAAGACCCATAATGAAAAGGCCCGCAGCCCACATCATAAATAGACCATAAAGAAAGAACAGAAACAGATAGGAGCAAGATAAAGGGGTGTGTGCGTGTACAATAAACATTGCAATGTCCTGCTCTTTGATCTCTATCTGACCAGCTGCCTAACAAGGAACTGGCTCAACGAGGTTAGCCTCAGTCAAGGGAGTCAGCTTTCGCCAGGTCATGCAGGAGTCAGCACAAACCCATGCTAAGGTTATGTCCTTAAGTACTTGTTCTGCCACAGTGAGGGCCTACTGTAAGGGCAATCCACAAAATGGCTGCCGTTCACAAAATGGAAGCCAAGGGTTCAGTACGAAAATGACGATTTCGAGGTGAAATCGTTACTGGAATATGACGAAAATGCTTGTACATAGTGTACTAGCCATTCTCGGTATTTTGATATAAAAATCGCCATGCTACGACAAAGTTTATTACACGAGTCCAGAATTTTCAGTACCACAGACGCTCCTTTTGCCCTTACATAGGCAATAACCTATACTCACGCTAGTCTGAGTCCAGGTTCTATATTTATCAAATCATCAAGATGTTGCTGAAGCATAATCCTATTACTTAGCGACTCTCTCGGGACAGGTCTCCTTACACACGCAGTAGCACAAAGGCCATATATGACAGGACCAACAATTAGTGATGCTCACTACTAACTGGTGTCGATGCAGAAACTGTACAAAAGGAATTATCAGTAAACTCTGACCTCCTAACTAGTCCATGTTCAGGTAAAATCTGGAAAGAATGCAAAGAAGTAGAAGTAGGAAGAGACATAGGTTGGGAGGTGGATACAGATGTGAATTGGGCAGCAAAAACAATCCCACCCATAAAAGACAATGCCATGTTTAAAAAAACACTAGAAAACACGTCATTAAGAACATATAGACAAAGTAGTGACCGCTATTACAAATGAAATCATAATTTTTCACAACCCTAAGCAAAAAGTAAATCCTAAAATTATCTAGTAACACTATAGGTCTTCCTATGCATTTTCTGTAATTTATTATATGTTCAAGTGAAACAATGGTGACCCTCATTAATGCTCCGATGTGAAAAGGGGATACTCTTCCACAGGAAATGGACTTTATTCTGCTTTTACTAAACAGAATCTACTTAAAAATAATGCCAGTTGAACAATAAAATCATTCTCCTAACACTTAGTCATACAATCACACGGAAACCTCTTGTGAAACCAACTATGCCCAGAGTCTGCTAAAAAAAAAAAAAAACTCTCTGGCAGGCTTCTATTGTCCAATCAAGTCTGCTCCCGTTGTTGCATGGGCCTTTGGATTCAGGCCTCCCATGCTCTGATGCTCAGTATCTGTTGGAGTGCCCTCCTGGCAAACACTCATAGCTCATTCAAAAAGTCTCAATGTCTCAAGGCAGTGCACCGTATCTCTCCTCTGTGGCAGACACTACAGATAATGTGCTCTTCTCGTGCAGACCCGGGACCATTCTCAGACTTCAACACTCATCATTCAGTGTCAGAGGACGCTCAGGTCGCTCTTTCATGGGCACCAGAATGGAGTGCCTTTTGCCGCTCTTGGATCCTCCGGTGCACTGCACTTCCGTTGAAGCAAGGGAAAAAAAGGGGTGCGTGGCCAAAACTCATGCCAAGGGGCTCAAGGGACTGCACACTGTCAGAGGTTAACCAGCACATAACAGGCGCTCTTTTGCACTAAATCTCAAGGAACTGCACACTGTCAGAGGTTAACCAGCACATAACAGGCGCTCTTTTGCGCTGAAATCTCAAGGGACTGTGGCAAAACCAGCTCCTTCTTCTTTTCTGATGTTGAACGCCTTCTGATGAAGCAAGTGTGATGCTTTAAACAGTTAATTGTACAACAAGGGGACTGCAAACAGGTGGCATGCGATCTTCAAAGGAGTGGCCACACGCCATGGGACAATTCTGTGTTGAAATACACTGTCATTCTCAAAGGCAATACAAAAACAAAGCCAATAGGCAAAACAGTGCCTCTAGGCTCCTCTATTGGGTTTCCGTGTGAGAGCATATCTTTCATCATCATAGCGACATGGGAATTCTATCTGAATGGATGTCCTCACACATAGTGGGATGTTTCATGGGGCAAACACATTTTATCTCAATGATACACATAGGTGTTCCTAACTTCCTCATCTAGAACATCTCAAAAGCGGGATCACATACATGTTATCATAATAATTGTGCATCAGGTGGGACTATGCAATGCAAAAGCTAATGATCAAGATGTGGGAACAAAAGACAAGAACTAGAGAGTCCTGATATTTCCATTATTTATAATACATCTGGTCCATCAAAAATTAAAGCAGTAAAAAAAAGACTAAAAACCAATTTTAGAATAGACATTGAATTTGTCAGATTAAAAAAATGTAATGTGTCTCCTATTGAGGTGGAAAGCTTATCTTACTATAGTATTGAGTCAGTTAATCAGTCCTAACAGTCCTAACAGTCAGACTGGAAAAACATCAGAATAGGCCTAAAGAAAATTCTTAGAAACCAGTCTAGTTATGCAACAGGGAATTATACATAAAATGGGGGTCCATGGTACATTACTGCAATCTGAAAGTGCGAACCTGAACAATACACTGATAATAATAAAAGCTGACTGGTGAAAGGAATACGGAAAAGAGAATAGGACACAGCTAAAAATCCCCAATAACAGGCCTGATGTGCTTGGGTGATAGTCAGGCATGTGACAAAAAATGAAACCTGGTTTCTTTTACGGTCCAGAGCCATAGGAAGGCCACTTAGGAAGCAGAATAAAACTGACTAATGTGATATAGAAATTAGGTCACTATGTACAAGAGTCACAAATCTATAATTTATCCTTACGTCCAATCAGGATATATAATTTTAGGGCTGCCTGTTCCTTACAGGAAAGGGCAGTATCGTGACTACAAATGACACAATTTGCTGTTTATTTTTCTTCAATACTTATAGCCAAATTTGACATACACTGGTCAAGTGTTGTCTGTCTGGTTCACAATATGAAAAAAGGAAAAATCATATCTGTGAATTTTAGTATCAGCGAAAATTTTACCCAACTGTTGACAGCGACACGTATCGTCATACATGTCACAACAACACGGGTGAATTTGTAATAATTTCTTAAGCAGCAACATACAACATAAAACATGCAAAAACGCACCAAACGGACGTCAAGCCATCAGATATACTCGCTGTAAAACGATAGCATATATAAATGAGCGGTGACGCATAATACCGTGTAAGGATACCCTCCTGTTTGACAGTAGATCACCAATAGTGGGTATCTGCTGTCAAATACAACTTTCGGACACACAGAACCGGCAAGAACAATTCATGATAGAACAAAATACACAAACATAAGAACAACATGAACATTTCTTTCCAAAGTAGTTACGCAAAAACACATCTTCGTCTAACCAACCAAACTCACGTGTCTTGTCTGCTTTAAATCACCCAGAACAATCCATGAATGGTCTGTAGGCAGAAGCAACAAAAAAACATACACAACACACAAGAGAGACATTTCTGACAACAAGCGAATTTCAATTATAACTTTTAATCAGAAGACAAAACATGATACACATTAAGAAACACAAAAATAAATTTCCATTACTTAACTGTTACCATCTTGTCAGTCACCTTGCAACATGAAGCCCTTTTGACTTTTCCAAAGGTAACATCGTTTCCCTGACACCTAAAATTAGCCTTGTGCCACAATCTCCATGATAAAAAAAACTTCTTAATTGGCAAATCGTTCTTTCTTATTCATGTAGGCTTCAAAATTTTAGTAAAAGGCTGCATCCTATTTTTTTTTGTCTAAGATGTAATGCAACACTTCGTTTTCTGTCAAAATAAAAACGACTAGCAGACATTATTTTTTTTAGAGCAGAAATACAAATGTCATGATGTTGGGACTTTTAAAGAAACCTTTCAAGAAACCTTTTTTATATTTCCCTTTGGAATTAAGTCTTTAACTTTAAACCAGAAATTCCACCTTTCAGAGGCCTGTTTAGCAATGTTATTCTGCATTTCACAGAGACAAGGCTCGAATTTAAAAAGGTCACAATGCCAACATGACAGAGACAGAAGGCCTACTACATTTACTGTGAAGGGTTCACATATACCAGTTTTTAGAACAAATGCTTGCTACCACCCTATACAATGGTAGTCATTTTAAACACCTAACGTCTTAATGGGCCCCGCTAAAGTTAGAACCTTCAATCCTGATATTAAACACAAAGTTCTGCACCGGGCACATTGGCTCACCGAGCTATGAAGAACAATCTCAATAACAAGCCCTAAGTTTGTATTATACCCAAATGTATGCATTTACTGAAGCCAGAGACACTTTCACTATGGTAAATGACAAGAATCTGAGTTAAAAACCCATTTACCTCAATTTTGACTTTTATCTTTGGGGCACTTAAAAATAAATATCCTATAATTGTTTTACATATTAATCATCCTCAGGATGTTCTTTACACGTTACAGATATTTGACATTAGTCAAATCTCATGTAAATCCTTGGAAAAATGAGTTTTTTACACCTGCGCCAAGTGAAAACCAACATGCAAATTACCTAATTACACCGCAACACATAACTTAAATCAAATTTTAATACTAGGAGGTCATAGTATGAGTATTAAGCTTTATAAATATCAAAAAACGATTTTAAAAAGCATTTATTTTTTTTCTCAAATAATTTTTCCATAATTAATAATTTTTCGTTCAATGAAACCAATTATCTGTTTTTATGATAACTCCACATATAAAGGTAAGCTGCATCCCTTGCCTATCATTTTTAGATATATTTATTTATGCGCCTACGCACAAAAGGCCTAACTTAAAACATGACATTTTTCGCGCCATTTTTAAAGGAGAATCAGTATTTAGCAAAAGAACCAAATATATACTTTAAAAAAAATTGCTTAAAGAGAAGAAAACCCCATTTGGAATGTCTTCCAGTGATACAAAGTGATGAACCTTATTTTTGTAACCCTCTAAAACACTACTCTGAAATGAAAAAGGCCAACTGTGATTAACTAACGGCTAAGTCCTGGGCTAAATATCTGCTGCCTTAAGGCAGGAAAGGCTGAAACCTGAAAGAGTGCTGAAACCTGAGCACGCTTTCAGTTTTACTGAAAACAGACATTTCAAGTTTTAAAAATGCGCGTGCAAAAAGATGCATTTAAATCTAGCAAGAAAAAATTTACTTTAGCTGAAGTGTTTGCCTTTAAAAAACGCTACAAATTTGTTTTGTTACCAAAGGCACCATTATTTTTGAGGCCCTTCATATTCCTAGTGAATGTGAATTTTAGCCTATCTATTTTAAGCATTTAACAGTTTGCACATATGCGTTTTTGCTTAGTCTGTAAATTAAATAGCAACACATAGCGATTTGTAGCATGTGACATAGAAAGTTGCTGGAGTGTTATTTAATTTCTACTTAATATTAATTAATCTGACATTTTACCTAACAGACTGAAAACATCAAGAAACCTACAAACACATTGAGCTTATTGCAGACATAAAGAGAAAAGATAAACACTCAGGACACACAATACAGCGCTGTAAGCTATTACTGAAGTTACAGTAATGAGAAAAACCACATAGACATTGAAACACACATTGAACCCACAAATCGACACTCAGGACGAAAATAAAGCCATTTGTAAATACTAGCTAAGTCATATTTACAAGAAACACGTCTCAATAGGGTTCCAAAAGACTGCAAAAAACATAGCCCAACAGACTGCTGTATGTGCACGAAGCCACAATACACTTAATTCACTAGCTTTGGCTGGCAGAACACCAAAAATCGTTCTGCAAATCTCCATTCAATAAAACTGCGCAGAACAAAGGATCCTTGTTTTGTATTATGTCATATTTTAATTCCCTGGGGATACAAAATCACCAAGGAAGAAATATGTTTTTTTTAAATCTAAACCTATTTAGATATCCCCTTTAGGGGAAGCCGGCTAATACAAACGCATACAAAGTTGGCCAACAAAAAGCTCAAAAATTTGCTCAGATCAGGGATCTTATAGCTCACTAATCTAGCTTCAAACTTCAAGGGGCTATCTCTATCGATACACTCGTAAATATACAAGACCCTCGGTTTTCGAAAATTGCAATCTTCAAATAAAACTAAGGACAATCAAACTAAGAACCAATCAAAATCCAAAAATCAAAGAACAAAGGACTGGGAGCGACCAACTTATACTTAACTCTTACTTTTACTAATCAAAATGTTATCCAGATTCTAACTGTCAACATGACCTAATGGTCTTTTTAAGAATACTCACGCAAAAAGGTTATCAGTCAGGAGTGACATCATGTGGAGGATCAAAAATCAGGAAGGTCAGAAATATACTGGGCTGCAGAATCAAAGAATCTTTAGAATCCCCGTGCACAGAGTACCTTCTTAGTAGAATCTTGTTCTGTCCTTCTCAGTTTATTTCAGTCTCCTGGCACGATCACTCCCACAGAAAGTCACTTCTCTGATGATTCCCGCGTTAGGGCGCCAACTGAAGAACTTGGTAATTTTCGCTCAGGGAATATAACAAGAACTTGGCACAAGACTCTGAAAATAAGAAAAAGACATCTTTATTAAACACAATTAAGTGAGGCTACGTCACCCAACTGCCTTAGCAATTGAATGAGGCAGTCTGCTGAATGGTCTCAGCACAGACCTTTTATACCATTTATTATGCCCTAGGCACACATTTTCTCTTTGAAGTACATTATTGTTGGTCACTCCCAGGACGTGCACACAAAGCACTGTATGATGACAAACCCACTTTTCAGTTTGTCCAGCCCAAAATGAATCATCAAACAAACCCATAATAAACATTCTTCTTTAGACAAGCTGGACAAGACCCATAATGAAAAGGCCCGCAGCCCACATCATAAATAGACCATAAAGAAAGAACAGAAACAGATAGGAGCAAGATAAAGGGGTGTGTGCATGTACAATAAACATTGCAATGTCCTGCTCTTTAATCTCTATCTGACCAGCTGCCTAACAAGGAACTGGCTCAACGAGGTTAGCCTCGGGCAAGGGAGTCAGCTTTCGCCAGGTCATGCAGGAGTCAGCACAAACCCATGCTAAGGTTATGTCCTTAAGTACTTGTTCTGCCACAGTGAGGGCCTACTGTAAGGGCAATCCACAAAATGGCTGCCGTTCACAAAATGGAAGCCAAGGGTTCAGTACGAAAATGACGATTTCGAGGTGAAATCGTTACTGGAATATGACGAAAATGCTTGTACATAGTGTACTAGCCATTCTCTGTATTTTGATATAAAAATCGTCATGCTACGACAAAGTTTATTACACGAGTCCAGAGTTTTCAGTACCACATTTCCCTGTGGGTGCTCTGATTTTTATGTCATCTCCCACCCTGAACCCCGCATCGTGGGTGGAGTGTAATCTATCAAACCTTTCCTTCCATTCTAACATGGCCTTGCCCTGTCTGTCTACCCTTTGGACTCCCTAGAGTGATCAGTTCATCCTTTGTGCCAACCCATCCATTCCATTGGTTTAGTGTTGGGTCTTCTCGCTCTGAGCAATTCAAATGGGGTTGCCCCCGTCGTCTGGTGTGGGGTCAGGTGGTAAGCTTCCAGACGTTTCACGATTTCTTCTTTCCAGTTTAGTCCATTAGTCTTAGCTAACTGGATGATTTCTTTCAAAGTCTTATTGAACCGTTCTACCATTCCGTTGGTTTCAGGGTGGTAAAGCGTGCAGCGCTTCTGTTCAATCCCATACTTCTCGAGAAAGTCCTTCATTTCCCTTGAGCACAGCTGCACTCCGTTGTCTGTTAGCAAACTGCTAGGCAATCCTTCTCTGAGGAATATCTCCTCTAAGAACTCGACGACAGTCCTTGTGGTGATTTCAGGTACTACCTTTACCTCTGGCCATCTTGAGTACAGATCCACCAAGACTAAGATGTACGGTGTGCGCAGTTCTCCCGTCAGTGGGCCTATTATGTTCAGCGCCACTTCATCCCACGGTCCCGAAGGGGGTGGCCTGAAAATCATGGGCGGTGTGTGTTGTTTCAAGACCTTGTCACTAACCGTACAAGGGATGCAATCTCTCACTTTCCTTTTGATGGTATGGTCCATGCACGGCCACCAGTAGTCCTCCCGCATTCTCTGTTTAGTCTTGGTGATGCCCAAATGTCCATCATGGGCTAAATCCACCAATTGTTCCCTCACCGCCTTGGGCGGGATCAGCCTTGTTCCGCTGAACAGACACCCATCGGCTACAGACAGTTCTTCCCTGACCATCCAGAATGGGCGTAGTGTTTTGCTTCGTTTATCTTCGTGTCTCCACGTCCCTTTTACTCTCTCACATACTCCCAAAAGTAGGTCATCTGCCTCCAAGGCCTCTTTCCAAGATTCTTTACTGATGGCCCCTTGAGTGATCACGCACACGTTTTCTGTTTGGAAGTCTTCCTTGTCTTCACTATTCTTTTCTTTTGACTCTTCTTCTCCCTTTTCTTCTACCAGCCGTGAGAGACAGTCTGCCGCTAGATTCCTTGTTCCAGGTAGATACTCAACACAAAATGTGTACTTCTGTAGATTTACCACCCATCGCCTGATTCTGCTCGAGATTGCGTCAAGTCCCTTCTTGTTAAACACTTCAACTAGGGGCTTGTGGTCTGTACGAAGGGTGAATTTTGTCCCGCAGATGAAGTCTCTGAATTTGCTCATGGCCCAGTGTACCTCCAATGCCTCCTTCTCGATCACCGAGTAGTTCATCTCAGACTTTTGTAGCGATCTTGATGCAAAGGCTATTGTTTCTTCTCCACACACCCCTATTCGAGCAAGAACTGCTCCTAGCCCTTTCGAGCTCGCTTCGGTCGTTATCACCGTCTTCCTGTTTGTTACGAACGCTTTCAGGCTGGGTACCTCTGCCAGTGCTCTCTTTACATCTTCAAATTCATCCTGGCATTCATCGTCCCAATTGAACCCTACATCTTTCTTGAGTAGTCGTCGAATGGCGAATGTTCTGCCCGCGAAATTCCTTACGAATTTACTGTAGAATTCCAGGATTCCCATGAACGACTTTATTTCTTCTTTGTTCTTTGGAGGCATCAAGTTTGTTATGGTGTTCTGTAGCTCGACTTTCGGACGGATCCCACCTGGTGTCACCTTGTGCCCCAGAAAGTCTAGCTCCTTGCACCCAATTCTGCACTTCTCCCTCTTCACAGTGAAGCCTTGGTTCTTAAACCTCGCCAGCACTTGCCTCAACCTTCTGTCATGTTGTTCGTTGTCATTGCCAAACACGAGTACGTCGTCCTGGTAACACAAAACGCTGGGTATTCCTCTCAGTATGCTCCCCATGATTCTCTGGAATACTGCCGCTGCAGAGACCAACCCAAAGGGCATTCTCTTGAATTGAAATGCACCCATGGGCGTCACGAACGATGTAAGTTCTTGTGAATCTTCATGGAGCTTGATCTGGAAGTAGGCCGAGGTCAGATCCAGTGTGGAGAATACCCTAGCTCCTTCCAACATACTCATCATTTGTGAGATGTTTGGCAGAGGGAATTTGTCCACGATCACCTCCTTGTGCAATGCCCTAAGGTCAATGCATAGACGGACCGATCCATCCTTTTTCCTTGCTGCAACGATCGGCGCCAACCATTCTGTTGCTTCCACCGGCTCTATGACCCCTAGGTTGCATAATTTTTCTAGCTCGTCTCTGACTGCCTCCTGAATCGCTATCGGAAGGTTCCTCACCTTGGCTACCACCGGTACAGCGTTTTCCTTCAGTTTTATCCTGTGAGAGTAATTCTTCAGGCATTCCAATTCGTCGTTGAACACCTCTTTGAATTCGCTCTTCATGCTGTCCCTAGTTCCCTTCACTTCCTGTACTAAAATTTGTGGGGTTTTGTTTGGGTCGAGGTATATGCCTAAATCCTTTTGAGCTTGCCACCCTAGAATGTTGTCTCCCTTTGAGGATACATACACCTTTGATACTGTAAGCCTATCTTTATATTCTAATGTGCCCCAGAAGTATCCCTTCATACTAATAGGCTGACCACTATACCCCCCAGGTCTAACATCCATTCTGCTTAACCTGATCTTACCCTTGGCCACCCTTTCAAATTCTTTTGCATTGATGATCGTGATTTTGGAGCACGAGTCGAACATAGCCTCTATGCCAGTCCCTTCGATTGTTATAGTGTCTTTTGGGCTGCTGACTTGACCACTCTGGACTTCCAAAACGATTTTGTCACACACTCTGTCCGTGTTGTCTCTGGTTTGCTTCTTAATGCCCTGACCACTCCTGCAATATTGTCTAAAATGGCCCTTCCTGCCACACTTGTTACATGTGTACTTGAGCGCAGGGCAGTCTTTATCGTTCGCCATGTGTCCTTGCTTACCACACCTATAACAGTTCCCTTTAAAACACCATCTCACTCTGCTCTCCTTCTGCTCTTTAAGCACCATCTTCTGCCCTTTGACTTCCAGTACACTGTCCCCTTCTGCCTCTACTTCACTCACCTTGACCTTCCCCTCACTGTCTTTGTTCTCACTATCCTGCTTTATCTCACTCACACATTGCATCATGTGTTCTACCTGCTTGGCAACTATAAGTACTTCTCTCAATGGAGGGTCATCTTTTAACCACAACTCCTCTCGTACACGTTCTGTTCTGCACGCTAACACAAACTGGTCCCTCATTCTTTCTTCATTTGAACCTCCAAATTTGCACGTTGCAGCAAGTTTACGCAAATCAGAGACAAAGTGTTCTATAGATTCCCCTTCCTTCTGTCCTCTTTTCCCAAAATGATATCTTTCCATGATGGTGCTAGTTTTAGGAAGGTAGTGTAGGTCTAGTTTTTTAATGCTAATTTCAAACTCGTTTAGTCCTCTAGCCTCATGCGCCCCTAGCTCTGGGAGATGCTCTAAAACTTCTTCCCCCTCCGCCCCCAGATAATATTCTAACAAAGCCACCTTTCTCTCCAACCCCAGATTTGGCCCGCATACCACAGCATAGTTCATAAACATTTGTTTCCATTTCTTCCACTGTATAACAGGGTCCCCTGGACTCAATAGAAACATGGGGGGTGGAGTCACGTTTTGAATGCTTACTCAGGGTTCTTATGTAAATGTTAACTAGGCTTGAATGGATTAGTACGACCCCAAGTTTTCACATTAGACAGATAACATGCAAATATATTTATCTTTCCAAACACATTTTCCTCTTTACACGTGAAAATACAAAATAAATGCACTCAGGAGCCCACACGGTGTCACTGTTGTACTATAGGCTCTCTTTCAGTCAGGTCTCTTAAATTTTTTTATTGAATACTAGGTGTGCCCTTAGCGTGTAACAGGAAACTTCCACTAGGATATGAGGAGAATGAAACTCTTATAAACTCAACAAAAAACACAGCCTGAAATGACTTCCTACTGAGCTTTGATTGCAGTTAACAGCTGATTGGTAAAAGGTCCCCGTGAAGAGTTAATTCCTCAAGTGGTCATTCTTTGGTGTTATTCTTCGTATCGTGAAGTACCCGGGTTCACTCCAATTATGACACTCAAAACACTATGGCCATGTAAGTTTTTTCCCGTTTCATTCAGCCTCCCACGCCGCACGCCTCAGATGCCGTTCGCAGCACAACACGCAGACACGCCGAGAAACTGTCACAATTCCTGGTTTCCCCCACAGCGCTCTTCCTTTGCTTCAATTAGTTGCCGCTTGTAAATCGATTAATTCCCTTGCCGATGACATGCAAATTTCCTCACGACTTCACCCTCAATGCTTTTGCTCCTCTTAACACACCCATTAGTTATGTGCCAAGTCAGATCCGCACCAATGTCCGCAAAGCCTCTTATCGCTAGCTCTCCGCTCCTAACTTCAGTCAGTCACACAGCATTTTCAGTGCTCTTTTCCCTGGTATTACTCGCGCTTTAAATTTTATTTCGTTACACGCAATGTGGCTTCCAATGTCATTTATTTCTCTCTTCGCCACACTATATGGATAGTACCTTCAGTTTCTTAAAGCGCTACGATTTTCTTCGTTATTCCGTCGTTGTGCTCCATACTTCTCTCCGTGTTGAGGTTGTGACAATCGAATATCCCACCCTCGTCGCCAGTGTAGTGGAGGTCCAAACATGTTAAGGAGACGGCATAGAAGTCTTTAAGTCTTTATTGCAGTACCACTGTCAACGACCTCAGCCACAGCTGGAGTCACACTCCGAAGCCAACAGTCAGCCGTCTATCACGGCGCTCGCCTTGGAACCCTCGCAGTGGTGACATTCTAAGTGATGTCACCACGGAGCGTTCCACGGCGTGCTAGGGGACAGGAGGGTAGTGGGAGAACGGAGTGGAAGATACCACACACACGCAATCTCATATTAAAGCTTCGGTGACAACTTCATCGCCACTATGAAGTCTGCCTAGTATTACAACGATTTTTTACTGTCACCGCGTCCCTACGGCTCTTTAGAGATCCCTCGTGAACTGGCCCGGTACAGCAGCAAATATTGAATTCTCATTATGGCGTCGCCCTCGGCAGCACGTGATCCGCCCAGGGGCGGCCTCCTTCTTAGAGTGGTTAGAATTCAACGGTAGTGGTGTTATGTTCACCGTGAACTAACAAAAGCCAGAGAGGTGTATAGTTTTCACGGGTTACCGTTATGCAATATTATGAAGATGTTATAAGTATACAATTATTGCAAATGCCCAGCAACAATGGACCCTGGGTAGTGTGTGCACGTAATCGGCGGCCATCTTGAAGTGGATAATAAAGTTATCCTGGAGAGAAGATTTCCACATGTTTCTCTCGTTTTGTTGATGAACACAATACTAAATCCTGGCAATTTCTAAATACCACAAACACCCAGTGCATTACTCAGGGATGGAAGTCATATTCATATTTATCAGGAGGTTCTCAAGCAAGGGAAATTCAACACAAAGTTCTGGAACCAGCAAGTACCCAGCAGAGGGCTAGAAAGAGAGGAAGAGGGGCATCATATACATATGCCACATAACAACGCGTTACTTAGATGGAGGGCCTATCTGTATAGTGCTACCTAAACTGCTACCTTTAAGCAGGATATGTCCATTCACAGCGTCCTGGACATACAAGGAATCACACTGCCAATTACCTGATCGCTACCCTAGATGTCTGTCAGTATTAAGAGAAAAAGTAGTCATCTTCTGCTCATTCTGTTCCACTCAATGTTTTCATTCAGGCCTACCCGATCCAGTTTCTCCGAATAAATCCACTTAGCTTCTTTTCTTGCAAGAATCATATCAAGATTGTGTGTGTTGCCTACTACCCTTTCCAGGACCGTCCATTTCAACTCTTTTACATCATGGCCTGTCTCAACAAAATGTTGTACAAGTTGGGTAGTGAGTTTTTTTGCTCTGATTGTCGATAGATGCTCCTGAATGCGGACCTTTACTTTACGAGTTGTTAGCCCAATATAATTAAGGCCACAACTGCATGTCAATCTGTAGATCACATAGGACGTGTTACAGTTGCTAAAACGGTTAAGGAACCATATTTTGCCATCGCGCAAAACCACACTCTTAGTTACAGTCGTGTGACTACATACCGAGCATCCACCACATGGCTAGTGCCCGTTAGGAAGGCTTGTTGATTTCGTAGGGTCTGGACTGCGGGTATGGACTAATTTATCTTGAAGATTAGCAGCTCGACGAAAAGCAAATCTCGGAGCAGGCATCTTGATGGTAGTCGTGTCCAAAAGGGACCAATGTTTCCTGATAATTTGTCGTACCCGTGTGGACAGAGGGTCAAACGTGGTAACGACTGGTAAGCACTCCTGTCTCTCCTTGACAGTTCTTTATAGAAGGGCTTCACGGGGGGTATTAAGGGCACGTTTACGTGCCTGCTTAATCACCTTCGTCGGATATTCTCTTTCTTTGAGTTTATTGGCCAGTTCATCAGATTGTCCCAAGAATGTCTCAGTGGACGAACAATTTCTGCGATATCTCAGAAACTGCCCTACAGGGAGGTTGTCTCTGAGCGCTCTCGGATGGAATGATCGATAGTGTAGTAATGAATTATGATCAGTGCTTTTATGATGCACGCTGGTAACCAGTTTGTGTTCCTGCACAGAAATGTCCACGTCCAGGTATACCGCTGAGACATTACTCAAGGTCCATGTGAACCGCAGACTGACATCTGCTTGGTTCAACCATTGCAGAAATGACAATAGCAGGTCCTCTGTACCTGTCCAGATACAGAGGACATCATCGATATATCGTTTCCATAACCAGATGTTGCCCAGGTATGGATTCGAAGGATGGTAGACCACACTCTCCTCGAACTGGCCCACATAAATGCAGGCCTGACTTGGAGCGAATGTGGCCCCCATTGAAGTCCCCGACGTCTGTAAATATAGCTGGCCTTTATATTCGAAAAAATTTGTCGTAAGTGCAAGCTCGATGCATTGCATCACAAACGTCGGTGGTGTGTCATAAAACTATTCCAGGTCCCCCAGGGCCCGCGCAGCTGCCACCAGCGTAGCATCCTGGGGGATACTGGTATAAAGTGACTCAATATCGATGGTCACCAAAATCTGATTTTCCGAGTCAAAATCGATGTCTTTCAGAGTATTTAGAATATCGGTGGTATCCTGAACATAGGATTTTTGGGTCACCACCACCTCACGTAAAAAGAAATCGGAGAACTAAGAAAGGGCTTTGAGAACCGACTGGATCCCCGAAACAATTGGACATGCAGGGGGCGGGCGCTGTGGCTTATGGATTTTGGGCAAGCTGTAAAATGACGGTACCCTAGGTTTGGTGTTAATAATGAAGTCTGCCTCCTTGGGGGTAATCCATTTTTTGGCCACAGCGTCCGCCACCATCGTCTTAATGGTGTCCAATAATTCGGTGGTGGGGTCCCGCATCAGAGGATTGTAATTCGTGCGGACCTACAACAATCTCAGTACCTCTGTTTCATAGTCTTGAATGTTGAGCACAACAACAGCCCCGCCCTTATCGGCTGGCTTGATGATGATGGTATCATTCTGTTGCAACGACCTGATGGCAAGCCAATCCTCTTTACCCATGTTGTTAGGCAGTGGTTGTTCATGATTGGATTCAAGTTGTTCTATATCATGTAGAACACGCTGTTCAAACACTGCCACTTCTGGCCCCAAGATAGAAGTAGGCGGGCAAAAGGTGGAGGGGCGACGTACGTTAGTATCAAAGAGGGATGAAGACAGTTTCTCTTTCTCTGCAAAGAACTTATGAAGCTTGATCTTTCTCATCATTTCTGCTAATTCTGTTCTGCATTGAAAAGTGTCATGTCAAGGAGTGGGAACAAACCCAAGTCCTTTGTTCAACACTCTACGTTCTGCTGTGGTTAATTCATAGGAAGAGAGGTTCACCACTATATCGCACTGTTGTGACCCATTCCCCTCTCTCAGCTCTGGAATGACCGGCCTCAGCTCCGTGTGATGCGTGGCGAGTGCGTTTGCCATGTTGATTGTGCTCTGCCTCTGCCTCGTCCCCTGTGTATCTGTCCACCGCCCCCTCGGGCTCCTCTCTGGGCCTGTCCTAAAAAAAACCTCAAAAGGACCCCCAGATCCTCGTTGGATCTAGTCTCAGGTGTGAAGTTCACCGTTTTGAATGGGTCCTGTTGGCTGTTCTGGTAGGTCCTCCTCCTCACTACTAGTATTGTCGAAGCGCCAGTTATTGGGTGTGCGTCTATTGCCTCTTTGTCCCCCTCTCTGAAAATTCTCGCCCCTACCCTGAAAATTTTGCCCACGCTGTTGTACTACTGGTGTATCATAATATGCATTCTCAGTATAGGGAAACGCCCAAGTATGTGTATAACGCTCCAGGTTCTTCTTCAGCCCTTTGATTTTTTGTATATATAATAAGCCCCGGAGGTCACTTAGTTAGGTGTTTGATCTGGTATGGCCCCTTATTGTATTATATTTCTCAGATACTGTCTCAGTCTTTTCACTCCACTCGGCCAGTTATCACCTTTTCTGACCCTTTTAACTTGAAATGCACTTTCACCCTCTTTCTTTTATTTTTAGTATGTCTAGGCACAATCTGTTCTTGTTCTGAATCACTCTCTACTCATTCCTGTTCAGGTCTTCTATTTGTTATTTTGTCCACCTGAACTTGTTGTTGGTTTTCTTCTTCTATCTGATCCTGTTAAGGTCTTATTTCAAGTTGATCTTCTTCTGCCTGAACTTGCTCTTGTTCCTCTATCTGGTCTTGTTTGGGTCATCTTCTTTTTCTGTCTGAACTTGTTCTTCTTCTTCTAGCTGGTCCTGTTCAGGTCTTACTGCAATTTGTTTTAATGCTGACTGAAAGTGTTCTTCTTCTATTGTTTATCCCAGCTCTGGTCTTTGAACAGTTCTGTTTGTCTTTGCCTGAATATGTTCTTTGTTCCCTGTTTTATCCTGTTCAGGGTCTTGAGTAGCTTTGTTCACTTCTTCCTGAGCATGTTCTTTTATACCTATCTGATCCTCACTACTTTTGTTTCTCTCTAACCTGGTTCTTCTTCTTGTTTGAATAACAACTTAAGGTGTGCCAATCACTGGTATCCAACCCTCCTGACTTGTGCTCGGTTGTTCCTCGTCTATTACTGCAAAATCTATCACTTTAGATACTTCGACTTCACAACCTTCAGCTGTCTCAACTGGTTCACTCAGTTGTTGTTCTTCTTCTTCAGTAGGGCCTGGAACTCTTTTGGTATGGTAGCATGAATCCAATTGGGTAAACCTGCACACTTCACTGCTGTGGTAGTGACTAGTATGACTTGACGAGGTTTATTCCACCTGGGTGCTAGGCACAACTTTCTGGCGGGTTTCTTCAGTACCACCCAGTCTCCAGGATTCAAATCATGCGCCTGTGTTGGCTGCCTGACAACTGTGTCTTCTCCAACCTGGTCAGAGACAGAACGCACTAGGTCAGCCAATCCTTTGCAATAGTCTAATACCAGATCGTCAGTTATACTCATTAATTTATGCCCAGGAATAAATGCTTGTCTCATTGCCCTTCCCTTAAGTATTTCATGGGGACTCGATCCTGTTTTTCTGTCAGGAATACTTCAGAGTCCCATCAACACAAGAGGCAACACATCTGGCCATTTTAGTGATATTGATGCACACACTTTCCCTAACCTTGACTTGATTGTGCTATTAATGGCTCAACCACTCCAGAAGCCTCTTGGCGGTATGCACAGTGCAGTTTATGTTCAATATTGAATGCTTTACAGATTAATGAAATTATTTCATTACTAAAATAAGGTCCTCTATCTGATTCCAAAGGGACTGGGAAACCAAAATGAGGAATCAATTCCCTCAACAGTAACTTAGCAACTGTGAGGCAGTCATTTCTCCTAGTGGGATATGCTTCAACCCATGGTGAAAACAGGCACACTACGACAAGGACATACTTCATTCCATTGCTCGGAGGCAATTCTATGAAGTGAAGCTACAATCTCGTGAAGGGTCCTTCTGCTTTCCCAATTTTTCCCAAACTGACCACTGTCTTCCTAACTGGATTGTGCTGCTGACAAATTAAACATCTTTGGCAAAGGCTCTCTGTGACTTCCCTAAACTTTGGATTGTACCAATTCTGCCTGAATAGTCTGATCATTGCACCCCTACCTACATGAGTGTCTACATGATACATTCTTGCCATTTGAGAGAGTAGGCAGTCTGGCACGACTGGTCTGCACTCAGTGTCTACCCATACATCATCGTCTGTCCTCCTTTCACAACCTGATTTTATCCAGATTTCTTTTTCGCTTACCTCAACTTCATCCTGCAATTGCCTAACCTCATCCCATGTCTCTAGAGCTGAGAAAAACATAAGTTGGCAGCTGATTTCACTTGTTTCAATTTTTCTGTTGAGCGCCATGTTATTTCTTGAACAATATTGAGCAATTTGGTCAGCACATCTGTTACCTACTGCCACATAGTCATTTCCTGACTGGTGAGCAGCACACTTGACCACTGCTATTTCTTTTTGCAATTGTATGGCTTCCAACAATTCTTTTACATTTGTACTTTTTCTAATAGATTGATTGATTGAAGGCTTTATTCGATAAAAAACATATCTTACAGCAAATTACAACACAATTAAAAATGCATTTTTTACAATACCCTATTAAAACATTGATACGCAGTAAAAACAAACGTTAAAATTCAATTTAAAAACAGCCTTTTAAGCCTTTTGGTTCGGATGGACCATGCCCATCTTAAAAATTTAGATACACCCGGGTATCCGACTTCAGAATACGTAGGGCCACAATATAGTGGCGAGTGCCTAGGTCACGGCAGATTGGTTTCAACCAACAATGTCTTGGCACTTCATATGCCAGGCATTCGAACATCAGGTGGGCAACAGACTCAACTTGTGACGTGCAAACTGGACAATAAGGTGAAGTCTGAGGCGATGCCTTCCAGCGCGCGGTCAGTTCATTTACTGGAAGGGTGCCCACTCTAAATTTAAAATACAGCGCCCGGTCAGTTGGATTGGTAATGATGTCAAGGTATGGTTCATAGACGGGCATGTCCTTAAGCCTCAGAAACTCGGTAGTGGTTCTACCTTGCTACGAGTTAAAATTCTTACTACTGGTTGTCCAGTTCCAATACAATTTTTTAAGAGTGGCCTTCGGGGGAGCAGTTCTAGTTTCCCAAGCGTCTCCGAGGCCCAACTCGCATAGTAAAAATTTGACGTCTTTTAACCACTTAATTTGTGACCATCCATGCATTGACATTACCTCCAAAAGACCTTCCGCTTAAGAGGCCAATTCAGGGACACGCTACAGCCATGCCCAAAGGAGCAATGGGCGAATTTGGGCATGATCTTTGATCGAGCGGCACCCTATATCTAAAAGCAACGCTAAGGAAGGAGTACTCATTGGGAGAGCCATAAGATCCTTCAGAAATTTGTTCTCGGATCTGGCTAACAACACCGTATTGCATGTGCCCCAGAGTTCTGCCCCATACAGGGCCGCACTCACCCCTCTGGCTTTATAGATTTCAACAACCGAGGCAATTGGTTTGGTTGTAGAAGAGCGCTGCTCTTTAAGAAGGGACCCTACTATTATCTTAAGGCTGATAAGCATTTTTGAATGTGCGCGTTCCACTGCATAGAGTCAGTGAGGCGAATACCTAAATAGTCAAACTCCGAAACCCTCTCAAGGGGGACAGAGTTTAATAATGGAGGGCGACCTAATCGTTTTGGTGGGTTCAGCACCAAAAACTTAGTTTTTCCTGTATTGATTAACAGGCCCCTTTGTGTACAAAAGGTATAGAAACTATCCAGGAGACTCTGCAAGCCCATTTCTAATAGGTGATCCTGAAGAAGTCAGAAATCTCCTCTGCTTCCAGAGCTGGCCGAAGTTGTGCACAACCCCGAAACCATGTTGACTGTCTGTAAATATGGTTATTCTCCAATTTTTCCCAATTTTGCATGCCTTTGTTAAGGCCACCAATTCGGTTACTTGTGCAGACTTGTCTCCCGGTAAACAGGACACTTCAATGACCCTCAATACCTTACATACAGCGTACGCCGCACTGAGTCCTCCTCCCTCTGTTCTCATGCATGAGCCATCTACAAATAGTTCATGATCTGACTCTTTCAGGGGATCTTCTAATAGGAGATCCTGACGAAGTCAGAAATCTCCTCTGCTTCCAGAGCTGGCCAAAGTTGTGCACAACCCCGAAACCACGTTGACTGTCCGTAAATATGGTTAATCTCCAATTTTTCCCAATTTTGCATGCCTTTGTTAAGGCCACCAATTTGGCTACTTGTGCAGACTTGACTCCCGGTAAACATGATGCTTCAATGACCCCTAATACCTTACATACAACATATGCCGCACTGAGTCCTCCACCTCTATTCTCATGCATGAGCCATCTCCAAACAGTTCATGATCTGACTCTTTCAGGGGTTTTTCTCTTATATCGGGGCGGGGCTTGGTACACATTTCAGTCACATCCAAACAATCATGATCCACTTCATCTTTCACTTCTTCACAACATGGGTCTGGAAATATTGTGGCAGGATTCCTTATCATACATCTTATTACTGTCACGCTTTCTGCTCCCAGAATCACTCTTTCATACTTAGTCATCCAACTAGGGGTAAGGTGCTGTTTTTGAGTTCTTGTTAAAAGAATCTCAACTGAATGTGGGAGGTAAACTTTAACTGGATGTCCCATCAAAATTGATTGACTTTGCACCAGACTCATACAAGTAGTAGCTACTGCTTTTAAGCTGCCAGGTAAAGCTGAAGCCACATTTTCCAAAGTAGCTAAAAAATATACCACTGGACGTCGGCTTAATCCATGTCTTTGAGTTAACACTAAAAGTGCACAACTTTCTCTCTCACAACAGAACAGTGCAAATTCTTTTGTCTAATCAGGCATGACCAAGGCAGGGGCCTCACACAGACAATTTAACAATTTTACAAATGCTTCCACGTGCTCATCATTCCAAACAATTGGGTCCTTTGCTCTTTTTCGAGTTAACTGAATTAATTGTTTTTCCAGCAGGGAAAACCTGACAATTCACTGCCTACAGTACCCAACTACTCCACGAAACATTCTCATCTCCCGTTGTGTTCGAGGTAGTTGCATTTCTTTGATTATCTTTATTCTCTCTGGAGCCATTTTTCTAACACCTCTTTCTATTTTGTGGCCTAAATATCTAATTTCTTGTTGACAAAAGTGCAATTTTTCAGGAGACACCTTGTGTCCTCCGTGGGCCAAATGGTTCAGTAAGGCAATTGTATCAGTAACACAATCTTCTCGTGATTTTGATGCCACAAATAGGTCATCAATATACTGTCCAGGACTGAATTTCTGGGCATGACCAATTTCTCCAGACACTTTTTCAGAATTTGATTAAAAATCGAGGGACTCTCTGTATACCCTTGAGGAACTCTGCACCATGCCAAGACGCAGTCTTTGAATTTAAATAAGAACAAAAATTGGCTGTCTGGGTGCAAAGGAATAGAGAAAAAGGCTTGGCACTAATACATTTTTGTAAACTAGCCTGCATTCCAGGGTATCTGATAAAGAACCACTGCTGGATTGGGCACTACAGGGCAACAAGGCACTACCATTTTATTGATCTTTCTCAAATCCTGCACTATTCAGTATTTTCCGCTAGGCTTTTTACGTCCCATTATTGGCGAATTACAAGTACTACTCATTATTTCTTTTAAAATGCCTTGTTTAATCATTCGGTCAATTTCTAAAGTAACTCCTCCTTTCACTTTTGCACTCATTTTGTATTGTTGTGTGTTTGCATAAACCACACCTTCCTTCACTGTCACTTTCACTGGGTCTTTATTCGACATCAGCCCAATATCCTTTCCTGTAAAATCCCACACTTCTAGGTTTACTGTTGTTTTCAACTCTTCTGGTAATTCATTTTCAGTCATTAATGAATACAGCTCATCTACTTCAGTTCCTTGCTTAGGAAGCATTATTTTATATACAATATCCTCATCAGAAAACATGGCGGCCGGCTAGTAGCGGGTCGCGGGTGCGAGGTGTGGCGGTGGTGCACTCTGTTACTGCAGGCAAATTAATCGTCTTTTAGCGGAGGGACGAGACCGTGGTTTTCGGACTTAACATCACGGACTTCCCTACGATTTGCAAAAACCTTGTGTTTTTATGGAGCCAGGCGACGGAGGAGACAGAGGGCTTACCTGTATTGCTAGCGAGGCTCTGGGGACGCCGGAGACGCTGGTAATTACGGAGACGCCGGCTGCGCTGCCAGCATTGGAATTGCTGCAGGAAACCGAAGCGGCAACAGCTGCGAGAGCTCGGGCGGAGTCGGTCGGCTGGGGAAGGGCTGCAAAGGAGGTAGGAAGGGGGCGGCGAGCAGCTGCCAAGATTCCCCTGAGACCGGCAGGAGGTTGTGGGAGAGGTGTAGGGGGAGCTCTGGAACTCTCATGTAAAGAGATTGTGAAAGGCAAAAACAACCAACACAGGTTAGAGGTTCAGTCTGGGGTTCAAAAAGGATCAGGAGAAGAGACCTCGGGAGCACAAACAAAACATACCGAACAAATTAAACAGACGTACCTCTTGAGGAGTGCAAAAGCAAAAGGTTTGAAAGGTGTGGTGGAGAAAGTGCTTGATACGGTCGTGGCTACTTCATTAAAAAAAGGTTATTAAAAATAGAGCTACTAGCAAACAAAAAGGCAAACTGCAGAAGCATCTGGTGGCGCATAAAATAAAACCAACTCCTTCTCTTAATGCATACTTTAAGCCCATTCCTAAAATATTAATTTTGGGACCAGGTACTAAGGAGCAAGACCCAGATTTAGAAGGCTGGCAAGATTGGTCTCCTCATTTGAGTCCTAATAGGTTTCAAATATTAGCGACGGAGACAGGCACCGAGATGGAAAGCGCCGAGACTTCAGATATTCTAGAATTAGCAGGCAAAATGGACTTGGTCAGCCCAGACAACACCTTAGTGAATATACTAGATATGGTAGGAGAGGCAGAGGAGGCATTTGTAAACGAGGTGGGGGCTTCTGGAAAAAAAGAGGAGGCTGTGGTTAACCAGGATATTTCAGGTGATCACGATGAATCAGAACATAGCAACCCGGATTTACCCATAATAACTCTACTGCAGAAACTCGATAGAGACATGCATGAAGGTTTTGAGATATCACAGGCCAATCAAGAGAGCATTCGCGCCTCCTGTAGTGTGTTAGAGACTAAGTTTAGTGAATTAAGCTCTCGTACTGAAGTCTTAGAAAATGAGACAAAGCAGCTCAGAGAAATGGTAACAGAAAATCGTAGGGAGATCGAGGAAATTAAATCTAGAGAGAGGCTCCAGGAAGATAGAGTGGAGAGACTGGAAAATATGCAGAGACGGAATAACATAAAAATTCTGAAATTGCCCGAAGGTAAAGAGGGTGCTGATATCAAAAAATATGTGGTTCATCTATTGAAGACAGGGTTGGAATTCGAAGAGGAGGAGGACCAAATCTTTGTAGATATTCAGCGGGCGCATCGGGATCCCTTCAGGTTAAATGCAAACAGAACTAAGCCTAGGAAAATATTAATTAATTTTCTTACATATAATTTAAAGGAGAAAATTCTGTCAGCCGCTCTAAGGAAGAAAAGTATAACTGTTGATGGAACAAAAGTTGAAGTAAGGTCTGACCTGTCTCCAGTAACAGCTAATAGGCAGTGGGAGCTTGGGAAGCGGTTAGATCCACTTAGAGAATTGGGAGCGACTGTCCAACTCAAATTCCCGGTATTTTTGAAAATAATGTGGAGAAATAAAATGTACTCCATACGTTCCGTTGAAGAGGTTGACATATTTATTGAGCAATGTCGAGAGTTATCGAAAGAAGCAGCAGTTTAAGTCTTAATCTCAAACCTAATCTAGGCTAGTAAATAGACCTGCATAAAAGCATGTAAATAGTCCTATGGAAAAAAAAAGGGGTGAGCACCACCGCCAACCGCACTCAAAGGGCCTAGGCCATGGGCAGGAAGGTGGGGTTTTCCAAGGGAGGGTTGTGGGGGCACAGTGGGAGAGGGGGTGGTGGGTTTGGGTTGGGTTGGGGGAGCGAGGGGGGGGTGGAAAAAATGAAAATGATTCTCAAAAGCCAAACAGTCGCCTGGTTGATTTTTCTTTTTGGTGAACTAACAAATGAGTGGGGCTAGTATAATGGAAATAAAAGTCTTGTCATGGATTGTTAATGGCTTGCGTGTAAAGTCCAGGAGACAGTTAATTTTGAAATATTTAGAAGATTCATTGGCCCATATAATTATTTTACAAGAGACACATTTAACTGCCACAGAGTCTAAAGAAATATTTGGAAAACAACGTTGGCTTGCATACTCTTTTTATACATCTCAATCTATAGTAACTAAGGGAGTGGCGATTTTGGTAAGGCAAGGTGTAATTTTTTGTCTTGAATCTATGGTTGCTGATGCTAGAGGAAGGTGGCTGATTTTACAGGCTAAGTTGGCAGGAGAAAAATTGACTCTCATTGGATACTATGGACCAAACCAGGATGATGTCGGACCTCTGGATACTCTGGCTTGTGAATTATTAAACTTTTCAGGGAAGATTATTATAGCAGGGGATTTTAATATAGTAATGGATGGTAATTTGGATCGTACTGGGAAGAGAGGTCAGGGTAATGTGAAGATGTCAAACAGGGTTAGGTTGTTGTTGTCCCAGTTTGGTTTATGTGACATATGGCGCAGAAAATTTGGTCAACAGCTTGGTTATACATACTACAATCAAAAATATAAACACAAATCCCGAATAGATTACTTTTTGTTAGATTGGAGATTAATTGATCAGTTAATAAATATCAACCATGTAGGAGTCCACATTTCGGACCATTCGGCTATAATATTAACTCTGGGATTTAAAATAGACAGGGTGGACACAGTTTGGAGGCTTGACCAAACTCTTCTTTTAGATGATGGGTATTTGAAGGTCATAATGGAGGAATTAGAGGTTTTTTTGGAAGCAAACAAGGGATCGGCTAAGCCTGAGATAGTCTGGGAAGCCTGTAAGGCTTTTCTAAGGGGTAGGTTGGGTGCTCTGGGTGCAGGTAAACGCAGACAGTATTATAATAAGGTGGCAGAGTTGGAAGAGAAGATTCGTCAAATGGAAGGGAAGGTGGTGGATGAAAAGGATTTATTGAAAAGAGAACAGGAGACACAGGAATTAGCTGTCTTGAAATCTGATATGGTGGCCGTGCTGGCACACAGAATTAAAGAAAAATGGGAGGCTAGCAATCTGGCACATTTTAGTTATGTGGAGGGATGTAGTAAACTACTCGCGTGGAAGGCAAAAAAGGATCTTGTTCGCAATTTTATTAATGAGATTAAAAAAGGCAATCCAGATTCTACAATTTCAGACAGCATAGGGATTACAGAAGCTTTTTTTCAGTATTTCTCAAGGGTTTATCAAGAAGATCTAGAACCGGACCCCCGCCTTGCTAGAGAATGGGTGCAACTGGTAGACCCACTTTCACCTCATTGTAAAGAGATTTTGAACTCTGAGATATCTTTGACTGAGGTTGAAAGATCTTTAAGCCTCTGCAAGACAGGGAAGGCGCCGGCCCGGATGGCCTTCCATCGGAAGTATATAAATCATTGTCAAAGTTAATCGTTCCTGTATTGCATCAACTATTTAATAACATTTTTCAAGGAAAAAACAGCAATGCCAAACTCTTGGAATGAGGCGGTTATAGTGTTGATTCCTAAACCTGGTAAATCCCCCAAGAAACTAGAGTCATATAGGCCGATATCACTGCTTAACTGTGATTATAAACTCTTCGCTAAGATATTGGCAGACAGGCTAAGTCTTGTCATAACGCAGATAGTTCATGAGGACCAGAAGGGTTTCATCAGGGGAAGATTCTTAAAAGATCTCACATTTCAACTGATCGGTGCTATAGACATTGCAACAACTTATAGGCTCCCACTGGCAGTAATCGCTCTTGATGCTGCCAAAGCATTTGATCGTGTTAACTGGTCTTTTTTGAAGACTCTTTTGGGGCACCTTGATTTAGGCACAAGATTTACAAGCACTATATTATCTTTTTACTGCTCACCCACATCTAAAGTCCTGGTAAATGGTACTTTAACGAAATCTATTAAAATACAGCGCGGCACACGGCAAGGGTGTCCTCTATCTCCACTACTTTTCAATTTATATATTGAGCCTCTTGCTGCTAAGATCAGGAATTCAGATAGCATATCACCTTTTGCAATAGAAGGATGGGAGAAAAAAATAGGCCTGTATGCAGACGACATAATTATTTATACCCCCAATCTGCATTTTTCATTGCCGAGTCTATACAGCATAACTCACGAGTTTGGTCAGGTGTCGGGATATGAATTAAATCAGGATAAGACTGAGATTATGTCATGGAACTTGGATACAGAAGACATAATAGTAAAAAAAGAGATGTGTTATTTGGGGGTAAGGGTCACCCATGACATAGCAGACCTGACTAAAATCAATTTTAAGAAAATACAGAAAGAAATAAGTTCCACCCTGCGTAGCTGGGGCCATCTGCCACTTAGTATATATGGACGCACCAATTTGGTAAATATGGTGATTCTTCCAAAGATTACTTTTTTGTTTGAAACAATACCTTTGCTATTTAACACAATCTGGATTAAAAGGCTCCAAAGTGAGGTTTGCTCATTTATTTGGGCAATGAAAGGGTCCCGCTTGTCCTGGAAAAAGCTTAGAAGGAGACTATGTAAAGGTGGATTGGCGGCCCCGGACTTTATGTTATATTCATGGGCTTTTCAGTTAAAGAATTTTAGGATTTTATTAGGAGTTCCAAAAGACACAGATGTTGGAATTATGTTTTATGTTATGCTCCAAATAAGTAACTATAATAAGGAGGGCTTTATGTGTAAATTTTCTGACCCTAAATTTTTCAAGAAAGTAAGGTTGAAAATCCTTCGGGACGCAGCGGAACTATGGTATAAGATCAGGAGGACTACGAGGATCTCCTACTATGGATATAGGGCACCAATATGGGCAGCCCCTGGCTCTCCACTCTGGTCTCAGGATGCTTTGGCTTCGCCGCTTAGAGCAGCAGGGTTAGTTTGTTGGGGAGACCTATTTCCGGGTGGAAAATTGATTGAATGGGGCCAGGGAGAGGCTATATGGGGGAAGGGATTCTCAAAATTTAAATACCTCCAGATACAAAGCTGGGCAAGCAAACTGGAAGTTCAAATTGGCCGGCAAAATGACTTGGAAGATAAACTTTTCTCTGGTCAAGCATACAAGAAAGAAGTTGCTTTATGGTACTGGGCAATCTTGGAAACTGAAGACGGCGCGTTCAAGCTTCCAGAGGCTCTGTGGGGAGATTGCTTGCCAGACATCGCTACAGAAGAACAATGGCAAGTAACGATGACTATGTTGTATAAAATAGTTAAATCTGCGAATTTAAGGAGAAATCTTTTGTTCACTATTCACAGAGCTTACTGGACTCCTCGAAGGCTTTCAAAATTCAAGATGGGAGGCATGGTGGAATGCCCTAAATGCAGAAATATCAACGTAGACGATCTGCATATGTTTGTCCAATGTCCAAATAACAGAATCTTTTGGGAGGATGTAAGTAAAAGCTTGTCAAAGGTGCTTGATGTAAACATAGAGGTAAGCTCTGAACTTATTATTACTGGAAGATATGATCTGCAAAATAAGAATATTACAGACAAGGTTAAATTGGTGTTCTATGGAGTTTTGCTTGCCCGCAGGGAGATCTGTAAATTGTGGATCTCACCTACATCCCCAACCCTATTAGATTGGGTAAAAGCTATGAGATACTTTGCTAAATTAGATTCTCTGGGTCAGAAAATGAGAAAGCACAGATTTTGGTTACCTTTTTTACAACACTTTGGTTAAGGGGGTAATAATAAAAATCCGATGATTAAGGTCTTGGCCTATCTCGTTGGCGGCTCTTAGGAGGCTAGACAGATAAGGTAGCAGCAGCCGGAAGATCGAAGCCTCGGGGTCTTTGGAAAGCATGAAGTTAGAGGCCTAATATCTACCGGCGGCAGCACAAGCCTTTGATGTTAAAGTCAGCGTATGAGATAAAAAGCCCATAGACGGTATCGTTTTGAGTTCTATATGGGTGGCTAGGAGGCTAATGAGGATTAAAAAAAATAAAACTAAAAATAAAAAAATATCCTCATCAGAGGTTTGGAAAGCAACACCATCTGATGTGCAGTAGATCGTGCAATTCATTTTGCACAATAGATCTCTCCCTAGTAGATTTACTGGACTTGAATCACAGACTACAAACTGATGCATTTCTTTGAAATTTCCAATATGTACTTCCATTGGTTTTGTGATCGGGGTTCTAATATGTTGATTCAATACTCCTACAACTTGGATAGATTCTCCTGAGAGGGGTAGGTTTGGGATGTCTGCTGTTCTCACAGTAGACTGGGTAGCACCAGTATCCAATAGGAAAGTGATATCACGACCTTCCACTTTCCCATCAAAAAATGGACCTGACTGATCTACCGGCAAGGGTGCGCCAAGTACGCACTCCTCTTCCTCCCCCCTCAGGCACCATCATTGCGCATAATTCAATTCGTCAGCATTGTTCTGTAAAAATATTGTGTAACCGCAGGATTTTTCTTACCACTTTCTACGTGAAATCCGGTGTTTGCACTGTGTATTTGGGGGTTCACAAAGTTGGTCATAGGAGCTGGTGGCACCTGATACTTTGGAGTAACTACCTGCTGCAGCTGATTCATAATCACCTCATTCTGCATCTGTGGATTTAACTTTAAATTTGACCCTTATTATTCTGAATACTCTTACACACATTCTTCCAATGTCCAAGCTTTCCGCATGCATGACAAGGAAACTTCTTTTCTTCCTCTCTATTCATTCATCCCCTTAATTTACCGCCATTTGCTACATGATCATTCTGATTCTGCTCTTTCACCTGACTATCAGTCTGTGTGCATCTTAATTTCCTGCTGTTCTGCTAATTTCACTTGTGCCCACATCATTTTCTCTTTCAACTTTCTATGCCTTGCCTCAATGTCGTCTCCGCAATATTTGGCATACTTCAAAATCCCTTCTATTGTCTTGCTCTGCCAGCATACCATGTGCCGTCGAATCATCTGACTAATCTCTTGTTTCAGCCCATACACAAACCGATACACAAAATGTCCCACATCCTTATCCCCAATATTCTCAAAACCACTGTCCTGCATAAACACCTGCAACACCTGCTCATAGTATGCATGTAGGGACTCATTTGGTTCTTGAGTTGTACTATCTATTTTCACCCAATCGGTTTCTTTAGGAGGAATTTTCCCTTTCAGAAAAGTAATTACTTGGTGATATTTCTTCATCACCCCCTTTTTTGGATCCCTCGGATATTCCTGATTTTGGCTAATAAACTGTAATCTTACACTCTGTCCATAAGTCAGCTGGTACCACAATATCAAACAAACTGCCCAGATCCTTCAACAAAACCTTTGGAACTTTCACAAATCTTTCAACCTGTTTGTACCATTCAATGGGCTTCTCTCTCAACTTAGGGAAATCGTTTGTAAATGACAAAATATCCTGTCTGCTCCACAGAACATGAACATATCCACCACCAGGAACCTCGCTCATGGGGCACAATCTCTCTACCTTTTTGGATTATTTTAATAAGAATGCCGATGAGGCTTCCTTTGCTTGTGCTTCCTCCTTCTTTCTTGTCCGCCTAGTATTCCACTTATCAATGTCTCCCACTTATGCAAAATCCTCATCAACTCTTTTACCTGCAGTTTTTTACCAGACACATTCATATTCTCTAAATCCTTGTCAGTAAACTCCACTTGATATGGCTTCTGTAAGAATTTTGATCTCTCTATATCTACTGCAATCTCTGAAGCAAGCTCTGTAAACCTCTCATGAAACAATTTTGCATTTCTGGTTATACTCCTACAAATAAACAACAACTCTTCTCCATTGTAATGCTCAACCTTTCTATTCCCACATTTCCTGCTATCATCAATTCTACTTTCAATCTGTAAATATCTAATATCTTTGGTGTTGAACTTCGCTTTTCTATTCCCTGTGCCCATCTTTCTAAATCTTCTGGAGTGACTGCTGTTGAACTACTGGTTCGTACAGGTATCATAGACCGCTTTTCTTTCGAACTTCCAGGTGTGACTCTTTTTGGAGTTCCAATCACGAGTTCTGTTACTGCAAGGTCACTTAATAAAATGACTGAATCGCACTCACTGGCTTTATCATCAGATTTTACTACCTCTTTTCTAGAATTACTCAAAGGAGTTGTTACAGCTTGGGGTTTTGTGCAATTCATTTTATATCCATATAATGGGATAACAGGACCTATAGTCACTTGTACTATCAATGCTTCAGGGTATAAATTCAATTGACTTATTTTCCGTATGAGTTCCTCTCTATTGCTATTTAATGTTTCTCTTTCTTTATCTTGAAGCAACCTATTAACTGAAGTATCATGTACAATTTGAGGTATTAAGGGTGTTCCCTTTACCAGTGCACTTGGAGTGATTCTACTGGGTTCTTTTTGATACAGTGGAGGATATTTAGTTAAAATGTCCTCTAACAACTCATCATCTGATTCACTATGTCCTGTCACATTTATATGTTTTGTTTTCTCCTTGTACTTGCTTCTTGACTGTTCCTCAGCCATTAATACTGGGTATAAACCTGTCATTTCCATAGCTCTTCTCCATTGCTTCATCTGACCTTCACGTGACTCACACAAATATCGGGGAAACAATTCTTTATATCTCCCACCTCTGCATTTCTCTCATTCATATGATTCAGTCTCCCATTATTCCAAAGCCTTGTACTGAGTTAACCTAGGACTTGGTTCCAAATCATTCATCCTCATTCTCAAATTCTGAAGAATTCTTCCATTAAATGTACCATGTTCAGGGAAAGCTAAAACACTCCATCACCTTCTGTGTATTCTATCCAATTCTCTAACCATACACAGGTATGATACCCTCTCTCTATCATCATAAAGGAAGCAGGGGTTTTCAGTGGCAGAATAGCAATTCCCTCTCTAGTCAACAAGGTTTATCTTTCTTAAAGAAATTCTTAATTTTCTTCATTGACAACATTTTTCACTTTTCTCCATACATTCTAGATGCACGATATATAAAACAATATTCTGCAAGCCTTTGAGCTCTTCTATCAGTGTGACTCACACCGGCAGTCAAATCAGAATCCAACATACACATTTTTGACAACCAATCCTAGCGCAACTTCTATCAATCAACCAATCAGGCTCAGGCTCATTCTCGTGGTTTGACCAATGCCAGCGCGGCCTTTTGTGACGTCAGTATTACTCCTTACTACTGACCCCTTCGTAATAATCTGCTTCTATCTCACACCCGCTGTTTCAACCAATCCCAGCGTGGCTCTCTGTGACATTAGTACAACTCCGGCGACTGACCTAATACTTTTCATTAAATTCTTTGTAAATAACTACATAGAAACATTCGGTACTCTGCCTGTTCCACTAAAGAAAGGATAGATTTCTGATTAATTCTGGAGCTTCAGAATTACTCCTCTTTTACTGCAAGTAAAAACCTCTGTTTACCCTTCCTTCAAGCTAGAGAGAACCTGTTACTCCTTCAGTGTTACCCTTACTAGGAAATAAGACCAAAGTTTCACCAGCAAACTTTTTGATATCACTCAGTCTCAACTTTTATACGAAATAGTCCCTAGTTTAATACTGCCAGCCCTACGTAGCTTCTCAGTATTATTCAAACAGAAGAGGAACCTCACTGCAGTATGGCTTCTGTTACCACCCGCTATTCATTTCCCGGGAATTTTGAACAACAAAAAAAAAAGACGCTAACTTTTGTTAAACATAAATCAATAATCAATACTCATCACTAAACTAGTCAATAATAACCATAACTCTGCTATCAGAAAACTGATCCAGCGGCATACCAACAATAGATACTCCAATACCATATACTCACCTGGGCCTAGAAACACACACACAATTGAGTAAACCGCTGGAGTCAAAGTTTATGATTTTTCCACAATATAAGATTAGTGTTCTTACTCTTAACTAACCTTTAAGTATGGGCAAATTTTGCGGATTTGCGGTCCGCAAATTCGCTCGAAATTGCCGAAAATAATCACGAGTTCGCAAAACATTTGCGGACTCGCGGATCTGCACAAATTACTGTTTCTACTGGCTAACAGTAAGTGTTAGCTCGTTGGGTAAATGTATAGTGCTTTTCCAACACTGCAGCTGCGAAAGGGCCAGAAGAGTTGTCTCCAGTGACAATGTGTGTGTTACTATGCCATCGCGCCGAAGGGCGCAGTGGTCCCTTGAGTGAGCTGTTCATCATAGTGGGTAAATGGCGGGAAGATGGTGCACACCCCTAGTGTGTAGGCGGGGCCGAAGAGCGGGGCTTCTATGCAAGTTCACATGCCTCTTGTGTGTAAAAAGGTCAGAGACCGATCAGAGCAGCAGATGAGGAGAAAGAAGCTCCTGGACACAGGAACTGCATGGGGATTGCGCTCGTGAAAGTGAAGGATGCAGAGGCCTATATCCAGCATCACAGCTAGTTTTCGACGGTAGATATGGTGAGAAAGCACACCTGCCCAGCGTCGGGGTCCCTTGAGTTAGCTGTCCATCATAATTGGTCAGGGCGGGAAAACAGTGCACACCACTAGTGTGTGGGTGGGGCCAAAGAGCGGGGCTTCTATGCGAGTTCACATGCCTCTTGTGTGTAAAAAAGGTCAGAGACCAATCAGAGCAGCAGATGAGGAGAAAGAAGCTCCTGGACACAGGAACTGCACGGGGATTGTGCTAGTGAAAGTGAAGGATGCAGAGGCCTATATCCAGCATCACAGCTAATTTTCGACGGTAGATATGGGGAGAAAGCACACCTGCCCAGCACCGGGGTCATAGTGGGTCAGGGCGGGAAAACGGTGCACACCACTAGTGTGTGGGCGGGACCAAAGAGCGGGGCTTCTACGCGAGTTCACATGCCTCTTGTGTGTAAAAAAAGTCAGAGACCGATCAGAGCAGCAGATGAGGAGAAAGAAGCTCATGGACACAGGACCTGCACAGGGATTGTGCTCGGGAAAATGAAGGATGCAGAGGCCTCTATCAAGCATCACAGCTAATTTTCGATGGTAGATATGGGGAGAACGCACACCTGCCCAGCGCCGGGGTCCCTTGAGTGAGCTGTCCATCATAGTGAGTTAGGGCGGGAAAACGGTGCACACCACTAGTGTGTGGGCGGGGCCAAAGAGCGGGGCTTCAATGCGAGTTCACATGACTCTTGTGTGTAAAAAAGGTCAGAGACCGATCAGAGCAGCAGATGAGGAGAAAGTAGCTCCTGGACACAGGAACTGCACGGGGATTGCGCTCGTGAAAGTGAAGGATGCAGAGGCCTCTATCCAGCATCACAGCTAATTTTCGACGGTAGATATGGGGAGAAAGCACACCTGCCCAGCCTTGGCAAAGCTCACGATTATTTTGGGGCTGATGAATGCGTTACTGAATTTGAGCTTCAACTCGGGCACCTGCTTAGTTGTAACTATTCTCTGACCCTGCCTCGGGCACCAGGCTGTTTAGCGTCATGACAGGGTCAGAGAATAGTTGCAAGTAAGCAACTTCAACTCTGGCAGCTTGCCGGCGCCATTTGTAACTATTCTCTGACCCTGCCTCGGGCATCGGCTGTTTAAGGTCAGGACAGGGTCAGAGAATAGTTGCAACAAGTAAGCAACTTCAACTCTGGCAGCTTGCCTGCGCCATTACCTGTCTTAACTCTGCAGGAGCATCCTGCCAGAATGTAAATCTGCCCGCGAGCGGATTTGCGGATTTTTGGGCAATTTCGCGTGATTCGCGGATCGCGAAATTGCCGAAAATCCGCAAATTCCGCGAGCGGAACGGATTTTGCGCCCACACTTACTAACCTTTAACTGATCAAAAAGTTCTTTCCTCAGGTCGATGGACCACTAGTTGAACTATTTGATGGTGAAGATTAACACTAACTTTGTCCTATTCAATTAAAATAAATAACCACAGACTTGGGAAGTTTTAAAACCTTTATCTAAATTAAATTCATGTGAACCATCTCAAATACACAGTGCATCAAACACATACTTTGGACTAACGCAATGATCAATGCTCAGAAAGGAGATGACAGTGAGAAATGAACATCTGCAAATATTGAGAAAATATAATTACCAAGAATGGTGTGAAGACCAACCCCTGGCCAAGGAGCTGGTAAGGGTCCCCTGGGATAGGTCAGGTGCCGAAGACTTCAGGACAGGATTCAGCACAGGCTAGTAGACTTCTCTAATACCGATGGTTGCGTCGCACCCCTCTTTGACACTCTCTTCCTCCCCAAGAATCTTCCGAGATCTTCTTATCTAACCCAATTAATGTAGGATAAAAGGTTCGCCATTCAGCTTCTTTATCTGCATCTCACAGCATCTCTCCCAGCATAAGCATCTCCCACAGCACTGACAGCATCCTAAGCTCTCGGCCATTCAGCAAATCTCTAACTAACTATCGCTATCTCAATTATACCTTTCGTTCATCATGTACCACCCACTAAAGTTTCAATATTGTTTAAATTCGAAATCTAATCGGTCAGGCAAGGGGGAAGATCATCACACCATGCTTACATGTCACTTTACTTCAGTTAAACCATTGTTCACAAACCCATCCCCTTATTTTTATTCATGATTTTTATTTTCCACCCACATTCATGTTTCATTTGGAACATTTGTTAAAAATCTAACATGTAGGTCATTTCAGTTGAACTTTTCACCGTCCGTTCTGAAGAACCGGTTAAACCCACTTACTGGGTCTCGGCGGCGGGGGAACTGCCCAAGTCTTCCATACCTTCCATACTTAGTAAAAGGAGACACAGGAGCCTTCGTCTGCAGGAGGAACCCAGATTTATTCAATAGCCCGGGCTATGGAACAGAGTCCCAAGCTAGTCAGAGACAAGACAGAGGAGGCTGCTGCTTTACTCCGCAGCTTACAAGCCTTTTATACTTTTTCATTCCAGTCTTTTGGCTGTTAGTTTATTGTTCAATCAGGGCAGTGTTTGCAGTTGATAACCAGATCCAGACGACGTTTGTAGATGGTGACCTGGTCAAGGCTTGGTACACAAATTATTGTTCAATTGGCTTGATCAAGACTCAGTCTTTCAGGTCATTGTTCAATCACCTTGATCAAAACCCCGTCTTTTAAGTCATTGTTTAATCACCCTGATCAAGGCCCAGCAGTCAGACCATTGTCCAGATAACCTGATCACGGTGTGAAGGATGTTTACCAGGCTGGCAGCAGGAGATGGAAAACAAATAATTTCCTCAGGGTCTGAGTGTCTTGTGGCTTTCAGTTGAACTGCAAAGAACAGTGGGGGTTGGGTGTGCGTCAGTTCCTGAGCAGAAATGCAGGCTGCAAGATGGCTGTTGTCGTGTTAGTTAGATTTTCCTCAGGCATCAGCAGAAACGACCAGGTGGGTCGTGTGGTAGTGGTTGACACGAGATGGCAATGAAAAAAGAATGGAGTCCCGGTACAAATGATGCAGATCAGAAGAACACTTTTCCTCAGACCCTCCTTTTGCCATTGAGTGGCAAATACTTTAAGAAATGTCAATGTTCATAAGGCCATTGGTTTCTTGTTGGAGCATCATCATCATATTGGTGTTGTGAATGTTAGAGGGTGGAGGCTTGATGCTCTGGACACACATTGTACAGAGCACTGGCAGACACTGAAAGCACAAATAGAAGGAGACCAGGACAGTTACTCCCAAGGCAAGGAAGATGAGGATCTTCTACCCCCACTGGGAAAGGAGGCCCCAGATCCAGCCTATGAGGGACCAGTTGCCTTCATCCAGATGAATTTTGGAAAAAGGTGATGCAGACGTTGGATGGCATCGTACACTGTAGGTGCGTTGTCTGGGATGTACACGCAGCAGCTGGAGCCGATCAATTTACACACACCACCATGATCGGCAAAGATGATATCTAAGACCATTCTGTTCTTAAGCGTTATGAGGCGGTCCGCCTGCAGCTCTGCAGTGATGTTGGAGAGGGCATCAGCTGTTACTGTGATGGTGGCTTCAAGGACCCTGGTCAGTCCTCGTACAGCCCGACGTTTGGCCATGGGGCCCCAGAAAGGAAGGAAACCTTTAAAGAAGTCCCCGGTTTCCTGGCCTGCTGTATCCTCGGCTGATATGACGCCCCTACGTGAGAGGCGCCGAGCGCCCTTCATTGACAGGTGGTAACCTCCATGGGTGGAATACGTTGGTAGAAGGAGGAAGGCCAGATAGCAGGTACCAGACCAGTTACGGGGGAGCCAAGTGTAGGCGGCACTGCCACAGATGAAATAGGTGTTGGGGGATGCCACCAGCTTCGGAGGAGATGTAGAGTTTAAAGTTTTCATGATATCACACATACTGGCACCGACTTTCTTAGTCCCTAGGCCATGAATGCAGACACGGCCTTGCACATTTATGACATTCACAGTGTCTCGTTCATCAGACAGTATCCTTCTTGTGTGGAATCTGGAAAATGTTCGTCGATTAGTTGAGTTGAATACTACCATCTCACCGAGTTCATCTGGTGATATTACCGTTGTGAATGAGCTGGTCGGGCAAAAAGGAGCATTGGCATGGCCGGATCTGTTCCACCAGAAGTCATCCCGAAATGTTCTAAGGGCAGAATTGGCAGTACCATTGACAGTGTAGGCCTCCTGCATCAACATCCACCATGCAAGACAAGACCCGGAGATGGAAAAGGGGTAGGGAAAGAATGGGACAGGGTGTATCATGGAATGCAGCATCAATCCCCACACCCAGCAGTTGGAAGTGTTCATGATCAGCTGGTGATGATGCAACATTTGGATGAAGGTGTTGTTGAAGAATTCTGCTCAGCGGGGTAACTCGTGGGCTGGTAACGTGTAATACTGGTGTTCTGCAGGAGTCGGGGTAGGAGTTGGTGAGGTAACAGGATGGTAGATTAGTAACAGCCAACCAAGGATAGACAGGATGAGGGAGACAAATAGCGTCACTACGGTGACCATTAAGCATTTACTATGTCGGAGGCTGACATCTTGTTTCTGGATTCGGGTGTTTTGGACGGCGGCCATTGTGCTAAGCCAGGGACCTCTAGTGGCTGTCTGTGATTGGTGGTTGCTTCACTTGGCGCAGGTGCCAAGGGCCCTTATGGCTTGCCTTAGTCTGACACACCAGCACTACTCTCAGCCGGGGAAGATCACAGCCTTACAGCCTGTAGGTACTTGGCGAAGTCAAGGGCAAGCCTTCCCTTGGGGGTGCAAGTTGTATCGGTCAGAAGTAGGGACAGTATGGTCAAGAAACAATTGTTCTTGGTGTTGAGCAGAGTTAAGGGAGGGTTCCACCCTTCCTTTCAGTATGCTGTCACTCTCTGCTTCTGTAGATGTAGAATGCAGTCTGGCATTGTTTCTGAGTCTCCTAGTCCTTCCTTCACCCACTGATCATAGGGGAGGAGCAGAGGCACACGCCTGCAGTGCGATGAATGCACCCAATTCTTCCGACCTTCTACTTTCACGGTGGTGCGGGTGGCTAGTAACACCTGACGGGGTTGTGTCCAGCGGTGCTCGATGCTCTTAGTCCGTTGAAAATTCCGGATCAGGACCCAGTCACCAGGTTGGATAACGTGTCCTGGGCCCTTGCTTTTGTCAGGTATGGCCTCAAGCACCTGGTGATAAAGAGTACGAAAAATATTAGTTAGACTGTACAGATAATCAGATAATACAGGGTATTCAACATTAGACAGTTTCTTAGGCCGTGGGACACCCCATACATTGGCAGGCCTCCCGAACACAATTTCACGGGGAGATAGCCCTATCCTGGCGTGGGCCGATGTTATTGCGGACAGTAGGGCTAAGGGCAGAGCATCAACCCAAGTGACACCTGTCTCTGCAACTATTTTGGCCATTTTAGTTTTTAGGATGCCATTGTACACCTCCAATAGACCTGCTGACTGAGGGTGGTTAGCTGCATGAAATTTCTGTTTTATACCCAATGTTGGACAGACATATTCCATAATTTGGGCTGTAAAGTGTGTCCCATTGTCACTCCAGACCAAGCGGGGCAAACCAAATCGTGGGAGGTACTCTTTTAATGGTACTTTGGCGGTAGTGATAGCGGTACAGTCTTTGATGGGGTAGGCCTCCACCCATCGGCTGAAGGTACAGACCACCACTAGGACATATTTCAAATTGTTACATCGGTCCATCTGGATGTAATCCATTTGGAGGACTTCAAAAGGGAAGGTAGGAGGAGAGAATCCTCCCTTAGGAGTAACTGTGCCTTTTCCTGGGTTATACGTTAAGCAAATCATGCATGTTTTAACCAGCTTGTCAGCATATGCTGGTATCTTAGAGTTGTACCATGTAGGTTCCAACACTTTACATATCCCTTTTGCACTGATGTGAGCAGAACCATGGGCCATCGTAACTACTGGTAGCACGTGACTGTCAGGTAACATCCATAGTCTTTCCATAGTCGTACAGACCCAGCAACCATCAATTCCCTCCTTTGCTAATTGCTCCTTCCACACCCTTAGTTCCTCAGGAGTAGTATGGGACTGAATATCAATATCACTCTGTACTGTGTTTTCAACCATGCCCACGTCTGCCACCCACCTAGCGGGACCTCCTACATACATTCCTCCCCCTTTTCTAAGAGCTGTTTGTCTGGCCGTCTGGTCAGCCAGGGCATTGCCTTTCCCAACATCATCTGTCACTTTCTTGTGGGCCTTACATTTTATAATGGCCACCTTTCTGGGGAGTGTCAGGGAGTCTAACAGTCGGTGAATTAGTGGGCCATGTTGAATTTTGGTCCCATGGGAAGTAAAGAAATTCCTTTCTTTCCACAACCTCCCTAAGTTGTGGGCCACCCCGAAGAAATATTGTCTGTCTGTCTAAATATTTACCGTCATCCCTTTGCTTAACTCACTAGCTCTAGTGAAGGCCACTAATTCTGCTACTTGAGCAGAGCACTGCAGAATCTGAGCTGTTTCTACCCTAATGTCATGAGGGCGTAGGCGGCTGAGGTGTTACCATCTGACCCTCTGAGACATGATCCGTCCACATATAGTGTACCTTCTGGTTCTGCTATCGGGGTATCCTGTAAGTCGACCCGTCCCTTCGTCTCTTCCTCTGTCCTTAATATGCAGTCATGTGGGTCTAAGCGTGCATCCTGAGTATCCAGTGGGAGTAATGTGGCGGGGTTTAGTACAGTGCATATTTTGATGTTAATGTGGCTGGCAAAGAGTGTCAGTTCATACCCTGTGAGTCGTGCGCTAGTGAGGTACTGTGTCTTGGTGTTATTAAGGAGGGTATCTACAGAATGGGGGACCATCAGAGTCAGGAGGGAGTTCATGACGATCCCTGCACTCTGACGGACCATGAGGGCGGCCGCAGCGGTCGCCCCTAGGCATCCTGGGAGAGCCTTTGCAACAGGATCTAAGATGGCTGAAAAATAGGCACATGGCCTATGGTGACCTCCGAACATCTGGGTCAAGACAGCGCATGCACAGCCGTCTGTCTAATGTACAAAAAGAAAAAATTGTTTGTTATAATAAGGAGTACCGAGGACTGGAGCAGTACACAGAGCCCTCTTTAAATCTTGGAAGGCCTGCACATGCTCTCTAGTCCAAGGAAAGGAACTGTCTGATATGTCTTTAGTGGTGAGAGCAAGAAGAGGTTTGACCATGGCCGAAACATTGGAAATCCAGGGTTTACAGTATGAGGTTAGGGCTATGAAGGCTCGCACCTGCTTTTGTGTTTGTGGGGCCGTCATAGCATTGATAATGGCTACACGATCAGCGGTGAGCTGCCTTCCGTCCTTCGAGAGGAGATGACCTAAATAGGTCACCTTCTCTTGACAAAATTGAAGCTTTTTCAAAGAAACCTTGTGATTATGGAGGGCAAGGTGGCGTAACAAACAGAGAGAAGCTTCTTTACATGCTGGGGCAGAACTTGCAGCAATGAGGAGCTCATCTACATATTGTAATAGTGTGGAATTATCAGGGAGCTCCAAGGAATCTAGTTGACTTTTTAGGGCTTGACTATAGATACTGGAGCTCTTGGTGAAACCTTGAGGGGCGTGGCAGAATCTAAAGCTCCGCCCACCAAGGGCGAAACCAAAAGAAATGTCTGCTGTCAGAATGTATAGGAATGCTGAAAAAAGCATTCTTCAGGTCTATGACAGAGAAGTGTGTTGCTTCAGAAGGGACCATCGTTAAGAGGGCTGTAATGTCAGGGACAACAGGATATTGGGATATTGTTATTTTGTTAAGGGCTCTCAGGTCAATCACGTATCGGTATATTTTAGGGGAGAGAGCATCTCCATTTGTCTTTTTAAGAACAGGAATAATGGGACTGTTACAGATATTCCCACGTGTTTCCTCCACTCCGCCCTTGTCCATTAATTCAGATATTATTGTTAAAAGGGCCACTTCTCCTTCCACGGGCAGTCGATACTGCTGGAGGCGGGGGAGAAGTGTACCTGGCTGGATGCGTACCGCATGAGGGGATATGTTGAGACACCTTACATCAGTGTCTGATGATGCCCAGAGGGAGGAAGGTAAAGACTGCAACTCTGGTGGGAAGGGACCGGACAGGTACATATAGAAAGCTGCAGTGGGAGAAATTATTAGGGATACACCTTGGAGACTACATGATATGGTCGCATACAGAGCTTTCAGTAAATCCATGCCTAACAAGTTTTCACTGCAACCTGTAGTAAGAACCAAGGGAGCGTCAACATGTGCAGGGGCAATATCGAGAGGAAGGGGTTCAGAGACAGGGCTCGTCACAGGTGTTCCTGTAAAACCCACGGAGACATTCATATTGCCAGAAAGGGGTGCCTCCGAAACTAACAGACGTGCAATAGAAGACCTGGTGGCCCCAGTATCCAAAAGGAAATACTGATCATTCCCCACAACTGACATTTGAACATACGGGCCCCCTTGATCCACTGGAATTTGCACTCTGGTAATACCCCTTTCCTGGCTGTCCTATGCTTGGTAGGACCCTGTCTCATCAACTTCATCATAATCATCACTGCAATAAGTGCGTGTTGCTTCATACCCATCAAACCTATCGGCCGGGGCTGCCGGATGGGGGCGTTATCCCTGGGCCTACGTTCTTTATCCTGTGGATGGGGCGGGCCATGGTCCCTTGTCGTCCTCCCCTCTCTGGGAGCGCGAGGCCGAGTCTTCCCTGTTCGGATGTTTTCAGCTAACATAGGACACTCATCTATCCAATGGCCGTACCCCTTACAATAAGCACACTGATCTGTTCGGGGGGGCTCTCGTACATTGAGGGCTGGAGGTGCTAGACTGATGAGCCCTCGGAGGGTGTTGGGGTTGAGGTCTGAAATTCCCACGGGCATCGGGGCCTCGGGTCCTCGGGGTGGGTAAGCCTGCTGCAGAAGTACCTTAGTCTTAAGATCCCTAACCTTCTTACTTTCCTTATCTCTATCTTCATTCTCCCTATTCTCGTGATATTGTGCCATAGCCAAGATACCAGTCATAGTTTGGGCAGACCACGTACTTTCAACTTTCTTAAGCCTGGTGGAGATCTCAGGAAGCAAGTTGCTGACAAACTTATCGACAAATACTGGGCCAGAACCTAGGGCCCGGGCATCCAAACCACTATGTTCCTTGTATTCTGTCTCAAAACGGGTAAAGAAGTCAGCCACATTCTCATCTTTTTGCTGCCAACAGGCGTTTATTTTATCCCAGTTAATGACAGTTTCCGGCAAAAGTGTTTTCATGAACGTTATTATTTTACCGGGCAAAGTCAGGATGGCAGCTTCTGGTTTAGTCCCTCCTACCCTTGCTTCTTCCATAGCGTCTAGGTCAGCCCATTTACCTCCCAAAGCTACTTCATGGTCAGTATGTCGAATTTTGTGCCAAATTTCAGTGGGGACAACTGTACCAAAAAGTAAATCTATATCCTCAAGAACAAGAGTACCTGCAGATATAATTTGACCTAATTCTCTGTAAAAGGCAGCGGGATTCTTCCGGGGATCTGGTAGTTGTCCTTTTAACTGCATTACTTCTGACCTTTTCGAAGGAACATGAACCCAAAGCCTGCGCCAGTGTCCCTCAAAAGCCCCATGGCCATTATTTTGGGCATTGGTAAGTGTGTTAACAAAGACAGGGGCCGCCTCTCTCATTGGCATAGCTGTTTCTAGAGGGGTGTTGGGAAAAGCGGTGATATCACGGTAAGCCGTTAAAGCAGACATAGTGCCAACCGTCCCCTCTCCCTGAACATCGCCTCTTTTTATTTGCGACCTAAGGTCCATTAATCCGTTGGGTATCTGCGTAAGCGCATTCTCAAATCTTTGCATGACCAGGGTACACATGTATTCAGCCCAGTTGGTCTGTTCCATAATCGTCCACTGGGAAAAGGTGGACCATATTTCTTTAAAGGCATAAATATTCCCGTTATTTATCCAACATTCACACTGTTGCCTCTGTAGGTCATTTTCTCAAAGGAATGAAAAGCTGACTGCAGAGTGCAAGGAGGCCAGTCGGGGGGAATTCAACAATTTATATAAATCCTGCTTAACTGTAGACCACGGGGAAGCAGGAAAAGGGCATGTAGGGGTAAAGCCGCAGGGGTTGGGCGGATGGAGACTGGGTGTGGTCAGTGTCATAGGAAAAATTGGGAGGGATGGTGTGACAGGGAGAACAGTAAGAGGGGCAGTGGGGGCAGGAGTGGGCTGTGGTGGGGGGACATGCAGGGTGTGAGGCGTCAGGGCGGGTACATTGGGGCATATGCAGGAGGGCTTTCTAGCATGATATCAAGCAAGGAATCACCTTCTTCTCCCCCTTCCATATGGCCCTTTCCTGTCTCCTCACGAGCTGGATAACATTTTTGTACCCAGGCCCCATGCTCCCTATCGGCTATTTCTACTGACTTTGTCATTTGATTTTGTAAATTTTCTCTGGCGTGGTCGGCCATTGACATACGTTCCTGTTTTCTTTCTTGTGCCTTCTGCTTTCTAGCTCTCTGCTCTATCTCTTTCCTCCAAAATCAGACAGATTCAAACAAAGACAGGCGCGTTTTTCTTTTCATTAATTGCTCCTCTAAGTTGGCGAGAACTTGGGAATTAAAGGAGCCATAAAGTGGCCACTGTAATTCCGCATTACTTTGTTTCCTATATTTTACCCAGAATGAGGAAAACATTATGGCAGAAGGGCAATTTTTAACATACATCGTATGGCCAGGGGTCCCTTCTGGAGGAAGCGGACAGGCCGCCTCCAGCTGGGAGTCCTGCGTACACATACAACAACATAATCTCTTGAACTTAACATTATTAACTTTCCCCTAAACACAATCCCTGTAATTACTCCTTGCCTCTGGTCAGACCACTTTCTTCTCAAATTTAAGATCACCTGCCTTCCCATCAAGCCAACAGATACTCTAGCCAGTAGTGGAGCAAGGAAATGGAATACATTAGATGGATCAGAGTTTCTAAATACATTAGCTAACACTGTTCCACTTCCTCACCCTGATATCAATTAATCTGAATCCAACCTTGCTGCTTGGCTTCAAGCAGCAAGTGACATTCATGCACCCTATAAGGAAATCAAGTTTGCTCGGCGCGCTGACACCCAACGATGGTTTTTGCAAGATTTAAAAATAAAGAAACTGTCCTTGCGCCAATTAGAGCGACAGTGGCGTCGTAGCTACTCCCCTGACCTAAAATCCAGATTCATCATGGCCAGGAAAGACTACATGAAGGCCATTCTCTCCACAAAAGCTGCTTATTTTTCCTCTCGCATCCTCAATTCATCAGATAGACCTAAGGATATTTTTTCTATTCTGAATGAGCTGACTAACTTAGACAGTGTCCGTCCTAGTGTGACTCCAACCCAGACCTTTTGCGATGCACTTAATGTTTACTTTATCGATAAAATTGCAGTCATCAAAAAGAGCATTCCGAAATCCCTCACTAATACCTCCTCTGAAACTCACCCCATTATCAACACTGCCCTACTTAATAGCTTCCCCACTATTACCCCAGAACAATTACAGGAGCTGCTGGTAAGAGTTAAATCTGGTGCCCCCTCGGACAAATGTCCCCCTTACATTCTTAAAGAGTGTCTCTCTGCTCTTCAGATTCCGTCCCACACCCTGTTGAATGACTCCCTTGCCTCGGGCCTAGTACCCCTTACATTTAAGGAAGCAACGGTCATACCACTCCTGAAGAAACCCGGGGCTGATCCAACCTGTATAGCTAACTATCGCCCGATATCCTTGCTCCCCTTCTTAGCAAAAGTAATGGAGGCCCACGTCGCAAGATGCCTGTACAACTTTTTAGAGGGTTCAAACTGCTTAGATCCCCACCAGGCAGGATTTCGTTCTGCCCACTCAACAGAGGCAGTGGAGTCACGGTTTTAGACACTCTCCGGGACTGTGCTGACAGACGTTCCACCCAGGCCTTGGTGCTGTTAGATCTGTCGGCCGCGTTTGACACGGTCGACCATAACATCCTGATCGACCGTGTCAATCAGGCCGGCATTAGGGGCACAGCTGCTTCCTGGCTGAAGTCCTTCTTAGAGAACCGATTCCAGGCTGTTCGTCTTGGTGATCTGGCCGGAACTAAACAGACCATCACATGCGGAGTCCCACAGGGCTCCTCGTTGTCACCCCACCTGTTTAATCTCTATATTCTTCCTCGAATTCAAACCTTAAGAAATAAACAGGTGACGGTGTTCAACTATGCAGACGACCTGCAGTTGCTCTTCACCTTTGACAATTCTGAATCTTCCATCTCCCATTTTCAGTCCACCATGAGGTTCATCCAAGCATGGATGAACCAAAACCATCTAAAATTAAACCCTGGAAAAACGGAGCTGCTGCTCACAGGAGATAGCGCTAAACATTGGGGCCCCCATTATTGGCTATCAGATATGGACCAAGCCCCAATCCCCTCCTCCTCAGCAAAGACACTTGGAGTCACCCTGAATAGTGATCTCTCACTAAAAGCGCAAGTGGGTCAGGTGGTCTCCAAGTGCTTCTTCCAGCTCAGGAAAATCCGGAAGGTGCAACGTTTTTTCACCCCAGAGGCCCTCATCCAGGTGGTGATTGCCACTGTGCTCTCCCACCTGGATTATGCAAACTCCATCTATTTAGGCCTACCTCTCTATTTGCTAAAACGCCTTCAGATGGTGCAGAACTACGCGTCTAGACTGATTACGGCACAACCTAGATGGCAACCTGCAACTCCCTTGCTTATGAACCTCCACTGACTTCCTATGGCCCAACGCTGCTCCTTCAAAACCGGCTGTATGACTTTTAAATCCCTCCATTGCAATAGTCCTAAATTCATTGATAAACTCATCACCAGGCACATTCCCTCCCGCAATCTGCGTTCAGCCCATCTAGCCCTCCTCCAGATACCTGCTTTTAAACGCAAGCGTGCCGGAGGCTGCAGATTCGCTTTTTTGGCACCTCGTCTGTGGAACACCTTCCCCTTTGAGATCCGGACTTGTCCGGATCTCATGTCATTTAGGAAAACATTAAAAACCTGGCTCTTCAGACAATCATACCAATAACCCCAGCATATCACACGACCTCAGGCTTCGCTCTCTGTCTTTATCAGCGCCAGGAAACCAATCGGTGGCAGTGCGCTTAACAAATTATTTTTAACATAACATAACATAACATAACTTACTACTGACTGGCATGCTTAAAAAAACAGGTAACATACACCAGCTGGTTTTTAAAAATCACCTCGCTTGCTTGGCTTTGGCAAAAGTCAATAACAGTTTGGCTTTTGCGAAAGTCAATAACAGAATCATACAGACTTGGTGGGTGATCAGTCCACCCTTACCTTACACGGGTAGTTCTCTTCTGCAGACGTAGGTCTGTGCCCTGCTCCACAAATTATTTGCTAGGGGACTCCAGTGAGAATGCGGTCAAGTGGCCCCGACCGGGTGGGGAGGAACAGCGGGCGAGTCATTCGGCTTACCGGATTGCAAGAATCCCTCGGGTAGGGTACTTCCGTCGGAGTCTGTCCGTGTACCTCCTCACATTTTCCGGGCCTGACCTTTGTGCCCGTGGAGTCCCTGTTCAGGCGCCATTTGAAGAACCGGTTAAACCCAATTACTGGGTCTCAGCGGCGGGGGAACCGCCCAAGTCTTCCATATTTTCCATACTTAGTAAAAGGAGACACAGGAGCCTTTGTCTGTAGGAGAAACCCAGATTTATTCAATAGCCCGGACAATGGAACAGAGTCCCAAGCTAGTCAGAGACAAGACAGAGGAGGCTGCTGCTTTACTCCGCAGCTTACAATCCTTTTATACTTTTCATTCCAGTCTTTTGGCTGTTAAATCATTGTTCAATCAGGGCAGTGTTTACAGTTGATAACCAGTTCCAGACGACGTTTTTTCGGCTTAATCAAGGCTCAGTTTTTCAGGTCATTGTTCAATCACCTTGATCAAAGCCCGGTCTTTCAAGTAATTGTTTAATCACCCTGATCAAGGCCCAGCAATCAGACCATTGTCCAGATAACCTGATCACGGTGTCATGGATGTTTACCAGGCTGGGAGCAGGAGATGGAAAACAAATCATTTACTCAGGGTGTGAGTGTCTTGTGGCTTTCAGTTGAACTGCAAAGAACAGGGGGGTTGGGTGTGCGACAGTTCCTGAGGAGAAATGCAGGCTGCAAGATGGCTGTGGTCGTGTTGGTTAGATTTTCCTCAGGCATCAGCAGAAACGACCAGGTCGGTCGTGTGGAAGTGTTTGACACGAGATGGCAATGAAAAAACAATGGAGTCCCGGTACAAATGATGCAGATCAGAAGAACACTTTTCCTCAGTTCTCAGGCTAGGATACTTTGCGTCCTTGGCTTATATTCACACTCTGACTCATCGTTCCCTGGTTCACTTTCAGTAGAAATGCGCAGCTGTCACATGACTCAGCATACTTCAGTCATACACGAGAGGCCCAAATGCGCACTAGTGATAAAGTCAGAAAGACAAATGTTACTTTAATAAATAAATGGTTCCACTGTACACCACCCATCTCTACTCTATTGCCCTTTACTTATTAACACTTTCCCTGCATAAGCATTAGTAAAATAGCTTTTTTTTGCTTGAGCTAAGCAGGTGCCATGCATGAGAGTCTTCAAAACTCTATTTTAGTGCCTTCTGATCATGCTCAAAAATTTCCCTCCAAGCGACAGCTCGTCATATTGCGAAAATGCAGTTGACGCATGCACAGTAAAGATTTCCCTGTTAAAACAGTTTTAGTCCTTCGTTCATGTTATTCTTCCGAGCAAGTCTCTTCTTTACAATCTTTGCTCCATCGCCACTGAGGACACCGACCTTGAAGCCAGGTAAGAAAGGGGGACATGGTAAGGCAGTTAGCCCAAGGCAGAGGGTGTCCACCGAGACGGATGCCGGAGGGGACAAAGGGGACAGAAAGATCAAATTATGCAAAGGACAATACATACAGGACACAGGGGTGGGTACAGAAGGGCAGAAGATGGAAAAAAGGTAGGTCAGGGCAAAAAAGGGGGGATGACGGGCGACAATGCACAGAAGGACTCAGCAGCGATAAAGGGCACAGGGGAGGACATGAGCGACGGGGGACAAGTCAAGTGACAGAGGGCAAAGAAAGTAAGGAATTCAGATTGCCAAAAATGCTGTACATGGGCGCGACAAAAACATTGGGGCACATCTCATGTTAGCCACGAAAGAACAAATATGGAAGGGAGAGTACTTGGACATTTTGTAGCTCCTACATAGGGAATTGCGATCCAAGGAGGGATTGAAAGAAAAGGAGCTAGAGTTATCACGACTGCCTAGGGTGCCTATGACCATAGAGAACTGGACAGTAGACTTTTTGATTTCCACAGGTGTGTGCTGCAAGAAATATACGGATAGGTCTGTGGCCTTGTTTAAATACATGGACGTAAATAAGTAAGAACAAGAAGACCCCTGCCAGTAATATTTAAATAAGGTCCTGCACAGGGATCCTAAGATGCAAACGGAACATCGGAGCTACCTATCAGAGTTGAGGCATCAAGTCCAATCAAACATTGATATATTTTTTATTTCTTTTTTTCTTAAATTTCAAAGTTTCATAAATTGATATTACAAAAATAGACATGAGTTCATTATTAGAAAATAGGTTAAAACACACATGTTAAATATAGCATATAGAGTCCCACAGACACCGTTCAAATCTCACACTCACATAACCACACACTTCAATAATAAACATCCAGCCAGTCTTTCATACATACAAACACAAATAATCCCAATAGTACATAAACGCCATCAAATGAATTGATAACAAGATGGACAACAATTCATTAAACAAAGGGGAGTTGGGCAGAAACAAAGGTGAGGACTGATGATGGAGCGAACAATCCTTCTGCCAACAAGAACCACGCCGACGCGTGTTTCGGTGTAAGGACCCACACCGGCCACACCTTTGTCAGGGCGATGATCTACCACGGAGTAGGGGACTGTACATCTGTAGATACAAAATATGAATATATATATATAGGCATAATCACACAACGGATATTCTAGTACATTATACATCGTGGTTCCTAATCCACATATAGCTCTGACTCTGGTGGTTGCTCCGAGTCATCTAGTAGCATCAATAATTACATTTTCAACTCAAAGGAAAGACTACTCAAGGGTCTGGAATAAACAATTCATCAAAGGGAACATATACCCTACAGTTACGCACATTCTTCTCCACAACCTTCATTAAAAGTGGCCAATCAGTACACTCAATAATCCCCAGTGTATTCAACTATACATATATACAATCTAAAGAGAGAAGTATAGGTGCCATAAACACTCAATCTTAACGGCAAGGTGAAATATATAAAAAACATCCTGCGCCTTAATCCAAGAAAAGCACAAAGGTCCAGAAAGAGGGATTTTTTATTTCACCCTCATCGACGGATAATCTATACAAGGTATCTAACTGTGCCCCAGGGTGGGCGCGGTTAGTGGGCACAAACATAGGGGCCAAACTTACCAAAATACATTCAACCAGGGTTCACGAAATGAAACAGGGTCACTCAAGGGATGACTTGACTGACACGCTCGGGAGGCCGTCTTCTTCACATAATCACAGACTGCCCAATTCCCTGGGTCCACAGAATATCCAGGGCCCTTCACTGACAGCAATCAAATCTAGGGGGGCAGAAAGGTAAATCATAAGCAGGAATGTGAAAAATAGATCACTTGACCCGTCTTATACGCCCTCATAGTGGATTTACTCCACAGAGAGAACTCGTAATTCTGACTTCGAGACAGGCATAGAAGGGTCCCCCCATACTGGTTCTTATAATAGGGAGGGAGAGAGAGATGAAGGGATCCTGCACTGGAGAAGATAAAACCGTCCAGCTGGTAGCCCCGAATTTTATCTACAGACGCCGTTTCCCCAAGCAGCCCCGATGTAGACAGTCTGTTATGGTGGAGCGCCTACTGCGCGCATACCTGTATTCCACAATTAGGTTAGTATCCAGCTACTATCTGGGAAGAGGAGCCTGTTTCTTTATCTCAGGGGAGACTGGTTCCATACCACTTTACGGCAATAAGCGTGGGTGAGCGTCGCGCTCAATGAGTGGCCCGATCTATAGTACAAATAAACAAAATTGCTTATTTAAAAATAGACTTGCCCTCATATAGTGCCAAGAATATAATCGGCATAATTCGAACACTGCCCTGCTCGGTTGCCGTATAGGTTGGAGGGCAAAGTCAAAAACACAGGGACTCCAATGTGGAGCATACGAGAGAGTTTGGGAAGGGTTTAGAGGGTAGAAGAAAGGGGTAAACAATTAAAAACGCGCAGCGGTGCAACGATGCACACAGTCGCTTACCTCAATTAGTTTAACGGTGCCTTCTTACATTCGTCTCTCAGGGTTCAAGAGCGCCAATTTCCTCGCAGAAGGGCCTTAAGGAGAGAGGCCATCTTCCTGTGTCTATTTATGAAAGGCACTCTTCGGCTACACCAACCAATCAAGACCTCGTGGGGTGGTTTGGCCCTTAGAATAGAAATAGGGCTATAGGTGAAGTTCGTGAAAGATTCTAGGCGGCCATCTTAGAAAGGTGCAGCTCGTGAGGTCATCGGTAGAGTAGAGATAGGACTATTAGGTTCATGCAAGGTACTGGGCAGCCATCTTAGAATGGGGTAATCGGAAGAGTAGAGAAAGGGCTATTAGGTTTGTGCAAGATACTGGGGGTCATCTTAGAATGGTGCAGTTCTGGCCATACGGAGGCCCAGACGCATGAAAATATGTATTCATAAGATCGCTTTGCTAGTAAGAACGCTAATCCAAAAACCAGACCGATTAAATATTTTCCAAAAATTCGAAATGAGATGGTCAAAGCTATAGTTCGGAAATCGAACTAAACGATAATTTTAGAATGGTATAGTTCGAACCATGGGAGGTCGGGGGTATGATCATAGTCCTAATGTGAGGACTAGTTCGAAATCCGGTCAGTGAATAATCCAAAACCCTCAGGTAGAGTAGAGAAAGGGCTATTAGCTTTGTGCAAGATACTGAGCGGCTATCTTAGAATGGTGCAGTTCTGGCCATACGGAGGCCCAGACGCATGAAAATATGTATTCATAAGATCGCTTTGCTAGTAAAAACGCTAATCTCTAAACCAGACCGATTAAATATTTCCCAAAAATTCGAAATGAGATGGTCAAAGCTATAGTTCGGAAATCGAACTAAGCGATCATTTTAGAATGGTATAGTTCGAACCATGGGAGGTCGAGGGTATGATCATAGTGAGGACTAGTTAGAAATCCGGTCAGTGGAATAATCCAAAACCCTCAGGTACCCAAGAGCACTCAAGAGGGGTGATCCAGGGGACACTATTGGTTTAAAGTAGGGTTGCCGCCCTAGTCACAATGCCATCCGAGGATGAGTCATAAACTGCCTATTCATCCAGATTCAAAACAGCGCTCAGAACAGGATGTTCAAGTATACACTCTTCCAGATTGACCTCGGTTTTCCTATGGACAAATCTGATCAGGTAAAGTTAGGGGAAAAGGCGCAATTGAGAGCAGGTAGTCCTTCAATCAGGACTTCATGCTATGTGATGGCATTGGGCCAGGGGCATTCTTTGTTTAATCCCATTTTTACCGAATTCAGATAAAAGATCCAGAAGACTTCTCTCTTTTTACGAATATGCCTGAATCTTTTCTAATATGAACCATTTTAGTTCTTTTTCAGTATGTTTAGCTTCTAGCCAATGGGTCATAATGGGAGCAGAAATCTTCCCATTTCGTATATTAGATTTGTGTTCCCATATTCTGAGGCGACATTCTCGTCCCGTTTCGCCAACATAGTGCATGTTGCATGGGCATAGGAGGGATTGAAAGAAAAGGAGCTAGAGTTATCGCGACTGCCTAGGGTGCCTATGACCATAGAGAACTGGACAGCAGACTTTTTGATTTTCCCAAGTGTGTGCTGCAAGAAATATACGGATAGGTCTGTGGCCTTGTTTAAATAATGGACGTAGTTAGGAAGGCACAATTGACATACGGGGGTTACATGGGGTCACACTATGATGAAGAGTTCTGAGCCAGACTAGTATGGGACCCCGAAACAAACTGGGGAAGACAGCATACACAGCCAGGGGGCTGCCTTTAGTTTACTGCCCCTTTCAAAGTCGCCCCACCCAGGGGCGATGGGATACACTCCGAAGTCAGCAGGGGAAGGACCAGGGACGCGTTGGGACTATAACCAGGGAACCTGCACCAGGGAATATTGCAGATTTCGGGATGAATGCTCAAAATGTTCAGAACGGCAACCATTGGTACAGTGTTTCAGGCAGGATATAAAGGACAGAGCCAAATAGGGGGGCAGGGGTCCCAACTCCAGAGTGCCAATAGCGGACAGCAAGGGATGGGAGGAAAGGGTGGCCGAGGGGCACAGGTTTACATGGGCAAAGGCTCATACACCCATTAAACTGAAATGTTTAGAGGCCTGGCTAGCATATAACCCATGACAACAGGATGTTTAAATACTGAGTATGGGTTTCAGGGAAGGTTTTAAGTTGGGGTATAAGGACCAAAGATTGGCAAGATGGGCAGAGAACCTGAAGTCGGTGGCGGCTCACAAATCAGTTGTTTGGGGAAATTGCAAAAGGAGGTACAAGAAGGGCGCATGGAGGGGTCATTCTCAGTTAGCCAGATAAATGATATGATTATTTCTCCTGTGGGGGTGCTGCCAAAAAAGGAGAAAGTCCAGTATCATTTAATTCACCATTTGTCATGGCCACAAGGGGGGGTCAGTGATCGATTTCATTTCAGAAAACCTGACTTCAGTGTCTTACTCCTCAGTGGACCTATCCAGGGACCTTGTGGAAGGATTAGGCCATGGGGGCCGAGGTGGCAAAATTGGACATCAAGGCCGCCTTCCGGTTGTTGCCAGAACACCCAAAGGATTTTCAGCTGCTGGGTATTCAAGAGGACGGGAATATTTTTGTGGATAGAAATGGGAATCTCTGGCTGGCTAAGGCTTGCTCCAAAGCCAGGCAGAGACTACCATTCTAGTCAGGGAAAGGGAGTTATACGCCAAAGATAACCCCTGCTCACCCTCTTGTTAGCTTGGCACGAGCATTCAGGCTTATTCCGGTGGCGATGTGTAAAGCATTTGCACCACACAGACAGTAACAACATACTAGGCACCACACAAAAGGAACTCCACACAATGTTATATATAAAAATAGCATTCATATTATCATAAACACATTAGATGGTAATCACACAGTGTACACGGTGCCAACTGGCACGCGCAATATTTACAGGGGATTATTTACACACGAAAGGGCCACGTGGTCCACTGTAAGACTTAGCACTTGGTAAAGAATAGTAAAAGTACAGATCATAATCTCAGAACACAACCAGTAATCATTGGCACACACAACACTCAGTGCCAACCTGTAACCTAGATCATAACAGGCACAGTATCACATAAGGCGAGAACTCTATTCTGCGCCAACCTCATAAGCTAAAATGTAGTAGACCACAATTTCCTAAACATACCTTGCATAAGAAAATAAACGTAATAACATAACCTGAAATAGGGAATAAATCAACCCTAGACCACAGTAGAGAAGCACAAAAAAACCTAAGACAGTAGGTAAAACCTAACAAGCATTAACAGCACATCTATAAGCATAAATCAAGGTGCATAACACCTACTATAAACATTACATTTCCTAGCACCTATATAACTCACACTAGGGCCTTCCGCCCTATAAACCTAATAGTCCCCAGGGCCAACTGGCCATCTCTAAGGGGTTCAAATGCCCTCTGTCCAAAGTCAGGGTGCGCTGCCAATACGGTGACGGTAACGGGGGCGCACTTGGCACAAACCTAAACGTGGCAGCTGCCCACTACTTTTTGGGCAGCTGAGAGTCTGAAATGAAGGGCCTAAACGTAGCAGCTGGCACTAAGGGCTGCGCAGCTGTGCATGTCAAGATGGGGGGCAAAGGAGTGGTTCTCACTCCTGGGTCCAACACATTTCCCCTAAAATGAAAAGGACCTAAACCGTGTAGCTGCCCACTAATTGCTGGGCAGCTTGAAAAGTTAACATTGCGGCATGGGCCCTCCCTGGCCCCTCAAGCAAAGGTGCCCAACGTTGGAGCCATCTGGGCTCTAGAAGTAAACATGTGTCCTCTGGAGCACACTGGCTCCTGAAATAAAGATGCGCAATATAGGGGGCAAAAAACTGGCCCCCAAATACTGTAGAGTGCGTTGGCGCTTTAGATACTATGTACACTGGAGGGAGAGAATTTACCCCCAACGTTGGAGCCTCACGGGGCTCTAGAAATAAACTTGCCCGCCCTCTTGGGAGCGGTCGCACAATGTAGCCTTGTCCCCTGCCCAGCCATCACTCACCGGGTTCAACAGGAGGACTCCGTTGGCCAGTCTCCACCTCGTGGCACTCCGCGCTGCTAAGATGCACGGGATCGGCAGGAGAGCCCCCACCTTTTCTAGGGAGGGGGACTATGTCATGCTTCACCCGGTCCTCCATCTCAGGACCGACACTACAGGTAGGGAGCGCTCAAGGCTCCAGGGGAATTCCTTTTCCGAGGCTCCCTCCAGTTCATGGGAGCCCCGCAATGTCCGCTCTGTTTCCTGCTTCTGCCACAGAGCGTGGGGAAGCCCTAAAGGATGGGCCAATCCCAGTGCGGTGCCGGAGTGACGTCAGCGGCTCTTCGGTGCCGTGGCGGTGATTTTCTTTTCTGTGTGCAAATGGGGGGTAGACTCCCTCGAGTTTAAAGATAAAGGTAGAGGCGGGGTGGGTACCTGCACTGGACCAAAATAGCGGGGTGGGCACCCGTATTAATTATTAAATGAAAGCGAAGACGCAGGATGGGCACCTGCACATTGGGCAATCAAAATACGCGGGCATAATGCAAGGTGGGCACCTGCAATTAGGATATCATGCAGCGGGCTGCAAAGAGAGGCACTGCAGCGGGCTGTAAAGAGAGCCACTTGGTGCAATAAGGGAAGCACTCTGCAATAAAAATAAAGCACTACCTCAGCAGGTTATAGCCACAGCGCTCCTAAGGAATAAACAGAAAGCGCTCTTAGGGATAAACTTACAGTACTCCCCAAAGCTCTAGAATCCAAGTCCAGAGACAAAGAGATGGAGCCCAAACAGCTCCTAGCCAGGGAAAGTCTTCCAGCCCTCACAGGCCAGGCAAAAGAGTCCCAAGAGAAGTCCTCCAGGTATCCAGGGGCTGGGCAGGGCCCAGGGAGGCAAGCCTTCCCCTGAGCCCCAGCAGCAGCACTCCTCTGGTAGATTCAAGTCAACAAACACGAACATTTTCATTGGGTCACAGCCCCTCCTTTTATACAGCTACATCCTTTGTTCTCAAAGGGGCAGGCAATGGGAGAACCAGATACAACTGGCTCTGGAGCACTTTGTTTACCAGACTGCATCCTTCCTTTCAGAAAGAGGGGGTCTGCCATCAGACGCACAGTAGGAGGTGGAGCCAGCATTCACTTTGCCAGGCACAGTCCTGCTCAGATCAAAGGGTCACCCCTCCCCTACTCCAAATGCAGATCTCTCTAATCAACCCAGGTCTGACTCATCCTGACTCCTGGAGCCAGCCACACCAGCCAGCCCCTGTCACTCACAAGCCAGACAGGCAATTCACATCTCACAGAACACAGAAATGACAACTTCTAAAAGTGGCAATTCTCCACTAGACACAATAAATCTGCTCACACCATTGCGCAGCATTTATCCTCACAAGTTCGCACATACCAAACTCGACCCTGCACTCCCCACATATCAGGAACTACCATGGACACACATATCCCCCATGCATTCCTATGGGAGGGCAGGCCATCTCACCACACACACTTTACACTGGGCCCCAGTGCTAAAGTGCGCAGAGGCCTAAAATCACTACCACCATGACAGAGGCTAAAGGCAAAAAGTCTAGGGGGGAACCTGCTCAAAAGGCCCAAGTCCAACAATAAGGCTTTACGCATGGGGTGTTCAGTATCATGTGTTCTGTTAAAAAAGTTCTGTTCATTCCTGCAATGACGTTTCTCTTGGAAAACGGGAAAAGAGACAGTGACACACTACCTTGATGACTTTTTCCTGGTGGGTCAGCCTGGTACGATGGACTACCAGCAGCCACTATGATCTTTATAAGTAACTGGATGAACAACAACCAATTGAAGTTGAATCCTGACAAAACTGAGCTGATTCTCACGGGTGGGTCAGCTAGTCCATGGTACTTTTTTGCCCCCCCCCCCCTATTGGGCAACCCCCCCCATGCCAGCTGCTTCCTCCTAAAGCCTGGGGATAATTATCAGTAATGATTTGTTCATGAAAGCCCAGATCAGTTCTGCTGTCTCTGCCGGTTTCTTCCAACTGCGGAGAATGAAGAAGATCAGTAGATTCCTGAGTAGGGAAGCCATGGTTCTGGTCACTTTAGCCTTGGTAATGTCCTGTCTAGACTACGCCACTCACAGTATGCTGGCCTCCCCAAGTACTAACTGAAACGCCTCCAATTGGTTTAGAACTAAGCTGCTAGGTTGATTTTTCATCAACCTAAGTGGCATCATGTTAGTCCACTTATGAAAAGCCTTCACTGGCTTCCAGTGATCGAGCGCTGTGCATTTAAGTTGGGTTGCACCATTTTGAAAGCCCTTCATGGCAATAGACCGGCTTTTATTTCAGCTAGACTACACCGCTACACTCCTTCTTGAGACCTTAGATCCTCTCTCTTGAACCTGTTGGCAACTCCCTCGTATAAACAAAAGAAGTATGTTAGTCTAAGGTTTGCAGTCTTGGCCCCACAATTCTGGAACACCCTCCCGGTCAAGTTAAGGTCTTTGACCTCTCTTGTACAGTTTAGAAAACAGCTGAAGACCTGGTTGTTCACCCAAGCATATGACGACTAAGCTATCTCCCTGTCACTGCCTCGACTGCTACCTTAGCTCCATGAAACCGTTGGTGTACGTGCGCTTAATAAATGCTTTTAACATAACATAACATGGGATGAGCAGATCCTAAAGCGAATGAGAGTATTTATGCTCAGTTGCCTAAAGTACTTCATACAGTTCATGGGCAAAGTACGTCCCGGGTGTAGACAATGACATTGTGGATCCTTTGTCTCATTCACAGTGGGAGAAGTTCCATGGGCTGGCAACGGAGGCGAAATCTCACAGGACCCTGGTGCCCGAAGGGATGTGGTCAGTAGAAGAAAAAGGATGCTGCAACTGGTGGTAGGGTTGTTAGCTGTTTCTACGAGACGGGCTTATGGACAGGCGTGGCAGGAATTTCTGCAGAGAGTTGCGAAGAGGAGGTCTGGGATGTGGGCCAGGGAAGAGGAGGTCATTCGGTTAATTTTGTCCCTGATTGAGAGGGGTTTGTCGAAGGTTACCATAGCCGGTAAGCTTGCAGGAATAGCTTTCATGGGCAAGTTAATGTAGGGATATGCCCCAAAAGCGGGTGAGCTGGGGAAGCGAATGCTAGAGGGTTGGGCTAGGAAATCAGGTAGGGAACAGCGGGTCAGGTTACCGGTGACAAAGGTTATGTTGGTCAGAATGATAGAGGTGCTACAGAGAATATGCATCAGTCGGCAGGAAGCTGAAGGGGTTTCAGGGCTGCAGTGGGATGAGGTACAGGGATGTGAAAAGGGGAGCGACGCAGTCACCATCTTCCTTACGCACTCGAAGACGGATCATAGGGGGTCAGGAAGTCAGTGGTACTTTGGGCCAGTGAGGAGCCCCTGATATGCCCTGTGCAATTTACAGGGAGTTGCAAGGAGGGAGGGAGGAGAAGTTTTCCACAGAACCTCAGGGTAGGAAGTGACGTCAGCGCAGCTGCTATAGGTCATGAGGCATTCTTTAAAACTTCTGGGGAGGTACCGGAAGCCTTTGGAATTCATTCATTTTTGGATATGGGGTGACTTCACAAGCAGCAAGGATGCTTTGGGACTGAGAGAGGTTAAATCAGTTGGGGCATTGGTCATCTGACTGCTATAAACATTATGTTAAAGTGGGGAGAAGGGGCTGGGGAGGGCTGTGGATATGTGATTCTTTTTTTTCTCACACATGTGTCTTTTCAGGAGCAGTAGCAGGGCCAGTCGGAGATGCTATCAATTTGGATAGTTGGCACTCTTTCATCAAATGGGCAGAAAGCTAGAACAGCAAAAAGGGAATGGTGTAAATTTAGGACTGGACCAGGCATTGTTTGAAGTCAGTTGGCATAGCAAAGGCATCTTGCATTGGAACACGTTTTTTCCCCTTTTAGATAAGCTGCTACATCACCATGTTTGCCCAAATGTGCTGATAATTCACTTGGGGGGAAATGATTTAGTAGTGTTTAAGGGTTTGTCTCTTCTAAAACAGATGAAACGGGATTTGAAGGAGATTAGGCAGTAGTGGTCAGGGTGCTTCATTGTTAGGAGCAAATTTATTCCCAGAAGGCATTAGAGGTAGGCCGAAAGGCCTGCTGCCATTGGTAAGGCCAGGGGAAAAGTAAACAGGGACTTGAGGTTTTTTTTTGCAGGGAGGCAGGACTGTGCAGGGTAGAGCATCCAGAGCTGAAGTATACAGTAGTGTATTTTTTCAGAGATGATTGGGTGCATTTGTTGCGCTTCGGGATGGAGTTGTACCTGTTTCAAATAAAGGAAGTGCTAGATGTAGCCCTGGACATACAAAGAGATCCTAGAAGTGGCCTAGGGGGTCAGAAAAGTTGTAGGGACTATTTCTGAGTGGAGTTGGGTAGCTATTTCTGGCAGATTTACAGTTTTTTTTAATGGTTTGGGACAAGCAGGTAATGAGTTTATGATAGGATATACTTAGTAGTTATATCTTTAGACAGGTAGAGAAGAGGTTACAGGGTTTAAAGGGGTAACAGGCTTGCACCCCCTGGGTTTTTTAGCCAAGTGGTGGGGTTCGGGATCAATGGGCTGTCTTTGGGCTCCAATTGGGCTATCGTGCCGGGCTACTTAGACGGCCATTTCGGGAGCGGTGTCACTATTTTGGACGGCAACCGATCAGTGCAGGGAAAGGTTTTTCCCCACCGACCCAGCCTTTAAGGGGGGAGGGAGGTTCCTGGTTTCTGGTAGTGGAGGGTTTTCAGGCTTTTTCATTGGGTACAGGTGCATCAAGGGGCAAATGATATGTTATGTTATGTTACAGGGGTATTTGTTAAGCGCACAGCTACTCCAAGGAGTGTCCCGGCGCTGTCTTAACCCCAAAACAGAGCAAGTGAAGAGACAGCCAGGGATAACTAACTGGACTGTGACTACTGTTGGAAGAGCCAGGTCTTTAAGCTTCGCCTAAAGCTGAGAAGATCACGTTCCTGTCTAAGGGAGAAAGGGAGGCCATTCTATAATTTTGCGGCTACTACTTGAAAAGAGCGGCCTCCTTTGTAAGAAAGTGAAAAGGTAGGCACAATTGTCAGCTGCTGGGAGGAGGATCGCAGCGTTCTGAGAGGTTTGTAGGGCTGAATTCTGTTCCTGATATACGGGGCCCCAATGTTATTTAGAGCCTTAAAAGTTAGGACCAGGGATTTAAAAAAGGCTCTTTGTCTCACTGGAAGCCAGTGCAAGGATCTAAGGTGGGGAGACATATGTGACCTGGGTCCAACCATAAGCACGGACCTAGCTGCCGCATTTTGAACAACCTGCAGGCGGTACAGTAAGTAGTCTGGAAGGCCAAGGTACAACACATTTACATAGCCCAACCGTGATATAATCAGGGCCAGGACCACAGTTTTCCTATGCGGAAAAAGAAGCAAAGGAAGAACATTCCTCATCATTTTTAAAAGGCCTAAGCAGGTGCCAGCAACCGATTGAACCTGGGACTTCATCGTCATGTCAGAGTCCAACTTCACTCCTAAAATTTTACAGTAGAGACTGGAGGAGATAGATTTTTAGGCCACCATTGATGCCACTCATCGCCAGGGGTATGTCCAAAAAAGATCATTTCTGACTTGTCGGAGTTGCAAAGCAACTGATTTTGCCTGAACCTCTCAAAAACCTTGGTTAAGCAAACATTAACTTTGTTGCCATTTAGCACCTCATCCTTCTCACAGGTGAACAGCAATTGCATGTCATCTGCGTAGGATATCATTTTTGCCCCGTATTGTTCTGCAATAGGAGCCAGGGGGGCCATATACATATTAAACAGGGTCGGACTTAAGACGGAGCCCTGTGGGACCCCTACGCTCAGTGGTGGAATGCGGGCTGAAAATGGGGGGGGCCCAGACTGTTTGCTGGCGGTTTTCCAAGAAGGAGGAAAACCATCTGAGCACCATGCCCCCAATGCCGCTCTCCCTCAATCTATGAAGGAGGCGATCATGTGGCACGGTGTCAAAGGCCGCTGTTAGATCTAATAAAATCAGCACAACCTTTATGCCTCTGTCTTTGGTGGTTTTGATCGTCTCTGAGATTTCTAATAGAGCAGTCTCTGTACTGAAATTTGCTCTAAAACCAGACTGACTCAAATGAAGTACCTGGATGACCTCAATAAAATCTGTGATGATGGTAGTCACATATTTCTCCAAAACCGTGGAGAAATAAGGTAGAAGGGATATAGGTCGGTAGCTGCTTACTACTAGCGGATCAGCTTATGGTTTTTTTAGAAGTGGAAGAATTTTCCCATGCTTCCTGTTTTCTGGCATCTTTCCTTCGGACAGAGAAAGGTTCAGTGGATTTATTAACTCTGCAATTGATGCCAACGTTTTTGCTGGGCAGGGGTCGGAAGGAGATCCGGATTTTAGGGCCTTCATGATTTTAAGTGAGGTGGACATGGGCATCGGCGGAAACTCCAGAAGTGTTCTCCGTAAAAGAGCAAATGGGGAGAGACCTGTCAGTACTATTTTCTCCATCCTCGTGAAAGCTGCTAAAAGAGTCCTGTATAGTTTGAATTTTCCTATGGAAGTATTGCGCAATTCGTTTGTCCATGCACCAGTAGGGGAAAAAGAGCTTTTAGATGCATTAGGTGTGGAGAAATCCTTAACAATCTTGAACAACTCTTTAGCACAATTATCAGCTTGTTCAATTTTTCCAGCCAGAAACTTTTTCTTTTCCTCTCGGACTTTTACATAGTGGGTTTTCAAAGCCTCTTTATATGTACGTTTATTTATAGGATCAAAATTCTTCCTCCATAGGCGTTCTAAATTTTTACATGTACTTTTCCTTTTCCTTACGGACTCATTGAACCAAGGTTCAGAAATTCTGCCTTGTTTGGCGGCTCATATTTTAATAGAGGCTAAATGCATAGTACAATCCTGAAGCCAGTCTTCTAAAGAAGATACATCATGCTCTAAATCATTGTTGACTGGTATAGGCTGTTGGCTAAGCATAAACGTTAAAGCCTCAGGTGTTATTTGATTGAAAGATCTGAAGCTTTTCGGCCGATTTTTACAATAAGATTTAGACTTAGCCTGAACATTTTCTATCCTAAAGGTTAGCAGAAAATGGTCAGACCAAATGATAGGCAAAGGGACAATAGGTTCTAGTACTGTAGTTGAAAAAATTTGATCTAAAATGTGACCTTTTTCATGCGTAGGGAGCGATACATAGGGTGCCAGATTGAAGATACTCAGTAGTTCGCAAAGTTTTACAGTTTCAGCTTCGTTCGTTTTGTCAAAGTGAATGTTAAATTCCCCCAATAGCTGGCACTGACTGGATTTGGACACAATGGGCGTGAGAGCATGGCCCAGAGATTCCAAAAACCTTCCTGCTGATCCCGGTGGACGGTAGAATAAAGCACCAGAGATAGACTGATGAGCTGAGACCGTCAGAAGGAAACCAAGTCCTTCTGCTCCTTCTAATTCTGTCAGAGGTATTGATTCACAGGAGAGTGGACTTTTATATATAACCGCCACACCTTCGCCTCTGCCCCCAGCTCTGTCCTTCCTAAGTATCTTGAAGTCTAATGGGAGTGCACCAGCAATGGTGGGGTTGGAGCCCTCATTGAGCCATGTTTCAGTAGTAAACATGACATCTGGCTGTGTCTCTGTAAGGAGGTCAAAAAGCTGGAGTTCGTGGCTCTTCATAGATCTAATATTAAGAAGGATTGCTTTCAGTTTACCCCCTCTTCCAGTAGCTCCAGCCAAATCAGAAACCTGTTCAATCTTACTTAAATTACCTCCTCTATCAGGCTGTAAGTGAGAACTCCAATTACATTCTTTACAAATGAGTGGCTCTGAATCTGCTAATATAAGATGTTGGGAACAATAGTCACTGCCTCTGCCCAACATCAGCAGTTGTTCCCTGCTGTATAGTAGTGTGGGATTATGAGAGTCGATGTTACCTGATGAGAGTTCGGCAGCATAACCGGCGCTGGTCGCACCCTGGTCACGGACCGGCGCAGACGGGCTTGTCTTAGGCTCGCCTACGGCGCGCCAGCGGTGCGCCCGCTGCGCACGTCTGCTGCGTGCTCGCACAGCGTCTCTCTTTTTGTGTTCCAGAATGGAACACTAGACCGCACCCCAATCCAAAATGGCGCCCGGGAGTGCAGAGTCTCAGCCAATTCAGTGTTTGAATCCCGCCAGCCCTCTTTAGTTCCCAAGTACATTTTACAATTCCCCACAGAGTTAATAAAATACATTCTAGAACAGCAGAATGCCTAAAATAGCAGCATTCACATTAAAAACGGGTCAAAGTGTGCAAAACATCAGCATTTTCAGTGGAAAATGATCTACATGTACAAAGTAGCAATTCAGGGCAAAAACGAGGGCAGAGAGCAGCAGCTGCTCTGTCCGGGTCGAGGCACGCTCACACACAAGCTCCCTTTATGTGTTCCAGAATGGAACACTAGACCGCACCTTAATCCAAAATGGCGCCCGGGAGTGTCAGTTAATTCTGGGTTTGAATCCCACCAGCCCTCTTTCGTTCCCAAGTAAATTTTACAATTCCTCACAGAGTGAATAAAATAAATTCTAGAACAGCAGAGTGCCTAAAATAGCAGCATTCACATTAAAAACGGGTCAAAGTGTGCAAAACATCAGCATTTTCAGTGGAAAACGATCTACATGTGCAAATTAGCAATTCAGGGCAAAAACGAGGGCAGAGAGCAGCAGCAGCAGCTCTGTCCGGGGTCGAGGAACGCTCGCACACAAGCTACCTTTATGTGTTCCAGAATGGAACCCTAGACCGCACCCCAATCCAAAATGGCGCCCGGGAGTGTCGAGTCTCAGCCAATTCAGCGTTTGAATCCCACCAGCCCTCTTTAGTTCCCAAGTAAATTTTACAATTCCCCACAGAGTGAATACAATAAATTCTAGAACAGCAGAGTGCCTAAAATAGAAACATTCACATTAAAAACGGGTCAAAGTGTTCAAAACATCAGCATTTTCAGTGGAAAACGATCTACATGAGCAAAGTAGCAATTCAGGGCAAAAACGAGGCAGAGAGCAGCAGCAGCAGCTCTGCTCGGGTTATGTATTTTGTTTGTCGCTTGAAGCAGGTGTGTGGCGTTGGGTAGCTATTTCTGGACAGTTTTACTGTTTTATTTTATGGTTGGGGACACGCAGGTAATAAGGTTAGGATAGGATATACTTAGTAGATAGATCTTTAGACAGGCACAGAAGAGGTTACAGGGTTTAAAGGGGTAACAGTTATTGATTGAGTAGATAGATCTTTAGACAGGTTGAGAATAGGTTACAAAGTTTTAAAGTGGCGAAAGTTGTAGATCAAGTTGTGCTCTGTTAAATAAATTGCAGTTGTGTTTGGGGAAACCTTAGGGGTGGGGGAGGAGGAAACATAGATGAATCCTGCCTAGATAGTTTTAGTTTTGTGAGTTAAAGGCCATGGTTATGTTTTTGTAAGGTGCACCTGTCTTTAATAAAGCTGCCTTTTTCACAAATCTGGAGAGTCAATTGTGGTCCGTTCTGTGCCCTGTGGCCAAAGGTCTGTGTATGGGAGCTTCTGTCAATTTTGGTTCATTGGCAGATTTTGCCCTTATGCTTCTGCATGTGATTGCCTTGTGGGTGTGGATGAAAAGAAGTCTGAGGGTCATCAATCTTTAGTATCAACATGAGGGGAGTACAAGTTGTGGTCCGGGTGATCAACCTCGCTATACTATTTTTGATATATGTGCCGTCATGCAGTCAGTGGTATTTCCTGTCTCGCTGCAGACAGTTTTAGCGGTCTGTAGCAGAAAGAGTTTTAAGAAATACTTTCACTTATCCTTAGAAAGGGCATTAAGACTGCCCTTTGCTCACAATTGGAAGGCCTTCTAGTATATTTCAATTCCCTGTACCCAATTCAATGGCTTTTGTCCCTATTCTTGTGTTTCTCCAAGCCTTGCAACATTTAGGTTTCACCATGTCTGTGTATCCTTCCTCTGCTGACACCAGGAGATCGTCCTTCATTTAGCAGGGTTCTGTGGCAATTGTTCTTTATGTGAAACTAGAGCTCTCAGCAGAAGTGGTGGGACTAAAGTGGTAACTGGATTGACATTTGTCTTGTTCAGGCACATGGAATTTGTAATGTGCAAAGATGGATAATATACAGGGTCTATGTGGAAAATGTTGCTAAGCACTGTTATGTTTCATGCAGGTACCCCAATATAGGCTCAGGTAGTAACCAACCCTTTCACCTATATTTCCCCTGCCATTACACTACATAACGGTTCTTGGTACTGACCTTTTACCTAGTTATGATACTGCTTAAAGGACGTGCTTTTTTTTCTGAGCCTCATTCATTATGCATGAGGATTCTTGGAATCTCAGCAGGACTACCATCTCCTGCATATTAAGTATGCATAAGCGTCATTCCTTCCATCATCCTAGTCCAACATGACACAGCAAAGTAGATCCCCTGAGGGTGCAACTTTGGGTATATGAATACCATCTTTTTGCGGAGTCAGGGAGAGGAGAAAAAGGGCTTCCATGCTGACACACTGACGCAAGACGCTGAGGTTCCTGCACGCAGACACTCCAGCTCACAGTAGTCTGAAATCCCTTGCGTGGTGTCCATCCTGAGACCAAGACAGGGTCCCACAGTCTCTCACTTCAGGTAATAGGGTTCACTTTATCATAGGGGATTATTGGCTCTACACCTACATACATGCTATGTACACTTAGTTACATCTAGTTAGGGTTGCATCGTGGGAGTACGCATTATTACTGTCATGTATTTATATACCTGCCTGTATTCATTGTATCAGCACTATGGTAGGAATCTACCATCCTTTTACTCTGTTGGTGCTTATAATCATTTATATTTGCTTCTGTCTTATGATTGTATCAGCACACCTATTTTACACTAGAAAGTAAGTATGGGCGAATTTTTCAGATCTGCGATCCGCAAATTCGTGTGAAATCGCAAAAAAAATTTGCGAGTTTGCGGGAAAATCCGCGAACTCGCTGATTTTTAGAGTAGAGTAGAGTACTTTCTACTGGCTAATCAGTAACAGTAAGTACTACCTTGTTGGGTAAATGTATAGTGCTTTTACTTCACTACAGCTGCGTAAAGTGCCAGAAGAGTTGTCTCCAGTGACCATGTGTGTGTTACTATGCCATCGCGCCGAAGGGCGCAGGGGTCCCTTGAGTGAGCTGTCCATCATAGTGGGTAAATGGCGGGAAGACGGCTGCACACCGCGAGTGTGTGGGCGGGGCCAAACGGGCGGGCCTTCTATGCGAGTTCACATGCCTCTTGTGTGTATAAAAGGTCAGAGACCGATCAGAGCAGCAGATTAGGAGAAAAAAGCCCCTGGTCACAGGAACTGCACGGGGATTGCGCTCGTGAAAGTGAAGGATGCAAAGGCCTCTATCCAGCATCACAGCTAATTTTCGAAGCAAAAACAAGAAAGTATTTTAATATCCTGGGGCATACGCATGGAAACAAAAGAAGAATAAAACCAGGCATCGAACATTTTCCATCAAACTGTCTGTGCACGTTTTTAGCTTACTTAAAAGATACTCAAAGTCTTTATGTTAGGCTGCCATCTTGTGGTACTTTATGGAATGTCACCCTTGTAATCTATACAGCAGCCAGTAGGCACAGACAATTCTTGTTTTATCACAGCTAATTTTCGACTGTAGATATGGGGAGAAAGCACACCTGCCCAGCCTCGACAAAGCTCACAATTGTTTTTGGGTTGATGAATGCGTTACTGAACTTGAGCTTCAACTTGGGCACCTGCTGTAAGTGCTTTCTGTTGAGGTTTAATTTTTGTGACAGGAGCATCGTGCCAGAATGAACCCTGCCCTTCATATTTATCCAAGAAGACGCCACCGGTTTGTGCGATACCTCGGCTCTAACTGCCCAAAATCCGCCCTCGAGCGGATTGGCAAATTTTTCATCAATTTAGCGAGATTCGAAGGTTTTCGTAATTGCCGAAAATCCACAAAATTCGTGAGCGGAACGGATTTTGCACCCACCCTTACTAGAAAGACGCTAGTTCAATAAATACTTATTGAAAACGTCCACACCGTTTATTCTGTGTATCTCTTTGAGACAAAGTGAGCACGGGTGACTGAGCGAAAAGTCCTGCACTGTTTCCACGATCCCTGTTTTGACAGAGTTGCCTTGTTCGATAGTTGCCAAGAAATATTCTCTCCTTGGTAAGAGGAGTTTACAGTGTCACCGTGAGCTAGCTGGTATACAGGCTAACATACCAGGTGGGGTTGTCGAGAATCAGTCTGGACACCAATCCCACAGTTGATGTTGTCTAAACGTACAGATCCTATATAGGTTTATAGGAACTACATGTCACACAGTGACTACTGAAAAGCTACAAGACCGGATGCCAGTTATCCCAGAGTACATGCTTTGTACTCGGAAGTGGTACTCTGCTTGTCAATGTTTTTGAGCTCTGATGAGAAGAGCAGGTATGTCTTCTTTCCAATTCATGAAGTATAGGTGCTTGTAAGTATGTAAGTGCATCACCATGAACAACAATGAATGGGAGTATGAATGGGCAGTCTCCCTGTGTGCACATGCATAGATCACTGAGGAGTTAGAACACTGGCTCTCTAAAGGTGCAGATGCATATGATTTTCTGAAAAATCATAAGCAATTAATAGTCAGAAAGGTATTGCTAGTTAAGGTTAGACCGAGTTTGAATGCAAACAGTGACTACGCACATTCACTCATGCTCTATACTTAACTAACAACCTATGATTATTTTTTAACCATATATTTTTTTAATATTTTTTTTCAGACAAAACCAGATTATACATGTCAATAGCAATCCTTGCGCCAAATGCATGGAGAGAAATTACTTAAGAACGTATTTCATTATCCAGGCAATACCAAACTGATAAATATACACAAATGCCATAATTATCCGAGCAGATATAATGGGAAATACAACTAATCTCTTTTTCTTGTGCAGCAGCTTTAAAGAATATCAGTTCTATAGGAGTCCGTTTCATTAAATAAGCAGACGGACATGTTTTAAATTTGAGGCTTTAATATCCCGAGCGCCGGGAACGCGACTAGCCGCCAGCTATGAGCGCGGCATATCGGAACGCCGCCTCCATTCCCAGCCTGCCCCGGGTGCACGCTCTGAACACTAGAGCGCGTCGCCACATATCTCCCCTCTCAGGCATTACACAAACTAAATATACAGAACCACTGATGATGGATGAAACAGACATGTACTATCGTGGCTGTCAAGGGAAAAAAAATACATACAGTCTTACTTGGTCTCCATGTGATAGTCCTCAAATCTCTTGGTTGCTCTGATCAGTCTGCCCAACCTGGTACTTGTTTTCATCAGACTTCCCCCTATCCGCAGGTCGCTGTCTGGTGAGCATGAACTCACCTTCGCCCTTGATCGCTGCCCACCTTCTCCTCCATCGCTACCTGGGCTCCGAGGTGTGACTTGATAGGCCGACTCCCCACTGTCACACTCTGCTGGAATATACAGTTCTTCGTCATTCTGCTCTGTCATGATGGTTTCTTGTATGGTTCCTTCCAAGGTTTGCGCCCTTTCAGGTTCTCCACTTTCCTCAGGGGTGGGTGAACCCCCAACTTCTGGGTCTTCCCACTACATGACTCTGTTGCATCATGCCATTCTGTCCTGCGACCATACTTTACCATCGCTTAGCAAGGCCGACCTGGCATACGGCTCCACTACTTGTAATTGGGGGCTGAATTTGCTGTCTCCTTTCTTCTTCATCACCGCTTGTTTCACTCTCACCCACTTGCCCTTCTCTAGGGTCACCTCCTTGACATTATGACGCTTGTTGTAATATTCGGTGTACAAGGCCTGTGCTTTGTCCATGTTGCGATGCACAACAGCCGGGGACCATTTGCTCAGGACCACCAGTTGTTTCCACGCTAGATTGTCTTTCGTGAAAGGGTCTCGTCCCCTGAGTACTTTGAATGGGCTATACCCTGTGTTGGCTGGGGTGATGCGATATGCCCATAGCATCCGTTGAAGTTCCTTCTCCCAATCTTGTCCTGCACTTATTGCCGCTTGTACCGAGCCCATAATCACCTTGTTGAATCTCTCTGCTAATCCGTTCCCCGCCGGATGGTAGACCGGGGTATGTTTGACCTCTATTCCGTTGCGGTCCATGAATGCGTTCCACTTTGCTGAAATGAATTGCAGTCCATTGTCACAGGTGATCACTTTGGGAATCCCTTCTCTCAAGAACGTGGCAGTAAGGAAAGAAAGTACTGTGTCAGTATCTGCTACTTCACGAATGTCCACTTCCGGCCACTTGGTGTGTATGTCTACCAAAACGATTGCGTATTTGGGTACGCCATTGATGTCCAGTATGGGGCCTAAGATGTCCACCGAAAGCAATTCCCTTGGGCTTGAGGGGCAAGCGAACCTTCCCAGGGGTGGACGTAATAGGACTTGTGCTTTGTCTGTCCGGCTGCAACTTTCACATGTCCTTACATGTTTTTCTATCTGATTGTCCATAGCTGGCCACCAGTACGCCTGCTTCGCCCTGGCTTTCGTCTTCATTATTCCGAGGTGTCCTTCATGGAGGATGGCCAAAAGGTGATCTACCAGCGGTTGTGGGGGCACCACTTTGTCTGCTCCGAGTAGAAACATCGGATCTTCGCCGATGGACAATTCTTCCCTGACTTCCCAGAATTACCTCAACTGGCTGTCAAGGTGCTTCTTGTCTGGCCAGCCTTGTGTCACATAGCTTTTCACCGTCTTCAACGTCTCGTCATTGGAGTACGCTTCCTCCCATTCCTGGTGCGAGTACCACCATGTAATCCTCTCACTCTGAGGGTTCCTGTTCCGCCTGCAGGTTACATTGCAGCTGCTCGGCTCAAAAAATCAGCTACTTTGTTCTTTGTCCCGGGGATGTACTACACTTCATAGACATAGTCTAGTAGTCTCAGGGTCATCTTTGCTATGTGGGGCGTCGCATGTGCATGCCCGCTTGAGGTCAGGACCCTCACCAGCGGTTTGTGGTCTGTGCGGAGTAGAAACTTCAACCCCCACAGGAATTGCCTGATCCATTCTATTGCCCAAACTGCTGCCAACATTTCTTTTTCTATAACACTAAACTTTTCTTCGTTGGGTGCTAACGACCTGGAGGCAAAGCTGACGGTGGTGACTTCTCCTTCCTGGGACCTCTGCATTAACACCGCTCCCAGCCCCTTGTCGCTGGCATCAGTGGTCAGTATGGATAGGGCCGCTTGGTCGAATCCTTTGAGAGGAATGGCCGCGCAGATGTCTTGCTTCAGCAGATCAAATTCTGTTTGCTCCTCGCTTGCCCATTTGAAGGTGTTCTTTTCTTTCAAGAGTTGTCTCAAATGGTGCGTTTTGGATGCGAAGTGAGGGACAAATTTGCTGTAAAACTCAGCCATGCCTAAGAACGAGTGGACGTCTTCCTTCCTTTTTGGTGTAGGCGCTTCCTTAATGGCAGTCACGTTGGCTTGTTTCGGTTTTATTCCCCTTTCACTGATCTCGTGGCCTAGGTAAGTCACTGATCCTACTCCTATTTTGCATTTTTCCCATTCTGCGGTGAGACGTTCTGTGCGAGTATGTTTAAAACCGCTTGTAGTTTGGTGTTGTGGTCACTTTTCGATTTGCCCATGATGAGGATATCGTCCTGGAAGTATTGCACTCCTTCCACCTTTTAAAATAGTCTGTGCATGAGCTTTTGGAATACCGCCGCGGCAGATGCTAATCCAAACGGCATCCTCAAGAATTTATAGCATCCAAAAGGTGTGATGAACGATGTAAGGTGGTTGCACGAAGGATGCAGGGCTATTTGGTGGTATGCAGATGTGAGGTCCACCGTTGAGGACCACTTTACCCCTTTAGTTTTTGCTAGCATCTCGTTTATCTAGGGTAATGGGAACTTGTCTACTACAATGTTCTTGTTGAGTTCCCTCAAATCCACGCACAAGCGCACCTTACCATTGAGTTTTTGTGCGACTACCAATGGTGCGAGCCATTCGGCGCTTCGATGGCCTCTATGACTCACTTTTTCTCCAGCCGTTGGAGTTCCTCTTGTACTGCCTCCCTGCTCCTGAAGGGAATGTTTCGAACCTTGTGGCTCACTGGTCTCGCTCCTGCCTTTAGGCATATTTTATGTGTGAACTTCGTCATCCGACCGATCGTTCCTTTGAAGACTTCAGGGTACTCCTTCTTCCACGCCCTCTCTTCATATGCCTGTGCTGTGTCCATCATCAGTACCTGGGTGGTTCCTCCTGGGTTGAGTTGGATGCCCAGGGCTCCTTGGTCCATCCATCCTAGGACCGAGGGTCCTTTCTCCGCGACGTACAATTTCCCTTCTGTGGCTCTTCCTCTGAACTCAAACTTGTTGATGCAATAGCCCACCATGGGAATGGGTTCGCCTGTGTATGTGACCGGGTGTATGTCAGTTGGGAGTAGGTCCGTGCTCATCCTGTGTTCAAAGTCTCTCTCCCATACTCTTCGCTGGATGATGGTATACGGGGAGCCTGAAACAGCCACCATGTTGATCTGTACTCCTCCTATTTCCATTTGTAACGCTGGCTTCCTGGATCTTATGCAGTTTATTCTGAGCACCTGGTCGTCTACGCACAGGACTCTGTCCTCTTCTTCTTCTCCTTCCGGTGCCTCTTCCTCTCTATCCATCTCTTGGGCAACGTACTTCACTTCTGTTCTCCTGAGTTTTCGCCTACACACCTTTTCATAGTACCTCATTATTCCACAGTAGGAGCATTTTGCTTTGAACGCCGGGCATCCTTTGTCATTGCTCGCGTGCGTTTGGCTACCGCATCTGTAGCAGTTGTTCCTGCCTTCTCCCTGCGGCCTATGGGTGCTCGTGGGTCTCTGGGGGTATTTCTTCTGAAACCTTGTGGTCGGCTGAATGGGCTGTTGGGCCGTTTCTTGTTTGTGTCTATCTGTTGTCCTGCACACTGGAGTCTTGTTGACGCTCTCCCTTCTTGCTGCTTCTACACACCTCTTCGATAGTTCCGCCTTCTTTACGAGTGCCACGACTTCCTTGAGAGGGGCGTCTCCGTTTACCCACAGCTTCTATTGGATCGCTGTATTGGTGATGTGCATTATGATCTGGTCTCTGATGAGTTCATCGTGCAGTGTACCAAATTTGCATGTCACCGACAACTTCTGTAGCGCCGCCACGTAATCATCTATCGATTCTCCACTGCTTTGCTTTCTCTGGAAAATTTGCATCTGTCTATCGCTATGCACACTACTGGGTGGTAGTGTAAGTCCAAGTCCTCCAGCGCGTGTTGGAACTCATCCGTGTCATTCGGGAGTCTGGTTTCCTTTACTAAGTTGTCGTACACTCTAATGCCTTCCGGGCCTAGGTTGTGTAGAAGTATTCTCTTCCTCCTTGAACTGGAGAATTCGCCTTCTCCCTCGTCCTCTAAGGTGGATAGGTAGTTCAGGAAGTATCGCTACCAGTCCTCCTATGGCATTGCCGGATCTCCTTGTTTGGGTAAGAACGGGACTAGATTGGTGAGTGAAGACGCCTGCGCACACATCCTCCCTTGTCGCTGGGCTGGGACTTGCTGAGGGGCGACTCCTGGTGGACTCCCTGGGGCTTGTCTCTCATCTGACCTGCCTGCCTGCGTTTGTGCAGGACTCCCTTCCCTGACAATGGATGACTCTTGGAGCTCCAGCGCTGTGCCCTGTCAGGGATATGGCTCGGGTGTAGTACTTCAGCCGGTGCGCCCATGTGTGCTTCTATGTCGGTCTACGCTTGCCAGCGTCTTGTACTCACTGTGAGAGGGAGTTTCCGCTGTGGCTGTGAGCTGGTGCAGTGTGTGTCCTTCAGGGCTTGGTTCTTCTGCTGCTGGCAGTGTCCGGCTTGTGGCTGGTGTCTGAGCTGGTTCTTCTTGTCTCAGGGTCACTGGGCGTCCACGTGGTGCCTCTGGTCCACTCACTACACTTGGCTCTCCATTGCAGCACCATATGTTGCCTGCGCTCCCTTTGGGAAAACCACTGTCATTGCCCTGTGGTCTGGGGTGCTTAGAGGTGCTCCCCCCCTCTTTGTCTCGAGCCACTGCTTGCTCCTCTGCCGCGCTCGGGCCCCTTAAAACGATGAGGTGGGCACCGGTCCGTGCCTGCCGTGTGACGGTGGTAAAATCCCATCCTCGTCGGCAATTTTATATGAGTCCGTTTAATTAAATAAGCACACAGACACGTTTTGAATTTGAGGCTTTAATATCCCGAGCACCGGGAACACGACTAGCCACCAGATATGAGCGCGGCATATCAGAACGCTGCCTCCGTTCCCAGCCTGCCCCGGGAGCACGCTCTGAACACTTGAGCGCGTCGCCACAAGTTCTGATAAATTGTCTGTGCATCTTACGATTAAATACAGTTTCTTAAGAGTATATTTCATTATACCGTTAGTAAACAATCAGATACATATTCAAATGTAGCCATACAGATCAGACCTGATATAAAGAAGAATATAACTACTCTCTTTTCTTGTACAGCAGCTTTGAAGATGATCCCAATTCTAGTAAAGTGCAAGTGCCTCATACAGATAGATCCTGTGTTATTATTCTCTGGGGACCCATGTTACCCAGTCACGGGGAGACAGAATCCAGAATAAAACAAAGATAAAGTGCATGATATGATTATAGCTGTCTCCCTTAACCTATCCTGCTAGGGAGAGCTGAGAGCAGGTAATGTGAATAAAAAAAAGATAATAAATAAAATTATACATATTCTTCCTTTTGATAATATTACTACTCAATTCATATATTTGTTTTAATTCTTTTTATTAAATCACGGCATCAAACAGAAAGGACACAATACAGAAGAATCACTTTACCATTTTGCAATACATTTGAAAGGAGAGGGGGGAAGCAGAGTCAAAGCACATACATTTATCAAAAAAGAAATACATTTAAGGGGATGGGGAACATCAAGTACTGTGTCTCTAGGTGGTACACAAATCTCCCCCCTATATTTATTCCACTGACCCAAATCAATGCCCATTTTTGGGGACGGCCGCTCTCCAAGTACACAGTTTTTTCACGGAACATACTCCAGTCCAAGTCATTCTTCCAATTGTCTAGGGTGGGAGGTGATTCTGCACCCCACAGTTGAGCAATGTTTCTTTTTGCAATCATATAGCTCAGTGTGGCCCACTGTGTCTGTGCTGAGTTGAGATCAGTGGGTTCCCAAATATTGAGAAGGTATCTGCGCGCCTCCGGTAACAAGGAGACACCCGTAACCTCCCGGATACTATCATGAATCTTACTCCAATACTCGGCTATATGTCGGCACTCCCAGATGATATGGGAGAACGTTCCCACCAGCCCACATTTACGTCTACACAACCCAACTTCCAACACCCCCATCTGCACGAGTCGGGGGCCTGTGACATACACTCTGTGCAGAATTTTTAACTGTACCAGTCGCAGCCTAGCAGGAATAGCGACCACTCTCGGGGAGGATAGCGCTGATTGCCAGTCTTCATCATCCAATTCTATCCCATCCCGTGTCCACTTATCCCTCAGCTCCTTAAGTAGGTCAGCCCTATTATTAATTAATTTTTTATAGATCTGGGAGATCGTCTTTTCGGGGAGATGACAGTCTAGGATTCTATCCTCAAGGGGCGATGCTTCCGGTATATCCACCTCCATACTCAACGCCGCCATTAACGAATGTCGAACTTGCACATATCGGTAATATTCAGAACCGGAAAGCTCAAATTCCACCTGCATTTCTTCAAATGATTTAACCTGCCCCTTGCCCCACATATCCTTTATAGTTAAAATCCCTATTAATTCCCATTTATCAAATCCCTTTGTGTTCCAGAGCTTACCCAATCATTCAGAATCAAAACGTGGGGTTGCCAGTGTCAACCTATTCTTCCACCCCAAGGAGTTTTTGGCATCATGCCAGATTTGTACTGCATGTTTGGTGGATCTTGTCAAAGCAAGCTGCATTGGTCTGGAATATAATGCCCCGTTATAACTACCCCTTGGGAGGAGCCATTTGTCCATAGCATAACCGGGATCCGACACGGGCCCATAAGTTCCATGATTGATTGCAGCCAGCTGGGATACCCAGTAATAACACCTAATGTCCGGGAGGGCAATACCTCCATCATACCATGGAAGCGTCAATTTTGCTAGAGCGATATGGGGCTTCCCCTCCCATAACAGACTACGTTGTAGCCCCTCCACCTCGCGGAAATAACTAGCGGGCACTACGTCTAAAGTGTTCTGAAGGGCATAAAGGAAGCGGGGCAGAGACATCATCTTGAATAGGGCCGCACGGCCCAACAATGAAATCGGGAGCCTTCACCAGAGAGGGGAGTCACTTCTGAGCCTCAATAACGGGGGAAGAAGATTTTCAACATATCTGGTTGTCGGATACAGGGAGACATAAATACCCAGTTATTTGAATCCACTCGTATTAATCTAAATGGGACAGTTTCTCGGAGGAACCGGAGCCTCACCCTTAAGGACATATAAAAGAGATTTCCCCCAATTAATAGAGAGTCCGGAGTTTTTACTGGAAGATGCCAGAACATCTCAGACCACCATGAGGGACTTACGCGGGGCGGTCAAGTAAAGCAGAATATCATCCGCATATAAGGAGATTCGATCTTCCCAGTCTGGGGACCACTGTATTCCACCGATTGATGGTTCCAGCGGATCCAGGCCGCCAGGGGTTCAAGAGCCAATGAGAAAAGGAGAGGGGAGAGGGTGCAACCCTGAAGAGTGCCCTGACACAAACAAAAGGGTGCCGAGACCCGACCATTGACCACTATCTGGGCGAGCGGCTCCGCATATAATAAACGCACCCAATCAATATACCCAGGCCCAAATCCAAATTTCGCAAGGACCGCCCATAAATAGGACCACTCCACGGTATCAAATGCCATAGTTGCATCAAGAGAAGCGATCACGGCTGGTTCTTGTAAAGTGTGTGCTCTAGCTATTACACCATGTAACCTGCGTAGATTCAAAGCCGTGTTTCTATGGGGAATAAAGCCTGATTGGTCCGGGGGGACCAATTCTCCAGTCACTTTTATCAATTTAGTAGGTAAAACCTTGGCTAATATTTTAGGTTCTGCATTTAATAAAGAGATAGGTCTATATGAACCACATTTAGTTTTGAGTTTACCTTCCTTATGAATTACCAACACCGACGCCACTCTCTGGTTCCCAGGGCAGGACTCCCCCCTCTCGGGCCTCGACAAACATACCTTTAAGATAACGAGCCAGCCTATCTGGTCTAAGTTTATACAGCTCAATTGGAAGCCCGTTAGGTCCGAGTGCCTTACCCGAACTCAACGAACGAATGGCTTGTGCTATTTCATCAACCGTCAGGGCACTATCCAGAAAATCACTATCCTCCTTAGATAAACATGTAAGCTGTATATCTCGAAGCAGCAAACGGGAGACCTCCTACGATCAATCCGAAACCGAGGCATAGACACTTTGGAAGTACGTCGCGAAGCTATCAACAATACTCTGGGGGTCCGTAAGCGACTCACCCTCATCTGTAACTAACTCCGGGACCACGCGTCTGGCCCTATCTCTCTTGTCTAACCAAGCGACTAGTTTCCCCGCCTTATCTCCGAGATCGTAAAGTCTTCCCTTCTGTTCCCTGTCGAGAGCCTAGCCCCTATCAGTAACCAAAGATTTATATTCATGTTGTTTTAGACCCAGAATTTGCAGATTTGTAGGTGTTACCCCCCGCTCCAACCCCTCCTCAAGCCTACCAATCTCAGTTTCCGCCTCAACAATATCTTTACATCTCTCTTTCTTGGCTCCAGTTATTAACGATAAGGCTTGGCCCCTGATGACCGTCTTAAATGCCTCTCAAAGAGACACCAGAGAGGACACCGACCCTTCATTATTCGTACAATAATCATCTAAGGCCTTTATGAGGTCCTCACGAATCTTGGGATTTCGGAAATATCATGGGTTAATAGGAGCAATCCTACCCGCAGATCCCAAAGCGACACAAAACTGGAGCCAAAGCGGGGAATGATCAGAGATGCCCCTGGCAAGATGAACCGCCTCGACGATATAGGATGCCTGAGCAGCCGGAACCAGACAATAGTCTAATCGGGAGAGGCTACCATGTGCACCCGAGTGGAACGTGTACTTCTGCTTATCTGGGTGGAAAAGTTGCCAACTATCCACTAGACCCATTGCATCCTAGAATTCGGGCAACCATTTCTGGGCATGCCTCGTATCCCGCGGGAGATGCCTATCTAAGACTCCCGAGACTACGGCATTAAAATCGCCACCCATGATTAAAAGCCCTACCGGTAGTTCGAGCAATAGTTTTCCCAAATCGAAGAACGAGGTAGACTGCAGACCCGGGGGGACATAGACTGATAGAAGGGTGAGAACATGCCCCTCCCAACGACCCGAGATCCCAACAAACCTTCCCCTATCATCTACCCACGTGAAGTCCACCACCAAGGGGAGCGCCTTTCGGATGAGGATACCTGCCCTCCTAGATCCAGATGTAAATCCCGCATGGGCAACCAACTTATACCCTATTCTATGCATCGCCAGACATGAATTTCCAACTAAATGCGTTTCTTGGAGCAAGACCACATCTGGCGCCCGGCGCTTGAGATATTGAACGACAACATTGCGCTTGATTTTGTCTCCCAACCCATTTACATTCCAACTTAAAACCTTGAGCTCACTACCCCCCATCATCATATGAAACGCGGAGCTGATCCTCTGATGTCTGCTGCACTATACTCAAATTCAAAACACTGATGCCTTCCATAATACAAAACACAAAAAACTTAAAACAAAACGCCAATAATATGACGTACAATATTATGACAAAACCCCCACAACTCTACTCCCCCAACCCTCCGCCCTGCACCCCTGCATGCCGCTTACACGCATCCCCAACTAGCAGTGTGCCTGTCGCCCCTTTTTACCCCAGTTCTAATCTACTACTAACTAAAGGTAGAAAATAGAGGGATGGCCCACATTTACCGGTACTCCACTCCGCTCCCTGTTCCACTGCCTCTACCACATTTCAATTCAACACAATACCACACCTTTGTGAGCAGTATGAAGCAATGAAGAACGTTATGCACCCACCACACCCCCGACATAATCTATTACTAATCAACCCCTTTGATACAACTTTACATCATTACTGTTCTTCCGTCTCGCCTCGGCTGCTGCCCTCCTTCTCTCTGTCACAGCAAAACACACAAGATGATGGACGGAATGTTGCACAATGGCAAAACATTCACCCCCAGTCACAGATCTGGGTTTAATCCATCATTATTTTGTTCACCAAGCCACCCCAGTTCAGACATGGCCATATGCAAATCAGTCTAGACCCTGTGCCTCATGGGAACAGTCCAGCCCGAACTGCCAAGCCATGTCTTCCCTGGACCGGAATCAAGCATCCTAGGACCGGTTTCTGGCTATCAGCCGTCTTCAGCCAGGATAGCTTGACTCCAGTGGCGTAGTGAGCACGGGACCCACGTCTGGGCATACCCTTCCCACATAGGGTGAACAGCAAAACACACAAGATGATGGACGGAATGTTGCACAATGGCAAAACATTCACCCCCAGTCACAGATCTGGGTTTAATCCATCGTTATTTTGCTCTCGATTGTGACAGTGTCCAATTTGGTATCCAGGGCTTCCATCTTCTGACCCAGTGCCGTCTGCACCCCGTTAATAGTCGCCATAAGATCCGTTAATGTGGGTTCGGCGGGGGCAGATGCTACATCTTCACTCACCGGTGGCGTTTTCCTAGTGTCACCTGGGGACCCCTAAGGTAGGGTATATCGATTCAACTTGTTTGATTGAATGGTTTTTGAACCCCTAGAGGACCGTGGCAGGGACTTGTCTGATTCTGGCCTTGCCGCCATCGTTTTACTCGCTATCCCCGGAACAAATCAAAGTAGGCTTGCTTCTGTTGTTAAGGTCACCAATCTCTTCATCCCATCGGAAGGCCCCAGTCAGATGAAACACTATTACTGCCCTCCCAGGCGTCACTCAGTCCAGATCAGATTACTCGGTCCAGCGCATCCACAACATTTCAAAGCACTCCCAGGCAATAAACGGGAATGCGAGGGGGATATTCAATTATTGAAAATGGTCAGAGCATCTCCGACGAGGAGGGCCCCAACAAGGATCGAGCTCGCTACCACCCCTCAACAACTCTCCATCCGTGTAGGCTAACCTGGTAGGAGCAGCAACGATCCAGGCAGTATCTACTCAGGAACTCCCCCTGTAGCTCCTCGTCAGGTCAGACAGCATATCACCATATAGTCACACGAGCCATCTGTGTCCCATTTTCCACTCTTTCCAAGCAGCAATCCAGTGAGCCCACAGTGAGCGCCCAGCAGATCCCACGGGTCCAAGCATCAGCTACGCCCATGGCACAGCAAAGCTCCCTTCAATCAGACCAGAGTGAAGCCGACCTCCATCAGGCTACCAAAGCACCCCGTGGCCCCCACCGGGTCCCACCCGGAAGATCCCGCACAATGCACAGGTCACCAGCAGCTTCGGGAACCTCGGGGCAACACTGTCTATTGGCTGCTGCAGGTGAGTCGCTGACCCTCATATCATTCCGCGACAGCCGGGGTGGGATCTCCCAAAGTCCGAGGGTTAAAACTCAGAGAACACTGCTCAAAGTCAGGGAGCAGGGGGGCCCAGTAACATAGCCGTCAGCTGGATGTGCACAGAGACGGCCAAAGCACCCCACAACCTCACAACCTATTTCCCGGAGCCGGGCGTAGGATCCAAATCGCCCGCACTCCTCCTCATATAAACGATCATCTGCGCAGAAAGTATGGGACACCGCAACGACCCCGGGACATCAATGTCAATTATCGTGCCGGACCGGCTTTTCCCGGCCGAAGGTCCCCAATGTTAAACTGGCGGGCGGCCCTGCAATCAATCGAGGTCCCGGCTTCCGACCCGACCAGGCCCCAAACGTCCGGGCGGTCTAACTCTGCCGCCAAAGCATGAAAACGCTCCAGGACACCGCCTACGAGCGTCCCTTCTACTCCCTAAGCGGGGAGTGCGGTCTGGGCACAGGATAGTACGCAGGATGTGGTCTCAGGGAGCGGAGATCGGTGGAGCCGAGTCACTAAGCAGCCATCTCGGTTGCCGGCTTGGTTCCTCCCTCCTCAATTCATGTTTTGCAGGAGATTCCAGACCATAAAAAGATTGGGGCTCGCTGATTCAGCCAATGAACAGATTGCTTAAGGGAGACTCTCACTTTAATCCTCAGTGGAACCAGTCTTATTTAACCATGTAATGAACGGGGTCCAGATCTGACGTCCCATAGCTTTTTTTCTTTGACCTTTCAGATTACATAGTGGGGGGGTTCTATGTTATAGATGACCAGGATCCTAGCCCCCCAGTTACTAAATGTGGGAGGGTCCGTACGCAGACATTGTGAAGTAGTAAAAATTCGAGCAATAGCCACCTCTAAAAATAAAAATAACTGTCTCTGCAATTACCACCCTGATTGTTTCAGTACTATCTAATACCCCCAAGATCATTAAGGCATGGGTAATAGACACTGATACCCGTAGGATCTTTTCCAGGAACTCATTAATATCCTGAATAAAGCTATTTAGCTTAGGACAGGAATATAACATATAGAGGGTGTCAGCTGATTGTAAGCCACATCTATTACATTTCCCCCCTCCTGGTACCCCATTTAGCCACATTCACAGGTGAATTATAAAGGTCAAAAGTAGACATAACATTTTGGCTCCTGAGGCTCCCTGTCATTAGTCCCTTACTTACAAGGTCTAGTGAGTCCTCGATGAAAGTTCCCTCTATGCCTAGCCTAGCTTCCCACTTTGCATTCTGTGACTCAATATCATTAAGATATGCTTGAATCAATATCTCATAGATTTTGCCAATCCAAGCCTTGCTCTTCAATGCTTCAGCCAATGGTATTCCAAAAGTTGATCATGTTTTTGTGATAAAATACAGTAATTGTAAATACTAAAAACAATCTCCTCTAACTAGCCCATATGACTCTTATAGTTCTGAGACGGATAGCAACTGCCCTTCCCTATAAAGATAACCCAAGAATTTGACCCCCCTTTTCCCTCATATGAACGTTACTTGGTCTTGAAAGATTAACGGGAGGGTACCTGCTGCCATCAATGGCATGTAAATATTTCATTTTGAGATATTTAGTTTCCACTTTATCTGCCTCCATAATTGATAGCCTGCTTTTAAGATTACAATTTCTGTCTTTTTATACTAGCTAGGTTCTAGCAGTTTGAGCAGACAGCATTTAATATCACTTTCCCTAAAATGAATTCGTAAATAGTTGGTTTCTCTGAATCGAGAATCTTTACTGGGTCACCAGAGATCAGGATCTCCTTATGTTGCAGCATGCAGGCCCAAATGTAAAAATGAAAACTAGGGATTGCTCATCCAACTCAGTATCTTGGGAGAATCATCGATTTTGATTCCCCTATAAAAACCTATAGCATCTCCTTTCTAGACTCGATAACCAGGCTAAGCTAATTTCTAAAGGGACAGTCCTAAAAATATATAAAACCTTAGGCAGGATCAACATCTTGAGCACGTTGCTCCAACCAAACAATGAAAGCTGTAGGTGAACCAATCGGTCCAGTTCTCCTCTAACATTATCTATGATCAGGCCATATTTAGATTGGCAATTTTATCAATAGCAGCTGTGATTTTAACCCCAAGATATGTCACCTCCGAATCTACTAGTGAATTTCCGCTCTGCGGATTTTCTGAGCACAGAATCTGCGTTATGTCTGCATTTAGGTCATATCTAGAACAAGCCCCAAACTGTTCAGCTATGGCCTTAATCTCTGGAAGTGCCGTAATCGAATCAGTAGTGACTATCACTATGTCATCTGCATATGCCAATGCTCTGTATTCAGCCCTATTCACTGTCACTGGTTTGATAACAGTATTTATCTTTAGTTTATCTAAAAAGGGATCGATATACACGGCAAATATCAGGGGAAAACACTGGCACCCTTGCCTAGTGTTACTTGTGATATCAAATGGGTCTGTGTCCTGCCCTGCTAGGTGAAGAATACAGTGCTTTGATCGACCCAGAAAACTCCTTACAGATGCCTTTCCATTGAAGAACTGCCCAGAGGAATTGCCATGAGACCCGTTTGATTGCTATAACAGCATCTCATAGGATTACTCCTAGGAGTGCCATCATGGCCTGTGCCCAGTCCAAAAGGGTTATCACTCGGTTGACATGGTCTACAGTGTCTCTGTCGGGGATAAGTCTGTGCTGGCGTGTAGAAACTAATGAGGTTATAATCCCACCCATGCAAATTGCAAGTATTTTAGAATGGATTTTACAATTGCAATTAATAGGAGATATCGGTCTGTATGACCCTGGGTTCAGCTCTGGGTTTCCTTTCTTTTTTAACACAACTATGGTATTTCTCTGCCACAAAGAAGGCACATATCCAATTTGGGCCTGCGAAAAAATTGCTGTATATCCTGTCGCAATACCTGGAAGAATCTTCTATAAAATTCCAATGGAATGCTGTCAGGTCCAGAAGCCTTACCCCTAGCCAGCTTCCCTGCCTACTGGGGCTGCCAGCCTGTCATTTTGTTTGTATGTAACCTTTGGCATATCTATATCTTTTAAAAAATGTTCTCCAGCCTTGATCCCTAATGCAGTTATTTCCTCCATACAGAGTTGCTCATAGAATTCCTTAAAAATCCTGAGCACCCCAGATGGTGACTTGTGTACTTGGCCTGACTGATCGCTAATCCTTAAAATCCGGTTGTCTTGTCGTCGCAGACATTTTGCTAGCAGTCGCCCTTTTTTTCTCCCCTGACTCATAAGATTCAGCCCTGTGTTGTGTACACTTCATTGCCACCTCGTACCGAAGTGGTTGTTAATTTGAGATTTTAAAATTTCTATTGTTTGTTGGATCCCCTGGATATCTTGACCCTTAATCACCTTGCTCATAAATTTTGTTTCTGCTACTCTTAATTGTTTATACCAATAATGAATCTCAACTTGTATCATCTTCTGGTGGCGAAAAGAAAAGCTCAAGGTCCCCCTCGGACTCCGGCTTTGAAAGTATCCCAGACTACGATGTCCGCGCAGATCCCCTATTAATCTCAAAGAGCTCTGAGATCCATTTAGCCATATGATTCATGTATGTTTGATTAAATAGAAGCTTTCTCTCAAAGGTCCAGGATGTTTGATCTTTAACAACCCCCGTTGTTGGAAATTCTATTACCAAAGGATTATGATCTGAGACAGCCCTCGGGAAACTCTCTGTTAGAAATGGGATCCTTGGCTAGGACGAAAATAAAGCGCTCTCAAGTGCTATAGGCCCAAATAAAGCGCTCCCAGGCGCTAGGGGCCAACAAGCCCAGCAAATGTCCTCCAGGAATGTAGCAAGGCAGGGGGGGCAAGGCTGGGCCCAGAGCCAGCTCACTGGGCCTCCAGGCAGAGAGGCAGTCCAAGTGGCGGTCCTCCTGGCCCCAGCAGCAGCAGCAGCAGCCCCCCTCAAGTAGGATCAGGAAAAGAGAACAACAAAGTCCTTCGGGGGTTCAGGACCTCAGCAGTCCAGGGGCTGGGCAGGGCCCAGGGAGGCAAGCCTTCCCCTGGGCCCCAGCAGCAACATGCCCCTGGTAGATTCGAGTTGGGAACAAGAACATTTTAGAAGAGGCCACAGCCTCTTTTTACACAGAGAAATCCTTTGTCTGGCTTCAGGGTGACGGGAAAAACCAGTCGCAGCTGGTTTGTGAGCAATCTTGATGTGCTCAGCCCCTCACTCTATTCACTGGCAGGGCTAGGGTCATTAGACGCACCACAGGAGGCGGAGCCAGCATTGTGTGGAGAAAGCCCAGCCCTATTCAGGACCCAGGTGCACTCCTCCCCAGCCATCAGCATGCTAATCTCCACACTCACCACCGGGCAGACCCATCATGACTCATGGAGCCTGGCATCCCAGTCAGCTCCAGCCAATCACACGCCAGCACCTGTACAGCACACACACAGCCATGTCTAGAAGTCGCACTTCCACACTAGACACATACACGCCGCATACATCATTTCGCAGCATTCAATCACACGAGTCCGCACATACCAGACTCGAGCCTGCACACCACACGCACACGCAATATTTACAGGGGATTATTTACACACGAGAGGGCCACGTGGGCCACTGTCAGACTTAGCACTTGGTAAAGAATAGTAAAAGTAAGTACAGATCATAATCTCAGAACACAACCAGTAATCACTGGCACACACAACACTTAGTGCCAACCTATAACCTAGATCATAACAGGCACAGTATCACATAAGGCAAGAACTCTGTTCTGCGCCAACCTCATAAGCTAAAATGTAGTAGACCACAATCTCCTAAACATACCTTGCATTAGAAAATAAACGTATTAACATAACCTGAAATAGGGAATAAATCAACCCTAGACCACAGTAGAGAAGCACAAAAAAACCTAAGACAGTAGGTAAAACCTAACAAGCATTAACAGCACATCTATAAGCATAAATCAAGGTGCATAACACCTACTATAAACATTACATTTCCTAGCACCTATATAACTCACACTAGGGCCTTCCGCCCTATAAACCTAATAGTCCCCAGGGCCAACTGGCCATCTCTAAGGGGTTCAAAAGGTCAAAAAAAGGTTAATGCTCCAAAAGTTGCCTGTAAAATTTGCGAAACAACTCTTTCAAGGGGTGATCCATGTAAAAAATACTCCTTTGGCACAGCAAATATGGTGCGGCACGTGAAGAATTTGGACCCCAAGAACTTTGCTCGAGCTGCAAGACGGAGGTTGCAGGAGAACCCACCTGCTGCTACACCAAGCACATCAACTGCGGCAGCAGGATTTTCAGGAAGCAGTACACACCCACATATTGATTCTGACTTTGCTACAGTTAAAATTCTATACATTTTTTGCGATAAACTTTTGTGTTATGGGAAACAGTCTATAGATTTGATGAAACGCAGGATGCAGGATCATTGCTGTCCTCGACATTAGTTGTTCTTTTTTTCATTCTTTTGTTCCTCTTGGAATTTGTTGAGAAAACACAAAAAAATACAAAACAAAAAAAACTGTTCTTTTTAGGACTACCTTCACTGGTCAAAAAAAGAACTATATTTCTATGTTAGTGTGTAAAAGTTTGTCAGAATAAATGTGTAGTTCATAAATGAATGAATATGTTACTAGTGTATGGAGAATGTGAAAGTGCAGAACTATAAGGAACTGCTACAGCATAAATCTATAAGGTGTTTATCTATAGTATACTGTAGTATGTCCGAAACACTTGAATGTATCATATGTACATAAATATGTTACAAGTCTATGTTTCAATTTGCGCTGCTGGTGAAAGTGCCTGGGTGAGTTTGTATGTGTTAGGGGTGGATTTACAATCCCCTTGTGCCTCTTTTACACAGCCGTTGTGTCACTTTTGTGACACAGTGGTGGTGCAAAAGATGTTGCATGGTGTGTGATATTAACAATGTGATGCATCTGGAGGGTGTATTACATTGTAAAGCGCTGTGCCAGAAGATGGTTTCTTGTGCAGAAGGGGGTGCAGCAAGGCCTCCTAAAAGTGACTGAGTGAAATGTATAACATTTAATTCAGTGACTTTTGAGCTTATGCTGCGTCAAAACCTAGCACATGCTTGAAGCAGGTGTAAGGATGGATACAGCATTGTGAGCATAGGGCGCCAAGAGAATTGCTGGAGCTGTGTTATACTTGCAACCGACGTCAAGAAGTAATTCATCCAAAAATTACTTTGCAATTTAGTTTCGTTATTATTTTATAATAAGAATACGAAATATAATCTAAAAAATAAAATAAATATAAATATTTATATTAAAAATATAAGAAATTAATATACAAAGAAAGACATAATAATGAATACATTTCTAAATTATCATTTACAAAACCTTTAAAATTCACTGAAAAAACCATAGGTTTCACACACGTTATAGTTAGGAATTAGCATTGAAAAAACCATGCAAATTTATTGAAAAAAACATAGGTTTCACACATTATAGTTAGCTGAACACTTCTCTCATACAAAACCTTTGAAATTCCTCCGTTATAGTTAGCTCAGCTAACTATAACTTGCGCGCCCGCAATGCACTGCTGATGATGTCACATATTACATCACTCATGACATGGTCAGTGACATCACTCATGACATCACTGATCACATCTCAAATGACATCTTTGCTGGTGGTAGTGTTTTAGGGTTAAGGGTAGTACAGTGGTGTTTTTGTAGTGTAGGGAATTGTGTTTTATGGTTTAAGGTAGTGCAGTGGTGTTAGGGTAGTGTAGGGGTCGTGCTGGGGTAGATTTAGCATTTAGGGTAGTGCAGTGGTGTAAGGGTAGTGTAGGGGGTCGTGCTCGGGTAGTGTTTTAGGGTTTAAGGTAGTGTGGTGGTATTTGTGGAGTGTAGAGGTTGTGCTGGGGGTAGATTTCGTGTTTAGGGTTGTGCAGTGGTGTTTCTGTAGGCTAGAGGGTCGTGTTGGTGGTAGATTTTGCATTTAGGGTAGTGCAGTGGTGTTTAGGTAGTGTAGGGGGGTTTGCTGGGGTAGTGTTTTAGGGTTTGGGGTAGTGCAGTGGTGTTTGAGTAGTGTAGGGGGTTGTGCTGGGGGTTCATATAGGGCTTAGGGTAGTGCAGTGGTGTTTGTGTAGTGTAGTGGGTCATGCTGGGGGTAGTGTTTTAGGGATTAGGGTACTACAGCGGTGTTTGTTTAGTGTAGGGGGTAGTGTTTTAGGGTTTAGGGTAGTGCAGTGGTGTTTGGGTAGTGTATGGGGTTGTGTTGGCGGTAGATTTAGGGTTTAGGGTAGTACAGTACTGTTTGAGTATTGTAGGGGGTCATTTTACGGTTTAGGGTAATGCAGTGGTGTTTGTGTAGTGTTTGCGGGTTCATGCTGGGGTAGTGTTTTAGGGTTTAGGGTACTACAGTGATGTTTGTGTAGTGTAGGGGGTCAGGCTGGGGTAGTGTTTTAGGGTTTAGGGTAGCGCAGTGGTGTTTGTATAGTATAGGGGTAGTGTCTTTGGGTTCAGGGTAGTGCAGTGCTGTTTGTACAGTATAGGGGGTCGTGCTGGGGTAGTGTTTTAGGGTTTGGGGTAGTGCAGTGGTGTTTCGGTAGTATAGGGGGTCGTGCTGGGGGTAGATATACGATTTAAGGTAGTGCAGTGGTGTTTGTGTAGTGTTTGCGAGTTTCCTGCTGGGGGTAGTGTTTTAGGGTTTAGGGTACTACAGTGATGTTTGTGTAGTGTAGGGGGTCATGTTGGGGTAGTGTTTTAGGGTTTAGGGTAGTGCAGTGGTGTTTGTGTAGTGTAGGGGGTCATGCTGGGGGTAGTGTTTTAGGGTTTAGGTTAGTGCAGTGGTGTTTGAGTAGTGTTGGGGACGTGCTGTGGGTAGTGTTTTAGGGTTTAGGGTAGTGCAGTGATGTTAGTCTAGTGTAAGGGGTAGTGTTTTAGGGTTTAGGGTAGTGCAGTGGTGTTTGGGTAGTGTAGGGGGTCGTGCTGGGCGTAGATTTAGGGTTTAGGGTAGTGCAGTGATGTTAGTCTAGTGTAAGGGGTAGTGTTTTAGGGTTTAGGGTAGTGCAGTGGTGTTTGGGTAGGGTAGGGGGTCGTGCTGGGCATAGATTTAGTGTTTAGGGTAGTGCAGTTGTGTTTGGGTAGGGTAGGGGTCGTGCTGGGGGTAGAGTTTTAGGGTTTATGTTGGGTATTGGTGTTTGGGTAGTGTAGGGGTAGTGCTGGGGGTAGTGTTTTAGGGTTTAGGGTAGCGCAGTGGTGTTTGGGTAGTGTAGCGATTCGTGCTGGGGTAGTGTTTAGGGTTTAGGGTACTACAGTGGTGTTTGTGTAGTTTAGGGGGTCATGCTGGGGTAGTGTTTTAGGGTTTAGGGTAGTGGAGTGGTGTTAGGGTTGTGTAATGGGTCGTGCTGGGGTATAATTAGGGTTTAGGGTAGTGTAGAGGTGTTTGGGTACTGTAGGGGGTAGTGCTGGGGTACTGTTTTAGGGTTTAGGGTGGTGCAGAGGTGTTGGGATAGTGTAGGGGGGTGTGCTGGGGTAGTGTTTAGGGTTTAGGGTAGCACAGTGGTGAATGAGTACTGTAGGGGGTCGTACTGGGTGCAGATTTAGGGTTTAGGGTAGTGCAGTGGTCTTCGTGTAGTATAGGAGGTCTTGCTGGGGGTAGTGTTTTATGGTTTAGGGTAGTGCAGTGGTGTTTGTGTAGTGTATGGGGTAGTGTTGTGGGTAGACTTAGGGTAGTGCAGTGGTGTTTGTGTAGAGCAGGGGGGGTGTTGGTGGTTGATTTAGGGTTTAGGGTAGTGCAGTGGTGTTTGGGTAGTGTAGGGGGTTGTGCTGGGATAGTGTTTTAGGGTTTAGGGTAGTGCAGTGGTGTTTGGGTAGTGTAGGGGGTTGTGCTGGGATAGATATAGGGTTTGGGGTAGTGCAGTGGTATTTGTGTAGTATAGTGGGTCGTGCTGGGGGTAGTGTTTTAGGGCTTAGGGTAGTGCAGCGGTGTTCGTCTAGTGTAGGGGTAGTGTTTTAGGGTTTAGGGTAGTGCAGTAGTGTTTCGGTAGAGTAGGGGGTCGTGCTGGGGCTATATGTATGGTTTATGGTAGTGCAGTGGTGTTGGTGTAGTGTAAGGGGTAGTGTTTTAAGGTTTAGGGTACTGCAGTGCTCTTTGTATAGTGTAGGGGGTCATGCTGGGGGTAGGGATTACGGTTAAGTGTAGGTCAGTGGTATTTTTGTAGTGTAGGGGTGGAGAACCGGGCCTTATGGGCCGAGCGGCGAAGGGCACACCTAATATCTCCGGGTTCACCTGCCTTGTCAGACAGAGACACAGGACACTCTTTTAGGCGTAGAAAATCGGGTTTGTTAGCTGCAGCTAAGCACAGTTATCCAAGAAGTACAAAGAAAGTATATTCTTAGGAGACTGCCACTTAATTCCGTGGCGCACAATCTTATATAGTACACATATTTACAATGTCTACTCCCAAAACATACAAAGCTGACAAATAGGAAAAGTTTGAAAACAAGCTATTAAGTATCTTGAATACACCCTCCTTTCAGACCCAGTGTTTTCCCCTCCCCTCAAGTTAATCAATGCTAGTGCATGTAATCCAATTTGCAGGTGGCAGGACGTATCTACGTGCCTCAAAGGATAGTTGTGTAATAGGAGAATACAAGGAGAGAATAGCGAAGGCCAGTCAAATAAGATAAAGTAAGAAAGAATGGTGGGACCCAAACAGTCAACTAAGACAAGGATCAATCAGTCTAGACATGGATTAACAAACTCGGCCAGACCCTGACATCGGGTTAGTAAATAAGGACAAAGGGTTACTTTTTAACAGAGGAGATGCATAACAGCTGGAAAAGCAAAAACACTGCGTTCGCCGTGCTGCCTGAGTAAAGGCAACACAAAATGGCGACGGTCACAAGATGGCGGCTAAATACAAAGCGAAGTCGAAAACCAAAGAACCTCAGACCCTCCTTTTGCCATTACTCAGGCAAAACACAAAGGACTCAAGTTAGTCTGAGTCAATGTCAATGGTCATGAGGTCATTGAGCTGTTGCTGCAACATCATTTTAATGTTCTCTGTTTTCTGTGACACAGGCTTTGGGACAGACAAGGTGGCACAAAGACCACAGATGGCGGGGCCACACTGCAAACAAAGACAGCAAGAGAAAATTATGGCCAAAATCATTCCGAGTAAAGTTAACACTTTCCATCCCCATGTGGACAGTAGTCCCCAAAACCATCCCATCACAGACAAATCTCCTGTGTCCTGGTGAATGGACTCGGAAATCACGTGTAACTTAGAAATGGCTTGGTATACTGTAGGGGCATTATCAGGAATGTAAATGCAGCAACTAGACCCAATCAATTTACAGACTCCTCCTCTATCTGCAAGGACAATGTCTAAAACCATTCAGTTTTGCAAAGTCATAAGACGATCCGCCTGAAGTTCGGCTGTCAAATTACTCAATGCTCCGGAAGTCACATTTATCATACCCTCGACAACACAAACTAGTTGTCTAATGTTTCTGCTATTGTCCATTGGGCCCTAAAAGGGAAGAAACCCTTTGATGAAGTCTCCTCCCTCCTGTCCAGCTGTGTCTTTAGAATCAATAACCCCTTTGTCATATCTTTTTCTGTGATGACCTGAAGGAGCAGTGTATGTAGGGGGAAGAAGGAAAGCCACATATGGAGTTCTGGACTTTTTGGTTCCGTCCAGAGGTGTCAGGGATAACACCCGAAGACCCCGGAGTTCAACCTGCCTCGGTGCACAAACAAACAGAAACACGGGCTTCTCGATGGTGGCGTCAAAGACCAAAGGTTTATTACTGCAGGGACACAGAAGTCACAGAAACTACACATGGGCAGTATCTAGGAGCCTGTTCAAATTGTACAAAGAGGGTTGCTCCTTATATACTGAATATTGGGCTTCAGGCAAATTTCTTTACATGTTAGCACATTCCAAAACCTTTGTATCTTAAACAATAAATATTTGGCGTTGCACAGGAATCGTCAACAATATCTGATGTCAAAACATTACGAACGAGGGGTTCCCACTATTCCATCATAATCCCATGTCAATTTCTCATTCAAGACCCGGACCGCCTCATCGTAAATTTCGTTACCTCCCCCTAATAAAGGCCCAGAAGGAAAGGAGCAGAGCCAGGTGCAGAAGATAGAACAGTAGGATAAGAGATGTTTGGGGGTCGTAAATGGGCAAGGCTACCAGCTTCGGCCGCCTAATCATGATCAGGCCAACGGACACGAGAACCAGTATAGCAGGACTGGCCTCAGGCTGGGGAGGCAGCTCTTGCCGAGTCATGCTGCCACAGCGTTGCTGGCCTAAGGTGCACGTGTCACTAGCAAGGTGAATTGCCGGCTAAAGCCTACGTGTCCTTAAATGAAAAGAGGTCATTGCGTGTCCATTGACTATGTGAGGGCAAGGAATACAAAATGGCTTCCTTGTTCTAAGATGGATGCCACGGGAAGAACAGAAATGTGTTTGTAACAGGAGTGCTCTTGCTTGTAGCATAGCGAAAACACCAGGATATACTAAATGGATCATTTGCGGTTCACTGATACCAAAATTATGCATTTGCGACAATGTTACAAACACGGGTTAAAATCGTCACGGAACCTCAGACCCTCCTTTTGCCCTTACATAGGCAATTACTCAGTCTATGTCTGAATCTAACTCTATGCTCATTAGGTCAGTGACATGTTGTTGCATCATCATCCTGTCTCGTGTCTTTTCTCCTAATGCAGGTGGTTTTCTGAAACAGGTTGCAGCACAGAGGCTACACAAAGCGGGACCACATTGGATAATAAGGCAGCATGAGAACAGAAATACTAGGATGACACCAATGACCATCAGAACCTTCCATCCCCACGCTGATACCAGAGTCCAAAACCACTCCATGAAGGACCAGTTTCCCTTGTCTACGTGTATAGAGTCGGAAATCTTGTGTAGCTTAGAGATCGCTTCATAGACGGTTGGAGCATTATTGGGAATAAAAACACAGCAGCTCGATTGGATCATTCTGCATACCCCACCTCGATCTGCAAGTATTACGTCTAGAACCATACGGTTCTGCAACGTCATGAGACGATCCGCCTGAAGCTCAGCTGTTAAGTTACTAAGGGCACCAGCAGTTTCTGTAATAGTAGATTCAACTACCCGTGTTAGTTGACGTAGATTTCTACTATTGGCCATAGGCCCCCAAAACGGAAGGAAACCTTTGAAGAAGTCTCCAGCTTCCTGACCAGCGGTATCTTCCTTGCTGAAGACACCTCTTGCTACTCTGGTCTTGTGATAATCTGAAGAAGCAGTGTATGTCGGAGGTAACAATCGAGCAATATAACATGAACCTGAGAAGTCAGCAGGCAGCCATGTATACGCTCTGTCTTGACAGATGAAGTAAGTACCCCTAGCAGTAAGGAAGGCATGGGAGGAGTTAGACGGGAATACGTAAGTCTCAACGCACTCACTCCTCCCTAGCTGAGCTCTCAGATTTCTCCCATTTCCTTGCAAACAGACCTGACCTCGGTGAGGCACGACCCAGACTGAAGTGGAGCTTTTACGCTTGCTTTCTCCCAAACTAAGGCGATACTCGGTAGAGTTCCAACTCAAATACACCCGTAATTCATCTCTAGGGTAAGATGGAGTATTATTGACGTCTTTAATCATGTCAATTATTCCCTGGACTAAAGCTTTGTTGGCTGAGTTGTATTTAGTGGACCGTGGTGGACGCGGAGGATAGGTCTCAAGGGCATAGGAAAAAATGGTCTGAAAGGCCTGAAATGATCCATTATAGCTAAAAGGCAAGACTAGATAGGGAATGCCTTTATCCATAGTGTGAGGTATCAAGCCACACACCCAGCAGTCTGTAGTATTAACTACCAGTTGGTGTTGATGCAAGTGCTGTACAAATGTATTGTTAATAAATTCAGAGCGTCGAGCTTGTTCGTGTTCAGGAAACGAGTGAAAAGAATGCATAGAAGAAACCGTAGAAGTAGTAGGATCAAGGGGAGGTACTGTAGTTACCGGCATAAAAATCAAATGCACACCAAAGATGATTCCACCCACCAACGTTATCAAAACAATTAAAAATGTAACTGCACATTGCATTAGAAAGCATTTGCTGTGAAGTATTCGGTACAGTCTATTTCTGCGAACATAAATTACATTCTTTCGTTGCAGCTCAGGAAGCTCCATCTTCTACAATCCGCTCGTGACCACTGATGATGTGTACGTAGATAAAAATGCCTCTATCAGCCCTGGGAGTTCCCAGAACTAACAGAAAGATCGACCTTATGTCTGACCCCCGCAGATTCAACTAGGCACACAGCCACGACCCTACGGCTACCCAGACGGCAAGGCAAAATTTAAAACAACAAAATAATAGCAAACTTCCTGGCTGGAGGCAATGTATAGAAAATTCAAATCTGAAAATAGGCAGTTTCCTGCTTTATTTGTCCATATTGCGAGGTCGCAAGTTGTATCTCAGTTTTGCAGGAGCTGTCTGATCTGGAAACAATATATTTTCAGCCGACGCTGCAATGTTCGCGTTTGCAGATGACAAATGTTCTTTTGGTGCAGATGGCAAATGTTCAGGGTTCAAAAGAGCAGTTTCAGGAGGAGAGTCAGAGTTTGATGTATCAGTGATCAGTTCTGCATCACTGAAAGGGATGAACCTGGGTATTTGTTCTGCTTCAGAGGTACTGATTCCTTTCTTTACCCAGTCGTTGTAAGGAAGTGGCAGAGGCACACGTTTGACATGTGTCGTGTGGATCCAATTCTTCCTTCCGGCCACTCGAATAGCAGTTCTCGTCGCCAATAGGACTTGGAAAGGGCCAACGAATCTGGGCTGAAGATTTTTCGTTCTTGCAAAATTTCTAATGACTACTTGATCCCCAGGTTTCAGCTGATGACCTGGACTCTCCGGTGGCTTTGGCAATGCATCGAAAACCTGTTGGTGAATAAGGCTCAATTTAGCAGTCAAGTCGAAAAGATAATCAATTAACATTGGGTATTCCAGCTGCTTAAATTCTTTCGGTCTAGGTACCCCCCCAAACATTTACAGGACGACCAAAAATTATTTCATATGGACTAAGCCCTACTCTAGAATGTACAGTTGTTCTTGTTGATAACAAAGCCAAAGGCAGTGCATCTGGCCAGGGCAAACCCGTGGATGCTTGTATCTTAGCAAGTTTCAGTTTAAGGGTGCCATTGTAACCCTCAACTAAACCCGCGGACTGGGGATGATTCGCACTGTGAAACTTTTGTCTAATCCCTAGGCCGGCACACACACTCTGCATAACTTTCCCTACGAACTCACTTCCGTTATCTGACCATACAATCCGTGGCATTCCGAATCTGGGGAAGTATTCTTTAAGAAGGATCTTGGCAGTGGACAAAGCAGTATTGTCCTTCAGTGGGTATGCTTCGATCCATCTGGAGAACGCACAAACTACCACTAGGACGTACTTTAGATTATTACAACGATCCATGTGAATGAAGTCTAGCTGGATCACTTCAAAGGGGCAGGAAGGAGGAGCGAAGTGACCTGCAGGTGTGGGGATTCCCTTGCCAGGATTATGCATCAAGCATACCATACAATTTCTCACCACTCTCTCTGCACACTTACTAATCCCATCATTCTTCCAAACTGGAGCCAACATCTTACAAATCCCTTTAGAACTGATGTGCGCTGCTCCATGTGCCATCGTTACTACTGCAAGCACATACGCATCAGGCAACATCCAACGCTGTTGTTCCGACAAGTCAATCCAACACCCACTCAAGTCCAATTTACCCGTGCTCTCTTTCCATGCACGCTTTTCCTCCTCAGTCGCCTCTTTCTGAATTTCTTTCACGCTTTCCACTGTGTCCTCACACATTCCAGACTCAGAAATCCATCTTGCAGACATTGCAACATACATTCTACTCATCATATTTCTAGCTGTCTGTTTTGCAGTCTCATCAGCAAAAGCATTCCCACGACCAACATCATCCGTGATTGCTTTATGAGCACTGCATTTCACAATCGCAACTTCAGTCGGCAAGGTTAGAGATTCCAACAAGTCATTAACTAGCTGACCATGTTGGATCTTAGTCCCATGGGACGTAATGAAACCTCTCTCTTTCCACAAACGGCCAAAACTATGGGCCACGCCGAACGCGTACTGACTATCTGTGAACACATTCACTCTCTTTCCCTTAGCTAAAACGCACGCTCTTGTCAGCGCGATCAATTCTGCAGCCTGGGCAGAATTCTGACTCACTCTCGCAGTCTCCACAATCGTACTCAAAGTCGTTACTGCATAGGCAGCAGTTACATCACCATTCTCCAATTTGAAGCAAGACCCGTCAACATACAACGTGCCATCTGGATCTGATAATGGAGTATCTTTTAAGTCAATTCGTCCTTTTGTTTCTTCCTCAGTTCTGAAACAACAGTCGTGTGGTTCGGAATCACTCGACTCTTGGCTAGTCGGCAACAATGTTGCTGGATTCAATACATTGCATCTTTTGATCTGAATATGACTTGCTAGCAATGTCAGTTCGTAACCTGATAATCTAGCACTGGTAAGGTGCTGCGTCTTGGTTCGGTTCATGAGTGTATCCACAGCATGAGGAACCATAACTACTAGCATGTTGTTCATTACCAAACCAGCAGATTGTCGAATGGAGGCTGCAGCTGCGGCTGTAGCTCTCAAGCAACTAGGCAACGCTCTAGCTACTGGATCTAATGTTGATGAAAAATACGCACAAGGGCGTTGTTTATCACCAAATTTCTGCGTCAAAACACTCAACGCACAACCTTCTCTCTCATGGACATAGAGCGTGAATGGTTTACTGTAATCGGGTGTACCCAATACAGGAGCTGAACACAGTGCATTTCGTAACTCAGAAAAACTCTCCTGACATTCGGCAGACCATGGCACTGGACTCGGAACATTTTTCCCAGTCAAAGCTACCAACGGTTTTGCCAAAAGAGAAACATTTGGGATCCATTGCCTACAATATGAGGTAATACCTAAAAAGGCACGTACTTCTCTCTGCGTGCTAGGAACATTCATCTGTGTAATTGCTTTTATTCTCTCTGGGGTCAACTTCCTTCCCTCCTTTGACAAGAGATGACCTAGGTAGGTCACTTCTTGGCAACAGTATTGCATTTTTGAAGGTGACACCTTGTGATTCAAATTTGACAAATGATGCAATAAAGAAATTGTAGCTGTTTTGCAAGTTTCCTTGTCATCGGCAGCCACTAGAATATCATCGACATATTGTATTAAAGCAGAACCAGGAGGAAGTACAAATGAGTCTAACTGGCTTTTTAATGCTTGACTGTAAATGGATGGGCTTTCACAATAACCTTGTGGAGCGCGTTTAAACCTGAAGCTTCGTCCTCCTAGAGAGAAACCGAAGATATCTCTGCTTTCCTCGGCTATCGGAATGCTGAAAAAGGCATTTTTCAAGTCGATAACTGAAAACCATGCTGCTGTAGCAGGAATTAATGTTAACAATGCAGTAATGTCTGGAACCACAGGAAACTGTGGAATCACAATGTTATTAACCTCTCTAAGATCAATTACAAATCTATATACTGGAGGTTTTGTTGGGTCAGTTCGTTTCAGAATGGGCAGTACAGGACTATTACAGACATTACCTCTAGTTTCTTCTATAACACCTTTCTTGATCAGATCTTGTACTATCAGTAGGAGCGCACGCTCACCTTCAGTAGAAATTCTGTAATGTGGAATTCGTGGAAATTTTACATTCGCTTTCAAAGTTACTACATATGGTGGAATTTCTAAAAGACCTACATCATTAGGACCAGTCGCCCAAAGAGTATCAGGGAGTGAACGCAGCTCTGGTGGGAGTGCATCCATCGACAAGTACATTGGAGAGATGATTCTTTTACCCAACGTAAGCTGTACTCCTTCTGGAGAACAGTACAATGTCGCATATAGGCGTTTTAATAAGTCTAAACCAAGCAGATTTTCATTACAACCTGTCGTCAAAATCAGGGGTGCTTTCAATTGTCGGGGTCCAACAGAAATAGACAAAGGACCAGAAACAGGGTTGTGAACAGGGGCGCCTGAAAAACCTACTGAAACGTTTGTTGAGCCAGACAAAGGTGCGCCAGGGAGTTTCGCATGTATGATAGAACTTTTTGCTGCACCAGTATCCAACAGAAACGGTTCGACTATACCTGATGTTGCTACTGCGACATAAGGCCCACTCTGATCTACTGGAACTGATACTACTCCCTCTCTTTGTCCATGGCTGTCCTAGTACTCCCTTGGCTGAACTTCCTCACTAGCTTCATAGTAATCTTCAACATGATATTGTTGAGACTTATTCTGTTGGGCAGATTGTCCATTTCGTTGGTCGAAATAATTAGAAGGGCGATCACTTGTCTGTGGAGGCATAGCACCTCTTCCTCGACCTCTAGAATTCTGCATATAACCACCACGACCTCTCTGAGCTGCCGCAGTATTATTTTGTGCCCGTACCGGACACTCAGTCTTATAATGGCCTTCCATTTTGCAATAAGCACACTGATTCCATTGGTACTGTGGCCTCTGAGAATTATACTCCGTTCTTTGATATGACCCTTGCTGTGTATTGGTCTGATTGGTGCGAGGCGGATATGCTTGCTGTAAAAGAACTTTAGTTTTTAACTCTTTTGTCTTTTTATCTGATTTTTCTTTCTCCTCTTTGTCCCTATTTTCATAGTACTGGGCAGTAGCAAGTATTTGCGCAGTCGTAGAGACAGCCCACGCACTTTCAGAATTTTTTAATTTACCACTAAGTTCTGGCAACAGATTGTGCACAAATTTATCAACAAATAATCTCTGGCCTCCTTCTGTGCTCATATCCTGACCACTATGATCCACAAAAGTCTCCTCGAATCTTGTGAAAAAGTCGGAGACGCTTTCGTCTTTCTTCTGTTTGCACGCGGACAATTTGTCCCAGTTAACGCGTAATGCTGGCATTAGGGTTTTCATTAAATCGATTATTCTACCAGGCAAATTAGCAATTAAGGGTTCAGGTTTAGAACCACCTATTTGTTGACCATCCGCTGCAATTATAGCTGCCCAATAACCACCTAGGGCAACTGGATGATTCTCTTTACGAATTTTAGCCCAAATTGGTTGCGGTACTACATTACCAAATAGCAGATCTATGTCAGCTAGATTTAATACACAAGCGTCAACTGTCTGAGCCAACTCTTTGTAGTACCCTGCAGGATTTTTACGCGGATCTGGCAAGGCCTGTTTCACTGCTAATACTTCAGCTCGCTTCCATGGAATATGTATCCATACTCTCTGGAATTGGGCCGGAGCGGCTGCAATACCAAGGTTTACATTAGCTTGCACAGCTTCACGCCAAATTGGTGGAACCTCTCTCATTGGATATTGACGACTTTGTTTCGTACTACGTTTCTCTGACTCCCTCGGAGAACGAAGGGATGGGTCATTCCTATAACTTAAAACCAGTTCCATCGCTTCTTTTATATTTTGTCCAACTATCATACCTGCAGCAAACTCTTTCTGAACATTAATTAATTCTTCTAGATTTGATTCAGGGTCATCCTCTTCCAATTCCTCACGTAGAAGGAAGCACATTTCATCAAACACATATCGTTGTGTCGGTTCGTTCCATTGCATAAATGTATCTAATACATCTTGTACATTATATCTTCCAACTTTCGAAATCCATCTAAGAGCAGTGGAATCTAATATCCCTCTTTCTTCAGTACTGGGAAGCTGACTACGTCTCTGCACAGAGTCAGAGGTAGGAGTCTTAATCAGAGTTTTATAGAAGGGAGATAGAATGTTAGAGACAGAATCAGTGATTCTTCGACGAACAGAAAGTGGAGTCATAATGTTAGCAGAAGCAGTAAATAGAGTAGTAGTTGGAACAGATAGATCAGGAACAGTAGGAGTAGCGGGCAAAACAGCTTGTGAACTAGCAGGTGTGAGCGATACAGGTATAGGTAAAGAAGCCGGCAACCCTGAAAGAGGGGGTGCCGAAGGAACATTAATAGTGACCACAGGAGGTACAGGAACTTGATTCAGAGGAGCGGGAACACCAGGTTGTCCAGCAACCGGTACTTGAACATTCGGTATAGGTGGAGCCGTAGCACCCTGTGCATACGGTGGGGGTGATCGTAACAAGTAAGACAACAGGGGATCCTTTTCAGGGTCCTCTACTATCTTAGCTGTACTTGATGGCAAAGCAGGATAGCACTTGTCTATTGCTAAATTATGCTCTCTATTGGCCACCTCCATCGCTTTCTCAGACTCGTTGAGTTGTAGCTGCTTAGCAGACTGTTCTAAAGTCAACTCTTGCTCTTTCTGTTCTTTCTTCAACTTTTTAATTTCTCTCTGTTTAGATTCTTTTCGCCAATAACGGAAAGAATCAAACATTGCCGGCCGGGCTTTCTTCTTGAATAATTTCGTTTCTAAATTATCAAGAACTTGAGGTTCGAAACTACCATGCAGTGGCCAACTAAGGACACCATCTTTCTCTGTGTAGTGGATCCATACCTCGTTATAAGAGATAGGGCCCACACCAAATTTGCAATATAGATCATAAAGGGGAGTTCCAATCGGAGGAACCGAACACGAGTCCTCCAACTGGGAATCCCTGTTGCAACTAAAACAAGACAACATACAATTTTTCCGACTTACCATTTTATAACCCGGAACACAAAACAGACGAAACACAAATTAAAAGAAAGGTGCGCACTTGAACCAAGAACTTAGGCCTACCAGAACAGACAAACGTATCGATACCCGAACTGAACTGAATGATTATCGTAACCAGAATAACCAGCGATAATCTTATGAAACCGAACCAAACCAAAAACTAAAAGGATTATCCAAACAGGAGCAACCCTTACGAAGTAACCAACTATCAACCACTTAATACTTAACTGAGGCACTGAAGACGTCACCAAGGAGAAACCCGTCACGTCTCGCCGTACTAAGGACTGCACCTCGGGTCCAAGACAGGGCGACGGTCAAGGCAACGAACCACTGCAGCCGTCTGAACGGGAACCCTCGTGGAAGAGAACGTCGGGCCACTTTTGCGATATGCCGGGATCGATGAAATGTGGGGCGCCTCCCTCTGAAATCTTCACACGAAGCTTCTCGAACTCTTCAGGCTTTTGGACCGGTACCGAATGACGTCGCCCCACGTTGGGCGCCAACTGGAGTTCTAGACTTTTTGGTTCCGTCCAGAGGTGTCAGGGATAACACCCGAAGACCCCGGAGTTCAACCTGCCTCGGTGCACAAACAAACAGAAACACGGGCTTCTCGATGGTGGCGTCAAAGACCAAAGGTTTATTACTGCAGGGACACAGAAGTCACAGAAACTACACATGGGCAGTATCTAGGAGCCTGTTCAAATTGTACAAAGAGGGTTGCTCCTTATATATTGAATATTGGGCTTCAGGCAAATTTCTTTACATGTTAGCACATTCCAAAACCTTTGTATCTTAAACAATAAATATTTGGCGTTGCACAGGAATCGTCAACAATATCTGATGTCAAAACATTACGAACGAGGGGTTCCCACTATTCCATCATAATCCCATGTCAATTTCTCATTCAAGACCCGGACCGCCTCATCGTAAATTTCGTTACCTCCCCCTAATAAAGGCCCAGAAGGAAAGGAGCAGAGCCAGGTGCAGAAGATAGAACAGTAGGATAAGAGATGTTTGGGGGTCGTAAATGGGCAAGGCTACCAGCTTCGGCCGCCTAATCATGATCAGGCCAACGGACACGAGAACCAGTATAGCAGGACTGGCCTCAGGCTGGGGAGGCAGCTCTTGCTGAGTCATGCTGCCACAGCGTTGCTGGCCTAAGGTGCACGTGTCACTAGCAAGGTGAATTGCCGGCTAAAGCCTACGTGTCCTTAAATGAAAAGAGGTCATTGCGTGTCCATTGACTATGTGAGGGCAAGGAATACAAAATGGCTTCCTTGTTCTAAGATGGATGCCACGGGAAGAACAGAAATGTGTTTGTAACAGGAGTGCTCTTGCTCGTAGCATAGCGAAAACACCAGGATATACTAAATGGATCATTTGCGGTTCACTGATACCAAAATTATGCATTTGCGACAATGTTACAAACACGGGTTAAAATAGTCATGGAACCTCACATAACATGTTCCTGAAAAATAGGTGGGAAGCCATGTATAGGCTCTATCATGACAAACAAAATATGTACCCTGAGATGGTACCAACGGTGAAGAAATCAGGGGTGAATAGATGTATGTATGGGAACAAAAACTCTTTTCCTGTTTATTCTTATTATTCTGACCATTTATCTGCAGACATAGATTACCTTTATGAGGTATGGTCCAAATTGGCAAAGATCTTCTTTATCTAGCCTTATCAGTGAGACTAGTAACGTAACGAGTCACATTCCAACCATCATATGCTTGTTTCTCATCAACGGGAATCTTACCAATTTCGGCAATTTTAGCCATAGTCACTATTCCCTTTATCAAAGAACTATGACTAAAATCTGCTCCACCATTATATGGACCACCAAGAGGATGTCGAAGTTGATTCTGGTATGCATTAGAAAACATAGCCAAATAAGCCCAAGCGGAACCTTCATAAGAAAACGGGAGGCCTAAATATGGCATTCCTTTCTCAGCGTTATGGGGCATAAGCCCACAGACCCAACAGTCAGTAGTGTTGACTACCAGTTGATGCTGATGTAGCAACTGGATGAATGAATTGTTGAAATATTCTGTTCTCCTAAGCAAAAACACTGCGTTTCGCCGTGCTGCCTGAGTAAAGGCAACACAAAATGGCGACGGTCACAAGATGGCGGCTATACACGAAGCGAAGTTGAAAACCACAGAACCTCAGGGGGTTGTGTTTAAGGTTTAGGGTAGTACAGTGGTGTTGGTGTAGTGTAAGGGTTAGTGTTTTAAGGTTTAGGGTACTTTTGTGCTGTTTGTATAGTGTAGGGGGTCATGCTGGGGGTAGTGATTTAGGGTTAAGTGTAGTGCAGTGGTGTTTTTGTAGTGTAGGGAGTTGTGTTTTAAGGTTTAAGGTAGTGCAGTGGTGTTAGGGTAGTGTAGGGGTCGTGCTGGGGTAAATTTAGGGTTTAGGGTAGGGCAGTGGTGTTTGGGTACTGTAGGGGGTCGTGCTCGGGTAGTGGGTTAGGGTTTAGGGTAGTGTAGTGGAGTTTGTGTAGTGTAGAGGTTGTGATGGGGGTAGATTTAGTGTTTAGGGTAGTGCAGTGGTGTTTGTGTAGAGTAGAGGGTCGTGTTGGTGGTAGATTTTGCGTTTAGGGTAGTGCAGTGGTGTTTGGGTAGTGTAGGGGGTTTTGCTGGGGTAGTGTTTTAGGGTATGCGTAGTGCAGTGGTGTTTGGGTATTGTAGGGGGTTGAGCTGGGGGTACATATAGGGCTTAAGGTAGTGCAGTGGTGTTTGTGTAGTGTAGTGGGTCGTGCTAGGGGTAGTATTTTAGGGTTTAGGGTACTACAGCGGTGTTCGTTTATTGTAGGGGGTAGTGTTTTATTGTTTAGGGTAGTGCAGTGGTGTTTGGGTAGTGTATGGGGTCGTGCTGGGGGTAGATTTAGGGTTTAGGGTAGTACAGTACCGTTTGAGTATTGTAGGGGTTATTTTAGGGTTTAGGGTAGTGCAGTGGTGTTTGTGTAGTGTTTGCGGGTTCGTGCTGGGGTAGTGTTTTAGGGTTTAGGGTACTACAAAGACATTTGTGTAGTGTAGGGGGTCAGGCTGGGGTAGTGTTTTAGGGTTTAGGGTAGTGCAGTGGTGTTTGTGTAATATAGGGGTAGTGTTTTAGTGTTTAGGGTATTGCAGTGCTGATTGTATAGTGTAGTGGGTCGTGATGGGGTAGTGTTTTAGGGTTTGGGGTAGTGCAGTGGTGTTTCAGTAGTATAGGGGGTCGTGCTGGGGGTAGATATATGGTTTAGGGTAGTGCAATGGTGTTTGTGTAGTGTAGGGGTCGTGCTGGGGTAGTGATTCAGGATTTAGGGTAGTGCAATGATGTTAGTCTGGTGTAAGGGGTAGTGTTTTAGGGTTTAGGGTAGTGCAGTGGTGTTTGGGTAGTGTAGGGTGTAGTGCTGGGGGTAGATTTAGGGTTTATGGTAGTGCAGCAGTGTTTGGGTAGTGTCGGGGTCGTGCTGGGGGTAGAGTTTTAGGGTTCAAGGTAGCGCATTGGTATTTGGGTAGTGTAGGGGGTCGTGCTGGGGGAAGTGTTTTAGGGTTTAGAGTAGCGCAGTGGAGCTTGGATAGTGTAGCGATTCATGTTGGGGTAGTGTTTTAGGGTTTAGGGTAGAGCATTGATGTTTGGGTAGTGTAGGGGGTCGTGCTTGTGGTAGTGTTTTAGTGTTTAGGGTAGCGCAGTAGTGTTTGGGTAGTTTAGGGGGTTGTGCGTGGGTAGTGTTTTAGGGTTTAGGGGAGCACAGTGGTGTTTGTGTAGTATAGGGAGTCGTGCCTGGGTTAGTGTGTTAGGGTTTAGGGTAGCGCAGTGGTGTTTGGGTAGTGTATGGGGTCATGCCGGGGGTAGTGTTTTAGGTTTTAGGGTAGGGCAATTTCGTTTGGGTAGTGTAGGGGGTCATGCCGGAGGTAGTGTTTTGGGGTTATGGTAGCGCTGTGGTGTTTGGGTGGTGTAGGAGGTCGTGCTGGGCTAGATTAAGGGTTTAGGGTAGTGCACTGGTGTTTGTGTAGTGTAGAGGTTGTGTTGGGGTAGATTTAGTGTTTAGGGTAGTGCAGTAGTGTTTGTGTAGAGTAGAAGGTCGTGTTGGTGGTAGATTTTGCATTTAGGGTAGTGCAGTGGTGTTTGGGTAGTGTAGGGGGTTTTGCCGGGGTAGTGTTTTAGGGTTTGGGGTAGTGCAGTGGTGTTTGGGTAGTGTAGGGGGTTGTGCTGGGGGGACATATAGGGCTTAGGGTAGTGCAGTGGTGTTTGTGTAGTGCAGTGGGTCGTGCTGGGGGTAGTGTTTTAGGGTTTAGGGTACTACAGCTGTGTTTATTTATTGTAGGGAGTTGTGTTTTAAGGTTTAAGGTATGTAGTTTTTTAGGGTTTAGGAAAGCGCAGTGGTGTTTCTGTAGTGTTGGGGCTCGTGCCTGGGGTAGTGTGTTTGTGCTTAGGGTTGCACAGTGGTTTTGGGTAGTGTAGGGGGTCGTTCCGGGGTTAGTGTTTTAGCGTTTCAGTTAGCGCAGTGGTGTTTGGGTAGTGTAGGGGGTCATGCCCGGGGTATTGTTTTAGGGTATAGGGTAGCACAGTGGTGTTTGGGTAGGGTAGTGGGTCATGCCGGGGGTAGTGTTTTAGGGTTTAGGTAGTGCAGTGGTTTTTGCGTGGTGTAGGGGGTCATGCCAGGGGTAGTGTTTTGGGTTTAGGGTAGCGCAGTGCTGTTTCGGTATTGTAGGGGGTCGTGCTTGGGGTAGTTTTTTAGGGATTAGGGTAGTGCAGTGGTGTTTAGGTAGGGGTAGTGTTGGGGGTAGTGTTTTAGGGTGTAGGGTAGTGCAGTGGTGTTTGTGTACTGTAGGGGTCGTGATGGGGGTTGTGTTTTAGGGTTTAGGGTAGTTCAATGGTGTTTGTGTAGTGTAGGGGTCCGCGCTGCGGGTAGATTTAGAGTTTAGGGTAGTGCAGTGGTTTTTATGTAGTGTAGGGGTCATGCTGGGTGTAGATTTAGTGTTTAGGGTAGTGCAGTGGTGTGTGTAGTGTAGGGGGTCGACTGGGGTAGTCGTTTAGGGTGGTACAGTGGTGTTTGGGTAGTGTCTGGGGCCGGGCTGGGGTAGATTTAAGGTTTATGGTAGTGCAATGGTGTTTGGGTAGCGCAGGGGGGCATGCTGGGGTAGTGTTTTAGGGTTTAGGGTACAGCAGTGGTGAATGGGTAGTGTAGGGGGTCGTGCTGGCTGTAGATGTAGGGTTTAGGGTAGTGCAGTAGTGTTTGTGTAGTGTATGGTGTAGTGTTTAAGGGTTTATGGTAGTGAATTGGTGTTTGGGTAGTGTAGGGGTTTGTGCTGGGGGTTGATTTAGGTTTTAGGGTAGTGCAGTGGTGTTTAGGTAGTATAGGGTGTTGTGCTGGGGTAGATTTAGTGTTTAGAGTAGAGCAGTGGAGTTTGTGTAGTGTTTCCAGGTTCGTGCTTGGGGTAGTGTTTTATGATTTAGGGTAGTTCAGTTTTGTTTGGGTAGTGTAGGGGGTAGTGTTTTAGGGTTTAGAGTAGTGCAGTGGTGTTTGTATACTGTAGAAGGTTGTGCTGGGGGTAGTGTTTTAGGGTTTAGGGTAGTGCAGTGGTGTTTGGGTAGTGTAGGGGGTCATGCAGGGGATAGTATTTTAGGGTTTAGGGAAGTGCAGTGATGTTTGTGTAATGTAGGGTCGTGCTGGGGGTTGTGTTTTGGTGTTTTAGTGTTTAGGGTAGTGCAATGGTATTTGTGTAGTGTAGGGGTCGTTCTGGGGGTAGATTTAGGGTTTAGGGTAGTGCAGTGGTGTTTATGTAGTGTAGGGGCCGTGCTGGGGGTAGATTTAGGGTTTAGGGTAGTGCAGTTGTGTTTGTGTAGTGTGGGGGTCGTGCTGGGATAGTGTTTAGGGTAGTGCAGCGGGGTTTGGGCAGTGTAGGGGTTCCTGCTGGGGTATTGTTTTATGGTTTACGGTAGTGCAGTGGGGAATAGGTAGTATAGGGGGTCGTGTTGGGGGTAGATTTAGGGTTTAGGGTAGTGCAGTGGTGTTTGTGTAGGGTAGTGGGTCGTGCTGGGGGTAGTTTTTAGGGTAGTGCAGTGGTGTTTGTGTAGTGTATGGGGTAGTGTTATAGAGGTTATAGTAGTGCAGATGTGTTTCGGTAGTGCAGGGTTTCATGCTGGGTGTAGATTTAGGATTTAGGGTTGTGCAGTGGTGTGTGGGTAGTGTAGGGGGTCGTGCTGGGGGTAGATTTAGGGTTTAGGGTAGTTCAGTGGTGTTTGTGTAGTGTTTGCGGGTTCGTGGTTGGGGTTAGTTCTTTAGAGTTTTTGGGTAGTACAGTGTTGTTTGTGTAGTGTAGGGGGTCGTGTTGGGGCAGTGTTTTAAGGTTTATGGTATTTCAGTGGTGTTTGTGTGGTGTTTTAGGGTTTAGGGTAGTACAGTGGTGTTTGTTCAGTGTAGGGTGTCATGGTGGGGGTAGTGTTTTAGGGTTAAGTATAGTGCAGTGGTGTTTGTGTAGTGTAGAGGGTAGTGTTTTAGGGTTTAGGGTAGCACTGAAGGTAGATTTTTGGTTGAGGGTAGTGCAATTGGTGTTTGGGAAGTGTAGGGGTCGTGCTGGTGTAGTGTTTTAGGGTTTAGGGCCATGCAGTGGTGAATGGGTAGTGTTGAGGGTCGTGCTGGGGATAGATATAGGGTTTAGGGTAATGCAGTGGTGTTTTTGTAGTGTAGGGGGCCATGCTGGGGGTAGTGTTTTAGGATTTAGGGTAGTGCAGTTATGTTTGTGTAGTGTATGAGGTCGTTTTTAAGGGTTTATGGTAGTGCAGTGGTGTTTGGGTAGTTTAGGGGTTCGTGCTGGGTGTAGATTTATGGTTAAGTATAGTGCAATGGTGTTTGTGTAGTGTAGAGGGTAGTGTTTTAGGGTTTAGGGTAGTGCAGTGGTGTTTGGGTAATGTAAGGGGTCATGCTGGAGGTAGATTTAGGGTTTAGGGTAGTGCAGTGGTGTTTGGGTAGTGTAGGGGGTCTTGCTGGGGTAGTGTTTTAGGGTTTAGGGTAGTGCAGCGGGGTTTGGATAGTGTAGGGGGTCGTGCTGGGGTAGATTTAAGGTTTAGGGTAGTGGAATGGTGTTTGGGTAGTGTAGGGGGTCATGCAGGGGATAGTATTTTAGGGTTTAGGGAAGTGCAGTTATGTTTGTGTAATGTAGGGGTCGTGCTGGGGGTTGTGTTTTAGTGTTTTAGTGTTTAGCGTAGTGCAATGGTGCTTGTGTAGTGTAGGGGTCGTTCTGGGGGTAGATTTAGGGTTTAGGGTAGTGCAGTGGTGTTTATGTAGTGTAGGGGAAGTGCTGGGGGTAGATTTAGAGTTTAGGGTACTGCAGTTGTGTTTGTGTAGTGTAGGGGGCGTGCTGGGGTAGTGTTTAGGGTAGTGCAGCGGGGTTTGGATAGTGTAGGGGTCGTGCTGGGGTAGATTTAAGGTTTAGGGTAGTGCAATGGTGTTTGGGCAGTGTAGGGGTTCCTGCTGGGGTATTGTTTTAGGGCTTAGGGTAGTACAGAGGTGTTTGGGTAGTTTAGGGGGCTGTGCTGGGATAGTGTTTTAGTGTTTAGGGTAGCACTGTGGTGTTTGGGTAGTGTAGGGGGTCATGCTGGGGGTAGTGTTTTAGGGGTTGGGATGCAAAGTGGTGTTTGTGTACTGTAGGGGGTAGTGTTTTAGGGTTTAGGGTTTGTCAGTGGTGTTTGGGTAGTGTGGGGGGTAGTGCTGGGGGTAGTGTTTTAGAGTCATGCAGTGGTGCTCGTGTAGTGTAGGGGTTGTGCTGGAGGTAGTGTTTTAGTGTTTAGGGTAGTGCAGTGGGGAATAGGTAGTATAGGGGGTCATGTTGGGGTTAGATTTAGGGTTTAGGGTAGTGCAGTGGTGTTTGTGTAGTGTAGGGGGCCATGCTGGGGGTAGTGTTTTAGGATTTAGGGTAGTGCAGTCATGTTTGTGTAGTGTATGGGGTAGTGTTTTAGGGTTTATGGTAGTGCAGTGGTGTTTGGGTAGTTTAGGGGTTCGTGCTGGGTGTAGACTTAGGATTTAGGGTTGTGCAGTGGTGTTTGGGTAGTGTAGGGGGTCGTGCTGAGGGTAGATTTAGGGTTTAGGGTAGTTCAGTGGTGTTTGTGTAGTGTTTGCGGGTTCGTGGTTGGGGTTAGTTCTATAGGGTTTTTGGGTAGTACAGTGTTGTTTGTGTAGTGTAGGGGGTCAGGCGGGTTTTAAGGTTTAGGGTATTGCAGTGTTGTTTGTACAGTGTAGGGTGTCATGGTGGGGGTAGTGTTTTAGGGTTAAGTATAGTGCAGTGGTGTTTGTGTAAGGTAGAGGGTAGTGTTTTAGGGTTTAGGGTAGCACTGAAGGTAGATTTTTGGTTGAGGGTAGTGCAATTGGTGTTTGGGAAGTGTAGGGGGTCGTGCTGGTGTAGTGTTTTAGGGTTTAGGGTAGTGTAGTGGTGAATGGGTAGTGTTGAGGGTCGTGCTGGGGATAGATATACGGTTTAGGGTAGTGCAGTGGTGTTTGTGTAGTGTAGGGGGCCATGCTGGGGGTAGTGTTTTAGGATTTAGGGTAGTGCAGTTGTGTTTGTGTAGTGTATGGGGTAGTGTTTTAGGGTTTATGGTAGTGCAGAGTGTTTGGGTAGTTTAGGGGTTTGTGCTGGGTGTAGATTTAGGGTTTAGGGAAGTGCAGTGTGTAGTATAGGAGGTCTTGCTGGGGTAGTGTTTTAGGGTTTAGGGTAGTGCAGTGGTGTTTGTGTAGTATAAGGGGTAGTGCGTTTGGTTTTATGGTAGTACAGTGGTGTGTGGGTAGTGTAGGGGGTCGTGCTGTGGTAGAGTTTGGGTTTAAAGTAGTGCAGTGGTGTATGTGTAGTGTTTGCAGGTTTGTGCTGGGGGTAGTGCTTTAGGGTTTAGGGTAGTACAGTGTTGTTTGTGTAGTGTAGGGGGTCATGCTGCGGTAGTGTTTTAGGGTTTAGGGTAGTGCACTGCTGTTTGTATAGTGTTTGCAGGTTCATGCTGGGGGTAGTGATTTAGGATTTAGGGTAGTACAGTGTTGTTTGTGTAGTGTAGGGGGTCATGCTGGGGGTAGTGTTTTAGGGTTTAGGGTAGTGCAGTGGTGTTTCTGTAGTGTAGGGGTTGTGCTGGGGGTAGATATAGGGCTTAGGGTAGTGCAGTGGTGTTTGTGTAGTGTAGTGGGTTGTGCTGGGGTAGTGTTTTAGGGTGCAGGGTAGTGCAGCTGTGTTTGTCTAGTGTAGGGTGTAGTGTTTTAGGGTTTAGGGTAGTGCAGTGGTGTTTGGTTGTGTAGGGGGTCGTGCTGGGGTAGATTTCGGGTTTAGGGTAGTGCAGTAATGTTTGGGTAGTGTAGGGGGTTGAGCTGGGTGTAGATTTAGGGTTAGGGTAGTGCAGCGGTGTCTGTGTAGTGTTTGCAGGTTCGTGCTGGGGTAGTGCTTTAGGGTTTAGGGTAGTACAGTGTTTTTTGTGTAGTATAGGGGGCCCTGCTGGGGGTAGTGTTTTAGGGTTTAGGGTAGGGCAGTGGTGTTTGGGTAGGGTAGTGGGTCGTGCTGGGGGTAGTGTTCAGGCTTTAGGGTAGTGCAGTGGTGTTTGTGTAGTGTATGGGGTAGTGTTATAGAGTTTATAGTAGTGCAGAGGTGTTTCGGTAGTGCAGGGTTTCATGCTGGGTGTAGATTTAGGATTTAGGGTTGTGCAGTGGTGTTTGGGTAGTGTAGGGGGTCGTGCTGGGGGTAGATTTAGGGTTTAGGGTAGTTCAGTGGTGTTTGTGTTGTGTTTGTGGGTTCGTGGTTGGGCTTAGTTCTTTAGGGTTTTTGGGTAGTACAGTGTTGTTTGTGTAGTGTAGGGGGTCATGCGGGGGCAGTGTTTTAAGGTTTAGGGTATTGCAGTGGTGTTTGTGTAGTGTTTTAGGGTTTAGGGTTGTGCAGTGGTGTTTGTGCAGTGTAGGGTGTCATGGTGGGGGTAGTGTTTTAGGGATAAGTATAGTGCAGTGGTGTTTGTGTAGTGTATAGGGTAGTGTTTTAGGGTAGCACTGAAGGTAGATTTTTGGTTGAGGGTAGTGCAATTGGTGTTTGGGAAGTGTAGGGGGTCGTGCTGGTGTAGTGTTTTAGGGTTTAGGGTAGTGTAGTGGTGAATGGGTAGTGTTGAGGGTCATGCTGGGGATAGATATACGGTTTAGGGTAGTGCAGTGGTGTTTGTGTAGTGTAGGGGGCCATGCTGGGGGTAGTGTTTTAGGATTTAGGGTAGTGCAGTTGTGTTTGTGTAGTGTATGGGGTAGTGTTTTAGGGTTTATGGTAGTGCAGAGTGTTTGGGTAGTTTAGGGGTTCGTGCTGGGTGTAGATTTAGGGTTTAGGGAAGTGCAGTGTGTAGTATAGGAGGTCTTGCTGGGGTAGTGTTTTAGGGTTTAGGGTAGTGCAGTGGTGTTTGTGTAGTATAAGGGGTAGTGCTTTTGGTTTTATGGTAGTACAGTGGTGTGTGGGTAGTGTAGGGGGTCGTGCTGTGGTAGAGTTTGGGTTTAAAGTAGTGCAGTGGTGTATGTGTAGTGTTTGCAGGTTTGTGCTGGGGGTAGTGCTTTAGGGTTTAGGGTAGTACAGTGTTGTTTGTGTAGTGTAGGGGGTCATGCTGCGGTAGTGTTTTAGGGTTTAGGGTAGTGTAGTGGTGAATGGGTAGTGTTGAGGGTCGTGCTGGGGATAGATATACGGTTTAGGGTAGTGCAGTGGTGTTTGTGTAGTGTAGGGGGCCATGCTGGGGGTAGTGTTTTAGGATTTAGGGTAGTGCAGTTGTGTTTGTGTAGTGTATGGGGTAGTGTTTTAGGGTTTATGGTAGTGCAGAGTGTTTGGGTAGTTTAGGGGTTCGTGCTGGGTGTAGATTTAGGGTTTAGGGAAGTGCAGTGTGTAGTATAGGAGGTCTTGCTGGGGTAGTGTTTTAGGGTTTAGGGTAGTGCAGTGGTGTTTGTGTAGTATAAGGGGTAGTGCTTTATGGTAGTACAGTGGTGTGTGGGTAGTGTAGGGGGTCGTGCTGTGGTAGAGTTTGGGTTTAAAGTAGTGCAGTGGTGTATGTGTAGTGTTTGCAGGTTTGTGCTGGGGGTAGTGCTTTAGGGTTTAGGGTAGTACAGTGTTGTTTGTGTAGTGTAGGGGGTCATGCTGCGGTAGTGTTTTAGGGTTTAGGGTAGTGCACTGCTGTTTGTGTAGTGTTTGCAGGTTCATGCTGGGGGTAGTGATTTAGGATTTAGGGTAGTACAGTGTTGTTTGTGTAGTGTAGGGGGTCATGCTGGGGGTAGTGTTTTAGGGTTTAGGGTAGTGCAGTGGTGTTTCTGTAGTGTAGGGGTTGTGCTGGGGGTAGATATAGGGCTTAGGGTAGTGCAGTGGTGTTTGTGTAGTGTAGTGGGTTGTGCTGGGGTAGTGTTTTAGGGTGCAGGGTAGTGCAGCGGTGTTTGTCTAGTGTAGGGTGTAGTGTTTTAGGGTTTAGGGTAGTGCAGTGGTGTTTGGTTGTGTAGGGGGTCGTGCTGGGGTAGATTTAGGGTTTAGGGTAGTGCAGTAATGTTTGGGTAGTGTAGGGGGTTGAGCTGGGTGTAGATTTAGGGTTAGGGTAGTGCAGCGGTGTATGTGTAGTGTTTGCAGGTTCGTGCTGGGGTAGTGCTTTAGGGTTTAGGGTAGTACAGTGTTTTTTGTGTAGTATAGGGGGCCCTGCTACACAATTGTCCTAACCGCCCCAGACAGTAATTTTTTTTGTTGCTCCTGTTGAGCCCTTTTCAATGCCTGTTTTTTGTTGTTTCCCCCCCAAAAAAACCAAAAAAAATATGAAATTGTTCAAAAAAGACAAAAAAAACTAAAAATGTTCAAAAAATAAAAAAAATATAAAACAACAAAAACATTAAAAAAAAGTTCTTTTCAGAACTACCTCCCCTTTCAAAAAAAATTGCTAGAATGTTTAGCACTCTGGCAAGCTCTATTTCTTTTAGTTCGCTTCCCAGTTCGCTTCCCGGTTCGCGAACCGGGAGCTAACCCAAAAAATAAAAAAAAATAAAAAAAAGAAGAGTAAGTATAAGGAAAGTAAACAGAGAGTGATGTTAAAAGAAAGACAGCTATAGGGAGTAAACCAGAGATACTGTTTAATAGATCTATTTACCGAAGAAAAGACGGAAGAGGGTATAATTGTGAAAAACAAAATAGATAAGGAAGTGAAAGAAAAAAAGAGAGTAGAACAATAACAAAGAAGAGTTTCTTGGAGAATGTGAGTGAATATTCAAAATAAGATTAAAACATGGGGAATAACAGAGAGAAAAAATAGAAAACAGAAAACAAAAAATAACAGAAAAAGATTAATTGAAACAGCAAAGAAATGTAAATAACATAGAGCCATATCATCAACATAGGCAATAAAAGTTTTGCAGCTTTTATCGGCAGAAATATGTCACCAAAGCCGCTTTTGCAGCAGAAAACTGCCGCTAAAACCACTTTTGCACCAGTTTTCTGCCAATAAAAACAGCAATAATTTTATTGGCTGTGTTCATAATATGCCCCTTAGTGTGCTTCAACTACACAGAGAAAGCATTATGAACAAGTAGTGAAAGAGTGATCAGTCAAAGACACTAAGAGTAATAGAGACGGAGTGAGTGAACAAGAGTGAGGAACTATGAGAAGAGAGGGACTGAGAAAAAGACTGGAAGGAGTTGAGTAAGTAGGTAATAGAGAAAGGAATGAGGAAAGTAGCAAAGGCAGGAAACTGAGGGTTAAAGAAATGAAGCTGTGGAACTAATAGTAGGTGAATGTGATAGAAATGTAACGAAAAGAATACAAAACATTTACCTTATAATTGTCGTTAAATTACTCACTTTTTGTTTTTATACTTTCAATCTGTGAAAGAGAGAACAAACATTTGAAAAATATTAAAACATGTATTTAAAAATTACAAAAGACAAGGGAAAAGATTGAAGGACAAACAGTTTTTCAACAACTTTGACACTGACAGAAGCTTCTGCTTCTCCAGGCCCCCTACACAGTCCTAAAGATATACATTTTAAACTAACAGTATCTTGATGCAGATGAAGTGAGGCCTATCTTAAAACATGGTGCATCTTTTGCACTGCTGTTGTCTCAGAAAAGTGTCGCAAGACACTAACATTTTAAATGATTGCTTCAGGATGCCAATAAGATGTGTCCTATCCAGAGGTTTGTTTGAGGTGAGACCTACTCAGGGTTCCAAATGAAATTTCGAGTTGTTTGAAGAGAACAGAGGACATAATACATGTGAAGGCCTACCAATGAAGTAAGTCGTGTCCACTTCACTCTTGAACAAAGGCCAGACCTCTTCTGTGTCCGAGGACAGACTTAAACTTCATCTGCACAATGTCATTCATAAACTTAGGAAACACAGGTGATGTAATTGAAAAATGTGGAGTTTCTTTTCCTCATTTCACAATCACATCACCTGTGTTGCCTTTGCTTAGGTATCTCATAGTGCAGATGTAGTCCAGCATATTAAACAGTACCTAGAAGTGAAGCACTGCATGCAACAACTTTGACACTTATAAAAGCTTTTGCTTCTGCATGCCCCCTACACAATGCTAATTATATACATTTTAAACTGATGGTATCTTGCTGGAGATGAACTGAAACCTATCTTGCAACATGGTGCATCTTTTACACAAAAGTGACCCACAATGGAGCAAAAGAGGCGCACGGCCACCATAAATCTGACCCTAACATTTTAAATGATTGTTTCAAGATGCCAATAAGGTGTAACCTATCCACAGATTTGTTTCAGGTAAGTCCTACTCAGGGTTGCAGATGGAATTTAGGTTTATTGAAGAATACAGAGAAGATAATACATGTGGAGGCCTACCAACGAAGTGAGTAATGTCCACTGCACTCTTGAACAAATGTCAGACCTCCTCTGTCTCCAGGAACAGGCCTAAACCTCATCTACACAATGTGGTGTGTAATGTTAGGAAACACAGGTAATATAATTGAAAAACATGCAAATTTCTTTGCTCATTCCACAATCATATGACCTGTGTTTCTTTTGCTTAGGTATCTCATTGTGGAAATGTAGTCTATCATATGAAAGACTACGTAGAATATGAGCACTGTATGCAAGAACTTTGACACTTACAGAAGCCTCTCCTTCTCCATGCCTCCTACACAGTTCTAAATGTACATCATAAATGGAAACAGTACAGAATTAATTATACATGTTAAATGGTTTATTTTTGCTGTTCTCAGAATGTATCAAATTTCACTAAAAACAGTGACTTGAAGGTATTCATCATATAACAGCGGGAAAAAAAACCACAATCAAAATGATTGTGTTTAAAAAACCCATACAACATAACAAATCAGAATTCAGAACTCCTTAAAGTTAACTTACTTTCCATGACGTCAAAGGATGTCCTATGAACAGCTTACACTCTGTTGTGCTGTTATTACTTTCAGCCCACCACTTTCTGAAAGAAAACCTCCATCGTTTTGAAAAACATGTTACATACAATAAATGACTTCTTGCTCTCTACCACAAGTTTCCACAAGGCCAAATCTTGTCAGAGCCATTTATAACTCTTGGATTTCTTGTAAGCCAATCCCGTCATTTGGCATTTCCGCAACTTTCAGAATTAAAATGTTGAAGAGCATTTTCACAATCCTGGACTAGTAATATCTTCCCCTTCTTCCTCAGTCATGTTCTACATTTCCTATGACACTGATACTGCTTACTATGAAGCAGACTTACACTACCTCTATGACTACTACAATTATTTAATTCTCTACATCACTTTTAATCACAAAGCAATGTAAAACAGTAGACAGCATTGCAGACTTACATTCCCTCTACTCTATGTTTTGATTGGCTGCTTCAATTAGCTTATAAAAAGAAATAGTTTTTCTGAACTCATTCAAAGTGCACTTATTTCTCCATGACGTCCAGTCTTATGGTTAGAAGTTATGTCTCTGAACTACACTTATCCTCAAGGCCAAATCGTGTAGGAGCCATTAGAACTTCTTGAAATTCCTCAGAGCACATCCCGAGATTCTTTCCCTAAAATTTTGGTTTTAAAAACACCAGGTAAGAGTTTTAAAGGTCATACGGCAATTTTTTTTTTTTTGAAAATTAAAACAGAATCATTGCAGAATGACCAGCCATTTCTAGACTTTAAATAAGCTGTGTAATGTCCTGATGTTATTGAAGGACCGTCATGATATATAATTGCTGCAGTTACAAAAGTCCTTCCTGATATTGACAACTGCGAAGCCACAAAATTTTTAATTAAAGTTGTCAATTTTGTTCCATCAGGCCTACATCGTTGGAACATTAAAATGACATACTGGCCATATGTTCGTATAAATAATGTGGACATCATTTCAGATTTACATTGGCTACACTCCATGTTGTGATCAGCTGCTTTTACTAGCTTATTAAAGGAGACTGATTTACTGTCTGGCAAAGTTAAATATATAAATCTTTCTGAGTCTACACTAGTAGTACTTGATACCCTACAGTTCTCGCAGTCATGCTGCCATTGATAAGAAAGCCCAAACAGCTGATCTACATCTACACCTTCAGCATGCAATACATCAAGCATATACATTAAAAACTCCTGACAATCTTGCTGAATATTTTGAGAGAATTGTGTTTGGCCTGAACATCTGTCTAACAGATTTCGAATTTCAGACACACTTTCTATGTTTGTTCTATCAGTGCTACATTTCTCTAAGACAGAATTTAACAAACTGCAAAATCTTTGATCAGAATTGACCACAATCTCTTCTTTTACATTTTCTAGAGAAAACAAAACATTAACCACTACATTAGCATAGCAGTTGACACCAGAACTGTTTTTAAATTGAAAACCAACAACATCTTCAACAGAATCCTTTTTGTTTCTGCTTATAATTTCAGGTTCATCGACTTTTCGTCTTTTTGCTACAACCTCCCCAGTATTGGTCACATTTCTTCGTTTCCGGCCTACCACACGTTTCTCAAACAAAGGATATTGAGGCAAATGTGGCGCATACTCTCTTCTTAACCTATTGTATTCCTTAACACAATCTAGATCCGCACAAATGCTTGTGACATCACACTCAATCAAGTACAATCCCGATAAAGTTCTAACTCGTGACAATGCCACATATGCCATACCCTCCTTGAACACAGAACTGCCAATATTCACCAATGCACTGTCTACACTTAAACCTTGCGATTTATGGATTGTCACCGCATATGCCAAGCAAACAGGAAACTGCTTACGGCGAACATATAAGTCTTTTACAAGCAAAAATCTACCAGAACAACGACCAATTAGCTGTACTTCCTCAATGCCATCAAATTTAATTTTTAAAAATTCAATTCCATCTCTATTTCTGTATTTTACAAAATCAACAACATTACCCATTGATCCATTTACCAGACCTCTTTCAACATGTAAATTCCTTCTTAAAATTATACGGCAGTTCAAGCACACATTCAGAGTCTTTTCAAAACCTGCAGTTTTAGATATACTCTTCTCTAATGAATCCAATTTTGTTTTCAGATTCTCAGACAAAATAATTGTTGATCCCATATGCTCTACTCTGTCAATAGCTTCCAGTTTCACAATCTCTTGCTTTTCTAAATGCAACATTTTGTTGTTGAATTTGGCACATTCTGCAAGAGTTGGCATCAAACATATTCCAGATTTCTTCTCAGTAATTTTCTGAAAAATATTCTCAGGCACAACATCTTGTTCTGGATATAAATTTGACAGTAATCGTGCATGTAAAGCTTCTTTCCCATGCTCGGTCACTTTTCCAATTCTAACATCTTGTAGAATAGTCTTGTAAACTTCATCCTTCGCCTGACGCATATTTTCATGCAGTTCAGCATAATTGAAGTTTAACCATATATTGACGTTGCCAATGCTGCCTAGGCACTTCCTGGTATCTTCATGCGTGAGCATTTTGAACACAGGTTGCCCTTTCACTGGTGTCAGCTGCAGAAGATCTCCGAAAACAATGATGTGTTTGCCACCAAATAACACATCATACTCTGTTTTGAGAACTTCTTGCATTCTCAAATGCACAAAGGCAAGCATGACATTGGAAACCATGCTTACTTCGTCAATGATAAGAAGTTTCATTTTCCTCAAGATTCTTGAAACTTCAAAACAAGCATCTCCAGATAGCTTGTGATATTGTAATTTGTTGTCATGCTCCACTGGCAGCATCAGTAAACGATGTAAAGTAATCCCTTTAATGTTATGTGCTGCCAGTCCAGTTGGAGCGGTGACAACACAAGACAGCGATGACTCTGTCCTTTCCTGCAAATAACATGAAATTGCTTTAATAAGGAAACTTTTTCCAGTTCCCGCTTCTCCACTCACGTACAGTCGGACAGGCTTCAACGACGTACATGAGCACTCTTTCTTGTCATGACTTAATCCATGATCAATTTGCATGGTAACTTCGTCATATATTTTCCTCTGCTCAACGTTGAGTTGTCTTTCCAACTCTTCTAAGTTAACCGCATCCTCCTGAGCATGTGCCATGGCTCTTTCCACTTCATTCATAGCAGTGGCAGCTTCATTTTCGATAACAGGTCCTCCTAGTGGATCCTGACTCAATGAAGCAGAACTCTGACTGTCCTGAGAACTGTCTCTGGCAATCTCGGCTGCAATCATTGCTTCCTGCTCAATTTCCGCATTCAACATTTCTACATATTTGGGAAAAGCAGGACATTCTATGGTCTCCTTGGCGGCATTGAAAGAGTCTTCGTAACAGAGAAAATCTCCAAGCAGTTCCTCTTCTGCACGCCAAGGCTTGAAAAGTTGCAAAAGTGCTAAATAGAAAAACTCCTTTTTTTCAGGAGATTCGCCACTCAATTTTCGATGGTTTACCAAGTGGCATTTTCTTTGCTTGACCAGACATCCCTCACTTCCTATTACAGCATACACTCCTTTCTCAGTATCTTCTTTGATGTTCCTCTTGAATATGTAATTTTGAAGAACCTCATACAGACAAACATTCTCGAGGTGAATGCTTCGATTTGGATAATATGTATCCAACATGTTGGTCTTCAAAATGTCGGTACTTTTTGGCTCCTTTTCCGCCAAATACTCAATTTCCCGCACAGGTTTGAGAACTCGATTACGCGTTGCAGCAAGACCAAGACTCGCCCAAACGATACTCCTGGACTTGGCATAGAGACTTGCTGAAGACAACCGGTCAGAACATTCGTACGCTCCGATTTCTCGATGCGACAACATCTTCAGACTGAAACTGTACAACTTCTTGCTGAGGCTCTTTTCATGGGAAATGTCCTCCCATATATCCTTCAATTCTGTCTTCTCTTTTTTGGTGATGTAAGATGTCACATACCGAGCCACAGCCATACAGTTATCAGCCACAAACTGTATATCCATGTTAGCATTCCACATGGACAAAATCACCGGGTTGTAGTCGTTGATGTACTTGGACTCTTCGTTCCTCTTCAGATTGTATGTGTTTTTAGGTGATTTCTTCATCACATTATGTCGCAGCGAAGACATCAAACTGTTTACTCTTCCTTTAGAAATCACCGGTCGTGGAAAGCCGAAACGACATTTGGTGTAGAACTTGTCCTTGTTTCGGAATTTACGACGACAGTACTTTCCACATCGATGGCTTTGGAAACGCAGAACTTTTTCTCTTAGGCTTTTCTTCTCCTTTGCGTTTGGAACAGCACACCTAGAATACTGTTGTATAAAACTCATCACTGAGTCTTCTGGATCCGTTCCAAATTTAGGTGCATCCTTGATCCACAGCAACATATGTATATGAGGAGCACCTCTTGCTTGGTACTCCTTTCTCCAGAAGAAATCCAACACCTCTCCAAGAGGTGGATTCTTCTTATTCATGATGAAAGACATCATAGCTTCAAATCTATGATTGAAGTACCTACATACATTGACTGGATCCAAAGAGCACAGTTCTCCGGGTGTCTTGAATTCGATGTTTTCTACGTTAGCATTTGCCTCTCGTTGAAATTCAAGTAAGTCTTCCCAGCCATACTCGGCACAGCTCAGAGTGAGGAACCATGTGGGAGTTCCTAAGTTCCTCAGCATACATTTTAAATCACCATGACGACGGTACCAGTACTCATTAGTACCACGCTGACACGCCATGAGATTAATCAGGTGAGAATCCAAAATACTGTCTTGGACATTGACTTTATCCATAAAGTCACTTGCCGAGATGTTTTGCATGTGTATACCACTTTTTAAGATGTGGTTCACTGCATATGACAGTCCAGACAGATCGCTTTCAAACAGGAGATGAAACAAATAAGGAACGCATTGTCGAAACCTAGCATCTCCTGCATACAATCGCAAAGTCCGGTATTCAGAAGCAGGAATTTGATGAGGTCGCTCATCATATCTTCCTCCCTGACCTGTTGGAAAAAGCTGTGGGAAACACAGAGCTTCCAAACTTTCCTCCCAAACACTAATGGGACTCCCTTTGGCTTGTTTCATTTGAAACAACTCAATAGCATTCCCCATGACTTCCTTGGAATGCAAAGGATGAACACTATAATGTTCATATATTTCTTCACTAGTAGAGGGTTCTACTTTCTCAATTTGACCAGCACACAAATCGCTATCCTCTTCCTCACTTACTTCCTCTTCTGCAACATATACATTCTTATAGTATTTTTTTTTTTTTTTCAAATACAATGGTGCCTTTTTAACTTTCCTAACATCCACTAAATCTTGCCATATTTTCTTATTCTTTGTCGGAACCCCATTAACTAAGATAACCAGAGGTTCCTCTTCCACTTTTTCTACTCCAATTGTGTTAATGTTTTTCTTCAAATCTAGAGGCAAATAAACAACTCTTCCCTTTAATCCTCTCTGTAAATCTGATGGAGGCAATTTCCCTGTCTTTGGCTCCATTCTTACAATAGCCTGAAAGGGATGGATACTTTGAATCAAAATAGATTCATAAGTATTTAAATCCTTCAATTCAGAAGGAATCTCAACCAATTCCAGATTATTATGAACTGCTCTAGCAGGCATCTGGTTTTGATTTAATTTGCAACAACAATAAGTACACACACGTTGATCCAATCCCAAATCAAAACAATTTTCTACCATCAAGTATGTTGTGAAATCCTTCCATTCACTATTATTTTCCCTTTCACTTTTTGCATATAAATCCACTAACTTAGTCTGATTCTTATAATAAGTGCGTCGACAACACACACAAGTGAAATTTGGCCTCTCACTTGATTTGACCTGAAACGTCGCAATTTCCCTCTGGAAATTATCTGTACTGGAAACCTGTACACTATCTTCCACATTACCCGCTTCTTCTTGGTCAATTTCAACATTCTCCTCTTTACTTCCAAAGTAACAAAACTCAATTTCTTCACATATATTCTTCACATCTATTTCAGAACCATGCAAAAGAGCAGCGCATAATTGTTTAAGCATAATTGCTGGACTCTTAGCATAATACAACATTCTAACTAATTTCCTCACTTTATTATGATGCACTGCTAGCATCCTGAAATGATGAAAAACACTCTGGCATACTCTCCTGGAAAGACAAGCCAGTGAATGACCATGCAAACCTGTCACTTCTCTCACTCTGCAAGGATCTAATTCTTGCAACAACCTCATTTTCTGCTTCAAACTTTTCTTATTAAATGACCGTACAAAATCACAAAGCAAATTGATGGAATCCTGTCGCACACTGCAAATACTACTACACTTCCAGGTGTACACAGGACCCTTAGCACGTCTTCCTAAAACCTCATTACCTAACACCTCTTCTGCCTCTGTTGTCACAAGTTTTTCTTTTTCAACTGGACAACCATCTTTCACTTCATAAGCACGACCACTGGTGTCAACTGCATGCACCAAATCATTATCCTGGAAATAACTCTCCTCATTAAAAAATGCCTCACAGCTTGAACTATGCATCCATTCTCCAGAAAAAACTTCACAAAAATTACTACGATTAACTATTCTCTTCCATCTACTATTTCTTTTGAAATCATAAATTGCCTTGTTTAGCTTCCTAATTCTATTGATTATCAAAATAAATAACTTACGTTTAATTTCAAATGCCTGATCAATAACTTTCTCAACTTTTTTTTTCTCTTATAAAAAACCACTTTCTGTTGACCTTTCTTAATATTTTTTAACAAATTGCCAATTATCCTGTTGCGGAACATTCGTTTACGAATGTCCCTAAACTGTTGTTTCCTTCTAATATCATGCACAGAGTTATCTCTTGCTCTAGCAGTAACATTTTTCATTGGCCTTTCCTTTCCGTTTGAATTGCTTCTCTTTTTCTGGACTGAAACATTTTCTGTAGTAATATTTTTTTTACTACAAATATTTCTTATGAATGTTTTTGTACTCTTACCCGGTGCTTTCTTGGTGACTTGACAAATCTTTTTATTAGAGGACTGCTGCTTTTTTTCATTGCCCTGCTGTCTTTGACGTTTTGCAGCCTTTCTCAGTCTTTCTTTCGTTGGCATGGTGAAATCTTGAAATGATCTGCAGTTGAATCTGTGGTAAAATATATTAAAAAATGTTATTAACCACTATTACCCAACAGTAAATCAATAACAGTAATCAAAAACTTAAAACACTACTTGACATTTTTACATAGAAGATTTTTTAGTGCTTGGCAAATTTAGAATACAGAAATAGCAGAAAAGAAATGGAATTTATATTCATGTTACCTGTGCTATTTTATATGTGAATCTGATCTAATTTTATGAGCATATTTTAATATTTTATTGAAGACACTACACATAACCTGTTTTTGAAGGTGTCTTTATTTTTAAATTAAACGGTTTACATTTTTACTTTTTATTTATTATACATTTTTAAAATAAATGTTTATAGTTCCATAGGCTCAAGCACGTCAGCTTCCCATCCTATGTCATATAATTCGGACAAATCTGCATCCTCATCACGTTCTTCTTCATCCTCAGGATTTAAATCATCCAAGGGATCAACATCCACTGATGTTTCAATTACGAGTTCAATGATGAGGTCAAAATCAACTGATTGCTGATTGTCGCTCATGTTGATGTTGTCTTTATCTTTAAAGAAAGATAACAACAATGAGATGTTGCAGAGTAAGAGACAAATCTCAGAGATTATAATAGTAAAATTGTTTAACAAGAGTAACATTTTGCAGCTATTATATAGCCATGTCCAGCGATGCTGAGCAGGTGAAGCCTATGTCTAATTTTTCAGTGAACAGGACTCATCTCTTCTTAACCTTGGATAAGCCTCACCGACTCTGTGTCCCCTGCACATACTTAAATGTAAAGGGGCAGATTTATGTTAAATGGCACATCCCCAGGCATGCACCAGTTAACGTGCACCGCTGCTCTGCCACCCATGGTGTGCCGCATTTACAATCAGATAGGAGAAAGCTACATCAAAACCCTGCGCCTGCTTGAAGCAGGCATAGGTCTTGACGCAACATTGTGGAGATGGGGCACCCCTGAGCCTTGCTGGAGCTGCATCACACTTGCGATACAACTCCAGCAATGCGCCACCTTTACGGCACAGATGCGTCACGCATCTGTGCCATTTTTGCCCCATGCTGCGCCGCATTGTAAATGCAGCACACCATGGGTGGCGGAACAGCAGCGCAGGATGACTGGCACATCCCTGGTGATGCGCCAGTCATCATAAATCTATCCCTAAGCTTCTTATCTTGTTAGAGATGAACCGCCATATGTATCATCAAACTATTTTGCATTTCCTAAATAGCGAATTTTAAGGGATAAATAGCGATTCTTTACCATTCCTAATTTGCGATGAGCAAATTGCTAATTGCAAATTACCCATTCATTTCCATGGGCCAGGAGGCCCATAGGAATGAAGGTGCAATTTGCGATTAGCAATTAGCTCATCGCAAATTAGGAATTTTTCCAAAGGTGCAGGGGTGTCTCAAGAACACCCTGCTGCACCCCTGAAAAAGAAATTTGGGGGCATATGGTGCACATACATGCCCTAAGGGCATGTATGGGCGTCATATGGCACCTTTTGTTTTTTGGAAAAAAAGCTTTTTGAAAAGAATTCGCAAATTACCACCAACTAGAAGTTGGTGGTAGTTTGCAAATCCTTAATGGCATTTTTTGCATATTTTTTGTTTGATACATTGCATTTAAGGAATCGCAAAATTTGCAAATCCTTCAGTGCAATCGCAAAATAAGGAATAGCAAATTTTGCTATTCCTTATTTTGCATCAAACTTGTTTGATACATACCATTTGTCTAATTAGCATTCGCAAAGGCTGAAATTCGCAGAATTTTGACCTTTGCGAATGCTAATTAGCTTGATACATATGGCCCCAAGTGAGGCCTGTCTTGCAACATGGTGCATCTTTTGCATCACTGCTGCATCGGTTTCATGTGGCACGTTTTTTTTACACCATGACACATCTGCCTAAATGCATCAATTTGTAATTTTGTCGCCTCATAGCAAATCTTTTGCACCGCCGCTGCATCACAAAAGTGACGCACAGTGGCGCAAAAGAGGCATACACCTATCATAAATCTGTCCCTAGCATTTTAAATGATTAATTCAGGATGACGATAAGGTGTGGCCTATCCAGAGGTTTGTTTAAGGTGAGGCCTACTCAGGATTGCAGATTAAAGTTACGCTTGATGAAGAATACAGAGGAGATAATACATGTAAAGGCCTACCAATGAAGTAAGTAATGTCTACTTCATTGTGCCAGTCATCATAAATGTATCCCTAAGCTTCTTATCTTGTTACAGATGAACCGCCATATGTATCATCAAACTATTTTGCATTTCCTAAATAGCGAATTTTAAGGAATAAATAGCGATTCTTTACCATTCCTAATTTGCAATGAGCAAATTGCTAATTGCAAATTACCCATTCATTTCCATGGGCCAGGAGGCCCATAGGAATGAAGGTGCAATTTGCGATTAGCAATTAGCTCATCGCAAATTAGGAATTTTTCCAAGGGTGCAGGGGTGTCTCAAGAACACCCTGCTGCACCCCTCAAAAAGAAATTTGGGGGCACATGGCGCACATACATGCCCTAAGGGCATGTATGGGCGTCATATGGCACCTTTTGTTTTTTGGAAAAAAAGCTTTTTGAAAAGAATTCGCAAATTACCACCAACTAGAAGTTGGTGGTAATTTGCAAATCCTTAATGGCATTTTTTGCATATTTTTTGTTTGATACATTGCGTTTAAGGAATCGCAAAATTTGCAAATCCTTCAGTGCAATCGCAAAATAAGGAATAGCAAATTTTGCTATTCCTTATTTTGCATCAAACTTGTTTGATACATACCATTTGTCTAATTAGCATTCGCAAAGGCTGAAATTCACAGAATTTTGGCCTTTGCGAATGCTAATTAGCTTGATACATATGGCCCCAAGTGAGGCCTGTCTTGCAACATGGTGCATCTTTTGCATCACTGCTGCATCGGTTTCATGTGGCACGTTTTTTTTACACCATGACACATCTGCCTAAATGCATCAATTTGTAATTTTGTCGCATCATAGCAAATCTTTTGCACCGCCGCTGCATCAGAAAAGTGACGCACAGTGGCGCAAAAGAGGCATACACCTATCATAAATCTGTCCCTAGCATTTTAAATGATTAATTCAGGATGACGATAAGGTGTGGCCTATCCAGAGGTTTGTTTAAGGTGAGGCCTACTCAGAATTGCAGATCAAAGTTACACTTGATGAACAATACAGAGGAGATAATACATGTAAAGGCCTACCAATGAAGTAAGTTATGTCCACTTCATTGTGCCAGTCATCATAAATCTATCCCTATGCTTCTTATCTTGTTAGAGATGAACTGCCATATGTATCATCAAACTATTTTGCATTTCCTAAATAGCGAATTTTAAGGAATAAATAGCGATTCTTTACCATTCCTAATTTGCAATGAGCAAATTGCTAATTGCAAATTACTCATTCATTTCCATGGGCCAGGAGGCCCATAGGAATGAAGGTGCAATTTGCGATTAGCAATTAGCTCATCGCAAATTAGGAATTTTTCCAAGGGTGTATGGGTGTCTCAAGAACACCCTGCTGCACCCCCTGAAAAAGAAATTTGGGGGCATATGGCGCACATACATGCCCTAAGGGCATGTATGGGCGTCATATGTCACCTTTTGTTTTTTGGAAAAAAAGCTTTTTGAAAAGAATTCGCAAATTACCACCAACTAGAAGTTGGTGGTAATTTGCAAATCCTTAATGGCATTTTTTGCATATTTTTTGTTTGATACATTGCATTTAAGAAATCACAAAATTTGCAAATCCTTCAGTGCAATCGCAAAATAAAGAATAGCAAATTTTGCTATTCCTTATTTTGCATCAAACTTGTTTGATACATACCATTTGTCTAATTAGCATTCGCAAAGGCCGAAATTCACAGAACTTCGGCCTTTGCAAATGCTAATTAGCTTCATACATATGGCCCCAAGTGAGGCCTGTCTTGCAACATGGTGCATCTTTTGCATCCCTGCTGCATCAGTTTCATGTGGCACGGTGTTTTTTACACCATGACACATCTGCCTAAATGCATCAATTTGTAATTTTGTCGCCTCATAGCAAATCTTTTGCACCGCCGCTGCATCAGAAAAGTGACGCACAGTGGCGCAAAAGAGGCATACACCTATCATAAATCTGTCCCTAGCATTTTAAATGATTCATTCAGGATGACGATAAGGTGTGGCCTATCCAGAGGTTTGTTTAAGGTGAGGCCTACTCAGGATTGCAGATCAAAGTTACACTTGATGAACAATACAGAGGAGATAATACATGTAAAGGCCTACCAATGAAGTAAGTTATGTCCACTTCATTGTGCCAGTCATCATAAATCTATCCCTATGCTTCTTATCTTGTTAGAGATGAACTGCCATATGTATCATCAAACTATTTTGCATTTCCTAAATAGCGAATTTTAAGGAATAAATAGCGATTCTTTACCATTCCTAATTTGCAATGAGCAAATTGCTAATTGCAAATTACTCATTCATTTCCATGGGCCAGGAGGCCCATAGGAATGAAGGTGCAATTTGCGATTAGCAATTAGCTCATCGCAAATTAGGAATTTTTCCAAGGGTGCATGGGTGTCTCAAGAACACCCTGCTGCACCCCCTGAAAAAGAAATTTGGGGGCATATGGCGCACATACATGCCCTAAGGGCATGTATGGGCGTCATATGTCACCTTTTGTTTTTTGGAAAAAAAGCTTTTTGAAAAGAATTCGCAAATTACCACCAACTAGAAGTTGGTGGTAATTTGCTAATCCTTAATGGCATTTTTTGCATATTTTTTGTTTGATACATTGCATTTAAGAAATCACAAAATTTGCAAATCCTTCAGTGCAATCGCAAAATAAAGAATAGCAAATTTTGCTATTCCTTATTTTGCATCAAACTTGTTTGATACATACCATTTGTCTAATTAGCATTCGCAAAGGCCGAAATTCACAGAACTTCGGCCTTTGCAAATGCTAATTAGCTTCATACATATGGCCCCAAGTGAGGCCTGTCTTGCAACATGGTGCATCTTTTGCATCACTGCTGCATCAGTTTCATGTGGCACGGTGTTTTTTACACCATGACACATCTGCCTAAATGCATCAATTTGTAATTTTGTCGCCTCATAGCAAATCTTTTGCACCGCCGCTGCATCACAAAAGTGACGCACAGTGGCGCAAAAGAGGCATACACCTATCATAAATCTGTCCCTAGCATTTTAAATGATTAATTCAGGATGACGATAAGGTGTGCCCTATCCAGAGGTTTGTTTAAGGTGAGGCCTACTCAGGATTGCAGATGAAAGTTACGCTTGATGAAGAATACAGAGGAGATAATACATGTAAAGCTCTACCAATGAAGTAAGTGATGTCCACTTCATTGCGCCAGTCATCATAAATGTATCCCTAAGCTTCTTATCTTGTTAGAGATGAACCGCCATATGTATCATCAAACTATTTTGCATTTCCTAAATAGCGAATTTTAAGGAATAAATAGCGATTCTTTACCATTCCTAATTTGCGATGAGCAAATTGCTAATTGCAAATTACCCATTCATTTCCATGGGCCAGGAGGCCCATAGGAATGAAGGTGCAATTTGCGATTAGCAATTAGCTCATCGCAAATTAGGAATTTTTCCAAAGGTGCAGGGGTGTCTCAAGAACACCCTGCTGCACCCCTGAAAAACAAATTTGGGGGCATATGGCGCACATAAATTTTAACAACATTCCTTTACCTCAAAAACGATTTTCAAGTCATAATTTGAAAACACTGCCCACGGGGAAATGACTTAAAATGTCCTTAAGACACATGAAAGTGTTTTTTTAAAGCCTTTGCAAGTTTTTGGGTCACTTTTAACATGGCTATGTAACTCAAACAGTCAAAATCTAAATTTGCCATGCACAGGTGGGACCATATTTACAAGGAATGTGCCCCACGGGGAAAGGTCTTTTAATGTAATATGGGAAAAATGACATCAGAGACACTGAAATGCCTTATAAAGAAGCATACACCATTATGTCCTTGTCATAAATTTAAAAACCATTCCTTTTCCCCAAAAACGATTTTCAAATCATAATTTCAAAACACTGCACATGGAGAAATGACCTAAAATGTCCTTAAGACACATGAAAGCTTTTTTTGATTGCCTTTCCAGCATGGTTGTGTCACTTTTAACATGGCTATGTAACGCAAACATTCAAAATCTAAATTTGCCATGCACAGGTGGGAGCATATTTACAAGCAATTTGCTCCACAGAGAAAGGTCTTACATTAAAATGGGAAAAATAACATCAGAGACACTCAATTGCCTTATAAAGAAGCATACACCATTATGTCCTTGTCATAAATATTATAACCATTCATTTTCCTCAAAAACGATTCTCAAGTCATAATTTGAAAACACTCCACAGCTCCTATGCACAAAAAAACCCTGTCAGTACTAATACTTCACATTTTCTCCAATTACAATTTCTCAAAGAAACAAAATCTATTTGTAAAACACTTGAGACAAAGCAACATTTGAAAAACACAACTTTCTTCATAATTTTCTCCTTAAAGCACACTATTCTCTATCTAAATTAAAGAAATCTTTTCTCACCTTAGCAAATACTTTGAGTTTCAAAACAGTCTCAGAAACACACCAATTTGTCTTCAGCAGAGCAAAAGGTATGCACTCCAGAGTCTGCAGCTATCAAAAGCACAGAAATGCTGCAATTCTTCACACATATCTCTCATGTCACCCAATCAAAACTCTTCCCTCACTTTTTTCAAATCAAAACCCTTCCCCCCTCTGCCCTTTCTGCCTTTTTTGCATAGCAACCACCTCCTTGAAGGCCTCTGGTGTTTGCAAGTTCACACAACAATGTTGCAATTGAACTCTGAACTCTCAGTGCACCTCATATCCAGTGCATTCTTTCATTTAATGATTTTTTCTTGACCACTCAAAATACATCTTTCAAAGAACTCATCCATGCACCCTAACTTTCTGTTTTCAGCAATCAAAATCCACCAATCACTGTTACTGCTTCATTAACACAGAAACTCCACAGTTTTTTTCATTTTAAACTCTTATTTTTTCAACTGCCATTTCATTGCCACACTTCATCTGACTGCAGGAGAACCTTCTCTCACCATGTTTTCTGTCTGGATTGTTGGACATAGTTACATCTATTGGGCTCAGAGGTATGCTGAGAACAGGAATTTACCTAACCTCAATTTACAAGATGTGGAAATTAAGTGGTTTGGCCACAGAGGATTAAAATGTCACCAATTGATACCATTGGTGAAAACCTTTATGCATTTGCCAAAACCTGACCTGTTAATTGTGCACTGTGGAGGTAATGATTTGGGCACTTTGACTGGGGTAGGTCTGGAAATGCTTTTAAAGGACACCTTTGAGCAATTAATGGCACTTTTTCCTCAGACTGCCTTGGTATATTCAAATATATGCCAAAGACAGAAATGGAGGTGGTCAAACCAATTTTGTCCACAAATTGAGAAGTCGAGGAAGCATGTAAACAAATCTGTTTCAGCTTACATGAGAGACCATGGAATGGGCTCCCTGTACAACAATAACTTGCGTTACTACATGCAAGATATCTACAGAGGAGATGGAGTTCACTTCTCAGATGAGGGCAACAGAATGTTCATTCTGAATTTAAGACTGTGCATTGGTACCTACTTATAAGTACCTAAATGTACCATAAACCCAAAAGCTCTTCTCAGAGCTACCCTACATCTGATCACTCACAATTATTATTTTACTCTAACTTTTTTCACTAATTTTCAACAAAGTACGCTCCCTGGGACGCTACCCGGTACGCGAACCGGGAGCTAACCTCGAAAAAATGTTTTAACATTTTTTTTTTCGCACATATGGGCCTCCTCAGCCACCCTCAGAAAACCTAGGGGGTCAAGATAAGTCTACCGTGCCCCCTTCTACCCATTCTGAACATTATTTGCCCTCCATCTTGTATCTTAATTCGACCGAAACACAAAATGGTGGACTCCCGTAACGCTTAAGGTTCGCGAACCGGGGCGCTCGCCAGTTCGCGTACCGGGTCGCTCCCTGGGAAGCGCACCATCAAAAAAGGTGGGAAAGTAGTTTACAGAAAAGCGACTGGAGACAATTTCACCAAATATAGATTAGCTCATACTACATACCAATGCCTACCATTTTCACAAATTTGATTGAAATTCCATTTAACCATTTAGCCTGTAGACCTCTCTAAATACCCTGAGGTAAATTACTTCACAAAACACATCTGAAGTGTTGGAATTGACAACCAATTAAAATGTTACTTTCATTTTCTACTTTTTTTACCTGACATTTGATTGGTTATGTACCTGAATATATATAAAGGAAGAGAGAGAAACACAGCCATTTTGACTACTACTTCCTGAACTACATTGCAAGATCATTTTCACTCACAACTTAAACTTGTTTTTAGAAGGTGAGATATTATTTTATAAATTTGAAAACATTTTCAGATAGTTATATACTATCCCTCTGTAAGAGTTAGACATTGAGAAAGGCTTCTTTATTATAATTATGGATTGATTTAGGTTTCTGTGGTATAATTATGAATTTACTTAGGCTTCTTCACAGGCACTTTTTAATAGTACTACTTCACGCCTGAAACCATACAGTGCCCATAGATTACTTCTCTGTTATAAACTCACAAGTACCTGTCTGAACTTAAACCCAACAGTGCCCTATCTCTACTGATATATTTATTTTTTATGCAAATTACAGCAATAAAATGGAAGGTGAGCAGAATGTTTCCTTCGAAATTGTTCTGGAGAACAACACAGAAAAAGATATTGAGGACAATGATGACTCAGATTTCATGGATGAATCACGGGACCATGAATTAGTTCAATGTGTAGAATCTGTGGATCATTTACTTCATTATGATGACGGTCAAATGTGGGAACTTATGTTCACTCAACAAGAGGACATATCGGACAGTCAAATGCTAGACGTTCTATTAAATTTTGAAAAACAATCCGAAAAATAAAATTGTATGTAATATTAAAAAATTGTTTGAGTCTTTAATCATTTTTATATGTAATTCATAAACTAGTTAAATGTTAGAAATGTTATTAAATTTTCAAACACAATCACAATAATAAATAATTGCTTAAAAAATAAAAAAATTTAAAAATAATCAACAAAACCAACAATCAATTAACATACAGTATTTGAAAAGTCTATCATTCTTTTTTCCTTATAGTACGCTCCCCGGACCGCTTCCCGGTTCGCGAACCGGGCGCTACCCACGGGGCCCTTTTAAAGCCTCCACATTAAACCTAGGGGGTCAGGGAGGATCTACTATGCCCCCTTATGGTCATTTCCCCCTTTGTTTTGGCCTCCTCTTGTCTCTCAATCCTACCGAGAGACAAGATGGCGGCCGCACCGGACTGTTTAGAATGTTGACAGACACCGGAGAGCCAATCAGCTTCGCTACGCGAAGTTCCGTTACGCGTAAAGTCCGCGAACCGGAGCGCTGCCCGGTCCGCTGTTACAGATATATATCTTTTTTTGAACGTTAATTTCTCAAAATCCACTGAAGCACATATATTGAGACCTAGCAAAGGCACATCGGGCTACCAGTCCCTACAATTTTGCCAAGTTTGGTGGAAATCCATTCAGCCGTTCGGGCTAAAAGTGAGGCCAACCGCCCTATGGAAAACTCAATGTTAAAAACATGTTTTGGGACCCCCCTTTTTTCTCGGCCCCCGCTTGACGAACCCCCCCTAAATTTCCAGGGGCTGCTCAGAAACAAAATGTTCCATTTTCCAGAAAATTTCAGCCAATTCCGTCCAAAAACGCCAAAGTTATTAGACATAGAATTTTCAAAAATCCCATAGAGAAAAAATCCTAACTATATATACCTACTGGCGACCGCCAGTAGGTAATATATATACATATATATATATATCAATATGTCAAATCCGGTGAAGGTGTTTGTTTTTGAGTCGGAGTGCAGTGTGTGTCGAGAGAGGGCGCCAGAGAGCAAACCCATCGTTCATGCTTCCTGTCGGCGTTTTTCAGCTGCGGCGGTAGGAGACAGGAGCGGCACGGCTTTTGGACCCCCAGAACCTTCCCAGAACCGTCCAGCCGCAAATCCTGCCGCGATCCCGCGAACCTGCGAACTGGCGAGCTCAGAGGCAAAACCGGTCCGGAGAACAAAGCCGGTAAGGAGCCTCGGGGGAGACAGCTGTCATAGACACAGACACAGCTGTTACAGAAGCACTAGACAGCCGGCAGCCGGCAAAGGCGGAAAAGGCAGAAAAGGTGAGCGGGCAGGCAGGCGGGCGGTGTGAGCGCTGGGGAAGCTGTGGAAGCGCTGTGATAACAACGCCGTCCTGCCGCCTGCCGCCACCGCTACTGACACGGCCATTGACACTGCCACGCTTGTCTCTCCAACGGCAGGGGGGGCCAGTGGTACGGTGGTACGGTGTAGCCTATTGCGGAGTCCGGTATAGGCCGAGTGAACTAACCTAAAAAAGGGGAAACAAACTTTAAAATCCTGAAATCTCTCAAAAACTTTAAAAAAAAACTTTAAGACCAGCCACCCCTGTCAACAAACGACGTCAGAGGGGAGCAGCTCATAGGCGTGGAAAGGAGGAGAGTTAGGGGGTGAAGTGGGGGAGGGGGAGCGCGCGTCAAGCTGAGCTCTGTGCACTGAGTGTAGTACGACAACAGCGTACCCACCACCGCAACCACCCACCGACCCTCATATCCCTGTCAGCTCGAACAGAAATATTCGAAGAAGCAGCTAGAAGCCAGCAGCGCCCCAGTCAAAAAAAAAAAAAAAAAAAGGGCGTCACCAGGGAGCAAAGCAAGACAAAATGAGTTTGGTACAAAAAGGCAAACTAATCCCAGCAAAAAGCAAAAAAAAATATCCAACCAGAAACTAACCCCCAAAGAGTCTTTATCTTCGGCATCAGATGGAGAGAATGAGAGAACAACGGAAAGGGAAAGGGAAAACCAGGGGAAGTTGGGGACTACACCGCCGCTCCTGTCTCCTGGCAATACCGGAGAATTCTCGTTCAGAGACACGTAATTACGGCCAACAAAAAATTAACAAATTCTTCTACTTGAAAGACCCGGTTTCGGCGATCTACTCCGTCACAGCAGAGTCACAAAATCTCCCAAGCCCAATACTTCCAGAGACATCCAAATTGCTCACAGCATCAAAGGTTTCTAACAGGGATAGAAAGCAAAAAAATCGAAGTACACAGGAAAATGTACAAGGCAATCCCGAAAACACGTATAAACAGACAGAAACAGTCCAGGTCCAAGTACACAACGCACTCAGTCCCTCTGAGAAAATGCACGTTAATCAAGAAGGCGATAACACACCCACAGCTTGTTCACGCGTTCAAGAAACAAAGGAACAAAAGAACTCCAAAAACTACCTGTCATCAACACAAGACCTAGAATCACTAGAAAATCTTTTTGCCAAATCAGGTTTACAAAACATTAGTTACAAAGAACACACCAATAACAAGAAATCAGCAGAAGGAGCGGACACGGGTGCCACACTAAGACAGAAACCCGACTGGGAGATAGAGCCCGAAAAGCCCGTTTCAAGTAATAATACAAGAAAGCTGATCAGTACTACTAAGAATAAAACAAAAAGAGCACTAGACTTTGAACATTCGACAACCGTATCTCCGTCCTCAAAGGGGCATACACATGAGCAAAAGGCTTCTACACCACGAAACACAAAGGACCACGACAACGGCCGAATTATTTTGATTGACGATACCATTATTGTCAGTAGCGAAGCAATAATCCAAGCCCAGACGGACCCCATTCTAATCTCATCAACAAGTAGGAACGAGCAGTCAAGCGCGAATTTAGGAAACAGAGCCGGTCCTCAATATAACCAAAATTGGGGGAAATCCCTAATTAGTATATTGGACCAAGCAATAAAGGCATTTAACTTCCAGTCGGACAAAATGGAAGTACAAATAGATCTGATAAACATCATAGCTGAGCATATTTCTAAAATAAGCGCAGAAGTTGACACAATATTAACCGCACTACCCAAGAAGGAAAACGGGGTCAATAGTGTAACCAAAAGTAGAAATAACACAAACATAGGAAACGGATCACAAATAAAAAACAATACAAAATTTTGTCGGTGTAAGCGCGGCAGTATAATTGAAAAACTGGCAACCCTCCCAGAGATTCTAACTGACATACTGGGAGTAGTCAAATCCACCGGCGAACAAAACAGAAATTGGGAACACGTGATTGCCACACAAAAGGATGGAACTCTAACAGGTCAATCTGGAAGCCACATTCAGGACCAATTCCCCAACAGGGGAGAGAAGAAAACAGTTAAAGGTCAAGACAAAGGGTCGTTGGAAAGCCAAGAAGAGCAAACTAATGAAGGTTCGCCAACCCATTTGACCAAACAGCAGGACAAACTAACAAAACGTCAACGAAAAAGAGCAAGGAAGGCCCGGCCGAAACAAAACAAAAAACTCATCGGCGTTCCGGACCATATCTTTCCAATGTTCAGAAAGAGACAAAGCCAAGACCCAGACAAACAAAGGGACAGGCCCAAAAATTTTCAGGACCAACAAGACCCGGAAAGGGTAAGCTTTTCCTTTAAGAACTCCGCAAAGATGGAAGAATCACAAAAATTAGAACCAAAAGCCCCTTATGGGCCAACGAGACCCAAACAACCAACAGTAGACAAAATTAAACCCAGATGTAACTTCAAGGATTCCCCTCGAAAAAGATCTGATGTAGACAATGTCCCACACGCCGGGGATAAACACAAGGTCATCCATACCATCAGTAGCAACCTACATCCAACTTTTTCTCCATCTCAACCAAAAGAGGTGGAGGAAATAGGTAACGAGGAAAAAAAGCCCCTGAGGAAAAATGTAAGCTTGCCCGTAAGAGAACAAATAACGACTCAACGTGACCATGACCTAAAAGTTTTAAATATCACGACTAATGCAATAGGTAGAAGTGTTATAACAAAGCAAGACCTCAACGAACACGTGCAACCAGTTCAAGGTACAGGAATTAGTTTTAGGAATCAAACCCTAATCAGAAGGGAAATGCTATCTGCCAATGTAACAGAAAGTGATTCTAAATTACGGCCTTCTAGTCCGAAAAATATTTCAAAATCGCAAACAGACAACATGAGAGTAACACCAGATGAAATTGAACCAATAGTAACATTTATTCCTGAGTTTGAAACACTGGGAAAACACGATATCCTTAATCGAGGAAACATCTTAAAATTGATTAAGGAAATTCCAGCCCTTAAGGGAATTGTCTCCCAAGATATGGAACCAGTAGAGTTTCAGCATAATAGAACAAGGCCAGGAACAGAAAACTCAGTTACTACTTGGAAATCGAAAGAGTTAGCAGCACAAATCTATGCACACAAAGAAACATTCAAGAACTGGGGAATTAAAATAATTCAACACAAACAACCGAAATATCCTTATCCCCTATATAACAGCTCGGATTATCAAAAGGATAAGGAGCCCCAAAGGCCCCAAACAAAATCGTGTTTATACTCAGCTCGAGCAACCTCCCCAGAGAAAGGAACAGTAACAAAAATCATACAGAAAAATCAGCCACTTACTTACGGGCTTCACGGTAGTAACCAAGACTGGTCTTGGATCCCAACCGCACTAAACGAAAAGAGCTCCTAGAACTAACATTACAAACACAGCCAGAAAACAAGCAACCGGCAGACAAAATGACAAAACATCAGGAGACCAAATTAAACTATGTTCTTGGAATGTGCACGGTTTTAATTCCTTAGAGCAGGATCATGATACTCTAACTTTTTTTGACAATTCAGACATAATACTCTTACAAGAAACATGGAATTTATCACAATTAGGAATTCTGGGTTTCTCGGATCATCACATACTTGCAGAAAAACACGCCAAATATGGTCACCCCTGGGGTGGTTTATCAATCCTCATCTCTCAGAAATACAACTGGATCCAAGAAACAATGGACGTTGGACTAAATTGGGTACAAGCTATAAAAATAACAATACTGCCTCTGCAACAACTGCTAATATTAAATATTTATATACATCCAGACCAGAAAACAAAAAAGGATACACTAGAAACACTACTAACCCTTATCAAAACCTTACAAAAAACAAATAAACAAAGCTCCATGATAATTTCAGGAGACTTTAATCAAAATTTACTTATCACAAATACGTCAAGATCGAACAGAGTAAAAAGGGCAGCAGTTGCAACCATCCAAAATATTCGAAGGAACATAGAAAAAATGGGCCTAACAATACTAAAGAGCAAGAAACCGTGTATCACCTACGCGAGCGGCAGTGTTAACTCAGTACTGGACTTCACACTGGTATCAACGAATCTAACAACCGCAATTGTGGATTACACAATAGCTCAGCGCCCTGAAAGTGACCACTTTCCGCAAATTCTCAGCCTTGACATCATTGTACCCAGAGCCGAGAGAATGAGACAACTAAATCAAGAAACAGAAAAATTTAACTTACGGAAATTAAAATGGAGGGGCGAGGACACTCAAAACATTATGATCACGGCCACCACTTTCATGCGCCAATATGGGAGTCTTGACAACGGCGAGCCAATAAAAACTAGGGAAAATTTGTTAGAGGTACTAATGGAAAACCACTCTGCCCACCCGAGAAGAAACAAAGATCACACAAGAAAACCAGTGCCCTGGTTTAATAAGGATTTAAAACAAGAAAAAAAGAAATTAGCCAGGGCCCAGCGATTGGCAGTAAAGTGCCAACATACAAACATTGCAGACCTTAGAATTATGAGAAAGGAATTCCGAAAAAAACTGTGGGCAGCAAAAGGTCAATACAAAGAACAGGTATGGACAAAGCTACTGATCTCCACAAAAAAGCATCCCCCAGAGAGTTCTGGGCAATTATTAATGAACTAAACATGGGACCCACACTACAACAGGATCCCGGGATCAGCAACACGGAATGGGAGACATATGTGAAGAATCTTTATTTAAAAAAAGAACCCCAAAGAACCAGAAAAAAAGAACAAGGGAGACCGATGGAGTACGAGGACTCTAGTTTAAATCCATGCGATATCGTCACAATAGAATCAAACCCTACCCAAGAAGAACCTAAGATAACACACAACCAAATAAAAAGGCTAATACAGAAATTAAAATCAGAGGGGGCCCCAGGGCCAAATGGCATCCCAACCGCAGTCTATAAATCAGACACGGATTTCTGGGCCAACCTCCTATCCACACTTTTTAACGACATCTTAAAAAAAGGAACGCTTCCGGAAACATGGAGAGGAAATATCATCCACCCAATTCACAAGAAAGGGGACCGGAAAGAGCCTGGAAACTACAGTTTAATTTCCTTAATAGATGTAGAAGTCAAGTTGTATGCCTCTTGCCTGTTGAAAGAGCTGCAGGACTGGGAAACCTTAAGGAAAATAATCCATAGGTTTCAAATCGGATTCAGAACAGGGATGGGGACAACTACCAATCTGGTCACCCTGTGCTTATTAACAGACAACGCCAAAAAAAGAAAACACAACCTATATGCCTGTTTCGTCGATATAAAATCGGCTTTCGACCATGTTAGCAGGCCCAGGCTGTGGAGCAAGCTAAGAGAGTGGGAGATGCCGGAATACCTAATAAATGCAATTTCAACACTATACAGTGAGACATGGGCCAGGGTTAAACAAGGAAACGGTTGCAGCCTGACCAACAAAATCGAAACACAGGACGGACTTAAACAAGGCTGCGTCCTCGCTCCCAGCCTTTTTAATTTATATCTTGCTGATATCGGAAGAAAAATTGACGCAATAGAAAGCCACGCACCAAAATGAGGCAACGCTCCCGTTCCCATAATGCAGTACGCCGACGATATTGTCTTACTTAGTAAAACACCAGTCGGGCTGCAACGCCTAGTGAACACGCTGGTTACGTACCTAACAGAGGAAAACCTGGAGTTGAATAAAAATAAAACTAAAGTGCTGCGAATCACGGAGGGAAAGAAACTTAAATACACATGGACAACCAACAAATCTCTACTCGAAGAACAGGATTCGTACAAATATCTGGGGATGACCATCGAGAGCGGTAACAAAAAAAAAAGCACATTCAGGTACTAAGAGGAAAAGCGCAATCACTAATATATGCATATAGACAACTGTACAAGATAGTGGGCGGTCCAAACTACACCCACTTACTAAAAGTCATGGCCACCCAGATTATTCCTACCTTGTCTTATGGTCTAATTGGATGGCTCGGGAGTGAATCAATAATTTTAAACAGCCTACAAAATAAAATATATAAAGTGGTGTTTGAGTTGCCAAAAGGAGCATCAGCAGCCCAAGTTCGATTAGAATTTGGTTTACAAAATCAAGTAATTAGGTCAAATTCTACATTTGTAAAACTTTGTCACAAGCTCCGTCTTGCACCAAGTGACTCCTGGGACAACATGTGCTGGGAGGATATAAACTTCCTAATAAACAAGCCGAACACCACCCATTGGGGAGAATTCCTTAACCAGAGCTAGTCAACCCTTGGACTTCACGAGGTGTGGAACAAAATCATTGACCACAAGCAGTTCTGCAAAATTGCAAATGGATCAGCAAAAAAGATCTCCTTGCTTACAGACAAAAAAATCCTAAGCAAACGGAGACACGCCTGGACAGTAATCAATACATATTCCACCCAAAAACCGCAAGCTTATCTAGCCCAACACTACTGTCAAAATTTAAAAAACAACTTACATAGCGTACCGTCTGGGTTCGCATTCTACAAAAGACTTAATGCCTTCCTGGAAACGCAAAAGAGAAAGTGCAAACTGCAGACTATGTGGAGACAAGAACGAAACAGTGGCCCACATATTATGTGTATGTCCAGCACTGCAAGCCCTAAGAATAAGATATCTTCGGGGAATTTTCAACGCACTGAAAATCCGGACATGCAGACAGGCGGTTATACGGTGGCTAAGCGGCGTTTCCCCCATACTTTCATGTCGGGGAATTAAATTCAGGTCCATGGCATTAAAGCAGATACTAGAAAAGGAACAGACATAATGAACTCATAAAGACTAAACCAAAATAATTGGACTCAATAATGCTGTGTACGAGGCCCATGACAAACCGTAAAGACTTTTGATAGATAACCATTAGATTTAATGACAATTTTTTAACTTGTATTTTAAATTTTGCTGTTGTACATTTCTTATTGCTTGTAAAGATTGTAAAGATTTTAAATAATCATACAATAAAAATACTATGACTATGACTATATATCAATAGCAGTTTAGACCCTTGTGTGGTGCGGGCGCTCTTGCTGTAGCGTGGTGCGTTTTTTACGGCCGGGTCTGCCGTTTTAACATTAATCCTGGTTCCCTAGGGAAATAAAAACGCACTCACTCGTCTTGAGTTGAAATTATAGCGGTTTTAATGCAACCTTAGCCCCAACGCGTTTCGCCTCTCACGAAGCTTGCTCACGGGATGTTGAGTAATTTTCTACGTCCTTCTTTTATCACCGTAACACAGGTAACTTCCTGTGTTACATCCAAGTGCACGTTGGTTAATGTAGTTGTTACTGCATTTTCTTCACCAAACAGTTCGGAATGTGTGTCTTTATTTTAAAATCAAAAGAAAGAAGAGTGCACTGTTTTGAATTGCAGTTTTTTGTGTACTCTTTGGTGAGTGAAATTACTTTTTTAATCTCTCCAGTGACATATGTTTAGATCAAACCAGTTCTGTGTGCGATTCGACGCAGATCGCAAGCATTCTGATATTTACTTTCCCCTCCAGTGGGCGAATGTATTGCCAAGATTCGGGTTCCTCCTTATTTCTTGGTACTTAGAGATGTACATAAAGTTCTTCCGTTAAGTTCAGCCCTCTTGGTTCCAGGGTCCTGAAATTAATGATGTGTTTTGATTCTTTTCTCCTGAGACATTTGAGATGATCTCCTCCTCTTTCTGTAAGAGGTACTTGTTCTATGGCGCAGAATTTGAGTAGTTCCCAATTGCTGTTATGGAATTGTTCCATATGTTTGGCCACAGCATAGGAGCGATCTTTTTTGGTTACTGCTCTCGTACGTTCAAGAATTCTCTTCTTGGCTTCAAAAGTTGTGCTGCCAATGTATTTTTTGTGGCATGGGCACTCAATTAAATACACCACATATGTGCTTTTGCAAGTTAAGTGCTGGTGTATTGTCCACTTTGTGCCTTTTCTGATTTCTAGTTCTTTTGTTGTGGCTGCAATTTTACACACCTTGCAGTGTCTGCAGGGAAAGAATCCTTCACGATGTAGCCAATTATACTTCGGTTTTTCTGTGTAGTGGCTATTGTCCAATTGGTCTCCTAGATTCCTTGTTCTCCTGTATGTTATCTCGGGATGGTCACCTATCATTTGTGATAGTGTCGGACCTGATTTCAAGATTGACCAGTGCTTTTGAATGATTTTCGAGAGTTTGTTATTCTCTGTACTGTGAGTCGTGATCAATCTGATTGCATATTTGTCTCCTTGAGGTTCTCTTTGTTTGTGGAGGATGTCCTTTCGATCCTGTGCTATTACACTGTTTAAACTTTGTTCAATCACCTTTTGTGGGTAGCCTTTTGTTAGAAAACTTCTGCTTGCATTTCTGCTGTGGATTAAGAAATCTTCATTTGCCGAACAATTCCGTCTTAAGCGGAGAAATTCCCCATATGGGATGCTCCATTTGAGATTTTTATTGTGGGAGCTCTCACCATGAAAGCATGAAGGATGGCATTTGTGGCCGTTATTTTTCGATGTAAGGTGGTTTGTAGGGTTCCATTTGCAATGTAGCTCTCTGTATCTAGGAAGGTTATTCTCTCTGAGCTTATTTCCCACGTGAATTTTAGATTTGTGGTTGTGTTGTTGAGTTTCTCAAAGTACTGGGTAAATTCTTCAGTCGTGCCATTCCAGATCAGTAGCAGGTCGTCTATGATCCTGAGCGATAGGGCCACTTTCTCTCGCCATTGGTAGTGAGTGGTGTGCCATGCCAAATGATGCTCGAACCAGCCCATAGTTAAATTCGCGTAGTTCGGCGAGAAGGAGAAACCTATGGCACAGTCCTTTGTTTGCCTTTAGATTTTTTTGTCAAACAGGAAGATGTTATGGTTCAAGCATAAGGAAATCATGTCATTTAACATCACATTGTGGTTTCGATATTGTATTTTGCATTTAGCCAGATATTATTCACAAGCTTGTGTGCCCACTCGATGTTCTATGCTTGTGTATAATGACACGACATCCATCGTGATCAGTTTGTAGTTTGTCGACCATGTAGCTGTTTCGAGTTTTCTCAAGAGATCAGTTGTGTCCCTTAAGTAGGAGGGGAGTTCCTTGACCAGCGGGGCCAAAAATGTATCAATGTAATTTGATAAAGGCTCCAATAGAGAATGTTTTGCAGAAACTATAGGCCTGCCAGGTGGCCTTTGTTGGTTTTTATGCACCTTTGGCAGGTGGTAGAACGTTGGTAACATAGGATTTTTGTTATCTAAATATTTGAGTTCCTGGTCATCTATTAGGCATTCCGTGTACCACTGTTGGAGTTTTTTCTGGATTATTAGTTGCAGTTCCTTCGTAGGATCTGTTTCCAGTTCTGTGTAACATTCCTTGTCCATGAGTTGGCGTTTGGCCTCGATGACATAATCCAGCTTATCCATAATGATGATGTTACCGCCTTTATCGGCGGGTTTAATTTCTATTGTCTTGTCTGCTTGTAGTTTCTTTATTGTCTCTTCTTGTTGTTTTGTCAAGTTCCTTTTGCTTTTATTTAGTTTCATTTTGAATAAGTCTTCCACAACTTGTTCTTGAAAGAGATCGATTTTATTGCCAGGGGGGAGTTGTGGATTGATTTTTGATTTTTGTCTCAGGCCACTTTCACTGGCTCCTTGACTGGGTAATGTCTCTTCCAGTGCAGTTAATTCTTCTATCTCTTGTGTTGATGTCATGGTTCCCATTGTCAACAAGGTCCTCAACTCTCTTAAATCTTCTGCTTGTAATTGATCCTGGATATTTGTGCATGACGTTTTTGCTTCTCTTCGTGTTTTCTCCGCGTGAATTTTGGCCAATTTAAGTTTTCTAGTATACTTATATATATCTATTCTTGCCTCCGTGATGTTTATATGTGTTGTTGGACAGAAATTCAGGCCTCTGGTTAGGATCGTTGTTTCATTTTTTGATAATTGTCTTTGGGAGAGGTTGATGATGTTCAATTCTAATGGAGTTTCATCCATTTGGTTAATTTCCGTGGTTGTCTCAGACGATTCTTCGACCACGTGTCCTCCCTTTGATCTGAGCTGTCCCCTTTGGCCTCTTCTGGTTTTCCTTCTCTGCCCCGACCTCTGCCTCCCCTGCCTCTGCCTCTTTTGGGTTGTTTGTTTCTTTTCTGTTGTTGTTCCAGGGCTGTTTTCATCTCGATTAAAAAATTGGGCGTTTTTCCCACTGTTGCTGTGGATGTGGCTGATTCCTCTATCTCACTGCCTTCCAGGCTGGATAGTGAGTCAAAGCTACAGGTGTCCTCTCCTGGTTTGGTTGTGGGGCGTTTCGTGCGCACTTGTTCTTGTTTTCTTCCGAATGTGAATATCCTGCCCTCTTCAAAATCAGCTTTGTCCCGGAGGAACTTGAACTGTTTTCTGAGTTTCACTCTTGCTTCATGCTTTTCCAAATTTTTTAATATTTCTGATTTCAGTTTCTGTTGATCTTCATCTAGAACCAGGGAGTTCACTTCATCTTCCACTTTTTTCAGTTCAATTTTTATATCCTTTAGAAATTTTCGATATGTTTAATCAATATCAACATCAGGCCCATCGAGGAGTCCACTAAATGTTCCCCCCATTCCTGGAGAAGGTCAGTGCTTGTATCTTGGTGGCTTGGCATAAGGGTGAGGCGTAGTCCCCCCCCCGGGGAGCCAGGATTATATATATATATATATATATATATATATATATATATATATATATATATATATATATATATATATATATATATTACCTACTGGCGGTCGCCAGTAGGTATATATAGTTAGGATTTTTTCTCTATGGGGTTTTTGAAAATTCTATGTCTAATAACTTTGGCGTTTGTGGACGGAATTGGCTGAAATTTTCAGGAAAATGGCACATTTTGTTTCTGAGCAGCCCTTGAAAATTTGGGGGGGGTTCGTCCAGTGGGGGCCGAGAAAAAAGGGGGGTCCCAAAACGTGTTTTTAACATTGAGTTTTCCATAGGGCGGTTGGCCTCACTTTTAGCCCGAACGGCTGAATGGATTTGCACGAAACTTGGCAAAATTGTAGGGACTGGTAGCCCGATGTGCCTTTTGTAGGTCTCAATATATGTGCTCCAGTGGATTTTGAGAAATTAACGTTTAAAAAAAGATATATATCTGTAACAGCGGACCGGGCAGCGCTCTGGTTCGCGGACTTTTCGCGCAACGGAGCTTTGTGAAGCGAAGCTGATTGGTTCTCCGGCGTCTGTCAACATTCCAAACAGTCCGTAGCGGCCGCCATCTTGTCTCTCGGTAGGATCGAGAGACAAGAGGAGGTCAAAACAAAGGGGGAAATAACTATAAGGGGGCATAGTAGATCCTCGCTGACCCCCTAGGTTTGATGTGGAGGTTTTAAAAGGGCCCGCGGGGCAAAAAAAAATAATAATAATAATAATCGAACGGCTGAATGGATTTGCACGAAACTTGGCAAAATTGTAGGGACTGGTAGCCCGATGTGCCTTTGCTAGGTCTCAATATATGTGCTTCAGTGGATTTTGAGAAATTAACGTTCAAAAAAAGATATATATCTGTAACAGCGCACCGCTTCGCGTACTTTTCGCGTTACGGAGCTTTGCGAAGCGAAGCTGATTGGCTCTCCGGTGTCTGTAAACATTCCAAACAGTACGTAGCGGCCGCCATCTTGTCTCTCGGTAGGATCGAGAGACAAGAGGAGGCCAAAGCGAAGGGGCAAATGACCATAAGGGGGCATAGTAGATCCTCGCTGACCCCCTAGGTTTGATGTGGAGGTTTTAAAAGGGCCCCGCGGGGCAAAAAAAAAAAATAATAATAATAATCGAACGGCTGAATGGATTTGCACGAAACTTGGTAAAATATTAGGGACTGGTAGCCCGATGTGCCTTTGCTATGTCTCAATATATGTGCTTCAGTGCATTTTGAGAAATTAACGTTCAAAAACAAGATATATATCTGTAACAGCGCTCCGCTTCGCGGAGATAAAATTATATCTGTATTACCTAGCTGTTGCTAACACCAGTTAGCGACGGCTAGTAGGAGATAGCGACCATCTTGGGTCCCACTTTGCATGTGAGTGATATTTATCACTAATGACATGCAAAGTGGGCATGCCAAGATGTTAGCGACTGGAAACAGTCGCTAACATCGCTATCTCCTATTATCAACTTTTGGAAATATTCGAGATAAGCGCGAATATCTCCAAAAAGTAACAGCTGCCCTGAGCAGTTCTTAGCCATGTTATCCAATGGGAGGTGGATAACATGGCTAAGAGCATTAGCTCGGTAATGCATGAATATCGCGGAGTTTTCAGCGATATTAATGCATTGCGCTCGTTTTTTATCGTATTTGCGATAAACCTTGATAATAGCAAGGTTTATCTGCGATAATTTCTGACGGTAAAAAAATCTTTGCAATGCATCGTTAGGGATAAATATCGCTTAACTTTGGTAATATGCCCCAACGTCTGTTAACGTTCGATTCGAAGGAAATCAGGAATTGTTGAAAAACATTGTATGCGCCATCTTGTCTTTTTTCAAATGCCACACTTTTGTCGTGCACGGCAGCCATTTTAGATGCCTTGACCAGACCCACTCTGTGCACGCTGTCGATCCTTAGCATGGCTCCCCACCCTCGCAAGCATCTCACCCAGGCAGTGGTCACCCCCGCTCTCTGTCTTATGCATGGGTAATAAACCTCCCCCCATCTGCGCTGCTCTTCCCTGAGAATCACACCCTGTGCCCGCCCGACACCTCCCTTTCGCCCTATTCACTACCGCACCCTCTGACACTCCTTTTCCTCTGTGTCCGATTGTCCAGGCCGGTCCTAGGCTATCAGCTAGCCCTGCAGATGTAGTTTATGGCCACAGCTGTAAAGAATCACCCCTCTTCAAAGGAGTTATAGTAGATCAAGGCCCACACTCGATGAGATCCGTCACAGCAGAAGCGTTGCTATTATCTGAAAACCATCCTGTATTGTGATTGGGGAGGGGACCGAGCGTGAAGCGGAAGATTCCAGGGATGACTCTTTGTACATCAAAGTTTTTACAATTATGTGTCACATTAAAAATATATAGCACTCCGACAAAGTAGTAAGATTATAAAACTTTAATAATTTATAAATATATACAAGAAAACAAAAATAGTAATAACATATAAACATTTTTAGGGAAAAACAACGAAGTAGCGGTCGGCTGTGCGAATAGTCCCAACGCAGCACAACGTCCAGATTTCCGGCGTGGGGCGTCGCGGGGGGTGGGTCATCAGTAGCAAACTGTTGTGTGAATAGTTCCAAGGCAGCAGAACGCGCCGAAATCTAGATGACACGAAAGTGATGTCTAGTAAGTTGCCACCCAGCAAATAACGGCGTGGGGCGTCGCGGGGGGTGGGTCATCAGTAGCAAACTGTTGTGCGAATAGTTCCAAGGCAGCAGAACGATGGCACCAAGGTGATGTCCAGTAAGTTGCCGCACTGGTTTTGGTATCCTACAATGCTGCTCCGAATAACGGCGTGGAGCGCCCCGGGGGAGGCGGCGTGAACGGGCCTCTCCAGGTGGAGTCTCATCTGTTTTAGTGGGGCGCCCCTTTACCGTTTCAGTTGCCATTCCGTCCGCTTTTGGTCCACTGTGTCAAAATCCGCCATTCAGCTGAGTTGCGCCCACTCTTGCGGTGCAGCGATAGGCGGCTGCCACAGGACTCTCAAAATGGCAGCAGGCTCTTTCCTTTTTGGGCGTGGTCCACTGAAATGGCCCTGGGACACCTTGGAAATCGGACGCTTGTCTGCTAGGTCTTGGACCCCATTCTCGAAAGCGTCCCCTCCGCCTTGAGAATTCATCAAAAGTTTTGGGGGCCCGACTCCTGCAGGCTTCTGGTGGGGAGCGGCTGCCATGATTGCTCGCGGAATGACCACGACGGAGCTACGAGATGGTGGTGCTCTCATGCTGACGCCAGTTTAGTCTGAAACATCCAGAAACAAGGTGGGGCTTTCATCGTTTGGGGGAAAAAAAAAGTTTTCATCCAATGAAAAGTGTTGTTTTTAGGTCATATGATCAAGCCTTCCATCATTCGGAAACCAAAAGTAAAATGAACCAATGAAAAGTTTTATAAACAAGTCACATGACCTGTTATGCGGCATAGGGTATAAAATGCGGAGAAAATACGTTGGCACGTGAGGCGGCGTCAGTAGCGGACCGATGTGCGAATAGGCCGAAGGCAATACAACGCGCCAAGATCCGGATGGCACCGAGGTGGTGTCCAGCAAGTTGCAGCACTGGTGTGGCCATCCTACAATGCTGAAAGTCGGCGTGGGGCGCCCCGTTGGCCTGTGAGTTTGCGTCAGTAGCGGACCGATGTGCGAATAGGCCGAAGGCAGCACAACGCGCCAAGATCCGGATGGCACCGAGGTGGTGTCTAGTAAGTTGTCGCACTTCTGTGGCCATCCTACAATGTTGAAAGTCGGCGTGGGGCGCCCCGTTGGCCTGTGAGATGGCGTCAGTAGCGGACCGATGTGCGAATGGGGCCAAAGGCAGCGCAACAATATTTTCTGACTGACACCACAAGGCGCTGAGATGCCAAGATCCGGATGGCACCGAGGTGATGTCTAAGTTGCGGACTGATGTGCGAATGGGGCCAAAGGCAGCGTAACAATATTTTTTGTATGGAAGATACCACTAGGCGTTGAGATGCCAAGATTCGGATGGCACTGAGGTGATGTCTAGCAAGTTGGTGTGGTCATCCTACAATGCTGAAACTCGGCGTGGGTCGCCCCATTAGCCTGTGAGATGGCGTCAGTAGCGGACCGATGTGCGAATAGGCCGAAGGCAGCACAACGCGCCAAGATCCGGATGTCACCGTGGTGGTTTCATAGTTGAGAGGCACTTCATCTGCAGTGGGGCGCCGAGATCCGGATGGCACCGAGGTGATGTCTAGCAAGTTGCTGTACTGGTGTGGTCATCCTACAATGCTGAAACTCGGCGTGGGTCGCCCCATTAGCCTGTGAGATGGCGTCAGTAGCGGACCGATGTGCGAATAGGCCGAAGGCAGCACAACGCGCCAAGATCCGGATGTCACCGTGGTGGTTTCATAGTTGAGAGGCACTTCATCTGCAGTGGGGCGCCGAGATCCGGATGGCACCGAGGTGATGTCTAGCAAGTTGCTGTACTTGTGTGGTCATCCTACAATGCTGAAACTCGGCGTGGGTTGCCCCATTAGCCTGTGAGATGGCTGTTCTTTGGATTTGGGCCTGGTCCACCAAAATGGCCCTGGGACACCTTAGAACTCGGACGCTCGATTTTTTTTTCCTTTCCTGTACATGCAAAAAAAGGTAAATGCCCGGTACGTTACACGCTTCATCTGCCACGATGAACTCTCCAGAGGAACCGAAAAAAAATATAGTTGTGGTAACTATACCATGCATCGTCATATGGAGAGGTGGCACCAATTAATTATAGTGCTGCATAAAAGAGAGATTTGGAGGAGAACCCCTGACCTGCTAGTACATTCATCAAAGAAGTGGCACTGAGAGCTTCAGAGGCAAGGGAAACGGTCCCAAATATTTAGAAGAACTTTGGAAAGATTAAAATGACATGTTTAGATTGTGGCAAATTAATTTCATGTGGACAGATGAGTGTTACTCTAATAAATACAGCATATGAACATCATCATAGTCGATGGTTGGTAGAGACATTTTGACTATATCCTGGACCTGCCCGTCCTCGCCCAAAATGGCGCCGGAATAAATGGGACTCGTAACTCCTTGTTGTGTACTGGTTGCAGAACCTTGAAATCACGAGATACGTATGCAGTTTTGAAGCACATGGCGGGCGGGGACGAGAATTGATTGAATATTTCGACATCCCTATTGATATTAAGTTCTGATGTGTTATTGATTACTGTACTGTTGAAAGTTCGAATTAACGTCACCCATGGTACTTGCCCGCAAATGTATATCTAGATAATTTTATTGTAACTGGCCCTGTCGTATTTTAATTATAAAATGTACGTCCACCGATTCCGTAACTGTTAGACACCTTAGTTCTTGCAACCTAATGGCCCGCCCGTTACGTTCCTCTACAGTGTAAATGTCTATTCATCATATACGATTACAGTTTGCTCTGTGGCAGGCCCACGTGGTTATAGGCTCGTATTTGTATAATGAAATTTTCACAATAAAGGTTTTTAAAAGAAAACATGGTAGTAGTATATACATTGGTAAAGTTTTTAATAATAGTGACTGTTTTAGAATCATTAAAAGGCAAGTGAAATAAAGCAGACCAATTACATGAAGGGTAAAAGGTATAATACGAAGGAACGCAGTAAAGATAAATGGTCAAGGGCTGTTGTGTTTTCTATTCCTGCAACATAAAGTGATCGAAAAGAATCTCATATTCAGGCGTATCGGCGACTAAGACAGCAGGTCGACCCTCTTTTGCTCAACGGCTCCGTCATGGGACGAAGAAACGCTCTTTTTCTCGAAAAAAGAATATATTTTACTTGCAGGACAGTTGTAAAATTTCCGGGAAAGTACATTAGCCTGGAACATTATAACATATATTTAAGAAAAAATAATGTTCGGAAGTAATGAAAAGCGTAATTTTTAGGTCATATGACCAAGCCTTTCATCATTACAATAAGAAAAGTAAAATGAACCAATGAAAAGTTTTATTAACAAGTCACATGACTTGTTATGCTTACGTTACGCGCTGCGCGCCCCGGATGACTTCCGGATGCGCTAACGCGGCGCGTCATATGACGCATTACGCGACAACGCAGGTACAGAATATAGTCAAAATGTCTCCACCAACCAGCGGTCGGAACACAACCCCTTTCAGCAGGCTAAATAGTTCTGTTAAATGACAACAGAAGGGACAGGCAACAAGAACCATCAGTCAAAGAGGGGAGAGCTAGTTCTTCTCTACCGGGTTACATTGGGGCGCTACCGGAACTGATCGAATTGGTAGTCTACAGTGTTTCTGGATGTTTCAGACTGAAGCTGGGGTTAGCATGAGAGCAGCACCATTTCGTAGCTCCGTCGTGGTCATTCCGCAACCAATCATGGCAGCCGTTCTTTATCGTTATTTTGGGCGGGGTGGGTGGCGGAGCCGAGCTGTTTTGCAGCCATCATTGTGTGGAGTTCAGTTCATCTCACTAGTTTTGTATTTGTCATGAGGGGTTGTTCCTAATGTTTCTATTTTAGCGAGGTCAAAAAGAGATCCCATTAGTGGCCTACTGATTTTGCTCGATTCCTTTTCTTTTTTTTTACACGATTTTTCGTTATCTGCAAAGACTAAACAGAGTATTGCGACTCTGTGTTTGTTTGTAAATAGAGAATGAACCAAAGAGAACTAATTCTAAAACAGTAAATACTTGGATAACAATCAATCAAATGGAGAGAGAAGCAGGCACGACGGATTACAATGGGGGCAAAGACCTGCGTTAACTACCTTTCACTATCTGCAAAGAGAGAGTACTCCTAATAGAAATGAGGGGGGGGGGCACCATTCAAAGCAGATCAGTGTGCATAAACACGAAAATGTTTTCACTTACCACGTACTTGACATTCGACAGCTTATGATATTTGCTATTAAAAAACCATTGAAATTCACTGAAAAAACCATAGGTTATAGACCATATATAGTTAGGAATTAGCATTTACAAAACCTTGAAAATTCACTGAAAAAACCATAGGTTATAGACCATATATAGTTAGGAATTAGCATTTAAAAAACCTTATTTTACTCACACAAAACCATTGAAATTCCATATATAGTTAGTTGCACTAACTATATATCGCGCACCTGCAATCCACTGCTGATCATGTCACATATTACATCATTCATGACATGGTCAGTGACATCACTGATGACATCACTGATGACATCTCAAATGACATCACTGATGACATCACTGATGACATCTCATTTGACATCATTCTTGTGCTAATACGATAAACCTCTTCAGACTCTAATATAACCTTAGATACACTCAGTGTATACAGACACTCACACACTGCCACTCATCCATGGAGTTACTCACACACCCAGTCAGTCATGCAAAGAAACAATCTCATCTCCATTTCTTCAACTATACAGTTAAACACACCTTACTTATTGAAACATATACTAACACATATTTACTCTCTTATACAATCCCTGATACAAGTTCACAATGATCGATACAACCACTCACTCATTCGGTGGCTCTCATGCACAGTTATTTATATATGCCAACTCTCACATGTACTGTGTTTTACATATGTACTTACTATGACATGTAGCATTGAGATATCCATTCACTCATCAATACACTCATGCACACAGTCAACTGCCCATGTAGCTGTTTCCACATGCACTCTTGAACTCATACACCTAGTGAATAAACTGTTCACACATCTATGCATAGAGTCACACACCTTCCAGCCACCCCCACACAAACTCAATCTCCCATAGAAATACTTGGGCAACCAATTAATAACACATATAGCCTCTCGTATAGCTAATGATCAACACATGCAGCAGTTTACAGAACAACAGACATAATGATGCACAAATTAAGACAGTTTAGTCACTAACCCATGCATTCAGTGAGACACATTTAATCACTCACTCATACAGTCAGTCACGCACCTACTAAATCCTTCATCCAGACACTTATACATCCACTCATTCTTCAATATGTAAGACATATTTTAACTTTACAGAAACATACAGTCACTGGATGTTGTCATCAGTGATGTCATCAGTGATGTCATTTGAGATGTCATCAGTGATGTCATCAGTGATGTCACTGACCATGTCATGAATGATGTAATATGTGACATGATCAGCAGTGGATTGCAGGTGCGCGATATATAGTTAGTGCAACTAACTATATATGGAATTTCAATGGTTTTGTGTGAGTAAAATAAGGTTTTTTAAATGCTAATTCCTAACTATATATGGTCTATAACCTATGGTTTTTTCAGTGAATTTTCAAGGTTTTGTAAATGCTAATTCCTAACTATATATGGTCTATAACCTATGGTTTTTTCAGTGAATATATATATATATATATTATATATATATATACATATACATATACATATATATATATATATATATATGTGTGTGTGTGTGTGTGTGTGTGTGTGTGTGTGTGTGTATGTTAGAGTGGGTGTATCAAAGGTTATATTAGGGTATCAGGAGGTGCATCAGATTATCACATGGATGCTGTCATCAGTGATGTTATTTGAGATGTCATCAGTCATGTCACTTACCATGTCATGAATGATGTAATAAGTGACATCATCAGCAGTGCATTGCGGGGGTTTGAGTTATAGTTAGCTCAACTAACTATAATGGCCGAATTTCTCTGGTTTTGTATAGTTGAAATGTTCAACTAACTATAACGTCCATGAAACCTGTGGTTTTTTCAACAAATTCCTAAGATTTTTTAAATGCTAATTTATAACTAGAACATCCCTGAAACCCATGTTTTTTTCCGAGAATTTCAAAGGTTTTTTAAATGCTAATTTCTAATTATGATTTCCCTGAAACCTATGGTTATGTCATTGAATTTCAAAGGTTTTTTAAGTGAAAATTTCCAACTATAACGTCTCTGAAACCTGTGGTTATTTCAGTGAATTTAAAAGGTTCTTTAAATGCTAATTTATAACTATAACGTCACTGAAACCCATGTTTTTTTTAGTAAATTTTTAAGGTTTTTTAGGACAAATTTCTAAGTGTACTGTCTCTCTATGCTTTGGTTTTATGTATGATTTTTGTAGTGTTCCTTTTTAAAAAAATATTAGAAGATCTTTTTTTTCTTGTATTCACTTTTTCATTAGTCATTATTTAGAAAAAAAATCAAATTTTAATAAGCAGTTTAAAAAACATATATAACATACCTGAAATAACATTTATATCCTTATTTCTGTCAATTATTTTTTTTCTTGTGTGCAATTTAGTACAGTGTGATATTATATCACAGAATTTACAAATGAAAAACACATTTAAGAAAAAGAAAATGAACGTATTTTTTACTAACATTTGATAAATCCAACTGGCCATAATTACTTTTAAAAGTATGAAAGGCAGGTGAGACTTTATTGAGTGATTGCATATGCTCTTTTGTCCTGTGTAAGGCATTCTCTGACTATAACTGAACTGTGTTGCAGATTACATAAATACATGCATACTCCTATAGTGGAAAAAATGACTGTAACAGAACTGCTTCACAGTTTCTATAAGTTTTAGTGTATTGCCCGAATAATTGGAGAAATACTTCCATTGTACCTCACTGAATGAATAAGTGCATAGATTGTACTTCAAGAAATTCATCTATGCATACATAGTGCCTGGGTGAATGCTTGAGTGCAAAAGGAGTGCCTCATTCATTGCATGACTGCATAAGTAATCTGTGATTGATTGTGTGGTATTAGTGCCTACTTGATTCTATGAGGGCATGGCAACCGCCTAAGTGAATATATCAGTGAAAAGATAAAACCTACCTGTCTAGAACACTGCATGGAAACTGCCAGAGTAAAAAGATGACGTTGACAGTAATTTCTGGGTCATTGTAGGAGTGCATGGGTAGTACCTGAGGGAATCGATGGGTGCTTCGGTACTGCCTGAGTGATTAATTAAGTGCAAGAAAAGAAACGGGGGATGTAATGAATGACGCACTCTTGTCATTTGGCACCCTATGATGACCTTCAACTACCACCATTTTAACTGACTTTAGTGTGCTATTTTACCCTAGCCTGGATATATGAGATGGTACTGCATATGCCTGCTTCTCTTCTTTCTTGTAATCTTGCTGTCTTTCAGTAGGAGCTGTCACAGAGTAGAACAGTCTTGCCTAGAGCAGAGTGTGTGGAATGTGAATTTGAAAGCATGAGAGGGAGAGAGAGGTGTGGAATGTACTCTTTGGTTTTGAAGTGCAGTGTTGTGGGCAGTGATGCACACATGTGCTCGGTGTTGTACATTGATGAGATCTTGGACATGGCCTCATGTCATCTTGTTTTCTGACTTTGCTTTGCTTAATTATGAGTTCTTACTATTGGCTTTGACATGGCCTCATGTTATCTTGTATTCTGACTTTGCCTTGCTTCTGCGTACACAGCAGTGCTTGCTAGTTGTTTGGATTAAGTGCTTACTAATGGCTTTGACAAGGCCTCATGTAAACTTGTTTTCTGCCGTTGCCTTGCTTAATTATGAGTTCTTACTATTGGCTATGACATGACCCCAATGGAGTGCTGTGTCCCTTCTTCGTCTTTAGGAAGTGCTGCTCAAAGTGTATCTTTTAAAGGTGGAGTGGTAACTTTGCCTCCCAGGTGGGAGTATAGGGTTTGGGTGTGTCTTATTGGCGAGAAGTCACATTCATTACATCTTGTCATCACTTTCACAGGATTCAAAAATTAAAGAGGAAAATGCTTTCTAAATGCCTATGCTTTCAGAGTCCCAGATGTCAATTGAGTCATTTCAGGGGGAGCTGATCTCTCTCAATGAAGGAAAACAATTAGGTATTTCAGACAGTAACAGTGGTGTCATTTTGAATGTATTGTTTAGCATGTATCAAAAGTTTGAACACTTAGAAAAGGAATGTAGTGAGCTGAGACAAGAGTTGGCTGACACTCAATTTGAAAACAAGTTTTTGAAGACTGAATTACGCATGTACCAAGCTCTGAAACCATTTGTTTTAACCAGCTATTCCGATAGTCAGGATGAGTCATATGTGAAAAATATGAACTTAGAGAACGTGCCATATAATCCCCAGTCTTCACAGACGGTCTCAATTAATTCTTTTGAGGATGTTCCTCAGCCAGAAATGAACCGAGAAAATGTGGATGTGCAGGAAAATAAACAGACCCGTTTTTCAGTGGTAAATTTCCCTCCCAAGTGGGAGTGCAGGGTTTGGGGGTGTCCTTTTGGTGAGAAGTCACATTTATTACAGGGGATTGCATAATTGTGTTGGTAATGTCTGATTGATTGAATGTGTGCATAGCACTGCCTCCTTGATTGCATAACACATTACCCCATTCGTACATTTAACTACCTTGAAACTACTTTATTCATGAATTGGATTTCTTGTTTTTACATTTTGCTTTCAGAATGAAGATAAGTAAGTTTTCTTAACAGAGAGCCACAGTGTTTGTTCTGTTGAATATTCTTTAGTTTGTACACAAGTTGAATTAAACAGAGATTGTAACTTTCCACCCGTAATCTAAACTGTTTTTTGAAACAAACTCCAGTAGCTGCTGTTATTCCCACAATCAGTGTGCTTTTCAACAGCAGTTATCTTATTCCAAATAACCGCAAGTGCTGTAGCTTAACAAGCAGGAGTCCCATACACACCAACTCTTTCAGAACGTGTTACATGTTGCACCAATGTCTTTTGCCTCCCCCACATGCGTTTGCTGATAGTTTAGTCTGGCCATCCATTCCTACTTTGAAAACAGATTTTAATAGCATACATTAATTCAAAGCGCCATTGTTTCAACAAGAAGTGGGTCTCACATCAGCTCATGAGACCTTCAAATAGCAGTTGGCTAAACCACCAAGTGACATTGACTCACTGCACTATACCAATCTCCCACTATATTTTGCAGAATTAATACACCAAATATTTAATGAGTCTGAAACCGAAGGCCCACCACATTTTTTTAAACTAGTCGACTCACGCCTTGTCATCTCTATTCCGATTATTTTTATAGTGATTCCGGATTTTATTCATTCTAATTTTGCCAGCGCATTTGGTGGATTTCCTTGCTGCTGTTGCTGGTTTGCACAGTGCTCTTTCTTCAACACCTACTACGAAGTGGCTGCCCGTCCTGTGCCTCAACCCCATGCGGGTCAATTGTGGCTGTACCGTGAACAGATGCTACAACTTTTTGGATGCTTGCCATTGGCGATTTTTGCCATCCGCTATAGGCTGAATTTCCGCTACGTGTATTTCACCTGCGTGCAACCAGTGTTCTACTGTCTCCGGTGCCCCTGTGAATGTGACCTGCATGTCTGCCGCTCTACTACTTCACGTGGGCGCCTGGATTATGAACTGTTGCTGACCACAAGTGTTCCAGAGTCACACACTTGGTAGATGCGTTTTATCATGCAATAAGGGGAAACTGAAGTACGTGAGTTCATACGCAGCACCTCTTGAAGCAGAATATCATTAAATATCACGCAAGTTGCCCTGACATGCTCCGGCTTGCAGAAGATTACGATGACCATGTCTGTTCTTTTGACTTGCTGAATTGGATGGTGACCCTCTTGCATGGAGAGTAACTCTGGGCGTATTATGTGTAGTTGTGCAATGCATATCTACACAAAGTGCTCTTCGCACTACGTGAGATACGCGTAGCGCTGCGCGAACTGCATAGTGCGCTGTTCGCGATGATTGCACAGTGCCGGATGCTTGTCCGCACTGTGCAATCATTGAAAATGGCATCTCGCACAGTGCGAGTTGTCGTTTTCTGCCGCTCAAGTAGATTTTTACTCGAGTGGCAGCTTTCTCAACGCGGACTGGCAGTTTCTCATCATGAGCGGTCGCGAGCATACGAGACCACTCGCAATGAGAAACCTGACATCCCTGCGTTGAGAATCCCACCAGGAGGTTTATTTTCCTCGTTCGCGATCGCCAACTTGATGTTGCTGATCGTGAACGAGAAAAAAGTCTCATCGGGATGTCATTTTGCTCGCTCGCTGTCACCAACTTGATGTTGAGGAACGCGAGTGAGCAAAAAATGCCAACTACAATACGCTACACGATTTTGCACTGTGCTACGTGCAATTCGCGTAGTGCGAAGTAGCACAAACTATGCAAACTTTGCGACCGTAGCGTAGCTGGCCGCCCAGGGTTAATGGAAAGTGTGGATAACCTTTTGGAGCTGATTGCATTTCACTGTGCTTGTGAGTTCTTGAATTTCGATGGATCCCCATAAGTGCACATGGTAACTCGATATGACAGCCTCTTATTTTCACACTTTAATAACGCTGTTTTTTTTGTCCTTTTTGTCCTTTTGCTTTTTGTTCCTTTTTGGATTTAAAGATATTGATTTCTTTACAAATTCCCCTTTATAGACTTGGTTTCGCTCTCATTATGTTTGCACTCTGTTTGCCTGAGTGTTACAAAGCTGGCCAACGAAACGGGCGACTTGGCCATTGGGGACATTATCGACTTCACTAACGACTAGATTCATCAAAGTCCCGTTTTGCGAGTCTGTAATAGCGATTCATAAGGAATCGCTATTAAGGACTTGCAAAACGGGATTCATGTAGGAATTGCAAAAAATATTGCGATTCCTACATCTTCCTTATTTGCGATTAGCAAATTGCTATTCGCAAATAAGGAATAACTCCCCATTCATTCCTATGGGCCTAAAGGCTCATAGGAATGAATGGGGAGTTATTCCTTATTTGCGATTAGCAATTTGCTAATCGCAAATAAGGATGCGATTTCAAGGGTGCAGGGGTGTCCAAAGGACACCCTGTAGCACCCCTGAAATGAAAATGTACACATGTGTTGCCCACACACATGTCCAAAGGACATGTGTGTGTAACATGCAACTTAGAAAAATGCACTGAAGTGCATTTTTCTAAGTTTTCGCTATTTACCACGAAGTTACAATTCGTGGTAAATAGCAGCCAGTAATAGCGAATTCGCTACAAAAAAATGGTTAATGAATTGCATTTAAGGAATCTCAAATAGAGATTCCTTAAATGCTATTCCTCGCAAATATGCGATTTCGCAATTAGCGATTTTTGCATTTGGGATGATGAATCCCAAATGCAAAAATTGCACTCGCAAAGGGCCAGATTCTGAGAATCTGGCCCTTTGCGAGCCGATTTTTCTTCCATGAATCTACCTGTTGGTTACCATAAACCGTACATCCATTATCCAGATTTTATGCACAATAACACAAACGTATATTTTACTAAGTACCTCGTTCGTACTTTTCACATGAGAACTATCTACTGTGTCTGTGTTGAACATTATTTGGAACTTTAAATTGAACATTGTAGGCATAGTCGATAAACAGTGTCCCTTGTTATTTTGTTGTGGTTAGGGCATAGCACTTGTTTAATTTTGGATAATTGGTCCTCCTAGTGGATCCTGACTCAATGAAGCAGAACTCTGACTTCCTTGAGAACTATCTCTCGCAATCTCTGCAGCAATTGTTGATTCTTGCTCTATTTCTTCATTCAACATTTGCAGATAATTTGGAAAAACAGGACATTCTATTGTATCCTTCGTAGCATTAAAAGTCATAACAGAGAAAATCTCAAAGTAGTTCCTCTTCTTCTCGCCATGGTTTAAAGAGTTGCAAAAGAGCCAAATAGTAAAATTCTCTTTTGTCTGGGTTTTCACAACTCAATTTTCGATGATTAATCAAATGATCTTTTTCTGTTTCACTAGACATCCTTCACATCCAATGATTCCATATATTCCATTATTGATATCTTCTCTGATGTTCCTCTTATAAATATATCTTTGCAGAACTTCATAGAGACAAACGTTCTCAAGGTGAGGACTTCTATTTGGATAGTATGTATCCAACATGTTTGTCTTCAAAATATCTGTACTTTCTGGTTCTTTCTCCGCCAAATACTCTATCTCTTGTACAGATTTCCAAACTCGATTTCGTGTTGCAGCAAGACCTAGACTCACCCAAATGATGGTTCTAGATTTGGCATAGAGACTTGCTGACGACAATCGATCAGAACATTCATATGCTCCAATTTCTCGATGCGACAACATCTTCAGACTGTAACTGTACAATTTCTTGCTTAGGCTCTTTTCATGTGAAATGTCCTCCCACATTTTCTTCAGTTCTGTCTTTTCTTTTTTTGTGATGTAAGACATCACATATCGAGCCACAGCAATAGAGTTGTCAGCAATGAATTGAATATCCATGTTAGCATTCCACATGGACAAAATCACTGGGTTGTAGTCGTTGATGTACTTGGACTCTTCGTTTCTTTTTAAATTGTATGTATTTTTTGGTGATTTTCTCGTCACAGTATGTCGCAGAGAAGACATCAAATTATTTACTCTTCCTTCAGAAATCACTGGTCACGGAAAAGCGAAACGACATTTTGTGTAGAACTTGTCCTTGTTTCTGAATTTTCAACGACAGTACTTTCCACAACGATGGGATTGAAAGCGTAAAACTTGTTGCCTTAAATTGTTTTCTTCGGTAGTTTTCGGAACAGCACATGTTGAATACTTTTCAATGAAGCTCATCACTGTCTCATCTGAATCTGTTCCAAATTTGGGTGCATCTTTAATCCATAACAACATATGTATGCGAGGAGCACCTCTCGCTTGATACTCCTTTCTCCAAAAGAAATCCAAAACCTCTCCAAGGGGAGGATTTTTTATGTTGGTAATAAAAGACATCATAGCTTCAAATCTATGTTTGAAATATCTGCATACATTCACTGGATCCAAAGAACACAGTTCTCCAGGTGTTTTGAATTCTATATTTTGTATATTAGCATTGGCCTCTCGTAGAAATTGAAGTAAGTCCTCCCATGCATACTCGGCACAGCTAAGAGTGAGGAACCATGTAGGAGTTCCTAAGTTTCTTAGCATACATTTCAATTCCCCATGGCAATACTCGTTTGTACCACGCTGACATGCCATGAGATTGATTAGATGAGATTCTAAAATATTATCTTGCAGATTCACTTTTTCCATAAAGTCCCTCGCCGAAACATTTTGCAGATGTGCTCCACTTTTCAGAATATGGTTTACTGCATAAGAAAGCCCAGACAAGTCACTTTCATACAGTAGATGAAACAAATAGGGAATGCATTGACGAAACCTTGCATCTTCAGCATATAATCTTACAGTTCGATATTCAGATGCAGGAATTTGAAGTGGTCGATCGTCATATCGTCCACCTCGACCTGTTGGAAATAGCTGTGGAAAACAACGAGCTTCCAAACTTTCTTCCCATACACTAATGGGACTTCCTCTTGCTGCTTTCATTTAAAACAATTCAATTGCATTCCCCATTACTTCTTTGGAATGCAAAGGATGAACAGTATAATGTTCATATATTTCTTCACTTCTAGACACAACAACTTTTTCAATTTGGCCGCCTGAACAATCCCTGTCTTTATCTGCAGCTGTTTCCTCTGCTGCAACACATACGTCTTTGTAGTACTCATTGTTTTTGACTAAATACAACGTTGCCTTTTTGACTTTCCTAACATCCACTAAATCTTGCCAGATTTTTTTACTCTTTGTTGGAACCCCATTAACTAGAATAACTAAAGGTTCCTCTTTTACTTTTTCTATACCAATTGTATCAATATTTTTTTTCAAATCTAGGGGCAAATAAACAACTCTTCCCTTTAATCCTCTCTGCAAATCTGTAGGAGGCAATTTCCCTATCTTAGGCTCCATGCGAACAATTGCCTGAAAAGGATGGACACATTGAATCAAAATAGACTCATATGTATTTAAATCCATCAATTCACGGGGAATGTCTACCAACTCCAGATTATTATGAACAGCTCTAGCAGGCACTCTGTTTTGATTTAATTTATCATAACAATATTTACAAATACGCTGATCAGACTCAAATCAAAACAATTCTCCACCCACAAATAAGTTGCTAAATCTTTCCACTCATAATTATCCATCTTTTCACTTTTTGCATATAAATCAACTAACCTAGTCTGAATCTTATAATGAGTCCGTCGACAACACACACAAGTAAAATTCGGCCTTTCACTTGATTTCACCTTAAACCTGGTAATTTCCTGCTCAAACTTTTCTGTATTTAAAATCTGTACATTGTCTTCCACATTACCTTGAATTGTTGTCTCAATTTCTACACTGTCTCTTTTTCACGAAAATAACAAATCTCAATTTCTTCACAAATCTTCTTCATATCTAATTCAGTTCCATGCAAAAGAGCACTATTTAATTGTTTAAGCTTAAGTGCGGGACTTTTTGCATAATACAACATTCTCACTAATTTCCTCATTTTGGTATGATGCACTGCTAACATCCTAAAAAGATGAAAAAGCACTCTGACAGACTTTTCTAGAAAGACAAGCCAGTGAATGGCCTTGCAAACCTGTGATTCCTCTCACTCTGCAAGGATCTAAGTCTTGCAACAACTTCACTTTGTGCTTTATACTTTTCTTAATATATGTACGTAAGAAATGATAAAACAAATCAATTGATTCCTGTCGCACACAACAAATACTACTACACTTCCAAGTGTACACTGGACCCTTAGTACGTCTCCCTAAAACTTCATCAGTTAACACCTCTTCTAGTTCTCTAGGCACAAGTTTCTCTTTTTCAATCGGACAACCGTCTTTCACTTCATACGCTTGACCACCGGTGTCAACTGCATGCACTAAATCATTATCCTGGAAGTAACTCTCCTCATTAAAAAATGGCTCACAACTTGAACTGTGCATCCATTCTCCCGAAAAAACTTTACAAAAATGTGTCCGATTAATTACTCTTTTCCATCTACTGTTTGATTTGAAAACATCAATTGTTTTGTTAAGTGTCCTAATTCTATTGATTACTAAAATAAAAAATGTTTTCTTAACTTCAAAAGCCTGATCAACAATCTTCTCTACACTTTTCTTTTTCTTATAAAAAGCAGCTCTCTGTTTACCTTTCCTAATTTTTTTAAACAAATTTAAAACCACCCTATTGCGAAACATTCGTCTACGAATGTCTCTAAACTGATTCTGCCTTCTATTCCTATACATATTATTCTCTCCTGCTCCAGTTGTAGGATTCTTTGAGGTTCTCTCCTTCCTTTTCAAATTTAGTCTGTCATTCTCTTTTTCTACATGCTGTCCATTTTGTTTTTTAAAGTACATATGTTACGTAAGAAAGACTTAGTTGTCTTACCAGGAGCTTGGGTCCTGTTTTTTGAAGTATTTGTTGTGGAAGAGTGCTGTAATTCCATTGCTGTTTTGATTTTTGGCGGTTACATCCTTTTTTTTTCCTTTCCCTAGTGTTCATGTTTGCTTACTCTTCAAATGTGGATTTCAATCTGTGTTAAATAAAAAAATAGCACATTATAGACCACTATTATCAAACAACAAAGCAATGACAAAAAGCAAACAATCTATACAGGGTTACAGATCAGGTGAGGATTCTCCAGGGGTGCACAAAAAGTGAGGCCTGTATTGAAGAGTATAGTGAAAGACAGCTCTGTCCACAAGTACAAAGAAGATGAGACCTATGTCTAAGTCCACTGCACTCTTATACACAGGCTTCACCACCTATGCTTCCCGAGAAAGTATTGAGTTATATAGTTATATAGAATTGTATTTTGTAAAATTGTGAAGCTCCATGTGAAAGCGTTTGCCTCAGTCTTATTCCTGTTGTGAGACAGGTGCAAGATTTTGCCTCAGTCTTATCCCTGCTGTGAGGCAGATGATTGTAAATAGGATCTGTGCTGTGTTTCCTAAATGTGATGTCAAAAACGATTTTGGGGAAAATAAATGGTTTTTACATTTTTGAGTATAATGTGGCGCAAAGGTTTAAAAAGTGACGCACCTACCTACATGCGTCACTTTTTAAATATGGGGAAAAAAGGTACATGTTTGGGCTTTCCTGGGGAGCCTAGGTGGTGAGGCTTGTATCTAAGAGTGCAGTGGACTAGGCTTCCTGAAGCATATCCCTGTCTGCATTCTTCGACACAGGTGTCAATTTGACTCTTTACAGTGATGTTACCTGTGTTTTAAATCAGTGTAGGAAGCATATTGAGTTTGTTTGCATAGAGGAATTGTATTTTGTAAAATTGTGAAGCTCCATGTGAAAGCGTTTGCCTCAGTCTTATTCCTGTTGTGAGGCAGGTGCAAGATTTTGCCTCAGTCTTATCCCTGCTGTCAGGCAGATGATTGTAAATAGGATCTGTGCTGTGTTTCCTAAATGTGATGTCAAAAACGATTTTGGGGAAAATAAATAGTTTTTACATTTTTGAGTATAATGTGGCGCAGAGGTTTAAAAAGTGACGCATCTACCTACATGCGTCACTTTTTAAATATGGGGCAAAAAGGCACATGTTTGGGCTTTCCTGGGGAGCGTAGGTGGTGAGGCTTGTGTCTAAGAGTGCAGTGCACTAGGCTTCATGAAGCCTATCTCTGCTGCATTCTTAGACACAGGTGTCAATTTGACTCTTTACAATGACGTTACCTGTGTTAAGTCAGTGTAGGAAGCATCTTGAGTTTGTTTGCATAGAGGAAATGTATTTTGTAAAATAGTGAGGATTCAGTAATGACATGGAATGGTTGTACATAGGAACTGTGCTGTGTTTCCTAACTGTGATGTCAAAAACGATTTTGGGGAAAATAAATGGCTTTGACATTTTTGAGTATAATGTGGCGCAGAGATTTAAAAAGTGACGCATCTACCTACATGCGTCACTTTTTAAATATGGCGCAAAAGGGTACATGTTTTATGCTGCTGATGCGTCACAAATGAGGTTCTTTTTTTTTGCACACTACTCCAGTTCACTCCTCTCCATTGTACTCTTGGACACAAACCTCACCTTTTGTGCTCCCCTGGACAGTCTTCAGCACAGTACAGATCCTATGTACAATCATCTGCCTCACAGCAGGGATAAGACTGAGACAAAAGCTTGCACCTGCCTCACAACAGGGATAAGACTGAGGCAAACGCTTTCACATGGAGCTTCACAATTTTACAAAATACAATACCTCTATGCAAACAAACTCAATATGCTTCCTACACTGAGTTAAAACACAGGTAACATAATTGTGAAGAGTCAAATTGACACCTGGGTCTAAGAATGCAGACAGGGATATGCTTCATGAAGCCTAATCCAGTGCACTCTTAGATACAAGCCTCACCACCTAGCCTCCCGAGGAAAGCCCAAACATGTACCTTTTTTCCCCATATTTAAAAAGTGACGCATGTAGGTAGATGCGTCACTTTTTAAACCTTTGCGCCACATTATACTAAAAAATGTAAAAACCATTTATTTTCCCCAAAATCGTTTTTGACATCACATTTAGGAAACACAGCACAGATCCTATTTACAATAATCTGCCTCACAGCAGGGATAAGACTGAAGCAAAATCTTGCACCTGCCTCACAACAGGGATAAGACTGAGGCAAACGCTTTCACATGGAGCTTCACAATTTTACAAAATACAATTCCTCTATGCAAACAAACTTAATATGCTTCCTACACTGATTTAAAACAAAGGTAACATCATTGTAAAGAGTCAAATTGACACCTGTGTCTAAGAATGCAGACAGGGATATGCTTCATGAAGCCTAGTCCACTGCACTCTTAGATACAAGCCTCACCACCTAGGCTCCCCAGGAAAGCCCAAACATGTACCTTTTTTCCCCATATTTAAAAAGTGACGCATGTAGGTAGATGCGTCACTTTTTAAACCTCTGCGCCACATTATACTCAAAAATGTAAAAAACATTCATTTTCTCCAAAATCGTTTTTGACATCACATTTAGGAAACACAGCACAGATCCTATGTACAATCATCTGCCTCACAGCAGGGATAAGACTGAGACAAAATCTTGCACCTGCCTCACAACAGGGATAAGACTGAGGCAAACGCTTTCACATGGAGCTCCACAATTTTACAAAATACAATTCCACTATGCAAACAAACTCAATGTGCTTCCTACACTGAGTTAAAACACAGGTAACATCATTGTAAAGAGTCAAATTGACACCTGTGTCTAAGAATGCAGCAGAGTTAGGCTTCATGAAGCCTAATCCACTGCACTCTTAGACACAAGCCTCTCCACACACGCTCCCAAGGAAAGCTCAAACATGTACCTTTTTGCCCCATATTTAAAAATTGACGCATGTAGGTAGATGCGTCACTTTTTAAACCTCTGCGCCACATTATACTCGAAAATGTAAAAAACATTTATTTTCCCCAAAATCGTTTTTGACATCACATTTAGGAAACACAGCACAGATCCTATTTACAATCATCTCCCTCACAGCAGGGATAAGACTGAGGCAAAATCTTGCACCTGCCTCACAACAGGAATAAGACTGAGGCAAACGCTTTCACATGGAGCTTCACAATTTTACAAAATACAATTCCTCTATGCAAACAAACTCAATATGCTTCCTACACTGATTTAAAACACAGGTAACATCATTGTAAAGAGTCAAATTGACACCTGTGTCTAAGAATGCAAACAGGTATATGCTTCATGAAGCCTAGTCCACTGCACTCTTAGATACAAGCCTCACCACCTAGACTCCCCAGGAAATCCCAAACATGTACCTTTTTTCCCCATATTTAAAAAGTGACGCATGTAGGTAGATGCGTCACTTTTTAAACCTTTGCGCCACATTATACTCAAAAATGTAAAAAACATTCATTTTCCCCAAAATAGCACAGATCCTATGTACAAACATCTGCCTCACAACAGGGATAAGACTGAGGCAAAAGCTTTCACATGGAGCTTCACAATTTTACAAAATACAATTCCTCTATGCAAACAAACTCAATATGCTTCCTACACTGAGTTAACACAGATAACATCATTGTAAAGAGTCAAATGTATTTCTTTAAACATGCACACATTCTTTATTCCTTTTAAAAAATGTAAAAACCATTCATTTTTTCCAAAATCGTTTTTGACATCACATTTACAAAACACAGCACAGGTCCTATGTAGAAGCATTCCATGTCACGACTAAAACCTCACAATTTTACAAAATACAATTACTCTATGCAGTAAAAACTTTTTACCAAGCATTATCAAAAAGCATGACACAAACCAACATTAAAAAAACACAATTTGCTTCCAAATCTTCTCCATAGAGTATACAAGTTTCTATGTATATTAAATGAATCATAACTCACCTTTACAAATATTTTAGGAGATTCAGAACAGTGTCAGATACACACACCAATATTTCTTTAGCAGAGCAAAAGGTATGTTCTCCAGGCACTGCAAACCATAAAGGCATAGAAAACCTCTAATTCTACACACATATTGCTCATGGTAACCAATCAAATCTCTTCCCTCTGTATTTTCAAACCAACACTCTTCCCCCCCTCAGCCCTTTCTACCTGTTACCATAGCAACTCCCTCCTCACTGAGCTCCCAGGGTTAAAAGTTTATTCTACAAAGTTGCAAATCACCTCATCAAGGATGTTTGACCTGCGAATACACCAGCTTTTCTGGTGCAAGGTTTCTTTAAATGACTTTTTTTAACCATTCAAATTACTTCTTACACAGAACACAACCATGCACCCTAACTTTCGGTTTTCAACTATCTCATTCTACCAATCATTGCTTATGATTCAAGAGCACTGAAACTCCACAGTTTTTTTTTTAAAACTCCTATTGTTCCAACTGCCATTTCTTTTCCACACTTCATCTGACTGCAACAGAATCTCCTCTCATCATGTATTCTGTCTGGATTATTGGACATAGCTATATCCACTGGGCTCAAAGGTATGCAGCTACCAGAAATTTTCACAACCTTGACTTACCAAATGTGAAGATTAAATGGATTGGCCAGAGTGGATTGAAATGTCACCAATTGATACCATTGGTGAAAACCTTTTTGCATTTGCCACACCCTGACCTTTTAATTGTGCACTGTGGAGGAAATGACTTGGGCACCTTGACTGGGGTAGGTCTGGAAATGCTTATAAAGGACACCTTTGATCTATTGATGGCACTTTTTCCTCAAACTGCCTTGGTATAATCCAATATATGCCAAAGACAGAAATGGAAGTGGTCCAATCAATTTTGTCCACAATTTGAGAAAGGATGGAAACATGTGAATACATCTGTTTCTGCTTACATGAGAGACTATGGAATGGGTTCAATATACAATAATAACTTGCGTTACAACATGCAAGATATCTACAGGGGAGATGGTGTGCACTCTTCAGATGAGGGGAATGGAATATTCCTCCTGAATTTAAGACTGTGCATTGGTACCTACTTTTAGGTACCTAAATCAGCCACAGAACCCAAAAGCCCTTTTCAGGGCTACCCTATCTCTGATCACTCCAAATGATTATCTTTTTCTAACTTTTGTCACTATTTTTCACCATAGTACGCTCCCCGGTATGCTTCCCGGTGCGCGTACCGGGCGCTCCCCCCGCGAAAAATATATATATATTTTTTTTTTTGCCTATTTGGGCCTCCTAAGACCCCCTCAGAAAACCTAGAGGGTCAAGGAGTGCCTACGATGCAACCTTATACCCATTCCCAACGTTGTTTGTCCTCCATTTTCTGTCGTAAATCTACCGAAAACAAAATGGAGGACTGCCGTAGCGCTGCCGGTACGCGTACCGGGGCGCGCATGGAAGCGCTCTAAAAAAATGTTAAAAGTTAATTTACATAAAAACCACTGGAGACACTTTCACCAAATATAGAATAGCTCATACTACATACCAATCCCTACCATTTTCCCAAATTCGATGGAATTCCATTGAGCCATTTAGCCTGTAGACCTCTCTAAATACCCTGAGGTAAATTACTTCACAAAAACACATCTGAAGTGTTAGAATTGACAACCAATTAAAATGTTACTTTCATTTTCTATTTTTTTTTCCTGACATTTGATTGGTTATGTATATGAATATAAATGAAAAATGAGAGGGAAACACGGCCATTTTGACTACAACTACCTGAGTTACATCTTGAAAGGATTTTCACATTTTGTCTTCTTCACCTCTCTGTAAAGTAAGTTGATAATTTGTAAGGGGCACTTTAAGTTATTTTTTAAAAACATTTTCTGATAGTTATTTACTGTCCCTCTGCTATAGTTATAGATAGAGATAGGCTCCTCTGTTATATTTATGGATTGACTTAGGCTTCTCTGCAATAATTATGAATTTACTTACATTTCTTCACAGGCACTTTTTTATATTTCTACTTCCTGCCTGTTACCATGCATTGCCCAAAGTTAACTTCACTATTAAAAAATCAAAACTACCTGTCTGAACTTAAACCCAACAGTGCCATATTTCTACTGATTTTTTTTTAATGCAAATTTCAGCACAAAAATGGAAGGAGAACAGAACGTTTCCTTTGAAATTGTCCTAGAGATGAACAATGAGGAAATCATTGAACCCAATGACTTGGAATTCATGGATGAATCACGGGACCATGAACTTCTACAATGTGTAGAATCTGTGGATTTGTTAATTCAATATGAGGACGTTTCTGACAGTCAAATGTTGGAAGTTATGTTCACTCAAAAAGAGGACATTTCGGACAGTCAAATGTTAGACATTCTATCAAATTTTGAAAATGAATCTCAAAAATAAATTTATATTTAATAATTCTAAAATTGTTTGAGACATTATTCATTTTTATATGTAATTCTTAAACTACTACCAAATTGATTATAATGTAAAGTCAGACTTATAGTATACTGTGCAACTTTTTTGTTTTACATAGTAATTTTGCTCATAGATACTTCCTTTCTCCCACTATATTATCTCCAATGTGTATTTGACATCTCTTTTTCATCTCCTGCCTCCATGTTCTTTATGCTTTCCTGACAGACTATGGTATGGATTCCATATACCACAATAACTTCTATAACAACATGCAAATTATCTACAGAGTAAACGGTGTACATTGAATTTAAGACTCTGCATTGGTACCTACATGTTGGTACTTAAATCACCCACACAACACAACAACTCTATTCAGAGATACCCTACCTCTAAGCACTTTAAATTATTATTTTAGTGTTTCACTGAGTTTTCCCCATGTGTGGGGGTGGGGGAGGTGTGTGTGGGGATGTGTGGGGTGTGTCTGTGAGGTGTGTATGTGTGTGTGTGTGTGTCTGGGGGGGATGAGGTGTATAGGTGTGTGGGGTATGTGGGTGTGGGTGGGGATGTGGGTGTGTAAGGTGTGTGTGTGGGTGTGTGGGGTGTTTGGGTGTAGGTGGAAGTGTGGGTGTGTGAGGTGTGTGTGGGGTGTGTGTGGGTATGGGGGGTATGTGTGTAGGATGTGTGTGTATGTGTGGGATGTGTGGATGTGTCTGTGAGGTGTGCGTGTGTGTGTGGGGGGGAGGTGTGTGGGATGTGTGAGGTGTGTCTGTGAGGTATCTGTGTGTGCATTTGTGTGTGTTGGGGGGGTGAGGTGTGTGTGTGTGTCTGGGTGTGTGGGATGTGTGGTTGTGGGTGTGGATGTGGAAGGTGTCGGTGTGGGGGTGTGGGGTGTTTGGGTGTGGGTGGAGGTGTGCGTGTGTGAAGTGTGTGTGGGGAGTGTGTGGGTGTGGGGGTGTGTGGTTGTGTGCGTGTGGGACGTACCTGTAGGTACCTAAAACAGCCACAGAACCCAAAAGCTCTTTTCAGAGCTACCCTACCTGTAATCACTCAAAATGATTATTTTACACTATAATTTTCACTATTTTTCACCAAAGTACGCTCCCTGGTGCGCGTACCGGGCGCTCCCCCCGCGAAAATTGAAAAATCCTAACTATAACTACCTACTGGCGACCGCCCGTAGGTAATATATATATATATATATATTCACTGAAAAAACCATAGGTTATAGACCATATATAGTTAGGAATTAGCATTTACAAAACCTTAAAAATTCACTGAAAAAACCATAGGTTATAGACCATATATAGTTAGGGATTAGCATTTAAAAAACCTTATTTTACTCACACAAAACCATTGAAATTCCATATATAGTTAGTTGTACTAACTATATATCACGCACCCGCAATCCACTGCTGATGATGTCACATATTACATCATTCATGACATGGTCAGTGACATCACTGATGACATCACTGATGACATCTCAAATGACATCACTGATGACATCACTGATGACATCATCCAGTGACTGTGTGTTTCTGTAAAGTTTCAATATGTTTTACATATTGAAGAATGAGTAGATGTAGAAGTGTCTGGATGAAGGATTTAGTAGGTGCGTGACTGACTGTATGAGTGAGTGATTAAATGTGTCTCACTGAGTGCATGGGTTAGTGACTAAACTGTCTTAATTTGTGCATCATTATGTCTGTTGTTCTGTAAACTGCTGCATGTGTTGATCAGTAGCTATATGAGTAACTATATAGGTTATTGATTGGTTGCCCAAGCATTTGTATGGGAGACTGAGTGTGTGTGTGAGTGGCTGGGAAGTGTATGACTCTGTGCATAGATGTATGGGTTCAAAAGTGCATGTTGGAAACAGCTGTATGGGCGGTTGACTGTGTGCATGACTGTATTGGTGAGTGAATAGATATCTCAGTGCTACATGTCAAATTAAGTACATATGTAAAATACAGTACATGTGAGAGTTGACATATATAAATAACTGTGCATAAGAGCCAGTGAATGTGTGAGTGGCTGTATGGATCATTGTGAACTTGTATCCAGGATTGTATAAGTGAGTAAATATGTTTTAGTATTTGTTTGAATAAGTAAGTAAGGTGTGTTTAACTGTATAGTTAAGGAAATGGAGGTGTGATTGATTGTTTGCATGACTGTCTAGGTGTGTGTGTAACTTCATGGATGAGTGACAATCTGTGAGTCTGTGTTTACACTGAGTGTATCTAAGGTTATATTAGAGTCTGAAGAGGTTCATCGTATTATCACAACAGTGATGTCATCAGTAATGTCATTTGAGATGTCATCAGTGATGTCATCAGTGATGTCATTTGAGATGTCATCAGTGATGTCATCAGTGATGTCATTTGAGATGTCATCAGTGATGTCATCAGTGATGTCACTGACCATGTCATGAATGATGTAATATGTGACATCATCAGCAGTGGATTGCGGGTGCGTGATATATAGTTAGTACAACTAACTATATATGGAATTTCAATGGTTTTGTGTGAGTAAAATAAGGTTTTTTAAATGCTAATCCCTAACTATATATGGTCTATAACCTATGGTTTTTTCAGTGAATTTTTAAGGTTTTGTAAATGCTAATTCCTAACTATATATGGTCTATAACCTATGGTTTTTTCAGTGAATTTCATTGGTTTTTTAATAGCTAATATCAAAACCTTTACAATGTATTATTCTTTAAAAAGAAAAATATTTTTTACATGTTTTTTATACAATTTTTTTTGTATTTTTTTTGTTTCGCTCCCAGTACGCGTACCGGTTAGCTTCCCGTTAGCTCAATCCGGAGGCGCGACCCGGTACGCGAACTGGTAAACGTTCCTTTAGCGCACCTCTCGCGTTACAAAACAACATCGCGACGCTTCGCGTCAGCATGACGTTTCGCGTTCTCGCGTAATACGTCATATTACGTGCTACGTTCGCGTACCCGGAAGCGCAGCGGTACGCGAACCGGAAGCGATCCGCGGCGCGGCGCCGACCGCGTAATGTAAACATAGCAGGTCATGTGACTCGATAATAACACTTTTCATTGGTTCATTTCACTTTTGGTTTCCTAATGATGTAATACAAGGTCATGTGATCTAAAATGGACACTTTTCATTGGTTTAGAACTTTTGTTTTTCCCAAATGATGAAAACCCCTCCTTCTTTCATCACTCTGACTTTCATCTTGGTGAGAGAAAGACCCTTTATTGAGACTTTGTGATGGCTTCATTAGTAGCTTCAGCTGGTGCTAGCCCACCACCTCCACCAAATCCAAGAAAGAGAGGACCACCTGCAGAAGTAATTCTGCAAGAAGAGGAAGAACAGGAAGAGGAGGAAGAGGAGGAAGAGCATGAGTTTTTGCCAGAGGAGCCCAGGAGGTACAATCGACAGGAGAATTATATCTGGCAATTCTACAGAATTCCTGAGGGGCAAAAGAAAGTGAATGCTCGTTACGTGTTTTGCCGCATATGCGGTGACAGATTGTCAAGGGGCACTGATAAAAAATATAGTTATGGCAATCATACTATGCATCGGCATATGAGTAGGTGGCACCCAAATAACTATAGTGCTGCCCAGCTACGTGACCAACAACAAAATCCCCTCCAAATGGCAAGAAGATCGGTGGTTCCAGAGGTGTCGGGACCAGAGGCGAGGGAGGTGATTGCAAACATCCAAATGTTGTTTGGGCACGTAAAACAAGTGTGCGTGGAATGTGGCGCTTTCATCTGCTACAGAGAAAGTAGCATCACTTTGATTTTGCGAGCAATTCAAAATCATATTAATGTTTGCACAAGACGCACCAAAAAATAAATTCTTTTTTTTTTTTGCTCCTGTTGAGCCCTTTATAATGGATCGTTTTTGTTTCCCCCCCCCCAAAAAAAACCAAAAAAATTTTAAAAACGTTCAGAAAATACAAAAAAAGTAAAAAAATGTTCAAAAAATACTAAAAAAAATATAAAACAACAAAAACATTAAAAAAAAAGTTCTTTTCAGAACTAACTCCCCATTATAAAAAAATTGGTAGAATATTTGGAACTCTGCCAACCTGTATTTCTCTTAGTTCGCTCCCGGAGCGCTACCCGGTACGCGTACCGGAAGCTAACCAAAAAAATATTTTTTAAAAAAGAACAGTAACTATAAGGGAAGGAAATACACAGTTATGTTAAAAGAAAGACAGCTCTAGGGAGTAAACTAAGGATACTGTTACCTACAATCCACTGTTGATGATGTCACATATTACATCATTCATGACATGGTCAGTAACATCAACAGCAGTGGATTGTAGGTAACAGTATCGTTAGTTTACTCCCTATAGCTGTCTTTCTTTTAACATAACTGTCTATTTCCTTCCCTTATAGTTACTGTTGTTTTTTAAAAAACATTTTTTTGATCAGTCATAAACAGTGACATTAATAGAAACAGAGAGAGTGAACAAGAGTGAAGAACTATGGTCCTCCTCAGCCACCCTCAGAAAACCAAGGGGGTCAAGATACATCTACCGTGCCCCCTTCTACCTATTCTGAACATTATTTGCCCTCCATCTTGTATCTTGATTCGAACGAAACACAAAATGGTGGACTGCCATAACGCTGCTGGTTTGCGAACCGGGCAACTTCCCAGGAAGCGGTCCCCAAAAAAAAAAAGTTGGGAAAGTAATTCACAGACACTAAGAGTAATAGAGATGGAGTGAGTGAACAAGACTGAGGAACTATGAGAACAGAGGGACTGAGAAAAAGAGTGGAAGGAGTTGAGTAAATAGGTAATAGAGAAAGGAATGAGGAAAGTAGCAAAGGCAGGAAACTGAGGATTAAAGAAGTGAAGCAGTGGATCTAATAGTAGGTGAATGTGATAGAAATGTAACGAAAAGAGTACAACTATTTACCTTGTAATTGCCGTTAAATTAATCACATTTTATTTCTATACTTTCAATCTGTGAAAGAGAGAACCAACATTTGAAAAAAATTAAAATATGTATTTAAAAATTACAAACGACAAGGGAAAATATTGAAGGACAAATAGTTTTTCAACAACTTTGACACTGACAGAAGCTTCTGCTTCTCCAGGTCCTCTACACAATGCTAAAGATATACATTTTAAACTAACAGTATCTTGATGCAGATGAAGTGAGGCCTATCTTAAAACATGGTGCATCTTTTGCATTGCTCTTGTTTCAGAAAAGTGTTGCTTCAGTATGCCAATAACATGTCTCCTATCCAGAGATTTGTTTGAGGTGAGGCCTACTCAGAGTTCAAGATGAGATTTACACTTGTTGAAGTGTACAGAGGAGATAATATCTGTGAAAGTCTACTAATGAAGTGAGTCATGTCCACTGCACTCTTCAACAAAGTAGAAACCTCCTATGTTTCCCTGGACAGACCTAAACTTGATCTGCACAATGTGATTCGTAATGATAGGAAACTCAGGTGATGTAATTGAAATATGTGCAATTTATTTTGCTCATTTCACAATCACATCACTTGTGTTTCCTTTGCTTAGGTATCTCATTGTGCAGATGTAGTCCAGCATATGAAAGAATACGTAGAAGTGCAGCACTGCATACAATAAATTTAACACTTACAGAAAACTCACCTTCTCCATGCCTCCTACACAGTTCTACATATACATCATAAATGCAAACAGTACAGAATTAATTATACATGTTAAATGGTTTATTTTTGCTGTTCTCAGAATGTATCAAAATTCACTAAAAACAGTGACTTGAAGGTATTCATCATGTAACAGCGGGGAAAAAAAAACACAATCAAAATGATTGTGTTTAAAAAACCCATACAACATCAGAAAATAAAATTCAGAACTCCTTAAAGTTAACTTACTTTCCATGACGTCCAAGGATGTCCTATGAACAGCTTACACTCTTTTGTGCTGTTATTACTTTCAGCCCGCCACTTTCTGAAAGAAAACCTCCATCGTTTTTAAAAACACGTTACATGCAATAAATGACTTCTTGCTCTCTACCACTATTTTCCACAAGGCCAAATCTAGTCAGAGATATTTATAACTCTTGGATTTCTTGTAAGCCAATCCCATCATTTGGCATTTCCGCAACTTTCAGAATTAAAATGTTGAAGATCATTTTCACAATCCTGGAATAGTAATATCTTCCCCTTCTTGGTCAGTCATGTTCTACATTTCCTATGACACTGATACTGCTTAATATGAAGCAGACTTACACTACCTCTATGAGTACTACAATTATTTAATTCTCTACATCACTTTTAATCACAAAGCAATGTAAAACAGTAGACAGCATTGCAGACTTACATTCCCTCTACTCCATGTTTTGATTGGCTGCTTCAATTAGCTTATGAAAAGAAACAGTTTTTCTGAACTCATTTAAAGTGCACATACATCTCCATGATGTCCAATCCTTTGATTAGAAGTTATGTCTCTGAACTACACTTATCCTCAAGGCCAAATTGTGTAGGAGCCATTAGAACTTCTTGAAATTCCACAGATCATATCCCGAGATTATTTTCCTAAAATTTTGGTTTTAAAAACACCAGGTAAGAGTTTTTAAGGTCATACGGCAATTTTTTTTTGAAAATTAAAACAGAATCATTGCAGAATGACCAGCCATTTCTAGACTTTAAATAAGCTGTGTAATGTCCTGATGATATTGAAGGGCCGTCATGATATATAATTGCTGTAGTTACAAAAGTCCTTCCTGATATTGACAACTGCGAAGCTACAAAATTTTTTATTAAAGTTGTCAATTTTGTTCCATCAGGCCTACATCGTTGGAACATTAAAATGACGTACTGGCCATATGTTCGTATAAATAATGTGGACATCATTTCAGATTTACATTGGCTACACTCCATGCTGTGATTAGCAGCTTTTACTAGCTTATTAAAGGAGACTGATTTACTGTCTGGCAAAGTTAAATATATAAATCTTTCTGAGTCTACACTAGTAGTACTTGATACCATACAGTTCTCGCAGTCATGCTGCCATTGATAAGAAAGCCCAAACAGCTGATCTACATCTACACCTTCAGCATGTAATACATCAAGCATATACATTAAAAACTCCTGACAATCTTGCTGAATATTTTGAGAGAATTGTGTTTGCCCTGAACATCTGTCTAACAGGTTTCGAATTTCAGACACACTTTCTATTTTTGTTCTATCTGTGCTACATTTCTCTAACACAGAATTCAACAAACTGCAAAATCTTTGATCAGAATTGACCACAATCTCTTCTTTTACATTTTTTAGAGAAAACAAAACATTAATTACTACATTAGCATAGCAGTTGACACCAGAACTGTTTTCAAACTGAAAACCAACAACATCTTCAACAGAATCCTCTTTGTTTCTGCTTGTAATTTTAGGTTCATTCACTTTTTGTCTTTTTGCTACAACCTCCCCAGTATTGTTCTCATTTCTTCGTTTCCGGCCTACCAGACGTTTCTCAAACAAAGGAAACTGAGGCAAATGTGGCGCATACTCTCTTCTTAACCTATTGTATTCCTTAACACAATCTAGATCTGCACAAATGTTTCTGACATCACACTCAATCAAGTACAATCCCGATAAAGTTCTAACTCGTGACAATGCCACATATGCCATACCCTCCTTGAACACAGAACTGCCAATATTCACCAATGCAGTGTCTACACTTAAACCTTGCGATATATGAATTGTCACCGCATATGCCAAGCAAACAGGGAACTGCTTACGGCGAACATATAAGTCTTTTACAAGCAAAAATCTAGCAGAACAACGAGCAATTAGCTGTACTTCCTCAATGCCATCAAATTTAATTTTTAAAAATTCAATTCCATCTCTATTTCTGTATTTCACAAAATCAACAACATTACCCATTGATCCATTTACCAGACCTCTTTCAACATGTAAATTCCTTCTTAAAATTATACGGCAGTTCAAGCACACATTCAGAGTCTTTTCAAAACCTGCAGTTTTAGATATAGTCTTCTCTAATGAATCCAATTTTGATTTCAGATTCTCAGACAAAATAATTGTTGATCCCATATGCTCTACTCTATCAATAGCTTCCACTTTCACAATCTCTTGCTTTTCTAAATGCAACATTTTGTTGTTAAATTTGGCACATTCTGCAAGAGTTGGCATCAAACATATTCCAGATTTCTTATCAGTAATTTTCTGAAAAATATTCTCAGGCACAACATCTTGTTCTGGATATAAATTTGACAGTAATCGTGCATGTAAAGCTTCTTTCCCATGCTCGGTCACTTTTCCAATTCTAACATCTTGTAGAATAGTCTTGTAAACTTCATCCTTTGCCTGACGCATATTTTCATGCAGTTCAGCATAATTGAAGTTTAACCATATATTGACGTTGCCAATGCTGCCTAGGCACTTCCTGGTATCTTCATGCGTGAGCATTTTGAACACAGGTTGCCCTTTCACTGGTGTCAGCTGCAGAAGATCTCCGAAAACAATGATGTGTTTGCCACCAAATAACACATCATACTCTGTTTTGAGAACTTCTTGCATCCTCAAATGCACAAAGGCAAGCATGACATTGGAAACCATGCTTACTTCGTCAATGATAAGAAGTTTCATTTTCCTCAAGATTCTTGAAACTTCAAAACAAGCATCTCCAGATAGCTTGTGATATTCTAATTTGTTGTCATGCTCCACTGGCAGCATCAGTAAACGATGTAAAGTAATCCCTTTAATATTATGTGCTGCCAGTCCAGTTGGAGCAGTGACAACACAAGACAGCGATGACTCTGTCCTTTCCTGCAAATAGCATGAAATTGCTTTAATGAGGAAACTTTTTCCAGTTCCCGCTTCTCCACTCACGTACAGTCGGACAGGCTTCAACGACGTACATGAGCACTCTTTCTTATCATGACTTAATCCATGATCAATTTGCATGGTAACTTCGTCATATATTTTCCTCTGCTCAACGTTGAGTTGCCTTTCCAACTCTTCTAAGTTAACCGCATCCTCTTGAGCATGTGCCATGGCTCTTTCCACCTCATTCATAGCAGTGGCAGCTTCATTTTCAATAAGAGGTCCTCCTAGTGGATCCTGACTCAATGAAGCAGAACTCTGACTGTCCTGAGAACTGTCTCTGGCAATCTCGTCTGCAATCGTTGCTTCCTGCTCAATTTCCGCATTCAACATTTCTACATATTTGGGAAAAGCAGGACATTCTATGGTCTCCTTGGCGGCATTGAAAGAGTCTTCATAACAGAGGAAATCTCCAAGCAGTTCCTCTTCTGCACGCCAAGGCTTGAAAAGTTGCAAAAGTGCTAAATAGAAAAACTCCTTTTTTTCAGGAGATTCGCCACTCAATTTTCGATGGTTTATCAAGTGGCATTTTCTTTGCTTCACCAGACATCCCTCACTTCCTATTACAGCATACACTCCTTTCTCAGTATCTTCTTTGATGTTCCTCTTGAACATGTAATTTTGCAGAACCTCATACAGACAAACATTCTCTAGGTGACTGCTTCGATTTGGATAATATGTATCCAACATGTTTGTCTTCAAAATGTCGGTACTGTTTGGCTCCTTTTCCGCCAAATACTCAATTTCCCGCACAGGTTTGAGAACTCGATTACGCGTTGCAGCAAGACCAAGACTCGCCCAAACGATACTCCTGGACTTGGCATAGAGACTTGCTGAAGACAACCGGTCAGAACATTCGTACGCTCCGATTTCTCGATGCGACAACATCTTCAGACTGAAACTGTACAACTTCTTGCTGAGGCTCTTTTCATGGGAAATGTCCTCCCACATATCCTTCAATTCTGTCTTCTCTTTTTTGGTGATGTAAGACGTCACATACCGAGCCACAGCCATACAGTTATCAGCCACAAACTGTATATCCATGTTAGCATTCCACATGGACAAAATCACCGGGTTGTAGTCGTTGATGTACTTGGACTCTTCGTTCCTCTTCAAATTGTAAGTGTTTTTAGGTGATTTCTTCATGACATTGTGTCGCAGCGAAGACATCAAACTGTTTACTCTTCCTTTAGAAATCACCGGTCGTGGAAAGCCGAAACGACATTTAGTGTAGAACTTGTCCTTGTTTCGGAATTTACGACGGCAGTACTTTCCACATCGATGGCTTTGGAAATGCAGAACTTTTTCTCTTAGGCTTTTCTTCTCCTTTGCGTTTGGAACAGCACACGTAGAATACTGTTGGATGAAACTCATCACTGAGTCATCTGGATCCGTTCCAAATTTAGGTGCATCCTTGATCCACAGCAACATATGTATATGAGGAGCACCTCTTGCTTGGTACTCCTTTCTCCAGAAGAAATCCAACACCTCTCCAAGAGGTGGATTCTTCTTATTCATGATGAAAGACATCATAGCTTCAAATCTATGATTGAAGTACCTACATACATTGACTGGATCCAAAGAGCACAGTTCTCCGGGTGTCTTGAATTCGATGTTTTCTACGTTAGCATTTGCCTCTCGTAGAAATTCAAGTAAGTCTTCCCAGCCATACTCGGCACAGCTCAGAGTGAGGAACCATGTGGGAGTACCTAAGTTCCTCAGCATACATTTTAAATCACCATGACGACGGTACCAGTACTCATTAGTACCACGCTGACACGCCATGAGATTAATCAGGTGAGAATCCAAAATACTATCTTGGACATTCACTTTATCCATAAAATCACTTGCCGAGATGTTTTGCATGTGTATACCACTTTTCAAGATGTGGTTCACTGCATATGACAGTCCAGACAGATCGCTTTCAAACAGGAGATGAAACAAATAAGGAATGCATTGTCGAAACCTAGCATCTCCTGCATACAATCGCAAAGTCCGGTATTCAGAAGCAGGAATTTGATGAGGTCGCTCATCATATCTTCCTCCCTGACCTGTTGGAAAAAGCTGTGGGAAACACCGAGCTTCCAAACTTTCCTCCCAAACACTAATGGGACTCCCTTTGGCTTGTTTCATTTGAAACAACTCAATAGCATTCCCCATGACTTCCTTTGAATGCAAAGGATGAACACTATAATGTTCATATATTTCCTCACTAGTAGAGGGTTCTACTTTCTCAATTTGACCAGCACACAAATCGCTATCCTCTTCCTCACTTACTTCCTCTTCTGCAACATATACATTCTTATAGTATTTATTATTTTTTTTCAAATACAATGTTGCCTTTTTAACTTTCCTAACATCTACTAAATCTTGCCATATTTTCTTATTCTTTGTCGGAACCCCATTAACTAAGATAACCAGAGGTTCCTCTTCCACTTTTTCTACTCCAATTGTGTTAATGTTTTTCTTCAAATCTAGAGGCAAATAAACAACTCTTCCCTTTAATCCTCTCTGTAAATCTGATGGAGGCAATTTCCCTGTCTTTGGCTCCATTCTTACAATAGCCTGAAAGGGATGGATACTTTGAATCAAAATAGATTCATAAGTATTTAAATCCTTCAATTCAGAAGGAATCTCAACCAATTCCAGATTATTATGAACTGCTCTAGCAGGCATCTGGTTTTGTTTTAATTTGTTACAACAATAAGTACACACACGTTGATCCAATCCCAAATCAAAACAATTTTCTACCATCAAGTATGTTGCAAAATCCTTCCATTCACTATTATTTTCCCTTTCACTTTTTGCATATAAATCCACTAACTTAGTCTGATTCTTATAATAAGTGCGTCGACAACACACACAAGTGAAATTAGGCCTCTCACTTGATTTCATGTCAAACGTCGCAATTTCCCTCTGGAAATTATCTGTACTGGAAACATGTACAGTATCTTCCAAATGACCCTCTATTTCTTGCTCAATTTCAACATTCTCCTCTTTACTTCCAAAGTAACAAAACTCAATTTCTTCACATATATTCCTCACATCTATTTCAGAACCATGCAAAAGAGCAGCGCATAATTGTTTCAGCATAATTGCTGGACTCTTAGCATAATACAACAGTCTAACTAACTTCCTCACTTTGTTATGATGCACTGCTAGCATCCTGAAATGATGAAAAACACTCTGGCATACTCTCCTGGAAAGACAAGCCAGTGAATGACCATGCAAACCTGTCACTTCTCTCACTCTGCAAGGATCTAATTCTTGCAACAACCTCATTTTCTGCTTCAAACTTTTCTTGTTAAATGACCGTACAAAATCACAAAGCAAATTGATGGAATCCTGTCGCACACTGCAAATACTACTACACTTCCAGGTGTACACAGGACCCTTAGCACGTCTTCCTAAAACCTCATTACCTAACAACTCTTCTGCCTCTGTTGTCACAAGTTTTTCTTTTTCAACTGGACAACCATCTTTCACTTCATAAGCACGACCACTGATGTCAACTGCATGCACCAAATCATTATCCTGGAAATAACTCTCTTCATTAAAAAATGCCTCACAGCTTGAACTATGTATCCATTCTCCAGAAAAAACTTCACAAAAATTACTACGATTAACTATTCTCTTCCATCTACTATTTCTTTTGAAATCAAAAATTGCCTTGTTTAGCTTCCTAATTCTATTGATTATCAAAATAAATAACTTACGTTTAATTTCAAAAGCCTGATCAATAACTTTCTCAACTTTTTTTTTTCTCCTATAAAAAACTAATTTCTGTTGACCTTTCTTAATATTTTTTAACAAATTGCCAATTATCCTGTTACGGAACATTCGTTTACGAATCTCCGTAAACTGTTGTTTCCTTCTACTATCATGCACAGATTTATCTCTTGCTCTAGCAGTAACATTTTCATTTGTCCTTTTCTTTCCATTTGATTTACTTGTGTTGTTATGGATTGAAACATTTTCTGTACTAATATTTTTTTTATTAGAAATATTTTTTATGAAATATTTAGAGCTCTTACCCGGTGCTTTCTTCATCGCTTGAGAAATCTTTTTGTTAGAGGACTGCTGCATTTTTTTTTTCTCCTGCTGTCTTTGACGTTTTGCAGCCTTCATCTCTCTTATTTTTGTAGGCATAGTTGAATCTGAGGAAAAATATAATAAAAATGTTATTAAACATTATTATCAAACAGTAAATCAGTAATAGTGATCAAAAACATAACACACTACTTGACATTTTAAATAGAAGATTTTTTAGTCCTTGCAAATTTACAATACAGAAATAGCAGAAAAGAAATGAGATTTATATTTATGTTACCTATGCTATTTTATATGTGAATCTGATCTAATTTTATGAGCATATTTTAATATTTTATTGAAGACACTACACATAACCTGTTTTTGAAGGTGTCTTTATTTTTAAATTAAACGGTTTACCTTTTTACTTTTTATTGATTATAAATTTTAAAAATAAATGTTTATAATTCCAAAGGCTCAAGCAGGTCAGCTTCCCATCCTATATCATATAATTCGGACAAATCTGCATCCTCATCACGCTCTTCTTCATCCTCAGGATTTAAATCATCCAATGGATCAACATCCACTGATGTTTCAATTACAAGTTCAATGATGAGGTCAAAATCAACTGATTGCAGATTGTCGCTCATGTTGAGGTTGTCTTTATCTTTAAAGAAAGACAACAACAATGAGATGTTGCAGAGTAAGAGACAAATCTCACAGATTATAATAGTAAAATTATTTAACAAGAGTAACATTTTGCAGCTATTATTTAGCCATGTCCAGCGATGCTGAGCAGGTGAAGCCTATGTCTAATTTTTCACTGAACAGGACTCATCTGTTCTTAACCTTGGATAAGCCTCAACGACTCTGTGTCCCCTGCACATACTCAAATGTTAAAGTGCAGATTTATATTAAATGGCACATCCCCAGGCATGCACCAGTTAATGTGCACCACTGCTTTACCACCCATGGTGTGCCGCATTTACAATCAGATAGGAGAAAGCTGCTTCAAAACCCTGCGCCTGCTTGAAGCTGGCATAGGTCTTGACGCAGCATTGTATAGATGGGGCACCCCTGATCCTTGCTGGAGCTGCATCGCACTTACGATACAACTCCAGCAATGCGCCACCTTTACAGCACAGATGCGTCACGCATCTGTGCCTTTTTTGCCCCATGCTGCGCCGCATTGTAAATGCAGCACACCATGGGTGGCGGAACAGTGGCGCAGGATGACTGTCACATCCCTGGGGATGCGCCACTCATCATAAATCTATCCCTAAGCTTCTTATCTTGTTACAGATGAACTGCCATATGTATCATCAAAATATTTTACATATTATAAATAGCAAATTTTAAGGAATAAATAGCGATTCTTTACTATTCCTAATTTGCAATGAGCAAATTGCTAATTGCAAATTACCCATTCATTTCCATAGGCTAGGAGGCTCATAGGAATTAATGTTGCAAGTTGTGATTAGCAATTAGCTCATCACAAAATAGGATTTTTTTCAAGCGTGCAGGGGTATCTCAAGAACACCCTGCTGCACCCCTGAAAAAGAAATTTGGGAGCACATGGCACACCTACATGCCCTAATGGCATGTATGGGCGTCATATGGGACCTTTTTTTTTTTAAAAAAAAAATGCTTTTTGAAAAGAATTCGCAAATTACCACAAACTACAAGTTGGTGGTAGTTTCCAAATCCTTAATATCATTTTTTACATATTTTTTTTTTATACATTGCATTTAAGGAATCACAAATTTTGAATTATTGACATTTTAAGTAATTTCCACATGTGCACTGTTTTCTAAATATAATTTGAAAATCGTTTTTGGGGAAAAGTAATGGTTTGCAAATTTATGACAAGGACATAATGGTGTATGCTTCTCTATAAGGCATTTCAGTATCTCTAATGTCATTTTTCCCATATTACATTATAAGACCTTTCCCCATGAAGCACATTCCTTGTAAATATGCTCCCACCAGTGCATTGCAAATTTAGATTTTGACTGTTTCAGACACATAGCCATGTTGAAAGTGACCCAAAAAAATTGCAAACGTTTTAAAAAAAAACATTCATGTGTCTTAATGACATTTTAAGTCATTTCCCCATGGACAATGTTTTCTAAGTGGCACAAAAGAGGTATACACCTATCATAAATCTGTCCCTAGAATTATAAATGATTAAATCAGGATGACAATAAGATGTGGCCTATCCAGAGGTTTGTTTAAGGTGAGGCCTACTCAGGATTGCAGATTAAAGTTATGCTTGATGAAGAATACAGAGGAGATAATTTATTGTAAAGGCCTACCAATGAAGTAAGTGATTTCTACTTCATTGCACCAGTCATCATAAATGTATCCATAAGCTTCTTATCTTGTTAGACATCAACCGCCATATGTATCATATAACTATTTTGCATTTCCAAAAAAGCGAATTTTAAGGAATAAATAGCGATTCTTTACCATTCCAAATTTGCGATGAGAAAATTGCTAATTGCAAATTACCCATTCATTTCCATGGGCTAGGAGGCTCATATAAATGAAGGTGCAATTTGCGATTAACAATTTGCTCATCACAAATTAGGAATTTATTCCAAAAGTGCAGGGGTGTCTCAAGAACACCCTGCTGCAACCCTGAGAAAGAAATTTGGGGGCATATGGCGAACATAAATTTTAACAACATTCCTTTACCTCAAAAACGATTTTCAAATCATAACTTCAAAACACTACACATGGGAAAATTACTTAAATTGTCCTTAAGACACATAAAAGCGTATTTTGATTGGCTTTCCTGCATGGTAGGGTCACTTTTAACATGGCTATGTAACATAAACATTCAAAATCAAAATTTTCAATGTACAGGTGGGAGCATATTTACAAGCAATTTGCGCCACAAAGAAAGGTCTGACATTAAAATGGGAAAAATAACATCAGGGACAGTCAATTGCCTTATAAAGAACCATACACCATTATGTCCTTCTCATGAATTTAAAAACAATTCCTTTTTCCCAAAAACGATTTTCAGATCATAATTTCAAAAAACTGCACATGAGAAAATGACTTAAAATGTCATTGAAACACATGAAAGCGTTTTTTTATTGGCTTTCCTGCATGGTTGGTTCACTTTTATCATGGCTATGTAACACAAACATTGATAATTAAAATTTTCATGCACATGTAAGAGCATATTTACAAGCAATTTGCGCCACAGAGAAAGGTCTTACACTAAAATGAGAAAAATAACATCAAGGACAGTCAATTGCCTTATAAATAACCATACACCATTATATCCTTGTCATGAATTTAAAAACAATTCCTTTTCCACAAAAACGATTTTCAAATCATAATTTCTAAACACTGCACATCAGAAAATGACTTAAAATGTCATTAAAACACATGAAAGCATTTTTTGATTGGCTTTCCAGCATGGTTGCGTCACTTTTAACATGGCTATATAACAAAAACATTCAAAATCAAAAATTTCCATGCACATGTGAGAGCATATTTACTAGCAAATTGCGCCACATAAATCATAATTTTCTCCTTAAAGCACACTATTCTCTATCTAAAGTAAAGAAATATTTTCTCACCTTAGCAAATACTTTGAGTTTGAAAACAGTCTAAGAAACACACCAATTTGTCTTCAGCAGAGCAAAAGGTATGCACTCCAGAGTCTGCAGCTATCAAAAGCACAGAAATGGTGTAATTCTTCACACATATTTCTCATGTCACCCAATCAAAACTCTTCCCTCACTTTTTTTCAAATGAAAACCCTTCCCCCTCTGCCCTTTCTGCCTATTTTCCATAGCAACCACCTCTTGGAGAAACTCTGGTGTTTGCAAATTCACACAACAATGTTGCAATTGAACTCTGAACTCTCAGTGCACCTGCATATCCAGTGCTTTCTTTCATTTAATGATTTTTTATTGACCACTCAAAATACATCTTTCAAAGAACACATCTCTACACCCTAACTTTCTGTTTTCATCAATCAAAATCCACCAATCACTGTTACTACTTCATGAACACAGAAACTCCACAGTTTTTTTCATTTCAAACTCACATTTTTTCAACTGCCATTTCATTGCCACACTTCATCTGACTGCAGGAGAACCTTCTCTCACCATGTTTTCTGTCTGGATTGTTGGTCATAGTTATATTCACTGGGCTCAAAGGTACGTTGAAAGCAGGAATTTACCTAACCTCAATTTACAAGATGTGGAAATTAAGTGGTTTGGCCAGAGAGGATTAAAATGTCACCAATTGATACCATTGGTGAAAACCTTTATGCATTTGCCAAAACCTGACCTGTTAATTGTGCACTGTGGAGGTAATGACTTGGGCACTTTGACTGGTGTAGGTCTGGAAATGCTTTTAAAGGACACCTTTGAGCAATTAATGGCACTTTTTCCTCAGACTGCCTTGGTATATTCAAATATATGCCAAAGACAGAAATGGAGGTGGTCAAACCAATTTTGTCCACAAATTGAGAAGTCGAGGAAGCATGTAAACAAATCTGTTTCAGCTTACATGAGAGACCATGGAATGGGCTCCCTGTACAACAATAACTTGCGTTACTACATGCAAGATATCTACAGAGGAGATGGAGTTCACTTCTCAGATGAGGGCAACAGAGTTTTCACTCTGAATTTAAAAATGTGCATTGGTACCTACTTATAAGTACCTAAATGTACCATAAACCCAAAAGCTCTTCTCAGAGCTACCCTACATCTAATCACTCACAATTATTTTTTTACTCTAACTATTTTCACTAATTTTCAACAAAATACGCTCCCTGGTGCGCTACCCGGTACGCGTACCGGGAGCTAACCTCGCGAAATTTTTAAAAAAAATGTTTTTTTTTCCGCACATATGGGCCTCCTCAGCCACCCTCACAAAACCTAGGGGGTCAAGATAAGTCTACCGTGCCCCCTTCTACCCATTCTGAACATTATTTGCCCTCCATCTTGTATCATAATTCGACCGAAACACAAAATGGTGGACTCCCGTTACGCTTAAGGTTCGCGTACCAGGGCGCTCACCGGTTCGCGTACCGGGTCGCTTCCTGGGAAGCGCACCATCAAAAAAGGTGGGAAAGTAGTTCACAGAAAAGCCACTGGAGACAATTTCACCAAATATAGAATAGCTCATACTACATACCAATCCCTACCATTTTCACAAATTTGATTGGAATTCCATTTAGCCATTTAGCCTGTAGTCCTCTCTAAATACCGTGAGGTAAATTACTTCACAAAACACATCTGAAGTGTTGGAATTGACAACCAATTAAAATGTTACTTTCATTTTCTACTTTTTTTACCTGACATTTGATTGGTTATGTACCCGAATATATATAAAGGAAGAGAAGGAAACACAGCCATTTTGACTACTACTTCCTGGTGTACATTTCATTTGGATTTTCATTAATAACTTCAACTTCTTTTTAAAGGTAAGTTGTTATTTTTAAAACTGAAGTATATTGTGCACTTTAAGTTAATATGGCAAACTTTTTCTGTTAGTTATATACTATCCCTCTGTAGTACTTATAAATTTAGATACACTTTTTTATATTCCTACTTCCACTCTGATACTATACACTGCCCAAAGATAAATTCTCTGATAAAAACTGCCTATCTAAAATTAATCCCAACAGTGCCCTACCTCTACTAATATATATTTTTTTTATGCAAATTTCAGGAAAAATGGAAAGTGAACAAAACATTTCATTTGAAATTGTCCTTCCAGAGTCCAACACAGAAATCATTGATCCAAATGAGATTGAATTTATGGATGAAACATGGGACCAAGAACTACTGCAATGTGTGCAAGCAGTAGATAACCTCCTTGCAAATGAGGACATTTTACAACCTCAGAGACTACAATCTATATTCCATGATTATGAAATTTCTGACAATGAAATGTTAGAAAGTTTAATAAATTATGAAACACAATAAAAAAAGTTTAAAAAAAAAAAAAATAATCAACAAAACCAACAATCAATTAACATACAGCATTTGAAAAGTCTATCATTCATTTTTTATTGTGATACGCTCCCCAGTACGCTTCCCGGTTCGCGTACCGGGCGCTAACCACGAAAAAAAACAAAAAAAAATTATTTTTTTTTTGCTTAGCGGGGCCCCTTTAAAGCCTCCACATCAAACCTAGGGGGTCAGGGAGTATCTACTATGCCCCCTTAAGGTCATTTGCCCCTTCGCTTTTGACCTCCTCTTGTCTCTCGATCCTACCGAGAGACAAGATGGCGGCCGCTCCGGACTGTTTAGAATGTTGACAGACACCGGAGAGCCAATCAACTTCGCTACGCGAAGTTCCGTTACGCGTCAAGTACGCGTACCGGGGCGCTGCCTGGTCCGCGCTTACAGATATATATCTTTTTTTGAACGTTATTTTCTCAAAATCCACTGCAGCACATATATTGAGACCTACAAAAGGCACATCGGGCTACCAGTCCCTACAATTTTGCCAAGTTTCGTGCAAATCCATTCAGCCGTTCGGGCTAAAAGTGAGGCTAACCGCCCTATGGAAAACTCAATGTTAAAAACACGTTTTGGGACCCCCCTTTTTTCTCGGCCCCCCCTGGACCAACTCCCCCCAAATTTCCAGTGGCTGCTCAGAAACAAAATGTTCCATTTTCCAGAAAATTTCAGCCAATTCCGTCCACAAACGCCAAAGTTATTAGACATAGAATTTTCAAAAATCCCATAGGGAAAAAATCCTAACTATATATACCTACTGGCGACCGCCAGTAGGTAATATAGATATATAAATTCACTGAAAAAACCATAGGTTAGAAACCATATATAGTTAGCTGGACATTTTATTGACATAAAACCAATGAAATTCCATATATAGTTAGTTGCACTAACTATATATCGCGCACCCGCAATCCACTGCTGATGATGTCACATATTACATCATTCATGACATGGTCAGTGACATCACTGATGACATCACTGATGACATCTCAAATGACATCACTGATGACAACACTGATGATATCATTCATGTGATAATACGATGCACGTCCTCACACTCTAATATTATCTTTGATACACCCAGTGTTAAACACAGACAACCATTCTTGAAGTCATTGACACACCAATACCAGTTACTACATATGCACACACTGATTCCTAGGTCTATACACACATCCACTCATTTACCCATAGAATTACTCATACATATAGTCACTCATCAATACAACACTATCATCTGCACTCAAACACCTATACAGACACTCACATTCTGCCACTCATCCATTGAGTTACTCACACATCTAGTTAGTCATGCAAAGATTCAATCACACTTCCATTTCCTCAACTATACAGTTATACACAAAACACCTTACTTATTAAAACATATACTAACATATACTTACTTTGGTATACAATTACTGATCCAAGTACACAATGATCCATACAGCCACTCGCACAATTAGTGGCTCTTATGTATAGTCATTTATATATGCCAGCTACCTACACACACACTCAGTCTCCCATACAAATACTCGGGCAACCAATCAATAACACATATAGCCTGTCGTATAGCTACTGATCAACACATGCAGTAGCTTACACACCAGACATACTGTTGCCCACATTCAGACAGTTTAGTCACTAACCCATGCAGTCAGTAAGACACATTTAATCACTCAATCATACAGTCAGTCACGCACCTACTGAATCTTTCATCCAGACACTTATATATCCTCTCATTCTTCAATATGTAAAACATCTTTAAACTTTACAGAAACACACAGTCACTGGATGATGTCATCAGTGATGTAATTTGAGATGTCATCAGTGATGTCATCAGTGATGTCACTGACCATGTCATGAATGATGTAATATGTGACATCATCAGCAGTGGATTGCGGGTGCGCGATATATAGTTAGTGCAACTAACTATATATGGAATTTCATTGGTTTTATGTCAATAAAATGTCCAGCTAACTATATATGGTCTCTAACCTATGGTTTTTTCAGTGAATTTTCAAGGTTTTGTAAATGCTAATTCCTAACTATATATGGTCTATAACCTATGGTTTTTTCAGTGAATTTCAATGTTTTTTTAATAGCAAATATCAAAACCTTTAAAATGTATTCTTCTTTAAATCGAAAAATATATTTTATATGTTTTTAAGACATTTTTTTAATGTATTTTTTTTTTTAATTATTTTTTTTGTTTCGCTCCCGGTACGCGAACCGGTGAGCTTCCCGTTAGCTCAATTTGGTGCCGCGACTCGGTCTGCGAACCGGTAAACGTTCCGTTTGCGCAACTACCGCGTTAGAAAACAACATCGTGACGCGTCGCGTAAACGCGACGTATCGCGTTGTCGCGTAAAGCGTCATATGACGCGCCGCGTTAGCGCACCCGGAAGCGCTCTGGTCCGCGAAGCGAGGCCCGAAGCGCAGCTTCCCGGAAGCGATCCGGGGCGCGGCACGGAGCGCGTAACGTAAGCATAACAGGTCATGTGACTTGTTAATAACACTTTTCATTGGTTCATTTCACTTTTGGTTTCCTAATGTTGTTAGGCTAGGTCATGTGACCTAAAAATAACACTTTTCATTTTTTTTTTCCCAAATGATGAAAACCCCTCCTTGTTTTTACCTCATTCTTACTTTCTACTTCCAGAGAGCAAGACCTATTTTTGACAATGGCTTCTGTAATAGCTGCAGCTGGTGCTTCTCAGCAACCACCACCACCACCACCACCACCACCAAAAGGACCACCTCCAACACAGGACTTTGGTAGAGAGGAAGATAATGAGGACGAAGAGGAGGAGGAGGAGGAAGAGCAAGTAAGGCAGTTCCTGCCAGAAACACCAAGGCAGAGCCATATTAAAGAGCACTACATATGGCAATTTTTTAAAATTCCACCTGGACAAAAGAAGGTCAATGCACCCCATGTGTCTTGTTTGATATGTAAAAATATACTTTCTCGTGGCAACCCCAACAAGAAATACAGCTTTGGGAATCATACAATGATTCGCCAAATGGAGCAATGGCATCCTAATAATCTTTCCCAAGCACAAGTAAGGGATCTTGCTGCCAACCCCCCAAATGTCATCTCCAGCACCTCCAGTGGACAAAGCTCATTCGCCGGACCAGAAGGCCCAGAAATAATCCACAATATTCAAGCTCCTTTTGAACACTACAAAATAGTTTGTATATATTGTGGAGGAACTATTTGTTATGGAGAGAAGAGTATTACTTTGATTAACCGAGCTGGAGAAAATCATAAATGCAACAAGATGAGAAAACAATGAATCCTTTTTATTTTTTTTTGCTCCTGTTGAGACATGTTCAAACCCTGCTTTTTTGTTATTTCCCCTAAAAAAACACTAAAAAAACACAAAATAGTTTTCAAAAATCAAAAAAAATCAAAAAATTGTTCAGAAAATTAATAAAAAAAAGAAAAAAAAAGAAAAAGAATAAAAAAAAGTTCTTTTCAGAACTACCTTCCATTTATAACAAAATTGCTAAAATTTTTAGACCCTGTCTTTCTTTTTTCCTCATAGTACGCTCCTCGGACCGCTTCCCGGTGCGCGTACCGGGCGCTCCCCACGCAAAAAAAAAGAATTTTTTTGTATTTTGTTTTGCCCCGCGGGGCCCTTTTAAAGCCTCCACATCAAACCTAGGGGGGTCAGGGAGGATCTACTATGCCCCCTTATGGTCATTTCCCCCTTTGTTTTGGCCTCCTCTTGTCTCTCGATCATACCGAGAGACAAGATGGCAGCCGCTCCGGACTGTTTAGAATGTTGACAGACACCGGAGACCCAATCAGCTTCGCTTTGCGAAGTTCCGTTACGCGTCAGGTACGCGAACTGGGGCGCTGCCCGGAGCGCGCTTACAGATATATATATATTTTTTTTAACGTTAATTTCTCAAAATCCACTGGAACACATATATTGAGACCTAGCAAAGGCACATCGGGCTACCAGTCCCTACAATTTTGCCAAGTTTCATGCAAATCCATTCAGCCGTTCGGGCTAAAAGTGAGGCCAACCGCCCTATGGAAATTAACATGGGAAAAACGTGTTTTGGGACCCCCCTTTTTTCTCGGCCCCCCCTTGACGAAACCCCCCCAAATTTTCAGGGACTGCTCAGAAATAGAATGTTCCATTTTCCTGAAAATTTCAGCCAATTCCGTCCACAAACGCCAAAGTTATTAGACATAGAATTTTCAAAAATCCCACAGAGAAAAAATCCTAACTATATATACCTACTGGCGACCGCCCGTAGGTAATATATATATATATATATATATTACCTACGGGCGGTCGCCAGTAGGTATATATAGTTAGGATCGATTTCCATAGGGAAATCGCAACATTCTATTTGGAATAACTTTGGCGCCGGTTGAGCAATCAGGCTGAATTTTTCAGCAACTTTGCCTCGTGGCTCTCCGCTCCTTCCCGAAAGTTTGGGGGGGATTCGTCAAGCGGGGGCTGAGATAAAAGGGGGGGTCCCAAAACGTGTTTTCCCCATGTTAATTTCCATAGGGCGGTCTGTCGCAGTTTTAGCTCGAACAGCTGAATTGATTTTCACCAAACTTGGCAAAATTGTAGGGACTGGTAGCCCGATGTGCCTTTTCTATGTCTCAAGATATGTGCTCCAGTGGATTTTGAGTAATTTAGGTTTAAAAACATTTATATATCTGTAAGCGCGCCCCGGTACGCGTACCGGGGAGCGCTCCGGGCTCGCCACGCGACTTGCGCACGGCAAGCTGATTGGTTCTCGGGTGTCTGTAAACATTCGAAACAGTCAGCAGCGGCCGCCATCTTGTGTCTCGGTAGGATTGAGATACAAGAGCTGGCAAAAATCAAAGGGGGAAATGAGCAAAAGGGGGCAGGGTAGACCCCCCCTGACCCCCTAGGTTTGATGTGGGGGCCATAAAAGGGTCCCGTGGGACAAAACATTTTTTTTTTTCCGATTTTCGTGGGGGGAGCGCCCGGTACGCGCACCGGGGAGCGTACGAGGGAGCGTATTTAGGTGAAAAATAGTGAAAATAATAGTGTAAAATAATCATTTTGAGTGATTACATGTAGGGTAGCTCTGAAAAGAGCTTTTGGGTTCTGTGGCTGTTTTAGGTACCTACAAGTGTGTCCCACACACACCCACATGCACACAACCCCACACTCACACACCCACAAACTCCCCACACACACTTCACACATGCACACTTCCACCCACAGTCAAACACCCCACACCCCTACATCGACACCTTACACATCCAGAGCTACACCCACATCCCACACACCCACACTCAAACACACACCTCACCCCCCTTCCACCACACACACACACATGCACATACACACAAATATCTCACAGACACACCACACACATCCCACACACACATCTCCCCCCAACACACACAGAGACAACTCACAGACACATCCACACATCTCATACATACATACACATCCTAAACACATACCTCCCACACCCACACACACCCCACACACACCTCACACACCCACACTCCCACCTACACTCAAACACCCCACACACCCACACCCACACACACACCTTACATACCAATATCCCCACCCACATCCATATACCCCACACACCTATACACCTCATCCCCCCTAGACACACAGACACACACATACACACCTCACAGACACCCCCCGCACATCCCCCACACACACCTCCCCCACCCCCACACACGGGGAAAACTCAGTGAAACACTAAAATAATAATTTAAAGTGCTTAGAGGTAGGGTATCTCTGAATAGAGTTGTTGTGTTGTGTGGGTGATTTAAGTACCAACATGTAGGTACCAATGCAGAGTCTTAAATTCAATGTACACCGTTTCCTCTGTAGATAATTTGCATGTTGTTATAGAAGCTAGTGTGGTATGTATATGGAATCTATACCATATTCTGTCAGGGAAGCAGAAGCAACATGGAGGCAGGAGATGAAAAAGAGATGTCAAATACACATTGGAGATAATATAGTGGGAGAAAGGAAGTAACTATGAGCAAAATTACTATGTAACACAAATACGTTGCACAGTATACTATAAGTCTGACTTTATATTATAATCAATTTGGTAATAGTTTATGAATTACATATAAAAATGAATAATGTCTCGAACAATTTTTGATTATTAAATATACATTTATTTTTCTGATTCTTTTTCAAAATTTAATAGAACGTCTAACATTTGACTGTCCGAAATGTTCTCTTGTTGAGTGAACATAACTTCCAACATTTGACTGTCAGAAACGTCCTCATATTGATTTAACAAATCCACAGATTCTACACATTGTAGAAGTTCATGGTCCCGTGATTCATCCATGAATTCCAAGTCAATGGGTTCAATGATTTCCTCATTGTTCATCTCTAGGACAATTTCAAAGGACATTTTCTGTTCTCCTTCCATTTTTGTGCTGAAATTTACATTAAAAAAAAAATCAGTAGAAATATGGCACTGTTGGGTTTAAGTTCAGACAGGTAGTTTTGATTTTTTAATAGTGAAGTTAACTTTGGGCAATGTATGGTAACAGGCAGGAAGTAGAAATATTAAAAAGTGCCTGTGAAGAAGCGTAAGTAAATTCATAATTATAGCAGAGAAGCCTAAGTCAATTTATAAATATAACAGAGTAGCCTATCTCTATCTATAACTATAGCAGAGGGACAGTAAATAATTATCAGAACACGTTTTTACAAATTAACTTAAAGTGCCTCTTACAAATTATCAACTTACTTTAGAGAGAGGTGGAGAAGAAAAAATGCGAAAATCCTTTCAAGATGTACCTCAGGTAGTTGTAGTCAAAATGGCCGTGTTTCCCTCTCATTTTTCATTTATATTCATGTACATAACCAATCAAATGTCAGGAAATAAAAATAGAAAATGAAAGTAACATTTTAATTGGTTGTCAATTCTAACACGTCAGATGTGTTTTTGTTATGTAATTTACCACAGGATATTTAGACAGGGCTACAGGCCAAATGGCTGAATGGAATTCCACCAAATTTGGGAAAATGGTAGGGACTGGTATGTAGTATTGCCTATTCTATATTTGGTGAAAGTGTCTCCAGTGGTTTTTATGTAAATTATCTTTTATTTTATTTTTGGAGCGCTTCCTGGTGCGCGCCCCGGTACGCGTACCGGCAGCGCTACGGGAGTCCTCCATTTTGTGTTTCGGTAGATTTGAGTCAGAAAATGGCGGACAAACAACGTTGGGAATGGGTATAAGGGGGCACGGTTGGCACTCCCTGACCCTCTAGGTTTTCTGAGGGGGTCTTAGGAGGCCCATATAGGACAAAAAAAAATTATATTTTTAAATTTTCTCGGGGGGAGCGCCCGGTACGCGCACCGGGAAGCGTACCGGGGAGCGTACTTGGTGAAAAATAGTGAAAAAAGTTAGAAAAAGATAATCATTTGGAGTGATCAGAGATAGGGTAGCCCTGAAAAGGGCTTTTGGGTTCTGTGGCTGATTTAGGTACCTACAAGTAGGTACCAATGCACAGTCTTAAATTCAGGAGGAATATTCTATTCCCTTCATCTGAGAAGTGCACACCATCTTCTCTGTAAATATCTTGCATGTTGTAACGCAAGTTGTTGTTGTATATTGAACCCATTCCATAGTCTCTCATGTTAGCAGAAACAGATTTATTCACATGTTTCCGTGCATTTTCAAATTGTGGACAAAATTGGTTGGACCACTTCCATTTCTGCCTTTGATATATATTGGAATATACCAAGGCAGTTTGTGGAAAAAGTGCCATCAATTGATCAAAGGTGTCCTTTAAAAGCATTTCCAGACCTACACCAGTCAAAGTGCCCAAGTCATTTCCTCCACAGTGCAGAATTAACAGGTCAGGGTGTGGCAAATACAAAAAGGTTTTCACCAATGGAATCAATTGGTGACATTTTAATCCTCTGTGGCCAATCAATTTTATGTTCACGTTTGATAAATCAAGGTTGTGTAAATTTCTGTTACTAGCATACCTTTGAGCCCAGTGGATATAACTATGTCCAATAATCCAGACAGAATACATGGTCAGAAGAGATTCTAGTCCAGGTAGATGAAGTGTGGAAAAGAAATGCAGTTGGAATAATAGGAGTTTGCAAAAAAAAAAACCTGTGGAGTTTCAGTGCTCTTGAATCACAAGCAATGATTGGTAGAATGAGATAGGTAAAAACTGAAAGTTAGGGTGCATGGTTGTGTTCTGTGTAAGAAGTAATTTGAATGGTTAAAAAAAAGTTATTTAAAGAAACCTTACACCAGATAAGCTGGTGTATTTGCAGGTCAAACATCCTTGCAGAGGTGATTTGCAACATTGTAGAATAAACTTTTAACCCTGACAGCTCAGTGAGGAGGGAGTTGCTATGGTAACAGGTAGAAAGAGCTGATGGGGGGAAGGGCGTTGGTTTGAATACAGAGAGGGAAGAGTTTTAATTGGTTAACAAAAAGGGATATCTGTGTAGAATTATAGGTTTTCTGTGCCTTTATGGTTTGCAGTGGTTGGAGAACATACCTTTTGCTCTGCTAAAGAAATATTGGTGTGTGTATCTGACACTGTTGTGAATGTCCTAAAGCATTTGTAAAGGTGAGTTATGATTCATTTAATATACATAGAGACTTGTAGACTCTATGGAGAAGATTTGGAAGAACATTGTGGTCTTTACATGTTGCTTTGTGTCATGCTTTTTGATAATGCTTGGTAAAAAGTTTTTACTGCATAGAGTAATTATATTTTGTAAAATTGTGAATTTTTAGTCGTGACATGGAATGCTTCTACGTAGGACTTGTGCTGTGTTTTGTAAATGTGATGTAAAAAACGATTTTGGGGGAAAAAATAGTTTTTACATTTTTTAAAAGGAATAAAAAATGTGTGCATGTTTAATAGAAATACATTTGACTGTTTACAATGATGTTACCTGTGTTAACTCAATATGTTTCCTACACTGAGTTTGTTTGCATAGAGGAATTGTAATTTGTAAAATTGTGAAGCTTCATGTGAAAGCTTTTGCCTTAGTCTTATCATTGCTGTGAGCCAGATGGTTGTACATAGGATCTGTGCTGTGTTTCCTAAATGTGATGTTAAAAACGATTTGGGGAAATGAATGTTTTTTACATATTTGAGTATATTGTGGCACAGAGGTTTAAAAAGTGACGCATCTAATTACATGTGCCTCTTTTTAAATATGGTGCAAAAAGGTACATGTTTGGGCTTTCTTGGGGAGCGTAGGTGGTGAGGCTTGTGTCTAAGAGTGCAGTGAACTAGGCTTCATGAAGCCTATCCCTGACTGCACTGTTAGACACAGGTGTGAATTTGACTCTTTACAATGATGTTACATGTGTTAACTCAGTGTAGGAAGCATATTGAGTTTGTTTGCATAGAGGAATTGTATTTTGTAAAATTGTGAAGCTCCATGAGAAATTGTTTGCCTCACTCGTATTCCTGTTGTGAGGCAGGTGCAAGATTTTACCTCAGTCTTATCCCTGCTGTGAGGCAGATGATTGTAAATAGGATCTGTGCTGTCTTTCCTAAATGTAATGTCAAAAACGATTTTGGGGAAAATAAATGGTTTTTACATTTTTGAATATAATGTGGCACAGAGGTTTAAAAAGTGACGCATCTACCTACATGTGTAATTTTTTAAATATGGGGCAAAAAAAGGTACTTGTTTGGGCTTTCCTGGGGAGCATAGGTGTTGAGGCTTGTGTCTAAGAGTGCAGTGTATTAGGCTTTATGAAGCCTATCTCTGCTGCATTCTTAGACACAGGTGTTTTGAGGCAAAATCTTGCACTTGTCTCACAACAGGAATAAGAGTGAGGCACACGCTTTCTCATGGAGCTTCACAATTTTACAAAATAATATTCCTCTATGTAAACAAACTCAATATGCTTCCTACACTGATTTAAAACACAGGTAACATCATTGTAAAGAGTCAAATTGACACCTGTCTCTAAGAATGCAGACAGGGATATGCTTCATGAAGCCTAGTCCACTGCACATTTAGATACAATCCTCACCACCTAGGCTCACCAGGAAAACCCAAACATGTACCTTTTTTCCCCATATTTAAAAAGTGATGCATGTATGCGTCATTTTTTAAACCTTTGTGCCACATTATACTCAAAAATGTAAAATACATTTATTTTCCCCAAAATCGTTTTTGATATCAAATTTAGGAAATACAGCACAGATCATATTTACAATCATCTGCCTCACATCAGGGATAAGACTGAGGCAAAATCTTGCACCTGCCTCACAACAGGAATAAGACTGAGGCAAACGCTTTCACATGGAGCTTCACAATTTTACAAAATACAATTCCTCTATGCAAACAAACTCAATATGATTCCTACACTGATTTAAAACACAGCTAACATCACTGTAAAGAGTCAAATTGACACCTGCGTCTAAGAATGCAGACAGGTATATGCTTCATGAAGCCTAGTCCACTGCACTCTTAGACACAAGCTTCACCAACTACGCTCCCCAGGAAAACCCAAACAAGTACCTTTTTGCTGCATATTTAAAAATTGATGCATGTAGGTAGATGCGTCACTTTTTAAACCTCTGCGCCACATTATAATCAAAAATGTAAAAACCAATCATTTTCTCCAAAATCGTTTTTGACATCACATTTAGGAAACACAGCACAGATCCTATTTACAATCATCTGCCTCACAGCAGGGATAAGACTGAGGCAAAATCTTGCACCTGCCTCACAACAGGAATAAGACTGAGGCAAACGCTTTCTCATGGAGCTTCACAATTTTATAAAATACAATTTTATATAACTATATAACTCAATATTTTCTTGGGAAGCATATTTGGTGAAGCCTGTGTATAAGAGTGCAGTGGAGTTAGACATATGTCTGATCTTCTTTGTAGTTGTGGACAGAGCTGTCTTCCACTATATTTTTCAATACACTCCTCACCTTTTGTGCACCACTGGAGAATCCTCACCTGATCTGAAACCCTGTATTGATCGTTTGCTTTTTGTCATTGCTTTGTTGTTTGGTAATAGTGGTCTATAATGTGGTACTGTTTTTCTTTAATACAGATTGAAATCGTTATTTGAAGAAAAAGCAAAGTTGCCCACAAAGGAAAGGACAAAGAAAGAACGCAACCGGGAAAAATCAAAAATAGCAACGGAATTACAGCATTCTTCCACAACAGATACTTCAAAAAACAGGAATAAAGCTCCTGGTAAGACAACTAAGTCTTTTTTACGCAACATATGTACATCCAGAAAAAATAATGGACACCATGTACAAAAAGAAAATGAGAGAGTAAAATTGAAAAGGAAGGAGAGAAATTCAAAGAATCCTAAAACTGGAGCAGGAGAGAATAATATGTATAGGAATAGAAGGCAGAATCAGTTTAGAGACATTCGTAGACGAATGTTTCGCAATAGGGTGGTTTTAAATTTGTTAAAAAACATTAGGAAAGGTAAACAGAGAGCTGCTTTTTATAAGAAAAAGAAAAGTGTAGAGAAGATTGTTGATCAGGCTTTGGAAGTTAAGAAAAAATTATTTATTTTAATAATCAATAGAATTAGGACACTTAACAAGACAATTGATGTTTTCAAATCAAACAGTAGATGGAAAAGAGTAATTAATCGGACTAATTTTTGTAAAGTTTTTCTGGAGAATGGATGCACAGTTCAAGTTGTGAGCCATTTTTTAATGAGGAGAGTTACTTCCAGGAGAATGATTTAGTGCATGCAGTTGACACCAGTGGTCGAGCGTATGAAGTGAAAGACGGTTGTCCGATTGAAAAAGAGAAACTTGTGCCTAGAGAACCAGAAGAGGTGTTATCTGATGGAGTTTTAGGGAGACGTACTAAGGGTCCAGTGTACACTTGGAAGTGTAGTAGTATTTGTAGTGTGCGACAGGAATCAATTGATTTGTTTTGTAATTTCTTACGTACATATAGTAAGAAAAGTCTAAAGCAGAAAATGAAGTTGCTGCAAGACTTAGATCCTTGCAGAGTGAGAGGAATCACAGGTTTGCAAGGCCATTCACTGGCTTGTCTTTCTAGAAAAGTCTGTCAGAGTGTTTTTCATCATTTTAGGATGTTAGCAGTGCATCATACCAAAATGAGGAAATTAGTGAGAATGTTGTATTATGCAAAAAGTCCAGCACTTAAGCTTAAACAATTAAACAGTGCTCTTTTGCATGGAACAGAATTAGATGTGCAGAAGATTTGTGAAGAAATTGAGATTTGTTATTTTCGTGAGCAAGAGGACAGTGTAGAAATTGAGACAGCAATTCAAGGTAATGTGGAAGACAATGTACAGATTTTAAATACAGAAAAGTTTGAAAAGGAAATTACCAGGTTTAAGGTGAAATCAAGTGAAAGGCCGAATTTTACTTGTGTGTGTTGTCGACGGACTCATTATAAGATTCAGACTAGGTTAGTTGATTTATATGCAAAAAGTGAAAAGATGGATAATTATGAGTGGAAAGATTTAGCAACTTATTTGTGGGCGGAGAATTGTTTTGATTTGAGTTCTGATCAGCGTATTTGTAAATATTCTCCCGGGGGCAACGAGAGGCAAGATGGCGGCGGTGTGCTAGACCGCTGTGGGGCGCCTCCCTGGCCAGTACCTGGTCCGTAACGAAATGTGAAGGTGTTTGTACTCTTATGAGTGATTAATGGCTGTAAAAGCTGAATAGACTCACCTATCTTTCTTTTGGCTGTTTATCTCGATGGTATCGAAGGTATCGAGGATATGACTGGGAATCAAGTGGAGAACTGGCCCATAAAGGAAACACAGGACCCGGCTGCTCTGCAGTTACGCTTTTCATTTTGCACCTCGTTGATTGGAATTGCTGTGTTGAGGCTGATCGCTTGCATTCAATCCAGCAAAGCACCCATTCACAGGAAGCAAAGTAGCTTCCCTGGTTCAGTCCAAGCTACTCTCCGTCCTTGTGCGACTCCGCCTCCTCAAAGCAACTACGACGGAATGGCCCCGAAGGACTCTGCGACGGTAGCCGCCGCCGCCTCGAAGACCAGAGCGGCGAAGCAAGCTCTCCGGGATAAAGAACTAATGACAAAGCGAGGAGCCGCATTGGGGCCTGAAGGGGTCGGCAATCTCACTGATTTGGATATTTCTTTAACTCTTATTAAACCTGCAAAAGGATCAAAGCAGCTGTCTACAACACCCGTTTCTGGTCCCTCTGTTATCGAGCTGCTCCGGAAAACTCCTGCCCCGGCTCTTTCAGTTCAGGTGCCGGCAATTACTCCGAAACAGTCAGCGTCGCCGAATGCCCTCCCTAGCTCAACAGTGACATCAAGTGGGCAATCTAGTGATGGAAAGGCTGGAAAAGAGGGAAATGCTGACATATTCACGATCACCCCGGCGGCAGCAGAGGTTACTTTTGTGACGCATCAGGAATCTACGGCGGGAATAGCAGACTCTAATGCTGGAGTGCAAGGTATGGAAGGTCACCCCTCTTGCAGTACTCTGCCCCCTTCTATTGTTCTGGCTGCTCCGATAGTTCTTCCATTAACTTTACCTGATACCACCTCAATAGTCCTTAATATCTCTGAGACTTTGGGTGTGCAGGGCGGACAGGTACCGCAGGCTGGGCAGACTCAGGCTGCACTTAGTGTTCCAACAAATGACTCGGTGGTGTTAGAGGCTATAAACACTTCAAAGAATTTGGAGAATTTGTTGGAGCCTCTAGGTGGCAATGAGAAGGCTGGCAGAGATGAGGCAGCTCTCGACCCGACTGACACCGATAGGGACCCCTCTGACTTCTACTCAATATCCGAAGGGGCCGAAGATGCAAGATGGTCAGATGGCTCTGAGCTAGACATTGAAAGTAATACTGAATCTGGAACGGAAAGCGACCATGAAGCGAAACCGGGCGAATCAAGGGAAAATAAGAGAACTGCCCTGAGGAAGAAATGGGGCCATCGGGGTGCCCTAGGGTTAGCATGGGACTACTCTCCCTCTGCGGTGCTCGGCCCTCAGGAACATGCTTCAAGCTTATGCTCTACACGACGGGGGTCTGCATATCAGCAAGATGCTACACTCTCCACTGTAATGGATACAGTCCTTCAGGCTATTGCCTCCCATCGTGAGGAGACATCAAGGGATGGGCGCAAGGCGCAATTAGCTCCCCACAAGGTACAGGGCGTAGTACGTAAACTGTCAAAATCTGTTGGTACCTTCAATACTCGAATGACAGAGATGGAAGATCGCATAGTCACCAATGAGGCTGAGGTTACAGCCACTCAGGAGCAGGTTGAATCACATGAAGCGGAATTAAGTGACGTTAGGTGGAAGCTTGAGGACATGGAAAACCGTCTTTGCCGCAATAACCTGCGTGTCCTCTGAATACCTGAAAACATCGAAGGTACTTACGTGTGAGCCTTCAACATCCAGCACTTTAAAGACACACTCCCTGAGCTTTCCTCCTGGAATTGGGAGTTAGAAGTGCAGCGCGCTCATAGAACACCATTTACCTTGAAATCCACCCCGAAACAGGGAGGCTATCCCCGCGCAGTCCTGGTATTTTTCGGGAACTTTCTTCTCCGACAAGCCATTTCAGACAAAGTCAGGCCTGAAGCTCGACGTACCAGAGACTCCATCTCCTATTTTGTTAGACCAGATTTTTGCCACACTACTGTGGAAAGGAGGTGGCGCCTACGACAACTTGTTAAACCCTTCATGGAGAAGAAAGAACAAGTGTATCTTAATAACCCAGCTAAACTGAAAGTACTGTACAATGGACAGACTAAATGTTTTACCTCTGAGATAAAGGCCAAGGAATTTTTAGATAGTCTGACTTAATGTAGACAAGCCTAGTACATAAATGATCCTCTGGTCAGGAAGCTGAGGATGGGTTGAGGGTTGGGGGGATTGGAGTAATAGATAAATGGGGCGAGAGAGTGGAGAGAGTGGAGAGTAGGGAGTGGAGAGTGGAGAGTAGAGAGAGCATTTCTATATATGGTAGATATATATTAAGATACTTGGCTAGGCATTTAATTATTATATCCCTTATATTTAGCCACCACCCTACACCTAGTCATGAATTGCATTATATGATACATACTCTCTCTTAGGATTTTCCGGCTTTTTCCCCATTTTTTCTTCTCTCTATTTTCTCTCTATCTCTCTCTCTCCTGTCCTCCTTCCATTCTTTATGCTTCTAATACTTTTCTTCTATATCTCTCTCTGGAAAAGATTGTTTTTGTATTAGCTGCACTTTTTTCACACTTCACAAGTATGATATCACAGTTGACCGTTTTCTTTTTCCCTTTTTTTTTTTTCTTTTCTTTACTCTCCTTTTCTTTGTTTACTGTTTCTGTCGTTGGGGATCACTGGCCTGGCTTGGGAGCGCCTCCCCATCACTAAAGACTCTAATAGAGTCTAATTGCCTCACTGTGTGGGTTGTGGGGGGTGGGGGGTTGGTAGTAGCGGTAGGGGTGTGGAGGGAGGGGGAGGGGGGGGTGAGGGGGGGTAAAAACTTCAAAAATGAGCTTGATCAGTTGTACACGAAATCTTCGAAATCTGCGAATCTCATTACTTATTAGGAACTATTTGTTACTTATGTTGAACAATTGGAATTTTGATTGGAATATTAATCTCGAGGCAGATATATGCTGTTGTATGTTTTACTGCCTAGAAGGCGCTGGGTTGTTTGGGGATAACCTTAAATGGGGAGGATAAAATTGCGCTGCTGGAATGTTGCAGGCCTTAATGACAGGAAAAAAAGGGCCCAACTTTTTCAGTCATTACGTCAGGACCCTGTCGACATCCTATGTATCCAGGAGACTCATATAGTGGAGAGTGATAAAGATTTGTTAAAGATTCCGGGGTATAAATTGATTGCATCAACATCTCAAACATCTAAAACACGGGGGGTTGCTATTTTGGTAAAATCTGGCTTGGGGGACCCCAGACGCCGACTGGTTGACAAACATGGCAGATGGGCTGTAGTCCAACTGGAGATAGGCATCACCATCTGTTCACTCTATGGCTCCAATTTGGACGATCCGCAAATGTGTGGCGACCTTGAGATAGAATTGGCCTCCTGGTCTGGCCCCCTTATCCTTTGTGGGGATTTTAATGTGGATCTAGGAGATTCAGTAATTAACCAACTGCCCCAGAACTATAACGGCCGCAAACCCAAGGTCAATAGAGCCGTACGTCACCTGATGGACAGTCATGATCCACTCGATGTCTGGGATATGCTGAGGCAGAGCGATAATGGCTCTACCTATTTTTCCTATCTCCACAACAAGTACGTCCGAATAGATTATATCATGACATCTTTGCAGAATTCGGCCCTAATAGATATATTTAACTCCCCCATAACTATTTCCGATCACAATGCGCTCACTCTTGTTTTTGATATGGATAGTTTTAAAAGACCCAATATCCAATGGTCATTTGATCGCAAGCTTCTTGCTAACCCAGAATATATAAATCACATAACATCGTGGGCCCAAGCCTTTTTCGATTATAATCAATTTAGTGCACCCAGGTTCATTGTCTGGGATTGTTTTAAGGCAGCGATGAGGGGGGAGACTATTTCGTTTGTAGCTAAACGCAAAAAGGCTCAGGATAGTATCAATACTCAGCTTAATTTGGAACTGTCTAATCTTGAAACGCAGCATGCTAATCAGATCCAGCAAGGAATCTCAACTTCTGACACATTGCAAAAGTTATTAATTTTAAAAACAGAAATTAATAGCTCTTTAATTCAAAAAGCTGCTGAAACATATCAAGCTAATAAAAACAATTTCTATGAATCAGGAGAAAATGTAGGGAGACAGTTAGCCCTTAGAACTCGACAGAAGCAAACATATAATAAAATAAAGTGTATTGAATATGAGGGCCGACATTATTCTTCCACCCAGGACATTGTAGGTGTGTTTCAAAAATACTATCAAAAGCTTATCAAAGAGAAGACGACCATCAGCCTACCAGAGATACGAAAACCTTCCTTATTGACTGGCTGCATGACCCAGAGTTAATTAGGAAAATCGATCAATCAGTTAAGGAAGACCTCGAAAGGGAAATTTCAATCACGGAGCTTGAGCTGGCACTTTCGGACCTCGCTAATTGTAAGGCCGCTGGTTCCGACAAAATTCCGTTGGACCTATATAAGGCAGTAGGCAAACAGATATTACCCTACCTATTAGATCTGTTTCTGGGGGTACAGTACCACTCAACATCACCAGATTCTTGGAAAAATACCAACATAGCGATATTCTCTAAAAAGGGGAAGCCCCCTCAGCTTCCATCCTCATATTGGCCTATCTCTCTCATAAACTCCGACTCAAAGCTATATGCCAAGATTCTTGCAAATCGGCTGAGCGGGGTCATCGAACATCTAGTATCCCCGTGGCAGCATGGCTTTATACCCGGGAGGGGTACAACTGACCATACCCGGAGAGCCATTTCCCTATTTGACATCATGGGTGCCACGGGGGGGGGGGGAGATGTCGATGATCCTACTCGATGCTGAGAAGGCGTTTGATCGTGTATCTTGGCAGTTCTTATGGGACATTATGGAATTTAACAACTTTGGGATCGGCTTTATTAAGGCCATAAAAGCTTTGTACATTGACCCAAGGGCCAAACTTTCCATCTGCGGCTTTGAGTCGGAGTTTATAGAGATACAAAGAGGCACAAGGCAGGGGTGCCCATGCTCTCCGATATTATTTGCTTTGGTTATTAATCCATTAATTTTAAATCTACTCACCTCCCCTGTAATCCAGCCAGTTAAGGTGGACCCCTATTCAACTAAAATCCTGGCATATGCCGACGATGTCGCCGTGCTTACAACTAATCCGGCCGACGCAGTTACTGAAATAGAACAAATTACCCAGATGTTTGGATCCTACTCGGGGTATTCCCTAAATAGGGATAAAACCATGGTTCTCTGCACAAATAATACCTCATTTGATAGCCCTTATAAAGTTAAAAATGCAACCTATCTTGGTGTAAGTATATCTCCTGGGGTGAAGGAAAATTAATCGGCTTAACTTTGATCCTTTGATCAAAAAAGTAAAAACCAACCTCAGGAGGGTAGACAACCTACACCTCTCTATAATAGGGAGGGCGAACTATATTAAAATGAATATATTCCCGAGAATACTTTATCTGTTTCGGGCCATTCCCCTGATGGTTGAGGGTGGAACTATTAAAATCCTCGATTCCACCATATCCAAGTTCTTATTTAATTTTGGGAAAATTAGGAGAGCTTTACCACTACTGACTCTTCCTCAACATAGAGGAGGCCTTGCTATTCCGAATTTAACACTATATCTTTGGTCAACATTGCTTCAGCAAATGGGCCCGCTCTTTAATATTAAACCTATCATTTCGACCAATATAGATTTACATATCCCTTCCATTTTCAAACTTGGATTAGGTGATAAATGCCAAGGGTTATTCTTGAGACAAGTTGAGGCGTCATACTACAAAAAGATTAAATTCAAGGTGATTAGAGATTCATGGAAAATATGGAAACTTGCCTCTAAACATCTGGGTATTCCTAAATTCACTAAATACACTCCTCTATGGCATAGTGCGATTCTACCAGCTTGTCTAAATGATAACATCTCCCGGAAATGGGAGAATCTTGGCATTTACACACTAGGTGATTTCTTTGGACAAGATATGTCTCCATCCTTTGTAGGGCTCCAGCGTAGATTCGCTATTCCATCTACAGATTATCTAAAATACATTCAAGTGTTCACTAGTATTCGTAACTCTACACTCAACATCAATCTAGATAGTTTTCACTTTTTTTCTATTATTGGGAAACGTTCCACCAGGATAGGAACTATATATGATACACTCTCTGAATATTCTGCTGACGACCTAGATTGTGTCGAGCGAGCTTGGGCACTAAAACTCGGAAATCCAGATGTGGACATTGATTCTTCCCTGGCACCCTCAGCAACATTATTTTTAGCCTCCAATCTTAAAGCTCAATATTACAAAACTGTCTATAACCTTTATTATACCCCGTTCAAGCTTTTTACTTGGGGTTTGCGGACAGATGATAGCTGTCCAACATGTGGACAGGGTCAAGCAAATCTAATTCACATGTTTGCTGATTGCCCCAAACTTGATATGTTACAAACTATGATTGGGGGATTTTGGGCTCAAGTTTTTGGTCGGAGTCTTAGAGCCTCAGCTACTTTATATCTTTTGGGTCAGGATGAATCTCTAGGTTATAATGCGGAGGAACGCAGGATTGTCTTTTTAGGCACCGCCGTCCTTCGTATTATACTTGCCGCCCGCTGGAAGGATCCTGATGCACCCACTTTTCAGATGTGGCTTAGTCGATTTCTTGCCACATATAAGCAGGAGGTAGCTATATATAGTACGAGAGGAAGAAAATCCAGAGCTCTCGGTGCCCAGTTCTGGGCCCCAATTTCAGATTGGTACTCTAATGTAAGATGTCCCTCTCGATTTGTTCTGAATTGATTTGATTTGACTTTATTCATGTAGTTTTTAAAAAAAAATGTTTTCTTTTGTTGTTTCTCTTTTGTAATTTTTTTTGTATTTGTTTTGGTTAACAATGCTTTCTCTCCTGCCTTTTTTATATTTTCTGTACTGAATTATCCGATGCACTATTGTTAGCTCATGTTGTAATGAATTGACAGTCTTGATTTCTACTGATAATGCTCAATAAAAAATAAATATAAATAAATAAATACAATGAAAAAGAGAAACTTGTGCCTAGAGAAGCAGAAGAGGTGTTAGCTGATGAAGTTTTAGGGAGACGTACTAAGGGTCCAGTGTACACTTGGAAGTGTAGTAGTATTTGTAGTGTGCGACAGGATTCAATCGATGTGCTTCGTAATTTCTTACGTACATATAGTAAGAAAAGTCTAAAACAGAAAATGAAGATGTTGCAAGACTTAGATCCTTGCAGAGTGAGAGAAAACACAGGTTTGCAAGGGCATTCACTGGCTTGTCTTTCTAGAAAAGTCTGTCAGAGTGTTTTTCATCATTTTAGGATGTTAGCAGTGCATCATAACAAAATGAGGGAATTAGTGAGAAGGTTGTATTATGCAAAAATTCCAGCACTTAAGCTTAAACAGTTAAATAGTGCTCTTTTGCATGGTACTGAATTAGATGTGAAGAAGATTTGTGAAGAAATTGAGATTTGTTATTTTTGTGAAAAAGAGGACAGTGTAGAAATTGACACAGTAATACAAGGTAATGTGGAAGACAATGTACAGATTTCAAGTACAGAAAAGTTTGACCAGGAAATTACCAGGTTTAAGGTGAAATCAAGTGAAAGGCCTAATTTTACTTGTGTGTGTTGTCGACGAACTCATTATAAGCATCAAACTAGATTAGTTGATTTATACGTAAAAAGTGAAAATATAAATAATTATGAGTGGAAGGATTTTGCAACTTATTTGTGGGTGGAGAATTCTTTTGATTTGAGTTCTGATCAGCGTATTTGTAAATATGGTTATGATAAATTAAATCAAAACAGAAAGCCTGCTAGAGCTGTTCATAATAATCTTGAGTTGGTAGACATTCCTCCTGAATTAATGGATTTAAATACATATGAGCCTATTTTGATTCAATGTGTCCATCCTTTTCAGGCAATTGTTCGCATGGAGTCTAAGGGAAATTGCCTCCTTCAGATTTACAGAGAGGATTAAAGGGAAGAGTTGTTCATTTGCCTCTAGATTTCAAGAAAAATATTGATACAATTGGTGTAGAGAAAGTGGAAGAGGAACCTCTGGTTATTCTAGTTGATGGGGTTCCGACAAAGAGTAAGAAAATCTGGCAAGATTTAGTGGATGTTAGGAAAGTCAAAAAGGAAACGTTGTATTTGGTCAAAAACAATGAGTACTACAAACATGTATGTGTTGGAGCAGAGGAAACAGCTGCAGATGAAGACAGTGATTGTTCAGCTGGCCAAATTGAAAAAGTTGATGTGTCTACAAGTGAAGAAATATATGAACATTATACTGTTCATCCTTTGCATTCCAAAGAAGTAATGGGGAATGCAATTGACTTGTTTCAAATGAAATCAGCAAAAGGAAGTCCCATTAGTGTATGGGAAGAAAGTTTGGAAGCTCGTTGTTTTCCACATTTATTTCCAACAGGTCGAGGTGGACGATATGACGATCGAGCACTTCAAATTCCTGCATCTGAATACCGGACTTTAAGATTATATGCTGAAGATCCAAGGTTTCGTCAATGTATTCCATATTTGTTTCATCTACTGTATGAAAGTGACTTGTCTGGGCTTTCTTATGAAGTAAATCATATACTGAAAAGTGGAGCACATCTGCAAAATGTTTCGGCGAGGGACTTTATGGAGAAAGTCAATCTGCAAGATAATATTTTGGAATCTCATCTAATCAATCTCATGGCATGTCAGCGTGGTACAAACGAGTATTGGTACCGTCGTCATGGGGAATTGAAATGTATGCTAAGAAACTTAGGAACTCCTACATGGTTCCTCACTCTTAGCTGTGCCGAGTATGCATGGGACGACTTACTTCAATTTATACGCGAGGCAAATGCAAATATACAAAATATAGAATTCAAAACACCTGGAGAACTGTGTTCTTTGGATCCAGTGAATGTATGCAGATATTTTAATCATAGATTTGAAGCTATGATGTCTTTTATTACCAACAAAAAAAATCCTCCCCTTGGAGAGGTTTTGGATTTCTTTTGGAGAAAGAAGTATCAAGCGAGAGGTGCTCCTCACATACATATGTTGTTGTGGATTAAAGATGCATCCAAATTTGGAACAGATTCGGATGAAACAGTGATGAGTTTCATTGAAGAGTATTCCACATGTGCCATTCCGAAAACTACCGAGGAAAACAGTTTAAGGCAACAAGTTTTACGTTCTCAATCCCATCGTTGTGGGAAGTATTGTTGTCGAAAACTCAAAAACAAGGAAAAGTTCTACACAAAATGTCGTTTCGGCTTTCCACGACTAGTGATTTCTAAAGGAAGAGTAAATAATTTGATGTCTTCTCTACGACATACTGTGACGAGGAAATCACCCAAAAATACATACAATTTAAAAAGAAACGAAGAATCCAAGTACATCAACGACTACAACCCAGTGATTTTGTCCATGTGGAATGCTAACATGGATATTCAATTCGTTGCTGACAACTCTATTGTTGTGGCTCTATATGTGACGTCTTACATCACAAAAAAAGAAAAGACAGAACTGAAGGAAATGTGGGAGGATATTTCACATGAAAAGAGTCTAAGCAAGAAATTATACAGTTACAGTCTGAAGATGTTGTCACATCGTGAAATTGGAGCATATGCATGTTCTGATCGATTGTCATCAGCAAGTCTATATGCCAAATCTAGAACCATCATTTGAGTGAGTCTAGGTCTTGCTGCAACACGAAACCGAGTTTTGAAATCTGTACAAGAAATAGAGTATTTGGCGGAGAAAGAACCAGAAAGTACAGATAATTTGAAGACAAACATGTTGGATACATACTATCCAAATAGAAGTCCTTACCTTGAGAACGCTTGTCTCTATGAAGTTCTGCAAAGATATATTTATAAGAGGAACATCAGAGAAGATATCAATAATGGAATATATGCTGTCATTGGATGTTAAGGATGTCTAGTGAAACAGAGAAAAGGTCATTTGATTAATCATCGAAAATTGAGTTGCGAAAATCCAGACAAAAGGGAATTTTACTATTTGGCTCTTTTGTAACTCTTTAAACCATGGCGTACAGAAGAGGAACTACATGGAGATTTTCTCTGTTAAGAAGACTCTTTTAATGCAAACAAGGATACCATAGAATGTTCTGTTTTTCCAAATTATCTGCAAATGTTGAACGAAGAAATAGAGCAAGAAGCAAAATTGCTGCAGAGATTGCGAGAGACAGTTCTCGAGACAGTCAGAGTTCTACTTCATTGAGTCAGGATCCACTAGGAGGACCAATTATTCAAAATGAGGCTGCCACTGCCATGGATGAGGTGGAAAGAGCTATGGAACAAGCTGAAGAGGATGTAATTAACTTAGACGATTTGGTGAAACAACTAAACATTGAGCAGAAACAGATATATGACGAAGTCACAGAACAGGTTGAATATGGATTCAGTCATGAGAAAAAAGAGTGCTCATGTACATCATTTAAGCCTGTCCGACTGTATATGAGTGGAGAAGCGGGAACTGGAAAAAGTTTTCTGATTAAAGCAATTGCAACTTATCTGCAGAAAAGGACTGAATCACCGCTGTCTTGTGTTGTTACCGCTCCAACTGGGCTGGCAGCACATAACATTAAAGGGATTAATTTACATCGTTTATTGATGCTACCAGTTGAGCATGATAACAAATTACAATACCACAAGCTATCTGGAGATGCTTGTTCTGAAGTTTCCAGAGTCCTGAAGAAAATAAAACTTCTTATCATTGATGAGGTAAGCATGTTCTCAAATCTAATGCTTGCTTTTGTGCATTTGAGAATGCAAGAAATTCTTAGAACAGACTATGATGTCTTATTCGGAGGAAAACATATTATTGTTTTTGGAGATCTACTGCAGTTGACTCCAGTGAAAGGACAACCAGTGTTTAAAATGGTCACACATGAAGATACCAGGAAGTGCATAGGAAGCATTGGAAACGTTAATATATGGTTAAATTTTAAATATGCAGAACTACTTCAAAATATGCGACAGGCAAAGGATGAAGATTATAAAAATATTCTACAAGATGTAAGAATCGGAAAAGTAAGTGAGCATGGGAAAGAAGCTTTACATGCACGATTAATTTCAAATTTGTTTCCAAATGAAAACATTATTCCAGAGAATATTTTTAAGAAAATTAACGAGAACAAATCTGGGATATGTTTGATGCATACTCTGAAAGAATGTTCCATCTTCAACAACAAAATGTTAAAGTTAGAAAATGAAGAGATTGTGAAAATGGAAGCTATAGATAAAATAGAGCATATGGGAGCAACAATTATTTTGTCTAAAAATTTGAAATCAAAATTGGATTCATTAGAGAAGAGTATATCTAAAACTGCTGGTTTTGATTGTCGTATCATTTTGAGATCGAATTTAAATGTTGAAAGAGGTCTGGTAAATGGAGCAATGGGTCATGTTGTTGATTTTGTGAATTACAAAAATAGAGATGGAATTGAAATTTTAAAAATTAAATTTGATGGCATTGACGAAATAGAACAAATTTGTCGTTGTTCAGCTAGATTTTTGCTTGTGACTTATATGTTCGCCGAAAACAGTTTCCTGTTTGTTTGGCATATGCGGTGACAATTCATAAATCTCAAGGTTTAAGTGTAGATAGTGCTTTGGTGAACATTGGAAATTCTGTGTTTAAAGAGGTATGGCATATGTGGCATTATCACGCGTCAGAACTTTATCAGGATTGTACTTGATTGAGTGTGATGAAACAAAGATTTGTGCTGATCTAGATTGTGTTAAAGAATACAATAGGTTAAGAAGAGAGTATGCTCCACATTTGCCTCAATATCCTCTATTTGAAAAACGTGTGGTAGGCCCAAAAAGAAGAAATGAGAATAATTGTAGTGAGGTAGTAGCAAAAAGACATAAAGTAGATGAAACTATAATTGTAAGCAGAAAGAAAAAGGATTCTGTTCAAGATGTTGTTGGATTTCAGTTTGAAAACAGTTCTGGTGTCAACTGCTATGCTAATGTAGAGCTTAATGTTGTTTTTTTTCTGCAAAATTTACAAGAACAGATTGTTGAAAATCGGGATGAAACATTCTGCTGTTTATTGAATTCTGTGTTTGAGAAATGTAGCAGTGATAGAGCAAAAATAGAAAGTGTTTCAGAAATTCGAAATCTTCTAGACATATGTTCTGGTCAAAATCAATTTTCACAGAATATTCAGCAGGATTGTCAGGAATTTTTAATGTATATGTTTGATGTATTGGAAGATGAAGGTGTAGATATAAAAAATCTTTCTAGCCTTTCTTATCAATGGCAGCATGATTGCGACAACTGAAGTTTATCAAGTAGTACTGGAATAGACACTGAAAGATTTATATATTTGACTTTACCAGACTGCAAATCGGTGTCTTTTAATAATCTAGTTAAAGCAGCTGATCACAATATGGTGTGTACCCAATGTAAGTCTGCAATGCTGTCCACATTATTTTTACAAACTTATGGTAAATATGTCATTTTAATGTTCAAATGATGTAGACCTGATGGAAGTAAATTGTCAACTTCTATTAAAAATTTTGTGGCTTCTCAGTTATCAATTTCAGGAAGAACTTTTGCAACTGTAGCTATTATTTATCATGACGGTCCTTCAACAACATCAGGGCATTACACATGCTATTTAAAATGTCGTAAAGGTTGGACTAACTGTAATGACACTCATTTGACTTTCAAACAACATTTGCCTTTTGACTTAAAAAATTCATACCTAGTGTTTTTAGAACCAAAATTTAAGTAAAGGTAATTGCCCTATGAAGACGGGAGCAGTTAATAAAAGTTAGTTTGCTGTTTAAAATTATATTGTGAGTAAAAGTGATGAAGATAATATAAAAATGATAGTTCTCATAAAGGTACGGTAAGTGGATCGCATATTAAGTGATATCAGTATTATAGGAAATGTTCAACATAAGAGAGCCAGAGCTGGAATTATGAATATTTAAATACTGTGAAAATGTTGTTTGAGCCTTTCTTTCAGAATGTCGGGAAAACAGTAATTTTAGAATTTGTTTTATGTAATTTGAAAATATACTGATACATCTGCCACTATTTGGCCTTAAGGAAAAGTGGAGGAATGAGCAAAGAGTCATGAAAACATTTAAACATATTTCAGATGTTCTTCAAGCTTTTCTTCTAGAAAGTCGATAAAATGGAATTTTTAGAGAACAGCAGAGTACTTTCCAACGAAAAGGAACTATTCTATTTGGCCTAAAGGAAAAGTAAGTGAATGAAAGATTAGTGTACATTTGTGATTTTTAAGTTTATATGGTTTTTTTTTAAACACAATCTTTTTGATTGTGGTTTTTTTCCCGCTGTCATATGATGAGTAGTTTGAACTTACTGTTTTAAGTGAAATTCAATATATTCTGAGAACAGCAAAAATAAACTATGTAACATGTTGTACAAGTTATTCTATAGTTTGTATTGTGTAATTTAAATTGTATTCCCATTGTCTCACACTCACTTTGTTTTTTGCATCCTCTTTCAGTTCTTTTTACTCACTTATAATGTCTTTCTCTCACTCTGTTTCACCCCTGTTCCTTTACTCCAATTCTTTCACAACCCCTCATTCCCATTTTAACTGTCTGCATCCCCTCTCTCCCTTGCACCACTTTTCAGCTTTCAGTCTCTCTGCTTTACTTTCCTTTTCCGTCTTTTCCTCCTTTGCTCTTTTAGTAATTCCTCTTTACTCACTCAGCAGTATTGTCACACTCTATCACTATAACTCACCCACTCTCCCTCGCTTATCTTTGTTTGCTCCTTTCTTTGACCTCTTCTCTCTATTTTCCGTTCACTACCTCTATGTCCTCAGTCCCCCTCACTCTCCTTGTGTTATGTTCACTTGTGTTTATCTACCTTCTATCATTTCTCTTACAACAACTTCACTGCTCCTCTCTCATCGTTCTTCACCCCATTTCTTTTAGTCCGGTTCCATTACTACCCCTCATTTCCTGTCTTTCAATGTTCTTCTCTTTACTTTCATCACCGAATCACTTTCTCTCAGTACCACTGCTTTAGTCCTCTTCCCCTATCTTTCCTTCTTTTGCTCCCTTACTCATTTTCCTTTCCTCACTCATCGTACTCCACTTCACTCAGTCCTTGCCTTAGTTTCTTTGTCTACTAACTTCCTCACTCCTTTTCCCTCAATCCTTCTATATTATCCTCTCTCCCTTCATCCCTTCACTCTAAGACTCTTCTTCACTTACTCTCAGTTATCTTCCATTCCTCATTCTTCTAAATGCATCCTTAATTAGACTCCTTTCCCTCTCAGTCATTGTCTTTTTACTTACTCCTGTTTCCTGATTTAGTTTTGCTAACTCACATTCTTTTAGTATCTTTCTTAACTTCAATTCATTTCTCTCTTCTTTTCTTCCTCTCTGTCAGTGAATCTATATGCCTTACTCTTAGTAATTTGCTCTCCTTCTATTTCTTTAACCCTCTTTTTGTCCTTCTACATCACTTTATTTCCCTTTCTGTGTCCTTCACTCTTACTTTATTTCTTAGTACACTTTTATGATTTTTAACCTCTTCATTTGTATCTTTTAATTTAAAATATATATTTTACTAATTATAACTTATTTTTTCTTCTCTGTTTCACAGATACAAAGTGTAGTAAAAAAATGTAATTAAAGTTACATTAATTATATGGTAAGTGTGACAAAAAAAATGTAGTTTGTCATCACCCTTTGCTTTAACCTCACTATTATTCTCTCACCCTACCTTACTCCTGTTTCCTTACTCTGCTTCCCTCACTTATTCTTATCCTCCAAGTTTACTCCCCTTTCCCTAACTCCCCTCCCACATTCAACTTCTTTCAGTCCCCCTGCTTTACTTCCCTTACCCTCTGTTCCCTTCCTTTGCTCCCACACTCATTCCCTTTCCCTTAATCATTTACTTTACTCCTGTCACTCCTTCTCTCAGTCCGTCTGTTCCCACAGTTCCTCATTTCCGTTCCCTCACTCTGTCTCTCTTATCGTCGCTGTCTCTGTCCCCTCATTCTGTCAATATTCTTTCGTCATGCTCACTCCCTACAACTCACCCACACTCCCTCACTTACCTTTCTTTGCTGCTTCACTCACTACCTTTCAGTCACTCCTTCCTTTACTCTCTCTCTCTTTTCTCTCTGTCACTCCCCATGTCTTATCCTTATTCACTTTTATCCACCCTCTTTCACCCCTCTTTACTTACAGTCACTGCTCTTTTCTAACCCTCCATCACCGTTGTTCCTTTACTCCGGTTCCGTCACTACCCCTCATTCCCCATCCTTTACTGTCCTTCCCTTTACTTTCAACAACCACTCACATTCTCCCAGTACCTCTGCTTTAGTTTTCTTCCTCTCTCTTCCCTTCTTTCGCTCCCTTATTCATTTTCCTTTTCTCACTTACACCCTATTACACCTTCTCTCTGTCTTACTATGTAATACACAGTCCCTCTGTGTTGCTCCCTCTAGCTCTCTTTCTCTTAACATCACTCTCTCTGTCCCCTTCCCTCATGATCACTCCTTCATTATTATTTTTTCTTTTTTTTTTGGTGCGCGCCCCGGTGCGCGTACCCTAAGGAAAAAAGAATGACAGAGTTTTTAAAAAATGTAGCATTTTTTTATAAATTGGAGGTTGTTCTAAAAAGAACTGTTTTTTTATTCTTTTTGTTGTTTTATATTTTTTTTATTGTTTTTTTGAACATTTTTTACTTTTTTTGGCTTTTCTGAACAGTTTTATATTTTTTTGTATTTTTTATGGGGAGAAACAAAAAACAGGGAATTGTAAACGGCTCAACTGCAGGAAAAAAAAATCTGGAAAAAATTAGAGGTTTTTGGGGCAATTGTGGTTGTCACCAGCAAGGACGATGAGCTTTACGCTCTGCTCACCATAGGTGATGGTCTTACCACAAAAAATACATGTGATCCTGAATTCACCAAACCGTGGTTGTATGCTTGGGATCATCTCCCTTGTCTCTGGTCCCGATGGAGTGGGTTGTTTTTTTTTGGAGGTGCTGGGTGAAGATTGGGGAGGGTTACTGGCCAGTTCTCTCACCTCTGCAGCAGCATAGTTGTTGGGATGCCTGCGCTGCATATGCCGAATCATGGTGTAATTGCCAAATGAATATTTCTTATTAGGGTTCCCCCTTGAAAGTTCCATGCCACAGATTCGGCAAGTCACCTTTGGCGCATTCACTTTCTTCTTGCCCTCTGGGATGAAAAAAACTCCCATACAATGTGCTCCTTTGGCCTATATGGGGTATTGTCTTCTGGCAGGAATGTCCTTCTCTCCTCCTCCTCCTCCTCCTCCTCATCTTCTTCTTCTTCTTCTTGACCACCAATGTGATGTTGTGGTGGTCCTCTTGGTGGTGGTGGAGGTGGTGCAGATGCTCCAGCTGCTGCTGCTACTGTAGCCATTTTAAAGTACAAAAGATTAGTGACAGATCTCCAAACAGGTCTTCCTCAGTCAAAGGACAAAGTCAGAATAAGGAAAAAAGGTGAGGGCTTTCATCATTTGGAAAAAAACAAAACTGTCCTGGACCAATGAAAAGTGTTATTTTCAGGTCACATGACCCGGACTTTCATCATTTGGAAACCAAAACTGTTCTGTACCAATGAAAAGTGTTATTTTCAGGTCACATGTCCCGAGGTGCTTACGCTACGTGCCCCGGGGCGCGCCCGTCGTCGCATCCCGGGGCGCGCCCGTCGTCGCGCCCCGGGGCGCGCCCGGCGCCGCATACGTTGCGCGATCAAATGCGCTCGGGTGCTTCCGGGTGCGCTTACGCAGTGCGTCATATGACGCATCACGCGGCTACTCGATACGTCACGATGTTGTTTTCGTTCGCGGAAATAGCGCTAACGGGACGCTCACCGGTACGTGCCCCAGGGCGCGCCGTAGCACTGCGCTTACCGATAAGCGCATCGGTACACGCCCCAGGAGCGCTCCGGGGCAAAAAAATAAAAAAATAAATTAAAAAAACCATAAAAAAATACTATTACATAATTATACAATATAAAATTTGTTATAAAAAATATTACTTTTCATACCTATAGAGATTTGCTATTAAAAAACCTTTGAAATTCACTGAAAAAACCATAGGTTTCACACCAGTTATAGTTAGGAATTAGCATTTAAAAAACCTATTAAATTCACTGAAAAAACCATAGGTTTCACACCAGTTATAGTTAGCTGGAAATTTTACTCGCATAAAACCATTGAAATTCCCACGTTATAGTTAGTTGGACTCACTATAACTTGCGCGTGCAATGCACTGCTGATGACGTCATATATTACATCACTCATGACATGGTCAGTGACATCACTCATGACATCACTGATGACACCATCCTTGTGACAGAGTGACAGACATCCTTTCACTGTAATGTAACCCTTAAACACATATTAAAAAATAGAAACTAAAATTTTCAAAAAAATGGAGATACCCATATCAGTTACAACAACCAATTCAGTAATTCCACCATCTATATACACATCCACTCATTCACAAACAGTTCTATATAGTCACTCATACATATACTCACTCATCATATGTAGTGATACACCTATACATCCTGTTACACACCGACAGTCATCCAAAAGTTACTCACACACATACTCACACATGCAAATAAACTATTAAACATCCATTTATTTGCATATACAGATATACACACACTACCGCTTTACTTCTAAGGAAACTTACACATACTTACTCTCTTAAACAATCACTTATAGAAACACATACTAATTTAAACAGGAACTCTTACAATCCCTCACTCTCACATATACTCACTTATACACATCAATATTCACATATACTAGATTAAAACATATGTTGTTACTGATAAAGACACTGGTGAGACAGTCATTCACTCACTAACGCACACATATACACACTCATCCACCCATACAGTCCTGTACATATGCTGTCTTCAGAACACATACAAAGAGAGAGTCAGTCATTCATGCATCTATGTGCTAAGTAATACCCCCACCAAACCATACAAACACTCATACTGATACTAAGAAAAACATCTAATAACCCATATACATACACATGTAGCTACTCACCAACCCATGCAGCCATGTATACACAAATTGAAACACTAATACATATATTTTAATATTTAAACATTACTCTCTAATATATGTATTCACTAAGATACACTTAATAAACCAGTTAACCAATCAATTTTGTTTAAAAAAAAACATCCATGTAAACACTTATTTAAACATTTATTCTTCCATCAACTTTTACATATACACATATAACACATATTTATTTTTTAAAAAGACACACATTTACTGGATGGTGTCATCAGTGATGTCATGAGTGATGTCACTGACCATGTCATGAGTGATGTAATATGTGACGTCATCAGCATTGCATTGCACGCGCAAGTTATAGTGAGTCCAACTAACTATAACGTGGGAATTTCAATGGTTTTATGCGAGTAAAATTTCCAGCTAACTATAACTGGTGTGAAACCTATGGTTTTTCCAGTGAATTTAATAGGTTTTTTAAATGCTAATTCCTAACTATAACTGGTGTGAAACCTATGGTTTTTTCAGTGAATATATATATATATTACCTACTGGCGGTCGCCAGTAGGTATATATAGTTAGGATTTTTTCCCTATGGGATTTTTGAAAATTCTATGTCTAATAACTTTGGCGTTTGTGGACGGAATTGGCTGAAATTTTCTGGAAAATGGAACATTTTGTTTCTGAGCAGCCCTTGGAAATTTGGGGGTGTTTCGTCAAGGGGGGGCCGAGAAAAAAGGGGGGTCCCAAAACATGTTTTTAACATTGAGTTTTCCATAGGGCGGTTGGCCTCACTTTTAGCCCGAACGGCTGAATGGATTTCCATGAAACTTGGCAAAATTGTAGGGACTGGTAGCCCGATGTGCCTTTTCTAGGTCTCAATATATGTGCTCCAGTGGATTTTGAGAAATTAACGTTTAAAAAAAGATATATATCTGTAAGCGCGCTCCGGGCAGCGCTCCGGTCCGCGGACCTTAAGCGTACCGGAACTTCGCGTAGCTAAGCTGATTGGCTCTCCGGTGTCTGTCAACATTCTAAACAGTCCGGAGCGGCCGCCATCTTGTCTTTCGGTAGGATTGAGAGACAAGAGGAGGCCAAAACAAAGGCGAAAATGACCATAAGGGGGCATACTAGATCCTCCCTGACCCCCTAGGTTTAATGTGGAGGTTTTAAAAGGGCCCCGCGGGGCAAAAAAAACAAAAAAAATTTTTTGTTTTTTTTGCGTGGGGAGCGCCCGGTCCGCGAACCGGGAAGCGTTCTGGGCAGCGTACTGCAATGAAAAATGAATGATAGACTTTTCAAATGCTGTATGTTAATTGATTGTTCTTTTTGTTGATTATTTTTTATTTTCTTTATTTTTTAAGCATTTTTTTTAATGTGATTGTGTTTCATAATTTATTAAACTTTCTAACATTTCATTGTCAGAAATTTCATAATTATCATGGAATATACCTTGTAGTCTCTGAGGGTGTAAAATGTCCTCATTTGCAAGGAGGTTATCTACTGCTTGTACACATTGCAGTAGTTCATTGTCCCAAGTTTCATCGAAAAATTCAATGTCAATTTGATCAATTGCATCAATCAATTCTTGGCTGCTCTCTTGCAGGTCCATTTCAAAAGAAACTTGGTTTTCGCCTTCCATTTTGCCTGAAATTTGGATTAAAAAAATATATATTAGTAGAGATAGGGCAATGTTGGGAATAATTTTAGATAGGCATTTTTTATCAGTGAATTTATCTTTGGGCAGTGTATAGTATCAGAGTGGAAGTAGGAATATAAAAAAGTGTATGTGATTTAACGTAAGTAAATTCATAATTATACAAGAGAAGCCTAACTCCATTCATAACTATAACAGAGAAGTCTCTCTAAATCTATAACTACTACAGAGGGATAGTATATATCTATCAGAAAAAGTTTACCATATTAACTTATAGTGCACAATATACTTCAGTTTTAAAAATAAAAACTTACCTTTAGAAAGAAGTTGAAGGAATTAGTGAAAATACTATTGAAATGTACAGCAAGAAGTAGTAGTCAAAATGGCTGTGTTTTCTTCTCTTCCTTTATATATATTCAGGTATATAACCAATGAAATGTCAGGTAAAAAAAGTAGAAAATGAAAGTAACATTTTCATTGGTTGTCAATTTCAACACTTCAGATGTGTTTTGTGAAGTAATTTACCTCAGGGTATTTAGAGAGGTCTACAGGCTAAATGACTAAATGGAATTCCAATCAAATTTGTGAAAATGGTAGGGATTGGTATGTAGTATGAGCTAATCTATATTTGGTGAAATTGTCTCCAGTGGCTTTTCTGTGAACTACTTTCCCACCTTTTTTGATGGTGCGCTTCCCAGGGAGCGACCCGGTACGCGTACCGTTGAGCGCCCCGGTTCGCGAACCTTAAGCGTTCCGGGAGTCCACCATTTTGTGTTTCGGTCGAATTAAGATACAAGATGGAGGGCAAATAATGTTCAGAATGGGTAGAAGGGGGCACGGTAGAGTTATCTTGACCCCCTAGGTTTTCTGAGGGTGGCTGAGGAGGCTTATATGTGCGAAAAAAAAACATTTTTTAAAAAAAAATTGCCAGGTTAGCTCCCGGTTCGCGTACCGGGTAGCGCCCCAGGCAGCGTACTTTGTTGGAAATTAGTGAAAAATGTTAGAGTAAAATAATAATTGTGAGTGATCAGATGTAGGGTAGCTCTGAGAAGAGCTTTTGGGTTTATGGTACATTTAGGTACTTATAAGTAGGTACCAATGCACATTCTTAAATTCAGTGTGAAAACTCTGTTGCCCTCATCTGAGAAGTGAACTCCATCTCCCCTGTAGATATCTTGCATGTAGTAACGCAAGTTATTGTTGTACAGGGAGCCCATTCCATGGTCTCTCATGTAAGCTGAAACAGATTTGTTTACATGCTTCCTCGACTTCTCAATTTGTGGACAAAATTGGTTTGACCACCTCCATTTCTGTCTTTGGCATATATTTGAATATACCAAGGCAGTCTGAGGAAAAAGTGCCATTAATTGCTCAAAGGTGTCCTTTAAAAGCATTTCCAGACCTACACCAATCAAAGTGCCCAAGTCATTACCTCCACAGTGCACAATTAACAGGTCAGGTTTGGGCAAATGCATAAAGGTTTTCACCAATGGTATCAATTGGTGACATTTTAATCCTCTGTGGCCAAACCACTTAATTTCCACATCTTGTAAATTGAGGTTAGGTAATTTCCTGTTTTCAACATACCTTTGAGCCCAGTGAATATAACTATGTCCAACAATCCAGACAGAAAACATGGTGAGAGAAGGTTCTCCTGCAGTCAGATGAAGTGTGGCAATGAAATGGCAGTTGAAAAAATGAGAGTTTAAAATGAAAAAAACTGTGGAGTTTCTGTGTTCATGAAGCAGTAACAGTGATTGGTGGATTTTGATTGCTGAAAACAGAAAGTTAGGGTGCACGGATGTGTTCTTTGAAAGATGTATTTTGAATGGTCAATAAAAAATCATTAAATGAAAGAATGCACTGGATATGCAGGTGCACTGAGAGTTCAGAGTTCAATTGCAACAAAGTTGTGTGAACTTGCAAACACCAGAAGTCTTCCAAGAGGTGGTTGCCATGCAGAAAAGACAGAAAGGGCAGAGGGGGAAGGGTTTTCATTTGAAAAAAAGTGAGGGAAGAGTTTTGATTGGGTGACATGAGAAATATGTGTGAAGAATTACAGCATTTCTGTGCTTTTGATAGCTGCAGACTCTGGAGTGCATACCTTTTGCTCTGCTGAAGACAAATTGGTGTGTTTCTGAGACTGTTTTCAAACTCAAAGTATTTGCTAAGGTGAGAAAATATTTCTTTAATTTAGATAGAGAATAGTGTGCTTTAAGGAGAAAATTATGAATTATGTGGCGCAAATTGCTTGTAAATATGCTCCCACCTGTGCATGGAAAATTTAGATTTTGAATGTTTGTGTTACATAGCCATGTTAAAAGTGACCCAACCATGCAGGAAAGGCAATCAAAAAACGCTTTTATGTGTCTTAAGGACATTTTAAGTAATTTTCCCATGTGCAGTGTTTTGAAATTATGATTTGAAAATCGTTTTTGAGGTAAAGGAATTGTTTTTAAATTTATGACAAGGACATAATGGTGTATGCTTCTTTATAAGGCAATTGACTGTCCCTGATGTTATTTTTCCCATTTTAATGTAAGACTTTTCTCTGTGGCGCAAATTGCTTGTAAATATGCTCCCACCTGTGCATGGTAAATTTAGATTTTAAATGTTTGTGTTACATAGCCATGTTAAAAGTGACCCAACCATGCTGGAAAGGCAATCAAAAAACGCTTTCATGTGTCTTAAGGACATTTTAAGTCATTTTCCCATGTGCAGTGTTTTGAAATTATGATTTGAAAATCGTTTTTGGGGAAAAGGAATTGTTTTTAAATTTATGACAAGGACATAATGGTGTATGCTTCTTTATAAGGCAATTGACTGTCCCTGATGTTATTTTTCCCATTTTAGTGTAAGACCTTTGTCTGTGGCGCAAATTGCTTGTAAATATGCTCCCACCTGTGCATGGCAAATTTAGATTTTGAATGTTTGTGTTACATAGCCATGTTAAAAGTGATACAAACATGCTGCAAAGGCAATCAAAAAACGCTTTTATGTGTCTTAAGGACATTTTAAGTAATTTTCCCATGTGCAGTGTTTTGAAATTATGATTTGAAAATCGTTTTTGAGGTAAAGGAATGTTGTTAAAATTTATGTGCGCCATATGCCCCCAAATTTCTTTTTCAGGGGTGCAGCAGGGTGTTATTGAGACACCCCTGCAGCTTTGGAAAAATTCCTAATTTGCGATGAGCAAATTGTTAATCGCAAATTGCACCTTCATTTATATGAGCCTCCTAGCCCATGGAAATGAATGGGTAATTTGCAATTAGCAATTTGCTCATTGCAAATTTGGAATGGTAAAGAATCGCTATTTATTCCTTAAAATTCGCTATTTTGGAAATGCAAAATAGTTATATGATACATATGGCGGTTGATGTCTAAGAAGATAAGAAGCTTAGGGATACATTTATGATGACTGGCGCAATGAAGTTGACATCACTTACTTCATTAGTAGAGCTTTACATGTATTATGTCCTCTGTATTCTTCATCAAGCGTAACTTTAATCTGCAATCCTGAGTAGGCCTCACCTTAAACAAACCTCTGGATAGGCCACATCTTATTGTCATCCTGAATTAATCATTTAAAATGCTAGGGACAGATTTATGATAGGTGTATGCCTCTTTTGCGCCACTTAGAAAACACTGTCCATGGGGAAATGACTTAAAATGTCCTTAAGACACATGAATGTGTTTTTTTAAAACGTTTGCAATTTTTTTGGGTCACTTTTAACATGGTTATGTGACTCAAACAGTCAAAATCTAAATTTGCCATGCTCAGGTGGGAGCATATTTACAAGGAATGTGCTCCATGGGGAAAGGTCTTATAATGTAATATGGGAAAAATGACATCAGAGACACTGAAATGCCTTATAGAGAAGCATACACCATTATGTCCTTGTCATAAATTTGCAAACCATTACTTTTCCCCAAAAACGATTTTCAAATCATAATTTCAAAACACTGCACATATGGAAATGACTTAAAATGTCCTTAATTCAAAATTTGCTATTCCTTATTTTGCGATTGCACTGAAGGATTTGCAAATTTTACGATTCCTTAAATGCAATGTATCAAACAAAAAATATGTAAAAAATGATATTAAGGATTTGGAAACTACCACCAACTTCTAGTTTGTGGTAATTTGCGAATTCTTTTCAAAAAGCATTTTTTTCTAAAAAACAAAAGGTCCCATATGACGCCCATACATGTCCTTAGGGCATGTATGTGTGCCATATGCCCCCAAATTTCTTTTTCAGGGGTGCAGCAGGGTGTTCTTGAGATACCCCTGCACGCTTGAAAAAATTCCTATTTTGTGATGAGCTAATTGCTAATCGCAAATTGCAACCTTCATTCCTATGAGCCTCCTAGCCCATGGAAATGAATGGGTAACTTGCAATTAGCAATTTGCTCATCGCAAATTAGGAATGGTAAAGAATCGCTATTTATTCCTTAAAATTCGCTATTTAGGAAATGCAAAATATTTTGATGATACATATGGCAGTTCATCTCTAACAAGATAAGAAGCTTAGGGATAGATTTATGATGACTGGCGCATCACCAGGGATGTGCCAGTCATCCTGCGCTGCTGTTCCGCCACCCATGGTGTGCTGCATTTACAATGCGGCGCAGCATGGGGCAAAAACGGCACAGATGCGTGACGCATCTGTGCCGTTAAGGTGGCGCATTGCTGGAGTTGTATCGCAAGTGCGATGCAGCTCCAGCAACGCTCAAGGGTGCACCATCTCCACAATGTTGCGTCAAGACCTATGTCTGCTTAAAGCAGGCGCAGGGTTTTGACGCAGGTTTCTCCTATCTGATTGTAAATGCGGCACACCATGGGTGGCAGAGCAGTGGTGCACGTTAACTGGTGCATGCCTGGGGATGTGCCATTTAACATAAATCTGCCCCTTTACATTTAAGTATGTGCAGGGGACACAGAGTCGGTGAGGCTTATCCAAGGTTAAGAAGAGATGAGTCCTGTTCAGTGAAAAATTAGACATAGGCTTCACCTGCTCAGCATCGCTGGACATGGCTAAATAATAGCTGCAAAATTTTACTCTTGTTAAACAATTTTACTATTATAATCTCTGAGATTTGTCTCTTACTCTGCAACATCTCATTGTTGTTATCTTTCTTTAAAGATAAAGACAACCTCAACATGAGCGACAATCTGCAATCAGTTGATTTTGACCTCATCATTGAACTTGTAATTGAAACATCAGTGGATGTTGATCCCTTGGATGATTTAAATCCTGAGGATGAAGAAGAGCGTGATGAGGATGCAGATTTGTCGGAATTATATGAAATAGGATGGGAAGCTGACCTGCTTGAGCCTATGGAAATATAAACATTTATTTTTAAAATTTATAATTAATAAAAAGTAAAAAGGTAAACCGTTTAATTTAAAAATAAAGACACCTTCAAAAGCAGGTTATGTGTAGTGTCTTCAATAAAATATTAAAATATGCTCATAAAATTAGATCAGATTCACATATAAAATAGCATAGGTAACATAAATATAAATGTCATTTCTTTTCTGGTATTTCTGTATTGTAAATTTGCAAGGACTAAAAAATCTTCTATTTAAAATGTCAAGTAGTGTGTTAAGTTTTTGATCACTGTTATTGTTTTACTGTTTGGTAATAATGGTTAATAACATTTTTTATTATATTTTACCACAGATTCAACTGCAGATCATTTCAAGATTTCACCATGCCTACAATAGAAAGACAGAGAAAGGCTGCAAAACGTCAAAGACAGCAGGTGAAAAAAAATATGCAGCAGTCCTCTAACAAAAAGATTTGTCAAGTCACGAAGAAAGCACCGGGTAAGAGCACAAAACAATTCATAAGAAATATGTGTAGTAAAAAAACATATTACTACAGAAAATTTTTCAGTCCATAAAACGAGAAGGAAATCAAATGGAAAGGAAAGGCCAATGAAAAATGTTACTGCTAGAGCAAGAGATAACTCTGTGCATGATAGTAGAAGGAAACAACAGTTTAGGGAGATTCGTAAACGAATGTTCCGCAACAGGATAATTGGCAATTTGTTAAAAAATATTAAGAAACGTCAACAGAAACTGGTTTTTTATAAGAGAAAAAAAAAGTTGAGAAAGTTATTGATCAGGCATTTGAAATTAAACGTAAGTTATTTATTTTGATAATCAATAGAATTAGGAAGCTAAACAAGGCAATTTATGATTTCAAAAGAAATAGTAGATGGAAGAGAATAGTTAATCGTAGTAACTTTTGTGAAGTTTTTTCTGGAGAATGGATGCATAGTTCAAGCTGTGAGGCATTTTTTAATGAGGAGAGTTATTTCCAGGATAATGATTTGGTGCATGCAGTTGACACCAGTGGTCGTGCTTATGAAGTGAAAGATGGTTGTCCAGTTGAAAAAGAAAAACTTGTGACAACAGAGGCAGAAGAGGTGTTAGGTAATGAGGTTTTAGGAAGACGTGCTAAGGGTCCTGTGTACACCTGGAAGTGTAGTAGTATTTGCAGTGTGCGACAGGATTCCATCAATTTGCTTTGTGATTTTGTACGGTCATTTAATAAGAAAAGTTTGAAGCAGAAAATAAGGTTGTTGCAAGAATTAGATCCTTGCAGAGTGAGAGAAGTGACAGGTTTGCATGGTCATTCACTGGCTTGTCTTTCCAGGAGAGTATGCCAGAGTGTTTTTCATCATTTCAGGATGCGAGCAGTGCATCATAATAAAGTGAGGAAATTAGTTAGAATGTTGTATTATGCTAAGAGTCCAGCAATTATGCTTAAAAAATTATGCGCTACTCTTTTGCATGGTTCTGAAATAGATGTGAAGAATATATGTGAAGAAATTGAGTTTTGTTACTTTGGAAGTAAAGAGGAGAATGTTGAAATTGAGCAAGAAGAAGAGGGACATGTGGAAGATAGTGTACAGGTTTCCAGTACAGATAATTTCCAGAGGGAAATTGCGACATTTGAGGTGAAATCAAGTGAGAGGCCTAATTTCACTTGTGTGTGTTGTCGACGCACTTATTATAAGAATCAGACTAAGTTAGTGGATTTATATGCAAAAAGTGAAAGGGAAAATAATAGTGAATGGAAGGATTTCGCAACATACTTGATGGTAGAAAATTGTTTTGATTTGGGATTGGATCAACGTGTGTGTACTTATTGTTGTTGCAAATTAAATCAAAACCAGATGCCTGCTAGAGCAGTTCATAATAATCTGGAATTGGTTGAGATTCCTTCTGAATTGAAGGATTTAAATACTTATGAATCTATTTTGATTCAAAGTATCCATCCCTTTCAGGCTATTGTAAGAATGGAGCCAAAGACAGGGAAATTGCCTCCATCAGATTTACAGAGAGGATTAAAGGGAAGAGTTGTTTATTTGCCTCTAGATTTGAAGAAAAACATTAACACAATTGGAGTAGAAAAAGTGGAAGAGGAACCTCTGGTTATCTTAGTTAATGGGGTTCCGACAAAGAATAAGAAAATATGGCAAGATTTAGTAGATGTTAGGAAAGTTAAAAAGGCAACATTGTATTTGAAAAAAAATAATAAATACTATAAGAATGTATATGTTGCAGAAGAGGAAGTAAGTGAGGAAGAGGATAGCGATTTGTGTGCTGGTCAAATTGAGAAAGTAGAACCCTCTACTAGTGAAGAAATATATGAACATTATAGTGTTCATCCTTTGCATTCCAAGGAAGTCATGGGGAATGCTATTGAGTTGTTTCAAATGAAACAAGCCAAAGGGAGTCCCATTAGTGTTTGGGAGGAAAGTTTGGAAGCTCGGTGTTTCCCACAGCTTTTTCCAACAGGTCAGGGAGGAAGATATGATGAGCGACCTCATCAAATTCCTGCTTCTGAATACCGGACTTTGCGATTGTATGCAGGAGATGCTAGGTTTCGACAATGCATTCCCTATTTGTTTCATCTCCTGTTTGAAAGCGATCTGTCTGGACTGTCATATGCAGTGAACCACATCTTGAAAAGTGGTATACACATGCAAAACATCTCGGCAAGTGACTTTATGGATAAAGTCAATGTCCAAGACAGTATTTTGGATTCTCACCTGATTAATCTCATGGCGTGTCAGCGTGGTACTAATGAGTACTGGTACCGTCGTCATGGTGATTTAAAATGTATGCTGAGGAACTTAGGTACTCCCACATGGTTCCTCACTCTGAGCTGTGCCGAGTATGGCTGGGAAGACTTACTTGAATTTCTACGAGAGGCAAATGCTAACGTAGATAACATCGAATTCAAGACACCTGGAGAACTGTGCTCTTTGGATCCAGTCAATGTATGTAGGTACTTCAATCATAGATTTGAAGCTATGATGTCTTTCATCATGAATAAGAAGAATCCACCTCTTGGAGAGGTGTTGGATTTCTTCTGGAGAAAGGAGTACCAAGCAAGAGGTGCTCCTCATATACATATGTTGCTGTGGATCAAGGATGCACCTAAATTTGGAACGGATCCAGAAGACTCAGTGATGAGTTTCATCCAACAGTATTCTACGTGTGCTGTTCCAAACGCAAAGGAGAAGAAAAGCCTAAGAGAAAAAGTTCTGCGTTTCCAAAGCCATCGATGTGGAAAGTACTGCCGTTGTAAATTCCGAAACAAGGACAAGTTCTACACTAAATGTCGTTTCGGCTTTCCACGACCGGTGATTTCTAAAGGAAGAGTAAACAGTTTGATGTCTTCGCTGCGACACAATGTCATGAAGAAATCACCTAAAAACACTTACAATTTGAAGAGGAACCAAGAGTCCAAGTACATCAACGACTACAACCTGGTGATTTTGTCCATGTGGAATGCTAACATGGATATACAGTTTGTGGCTGATAACTGTATGGCTGTGGCTCGGTATGTGACGTCTTACATCACCAAAAAAGAGAAGACAGAATTGAAGGATATGTGGGAGGACATTTCCCATGAAAAGAGCCTCAGCAAGAAGTTGTACAGTTTCAGTCTGAAGATGTTGTCGCATCGAGAAATTGGAGCGTACGAATGTTCTGACCGGTTGTCTTCAGCAAGTCTCTATGCCAAGTCCAGGAGTATCGTTTGGGCGAGTCTTGGTCTTGCAGCAACGCGTAATCGAGTTCTCAAACCTGTGCGGGAAATTGAGTATTTGGCGGAAAAGGAGCCAAACAGTACCAACATTTTGAAGACAAACATGTTGGATACATATTATCCAAATCGAAGCAGTCACCTCGAGAATGTTTGTCTGTATGAGGTTCTGCAAAATTACATATTCAAGAGGAACATCAAAGAAGATACTGAGAAAGGAGTGTATGCTGTAATAGGAAGTGAGGGATGTCTGGTCAAGCAAAGAAAATGCCACTTGGTAAACCATCGAAAATTGAGTGGTGAATCTCCTGAAAAAAATGAGTTTTTCTATTTAGCACTTTTGCAACTTTTCAAGCCTTGGCGTGCAGAAGAGGAACTGCTTGGAGATTTCCTCTGTTACGAAGACTCTTTCAATGCCGCCAAGGAGACCATAGAATGTCCTGCTTTTCCCAAATATGTAGAAATGTTGAATGCGGAAATTGAGCAGGAAGCAACGATTGCAGCCGAGATTGCCAGAGACAGTTCTCAGGACAGTCAGAGTTCTGCTTCATTGAGTCAGGATCCACTAGGAGGACCTGTTATCGAAAATGAAGCTGCCACTGCTATGAATGAAGTGGAAAGAGCCATGGCACATGCTCAAGAGGATGCGGTTAACTTAGAAGAGTTGGAAAGACAACTCAACGTTGAGCAGAGGAAAATATATGACGAAGTTACCATGCAAATTGATCATGGATTAAGTCATGATAAGAAAGAGTGCTCATGTACGTCGTTGAAGCCTGTCCGACTGTACGTGAGTGGAGAAGCGGGAACTGGAAAAAGTTTCCTCATTAAAGCAATTTCATGCTATTTGCAGGAAAGGACAGAGTCATCGCTGTCTTGTGTTGTCACTGCTCCAACTGGACTGGCAGCACATAATATTAAAGGGATTACTTTACATCGTTTACTGATGCTGCCAGTGGAGCATGACAACAAATTACAATATCACAAGCTATCTGGAGATGCTTGTTTTGAAGTTTCAAGAATCTTGAGGAAAATGAAACTTCTTATCATTGACGAAGTAAGCATGGTTTCCAATGTCATGCTTGCCTTTGTGCATTTGAGGATGCAAGAAGTTCTCAAAACAGAGTATGATGTGTTATTTGGTGGCAAACACATCATTGTTTTCGGAGATCTTCTGCAGCTGACACCAGTGAAAGGGCAACCTGTGTTCAAAATGCTCACGCATGAAGATACCAGGAAGTGCCTAGGCAGCATTGGCAACGTCAATATATGGTTAAACTTCAATTATGCTGAACTGCATGAAAATATGCGTCAGGCGAAGGATGAAGTTTACAAGACTATTCTACAAGATGTTAGAATTGGAAAAGTGACCGAGCATGGGAAAGAAGCTTTACATGCACGATTACTGTCAAATTTATATCCAGAACAAGATGTTGTGCCTGAGAATATTTTTCAGAAAATTACTGAGAAGAAATCTGGAATATGTTTGATGCCAACTCTTGCAGAATGTGCCAAATTTAACAACAAAATGTTGCATTTAGAAAAGCAAGAGATTGTGAAACTGGAAGCTATTGATAGAGTAGAGCATATGGGATCAACAATTATTTTGTCTGAGAATCTGAAAACAAAATTGGATTCATTAGAGAAGAGTATATCTAAAACTGCAGGTTTTGAAAAGACTCTGAATGTGTGCTTGAACTGCCGTATAATTTTAAGAAGGAATTTACATGTTGAAAGAGGTCTGGTAAATGGATCAATGGGTAATGTTGTTGATTTTGTGAAATACAGAAATAGAGATGGAATTGAATTTTTAAAAATTAAATTTGATGGCATTGAGGAAGTACAGCTAATTGCTCGTTGTTCTGCTAGATTTTTGCTTGTAAAAGACTTATATGTTCGCCGTAAGCAGTTTCCTGTTTGCTTGGCATATGCGGTGACAATTCATAAATCGCAAGGTTTAAGTGTAGACAGTGCATTGGTGAATATTGGCAGTTCTGTGTTCAAGGAGGGTATGGCATATGTGGCATTGTCACGAGTTAGAACTTTATCGGGATTGTACTTGATTGAGTGTGATGTCACAAACATTTGTGCGGATCTAGATTGTGTTAAGGAATACAATAGGTTAAGAAGAGAGTATGCGCCACATTTGCCTCAGTATCCTTTGTTTGAGAAACGTGTGGTAGGCCGGAAACGAAGAAATGAGAACAATACTGGGGAGGTTGTAGCAAAAAGACAAAAAGTCAATGAACCTAAAATTACAAGCAGAAACAAAAAGGATTCTGTTGAAGATGTTGTTGGTTTTCAGTTTGAAAACAGTTCTGGTGTCAACTGCTATGCTAATGTAGTGGTTAATGTTTTGTTTTCTCTAAAAAATGTAAAAGAAGAGATTGTGGTCAATTCTGATCAAAGATTTTGCAGTTTGTTAAATTCTGTGTTAGAGAAATGTACCACTGATAGAAGAAACATAGAAAGTGTGTCTGAAATTCGAAATCTGTTAGACAGATGTTCAGGCCAAAAACAATTCTCTCAAAATATTCAGCAAGATTGTCAGGAGTTTTTAATGTATATGCTTGATGTATTGCATGCTGAAGGTGTAGATGTAGATCAGCTGTTTGGGCTTTCTTATCAATGGCAGCATGACTGCGAGAACTGTATGGTATCAAGTACTACTAGTGTAGACTCAGAAAGATTTATATATTTAACTTTGCCAGACAGTAAATCAGTCTCCTTTAATAAGCTAGTAAAAGCAGCTGATCACAACATGGAGTGTAGCCAATGTAAATCTGAAATGATGTCCACATTATTTATACGAACATATGGCCAGTATGTCATTTTAATGTTCCAACGATGTAGGCCTGATGGAACAAAATTGACAACTTTAATAAAAAATTTTGTAGCTTCGCAGTTGTCAATATCAGGAAGGACTTTTGTAACTGCAGCAATTATATATCATGACGGCCCTTCAATAACATCAGGACATTACACAGCTTATTTAAAGTCTAGAAATGGCTGGTCATTCTGCAATGATTCTGTTTTAATTTTCAAAAAAAAATTGCCGTATGACCTTAAAAACTCTTACCTGGTGTTTTTAAAACCAACATTTTAGGGAAATAATCTCGGGATGTGCTCTGTGGAATTTCAAGAAGTTCTAATGGCTCCTACACAATTTGGCCTTGAGGATAAGTGTAGTTCAGAGACATAACTTCTAACCATAGGACTGGACATTATGGAGAAATACGTGCACTTTGAATGAGTTCAGAAAAACTGTTTCTTTTTATAAGCTAATTGAAGCAGCCAATCAAAACATGGAGTAGAGGGAATGTAAGTCTGCAATGCTGTGTACTGTTTTACATTGCTTTGTGATTAAAAGTGATGTAGAGAATTAAATAATTGTAGTAGTCATAGAGGTAGTGTAAGTCTGCTTGTATCAGTGTCATAGGAAAAGTAGAACATGACTGAGCAAGAAGGGGAAGATATTACTATTCCAGGATTGTGAAAATGATCTTCAACATTTTAATTCTGAAAGTTGCGGAAATGCCAAATGACGGGATTGGCTTACAAGAAATCCAAGAGTTATAAATGGCTCTGACCAGATTTGGCCTTGTGGAAAATTGTGGTAGAGAGCAAGAAGTCATTTATTGCATGTAACGTGTTTTTAAAAACGATGGAGATTTTCTTTCAGAAAGTGGCGGGCTGAAAGTAATAACAGCACAAAAGAGTGTAAGCTGTTCATAGGACATCCTTGGACGTCATGGAAAGTAAGTTAACTTTAAGGAGTTCTGAATTTTGATTTCTGATGTTGTATGGGTTTTTTAAACACAATCATTTTGATTGTGGTTTTTTTTTCCCCGCTGTTACATGATGAATACCTTCAAGTCACTGTTTTTAGTGAATTTTGATACATTCTGAGAACAGCAAAAATAAACCATTTAACATGTATAATTAATTCTGTACTGTTTGCATTTATGATGTATATGTAGAACTGTGTAGGAGGCATGGAGAAGGTGAGGCTTCTGTAAGTGTCAAAGTTGTTGCATGCAGTGCTGCACTTCTGCGTATTCTTTCATATGCTAGACTACATCTGCACAATGAGATACCTAAGCAAAGGAAACACAAGTGATGTGATTGTGAAATGAGCAAAATAAATTGCATGTATTTCAATTACATCACCTGTGTTTCCTATCATTACGAATCACATTGTGCAGATCAAGTTTAGGTCTGTCCAGGGAAACATAGGAGTTTTGGACTTTGTTGAAGAGTACAGTGGACATGACTCACTTCATTGGTAGACCTTCACATGTATTATGTCCTCTATTCTCTTCAACAACTCGAAATTTCATCTGCAACCCTGAGTAGGCCTCACCTGAAACAAACCTCTGGATAGTAGACATCTTATTGGCATCCTGAAGCAATTATTAAAAATTTTAGTGTGTTGCGACACTTTTCTGAAACAACAGCAATGCAAAAGATGCACCATGTTTTAAGATAGGCCTCACTTCATCTGCATCAAGATACTGTTAGTTTCAAATGTATATCTTTAGGACTGTGTAGGGGGCCTGGAGAAGCAGAAGCTTCTGTAAGTGTCAAAGTTTTTGAAAAACTGTTTGTCCTTCAATCTTTTCCCTTGTCTTTTCAAATTTTTAAATACATGTTTTAATATTTTTCAAATGTTTGTTCTCTCTTTCACAGATTGAAAGTATAAAAAGAAAAAGTGAGTAATTTAACGACAATTATAAGGTAAATATTTTGTACTGTTTTCGTTACATTTATATCACATTTAACTACTATTAGTTCCACTGCTTCATTTCTTTAACCCTCAGTTTCCTGCCTTTGCTACTTCCTTCATTCCTTTCTCTATTAACTACTTACTCAACTCCTTCCACTCTTTTTCTCAGTCCCTCTCTTCTCATAGTTCCTCACTCTTGTTCACTCACTGCGTCTCTATTACTCTTACTGTCTTTGACTGATCAGTCTATCACTACTTGTTCATAATGCTTTCTCTGTGTAGTTGAAGCACACTAAGGGGAATATTATGAACACAGCCAATAAAATTATTGCTCTTTTTATTGGCAGAAAACTGGTGCAAAAGTGGTTTTAGTGGCAGTTTTCTGCCACAAAAGCAGCTTTAGCGACACATTTCTGCCAATAAAAGCTGCAAAACTTTTATTGCCTATGTTGATGATATGGCTCTATGTTAATTACATTTCTTTGCTGTTTCAATTAATCTTTTTCTGTTATTTTTTGTTTTCTGTTTTCTATTTTTTCTCTCTGTTATTCCTCATGTTTTAATCTTATTTTGAACATTCACTCACATTCTCCAAGAAATTCTTCTTTGTTAATGTTATACTTTCTTTTTTTTTCTTTCACTTCCTTATCTATTTTGTTTTTCACAATTATACCCTCTTCTGTCTTTTCTTCGGTAAATAGATCTATTAAACAGTATCTCTTCTTTACTCCCTATAGCTGTCTTTCTTTTAACATCACTCTCTGTTTCCTTTCCTTATACTTACACTTTTTTTTTTTTTTTAATTTTTTTGGTTAGCTCCCGGTCCGCGTACCGGGAAGCTAACCCGGAAGCGAACCAAAAGAAATAGAGCTTGCAAGAGTGCTAAACATTCTAGCAATTTTTTTGGAAAGGGAAGGTAGTTCTGAAAAGAACTTTTTTTTTTATATTTTTGTTGTTTTATATATATTTTTTTTTTTTTGAACATTTTTTGGTTTTTTTTTTATTTTTTGAACGATTTTATATTTTTTGGGGGGTTTTTTGGGGGGGGAAACAACAAAAAACAGGTGTTGAAAATGGCTCAACAGGAGCAAAAAAAATTTACTGGGGGCGGTTAGGGCAATCATGGTGTTCATATGCCAGGTTGAGTGCATTGATGCTCATGTTGCCACAAGCTAATAATGCACGACAGTGCATACATAAGTGAATCATGTGCCCAAAATTTTCTTGAATATTTGGCACAGTTTCCCGTGCCTCTTCTGGTGTTAGAGAAACCGGTATTGTTGGTCTGGCCACAGGAGTTGGTCTTGGATTGTCGTGCATATCCCTTAATTCTGCCCGGCTGTAATTTAGGGGATGTTTCCTCGTCATGTGCCTGTGCATTGTGTGATTTCCAAAGCTATATTTTTTGTCCGTCCCTCTGGACAATTGTTCCTTGCATATCAGGCAGGTGACATACCTTGCGTTGACCTTTTTTTGGCCACGAGGCATTGAAAAAAACTGCCAGATGAAACTGGCTTTCTTTCTGGAAACCCGGGGCAACTCTTCTAAAAATTGTGGTTCTTCTCCCTCCTCATCCATTTCTTCCTCTTCCTCCTCAGTGTTGATAAGGACCTGGGGAGGTGGTCCTCTCTTCCCATGAGGAGGTGGTGGTGGTGGTGGGGGTGCACCAGCTGAAGCAACCAATGAAGCCATTTTCACACAAGCAAAATAGGTCTTTCAACAAGCAAAATAGGTCTTCCTCTCACAATGATGAAAGTCAGAGTGAGGAAAGAAGGAGGGGTTTTCATCATTTGGGAAAATCAATACTTCTCAACCAATGAAAAGTGTTATTTTTAAGTCACCTGACCTAGCCTTCCATCATTATGAAACCAAAAGTGAAATGAACCAATGAAAAGTTTTATTAACAAGTCACATGACCTCTCACGCTCATGTTACGCGCTGCGGAACGCTCCCCGGTTAGCTTCCGGGTCGCTAAGCTTCGCGCCCCGGTCCGCGCCCCGGGACACTTCCGGGTGCGCTAACGCGATACGTCACAAGACGCATTTCGCGGCAACGCGATACGTCGCGCTTTCGCGCCGCGGATCGCTTCCGGGGAGCTGCGTTTCGCGCCTCGGTCCGCGCCCCGGGGCACTTCCGGGTGCGCTAACGCAGTACGTCATAAGACGCATTACGCGGCAACGCGATACCGTCACTATGTTGATTTCTTACCGGTTCGCGGACCGGGTCGCGGAATTAAATTGAGCTAACGGGAAGCTTCCCGGTTCGCGGACCGGGAGCGAAACAAAAAAAATATTTAAAAAAAATTATTAATAAACATATAAAATATATTTTTGGATTTAAAGAAGAATACAATTTACAGCTATAGATATTAGCTTTTAAAAAACCAATGAAATTCACTGAAAAAACCATAGGTTATAGACCATATATAGTTAGGAATTAGCATTTACAAAACCTTGAAAATTCACTGAAAAAACCATAGGTTATAGACCATATATAGTTAGGAATTAGCATTTAAAAAACCTTTATTTTACTCACACAAAACCATTGAAATTCCATATATAGTTAGTTGTACTAACTATATATCGCGCACCCGCAATCCACTGCTGATCATGTCACATATTACATCATTCATGACATGGTCAGTGACATCACTGATGACATCACTGATGACATCTCAAATGACATCACTGATGACATCACTGATGACATCTCAAATGACATCACTGATGACATCACTGATGACAACATCCAGTGACTGTGTGTTTCTGTAAAGTTTAAATATGTTTTACATATTGAAGAATGAGTAGATGTAGAAGTGTCTGGATGAAGGATTTAGTAGGTGCGTGACTGACTGTATGAGTGAGTGATTAAATGTGTCTCACTGAATGCATGGGTTAGTGACTAAACTGTCTTAATTTGTGCATCATTATGTCTGTTGTTCTGTAAACTGCTGCATGTGTTGATCAGTAGCTATATGAGTAACTATATGGGTTATTGATTGGTTGCCCAAGCATTTGTATGGGAGACTGAGTGTGTGTGTGGGTGGCTGGGAGGTGTATGACTCTGTGCATATATGTGTGAGCAGTTGATTCACTAGATGTATGGGTTCAAAAGTGCATGTGGAAACAGCTGTATGGGCAGTTGACTGTGTGCATGAGTGTATTGGTGAGTGAATGGATATCTCCGTGCTACATGTCAAAGTAAGTACATATGTAAAATACAGTACATGTGAGAGTTGACATATATAAATAACTGTGCATAGGAGCCAGTGAATGTGTGAGTGGCTGTATGCATCATTGTGAACTTGTATCCAGGATTGTATAAGAGAGTAAATATGTTTTAGTATATGTTTGAATAAGTAAGGTGTGTATAACTGTATAGTTGAGAAAATGGAGGTGTGATTGATTCTTTGCATGACTGACTAGGTGTCTGAGTAACTCCATGGATGAGTGACAGTCTGTGAGTGTATGTTTACACTGAGTGTATCTAAGGTTATATTAGAGTCTGAAGAGGTTCATCGTATCATCACATGAATGATGTCATCAGTGATGTGATCAGTAATGTCAAATGAGATGTCATCAGTGATGTCATCATTGATGTCATTTGAGATGTCATCAGTGATGTCATCAGTGATGTCATTTGAGATGTCATCAGTGATGTCATCAGTGATGTCACTGACCATGTCATGAATGATGTAATATGTGACATGATCAGCAGTGGATTGCGGGTGCGCGATATATAGTTAGTACAACTAACTATATATGGAATTTCAATGGTTTTGTGTGAGTAAAATAAAGGTTTTTTAAATGCTAATTCCTAACTATATATGGTCTATAACCTATGGTTTTTTCAGTGAATTTTCAAGGTTTTGTAAATGCTAATTCCTAACTATATATGGTCTATAACCTATGGTTTTTTCAGTGAATATATATATATATGAAATACACACAAACAGAAGACTGCACTCACGGGGGTCAAATCCAGAGGGATTTATTGCACACAAAAAAGACGCATTTCGGTGGTACACCTTCGTCAGTTACAGGCGGCCGCCATAATGCTACAACATATACACATATTTTCTCACCAAATCTCACGGGAATGGTCTCGCCAGGCCGCCATCTTAACATCAGGCAATATCCCTAGCTAGAGATGGTTCAACCTATGTCAACACTCGCACTTGATTTACACATAGGTATTGTAGACCTTATTTACAAAAAATAATAATATAAATCAGAATTAGAATGAGTCATGATTATGTGGCATGGAGAGATGCAATACAATCCAAAATTCGGGGAACCAAACAATGCATAGAAATTATTTGTAAAATACATAAATCAGATGCTTGTAATGGATGCATCCCGTTGCGGTGGATAGAAAACTGTTGAAGCCCTCGAATGGGCAATCAAAACACTATCTCCAATGCAAAGGTTATCGTATATATCCATAACTCACTACTAGTTAATTAGAGCTACCTTACTCAAACAAAAAATGATATATACAAATATACATAAATTAACAAGTGCAAGATTCGGTGTTGAAATTCCCAAGGTGAGAATAAAAACAAGCAGAAAATTTCAGTTAATATATACAGTCCATATACTATTTACAGGTGCACCTTCAATTCCTCCCCCATATTAAGACCCAAAGGGGTTTTTGTGGCCTGATCAATAATATAGCGAGACTCCAATCTCCTGAGGCGTTTATCTCGGTCCCCTCCCCTGGAGTCTATGGCCACATGGTCCAGACAGAAATAACTCAGAAGTTTGCGATTGCTATTATGATGTACTAAGAAATGTCGCGCTACTGGGTAATTGCTATCATTGTTCTGTATCGCTCTTTGATGTTCCAAGATGCGAATCTTAGCTTGGTGTTTAGTGCTCCCTATGTATCTGAGGCCGCAAGGGCAGCACAGACAATACACAACATAGGGTGTCAGACAGTTCATGAATTTTTTGATCACTACTGGGTCATTCTTACCCGGTACATGATAACTGATGACTTTTTTGCTATCAGTGCACGCCTTGCATTTATTACAGGGATAGAATCCCTTAAGGCCCTGAATACCACGACTGATAGGTTCCAAATGGCTCTGTACCAATAAATCTTTTAGTGATCTTGTCTTACGGAAGGTTATGGAGGGTTGGGCGGGTATGTCACGGCCGATGATAGGGTCGGATTTCAGAATTTTCCAATTTGAAAAAATTATTTTCTTCAGGCTCTTTGCAGCATTAGAAAAGTTGGTAATGAGCCTGAGATTGGTGTTAGAGACTGCTCTGTTTTTGAACGTATCTTTGATCAAGTCGGTTCTGTCTCTACTCTGCGCCTTTCTCCATGCCTCACTTAAGACTCTCTCCTTGTAGCCACGCTGCCTAAATCTTTGAATGCTTGCTTCCCCCGCTTGTTGGAAATCACTAGGTCTAGAGCTATTGCGTTTAATACGCAAAAGTTCCCCGTAGGGGATACTGTTTTTAAGACTTGTGGGATGGCTACTGCGTGCATGAAGCACTGAGTTTCCCGCAGTGGGCTTTCTGAAGAGTGATGTCTGTAATTTATCATCGCTCACAAAGATTCTCACATCAAGATAGGTTACTTCAGTTTTGCTGATTTCCCCAGAGAACCTAAGATTTAAGTCATTGCTGTTGAGATGTCTGATGTATGCCTCAATTGACTTCCTATCGCCTTTCCAGACCAAAAAGAGGTCGTCGATATAACGCCTCCAAATTATGGTCTTATTGACCCAATGGTCACAGGAGTCCGACCATGCCGCCCGCTTCTCCCACCAGCCAACGAATACATTCGCGTAGCTGGGGGCGAAGCAGGCTCCCATGGCTGTCCCCCGTTTCTGGCGGTAAATCTGTTCCTGAAAAATAAAGATGTTGTTAAACAAACAGAAACGAAGAAATTCAATGAGCATCTCACTATGTTCTCTGAATTCATGCGGTCTTTGTTGCAAAGTCTGGGTGATAGCGTCTAAACCTTGTTCATGGGAGATGCTTGTATAGAGGCTGGCTATATCTAAGGTCACCATTAGGAAATCAGGGTCCCACGGACTCCCCTCAATATAGCGTAGGAAGTCTTTAGTGTCTCTTGTATAGCTGGTGAGTTCCTCCACAAATGGAAACAAATAGAAGTCAATGAACTTGGACACGTTTTCCAATAATCCTCCTATTGATGAAATTATAGGGCGCCCTGGGGGTTTCAACCTGTCTTTATGCACCTTTGGTAGGTGATAAAAAGTAGGTATCCTTGGTTCGGGGACCTGAAGAAATTGAAATTCCTCCATTGACAGCATACCTTTTAGATGCCATTTTCGTGTCAATGCTTCATATTGTATGATGCTCTCCTGGTAATCCTTTGTAGTAATGGGAACGTAATTGTCACGATTACTCAATTGTAGGAGGGCCTCATTACAGTAGTCTTTCCTGGTCTGCAGAACCACGTTTCCGCCCTTGTCAGACGGTTAGATTATTATATTTCTGTCTGCTTCCAAGTTCTTGAGTGCACTTCTCTGTGCAAATGTCAAATTCCATTGTGGTGTGGCTCTCTCCAAGGGGCCTTCCCTCAATTTCCTCAGATCAAGTATAACCCTTTCATGAAACAAGTCAATCATATCCATGTTGGTTGGTGGGATAAATTTGGAAGTGGGTCTGAATGGACTTGGTTGTCGTTTTTGAGCTACATCGTCAGGAGATTCAAAGTTGCCACTTTCTTCTTGGCTTGCTGTTGCCCCTTCCACATTGAGCTCTTCCATGATGGCCAAGAGCTCCAGCTCATTCTCATTAATAGTATCCTGGTTGGTACTGGGCAAAGTCGCCATTGTATTTGGATTTTTTGATTTGAAGAATTTGTGTAACTTGAGTTTCCTAACAAGTTTGAAAATGTCTATTCGTGTCTGCACAAATTCAAAGCTACTGGTGGGGCAAAAGGTTAATCCCAATTGAAGGACTGATGTTTCCGAGGGTGTCAGAACTTTCGGTGTCAAATTAATAATAGTCAGATTTGCAGTATTGTTGGTCATCAAGGCGGGCATCGCTGCCGTAGGGTGGTTCACTTCTTCTTTTTGATGAAGTTGTTTGCACCTCTTTTGGGACGGGTGCCCCCCACCTCTCCTTGTGCGCCTGTGGCCGTTTCGGGTGGTCTTCCCTTTCCCTCTCTCAGCCACGCTCGTCTGACTAGTTCGATTTCCTCGTGAAAATGGGAAGTCGCTGGTAAGTTGGTTCCTGGCGTTCCCCCCGTTTCGTTGTCTGAGAGTTCAGCACCTGATACTTCTGATTCCGAAGTTACCGGAGCAGTGGGCAGTTGTTGTTGCTGTAGCCGATTCTGTCTCAGAGCTCTCCTTGGAGCATCGTATTTACGGGCAAATGTTAGGATTCTACCTTGTTCGTAGTCTTGCGCGTCCCTTTCAAATATATGTTGCTTACGTTGTTTCATTTTGCCCTCATAGGTCTCCAGTCTCTTTTTCATTAAGGTTCTTAGTGCTTCATGTTCGTCCTTCTCCCCTTCTTCAGCAATTTTCGTTTCAAAATCGCTGATTTGGTCCAAAGTCTCTTGTCTATCTATCCAGGCATACTTCACCAGCATAACCACCAGGCCTTGAGAGGAAGCCGCCGTGTATTCAGCCCACTCGTCTAAGAGTTTAGGATTTGGGCTCTCGTATGTCGGTATAGTGTAGATTCTTAATCCTCGTGGCACACGGTTCACGTCTATATAATGCTGAAGTGATGTTGCCTCCCACCACTTCCTTGTCTCACGTTCATATAGCCTTTCCAGTGTTAAATATTTTGCTTTGAGTCCTTGCGGGGGCTGAGTTGAGGTCCCCGCACCTACTGGTGGACGAGCATCAGCTCTTGTCTTAAATATTGCATAAGCAGTGTCACGGCGGTCCGCCTCACTGTACATCGAGTTCATTAGTGGTTTGATTAACCAAATGTGCTTGCCCCCTCGTTGTGCCCTCAAATGCCCAAAAGTCAATGATACGGCTATTTACTCGCTTCGAGAAAATAAATTGTTGGCCTTACCGCATTTCTCACGCGGTGTGCAGTGGCTGCTACCAGAGCTTCATCAGATTCTCAGTGGTAAATGACTATGCCGTCTTTGTGTTTGCAGGCTTCGGGCGGTGCTCCGGCACTCGTATTTCAATTGCGACGCTCCAAGTTTCTGCCGTGGTCGCCGGAGACACTCAGCAACGGGTGTCTGTCACGCGCCGGCAGAGACGCGTAATATATGAAATACACACGAACAGAAGACTGCACTCATGGGGGTCAAATCCAGAGGGATTTATTGCACACAAAAAAGACGCGTTTCGGCGGTACGCCTTCGTCAGTTACAGGCGGCCGCCATAACGCTACAACATATACACATATTTTCTCACCAAATCTCACGGGAATGGTCTCGCCAGGCCGCCATTTTAACATCAGGCAATATCCCTAGCTAGAGACGGTTCAACCTATGTCAACACTCGCACTTGATTTACACATAGGTATTGTAGACCTTATTTACAAAAAATAATAATATAAATCAGAATTAGAATGAGTCATGATTATGTGACATGGAGAGATGCAATACAATCCAAAATTCGGGGAACCAAACAATGCATAGAAATTAATTGTAAAATACATAAATCAGATGCTTGTAATGGATGCATCCCGTTGCGGTGGATAGAAAAATATATATATATATTTCCTACTGGCGTATGCCAGTAGGTAGATATGGTTTGGACCTAGTTTCCATAGGAAATCCGCAACATTCTATTTGGAATAACTTTGGCGCTGGTGGACGAATCTACGCGAAATTCTCCAAGAAAATGGCCTGCTCCGCACCGCTCCTTCCCTGAAAGTTTGGGGGTGATTCGTCAAGTGTGGGCGGAGAAAAAAGGGGGTCTCAAAACGTGTTTTCCCCATGCAATTTTTTCTAGTACCTTTAACAAGGGCTACAGCCCAAACGGCTGAACGGAATTACACCAAATTTGGCAAAAAGGTAGAGTTCGGTTCTCAGATTGTGCTTTTTGTTAAATGGTGTAAATCCGTTCAGTAGTTGTTGAGAAAATCAAAAGTAAAATCATAGTGATATCTAGAGACAAAGTACCGTACTCTGCACTGTACTCTGTACCTTCCCTAGCACGAGCTGCATGGTCATTGGCTGTCAACTGTCTGTCAACACTCCAAACCAGGAAGTGTTGGCAGCCATCTTGTGCCTCGGTAGAACCGAGGCACAAGAAAACAGTGAAATAAACGTGCAAAACACGAAAAGGGGGCAGGGTAGAAACATCCTGACCCCCTAGGCCTGCTCAGGGGGTCCCACAAGGACCCTAAAGGCCCTCAAAATTATAATTTGTTTTAAATCGCGGGGTACGAAGTACCGTACTCTCTACTGTACTCTGTACTGTATACATATATATAGATATATATATATATATATATATATATATATATATATATATATATTACCTACTGGCGGTCGCCAGTAGGTATATATAGTTAGGATTTTTTCTCTATGGGTTTTTTGAAAATTCTATGTCTAATAACTTTGCCGTTTGTGGACGGAATTGGCTGAAATTTTCAGGAAAATGGCACATTTTGTTTCTGAGCAGCCTTTAAAAATTTGGGGGGGGTTCGTCAAGGGGGGGCCGAGAAAAAAGGGGGGTCCCAAAACGTGTTTTTAACATTGAGTTTTCCATAGGGCGGTTGGCCTCACTTTTAGCCCGAACGGCTGAATGGATTTGCACGAAACTTGGCAAAATTGTAGGGACTGGTAGCCCGATGTGCCTTTTGTAGGTCTCAATATATGTGCTCCAGTGGATTTTGAGAAATTAACGTTTAAAAAAAGATATATATCTGTAACAGCGGACCGGTTAGCGCTCTGGTTCGCGGACTTTTCGCGCAATGGAGCTTTGTGAAGCGAAGCTGATTGGTTCTCCGGCGTCTGTCAACATTCCAAACAGTCCGTAGCGGCCGCCATCTTGTCTCTCGGTAGGATCGAGAGACAAGAGGAGGTCAAAACAAAGGGGGAAATAACTATAAGGGGGCATAGTAGATCCTCGCTGACCCCCTAGGTTTGATGTGGAGGTTTTAAAAGGGCCCCGCGGGGCAAAAAAAAAAAATAATAATAATAATCGAACGGCTGAATGGATTTGCACGAAACTTGGCAAAATTGTAGGGACTGGTAGCCCGATGTGCCTTTGCTAGGTCTCAATATATGTGCTTCAGTGGATTTTGAGAAATTAACGTTCAAAAAAAGATATATATCTGTAACAGCGCACCGCTTCGCGTACTTTTCGCGTTACGGAGCTTTGCGAAGCGAAGCTGATTGGCTCTCCGGTGTCTGTAAACATTCCAAACAGTACGTAGCGGCCGCCATCTTGTCTCTCGGTAGGATCGAGAGACAAGAGGAGGCCAAAGCGAAGGGGCAAATGACCATAAGGGGGCATAGTAGATCCTCGCTGACCCCCTAGGTTTGATGTGGAGGTTTTAAAAGGGCCCCGCGGGGCAAAAAAAAAAAATTATAATAATAATCGAACGGCTGATGACCATAAGGGGGCATAGTAGATCCTCGCTGACCCCCTAGGTTTGATGTGGAGGTTTTAAAAGGGCCCCGCGGGGCAAAAAAAAAAAATAATAATAATAATCGAACGGCTGAATGGATTTGCACGAAACTTGGTAAAATATTAGGGACTGGTAGCCCGATGTGCCTTTGCTATGTCTCAATATATGTGCTTCAGTGCATTTTGAGAAATTAACGTTCAAAAACAAGATATATATCTGTAACAGCGCTCCGCTTTGCGGAGATAAAATTATATCTGTATTACCTAGCTGTTGCTAACACCAGTTAGCGACGGCTAGTAGGAGATAGCGACCATCTTGGGTCCCACTTTGCATGTGAGTGATATTTATCACTAATGACATGCAAAGTGGGCATGCCAAGATGTTAGCGACTGGAAACAGTCGCTAACATCGCTATCTCCTATTATCAACTTTTGGAAATATTCGAGATAAGCGCGAATATCTCCAAAAAGTAACAGCTGCCCTGAGCAGTTCTTAGCCATGTTATCCAATGGGAGGTGGATAACATGGCTAAGAGCATTAGCTCGGTAATGCATGAATATCGCGGAGTTTTCAGCGATATTAATGCATTGCGCTCGTTTTTTATCGTATTTGCGATAAACCTTGATAATAGCAAGGTTTATCTGCGATAATTTCTGACGGTAAAAAAATCTTTGCAATGCATCGTTAGGGATAAATATCGCTTAACTTTGGTAATATGCCCCAACGTCTGTTAACGTTCGATTCGAAGGAAATCAGGAATTGTTGAAAAACATTGTGTGCGCCATCTTGTCTTTTTTCAAATGCCACACTTTTGTCGTGCACGGCAGCCATTTTAGATGCCTTGACCAGATCCACTCTGTGCACGCTGTCGATCCTTAGCATGGCTCCCCACCCTCGCAAGCATCTCCCCCAGGCAGTGGTCACCCCCGCTCTCTGTTTTATGCATGGGTAATAAACCTCCCCCCATCTGCGCTGTTCTTCCCTGAGAATCACACCCTGTGCCCGCCCGACACCTCCCTTTCGCCCTATTCACTACCGCACCCTCTGACACTCCTTTTCCTCTGTGTCCGATTGTCCAGGCTGGTCCTAGGCTATCAGCTAGCCCTGCAGATGTAGTTTATGGCCACAGCTGTAAAGAATCACCCGTCTTCAAAGGAGTTATAGTAGATCAAGGCCCACACTCGATGAGATCCGTCACAGCAGAAGCGTTGCTATTATCTGAAAACCATCCTGTATTGTGATTGGGGAGGGGACCGAGCGTGAAGCGGAAGATTCCAGGGATGACTCTTTGTACATCAAAGTTTTTACAATTATGTGTCACATTAAAAATATATAGCACTCCGACAAAGTAGTAAGATTATAAAACTTTAATAATTTATAAATATATACAAGAAAACAAAAATAGTAATAACATATAAACATTTTTAGAGAAAAACAACGAAGTAGCGGTCGGCTGTGCGAATAGTCCCAACGCAGCACAACGTCCAGATTTCCGGCGTGGGGCGTCGCGGGGGGTGGGTCATCAGTAGCAAACTGTTGTGCGAATAGTTCCAAGGCAGCAGAACGCGCCGAAATCTAGATGACACGAAAGTGATGTCTAGTAAGTTGCCACCCAGCAAATAACGGCGTGGGGAGTCGCGGGGGGTGGGTCATCAGTAGCAAACTGTTGTGCGAATAGTTCCAAGGCAGCAGAACGATGGCACCAAGGTGATGTCCAGTAAGTTGCCGCACTGGTTTTGGTATCCTACAATGCTGCTCCGAATAACGGCGTGGAGCGCCCCGGGGGAGGCGGCGTGAACGGGCCTCTCCAGGTGGAGTCTCATCTGTTTTAGTGGGGCGCCCCTTTACCGTTTCAGTTGCCATTCCGTCCGCTTTTGGTCCACTGTGTCAAAATCCGCCATTCAGCTGAGTTGCGCCCACTCTTGCGGTGCAGCGATAGGCGGCTGTCACAGGACTCTCAAAATGGCGGCAGGCTGTTTCCTTTTTGGGCCTGGTCCACTGAAATGGCCCTGGGACACCTTGGAAATCGGACGCTTGTCTGCTAGGTCTTGGACCCCATTCTCGAAAGCGTCCCCTCCGCCTTGAGAATTCATCAAAAGTTTTGGGGGCTCCGACTCCTGCAGGCTTCTGGTGGGGAGCGGCTGCCATGATTGCTCGCGGAATGACCACGACTGAGCTACGAGATGGTGGTGCTTTCATGCTGACGCCAGCTTCAGTCTGAAACATCCAGAAACAAGGTGGGGCTTTCATCGTTTGGGGGAAAAAAAAAGTTTTCATCCAATGAAAAGTGTTGTTTTTAGGTCATATGATCAAGCCTTCCATCATTAGGAAACCAAAAGTAAAATGAACCAATGAAAAGTTTTATAAACAAGTCACATGACCTGTTATGCGGCATAGGGTATAAAATGCGGAGAAAATACGTTGGCACGTGAGGCGGCGTCAGTAGCGGACCGATGTGCGAATAGGCCGAAGGCAATACAACGCGCCAAGATCCGGATGGCACCGAGGTGGTGTCATAGTTGAGAGTTCTGAGCAGCGGTTGTAACACTGTCTGAAGCTTATTTGCAGCTGCTGCAGCTTCACTACGCGCCAAGATCCGGATGGCACCGAGGTGGTGTGTAGGAAGTTGCCGCACTGGTGTGGCCATCCTACAATGCTGAAAGTCGGCGTGGGGCGCCCCGTTGGCCTGTGAGTTTGCGTCAGTAGCGGACCGATGTGCGAATAGGCCGAAGGCAGCACAACGCGCCAAGATCCGGATGGCACCGAGGTGGTGTCTAGTAAGTTGTCGCACTTCTGTGGCCATCCTACAATGTTGAAAGTCGGCGTGGGGCGCCCCGTTGGCCTGTGAGATGGTGTCAGTAGCGGACTGATGTGTGAATGGGGCCAAAGGCAGCGCAACAATATTTTCTACTATATTTCCGGTGTAGAAGACACCACAAGGCGCTGAGATGCCAAGATCCGGATGGCACCGAGGTGGTGTGTAGCAAGTTGCCGCACTGGTGTGGCCATCCTACAATGCTGAAAGTCGGCGTGGGGCGCCCCGTTGGCCTGTGAGATGGCGTCAGTAGCGGACCGATGTGCGAATAGGCCGAAGGCAGCACAACAATATTTTCTGACTGACACCACAAGGCGCTGAGATGCCAAGATCCGGATGGCACCGAGGTGATGTCTAAGTTGCGGACTGATGTGCGAATGGGGCCAAAGGCAGCGTAACAATATTTTTTGTATGGAAGATACCACTAGGCGTTGAGATGCCAAGATTCGGATGGCACTGAGGTGATGTCTAGCAAGTTGGTGTGGTCATCCTACAATGCTGAAACTCGGCGTGGGTCACCCCATTAGCCTGTGAGATGGCGTCAGTAGCGGACCGATGTGCGAATAGGCCGAAGGCAGCACAACGCGCCAAGATCCGGATGTCACCGTGGTGGTTTCATAGTTGAGAGGCACTTCATCTGCAGTGGGGCGCCGAGATCCGGATGGCACCGAGGTGATGTCTAGCAAGTTGCTGTACTGGTGTGGTCATCCTACAATGCTGAAACTCGGCGTGGGTCGCCCCATTAGCCTGTGAGATGGCGTCAGTAGCGGACCGATGTGCGAATAGGCCGAAGGCAGCACAACGCGCCAAGATCCGGATGTCACCGTGGTGGTTTCATAGTTGAGAGGCACTTCATCTGCAGTGGGGCGCCGAGATCCGGATGGCACCGAGGTGATGTCTAGCAAGTTGCTGTACTGGTGTGGTCATCCTACAATGCTGAAACTCGGCGTGGGTCGCCCCATTAGCCTGTGAGATGGCGTCAGTAGCGGACCGATGTGCGAATAGGCCGAAGGCAGCACAACGCGCCAAGATCCGGATGTCACCGTGGTGGTTTCATAGTTGAGAGGCACTTCATCTGCAGTGGGGCGCCGAGATCCGGATGGCACCGAGGTGATGTCTAGCAAGTTGCTGTACTTGTGTGGTCATCCTACAATGCTGAAACTCGGCGTGGGTCGCCCCATTAGCCTGTGAGATAGCTGTTCTTTGGATTTGGGCCTGGTCCACCAAAATGGCCCTGGGACACCTTAGAACTCGGACGCTCGATTTTTTTTTCCTTTCCTGTACATGCAAAAAAAGGTAAATGCCCGGTACGTTACACGCTTCATCTGCCACGATGAACTCTCCAGAGGAACCGAAAAAAAATATAGTTGTGGTAACTATACCATGCATCGTCATATGGAGAGGTGGCACCAATTAATTATAGTGCTGCATAAAAGAGAGATTTGGAGGAGAACCCCTGACCTGCTAGTACATTCATCAAAGAAGTGGCACTGAGAGCTTCAGAGGCAAGGGAAACGGTCCCAAATATTTAGAAGAACTTTGGAAAGATTAAAATGACATGTTTAGATTGTGGCAAATTAATTTCATGTGGACAGATGAGTGTTACTCTAATAAATACAGCATATGAACATCATCATAGTCGATGGTTGGTAGAGACATTTTGACTATATCCTGGACCTGCCCGTCCTCGCCCAAAATGGCGCCAGAATAAATGGGACTCGTAACTCCTTGTTGTGTACTGGTTGCAGAACCTTGAAATCACGAGATACGTATGCAGTTTTGAAGCACATGGCGGGCGGGGACGAGAATTGATTGAATATTTCGACATCCCTATTGATATTAAGTTCTGATGTGTTATTGATTACTGTACTGTTGAAAGTTCGAATTAACGTCACCCATGGTACTTGCCCGCAAATGTATATCTAGATAATTTTATTGTAACTGGCCCTGTCGTATTTTAATTATAAAATGTACGTCCACCGATTCCGTAACTGTTAGACACCTTAGTTCTTGCAACCTAATGGCCCGCCCGTTACGTTCCTCTACAGTGTAAATGTCTATTCATCATATACGATTACAGTTTGCTCCGTGGCCGGCCCACGTGGTTATAGGCTCGTATTTGTATAATGAAATTTTCACAATAAAGGTTTTTAAAAGAAAACATGGTAGTAGTATATACATTGGTAAAGTTTTTAATAATAGTCACTGTTTTAGAATCATTAAAAGGCAAGTGAAATAAAGCAGACCAATTACATGAAGGGTAAAAGGTATAATACGAAGGAACGCAGTAAAGATAAATGGTCAAGGGCTGTTGTGTTTTCTATTCCTGCAACATAAAGTGATCGATAAGAATCTCATATTCAGGCGTATCGGTGACTAAGACAGCAGGTCGACCCTCTTTTGCTCAACGGCTCCGTCATGGGACGAAGAAACGCTCTTTTTCTCGAAAAAAGAATATATTTTACTTGCAGGACAGTTGTAAAATTTCCGGGAAAGTACATTAGCCTGGAACATTATAACATATATTTAAGAAAAAATAATGTTCGGAAGTAATGAAAAGCGTAATTTTTAGGTCATATGACCAAGCCTTTCATCATTACAATAAGAAAAGTAAAATGAACCAATGAAAAGTTTTATTAACAAGTCACATGACTTGTTATGCTTACGTTACGCGCTGCGCGCCCCGGATGACTTCCGGATGCGCTAACGCGGCGCGTCATATGACGCATTACGCGACAACGCAGGTACAGAATATAGTCAAAATGTCTCCACCAACCAGCGGTCGGAACACAACCCCTTTCAGCAGGCTAAATAGTTCTGTTAAATGACAACAGAAGGGACAGGCAACAAGAACCATCAGTCAAAGAGGGGAGGGCTAGTTCTTCTCTACCGGGTTACATTGGGGCGCTACCGGAACTGATCGAATTGGTAGTCTACAGTGTTTCTGGATGTTTCAGACTGAAGCTGGGGTTAGCATGAGAGCAGCACCATTTCGTAGCTCCGTCGTGGTCATTCCGCAACCAATCATGGTAGCCGTTCTTTATCGTTATTTTGGGCGGGGTGGGTGGCGGAGCCGAGCTGTTTTGCAGCCATCATTGTGTGGAGTTCAGTTCATCTCACTAGTTTTGTATTTGTCATGAGGGGTTGTTCCTAATGTTTCTATTTTAGCGAGGTCAAAAAGAGATCCCATTAGTGGCCTACTGATTTTGCTCGATTCCTTTTCTTTTTTTTTACACGATTTTTCGTTATCTGCAAAGACTAAACAGAGTATTGCGACTCTGTGTTTGTTTGTAAATAGAGAATGAACCAAAGAGAACTAATTCTAAAACAGTAAATACTTGGCTAACAATGAATCAAATGGAGAGAGAAGCAGGCACGACGGATTACAATGGGGGCAAAGACCTGCGTTAACTACCTTTCACTATCTGCAAAGAGAGAGTACTCCTAATAGAAATGAGGGGGGGGGCACCATTCAAAGCAGATCAGTGTGCATAAACACGAAAATGTTTTCACTTACCACGTACTTGACATTCGACAGCTTATGATATTTGCTATTAAAAAACCATTGAAATTCAATGAAAAAACCATAGGTTATAGACCATATATAGTTAGGAATTAGCATTTACAAAACCTTGAAAATTCACTGAAAAAACCATAGGTTATAGACCATATATAGTTAGGAATTAGCATTTAAAAAACCTTATTTTACTCACACAAAACCATTGAAATTCCATATATAGTTAGTTGCACTAACTATATATCGCGCACCTGCAATCCACTGCTGATGATGTCACATATTACATCATTCATGACATGGTCAGTGACATCACTGATGACATCACTGATGACATCTCAAATGACATCACTGATGACATCACTGATGACATCTCATTTGACATCATTCTTGTGCTAATACGATAAACCTCTTCAGACTCTAATATAACCTTAGATACACTCAGTGTATACAGACACTCACACACTGTCACTCATCCATGGAGTTACTCACACACCTAGTCAGTCATGCAAAGAAACAATCTCACCTCCATTTCCTCAACTATACAGTTATACACACCTTACTTATTCAAACATATACTAACACATATTTACTCTCTTATACAATCCCTGATACAAGTTCACAATGATCCATACAGCCACTCACACATTCAGTGGCTCTCATGCACAGTTATTTATATATGCCAACTCTCACATGTACTGTGTTTTACATATGTACTTACTATGACATGTAGCATTGAGATATCCATTCACTCATCAATACACTCATGCACACAGTCAACCGCCCATGTAGCTTTTTCCACATGCACTCTTGAACTCATACACCTAGTGAATCAACTGCTCACACATCTATGCACAGAGTCACACACCTCCCAGCCACCCCCACACAAACTCAATCTCCCATAGAAATACTTGGGCAACCAATTAATAACACATATAGCCTCTCGTATAGCTAATGATCAACACATGCAGCAGTTTACATCACAACAGACATAATGATGCACAAATTAAGACAGTTTAGTCACTAACCCATGCATTCAGTGAGACACATTTAATCACTCACTCATACAGTCAGTCACGCACCTACTAAATCCTTCATCCAGACACTTATACATCCACTCATTCTTCAATATCTAAGACATATTTTAACTTTACAGAAACATACAGTCACTGGATGTTGTCATCAGTGATGTCATTTGAGATGTCATCAGTGATGTCATCAGTGATGTCACTGACCATGTCATGAATGATGTAATATGTGACATCATCAGCAGTGGATTGCAGGTGCGCGATATATAGTTAGTGCAACTAACTATATATGGAATTTCAATGGTTTTGTGTGAGTAAAATAAGGTTTTTTAAATGCTAATTCCTAACTATATATGGTCTATAACCTATGGTTTTTTCAGTGAATTTTCAAGGTTTTGTAAATGCTAATTCCTAACTATATATGGTCTATAACCTATGGTTTTTTCAGTGAATATATATATATATATATATATATATATATATATATATATATATATATATATATATATATATTACCTACTGGCGGTCGCCAGTAGGTAGTTATAGTTAGGACCTAGTTTCCATAGGAAATCCTCAACATTCTATTTGGATTAACTTTGGCCCTGGTGAATGAATCTTTGCGAATTTCTCAAAGAAGATGGCTCGGTCCGCTGCGCTCCTTCCCTGAAAGTTTGGGGGGGAATGGTGAAGTGGGGGCTGAGATAAAAGGGGGGTCCCAAAACGTGTTTTCTCCATGTTATTTTCCATAGGACGTTTAGACACGGCTACAGGTCGAACGGGTGAATGGATTTATAAGAAATTTGGCAAAACTGTAGAGTCCGGCTCGCAGATTATGCTTTTTTTGGAATGGTGTAAATCTGTTCAGTAGTTGCAGAGAAAATTAAAGTTAAAGTCAATTATATATCTATAAGCGCGCACAGGTGCGCGCACTCAAGCGGCTGCGCGTGAGCGGAATTTTTTTTTTGCTGCGTGTCGTCTGTTAACGTTAGATTCGAAGGAAATCAGGAAGTGTTGACCGCCATTTTGTCACTGCGAGTAAATATATTGTCATTTCAAAGCGTTGGAACATGGAAAGGGGAGAAGGTAGAGATTGTTTTGCTGCGTAGGTTCTCTCAGGGTGTGCAATAAGGCCCTTAAACGCGAAAATATATATATTTCTTTTTTTTTTTTAACGTTGCGGGGTGCGCGCACTCGGCCGCGCACACCTATTTACAAGAGTGTGAAAATGGAGATAAATCAGAAATTTGAGTGCTTTGATATAAGGTGGCTCTGAAAAGAGCCCTTGTGTTAATTGAGTTTTTTCTGCATTTATAAGTAAGTACCGATGCAGAGTCTGATGTTGCAGAGGAAGATTCTGTTTCCCTCATCCGTGAAATGAACACCATCTGTCCTATAGATGTCTTGCATGTGGTAACGCAAGTTGTTGTGGTAAATAGAACCCATGCTATAATCTCTGAGGAAAGCAGAAACAGATTTATTAACATGTCTCCTTGCTTTCTCAATTTGTGCACAATGTTGATTGGACCAATTCCATTTCTGTCTTTGGCATATATTGGAATATACCAAGGCAGTTCGAGGAAAAAGTGTCATCAATTGTCGAAAGGTGTCTTTTAGAAGCATTTCCAGACCTACCCCAGTCAATGTGCCTAGATCGTTCCCACCACAGTGCACAATTATAAGGTCTGGTTCTGGGAGATGCATAAAAGTTTTCACCAATGGTATTAATTGGTGACATCTTAATCCTCTTTGCCCAATCCACGTTATCTGCACATTTGGTAAATCAAGGTTGGAAATTCGTCTGCTTGCTGCATATTTTCCACTCCAGTGAATATAGCTGTGTCCTAAAAGCCAAACCTTCATTTTCAAGGCAGATGCACTCGTACTCCGATGGGTTCTGGAAGAGGAATGGCAGTTAGAAGCTGAAAGTCAGGATAAAAAAATGGATGAAGCTTGGTGTGGTTGAAAAAGGAAAAATGATTGGTTGATTCTAATACGTGAAGATTGAAGACTACGTTGCATGTTAATGTTATGTAAAAGAAAAAGTAGTATTGGGTGTGAAAAAAATGACATGTAACAGAGCTGTGGATAGGCAGGTGTTTCTGGAGGGAAAACAGTGTTGTTAGTTTGCTGTAGAACGTTGAGATATGAACTTTTGACGTGTGCCTTCAGCCAGGTGCAGAATGAGGTGTTACCATGGAAACAGCCAGAGATGGCAGTGGGTGATGGGTGACTTTTATGTGACATTGAAAATATTGTGAGGGACAACCAACTGAAATGTAAATTTGAATACAAAATTTTGCGGGAGGAAATATGATTGGCTGAAGAGACATATATGAGTCTGTATTGACTGGATATCTGTGCCATTGAATTTTGGTTGCAGTGATAGCAGCATAATTGAGACTTCCGTCAAACGAATATCTATTTTGTGACTGTCACTGTTGTACATCGTACAAAGCATTGGTAAAGGTAAGTCTGTAACTGTTTGTTTTGTCATGTACCGTAAAATATGGTTTACTCACAAACAATGATTGATTTTCCTCATAGTTTGAAACTAAACTCATTTTTGGCTGTCATAATGTGTTGTATTTCTAAAACTATTTTTAATTTAAATGTGAAATATGAAGTTTAAAATATGTTTAATATAAAGAGTAAATATTTGTGTGATTTTGAAGCCTTTATATTTAATGAGAGAAGTTGTTTATGAAGTGAAAAAATTATATTAGCAGAGAGACAGATAATGCAGATAGAGAGAGAAATGGTAAATTACATGTGATACCGTCGTGAAAAAATGTTAATGGTTAATGAATTCGTAAACTTTCTGTCACCTGACAAAATTATAGTGCGGTTTGTGGCCGCGGCCTGCGATGGTGGGCGTAGGGTGAGAAGGGCAGGTGGTTGAGTGAAAGGTCGACAAAAGAAAATATTAAGTTAGTACAGCTGAAGTTACGTGGAACACATGAATACTGTTTCAATATACAATCATTTTAGTTGAGATTATGGATTAAAAGAGAGAACGTGTATATTTGAAATGTTTATTCAGAAATGCACTGTTTTCAAGGCAAGTTTCTTATCTAATACGAGTACAGACATTGCAAAAAACAAAGTAATCGGTATAGCCACTAGTACATAAAATACAAACGGTATAGTTGATGAAAAATGAATATGGTTTAGCAAAATTAATTATACACTCTTATGAGGAAGTATATTGGGGCAGATTTATGAAGGCCTTGCGCCGCCGGTGCGTCACTTTTAACATGGGAAAAAGTGACACACCGGCGGCGCAAGGCCTTCATAAATAAGGCTCATTATATGTTAATAAATGGAAGAAGGTCTCAGGCCTTTCAGTTTAGGAACGATACATGAAAATGCTAGTGGTTAGACAATATGTCTTTATCAATGAGCTCTCTGCATGCGAAGCACTATCACGTTTCTGTTATGCTATTGTGTAAGGGAAAAAAAACGCGCCAAAACCGACAAAATGGCGAGAGGTGCATGTATGTAATGTGTTGGATCGTTCGCAAATCAGTGTTGAGAAGAACTACTGTATTGAGATATCTTTTGAAGGTTGCAGTATTGCATTTGAAGTACAGTACGAAAAACAATGGAAATATTATTGAAAGAACATATTTTTCTCTTATGTATTAAAAAATATTTTAGTTTATGGAAAATTAAACGAGCAGAGGTGTGTGAGGCGGAAATAAGCAGTTCAAATGCGAAATGGCGTTTACAGTTATGAAAAACTCATTCTATATTTACACATTAATTAGGGCACATGTAGCATATATTATCGAGTTTTGCTTCGAGTACGTTTGAAAGAACATAAGATAAGATATACAATAGAATTGTTGAGATTAGACTTTAATAAAAAATAAAGTTCAAAATCGAGTAGCTGAAGAAAAAAAATTTAGTCCACAGAAAAGATCAAAATTTAACCAGCAGGAAATCATAATGTCCACTGTTAGTAAAGCCAATAGGTCTGTTCATCCAAGAAAACGTGAAAAAGATAGGGAGGCAAAACGAAATGTGGACGTCAATGGCTTGTATAACAGTCATCCAAGTATTGTATAGGCGAAGTAGGCAGCAACTGCTTGTAACAGGAAGTCACTGTTATGATCCGAAAACATGTCAGCCATCCAATTGAAAAGAGGAAAGCAGCATTCATGATCTGTTATTATCGGAGCCTCTAGTACCATCAGAGGACAGCTCGGTGGGTTTTCAATGTAGCTGTCTGTCAGGAAATCTTGCGCCGCTGCGAATATATTCCAATGACCTAGAACTCCTTGTATCGCTGCAAAGGCCATAATCCCTCCGTTGCAACATAGCTGTTCATGATCAATTAACGGATTCATGAGATGATTGTAATTCACTTCAGGAGGTACCAAGTTGCAGAGACATAAGTCCAGGGCCCACAAGAAATCACAGCTCAGGCAATGAAATACAGGCTGTACACAGGTGAAATAGGAATATCGAAATGATAATCGATATGAAGTATTCAGAGTCGAGAGTGCTAAGATGCCGTAGTAGTCAAGCATCTTCTGGCGAAATAGTTCTAAGTGTTCCGGCTTGTTTGCGAAGACAGGAGGGACATCCATTTTGAAATAAACGAGATGGGAACACAAACGTCGCAGCACTGGCAGTTCAACAGGAAGTCCACAGAAATAGGTCGCAGAGCATGGAGTGAAGAGTAGCAGAATGACTTGATATAATTTTTGGCAGTCCGGTCACTAAACCATTGCTTAGTAGTTATAAAAAAAATAGCTTGTCTTGAAGTGGAGGATGCGTTTAAAATTAAGGGAGTCACCTCAGTAAATTGTAAAGGAAGGCCACTCTTTTATAAGGAATGGTGTTGTCTGTGAATATTAGCTAAGTGAAAGATATGTTCGCGAACAGATGCTACGCTAACTTCTTTTTGTGACAATAAGGCTGTTGTTCATGTCTTGTGATTCAAGGCCGGAATTCGCTGCCAGATGAAAACATCAAGGTTCACATGCGTGGGGTAGATAAACTACATTCTTAAAGGGAAGCAAATGCAGAGTGATTTTTACCGTGTAAGTTTTGTCGTTTAAAAAGTCATAGTGATTTTCATTATATGTAAAAAATAATATCACTGATGAAGAATGAAGAAAAATTGTTATAATAATAGGCACTGGTGTATTTTTGGAAAGATATGCAACATTACAGGGATTCCACTTAAATAAGTCATGTAATTGAAAGTGCCTGCATGTGGACGACTAAATACATGTTTAGGCGTTTAATATGCAGCTTTGAAAAAAAACGTGTGTATGGTTTAAAAATGAAATGTAAAGGTTTAAAGCAGGAGTTTCCAAAGCGGTCGTGGAGGGCCAGATGTATGGTAGATTAAAAAAATTACTACATGTTTTTCAATTGAGTTATCTAAAAAATATGTTTCATTATCTACTGTGTAGTTTTTCAGCATGTTGCTTATTGTTTGAGTTTTACTATTGCTGTGTCTTATACATTTTCAAGGGGCGGATCTAGGGTCATGGTGGCCGTGGGCAGGGAGCGTAGGTAGGGGGCCCTGTAACAGGGGGTCCGGGCGGGGCGGAGTGCCGAGCCCAGTGAAGAGGGGGGGGATCAGGGTGTTTGGAAGTGGAACAGAGCCAGAGGACGCGTAATTCTTGGCATGGGCCATCACAGAAACATGTATCTATTGTCAGAGTATTATTATATTAAGGATATATATTGGTATGGTGGCCCCTGGGGTTTGGTGATCCAGTGCAGGTGTACAGCTTGCATATGCGTAAGGCCAGCTCTGCATTTTCTGTGTATGCAGTTGTTGTCCGTTACATGGGTTTTTACAAAACGTGTGTGTGGTGAAAATGAAATGTAAAGGTTTAAAGCAGGAGTTTCCAAAGCGGTCCTGGAGGGCCAGATGCATGGCAGATTAAAAAAATTACTACATGTTTTTCAATGGGGTTATCTTAAACATATGTTTCTTTATCTACTGTGCAGTTTTTCTGCATGTTCCCTATTCTTTGATTTTTACTGTTGCTGTGTCTTATACATTTTCCAGGGGCGGGTATAGGGTCATGGCAGCCCTGGGCAGGGAGCGTAGGTAGGGGGCTCTGTAACAGGGGGTTTGGGCGGGGTGGGGCGGAGCGTGCAGCCCACTGAATAGGGGGGGTGGATCAAGGTGTTTGGAAGTGGAACAGAGCCAGAGCACGCCAAATTCCTGCCATGGGCCGCTACGCAAATATGTATGCATCCTTAGAGGATTATTATATTAAGGATATATATTAATATGGAGGCCTCACCTCAAACAAACCTCTGGATAGGGCACACCTTATCGTCATCCTGAATCAATCATTTAAAATGTTAGGGACAGATTTATGATAGGTGTGTGCTTCTTTTGCACCGCTGTGCGTCACTTTTGTGACGCAGCGGCGGTGCAAAAGATTTGCTATGTTGCGACATATTTACAACTTGATGCATCTAGGCAGATGTGTCATGCTGTAAAGTCCTGTGCGACATGAAACCAATGCAGCAGTGATGCAAAAGATGCACCATGTTGCAAGACAGGCCTCACTTCATCTCCAACAACATACCGTCTGTTTAAACTGTAAACATTTAGGAATGTGTAGGGGGCATGGAGAAGCTGAATCTTCTGTAAATGTCAAAATTGTTGTATACAGTGCTGAACTTCTGTGTACTCTTTGATATGCTAGACTGCATCTGCACAATGAGATACCTAAGCAAAGGAAACACAGGTGATGTGATTGTGAAATGAGGAAAAGAAATTCCACATTTTTCAATTACATCACCTGTGTTTCATAACTTTACGAATCACATTGTGCAGATGAGGTTTAGGCCTGTTCACGGACACAGAAGAGGTCTGACCTTTGTTCAAGAGTGCAGTGGACATGACTCACTTCATTGGTAGGTCTGCACATGTATTATCTCCTCTGTATTCTTCAACAAGCCTAAATTTCATCTGCAACCCTGAGTAGGCCTCACCTCAAACAAACCTCTGGATAGGCCACACCTTATCGTCATCCTGAATCAATCATTTAAAATGTTAGGGACAGATTTATGATAGCCGTGTGCCTCTTTTGCGCCGCTGTGCGTCACTTTTGTGACGTAGCGGCGGCGCAAAAGATGCGCTATGTTGCGACATATTTACAACTTGATGCATCTAGGAAGATGTGTCATGCTGTAAAGTCCTGTGCCACATGAATTCTGCGTCAGGTTTCATATAGGCGTTTTGTTGCAGGGTGGGCATTCATTTGCATGAAAGCCCTGTAAAACTAAAACAGTGAAATTTAGAAGATTTCACTGAGTCAGCTTTATAGCATTGCTGAATCAAATCCTTACGCCTGTTTGAAACAGGCATAAGGAGTGATGCACCATGCAATGTGTGGCTTGCTCCTGTGCATTGCAGTAGACATGTTGCGCTTACGACGTGATTCCTGCAATGTGCTGCTTTTGCGGCACAGATGCGTGACGCATCTGTGCTGTTTTTGCTCAATGGTGCTCCACATTGTAATTGCGGCACACCATGGGTGGCAGAGCAGCGGTGCACATTAACTGGTGCATCTCTGGGGATGCGCCAGTTAACATAAATCTGCCCCTTTACATTTAAGTATGAGCAGGGGACACAGAGTTGGTGAGGCTTATCCAAGGTTAAAAAGAGATGAGTCCTGTTCACTGAAAACTTGGACATAGGCCTCACCTCCTCAGCATCGCTGGACATGGCTAAATAATAGCTGCAAAATGTTACTCTTGTTAAACAATTTTACTAATATAGTCTCTGAGATTTGTCTCTTACTCTGCAACATCTTATTGTTGTTCTCTTTCTTTAAAGATAACGACAACATCAACCATGAGTGATAATGAGCAATCCGTTGATCTCGATCTTATCGTTGAACTTGTCATTGAAACGTCAGTGGAAGTAGATCCCTTAGATGATTTAAATCCTGAGGATGATGAAGAACATGATGAGGATGCCGATTTGTCAGAATTGTATGACATAGGGTGGGAAGCTGACCTGCTTGAGCCTATGGAACTATAAACATTTATTTTTAAAATTTACTGGAAATAAAAAGTAAAAATGTAAACCGTTTCATTTAAAATTAAACACAACTTCAAAAACAGGTTATGTGTAGTGTCTTTAATAAAATAGTCAAATATGCTCATAAAATTAGATCAGATTCACATATAAAACAGCACAGGTAAAATGTAGAAATTTTTGACAATGATGAGAGAGTAAAAAAAGGTTAAGCTGATGTTTTAAAGTTATTCCCAGGCTTCTTTAGAGGAAGTATTCTATATGATTGTAGCGTGGGTGTTTCACGTTTTTATAGGTAATAGAATGCATTCTGTATGCTGTAGCAGGAGGAGTACTACATGCTGTAGAACGTTGAGATATGAACTTTTGACGTGTGCCTTCAGCCAGGTGCAGAATGAGGTGTTACCATGGAAACAGCCAGAGATGGCAGTGGGTGATGGGTGACTTTTATGTGACATTGAAAATATTGTGAGAGACAACCAACTGAAATGTAAATTTGAATACAAAATTTTGCGGGAGGAAATATGATTGGCTGAAGAGACATATATGAGTCTGTATTGACTGGATATCTGTGCCATTGAATTTTGGTTGCAGTGATAGCAGCATAATTGAGACTTCCGTCAAACGAATATCTCCACCGGAGGACACCCCTAATAAAAAGGACATATATAAAGAAAATGCGGATTAGCCGCTGTATCGTGCTAGCAAATAAAAGAATATAAAAATCGTTAGGAAAAACAAAAGGAATCGAGTAAAATCAGTAGGCCACTGATGAGATCTCTTTTCAACCTCACTGAAATGGAAGCATTAGGAACAACCCCTCAGGAAATATGAAACTAGTGAGGAAAGCCGAACTCAACGCCATGATGGCTGCGAGACAGCTCGGCTCCACCGATCACCCCGCCAAATTAACGACAAACCCTAGGCAAATATTAGAAATATACAACACTATAGCAAAGTAACAGGTTAAAACGTTTTTATTTGAACAAAAATATATTAAACAACTATTTACATGGCAAAGGGCTGCAACAACAAACCCACAATGCATTTCGCCGTCTGCTTGACGCCGTTCCTGTCCCTCCTTCCCCAAAGTAGCAATGTTGGGCTGCTTTGGGCTACTTTCTAGTAGGTTTTTGGGCGTCAGAAAGTCTACAAAAGCCGTTGGCGGCGGCCTGGGGTGGAGAACCATTACGCGAATAGTTTGAAGGCGACACCACGCGCCAAGGCCTGTCCCCAGGATGAACCAAGGGACCCGTTCCTGGGGCCGTGGCAAAGAGCGGCCGGCCGCCATCGGCCGGAGAAGGCATGGGCCCGACCCGGAATGTACTGGTCCTCCCATTCCCTTCTTCTCCCGGCGCCTCGCAGGCCACGGATGGGGGGATGTCTTGCATATGCCTCCGACCCCCCCCTCTTCTTCATCGGCTGGTCCGGCCATAACAAATGTCAGCGAGACGCCGTGGGGTGCACTGGGAGGGAGAGACGGCGCAGACGAGCCTCTCCCGCCTCCCCAGGTGGAGGCCCCTCAGCTGCACCCCCAACGCTCCACACACCCGGCAAAGGGTTCGTCCACTCTTGCAGTATAGGGACGGTCCACACACCCGGCAAAGGGTTCGTCCACTCTTGCAGTATAGGGACGGTCCACACACCCGGCAAAGTGTTCGTCCACTCTTGCAGTATAGAAACGCTCCACTCACCCAGCAGGGTCTCGTCCACTGTGGCGGTGCTACGACGCCTCACCCAGCAGGCTGGAGTCCGTCTGCTCATTTGACCCAGTGACTGCCGGTAGCTGCAGAACTCCTAAAAATGGTGGTCGACTTTGCAGGAATGGGCCTGGCGTGAAAAGATTGGCCTGGTCGCCTGTCAACCAGAAAATCGGCCCCTGTCCAGAGGCGTTCACCTCAGCTTTGAAGATTCTATGAGAGTTGCGGAGGGCCCTCGACCTCCGCGGGCCCCCAACCGCCCCCGATGGGAAATGACTGCCATGATCGCCCGCAGAACGACCAAGACGTAGCCACAAGACGTCGGCGCCCTCATGCTGGCGCTAGCCTCAGTTTGAATGACCAAGAATCCTGCAGACTACTGATTTGATCAGTTCCGGTGGAACATCAGTACGACCCGGTAGGAAAGATTGTTGCCCCTCCCTTTTCTTTGATTGATGGTTCATGTCACCGGTCCCTTCTGTTGCCCCTTAGCGGAACTTCTGGACTGCTGAAAGATATTCTGGTCCAACCCCGAGTTGGGGGAGACATTTTGACTATACTTGGACCCGCCTGACCCCACCCAAAATGGCGCCGGTACAAATGAAACTCGCAATTCCCCGTTGTGTTCCGGATGCTCAGACTTGATATCATGAGATATGTATTCAGTTTTTGAAGCACATGGCGGGAGGGGATGAGTATTGCTTGAACATTCGGACAATGAATTGATATTAAGTTCTGACGCATCATTGATTACAGTATTATTGAAAGTTCGAATTTTTGACACTGATGGTTCTTGCCCACAATGAATTCTCGATATGATTTTATTTGCACTTATCGTACCTTGATGAAATAAAACGACCACCGACTCAGTTATGTTTTCCTCAGATAAATATGTCCTCATGTACAGTTCCAGTCTGCTCCGTGGCTGGCCCACGTGGTTGCAGGCCTGCATTTGTACGTCAACATTTTTTTAAATAAAGATTTTGTGAAAAACAAATATAGTCGTAGCTCTTGGATTGGTAAGTTCGAATACATAGCCATTGTTTCCGACCTACGTAAAATACAGGCAAAATAAAGCAAGTCGATTACTGAAAGGTTAAAAAGCAAAGTACCTAGAAATATTGAAAATGTGAATGGTCCAAGTTTGTTGCGTGTATTTTTTTTACTTTTGTGCAACATAAGGCAATCGATAAAGGCCCCGGTGTTCTGGTTTACTTTGTATGCCACATATCTCAGGGAAATTGTTTCAGATGCCCCTAAACCAGACCCGGTACCACTGTAGACCACCCCGCCTCCTCGAAGGAGAACACGAGTTCACCCCACTTTACACTGACTGCCCTTTTGTTTCGACACCCCCCCTACACAAGATCCGCAATACCACACTTGGGCAATCTATGCAATGTGCAGTCCATCAATGATTATGCCTCCCGCACTACCTGTCCCTCTGGGCTTAAAACGCCGAGATGGAAGGGACTGCACCCCGCAGAGATAGGTCGAATACGTGGTAAGTAAAAGCCTTTTGGGTTTATGCGCGCGGATGTGTTTTAAAACGCTGCCCCCACCCCTTCTTCTTCCCCTTCTTTCTGCAGGTCACATCGGAACATCGACTAAAGTATGGAGAAGACCTAAGCAACACGCCAGGGTTCCGGGGGGAAAAATGATACATTAACCATGGGGACTGCCCCGAGGACATGATGAATATGGGTGATATGAATGCACGCGTGTATGACCGGATGTGTGTAACCCGACTGGACATACGTTGCACGCGTTGACTCGATAAGAGAGATGTTTTCGTACGACTTGAGTGATGAACGAACGACCGATGGAATGGGGAAAAAGGGGGTCTGAGCATGGCACCTATACACGACGAACAATGCAACCAAGAATGACGTGCACCTACGAGTAGGTTCATACGGTAACTAAATAGGGGAAGGTTCAGGACTATTCATGGGTAAGGTTTACCAAAGTACCCTCCTCCTGGAAGACTAAGAAAATCATCAAATGTCTAAGATTTACCACCTCCCACTTACACCCTCATAGACGTGAAACTCGAAACTGCCCATTGTTCCCCCGACTGACACCCCCGTTGCCTCAGCCTGGATACCCATTCACCAATAACGATTCAAAGATTCCACCGTAAGTACTAGCCCGACCAGGTTAGTTCACGAACAATCGACGAAAGTGTAAGTATTGGCAACAGAGGCCAACAGCAAAAGACAGCGAAACGAATTAAATAGGATACTAAGGATGCGCAGCATGCAAGAGGAAATATCTTTGGCCAAGTACTGTTCTATGTGTTGTCTTGAGTTCTGTATATAATACATGTACCACCCGCCTGAATTCATGTGTACGTAGTATATGGATTTACTTTGTCCCTCAGTCTATGTTTCTATATAACGTGACCCTACTGTTTCGTGTTGTGTGCGCATTAAATGGCCTATTATTGTACACGTTTCTCTCTCACTCTCTCTCTTTTTCTCTCTCTTCATGTTGTACGTTTACCGAATAGTTCATTTAAAATGCGGACGACTCTCTCTCTCTCTGAGAGTCCCCCTGTTCCCCCTTCCTTTGTGTGGTAACTTCGTGCCCCGCCGGCACGAGCCTAATTGGTTTTCGAACACAAAGGTGTTCGGCAAATTGACAGAAACTAAAACAAGTGTAATTTGCCATATTACTACCTCTCCTTTCTGTAAAATGATGGAACTTGAATTGGCTATGAAGGAAAGGACAGGTTAGACGACTGAAGTCCCCTAATCTGGCCTTCTTACAGGAGGACTATATGTCAGTGGCTTTCTGTTCTCAGCTCGTTAGAAACAATGCCCAGATTACCCCACCCCTCTGCACCCAAGTACGGATGTCCAAAACGTCCCCGTTTTCTCCCGATTGGCCCCAGCTCCATAACACGAAGTATGACTGATGACCCCGATTAACTGTTGCCCCCCCCGAGAAAAGAATGTTTAGCCATTAGTAGTAAATCAGTAAAAAAAATATAACAAATAATACATTTAAAAATTATCATTTACAAAACCTTCAAAATTCACTGAAAAACCATAGGTTTTACACACGTTATAGTTAGGAAGTAGCATTTAAAAAACCTATGAAATTCACTGAAAAAACCATAGGTTTTACACACGTTATAGTTAGGAAGTAGCATTTACAAAACCTATGAAATTCACTGAAAAAACCATAGGTTTGACACCAGTTGTAGTTAGGTGGAAATTTTACTGATATAAAACCAATGAAATTCCACGTTATAGTTAGTTGGACTCACTATAACTTGCGCGTGTAATGCACTGCTGATGACGTCACATATTACATCACTCATGACATCACTGATGACACCATCCTTGTGACACAGTGACAGACCTCCTTTCACTGTAATCTAACCCTTGAAACACATATTCAAAAATAGAAACTAACATTTTCAAAAAAATGGAGATACCCATACCAGTTACAACAACCAATTCAATAATTCCACCATCTATATACACATGCACTAATTCACCAACAGTTCTATATAGTCACTCATACATATATTCACTAATAATATGTAGTGATACACCTACACATCCTGTTACACACTGACAATCATCCAAAAGTTATTCACACACATACTCACACATGCAAATAAACTATTGAACATCCATTTATTTGCATAAACAGCTATACACACACTACCACTTTACTTCTAAGGAAACTTACACATACTTACTCTCATAAAAAATCACTTATAGAAACACATACTAATTTAAACAGGAACTCTTACAATCCCTCACTCTCACATATAGTCACTTATATACATCAATATTCACATATACTACATTAAAACATATGTAGTTACTGATAAAGACACTAATAAGACAGTCATTCACTCACTAACACAGACATATACACACTAATCCACCCATACAGTCCTTCACATATGCTGTCTTGAAAACACATACAAACAGAGACTCAGTCATTCTTGCATCTATGTACTAAGTAATACCTACACCAAACCATGCAAACACTCATACTGATACTAAGAAAAACATCTAATAACCTATATACATACACATGTACCTACTCATCAACCCATGCAGCCACTTATACACAAAGTGAAACACTAATACATATATTTAAATATTTAAGCATTACTCAGTAATATATGTATTCACTAAGATATTCAATAATATATACATATGTAACACATATTTATTTTTCAGAAAGACACACATTCACTGGATGGTGTCATCAGTGATGTCATGAGTGATGTAATATGTGACATCATCAGCAGTGCATTACACACGCAAGTTATAGTGAGTCCAACTAACTATAACGTGGAATTTCATTGGTTTTATATCAGTAAAATTTCCACCTAACTACAACTGGTGTCAAACCTATGTTTTTTTTAGTGAATTTCATAGGTTTTGTAAATGCTACTTCCTAACTATAACGTGTGTAAAACCTATGGTTTTTTCAGTGAATATATATATAGATAGATATTACCTACTGGCGATATCCAGTAGGTATATATAGTTAGGACCTAACTACCTTAGGAAATCTGCAACATTCTATTGGGAATAACTTTGGCGCCGGTTGAGAAATTTGCGTGTAATTTTCCAAAATTTTGGCCAGCTCCGCTGCGCTCCTTCCCTGAAAGTTTCGGGGGGATTTGTGAAGTGGGGGATGAGAAAAAAGGGGGATCCCAAAACGTGTTTTCCCCATGTTAATTTCCATAGGGCGTTCTGACAAGTCTACAGCCCGAACCGCTGAACGGAATTACACCAAACTTGGCAAAATTTTAGGGACTGGTACGCAGAAGTGCCTTTGCTATATTTGGTGAAAATTGCTCCAGTGGTTTTTATGAAAATTAACTTAAAAAACAAATATATATCTATATGAGCTCACCCTAAGCTTACTTGTAAGCTTACTGGTACGCGTACCGTACGCGTACGTATGCGTACGGTACGCGTACGTGCGCGAACCACTACGTGCACGAGCTGCATGCTGATTGGCTGCCACTGTCTGTCAACACTCTAAAACAGAAATTGTGGGCAGCCATCTTATGCCTCGGTAGACTGAGGTACAGGAAAGCAGAAAAACAAATGTGTAGAACTCAAAAAGGGGGCAGGGTAGAAGCACCCTGACCCCCTAGGCCTGCTCAGGGGGTCCCACATGGACCCCCCAAGGCATAAAAAAATGAAAAAAAATTGGGAAAAAGTCAAAGGGTACGCGTACCATACGCGTACCGTATGTGTACGGTACGCTACCCCGTGACTTTTTAATTTAATTTTTTTTGCCTTGGGGGGGTCCTTGTGGGACCCCCTGAGCAGGCCTAGGGGGTCAGGGTGCTTCTACTCTGGCCCCTTTCCAGTTTCACACCTTTGTTTCACTGTTTTCTTGTGCCTTGGTTCTAACAAGGCTCAAGATGGCTGCCAACACTTCTTGGATTGGAGTGTTGACAGACAGTGGCAGCCATTCAGCATGCCTTCCCGAGAAAGCTGCATGGTCATTGGCTGTCAATACTTCTAACCAAGAAGTGTTGGCATACATCTTGTGCTAGTGTTGACAGACAGTGACAGCCAATCAGCATGCCTTCCCGAGAAAGCTGCATGCTCATTGGCAGTCAACACTTCTAACCAGGAAGTGTTGGCATCCATCTTGGGTCTCAGTAGACTGAGGCACAAGAAAGCAGAAAAACAAATGTGTAGAACACAAAAAGGGGGCAACACCCTGACCCCCTATGGCTGCTCAGGTGGTCCCACTAGGATATTAATATATTTAAACGTTATCTGCTAATAGAATTAGCATTAAAAAAAACTTGCAAATTCACTGAAAAAACTATAGGTTTAAGCCCTTATATAGTTAGAAATTAGCATTTAAAAAACCTTTGAAATTCACTGAAAAAACCATAGGTTTCAGGCCTTATATAGTTAGGAATTAGCATTAAAAAAACGTTTGAACATATAAAAACGTTATCCGCTAATAGAATTAGCATTTAAAAAACCTTGCGAATTCAATGTAAAAAACCATAGGTTTCAGGCCTTATATAGTTAGGAATTAGCATTGAAAAAACGTTTGAATATATAAACGTTATTCGCTAATAGAATTAGCCTTTAAAAAACCTTGCGCATTCAATGAAAAAAACCATAGGTTTCAGGCCTTATATAGTTAGGAATTAGCATTAAAAAAACCTTGCAAATTCACGGAAAAAACCATAGGTTTCAGGCCTTATATAGTTAGGAATTAGCATATAAAAAACCTTTGAAATTCAATGAAAAAACCATAGGTTTCAGGCCTTATATAGTTAGGAATTAGCATTTAAAAAACCTTTGAAATTCATTCAATAAACTATAAGTTTTAGGGGTGTTATAGTTAGCTGGACATTTCACTCATACAAAACCATTGAAATTGCTCCTATATAGTTAGTTGGACTAACTATATTTCGCGCACCCGCAATCCACTGCTGATGATGTCACATATTACATCATTCATGACATGGTCAGTGACATCACTGATGAAATCTCAAATGACATCACTGATGACATCATCCACGTGACAATCACATACACCTTTTCATACACTATTAAAATCTTTCATCACTCTTTGTAAAATACAGAGTATCATATTTGAATCCATTGTTACAGCAATACAAGTGTCTAAAAATCCACTCAGTGATTCATAGATGTATACACACATCTAATCACTTACCTGTAGATTCACTCATACATGCTGTCAATGAACAGTAGAACACTATCAAAAATCCTTATACACCTATATCGACATTAAACAACAGCACACATCCTATTCACATATGAAGTCATCCTACTCACTTATGCAAACAATAGATCATACTTACATATTTACAAAAAAAACACTTATACAAACACCACTTCATCTATTCATTTAGATAGTAAGTCAGACTTAGTGAATTATAAAATCATTATTACAAGTATACAGTTATCCATACAGTCACTCACACAATCATTGAGTCTTATGTACACTTGTTTATATACAACAACTGACACATACACTGCCTTTTATTTTTCTAACTTGTTGGACATGTACCATTGAGAAATATATTTTCTCATCAACACACCCATAAAGAGATTCCCTCACCCAAACTCTTAGAACATGTAGTTTTAACTTCATATATCTACTGAATCAACTATTCACACATCTTCGGACAGTCACACACCCCCCACCGAACCACACACACTTTCACACTCCCATACAAATACTCAGTTAACTAATCAATAACTAATATAGACTTTCACATAGCTAGTAACCAACTGTAGAATCAGTTTACACAACAACTGACAAAGTGATACAGATATTCACACAGTTTAGTCACTATCCACTATATTTAGTGTGACACTATAAATTGGTCAAGTAAACAGTCAATTACACTGCTACTAAATCATCCATCCAAATATTTATTTATATATATCCACTCATTCGTCAATGCAAATTGCTATATATATAATGCATATTTAAATACCGAAGCAAACCACATTCACTGGATGATGTCATCAGTGATTTCATTTGAGATGTCATCAGTGATGTCACTGACCATGTCATGAATGATGTAATATGTGACATCATCAGCAGTGGATTGCGGGTGCGCGAAATATAGTTAGTCCAACTAACTATATAGGAGCAATTTCAATGGTTTTGTATGAGTGAAATGTCCAGCTAACTATAACACCCCTAAAATGTATAGTTTATTGAGTGAATTTCAAAGGTTTTTTAAATGCTAATTCCTACCTATATAAGGCCTGAAACCTATGGTTTTTTCATTGGATGTATATATATATATATATATATATATATTACCTACTGGCGGTCACCAGTCGGTAGTTATAGTTAGGATTGTTTTCCATAGGAAATCGAAACATTCTATTGGGAATAACTTTGGCGCCGGTAGACGAATCTTCGCGGATTTCTCAAAGAAGATGGCCCGCTCCGCTCTGCTCCTTCCCTGAAAGTTTCGGGGGGATTCGTCAAGCGGGGGCCGAGATAAAATGGGGGCCCCAAAACGTGTTTTCCCCATGTTAATTTCCATAGGGCGGTTGGACTCACTTTTAGCCCGAAAAGGCTGAATGGATTTCCACCAAACTTGGCAAAATTGTAGGGACTGGTAGCCCGATGTGCCTTTGCTATGTCTGAAGATATGTCCTCCAGTGGATTTTGGGTAAAAGCTGATTGGCTCTCGGGTGTCTGTCAACATTCCAAACAGTCCGGAGCGGCCGCCATCTTGTGTCTCGGTAGGATCGAGACACAAGAGGTGGCAAAAACAAAGGGGGAAATGACCATAAGGGGGCAGAGTAGACCCCTCCTGACCTCCTAGGTTTGATGTGGGGGCCATAAAAGGGCCCTGCGGGGCAAAATTTTAATTTTTTCTTTTTCGATTTTCGCGGGGGGAGCGCCCGGTACGCGCACCGGGGAGCGTACCGGGGAGCGTACCATGGGGACAACCAAGTGAAACAGTAAAATAATAATTTAAAGTGCTTAGAGGTAGGGTAGCTTTGCATAGAGTTGTTGTGTTGTGTGGGTGATTTAAGTACCAGCATGTAGGTACCAAAACAGAGTCTTAAATTCAATGTACACCGTCTCCTCTGTAGATAATTTGCATGTTGTTACAGAAGTTATTGTGCTATAATCTATACCATAGTCTGTCAGTAAAGCAGAAACAACATGGAGGCAGCAGATGAAAAAGAGATGTGAAATACACATTGGAGATAATATAGTGGGAGAAAGGAAGTAACTATGAGCAAAATTACTATGTAACACAAAAAAGTTGCACAGTATACTATAAGTCTCACTTTATATTATAATCATTTTGGTACTATTTCATGAATTACATATAAAAATGAATAATGTCTGGAACAATTTTTAATTATTAAATAAAAAATTATTGTTGTGATTTTCGAAATTTAAAAGAACTTCCAACATTACATCATCAGGAATGTCCTCATTTTCAGTCCATGATTCCATTTCTTCCACACAATTAACTAACTCTTCGTCCAGAGACTGATCCATAAAGTCAAAGTCTTCCTCAGGATTGTTCTCCAGAACAATTTCGAAAGAAATATTAATTTTGTTTGATTCTCCTTCCATTTTCTTGCTGTAAATTGCATTAAAAATAAATATATTAGTAGAGTTAGGGCAGTGTTGGGTTTAAGTTTAGACAGGTACTTCTGAGTTTTTAACAGGGAAGTTATCTTTGGGCAGTGAATGGTATCAGGCAGGAAGTAGAAATATCAAAAAAGTGTATGTGAAGAAGTCTAAGTAATTTCATAATTATACCAGAGAAGCCTAACTCAATCTATAACTATAACAGAGAAGCCTATCTCAATCTATAACTATAACAGAGGGACAGTAAATAACTATCAGAAAACGTTTTTACAAATTAACTTAAAGTGCCCCTTACAAATTAACAACTTACCTTATTGAAAGGTGATGAAGATAAATGGAGAAAATTCTTTAAAGATGTACCTCAGGTAGTTGTAGTCAAAATGGCCGTGTTTCCCTCTCATTTTTCATTTATATTCATGTACATAACCAATCAAATGTCAGGAAAAAAAGTAGAAAATGAAAGTAACATTTTAATTGGTTGTAAATTCTAACACTTCATATGTGTTTTTGTCATGTAATTTACCTCAGGATATTTAGACCGGGCTACAGCCCAAATGGCTCAATGGAATTCCACCAAATTTGGGAAAATGGTAGGGACTGTTATGTAGTAGGGCCTATTCTATATTTCGTGAAAGTCTCTCCAGTGGTTTTTATGTAAATTAACTTTTTAAAATTTTACCGGCAGCGCTACGGGAGTCCTCCATCTTGTGTTTTGGTAGATTTGAGACACAAGATGGAGGACAAACAACGTTGGGAATGGGTAAAAGGGGGCGCGGTAGACACCCCCTGACCCCCTAGGTTTTCTGAGGGGGGCTTAGGAGGCCCGTATAGGCCCAAAAAATTTTTTTTTCATTTTTTGCGGTGGGAGCGCCCGGTACGTGTACCGGGGAGCGTACCGGGGAGCGTACCGGGGAGCGTACTTTGGTGAAAAACAGTGAAAAAAGTTAGAGTAAAGTAATCATTTTTAGTGATGAGAGGTAGGGTAGCTCTGAAAAGAGCTTTTGGGTTCTGTGGCTGATTTAGGTACCTACAAATAGGTTCCAATGCACAGTCTTAAATTCAGGAGGAATATTCTATAACCCTCATCTTAGAAGTGCACACCATCTCCTCTGTAGATATCTTGCATGTTATAACGCAAGTTATTGTTGTATATTGAACCCATTCCATAGTCTCTCATGTAAGCAGAAACAGATTTATTCACATGTTTCCGTGCGTTCTCAAATTGTGGACAAAATTGGTTGGACCACTTCCATTTCTGTCTTTGGCATATATTGGAATATACCAAGGCAGTTTGTGGAAAAAGTGTCATCAATTGCCCAAAGGTGTCCTTTAAAAGCATTTCCAGACCTATCCCAGTCAAAGTGCCAAGGTCATTTCCACCACAGTGCAAAATTATGAGGTCAGGGTGTGGCAGATGGTAAAAGGTTTTCACCAATGGTATCAATTGATGACATCTCAATCCTCTTTGCAATCCACTTGATGTCTACATTTGGTAAATCAAGGTTGTGAAAATTTCTGATAGCTGCATACCTTTGAGCCCAGTGGATGTAGCTATGTCCAATAATCCAGACAGAATACATGGTGAGAGGAGGTTCTGGTGCAGTCAGATGAAGTGTGGGAATGAAATGGCAGTTGGAACAGTAGGAGTTTGCAAAAAAAAACCTGTGGAGTTTCAGTGCTCTTGAATCACAAGCTATGATTGGTGGATTCAGATAGTTGAACACTGAAAGTTAGGGTGCATGGTTCTGTTGTGTGAAAGAAGTAATTTGAATGGTTAAGAAAAAGTCATTTAAAGAAACATTGCATATGATAAGCTGGTGTATTGAGAGGTCAAACATCCTTGCTGAGTTAATTTGCAACATTGTAGAATAAACTTTTAAATCTAAGAGCTAAGTGAGGAGGGAGTTGCTATGGTAACAGGTAGAAAGGGCTTAGGGGGGAAGGGGGTTGGTTTGAAAATAGAGAGGGAAGAATTTTGATTGGTTAACATGAGGGATATGTGTGTAGAATTAGAGATTTTCTTTGCCATTCATGGTTGCAGTGCCTGGAGTACATACCTTTTGCTCTGCTAAAGAAATATTGGTGTGTGTATCTGACACTGTTCTCAATCTCCCAAAGCATTTGTAAAGGTGAGTAATGATTCATTTAATATAGATAGAGACTTGTATACTCTATGGAGAAGATTTGGAAGCAAATTGTGGTTTTTTAATGTGACTTTTTTTCATGTTTTTTGAGCATGCTTGATAAAAAGTTGTTGCTGGAAAGAGGAATTGTATTTTGTAAAATAGTGAGGTTTCAGTAGTGAAATGGAATGCTTGTACATAGGACATGGGCTCTGTTTCTAAAATCTTATTCGAAAAACGATTTTGGGGCAAATCAATGGCTTTTACATTTTTGAGAAGGAATACATAGTGTCTGGATGATTAAATAAATATATTTGAACATTTCACAATGATGTCACCTGTGTTAACTCAGATTAGGAAGCACATTGAGCTTCTTTGGTGTTGGTTTCTATCATGTTTTTTGATAATGCTTGGTATGAACATTTGCAAGATAGAGGATTTGTATTTTGTGAAATAGTGTGGTTTCAGTAGTGAAATTGAATGCTTGTACATAGGACCTGCGCTCTGTTTCTAAAATGTTATTTAAAAAACAATTTTGGGGCAAATCAATGGTTTTTACATTTTTGAAAAGGAATATATAGTGTCTGCATGATTAAAGAAATATACTTGAACCTTTCACAATGATGTCATCTCTGTTATCCCAAATTAGGAAGCAGATTGAGCATTTTTCTTGTTGAATTGTGTCATGGTTTTCGATAATGCTTGGTAGCAATGTTTGCAAGAGAGAGGAAATGTATTTTGTAAAATAGTGAGGTTTCAGTAGTGAAATGGAATGCTTGTACATAGGACATACGCTCTGTTTCTAAAATCCAATTTGAAAAACGATATTTGGGCAAATGAATAGCTTTTACATTTTTGATGAGGAATAAATAGTGTGTGCATGATTAAATAAATATATTTGCAGTTTTCACAATCATGTCACTTGTGTTACTCTAGATTAGGGAGCAGATTGATACTTTTTCTTGCTGCATTTTGTTAAGTTTAATGATAATGTTTGGTATCAACATTTCCTAGATAGAAGAATTGTATTTTGAAAAAAAGTCAGGTTTCAGTAGTGAAATGGAATGCTTGTACATAGGACATGCTCTCTGTTTCATAAATGTTATTTAAAAAACGATTTTGCAGCTAATGAATGGCTTCTATATTTTTGAGAAGGAATAAATAGTGTCTGCAAGATTAAATAAATACATTTGAACCTTTTACAATTATGTCACCTGTGTTTCTTCAGATTAGGAAGTAGATTGTGCACATGAGGTGAGGCATGTCCAGGGGTGCAAAGGAGTTGAGGCCTGTGTCCATGAGTGCAGTGGAGAGGACTCACTTCCTCTGACCCTTGGACAAGCCTTACCTCATCTGTACCCCTTGGACAGGCCTCAATATATTGGGTATAATTGATGGTAACAGGGTGTAGATGAGATGAGGCGTGTCCCAGGGTGTAGATAAGCTGAGGCGTGTCTAGGGGTGGAGATAAGTTGAGGTGTATTCAGGGTTGCAGATGAGGTGAGGATTGTCCAGGGGTGCAGAGGAGGTGATGCCTGTGTTGAAGAGTGTAGTGCAAGAGAGGTCTGTCCAGGTGTGCAAAGGAGGTGAGGGTTGTGTCTAAGAGTGCAGTGGGGGATAGGCTTCATGAAGTCCAGTCCAGTGCACTCTTAGACACAGGCGTCACCACCTATGCTCCCCAGGAGAGGCCTCTCTCCCACTACAGACTTGAACACTGGTGTCACCTCCTCTGTACCTCTGGACAATCCTTAACTCATCTGCAACCCTAAATCGTTTTTTAAAGAGGCCTAAAGGTGACATCATTGTGAAAGATTCAAAAATATTTATTTAATGATGCAGACACTATTTATTCCTTCTAAAAAATGTAAAAGCCATTCATTTGCCCTTTAATCGTTTTTATATTAACATTAAGAAAACTGACAAGCATTCCATTTCACTACTGAAACCTCAGATTTTTACAAAATACAATTCCTGTATGCAGCAGAAAATTTTAACGAAGCATTAAGAAAAAAAATAACAGAAAGCACCAATAAAAAAACACAATGTGATTCCTAATATGAGGAAACACACCTGACATGATTGCAAAAGGTGCAGAGGAGGTGAAGAAAGTCAAAATGGCTTTCATGATTGTGAAATTTGCTGAGGAGATGAGGCCTGTGTCTAAGAGTGCAGTGGGGGAGAGGCTTTATGAAGTCCTGTCCACTGCACTCTTGGACACAGGCCTCACCTTCTGTGCTCCCCTGGACAGGCCTCACCTCATCTGCACTCCTGGTTAGGCCTCACCTTATCTGCATCCTGTTACTATCATTTATACCCAATACATTGAGGCCTGTCCAGGGTGCACGGAGGAGGTGAGGTTTGTTCAAGGGTCAGAGGAGGTGAGTCCTGTTCAATGCACTCTTCGACACAGGCCTTATCTCCTCTGCACCCCTGGACAGGCCTCACCTCATGTGCACAATGTACTTCCTAATCTGAGAAAACACAGGTGACATGATTGTGAAATGTGCTAATATATTTTTAAAATCATGTAGATACTATCTAATCCTTGTCAATAATGTAAAACTATTTCATGTGACCAAAATCTTTTTTTAGAATAACATTTAAAAAACAGAGAAAAGGTCATATGTATAAGCATTTCATTACACTACTGAAACGTCGCTCATTTAAAAAATACAATTCTTTTATGCACCAAGGTTTCTTTACCATGTATTGTCAAGAATGTATAAGTCTCTCTTATATTCTCTTCCTGACCTACTCCATTTTTCCATGAGTCCCTTTCTAACACCCTCTCTCTGACTCATTCCTTTTTACATCCTGACTCTGTGTTACACTCTCTTACACTTTCTCTTTGATTTACTTTCCCTTACACCATGTCTCTGATTTATTCCCTCTCTCTCATTGCTCCTTATTACATCCTCTCTCTGATTTACTTCATCTGACACCCTCTCTCAAACTTACTCTCTCTCTCTACCTTTTACAGCCTCTCTTTGTTTTAGTATCTTTTACATTCTCTCATCTTCTAACACCCTCTCTCTGTTTTATATCGTTTTACACCCTCTCTCTGTCTTACACCCTGTTACATCCTTTTTCTGACTTACCCCCTTTGTCCCTTTCTTTGACTGACTCCCTCTCCCTATTACATCCTTTTTCTGTCTTATAACATATTATACACTCTTTCTGTCTTACTCCTTCTCTATGTTTTACTCACTCTACCTGTTTTTTTGTCTGACTCTCTCTGTCTTTTTGTGTTAGTTCCTGTAGCTCTTTTTCTCTGTCTTACTCCTAGTTACATAGTTGCTGTGATATAAAAGTAGATATGTTGTAAACTAGTGTTTATATCGTTTGCTTATTGTGATTGCTTTGTTGTTTGGTAATAGTGGTCTAAAATGTGTTATCTTTTTTCTTTAACACAGATTGAAATCAAGATTTCAATAGTAAGGAAATATGCCCTCAAGGTAGAGGAGAAGAAAAGATGCCAAGCGGAAAAAATCAAAAACAGCAACGGAATTAAAGCACTCCTCAGCAACAAATACTCCAAAAAACAGGAAAAAAGCTCCTGGTAAGACAACTAAGTCTTTCTTTCGGAACATATGTAGATAAAAACAAATGTTGATGAGAATGTGAATAAACAGAAGGAGAGAGCAAATTTGAAAAGGAAGGAGAGGCCCCCCAAAAATGTTACTACTGGAGCAGGAGAGAATAATATGTATAGGAATAGAAGGCAAAACCAATTTAGGGACATTCGTAAATGAATGTTTCGCAATAGGGTGGTTTAAATTTGTTGAAAAATATTAAAAAAGGTAAACAGAGAGCTGCTTTTTATAAGAAAAAGAAAACTGTAGAGAAGTTTGTTGATCAGGCTTTTGAACTTAATTTTTTTTATTTATTTTAGTAATCAATAGAATTAGGACACTTAACAAGACAATTGATGTTTTCAAATCAAAGAGTAGATGCAAAAGAGTAATTAATCGGACTAATTTTTGTAAAGTTTTTTCTGGAGAATGGATGCATAGTTCAAGTTGTGAGCCATTTTTTAATGAGGAGAGTTACTTCCAGGAGAATGATTTGGTGCATGCAGTTGACACCAGTGGTCGAGCATATGAGGTGAAAGACGGTTGTCCGATTGAAAAAGAGAAACTTGTGACTAGAAAGGCAGAAGAGGTGTTAACTGATGAAGTTTTAGGGAGACATACTAAGGGTCCAGTGTACACTTGGAAGTGTAGTAGTATTTGTAGTGTGTGACAGGAATCAATTGATTTGCTTCGTAATTTCTTACGTACATATAGTAAGAAAAGTCTAAAACAGAAAATGAAGATGTTGCAAGACTTAGATCCTTGCAGAGTGAGAGAAAACACAGGTTTGGAAAGGGCATTCACTGGCTTGTCTTTCTAGAAAAGTATGTCAGAGTGTTTTTCATCATTTTAGGATGTTAGCAGTGCATCATAACAAAATGAGGAAATTAGTGAGAAGGTTGTATTATGCAAAAAGTCCAGCACATTTAAACAGTGCTCTTTTGCAAGGAACTGAATTAGATGTGAAGAAGATTTGTGAAGAAATTGAGATTTGTTATTTTGGTGAAAAAGAGGACAGTGTAGAAAGTGACACAGTAATAGAAGGTAATGTGGAAGACAATGTACAGATTTCAAGTACAGAAAAGTTTGACCAGGAAATTACCAAGTTTAAGGTGAAATCAAGTGAAAGGCCTAATTTTACTTGTGTGTGTTGTCGACGGACTCATTATAAGATTCAGACTAGGTTAGCTGATTTATATGCAGAAAGTGAAATGGAAAATAATAGTGAATGGAAGAATTTTGCAACTTTTTTGTTGGTGGAGAATTCTTTTGATTTGACTTCTGATCAGCGTATTTGTAAATATTGTTATAATAAATTAAATGAAAACAGAATGCCTGCTAGAACTGTTCATAATAATCTTGAGTTGGTAGAAATTCCTCCTGAATTGATGGATTTAAATACATATGAATCTATTTTGATTCAATGTGTCCATCCTTTTCAGGCTATTGTTCGCATGGAGCCTAAGATAGGGAAATTGCCTTCTTCAGATTTACAGAGAGGATTAAAAGGAAGAGTTGTTTATTTGCCTCTAGATTTCAAGAACAATATTGATACAATTGGTGTAGAGAAAGTGGAAGAGGAACCTCTGGTTATTCTTGTTAATGGGGTTCCGACAAAGAGTAAGAAAATCTGGCAAGATTAAGTGGATGTTAGGAAAGTCAAAAAGGCAACGTTGTATTTGGTCAAAAACAATGAGTACTACAAAGATGTATGTGTTGGAGCAGAGGAAACAGCTGCAGAAGAAGACAGTGATTGTTCAGCCGGCCAAATTGAAAAAGTTGATGTGTCTAGAAGTGAAGAAATATATGAACATTATACTGTTCATCCTTTGCATTCCAAAGAAGTAATGGGGAATGCAATTGACTTGTTTCAAATGAAATCAGCAAAAGGAAGTCCCATTAGTGTATGGAAAGAAAGTTTCGAAACCCGTTGTTTTCCACATTTATTTCCAACAGGTCGAGGTGGACGATATGACGATCGACCACTTCAAATCCCTGCATCTGAATACCGGACTTTAAGATTATATGCTGAAGATCAGAGGTTTCGTCAATGTATCCCATATTTGTTTCATCTACTGCATGAAAGTGACTTGTCTGGGCTTTCTTATGCAGTAAACCATATACTGAAAAGTGGAGCACATCTGCAAAATGTTTGGGCGAGGGACTTTATGGAGAAAGTCAATCTGCAAGACAATATTTTGGAATCTCATCTAATCAATCTCATGGCATGTCAGCGTGGTACAAACGAGTATTGGAACCGTCGTCATGGGGAATTGAAATGTATGCTAAGAAACGTAGGAACTCCTACATGGTTCCTCACTCTTAGCTGTGCCGAGTATGCATGGGACGACTTACTTCAATTTCTATGAGAGGCAAATGCAAACATACAAAATATAGAATTCAAAACACCAGGAGAACTGTGTTCTTTGGATCCAGTGAATGTATGCAGATATTTGAATCATAGATTTGAAGCTATGATGTCTTTAATTACCAACAAAAAAAAATCCTCCCCTTGGAGAGGTTTTGGATTTCTTTTGGAGAAAGGAGTATCCAGCGAGAGGTGCTCCTCACATACATATGTTGTTATGGATTAAAGATGCACCCAAATTTGGAACAGATTCGGATGAAACACTGATGAGTTTCATTGAAGAGTATTCAACATGTGTTGTTCCGAAAACTACAGAAGAAAACAGTTTAAGGCAACAAGGTTAATGCTTTCAATCCCATCGCTGTGAAAAGTACTGTCGTCGAAAATTCAGAAACAAGGAAAAGTTCTACACAAACTGTCGTTTCGGGATTCCACGACCAGTGATTTCTAAAGGACGAGTAAATAATTTGATGTCTTCTCTACGACATACTGTGACGAGAAAATCACCAAAAAATACATACAATTTAAAAAGAAACGAAGAGTCCAAGTACATCAATGACTACAGCCCAGTGATTTTGTCCATGTGGAATGCTAACATGGATATTCAATTCGTTGCTGACAACTCTATTTCTGTGGCTCGATATGTGACGTCTTACATCACAAAAAAAGAAAAGACAGAACTGAAGGAAATGTGGGAGGACATTTCACATGAAAAGAGTATAGGCAAGAAATTAGACAGTTTCAGTTTGAAGATGTTGTCGCATCGAGAAATTGGAGCATATGAATGTTCTGATCGGTTATCATCAGCAAGTCTCTACGCCAAGTCTAGAACAATTATTTGGGTGAGTCTAGGTCTTGCTGCAACACGAAACCGAGTTTTGAAATCTGTACAAGAAATTGAGTATTTGGCGGAGAAAGAACCAAACAGTACAGATATTTTGAAGACAAACATGTTGGATACATACTATCCAAATAGAAGTAGTCATCTTGAAGCAGTGTTTTGTATGAAGTTCTGCAAAACTATATTTATAAGAGGACCATCAGAGAAGATATCAACAATGGAATATATGCTATCATTGGATGTGAAGGATGTCTAGTGAAGCAGAGAAAAGGCCATTTGATTCATCATCGAAAATTGAGTTGCAAAAATCCAGAGAAAAGGGAATTTTACTATTTAGCTCTTTTGCAACTCTTTAAGCCATGGCGTACAGAAGAGGAACTACTTGGAGATTTTCTCTGTTACGAAGATTCTTTTAATGCAACCAAGAATACCATAGAATGTCCTGATTTTCCAAATTATCTGCAAATGTTGAACGAAGAAATAGAGCAAGAAGTCACAATTGCAGCAGAGATTGCTAGAGACAGTTCTCAAGACAGTCAGAGTTCTGCTTCATTGAGTCAGGATCCACTAGGAGGACCAATTATCCAAAATGAAGCTGCCACTGCCATGGATGAGGTGGAAAGAGCTATGGAACAAGCTCAAGATGATGTAGTTAACTAAGAAGATTTGGTGAAACAACTAAACCTTGAGCAGAAACAGACATATGACGAAGTCACAGAACAGGTTGAACATGGATTCAGTCATGAGAAAAAAGAGTGCTCATGTACATCATTTAAGCCTGTCTGACTGTATGTGAGTGGAGAAGCGGGAACTGGAAAAAGTTTTCTGATTAAAGCAATTGCAACTTATCTGCAGAAAAGGACTGAATCACCGCTGTCTTGTGTTGTTACTGCTCCAACTGGGCTTGCAGCACATAACATTAAAGGGATTACTTTACATCGTTTACTGATGCTACCAGTTGAGCATGATAACAAATTACAATACCACAAGCTATCTGGAGATGCTTGTTCTGAAGTTTCCAGAGTCCTGAAGAAAATGAAGCTTCTTATCATTGATGAGGTAAGCATGGTCTCAAATCTAATGCTTGCTTTTGTGCATTTGAGAATGCAAGAAATTCTTAGAACAGACTATGATGTCTTATTCGGAGGAAAACACATTATTGTTTTTGGAGATCTACTGCAGTTGACTCCAGTCAAAGGACAACCAGTGTTTAAAATGCTCACACATGAAGATACCAGGAAGTGCCTAGGAAGCATTGGAAACGTTAATATATGTTTAAATTTCAAATATGCAGAACTGCTTCAAAATATGCGACAGGCAAAGGACGAAGATTATAAAAATATTCTACAAGATGTAAGAATCGGAAAAGTAAGTGAGCATGGGAAAGAAGAATTACATGCACGATTAATTTCAAATTTGTATCCAAATGAAAACATTATTCCAGAGAATATTTTTAAGAAAATTACTGAGAACAAATCTGGGATATGTTTGATGCCAACTCTGCAAGAATGTTCCATTTTCAACCACAAAATGTTAAAGTTAGAAAATGAAGAGATTGTGAAACTGGAAGCTATAGATAAAATAGAGCATATGGGAGCAACAATTATTTTGTCTGAAAATTTGAAATCAAAATTGGATTCATTAGACAAGAGTATATCTAAAACTGCTGGTTTTGAAAAGACTCTGAATGTGTGTTTAAATTGTCGTATCATTTTGAGAAGGAATTTAAATGTTGAAAGAGGTCTGGTAAATGGAGCAATGGGTCATGTTGTTGATTTTGTGAATTACAAATATAGAGATGGAATTGAAATTTTAAAAATTAAATTTGATGGCATTGACGAAATAGAACAAATTTGTCATTGTTCAGCTAGAGTTTTGCTTGTGAAAGACTTATATGTTCACTGAAAACAGTTTCCTGTTTGTTTGGCATATGCAGTGACAATTCATAAATCTCAAGGTTTAAGTGTAGATAGTGCTTTGGTGAACATTGGAAGTTCTGTGTTTAAAGAGGGTATGGCATATGTGGCATTATCACGAGTCAGAACTTTATCAGGATTGTACTTGATTGAGTGTGATGAAACAAAGATTTGTGCAGATCTAGATTGTGTTAAAGAATACAATAGGTTAAGAAGAGAGTATGCTCCACATTTGCCTCAATATCCTCTGTTTGAAAAATGTGTGGTAGGCCGAAAAAGAAGAAATGAGAATAATTGCAGTGAGGTAGTAGCAAAAAGACAAAAAGTAGATGAAACTGTCATTGTAAGCAGAAAGAAAAAGGATTCTGTTGAAGATGTTGTTGGATTTCAGTTTGAATACAGTTCTGGTGTCAACTGCCATGCTAATGTAGTGCTTAATGTTGTTTTTTTTCTTCAAAATTTCCAAGAACAGATTGTTGAAAATCGGGATCAAACATTCTGCTTTTTATTGAATTCTGTGTTTGAGAAATGTAGCAGTGATAGAGCAAAAACAGAAAGTGTTTCAGAAATTCGAAATCTTCTAGAGATATGTTCTGGTCAAAATCAATTTTCACAGAATATTCAGCAGGATTGTCAGGAATTTTCTAATGTATATGTTTGATGTATTGGAAGATGAAGGTGTAGATATAAAAAATCTTTTTAGCCTTTCTTATCAATGGCAGCATGACTGCGACAACTGTAGTTTATCAAGTAGTACTACAATAGACACTGAAAGATTTATATATTTGACTTTACCAGACTGCAACTCAGTGCCTTTTAATAATCTAGTTAAAGCAGTGGATCACAATATGGTGTGTACCCAATGTAAGTCTGCAATGCTGTCCACATTATTTATACAAAATTATGGTCAGTATGTCCTTTTAATGTTCCAACGATGTAGATCCGATGGACCTAAATTGACAACTTCTATTAAAAATTTCGTGGCTTCTCAGTTATCAATTTCAGGAAGAACTTTTGCAACTGTAGCTATTATTTATCATGCCGGTCCTTCAACAACATCAGGGCATTACACATGCTATTTAAAATGTCGAAAAGGTTGGACTAACTGTAATGACACTCATTTGACTTTCAAACAACGTTTGCCTTTTGACTTAAAAAATTCATACCTAGTGATTTTAGAACCAAAATTTAAGTGAAGGTAATTGCCCTATGAAGACGGGAGCAGTTAATAAAAGTTAGTTTGCTGTTTAAAATTATATTGTGAGTAAAAGTGATGAAGATAATATAAAAATTATAGTTCTCATAAAGGTACGGTAAGTGGATCGCATAGTAAGTGATATCAGTATTATAGGAAATGTTCAACATGAGAGAGCCAGAGATGGAATTATGAATATTTAAATATTGTGAAAATGTTGTTTGAGCCTTTCTTTCAGAACGTCTGGAAAACGGTAATTTTAGAGTTTGTTTTAAGTAATTTGAAAATATACTGATACATCTGACACTATTTGGCCTTAAGGAAAGGTGAAGGAATGAGCAAAGAGTCATGACTGAACAGAAGGAGTATATGAAAACATTGAAACATATTTCAGATGTTCTTGGAGCTTTTTTTCTAGAGAGTCGATGAAATGGAATTTTTAGAGAACAGCAGAGTATCTTCCAACGAAAAGGACCTTCATGATGTACTATTTGGCCTAAAGGAAAAGTAAGTGAGTCAAAGATTAGTGTACATATGTGATTTGTAAGTTTATATGTTTTTTTTAAACACAATCTTTTTGATTGTGTTTTTTTTTCCCGCTGTCATATGATGAATAGTTTGAACTCACTGTTTTTAGTGAAATTCAATATGTTCTGAGAACAGCAAAAATAAACTATCTAACATGTTGTACAAATTATTCTATAGTTTGTATTGTGTAATTTATATTGTATTCCCATTGTCTCACACTCACTTTCCTTTTTCCTCTCTCTTTCAGCTCTCTTTACTCACTCACACTGCCTTTCTCTCACTCTGTTTCACACCCATTCGTTTACTCCACTTCTTTCACAACTCCTCATTTCCATTTCAACTGTCTGCATCCCCTCTCTCCCTTGCACCACTTTTCAGCTTTCAGTCTCTCTGTTTTACTTCCCTTTTCGGTCTTTTCCTCCTTTGCTCTTTTAGTAATTCCTCTTTACTCACTCACCAGTATTGTTGCACTTTATCACTATAACTCACCCACTCTGCCTCGCTTATCTTTGTTTGCTCCTTTTTTTACCTCTTCTCTCTATTTTCCGTTCACTACCTCTATGTCCTCAGTCCCTCACTCTCCTTGTGTTATGTTCACTTGTGTTTATCTACCTTCTATCATTTCTCTTACAACAACTTCCCTGCTCCTCTCTCATCATTCTTGACCCCATTTATTTTAGTCCGGTTCCATTACTACCCCTCATTTCCTATCTTTCAATGTTCTTCTCTTTACTTTCATCACCGAATCACTTTCTCTCAGTACCACTGCTTTAGTCCTCTACTCCTCTCTTTCCTTCTTTTGCTCCCTTACTCATTTTCCTTTCCTCACTCATTGTACTCCACTTCACTCAGTCCTTCCCTTAGTCTCTCTGTCTACTAACTTCCTCACTCCTTTTCCCTCAATCCTTCTATATTATCCTCTCTCCCTTCATCCCTTCATTCTATGACTCTCCATTACTTACTCTCAGTTATCTTCCATTCCTCATTCTTCTAAATGCATCCTTAATTAGACTCCTTTCCCTCTCAGTCATTGTCTTTTTACTTACTCCTGTTTCCTGATTTAGTTTTGCTAACTCACATTCTTTTAGTATCTTTCTTACCTTCAGTTCATTTCTCTCTTCTTCTCTTCCTCTCTGTCAGTGAATCTATATGCCTTACTCTTAGTAATTTTCTCTTCTTCTATTTCTTTTACCCTCTTTTTGTCCTTCTACATTACTTTATTTCCCTTTCTGTGTCTTTCACTCGTACTTTATTTCTTAATACACTGTTATGATTTTTAACCTCTTCATTTGTATCTTTTATTTTAAAATATATATTTTACTAATTCAGTTCAGTTCATGAAGCTTTATTCGGTACAAAAGAATTGACCATAAAAGCAGACATAAAAGATACATACATAAATCATTGAAAATTAGAAAATAGGTTACAATACGATACAGACCAATATACTAAAATATCATGCTTTTACGTGCATTGATAGATTTGATTAAAAACGTGGGAGTATAAAACCAAATGTCAGCAGATTTCATGTTAAAAATAAGACTCATTGCCTCATCCACTGTACGTACCCCATATTTAACAAATAAAGGTTTAAGGTACAAGATTCGATAATTCAGGTACAATTTACAAATCAGTAAAAAGTGCAGGGTGCTCTGTTTTGATGTACCATCACACTGGCACGGTCCTTTAGGATGTTGCTTTATGTTAGGCAAAGACACCAACTCATGTACAATGCCGAACCTAAGTCTGGTTAGGACAAATTTATGCAAAGACCTCGTTACCAGCACAAGGTACGGTGGAAAGCCTTCAGTGAGGGAGTATTTACTACAAAAGGTAACTGTCGTCATGGACCGACATGTATAAGCCCTCATCTTTGCCCTATTATCCAGAAAGATTGTTTTCAGTTCTGTTTTGGATATAGCCAGTGCAGCCCTAGGATCGGCCAGAACATCAAGATTGAATATTTGTGAATAACAGTCAGAGACATATTTTATCCATGGGATTTTTCTATACAGGTCCAGTGAGAGGCAATCTTCAATTATAGATCTGTTTAAAGTCTTTTCGTCCTGGAGCCATATAGAACGCCATAACATTAGTGGTCTTAAGGCTAAGAGATCATTCAGGTAATTAATGTCTAGTTCCCGATGGATCAATGCTGTGGCAGCAGATGAGGGCAGACATAAAAGCTTTTTTAAAAAGAATTTTCCTCAAGCTGCAATTTATAGACACAACTATGACCCCAAATAGCCGCCCCATATAATGCGATGCTGGCGCATCTCGCTTGGTAAATTAGCAGCATGTCTCTTGTTCGTCTATCCCCAATTTTTGCTGCGAATTTAAAAATACCATGGGCACTTTTCGCCATTTTATTACTGATATTAATAAATTCATTAGACCACTTCCTATCATGAGAAAAAGTTATTCCAAGATAATAAAAGGAAGCGACAGATTGCACCTTATTACCATCAATGAAAAAGGCAGTAGATTTCTTATTTTTTGCCCCACAAGTCATTTTATACGTCTTATCCTTATTGATGAGTAGTTGTGAGAAGTTGGCCTGATATATGATGTTTCCAATTCTGAAACCACCTTGTATCAGTCCAAACTATCCCTTATGGTGTCTGGTTGTAAGTCAACCTTGTAGACAAGCTATCTTAATGGTAGCATAGACTAAGCAGCCTTAAGGCTAAACTCAAGAGGTCGTGTTAAGCGAGCTGTTTTACCAATCACAGTCCTGTAATATCAAATGAAAGGACACCACACAAGTATATATTATAAAAATATATGTGTTTATTCTTAAAATAATCCCCAGTACTCTTTATGAACAAAGGGGCACAAGCGTTAAATCAAAAGCACAGTATAACATACAAAGTTGCACAATTATGGATGAGGGCGAGGGGCCACTCAGACCATATACTAAGAAAGTGGTATAAGAGATACCAATCGAACAGTGGTTAGGCCTAGGGCCTAGGGAATCGCTGGGAGCAGTCGGGACAAGCAATGCTGAAGTCAGAAAAAGCCCGCGGGATTCGGGTGCAGTGCTTAAAGCACACGCATGCAGCCATGCAAGTCAATGGTGCGTAAAAGTTACACAAACAGAGTTTTAGGATACTTCCAATGAACCTAGAAGGACAAAACTTTAGACACAGGTCCTAGAGGTGAGTACCAGTGTGGGAACACCGGCGTTGCAATGTTACCTCACCCACAGGAAGCGGGTGCATAGGGTCGAAGTGGCGTCGGGTTTCGTCACGCAGGTTCTGGGTGCTTGAAGCTGAAGATGCTGCAGGCGATGTGAAGGAGAAGTGTCCGGTGTGATCCAAGGGTGGATCAGAGTCGAAAAGTACCTGAAAGCAGAGGGGACAGAGTCTGGGTCACTCAGCAGTGACCAGGGTGGAACCAGGACAGAACCAGGCAATGTCGGGCGCAATCAGGTGGTTGTCGAGGAGCTTCTCTCTGCTGCCACGTGGGCTCTGGGGCATCTGCGACATCCAGGAGCGGGTCACAAGCTGTCCCACGTAGGCTTTCACCGTCGGCATTGTCGGCTTCAAGATTGGAGCAAACAACACTTGGCAAGAGCAATCCACGCGGAACTGGAAGATTACTTCTCACTCGGACCAGGAGGGTCAGAGTGGGGGCTCCTTTTCAGGGGAGCTGGTGTAAGTCTGGAGCAACCAGAATCACAAGTCGTATTTTGGTTTTCGCCAGCACAGGGGCCACAAGCCAGCTGGCAAGTGACCGGGCCACCGCATTGAGCCAAAGAAAGCAGAAGGGCCCCACGCAGCACTCGTCGAGTGTAGAGGGGTGAACTTTGGAGCAAGTGTGGCTCAGGGTTGGGGCTTCTCAAACCCTGGTGTACAGGTTCGAGGGTCACTTGTGGGCTGCACGGTCAGTGTCTCATGGTCTTTTCAAGATGGCGTGCCCCAAGCTTCCGGTCGCCTCCACGGGTCTCAGCTGCGCAGGGACTGTGGATCGGGCTGTAAGAAGGCAGGCAAGTTTGATCTCGTTGATCTCTGTCGCTCGAGTTCCGGCGGGAACTGCAACAAAGCAGACGTTGATGTGCTGGATGGTGCCTGTTTGCACAGGGTGGTCACTCCTTGACCACAAGGGAGATTCTTCAGTCTTCTACATTGAGTAGGATCTCGAAGGGTCCAGAGTTTCGTTTCTTATGTTTCATCAGGATAATCTGAAGTGCATTGCACTGCTCCCATTCTTATACCAATCTAGGGGGCTGGATTACCTGCTAGGTCCCCTCCTATGGGTGGGACCCAGGAAGGGGGTGGGTACACCCCTTTCCTTTGATCCAGGCCGCACTGGGACGGGGGCTGGTGTGCCCCAGTACCGGTTTGGCCGGATTATGCAAGGGGCAGCCTTGTGCTCCCCATGCAGTGTCTGGTTTCTTTCAAACCTCCCTGCTACAATCCACTATCTCCTGTCTGGGGAGGTGGGACACCTCCCTGTGACAGGAAACCCTTTGTCCAGGCCCCCTTGGCTGAGTTTCGGTCAGCTGCAGGGGGTCAGACCCGTGTCTGTGGCAGAAGCATCCATTTTGTGGATCTGAGGCTCTTTTAAAAATCAACCGCATTTCAGTAAAGTAACATGTCTTCTCCCTCTAGAGGGGTGGAATGCTATACCCGTCGCCAGAACTGGCGAGGGGATAGTATTCCAAATCGTATGACACCTTGCACGACATGTTTTGATAAAGCCAAACCAAAGTTGCTATATAACCGCGAGGATTATGATGCACTTAATAGTATATGGTATGGCATTATCCTGGAACAGCTTAGGGAGTTGTTCCCGACAGCTGCAGACAGGCTCAGCTCATGCTAGAGCTCCATCTCACATTAAACCATGCACTCTGCCTCCAGGATTGATAAGGCCTTCCATAGGAGTGGCTCACAGGTTTATATGTGTCCAGATATAGGTTTAGATATAGGTATACTATATCTAAGCAAGAGGTGATTACACCATCTTGCCCCAGCTGAGTGATCAGCCAGTTGTGTCAATTTAAGAACCAGCCAGGGGTGGCAAAAGATATGCTGCAGCCCCTGGTAGGCCTTGGTGGCACCTATGCCCTGAGCACCTATAGTGCATGGTACAGGGGCTGACAAGGAGTCCATTTCCAATTGTGGTATGTACCTATAGCACATGTATTACTAATTTAGAGATAGAACAGCAGGCTGGGGGTCTGATTAGCAGGCCCACAGCCTCAGTAAGTCGAAAACCAGTGAAGCAAAAAGCAAAAATTTGGGGTGACCATAGGATAGCAGACCCTACTCTCCTACACAATCCCCCCCCCCCAAACGCAGGGACGTTAAACTTAACCTTGACCAGATAAGTCTTCATGTTCTAAGTGGAAGTACCTGGAGAGACCATCTGCATTACCATGGTCAGTCCCTGGGCGGTGCTCCACTGTAAAGTCCATCCCCTGTAGGGAAATTGACCACCTGAGCAGTTTGGGATTTTCACCCTTCATCTGATTTAGCCACAAGAGGGGCTTATGGTCTGTCTGAATTAGGAAGTGAGTTCGAAACAAGTATGGCCTCAACTTCTTCAGGGCCCAAACCACAGCAAAGGCCTCCCTCTCAATAGCTGACCAACGTTTCTCCCTGGGGGTCAGCCTTCTGCTAATAAAAGCAATGGGCTGGTCTTGACCATCTTGATTAAGTTGTAAAAGCAAAGCTCCCACCCCCAACTCAGAAGCATCTGTCTGTACAATGAACTGTTTAGAGTAGTCAGGACTCTTCAGGATAGGTGCAGAGCACATGACCTTCTTCAGGTCATCAAATGCCTTTTGACAGCTAACTGTCCACTGAACCTTTTTGGGCATCTTCTTGGATGTCAAGTCATTCAATGGTGTCACAATGGACCCATAGTTCTTTACACATTTTCTGTAATACCCAGTCAGGCCCAAGAAGGCTCGGACTTGTGTCTGGGTAGTTGGAGGAGCCCAGTCCTGTATGGTCTGGATCTTGCTCTCCAGTGGTTGAACCTGACCCCCACCTACTAGGTGGCCCAGGTACACAACCTTGCTCTGCCCTATCCGGCACTTGGTAGCCTTGATAGTCAGGCCTGCTTTTTGCAGGGCCTCCAGAACCTTCTTCAGGTGGATCAGGTGATCCTCCCAGGTGGAGCTAAAGACAGCAATATCATCTAGATAGGCTGCACAGAAGTCATCCAGCCCAGTAAGGCCTTGATTCACCAACCTTTGGAAGGTGGCAGGTGCATTCTTCAAACCAAAGGGCATTACCACAAACTGATAATGTCCACTAGGGGTAGAGAATGCTGTCTTGGCTTTTGACTCTTCAGCTAGTCTGATTTGCCAGTAGCAAGCTGTCAAATCAAATGTGCTCAGAAACTTGGCAGAAGCCAATTTATCAATGAGCTCATCTGCTCTTGGAATGGGATGTGCATCTGTCCTAGTGACAGCATTGAGACCTCTGTAGTCCACACAAAACCTCATTTCTCTCTTTCCATCTTTGGTATGAGGTTTTGGCACAAGGACCACTGGGCTAGCCCATGGGCTCTCTGATGGCTCAATCACTCCAAGCTCCAACATCTTTTGCACCTCAGCCTTTATACAATCCCTGACATGGTCAGGTTGCCTGTAGATCTTATTCTTCACAGGCAGACTGTCACCGGTGTCCACCTCATGGGTGCACCAGTTAGTTTGACTGGGTGTGAGTGAAAACAAGTGTCTGTGGGCTTGCAAAACCTGTCTGCAGTCCATCTGTTGCTGGTCAGTGAGGCTGCCTGCCAAGGCTACTCCATCAACTGATCCATCATCAGGGTTCTGGGAAAGCAGGTCTGGGAGAGGGTCACTCTCTTCCTCCTGTTCCCCATCTGTGGCCATGAGCAAGCTCATGTCCTCCCTGTCCACAAATGCTTTCAAACGATTTACATGGAGCACCCTGTGGGGGCTTCTAGGGGTTCCAAAGTCAACCAGATAGGTGACTTCTCCCTTTTTCTCAATAATAGGGTAGGGTCCAGTCCATTTGTCCTGGAGTGCTGCTGGGGCCACTGGCTCCAACACCCACACCTTCTGCCCTGGCTGGAACTCAACCAGAACAGCCTTTTGGTCATGCCAAGCTTTCTGTAATTCTTGACTGGCCTCCAGGTTTTTGGATGCTTTCTCCATATACTCAGCCATCCTGGAGCGGTGACCAAGTACATAGTCCACAACATCTAGCTTAGGCTTTTTGAGAGGTAACTCCCATCCTTTCTTCACCAAACATAGTCGACCCCTCACAGGGTGGCCAAACAATGTTCAAAAGGGCTGTAGCCAACCCCCTTCTGTGGGACCTCTCTGTAAGCAAAGAGCAAGCAGGGTAAAAGGATGTCCCATTTCCGCCTGAGCTTCTCTGGTAATCCTTTTATCATTCCCTTGAGGGTCTTGTTGAATCTCTCCACAAGCCCATTGCACTGTGGGTGATAGGGTGTGGGATCAGTGAAATATTATCGACTACCAAAATATCGAGTACCCAAAATATCGACGAGAAAATATCTACAACCAAAATATCGAGTTTGTATGTACAAACAGGTAAGTACAAAAATATCGAGTACAAAATATCGTTAACAAAAATATAGTTGTAAAAAATATCGACTTTAATAAAAACAATGTTTAATTACATTAATATAAAAAATTATTTACTAAAATATAATGAACAATACTTAAAATAACTTTTAATAATTAAATAATTAATGAAAGTAAAAAAATAATATTTTTTTAATCATATTTCTTAAAACATATATATATATAGTAACAAAATTGAATTAAATAATAGCCAATATTATTAACGTACAAATACAAAAGAGTAAAAATTACTATTCCCACTGCAAAGAGTGCAACAGTGGATATATGACGTTACAACGCAACTTTTACAACGCACTACCATTACAACGTAAGTATTGGTAAGTATATAATATTTTTTTTAATTTAAATTATTTAAAATTATTTAAATATAATTTAATTTAATTTAATTTCATTAAATTAAATTAATGTAAATTTAATTTTTCTTTATTTTTACACTGTACCCCTGTACCCCAAAACTGACCCTGAACCCTAAAAAAACCCTTTACCCAAAAACCCAAAACTGACCATGAACCCTAAAAATACCCCTTTACCCAAAAACTAAAAACTGACCCTGAACCCTAAAAATACCCCTTTACCCAAAAACCAAAAACCTGACCCTGAACCCTAAAAATACCCCTTTACCCAAAAACTAAAAACTGACCCTGAACCCTAAAAATACCCCTTTACCCAAAAACTAAAAACTGAACCTGAACCCTAAAAATACCCCTTTACCCAAAAACTAAAAACTGACCCTGAACCCTAAAAATACCCCTTTACCCAAAAACTAAAAACTGACCCTGAACCCTTAAAATACCCCTTTACCCAAAAACTAAAAACTGACCCTGAACCCTAAAAATACCCCTTTACCCAAAAACTAAAAACTGACCCTGAACCCTAAAAATACCCCTTTACCCAAAAACTAAAAACTGACCCTGAACCCTAAAAATACCCCTTTACCCAAAAACTAAAAACTGACCCTGAACCCTAAAAATACCCCTTTAATTTAACATAATTAGCAATTAATCAATTAAATTAATTACCAATTACATTTTTATTAATTAACAAATATTATTTAATTACCAATTAATTAAATATTACTACCAATTAATACATTTACATATTTAACCCCTTCGATGCTCATGACGGAACGGTTCCGTCATGAGCTACGGTTGAGCTGTGCTCATGACGGAACCGTTCCGTCATGACCACGCCCGTTTTTATTAGGGCCCAGCACCGGAGGGGGAATCGCGGTCGCGCTGAAAAGGTTAATAAATAATAATTAAATTACTTCCCACCCTATTCCCCTATAAACCCACAACCCGCTACAGGAAATACATTATTTTAATTTACATAATTAGCAATTAATAAAATAAATTAAATTAATTACCAATTAAATTTTAAATAATTAACATATAATATTTAATTACCAATTAATTAATTATTACTACCAATTAATAAATTTACATATTTAATTAATTATAATTAAATTACTTCCCACCCTATTCCCCTATAAACCCACAACCCGCTACAGAATAAAATTACACAATAATAAAAAAAAAATAATTAATTAAAAATAATTATAACATAAAATGACACTTTTCACACATATTATAACATAAAAACACTATAAATAATTACATATTATATAAAAAAACGATATTTTTTACTTTTGATATTATTTACAGTCGATATTACTTCACTTACCTTAAAAACGATATTTTGGCTGTCGATATTCTGTCCTGTCGATATTTTCTCCAAACGATATTTAAAACTCGATATTCTGTCCAAACAATATTTTGGAGTCGATATTATCTCTGTGCACCAGGGTGTGGTATACCTGTAGTTTACTCCACACTCCTTCCACATTGCTTTTAAGTATCCAGACATGAAGTTGGTGCCTCTATCTGAAAGTACCTCCTTTGGGAAGCCCACTTTTGAGAAAACTGCAATGAGGGCTTTTGCCACCACAGGGGCTGTGGTGGTTCTCAGGGGAATTGCCTCTGGGTACCTGGTGGCATGATCCACTACCACCAGTATAAATCTGTGCCCAGATGCTGTTTGAGGATCCATGGGACCCACAATATCTATTCCAACTCTTTCAAAGGGTACCCCCACCACAGGTAGTGGTATGGGGCCTTTGATGTGCCACCTGACTTACCACTGGCTTGGCAAGTGACACAGGAGCGACAAAACTCCTTGACATTTTCTGACATATGAGGCCAGTGAAAGTGAGGAACAAGCCTGTCCCAAGTCTTGTTCTGGCCTAAGTGTCCTGCAAGGGGAATATCATGGGCCAAGGTGAGAAGGAAACCCCTAAACTTCAAAGGTATAACCAACCTCCTGGTGGTACCAGGCTTGGGGTCTCTAGCCTCTGAGTAAAGGAGTCCATCATCCCAATATACTTTATGGGCACCTTGAGCATTCCCTGCAGCCTCAGCAGCAGCTTGCTGTCTGAGGGGTTCAAGTGAAGGGCAATCTAATTGGGCCTGCCCCAGGTCTGCCCTTGAGGGTCCCTCTGTCCCCAGAAACTCAACCTGATCAGGCTCAAGTTCCTCAGAGACAGTCTCCTCTTGGACTGCAGAATCAGTTTCCTGTGAAATCTGATCCTCAACCTGGGGCAAGGGGGAAGGCACAGCCTTAACCTGTTTGCTCCTTCTCTTGGGTTGTGGTTGGTCTATTGTTCCAAGATCCACCACTGGTTCAGGAAGGCACTTCTTAGCCTGAGTCCTTGTCACTGCAAGGACATGTGCTGGAATCCCTAGCATTTCTGCATGAGTCCTGTACTCCACTTCTGACCAAACTGAGCTTTCAAGATCATTGCCTAACTGGGTGGTCTGCACTCACAACAACTTTCTTTAGGCCATCTACCCCCCCCACCAGGAGAAGTTCACAACAGCCACACTATGGGAAGTAGTGGAGTTGCTTGCATTGGTCACTAGGTAACTTTCACCTAGTACAATCTGTCCAGGGTCCACAAAGTCAGGTGTCACCATAGTGACACTGGCACATGTGTCCCTGTAGGCCTGAGCCAGTTTCTCATTTATCAAAGGCGTCTGCATATATTTGCCCAGGTTACTGTGACTCACTGTAGTGGACAAAGATAAGTCCACATCATATAGGAGAACTGCCTGAGTAGGGACTCTGACTAGGCCAGATTCCATCTCAGTACCCAAGGTTAACCCTACTATACCCTTTGGTTGTGTACCACCACTGCTAACTGTACTAGGGGGTGCAGGTGCTTTAGGATCTGCAGTGGTGGGGACTGGATTTGTCTTGGTGCATTCACTGCCCCAGTGTGAAACTGATTTGCAGGTATTACACCAAGGTTTCTTTGGGCCATCATTCTTCTTTTTCTTGTTTCCATTTTGGGAACCACCCTCCTTATTACTAGTTTGGGGGCCTGAAGACTTCTGGTCCTTTTCTTCATCTTTCTGATTACCACCCTTCTGGTCTGTTTTCTCCTGGTCACCACCTTGGTTCTGGGGTTTCTGCTTAATCCTTGTTCTGACCCATTTGTCTGCCTTCTTTCCCAATTCTTGGGGAGAGGTCAGATCAGAGTCAATAAGGTATTGATGCAACAGCTGGTTCTGACAGTTATTAAGGATCTGCTCTCTCATTATAAGATTGTACAATCCTGTATAGTCTGAGACTTTACTTCCTTGCAGCCAACCCTCCAGAGCCTTAGTGGCACAATCAACAAAATCAGTCCAGTCCTGAGTCTGTGCTTTTTGGGTGTCTCTGAACAACAACCTGTATTGCTCAGTGGTTAGGCCAAACCCTTCAATAAGAGCACTCTTCAGGACAGAGTAGTTTTTGACATCCTCAGGTCTAACTGTGAGGAGCCTATCCCTCCCTTTCTCAGAAAAGGAGTACCATAAAATTGCAGCCCACTGATCCTGAGGAACCTGCTGTACCATGCAGGCTCTCTCAAGAGCAGTCATCCATTTGTGGATGTCATCCCCTTCCTTGTAGGGGGGGCACAATTTTTGTCAGGTTTCTATTATCATAGCTCCTGTCTTTCTCTCTAGGAATTATGCTGCCTCCAGTGGCATCTAAGCCACACAACTTCTGTTCTCTTGCTAAAGCAAGTCTAGCTTGAGCCAGGGCTACCTCCTCCCTCTCTATCTGGAGTTTGACAGCCCTCATCCTTGCCTTATTCTCTATCTTCTGAGATGAAGTCATTCCTCTCTGAGATTCTCTTGAGGCACTAGAAATATGAGAGTCCCCTGATGGAGATCTCACTCTTCTGTTGCCTGGTAGAATGCTGTTATGGGATCTGGGGAGGTGCTGGCCCTCTCCATTCCCATGTAGGTCTAAGTTGGCCTGGTTAAGCCTGGCAACTATAACCTGGTTACCCCTATGATCCTGATCTTCAGGATCCTCAACCTCTGAGTCCTCCTCCTCCTCTTCCTCCTCTTCTTCTTCCTCCTCTGGAGTGGTATCAGCTACAGGGGGTTCAGTCCATCTCCTGAGTCTAGGGGAGCTGCACTCACCCTATCTAAGTCATCATTTTCCAGAATGGCTATCAGGGTAGGAATGGTGGGACCTCTGCCTCTTTTTAGCCCTCTTGATATGCACAAGGCACACAAGTCTTTATGGCTAAGTTTGTCATAGCTGGAAGTTTCCTGGGTAAGGTCAACTGTCACAGGCAGAGAGCTTGGAGCTTCACCTGTGCCAGACATGACTGCTAGTGAGGGTAACGGGTGCACTTACCTACACTAAGTGTTTTCCTACTGTACCTTGCTAGTGAGTTGTAGTCAGGGTGTGCTACTCCCTTTAATCTACAACTACTAAGTTCAGTAGAACCTAAATATGCTAAGCTTTTGATTTATATGTACCTAAGGTACTTGATGTGATCTTTCAATTTGATGAAAAGATTGCAATGGTAAAACAACAGCAAGCTCAAATCCGCACCGCTGCGCACCAATGTGAGAAGTTGGCCTGATATATGATGTTTCCAATTCTGGAACCACCTTGTATCAGTCCAAACTATCCCTTATGGTGTCTGGTTGTAAGTCAACCTTGTAGACAAGCTATCTTAATGGTAGCATAGACTAAGCAGCCTTAAAGGCTAAACTAAAGAGGTCGTGTTAAGCGAGCTGTTTTACCAATCACAGTCCTGTAATCTCAAATGAAAGGACACCACACAAGTATATATTATAAAAATATATGTGTTTATTCTTAAAATAATCCCCAGTACTCTTTATGAACAAAGGGGCACAAGCGTTAAATCAAAAGCACAGTATAACATACAAAGTTGCACAATTATGGATGAGGGCGAGGGGCCACTCAGACCATATACTAAGAAAGTGGTATAAGAGATACCAATCGAACAGTGGTTAGGCCTAGGGCCTAGGGAATCGCTGGGAGCAGTCGGGACAAGCAATGCTGAAGTCAGGAAAAGCCCGCGGGATTCGGGTGCAGTGCTTAAAGCACACGCATGCACCAATGCTAGTCAATGGTGCGTAAAAGTTACACAAACAGAGTTTTAGGATACTTCCGATGAACCTAGAAGGACAAAACTTTAGACACAGGCCCTAGAGGTGGGTACCAGTGTGGGAACACCGGCGTTGCAATGTTACCTCACCCACAGGAAGCGGGTGCATAGGGTCGAAGTGGCGTCGGGTTTCGTCACGCAGGTTCTGGGTGCTTGAAGCTGAAGATGCTGCAGGCGATATGAAGGAGAAGTGTCCGGTGTGATCCAAGGGTGGATCAGAGTCGAAAAGTACCTGAAAGCAGAGGGGACAGAGTCTGGGTCACTCAGCAGTGACCAGGGTGGAACCAGGACGGAACCAGGCAATGTCGGGCGCAATCAGGTGGTTGTTGAGGAGCTTCTCTCCGCTGCCACATGGGCTCTGGGGCATCTGCGATGTCCAGGAGCGGGTCACGAGCTGTCCCACGTAGGCTCTCACCGTCGGCACTGTTGGCTTCAATATTGGAGCAAACAACACTTGGCAAGAGCAATCCATGCGGAACTGGAAGATTGCTTCTCACTCGGACCAGGAGGGTCAGAGTGGGGGCTCCTTTTCAGGGAAGCTGGTGTTAGTCTGGAGCAACCAGAATCACAAGTTGTATTTTGGTTTTCGCCAGCACAGGGGCCACAAGCCAGCTGGCAAGTGACCGGGCCAATGCATTGAGCCAAAGAAAGCAGAAGGGCCCCACGCAGCACTTGTCGAGTGTAGAGGGGTGAACTTCGGTGCAAGAGTGGCTCAGGGTTGGGGCTTCTCAAACCCCGGTGTACAGCTTCGAGGGTCACTCGTGGGCTGCACGGTCAGCGTCTCATGGTCTTTTCAAGATGGCGTGCCCCACGCTTTCGGTCACCTCCGCGGGTCTCAGCTCTGCAGGGACTGTGGATCGGGCTGTAAGAAGGCAGGCAAGCTTGATCTCGTTGATCTCTGTCACTCGAGTTCCGGCGGGAACTGCAACAAAGCAGACGTTGATGTGCTGGATGGTGCCTGTTTGCACAGGGTGGTCACTCCTTGACCACAAGGGAGATTCTTCAGTCTTCTACGTTGAGTAGGATGTCGAAGGGTCCAGAGTTTTGTTTCTTATGTTTCATCAGGATAATCTGAAGTGCATTGGCACTGCTCCCATTCTTATACCAATCTAGGGGGCTGAATTACCTGCTAGGTCCCCTCCTATGGGTGGGACCCAGGAAGGGGGTGGGTACACCCCTTTCCTTTGATCCAGGCCGCGCTGGGACGGGGGCTGGTGTGCCCCAGAACCGGTTTGGCCGGATTATGCAAGGGGCAGCCTTGTGCTCCCCATGCAGTGTCTGGTTTCTTTCAAACCTCCCTGCTACAATCCACTATTTCCTGTCTGGGGAGGTGGGACACCTCTCTGCGACAGGAAACCCTTTTTCCAGGCCCCCTTGGCTGAGTTTCGGTCAGCTGCAGGGGGTCAGACCCGTGTCTGTGGCAGAAGCATCCATTTTGTGGATCTGAGGCTCTTTTAAAAATCAACCGCATTTCAGTAAAGTAACATGTCTTCTCCCTCTAGAGGGGTGGAATGCTATCCCCGTTGCCAGAACTGGCGAGGGGATAGTATTCCAAATCGTATGACACCTTACACGACATGTTTTGATAAAGCCAAACCAAAGTTGCTATATAACCGCGAGGATTATAATGCACTTAATAGTATATGGTATGGCATTATCCTGGAACAGCTTAGGGAGTTGTTCCCGACAGCTGCAGACAGGATCAGCTCATGCTACAGCTCCATCTCACATTAAACCATGCACTCTGCCTCCAGGATTGATAAGGCCTTCCATAGGAGTGGCTCACAGGTTTATATGTGTCCAGATATAGGTTTAGATATAGGTATACTATATCTAAGCAAGAGGTGATTACACCATCTTGCCCCAGCTGAGTGATCAGCCAGTTGTGTCAATTTAAGAACCAGCCAGGGGTGGCAAAAGATATGCTGCAGCCCCTGGTAGGCCTTGGTGGCACCTATGCCCTGAGCACCTATAGTGCATGGTACAGGGGCTGACAAGGAGTCCATTTCCAATTGTGGTATGTACCTATAGCACATGTATTACTAATTTAGAGAGAGAACAGCAGGCTGGGGATCTGATTAGCAGGCTCACAGCCTCAGTAAGTCGAAAACCAGTGAAGCAAAAAGCAAAAATTTGGGGTGACCATAGGATAGCAGACCCTACTCTCCTACAGTAGTTTCCTGTCCCTAATGAACAAAGAAAATCTATCCATCAATCTTTGCAGCCCCAAAGGGGTCCTGGAAAGAAGCACGGCATCATCAGCATATAATAACACCGGCAATGATACGCCTTTTTGACTGGGAGCATCTGCTTGAACACCTTTTAAAATTCCATCAATTTCTTTGATAAATACAAAATACAATTCCTCTATGTAAACAAACTCAATATGCTTCCTACACTGATTTAAAACACAGGTAACATCATTGTAAAGAGTCAAATTGACACCTGTCACTAAGAATGCAGACAGGGATATGCTTCATGAAGCCTAGTCCACTGCACACTTAGATACAATCCTCACCACCTAGGCTCACCAGGAAAACCCAAAGATGTACCTTTTTTCCCCATATTTAAAAAGTGACGCATTAAACCTTTGTGCCACATTATACAAAAAAATGTAAAATACATTTATTTTCCCCCAAATCGTTTTTTTAAATTTTTTTTAACCTTTTTTTATAAACTTTTATTTAGCTTTTCAACAAATCATACATCACCAAGTACATCAAGAATTAATTGATCAGGTATACAGTAGGTCGGGTCCGGACTTTTCCGTACATTGTAATTACAACACTCATGGCTATCCTCGTATCTACGTAGACTGTTTGTGTCTCCCTGCTATACCTACGGGATGTGGTCATTCTCTCATGGCTATGCCTTCCTACCCATTAGTCCTTACGCCTTACTTTCTTTGTTTCAGACCCCATTATTGCTATAGTGCCTCCCCCTCCCTCCCCCCAGCAACAATGTAAAATCTAAACCTTCGTAGTACGCTGCGTCCACTGCCACTCCCTTATGGACTAGTTTCTGGGTCCAACAGGTCAGGTGGGGGTTCACATATCTGTCCTCGATGTTCGTTCCATTTACCCCAGATCTTGGACCATTTCTTGGGGCAACCTCTATGTACATAAACGGCCCTTTCAGCCACCATAGCTGTGTCCATGTCCTTTTCCCATTGTGCACATGAGGAAACCACTCCAGAACCCCACTTTCTAGCGATATTGCGCTTCGCCAATGCTAGACCCAATGTAGCCCACGTTTGTAATCCCCGGTTCATATCAGTCGGCGACCACATATTTAACAAACAACATCTTGGTTCCCTGCGTAGTTCTACCCCGGCTGCCTCGGAGATTTCTGCTAGTATGTGGTCCCAGTATCTCTCTATCTTTGGACAGTCCCACAAGATGTGATAGAATGTGCCAGGGGAGCCACATCCACGCATGCAACTTGGGTCTTGGGCGCGGCCTATTCTATATAGAAGTGTACGAGAATAGTAAACTCTATGCACTACTTTCAATTGTACCAGTTTAAGCCTTGACGGTATGGAGGCCTCCCTGGCCGATGCTAGGGCATGTAGCCAGTCTTCGTCCTCGATGTCTCCCAGTTCTATCTCCCATTTGCTACGAAGTACTACTGTAGGATCCGGGAGATTGTTGATCAGTTTCTGGTAAGTAAGTGATATTGCTTTCTTGTCTATTTGGTCCGTAAGGAGTCTGTCTTCTAGGGGGTACGATTCTGCAAGTGTCGTACCTGTCGGGATGGCGCTCTGTAGTGCATGTGCGATTTGCATATATCTATATTTCTCTGTGTCTGCCATTCCGTATTGCTCTTGAAGGGCGGGGAAAGGGACAACCGCCCCCCTTTTCCACAGGTCCCCTATCTTAGAGATGCCAATAAGGTCCCACTGGCGGAAGCCCTTAGTGTTCGCTAGGGTACCGAGACGGCGCGTGTCCCAAAGGGGCATGGCCAACATGAGGACTCCGTCCCATCCCAGGGCCCTCTGCGCTGCATGCCATATTTTGACCATGTGGGCTGTTGGGCCTGTCAGTGTGTGACGTCTTTTGTTGGAATATAGTGCCTTCAGTAGTTGTTCTGGGGGCAGGACAGCTCTGTCCAGGCGGAAGGCTGGGTCCTGTTGCGGGGCATGTAGCCATCGGTTTATTACCATCAACTGCGCTGCCCAATAGTATAGTTTCGTATGTGGTAGGGCGATACCTCCGTCATACCAAGAACGGGACAGTTTGGAGTGTGATATGCGAGGAGGTTTACCGTCCCACAGAAGTGTTGAGACCTCCGCGTCTATTGATTTGAAATATTTCAGTGGGACCGAGAATGGTGTGTTCTGCAGAATATATAGGAATCTGGGGAGCGCCAGCATCTTAAAGAGCGCAGCCCTTCCCAGTAGTGTCAGCGGTAGAGATCGCCAATGTGAAACATCAGCCTTCAGCCTCAGTAGAGGTTTCAGCAGGTTTTCTTCCATAAAAATGGATTCTTGAGGTGTAATGTATATCCCCAGGTATCTGAACCCTCTGGTGACCGTTTGTATCGCGCAGTCAGGGGGTAGCACGGGTGGGTCACCCAGTAGGACATATAGCAGTGATTTTGACCAGTTAATGGTGTAGCCTGATACTTCACCGTAGGATTGGAGTATGGCCATCAGGGCGGCCAGGGATGCGGAAGGGGATGTTAAGTAGATTAAAACGTCATCCGCATACAAGGAGATGCGGTCCTCCCAACCCGCCTCCCAGGCTATCCCCCTGATGTGAGTGTCAAGCCGGATTTTTACCGCTAGTGGTTCGAGAAGCAGCGCAAAGAGGAGTGGGGAGAGCGGGTATCCCTGTCGTGTTCCACGCCCCAATGTTATTACACGCGACATGTGGCCATTTGCAACCACCTGTGCCTGGGGGCCAGTGTAGAGGAGTCTGACCCATCCACAGAACCTCGAACCACACCCCAATTTCCTTAGCACTGCAAAGAGGAATGGCCACTCTACAAGGTCGAAAGCCATTGTTGCGTCAAGGGAGAGAACGGCTGCATCTTCCCGCAACAGTGGTATACGATGCATGACCCCATGAATACGCCTCAGGTTAAGGGACGTGTTTCTTCCCGGCATAAAGCCGGATTGGTCCGGGTGGACTAAATGCGTGAGATGGGGCTGCAGGCGGAGGGCTAGGATCTTTGCAAGGACTTTCGTATCTACATTCATCAGGGAGATTGGTCTATAGGAGGATGGTCGGTCAGGTGGTTTGCCCGGTTTGTGCACCGAGATGATGGTAGCTAGTCTCTGGTCCGGTGTGAGTGTACCCCATTCCAGACATTCATTTTACATGGTAAGCATGTGTGGAGTGAGCTGTTTTGACAGTGTTTTATAAAGTTCAACTGGTAGCCCGTTTGGACCTAGGGCTTTTCCGGTGTGCAGTGCTGCTAGTGCTTTCCCCAATTCCTCCCCGGTTAAGTCCTTCTCTAGATCCTGCGCGTCCTCTGGAGCTAATGTGGTCATGGGAATGTCTCGGAGGAATGTCATGCCGTCCTCCTCTGTCACCTCACTACGCGCAGTGTACACAGTTTCATAGTGGGAAGCTAATGCGTCCACTATATGTGCGGGAGAAGTAGTGTGCGTGCCGTCTGGGAGTTCCATCATCGCTATCCACCTATTGGCTCTGTCCTTGCGTTCGAGCCATGCGAGCATTCTCCCAGTTTTGTCCCCCAGTTCGCACACTCTATGTAGTGTGTCGGTCAGTCTCGTTTTGGTCATATCTTCTGCATATGCCCTATATTCGTGCTTCGCTAGCTCAAGGGAGTGAGTTGTGTCGTCTGTGGTGGCCATGGCGTGTGCCCTTTCAGCAGTGTGTAAGGCAGTTTCTAAGGCTTCTATGGTTCCCCTTTGCTCTCTCTTGTGGTTAGCGATAGAGGAGATGGCCTGCCCTCTTATCACCGATTTGTATGCCTCCCATAAGGTGGAGGGGGAGTCCACCGAGTCTGTGTTCTCAGCAAAGTAGTGAGTGGTGGAGGTCGTAATGGTCTTCAATATCGGTCTATTTTTTAGATATCCCGGATAGATCGGGAATATTCTCTGCCGCCTAGATGGGTGCGCCGTGTAGCTGAACTGTATGGGGGAATGGTCCGAGATCCCTCGGGGGAGGTGCTCTATGACAGACACCCTCTCCGGGGGGACTGTCTGAGTCAACATGTAGTCTATCCTAGAGAGACTGTTGTGTGCTCCCGAGTGGAAGGTGTATTGGCGGTCATAGGGATGTTTCAGTCTCCACATGTCCACCAGTCCCAGGGCCTCCAGGAAATCTTTAAATAATTGATGGGATCTAGTGGGCTCACGCGGGGGATGTCGGTCAGCTACAGTGTCTAAGACTGTATTGAAATCACCCCCTAAGATCAGTTCCCCTTCTGGAAGTTCGAGCAGCAGTTTCCCCAGGTCCTGAAGAGTGTCCTGGTGTAGTGTTGGGGGAATATATATCGATAGAATATTGTAGGGTTTGCCCTCCCATTGACCATTAATTGCTACGAAGCGTCCCCTGTCATCAGCCCAAGTGTGTTTAATGAGAAACGGGGCGTTTTTTTGAACAAGGATTCCCACTCCGCGGGAGCCAGAGGAGAATTCTGCATGGGCGACCATTCTAAAGCCCCACCGATTAGCGCCTTGCAGGCAGTCCCCACTAAGTGCGTTTCCTGCAGCAGCGCCAGAGTGGGCGCTTTCTTCTTCAAATATTGTAAAACTAATCCCCTTTTAATTTTATGCCCCAGTCCGTTAACATTCCATGAGATCATCGTCAGCTGAGGGGAAGTTAGTGTTGGTGGATGTAGGTCTATTGTTAAAGTGTCAGGATCCGCCATACTCTCCATCAAAAGAGCAACTCTGTTCCGACTGGGCCATGGCTCGGGTCGGGGCCTGGTCGTCGGCTATGGTAAGAGGACCTCCTAGGGCCTGCTGCGATGGAAAGACCTGGTATGATCTAGGACGACCCCCCCCTGACCATTCGTACATGTGTAATAGTCCTCGTCGGTGGTGTGCGTCTGCGTGTGTGTCATGGAATTCTAGTGTACATGGCGCGTGCTCAGGAAAAGCCAAACCTTGCAGTAACAAAAAACTAAATCTAAAACTAAGTAAACTCAAAACGTAGTGAACCCCAGCCCCCCACCCTGCCTCCCTGCCCGACGGACCATGAACCTTCCACCTCCCCAACTGAGCAGAGTGCTTGTAGTCCCAACTAGTGAACATTGTTCTCGGGGGTGAGACTTCTGTGTCCGTTGTCGAGCCCCCCCCTAGGAGCGATCATGCAGTGCCTTGTTTAACTAGATGTCCTACCTGCATAGCGTTGCCCGCAGGTGACCAGCATCTTACCATCAACCGCCAGCCTTAGGTGTTGTCCAGCTGTCCCATCTCCCCCTCGCTTGTCTAGGAAGTCCCATCTTCAGTCGGGAGGAGTGGGCAAATTCGTGGTGAAAGGCAGCAGTTACAAAAGATGTATCCAAACCGCAGTGTCTATATCTCATCATCGTGGCCATTTTCTGCGTCGTCCTGCATCCGTGGGCTTCTGTTGTCGCGATGACGCTGTCTTTCGCGGTGCTTGGGTCCCTTCGCCGGTCTCCATCCCTCCAGCCAGTCCTGGGTTGCCTGCGGCGTGTCAAAAAACCATACTTTGTCCTCAGCCTCTACGCGCAGCTTCGCAGGAAATATCATAGAGTACTTGAGCTCTCGGGCACGGAGTTCTTTCTTCACCTCTGTAAAGCCTCTTCTTTGCTGGGCTACAGCCGCCGTGTAGTCCGGATAGAGGTGGATCTCTGTATTCTCAATTTTGATCGGAGGTTTCGTGCGGGCAGCTTGTAAAATCGCGTCCCGGTCTCTAAAATTGAAGATGCGGGCCAGTATGGGGCGAGGTGAGGCCTCGGGTTTTGGCTGACCCCCAGGCACGCGGTGGGCGCGTTCCACTGAAAAATAGTTCGACAGACCTTTGGGCTGTAGCTGTTTGTAGATGAGGTCCTCCACGTAGAGGTCCAGGGCCGGCCCGCGCACCGATTCAGGCACACCAATCAGGCGGATATTATTGCGTCTTGAGCGGCCTTCCTGATCGTCCAGCTTCGCCCTGAGCACGAGGTTATCGTCTTCCAGCTTTTGGACTCTCCGCTGTAGATCAGACGTGTCCCCCACAAGGTCGGTAGTTGTTTTTTCAACCTCAAGCACGCGGTCCGACATTTTGGCGAAGTCAGCCCTAATCAGTGATACCTCCGTAGAGATCGTACCCATTGATGCTTGCATCGTCTTCAGGGCCGCCATGACATCATGTAGTGTGACTCTGTCCGTGGCGTTTGCTTCCCCTGCCGGGTGCGGCGGTGTTCGGGCCAGGTCCCCCTTTGCCGCGTCTGGTGGGTCCTTTTGAGAGGCGAATTTGTCCAGTTTTGAGGTCTGATGGCCTCTGGTCCCCCTGCCACTCATCACGGCTGATGTGGTGTTTAGAGAGGCCTGAGACGCGTTAACCGCGACCTGCTGTGCGGGTCGCTTCATCTGTGGCCATCTAGTATGACGGATTTATGCGTTCGCCGTTGCAGGCTGCTTCAGTGACGGCCTTGCGTGGTAACAATGGGCCCTCGGCCCAGTTCGTGTGGAGCTGTGCCTCTGGTGGTCGGCCCGCAGGGGGGGGAGCCGGTGAGAGATCTCTCAGGCCGTGTGTTGGCGCTTTCCCTCCCTCGCAGTGCCTCTCAGCCCTCAGTGTTGTAAATAGCGCATGGGAGGTACACATGGGCTGGGAAGCGGCGTCTGTGGTTTGGGGCTTACCGCAGTTGTCAGTCAGGCCTTTATCCCTGGCGCCTTCGTGGTAGGCCAGCGCCAAACGGTGTTTCCCGCTGTTGTTGGGGACCCCCTTCTTGGCAGACAACGGTTTTGGTGGGCCAGTAGCAGGTATTTACTCGTGTAGACCTGGAGTGAGCAGTCCTCCCAGGCGCCTTTGTTCCTTTCAGTACCTCACTCCGGGGATCAGGCGTCCGCTGTGACGCCGGCGTCACGCTTCAGATCCCGGAGCCGGCTGTGTTGTCTCTCCCGGCGTGGCACATCGGTGGTTGCCGGTGGCCGCCCAGCGTAGAGCGTCTTGAGCGCCGTCGGCAAAAGGGGCGCCCCCCCGGTTTGCCGCTTGGGAACCGGAGACAGTGCTTGCTGCGGCTGTGGTGCGTCGCCGGGGGCTCTCTGTACTCGAGTCCCCGGCTTCAATCTCGGCTTAGGCCCCACTGGTGTGCACGGCGTAACTCCGTGAGGGAGGCTCGTAGGGAGGCGCCGTTGACCGCCGGGTGTACCGGATCGGATCGCGCTTCAGGGCGGACCTTTCAGGCAGTGCTCAGAGTCCGGATTAATGAATGGATTGTTAGAGGGAGGCTCGTTACTTACAGAGCTCGCTCAGTGTGCGGCCATCTTGGCTGTTGGCTAGCCACGCCCCCCCCCAAAATCGTTTTTGATATCAAATTTAGGAAACACAGCACAGATCATATTTACAATCATCTGCCTCACAACAGGGATAAGACTGAGGCAAAATCTTGCACCTGCCTCACAACAGGAATAAGACTGAGGCAAACGCTTTCACATGGAGCTTCACAATTTTACAAAATACAATTCCTCTATGCAAACAAACTCAATATGATTCCTACACTGATTTAAAACACAGCTAACATCACTGTAAAGAGTCAAATTGACACCTACGTCTAAGAATGCAGACAGGTATTTGCTTCATGAAGCCTAGTCCACTGCACTCTTAGACACAAGCTTCACCAGCTACGCTCCTCAGGAAAACCCAAACAAGTACCTTTTTGCTGCATATTTAAAAATTGATGCATGTAGGTAGATGCGTCACTTTTTAAACCTCTGCGCCACATTATAATCAAAAATGTAAAAACCAATCATTTTTTCCAAAATCGTTTTTGACATCACATTTAGGAAACACAGCACAGATCCTATTTACAATCATCTGCCTCACAGCAGGGATAAGACTGAGGCAAAATCTTGCACCTGCCTCACAACAGGAATAAGACTGAGGCAAACGCTTTCTCATGGAGCTTCACAATTTTATATAATACAATTTTATATAACTATATAACTCAATATTTTCTTGGGAAGCATATTTGGTGAAGCCTGTGTATAAGAGTGCAGTGGAGTTAGACATAGGTCTGATCTTCTTTGTAGCTGTGGACGGAGCTGTCTTCCACTATATTTTTCAATACACTCCTCACCTTATGGGCACCACTGGAGAATCCTCACCTGATCTGAAACCCTGTATTGATCGTTTGCTTTTTGTCATTGCTTTGTTGTTTGGTAATAGTGGTCTATAATGTGGTACTGTTTTTCTTTAACACAGATTGAAATCGTTATTTGAAGAAAAAGCAAAGATGCCCACAAAAGAAAGGACAAAGAAAGAACGCAACCGGGAAAAATCAAAAATAGCAACGGAATTACAGCATTCTTCCACAACAGATACTTCAAAAAACGGGAACAAAGCTCCTGGTAAGACAACTAAGTCTTTTTTACGCAACATATGTACATCCAGAAAAAATAATGGACACCATGTACAAAAAGAAAATGAGAGAGTAAAATTGAAAAGGAAGGAGAGAAATTCAAAGAATCCTAAAACTGGAGCAGGAGAGAATAATATGTATAGGAATAGAAGGCAGAATCAGTTTAGAGACATTCGTAGACGAATGTTTCGCAATAGGGTGGTTTTAAATTTGTTAAAAAACATTAGGAAAGGTAAACAGAGAGCTGCTTTTTATAAGAAAAAGAAAAGTGTAGAGAAGATTGTTGATCATGCTTTTGAAGTTAAGAAAAAAATTATTTATTTTAATAATCAATAGAATTAGGACAATTAACAAGACAATTGATGTTTTCAAATCAAACAGTAGATGGAAAAGAGTAATTAACCGGACTAATTTTTGTAAAGTTTTTTCTGGAGAATGGATGCACAGTTCAAGTTGTGAGCCATTTTTTAATGAGGAGAGTTACTTCCAGGAGAATGATTTAGTGCATGCAGTTGACACCAGTGGTCGAGCGTATGAAGTGAAAGACGGTTGTCCGATTGAAAAAGAGAAACTTGTGCCTAGAGAACCAGAAGAGGTGTTATCTGATGGAGTTTTAGGGAGACGTACTAAGGGTCCAGTGTACACTTGGAAGTGTAGTAGTATTTGTAGTGTGCGACAGGAATCAATTGATTTGTTTTGTAATTTCTTACGTACATATAGTAAGAAAAGTCTAAAGCAGAAAATGATGTTGTTGCAAGACTTAGATCCTTGCAGAGTGAGAGGAATCACAGGTTTGCAAGGCCATTCACTGGCTTGTCTTTCTAGAAAAGTCTGTCAGAGTGTTTTTCATCATTTTAGGATGTTAGCAGTGCATCATACCAAAATGAGGAAATTAGTGAGAATGTTGTATTATGCAAAAAGTCCAGCACTTAAGCTTAAACAATTAAACAGTGCTCTTTTGCATGGAACAGAATTAGATGTGAAGAAGATTTGTGAAGAAATTGAGATTTGTTATTTTCGTGAGCAAGAGGACAGTGTAGAAATTGGGACAGCAATTCAAGGTAATGTGGAAGACAATGTACAGATTTTAAATACAGAAAAGTTTGAGAAGGAAATTACCAGGTTTAAGGTGAAATCAAGTGAAAGGCCGAATTTTACTTGTGTGTGTTGTCGACGGACTCATTATAAGATTCAGACTAGGTTAGTTGATTTATATGCAAAAAGTGAAAAGATGGATAATTATGAGTGGAAAGATTTAGCAACTTATTTGTGGGTGGTGAAATATTTTGATTTGAGTTCTGATCAGCGTATTTGTAAATATTTTTATGACAAATTAAATCAAAACAGAATGCCTGCTAGAGTTGTTCATAACAATCTGGAGTTGATAGACATTCCCCGTGAATTGATGGATTTAAATACATATGAGTCTATTTTGATTCAATGTGTCCATCCTTTTCAGGCAATTGTTCGCATGGAGCCTAATATAGGGAAATTGCCTCCTACAGATTTGCAGAGAGGATTAAAGGGAAGAGTTGTTTATTTGCCCCTAGATTTGAAAAAAAATATTGATACAATTGGTATAGAAAAAGTAGAAGAGGAACCTTTAGTTATTCTAGTTAAAGGGGTTCCAATAAAGAGTAAAAAAATCTGGCAAGATTTAGTGGATGTTAGGAAAGTCAAAAAGGCAACGTTGTATTTAGTCAAAAACAATGAGTACTACAAAGATGTATGTGTTGCAGCAGAGGAAACAGCTACAGATGAAGACAGTGATTGTTCAGGCGGCCAAATTGAAAAAGTTGATGGGTCTAGAAGTGAAGAAATATATGAACATTATACTGTTCATCCTTTACATTCCACAGAAGTAATGGGGAATGCAATTGACTTGTTTCAAATGAAAACAGCAAAAGGAAGTCCCATTAGTGTATGGGAAGAAAGTTTGGAAGCTCGTTGTTTTCCACAGCTATTTCCAACAGGTCGAGATGGACGATATGACGATCGACCACTTCAAATTCCTGCATCTGAATATCGAACTGTAAGATTATATGCTGAAGATGCAAGGTTTCGTCAATGCATTCCCTATTTGTTTCATCTACTGTATGAAAGTGACTTGTCTGGGCTTTCTTATGCAGTAAACCATATTCTGAAAAGTGGAGCACATCTGCAAAATGTTTCGGCGAGGGACTTTATGGAGAAAGTGAATCTTCAAGATAATATTTTAGAATCTCATCTAATCAATCTCATGGCATGTCAGCGTGGTACAAATGAGTATTGGTACCGTCGCCATGGGGAATTGAAATGTATGCTAAGGAACTTAGGAACTCCTACATGGTTCCTCACTCTTAGCTGTGCCGAGTATGCATGGGAGGACTTACTTCAATTTCTACGAGAGGCCAATGCTAATATACAAAATATAGAATTCAAAACACCTGGAGAACTGTGCTCTTTGGATCCAGTGAATGTATGCAGATATTTTAATCATAGATTTGAAGCTATGATGTCTTTTATTACCAACAAAAAAAATCCTCCCCTTGGAGAGGTTTTGGATTTCTTTTGGAGAAAGGAGTATCAAGCGAGAGGTGCTCCTCACATACATATGTTGTTGTGGATTAAAGATGCACCCAAATTTGGAACAGATTCGGATGACACAGTGATGAGTTTCATTGAAGAGTATTCAACATGTGCTGTTCCGAAAACTACAGAAGAAAACAGTTTAAGGCAACAAGTTTTACGCTTTCAATCCCATCGTTGTGGAAAGTACTGTCGTCGAAAATTCAGAAACAAGGACAAGTTCTACACAAAATGTCGTTTCATCTTTCCACGACCAGTGATTTCTAAAGGAAGAGTAAATAATTTGATGTCTTCTCTGCGACATACTGTGATGAGGAAATCACCAAAAAATACATACAATTTAAAAAGAGACGAAGAGTCTAAGTACATCAACGACTACAACCCAGTGATTTTGTCCATTTGGAATGCTAACATGGATATTCAATTCGTTGCTGACAACTCTATTGCTGTGGCTCGATATGTGACGTCTTACATCACAAAAAAAGAAAAGACAGAACTAAAGGAAATGTGGGAGGACATTTCACATGAAAAGAGTCTAAGCAAGAAATTATACAGTTACAGTCTGAAGATGTTGTCGCATCGAGAAATTGGAGCGTATGAATGTTCTGATCGATTGTCGTCAGCAAGTCTCTATGCCAAATCTAGAACCATCATTTGGGTGAGTCTAGGTCTTGCTGAAACACGAAATCGAGTTTTGAAATCTGTACAAGAGATAGAGTATTTGGCGGAGAAAGAACCAGAAAGTACAGATATTTTGAAGACAAACATGTTGGATACATACTATCCAAATAGAAGTCATCACCTTGAGAACGCTTGTCTCTATGAAGTTCTGCAGAGATATATTTATAAGAGGAACATCAGAGAAGATATCAATAATGGAATATATGGAGTCATTGGATGTGAAGGATGTCTAGTGAAACAGAAAAAAGGTCATTTGATTAATCATCGCAATTTGAGTTGTGATAATCCAGATAAAAGAGAATTTTATTATTTGGCTCTTTTGCAACTGTTTAAACCATGGCGTGAAGAAGAGGAACTTCTTGGAGATTTTCTCTGTTATGAAGACTCCTTTAATGCAACGAAGGATACCATAGATTGTCCTGTTTTTCCAAATTATCTGCAAATGTTGAATGAAGAAATAGAGCAAGAAGCCACAATTGCTGCAGAGATTGCGAGAGACAGTTCTCAAGGCAGTCAGAGTTCTGCTTCATTGAGTCAGGATCCACTAGGAGGACCAATTATCCAAAATGAAGCTGCTACTGCCATGGATGAGGTGGAAAGAGTTATGGAACAAGGTCAAGATGATGAAGTTAACTTAGAAGATTTGGTGAAACAACTAAACCTTGAGCAGAAACAGATATATGACGAAGTCACAGAACAGGTTGAACATGGATTCAGTCATAAGAAGAAAGAGTGCTCATGTACATCATTTAAGCCTGTCCAACTGTACGTGAGTGGAGAAGTGGGAACTGGAAAAAGTTTTCTGATTAAAGCCATTGCAACTTATCTGCAGAAAAGGACTGAATCACCGCTGTCTTGTGTTGTTACTGCTCCAACTGGGCTGGCAGCACATAACATTAAAGGGATTACTTTACATTGTTTACTGATGCTGCCAGTGGAGCATGATAACAAATTGGAGTATCACAAGCTATCAGGAGATGCGTGGTCCGAAGTTTCGAGAGTCCTGAAGAAAATGAAACTTCTTATCATTGATGAAGTAAGCATGGTGTCAAATACCATGCTTGCTTTTGTGCATTTGAGAATGCAAGAAATTCTTAGAACAGACTATTATGTCTTATTTGGTGGAAAACATATTATTGTTTTTGGAGATCTTCTGCAGTTGACTCCAGTGAAAGGACAACCTGTGTTCAAAATGCTCACACATGAAGATACCAGGAAGTGCTTAGGGAGCATCGGAAACGTTAATATATGGTTAAACTTTAAATATGCAGAACTGCTTCAAAATATGCGGCAGGCAAATGATGAAGATTATAAAAATATTCTACAAGATGTAAGGATCGGAAAAGTAAGTCAGCGAGGGAAAGAAGCTTTACATGCACGATTAATTTCAAATTTGTACCCAAATGAAAACATTCTTCCAGAGAACATATTTAAGAAAATTAACGAGAAGAAATCTGGCATATGTTTGTTGCCAACTCTGAAAGAATGTTCCATGTTCAACAACAAAATGTTACAGTTAGAAAATGAAGAGATAGTGAAACTGGAAGCTATTGATAAAATAGAGCATATGGGAGCAACAATTATTTTGTCTGAAAATTTGAAATCAAAATTGGATTCATTAGAGAAGACTATATCTAAAACTGCTGGTTTTGAAAAGACTCTGAATGTGTGTTTGAATTGTCGTGTCATTTTAAGAAGGAATTTAAATGTTGAAAGAGGTCTAGTAAATGGAGCAATGGGTTATGTTGTTGGTTTTCTGAATTACAAAAATAGAGATGGAATTGAAATTTTAAAAATTAAATTTGATGACATTGATGAAATAGAACACATTTGTCGTTGTTCAGCTAGATTTTTGCTCGTGAAAGACTTATATGTTCGCCGAAAACAGTTTCCTATTTGTTTGGCATATGCGGTGACAATTCATAAGTCTCAAGGTTTAAGTGTAGATAGCGCTTTGGTGAACATTGGAAGTTCTGTGTTTAAAGAGGGTATGGCATATGTGGCATTATCACGAGTCAGAACTTTAGCAGGATTGTACTTGATTGAGTGTGATGAAACAAAGATTTGTGCAGATTTAGATTGTGTTAAAGAATACAATAGGTTAAGAAGAGAGTATGCTCCACATTTGCCTCAATATCCTCTGATTGAAAAACGTGTGGTAGGCCGAAAAAGAAGAAATGAGAGTAATTGCAGTGAGGTATCAGCAAAAAGGCATAAAGTAGATAAAAGTGTAATTGTAAAGCGAAACAAAAAGGATTCTGTTGAAGATGTTGTTGGATTTCAGTTTGAAAACAGTTCTGGTGTCAACTGCTATGCTAATGTAGTAGTTAATGTTGTTTTTTTTCTTCAAAATTTACAAAGACAGATTGTTGAAAATCGGGAACAAACATTGTGCTGTTTATTGAATTCTGTGTTAGAGAAATGTAGTAGTGATAGAGCTAAAATAGAAAGTGTTTCAGAAATTAGAAATCTTCTAGATATATGTTCAGGTCAAAATCAATTTTCACAGAATATTCAGCAGGATTGTCAGGAATTTTTAATGTATATGTTTGATGTATTACAAGATGAAGGAGTAGATATAAAAAATCTATTTGGCCTTTCTTATCAATGGCAACATGACTGTGATAACTGTGCTTCATCAAGTACTACTAGAATAGACTCTGAAAGATTTATATATTTAACTTTACCAGACTGCAAATCAGTGTCTTTCAATAATCTAGTTAAAGCAGTGGATCACAATATGGTGTGTACCCAATGTAAGTCTGCAATGCAGTCCACATTATTTCTACAAAATTATGGTCACTATGTTATTTTAATGTTCCAACGATGTAGACCTGATGGAACTAAATTGACAACTTCTATTAAAAATTTCGTGGCTTCTCAGTTATCGATATCAGGAAGAACCTTTGCAACTGTAGCTATTATTTTTCATGACGGTCCTTCTACAACATCAGGGCATTACACGTGCTATTTAAAAAGTTGTAAAGGTTGGACCCAATGTAACGACAATCATTTGACTTTCAAACAACGTTTGCCTTTTGGCTTTATAAATTCATATCTAGTATTTTTACAGCCAAAATTTAGGTAAAGGTAATTGGCCTATGAAGACGGGAGGAGTACTGATATATACTCATACATCTGACACTATTTGGCCAAATGGAAAGGTGCAGGAATGAGTAAAGAGTCATGACTGAAAAAAAGGAGTATATGAAAATATTGAAAATATTTCAGATGTTCTTGGAGTTTTTCTTCTAGAAAGTCGATGAAATGGATTTTTTACTGAACAGCAAAGTACTTTGCAACGAGAAAAGGACCTCCATGATATACTATTTGGCCTCAAGGAAAAGTAAGTCAATCAAAGATTAGTGTACATTTGTCGTTTGTCAGTATGTAAGGTTTTTTTTAAAACACAATCTTTTAGATTGTGTTTTTTTTTTCCGCTGTCATATGATTAGTAATTTGAACTCACTGCTTTAAGTGAAATTCAATATATTCTGAGAACAGCAAAAATAAACTATGTAACATGTTGTAGAAATTATTCTATACTTTGGATTGTGTAAATTAAATTGTATTCCCATTCTCTGACATCCACTCTCCCTCGCTTATCTTTGTTTGCTTCTTACTTTTGACCTCTTCTCTCTATTTTTCGTTCACTACTTCTCTGTGCTCAGTGCCTCACTCTACTTGTGTTATTTTCACTTGTGTTTATCTACCTTCTATCATTTCTTTTACAACAACTTTACTGCTCCTCTCTCATCGTTCTTCATCCCATTTCTTTTACTCTGGTTCCGTTACTATCCATCATTTCCTTTCTTTCTATGTCCTTCTCTTTACTTTCATCACCAAATTATTTTCTCTCAGTACCACTGTTTTAGTCGTCTTCTCCTCTCTTTCCTTATTTTTTAAAGACTTACTTTTTTTCTTTTCTCACTCATTGTACTCCACCTCACTCAGTTTTTCTCTTAGTGTGTCTACGTTATAACTTCCTCAGTCCATTTCCTTCAATTGTTGAATATTATTCTGTCTCCCTTCATCCTTTCACTCTATGACTGTTCTTCTCTTACTCTCAGTTATCTTCTATTCCTCATTCTTCTAAATGCATCCTTAATTAGACTGTTTTCTGACTCAGTCATTATCTTTTTACTTACTTCTGTTTCCTGATTTAGTTTTGCTAACTCACATTGTTTTAGTATCTTTCTTACCTTCAGTTCATTTCTCTGTACTTCTCTCTCTTTTTGTTAGTGAATCTATATGCCTTACTCTTTGTAATTTGCTCTCCTTCTATTTCTTTTTCCCTCTTTTTGTCCTTCTACCTTAGTTTATTTCCCTTTCTGTGTTCTTTACTCTCACTTTATTTCTAAATAGAGTGTTATGATGTTTTTAGCTCTTCATTTGTATCTTTGAATTTAAAATACATATTTTACTAATTATAACTTATTTTTTCTTCTCTCTTTCACAGATACCAACTGTAGTAAAAAAAATAAAGTTACATTTATTATATGGTAAGTATGACTAAAAAAATGTAGTTTGTTATCACCCTTTGCTTTAAGGTCACTAACATTTTCTCAATCTACCTCACTCCTGTGTTTTTACTCTGCTTCTCTCACTTATTTTTATTCTCCATGTTTACTCCCCTTCCATTATTTACCCTCTCATATTCAACTTCTTTTGATCCCTATTCTTTACTTCACTTACCCTCTGTTCCCTTCCTTTGCTTATTTACTCATTCTCTTTTTCTTAATTATTTACCTTACTCCTACATATATACCTCATCCCTCTCCCAACACATACACACACCTGTAACATACACCCCACACACACACCACACCTACACATCATACGCACAAAAAAACTCCCACACACACTCCTCAAAAACACACACACATTCCATACACACACATACATTGAAAACATATACACCCCACACTCATACACTTCTCACACATATTTCACACACCCTCATCTCTACCCACACCAAAACACTCCACACAACCACACCCACAGACACACCTTACACACCCACACTCCGACCTACACCCACTAACTCCCTGTAAGTCACACACACTGCATTACTTATCTTTTTTTGCTGTTGTACTCAAGCACATTCAGGTGCTGTTCCTTTTACTCTCTTTGTCCTCTCTCTTTGTCACTCACCATGTGTTATCCTAATTCACTATTTCTCCCTCTATCACCCCTCTTTACTTTTACTATGGGTAGTGCACCGGGGAGCGTAACAAGGGGAAAACAAAGAGAAACAGTAAAACAATATTTTAGATTGCTTTGAGGTAGGGTAGCTCTTGTGTTGTGTGGGTGATTTACTTACTGCACTCCTTCCACTCCTTTTCTCAGTACCTCTCTTCTCACAGTTCTTCATTCCCATTCACTCAGTCCGTCTATCTTACTGTAATTGTCTCTGTCTCTTCACTCTTTCACTACTTGTTCATTATGCTTTCTCCCTGAAGTTCAAGCACATTACGTTATTTACATTTCTTTGCTGCTTCAATTATTCCCTTTCTGTTACTTCTTCTTTTCTTCTTTTAGTTTTTTTCTCTGTCAATCCACATGTTTTAACTTTATTCGATGTTATCCATCTTATTTCATCCCTCTTTATTTATGCACACTACTTTTTTCTCTCTCTCCTTTACCAGTGTTATTTAAATCTGGTTCCGTTATTACCTTATATTTGTACATCATTTTATCTCTTTCCTTTTAGTCTTTACAGACACTCACATTCTTCATGTGCCTCTGCTTTAGTATTCTCCTTCTCTCTTTCTTTGTTTCACAGCCTTATATTTTTTACATTTTCTCTCTTACACTTTGTTATATCTTTTACACAGTTTTACTATGTATTACACAGTACATCTGTGTTGCTCTCTCTTGCGGTCTGTCTCCTATCATTACTCTCTCTTTCTCTTATGCTCTCCTTCTCTTGGGTTTTTTTTTCTTTTTTTTTGTGTTGCGCTAACGGGGCGCTCACCGGTGCGCGTACCGGGAAGCGCACCCATGAGAAAAATGAAGTGAAGAGTGCTAAAAATGTTAGTAATTTTTTAAAAATGGGAGGTAGTTCTGAAAAGAACTTTTTTTTAATGTTTTTGTTGTTTTATATTTTATTTTTATTTTTATGAGCATTTTTTTTTTTTTTTTGAACAATTTTATGTTTTTTTTGTTTTTTTGGGGGGGAACAACGGAAAACAGGCATTAGAAAGGGCTCAACAGGAGCACAAAAAAAATCACTTTTTGGGGCGTTTTGAGCACTTGTGATTTTCAAATGCTCTGTTCATTAAAATCACACTCATCTCCCCGTGGCAAAGTAGTCCCCCACAATAAATTCACACTAGCTTGATGTGTTGAAAATTGCTCTGGATATTGGGGACCGTCTCCCTTGCCTCTGGTCCCGAAAAACTTTCCTGTGTTGAGGTGGTGGCCACAGGAGTTTGTGGGTTTTCACGGAGGTCACGCACCTCAGCCACGCTGTAATTTATTGGATGCCACCTTTGCATGTGGCGATGCATAGTTTAGTTCCCGTAGCTATATTTTTTATTTGTGCCTTGGGACAGAACTTCTTTGCAGATCAGGCATGTGACATAACTGGCATTGACTTTTTTTTGGCTTTCTGGGAATGTATAAAATTGCCAAATGAAACTGTCCTTGTGGTGGGATTTCCGGGGCTGTTCAGGCAAGAATACTCTCTCATGTACCTCCTCTTCCTCTTCTTCCTCCTCTTCCTCACGGTTGGGAAGGAACTGGGTAGGTGGTCCTTCCTTCCTAGGAGGTGGTGGTAGTGGTGGGGGTGCACCAGCTGCAGCTACTATTGAAGCCATCTCTTAATAATGAAAATAGGTCTTCCTCTCACAAAGTTGAAAGTCAGAGTGAGAAAAAAGGTGGGGGCTTTCATCATTTGGGAAAAAAATGTTCTAAACCAATGAAAAGTGTTATTTTTAGGTCACATGACCTAGCCTTACATCATTAGGAAACCAAAAGTGAAATGAACCAATAAAAAGTTTTATTAACAAGTCACATGACCTGTTACGCTTACGTTACGCACTCTGCGCCGCGCCCCGGATGTCTTCCGGGGAGCTGCGCTTCACGCCTCGGTTCGCGCTCCAGAGCACTTCCGGGTGCGCTAACGCGGCGCGTCATAAGACGCATTACGCGGCAACGCGATACGTCGCGATTACGCGACACGTCACGATGTTGTTTTCTAACGCGGCAGTTGCGCTAACGGAACGTTTACCGGTTTGCGGACCGGGTCGCGGCACCAAATTGAGCTAACGGGAAGCTACCCGGTGCGCGGACCGGTAGCGAAACAAAAAAAATAAATAAAAAAAATATATATATACATAAAAAAATTATATTAAATACATATATTTTTCCTTTAAAAGAAGAATACATTTAACAGCTTTTAATATTTGCTATTAAAAAAACATTGAAATTCACTGAAAAAACAATAGGTTATAGACCATATATAGTTAGGAATTAGCATTTACAAAACCTTGAAAATTCACTGAAAAAACCATAGGTTATAGACATATATAGTTAGGAATTAGCATTTATAAAACCTTATTTTACTCACACAAAACCATTGAAATTCACATATATAGTTAGTTGCACTAACTATATATTTCGCGCACCCGCAATCCACTGCTGATGACGCCACATATTACATCATTCATGACATGGTCAGTGACATCACTGATGACATCACTGATGACATCTCAAATGACATCACTGATGACATCACTGATGACATCTCATTTGACATTACTGATCACATCACTGATGACATCATTCATGTGATAATACGATGAACTTCTTCAGACTCTAATATAACCTTATATACACTCAGTGTAAACAGACACTCACAGACTGTCACTCATCCATGGAGTTACTCACACACCTAGTCAGTCGTGCAAAGAATCAATCACACCTCCATTTCCTCAACTATACAGTTATACACACCTTACTTATTCAAACAGATACTAACACATATTTACTCTCTTATACAATCCCTGATACAATTTCAGAATGATCCATACAGCCACTCACACATTCACTAGCTCTTATGCACAGTTATTTATATATGTCAACTCTCACATATACTGTGTTTTACATATGTTCTTATTTTGACATGTAGCACTGAGATATCCATTCACTCACCAATACACTCATGCACACAGTCAACCGCCCATACAGCTGTTTCCACATGCACTTTTGAACCCATACATCTAGTGAATCAACTGCTCACACATCTATGCACATAGTCATACACCTCCCAACCACCCACACACACACTCAGTCTCCCATACAAATACTTGGGCAACCAATCAATAACCCAAGTTCCTTCGGACTTTGTCAGCATACACACCTGACTGCTGCTGTTCCAGTTCTCGGCCTTCAGCCTCCGGGGTCACACCCAGCAACTCGGTGTAACCGCAGGAGCTGCTGTAACAGGAGGGGCACTTCTATATCTGACCGGCAGGGCTGCGAGCTGAAGGCAGGGACTCCATGGACCAGGAGTCCCTGCGTGCCTCAATAACATCAGCTGGGCTGCTCTCCCTGCCGGCCCCGCCCACGGAGTTAAACGGGGGCCCAGAGAACCTGTTAGTGGGACTCTTTCCTTCGGACTTTGCCAGCATACACACCTGACTGCTGCTGTTCCAGTTCTTGGCCTTAAGCCTCCGGGGTCACACCCAGCAACTCGCCGGACCCGCTTCGCGGGTCCCGCAGCGCGGTGTAACCGCAGGAGCTGCTGTAACAGGAGGGGCACTTCTATATCAGACTGGCAGGGCTGCGAGCTGAAGGGAGGGACTCCGTGGACCAGGAGTCCCTGCGTGCCTCAATAACATCAGCTGGGCTGCTCTCCCTGCCGGCCCGACCCCCGCCAATCACGTCCCTCGTTATTTAAAGAACACTGCGTACCCGCAGCGCGGGAGCGCACGGGAGTGTCCCGGGAGAAGCCCGGGACAGGGGCGGGACCGTCTTTGGCCGCCAGGGGCCGTAGGAGGCCGGGCCGGGCCATTCCCCTTGGCCTTTGGACAAAGACCTGAAGTGATTATTACTACTTAATGGTTAAGTGGCTTAGTCGCCCATACAGTCATAGTAATTGTTGGGTGTTCGCTGAGATTATAACTTCTGTACCTTGGTTGTATAGCTTGTCTGTTTTTCAACATGCCCCTACGTTCGGGTAAAGATCGTTCTGTAGCACTTCAGACTTCTAAGGGGGTGGTATCAGGCCCATTAGATGCTTTTATAGCCAAAGCTACGGGTATTTTAGAAAAAGAAATAGCTTTTGCTTAGAAAAGGTTGTCCCTAGACTTAATAAATGGGAAACGTTCCTCTTTGGGGCACATTGTTACAGTACCAAGCCCAACACATAACCAACCACCTTCCCCTAGTTTGGTTCTTGTACCAGTTGAGATACATAATGACATTGAAGATTCCCCTCTACTGCATTATATTTCTGATAATATTGGTGATGCTGATTCATCTGTGAGTGGTGTAGAAGATAGCGTTCTTTCAGCTACACCCTCACTACTTGACTCCTCCTTCGACGAGGAGATTCTGGAGATGAATCGCCCTGGAAAGAGGAAGCGCAACAAAGGCCGGCAGAAAGGTGGAGTTTCAAAGGCACTAAAAACTGTTAGTCCATCGTTGTGTGTGTCTGAAACTCTCCTTTTAAGGGATGACCCATTACTTACTATCCCATCGGGTGGCCCTGCTACTTCTGCTTCTAATCCCACAGGGGTCCCCCTTACTAGCATATTAAATATGAATTGAAATAATGCCGACCTGCTAGCACAAATGGTAATCTTAATTAAGACACTTTTGCTCCCGGTATTAGAGAGAACTAGACTTATGAATCTAAAAATTGATAACCTAGAGACCATCACTAAAGATAATTCTTGTTTACTAAAAAAACTGGTTAGCCATCAGGCTAAGCATTTGGTCTCTTCTAGTGGTTCTGGTCATCCTAACCCTAAATCTTCAGGCCATACTGATACAGTTACCAAGGCTATTCCACCTGGGGAACCGTCAAATGTTAGCAACACCAGACCGGTCCCAAAGGCTAGGACTTCGAAGCCATCTAGTGCACCAAGTAAACCCTCCATCCCGGTTACCCAATCTGTTATACCTAAGAAGGCAAGTTTTAAATCTCATGGGCTACCTCTGCTATCTACCTCCAAGTCTGTGAGCCCTGCACAGGCCTCTACTTCAGGGGTAGGCAGTTCCAAATCGTCTTCCCATCAAAATGCTAGTGTTGTAGCTGGGTGTACACAACCTCCCAAAAGAGTTACTAGAAGAGGGCCCCCCCCCAGCAGATCTACCACTCGATGCCACTCCTTATACTATCGTCCTGACAGGAGTTGCACCCTTAAGGGACAGACAATCGGAATCACATGGTGACTTACTGAACAAAGTAGCCTTTTGGCTTAATAAAAATCGTCCCCTTCCACCTTCCTCTTCTACAAAGATCCTAACAGTCCGCAGAGTCGATTGGGTGGGTTATTGTCCAAAGGACTTGGAAGGCGATTGCATTTTAATAAACTTTCGGGATCCATGGGTGGTTGACTATATTCGCAGAGAGGCAAGATTCGGAAGTACAGGGGATGTACAATCCTTAAGCTTGTCTTACTTCTACCCTAAAAAGTATGGCCCGCCCCTCCCAGAAATTTTCCATCACATAGACCGGTGGGGAGAAACGTGGTAGAGAGGTTTTCCAACTCGCCCTTTTACCCGTGCCTCTCGAACAGGTTTGATCCACTGTCAGGGCTGGATTGTGTGGATTGACTGGGGTATGTTCATAGTCCGGATAGTTCTAATAGGGACACCATAGGTTGTATCCAACTCTCCATTTGCGCAGGAAATTACGCCTCTGAGGAGGGTAATAGCAAGGATTATACAGAATTTTACCTTAAATCATCTCCTCTGAGAACTAGTCCCCTTTGGAGGGCGAATGCTGAATTAGAAGTGGATAAGTATACCATAGAGGCAGCCCCATCTTGTAACCAGGTGGGGACAACTAAAATAGTTTCCTGGAACATGGCAGGACTAAGGGGTCGTATGGATAGTGAAGATTGGGCTGATTTCATTGACTCCTTTGATATTTTAATCCTACAGGAAAGTTGGGCAGTTACCCCGATCCATAGGGCTGGTTACCTAAACTTTTTTAAGCCTGCTATACAGGGCCCAAAGGGTAGACCCTCAGGAGGGTTAGTAGTATGGATAAGACAGTCCATGGGGTTTAGTCTACTGGAGATTTCGGTAGATAATCCGGATCTCTTGTGTATTAAGTGTAGTCGAGGCAACAACAAGGACTTAGTATTCATAAATATATATGCTAGAGGATGCCCTGGAGGTCGCAAACAGTCAGAGATAGACAATCTGGACTCTCTGCTGAGGAGAATAGGTAGTGACAGTTTTGTTCTGGTCGCTGGTGACTTGAACTGCTCATTTGAGCCTTTGAACAAAGTGGGGGAGGATCTGGGGGCTGATGAAGATGTGGCATGGGACATCCCGCCCTTATTAATAACAAGGGGCATCAAGGGCACTGAGGCAGCACTTCACTGGCTGGGCTTATGTCTAGAGTGGGGGCTGCGTGCTGCTAATGGTCGCACGCCCTCTGATAAATCAGGCCAACTGACCTTTAACAATGGGGTCAGTAAGAGTCGTATCGACTACTTCCTTGTTACAAATGAGCTCTGGTCCAAGGTTATTGACATGGAGGTTGTGGAACGCCCAGAGAGCGACCATAACCCCCTTTCATTGAGTCTCAAGCTTCTAGGTGTTGGAGATGGGCCTTCTACTACCACCTGCTCAACGTCAGAAGTTATATTGTGTAATGACAGGAAAAGAGTAAAATGGTCTATGGTAGTTGCAGACCACTCCATAATAAAAGGTATAGAATAAGAAGTGGCAGAGACACTGGTTGCAATGGAAGTTGCATTGTCCTCCCAGGGGAATATCTCCCAGATTAGTGATCTTCACGACCAGTGCTTTGCGGAACTTAAAACCCTGTTAACAACCCCATTAATACCAAGGAAGGACAAAGTCCGGACCAAATGGTATAATAAAAGTTGTAGGGTAGCACACAGCAGACTGATCTTAGCGATTAAATCCAGAGACATTGCAGTTATTAGAATGGCCCGGCTCATCTATAAAAAAACACTCTGGGCCGCGAAGAAGGAGCGGGAGGACCGTCATTGGTCAGAGCTCCTTTTGGCATGTCTAACATCAAACCAAATCAAGTTTTGGGAATTCGTTAAGTGGGGTGCGAACCAGGATTCCAAAACCCCCGTGAATCATGTCTCAGTGGAAGACTGGGTGGCGTTCTATTCATTGCAGTTCAGAGCTCCGGATATGGAACAGGATTCTTATCAAGAGTTGGAAGTAGTCTTGCCTACTAACCCTGATTGCCCGCTTGTCTTTAATACCTCTGACACGAAGTATGCTTTGGGTACAGTCCACTCAGGTAGAGCGCCTGGGATGGACGCAATACCCTCTGATCTTTTTAAAATGAATTTAGACATTTGGATTCCTTACATAACCATGCTTGTTAATGCAATCGCTGCAGGGGCAAGGATTCCGGACTCCTGGAAAGGGGCGGAGATTCTACCTGTTTTTAAAAAAGGAGACTGCTCAGTCCCGGGGAACTATCGCCCTATAAGCTTGATAGATTCTATTAAAAAAATAGCTGCCAGGATGGTACTTGTGAGAATCCAGGGGTGGATGGAGCAAGAAAATATTTTGTCCCCTATGCAAGCTGGGTTTAGAGTAGGCACCAGCACCCTAGACCAGGCATTTAGACTCAACATGTTGTTTTGGAAGGTTGTCAAGCTGGGTGGAGGCGCCATCTATGCCGCTTTTGTGGACCTCAAATTGGCTTTCGATTTAGTACCAAGAGAGAAAATGTGGAAATCCCTTAGACTCATGGGTCTGCCTCCCGAACTTATTGATTTAGTGGTCAGACTCCATGACGAAAATTTTGCCAAAGTGAGATGCAAACAAGGTCAGGTGACTGATAGTTTCCAAGTTCAACGCGGTGTGCGTCACGGATGCGGGTTGGCGCCCACCTTATTCCTGTTGTTTATTAATCAGGTTGTAAAATTCTTTTCTGATACCCCGACCGATGCACCATCTTTGGGCGGGTTTAAATACCCGATGTTGATTTTTGCAGATGATACCCTGCTTCTCTCAAAAACTCGTGGGGGGTTGCAACAAGCCCTCAACAGGTTCGCTGAGTTTTGCAGGGTTAACGATCTGCAGATCAACACAGACAAAACAAAACTTATGGTTTTTAGTAACAAAAGCCCTATTAAAACCTCTATTACTTTGAATGGTACCCCGATTGAACAAGTGGATACAATGATGTACCTGGGTGTGACCCTGGACTACCGCTTTAGCTGGAAACCCCAGATTGAGGCTTTATATCTTAAGTTTGTCCGCCTCTCGGGATGCTTATTACAGGAGCAAAAAAAATCCCTGACCAAACGTATTGCCCCGGTGATAAAAATTTACGAAGCGAAAATTAACACTGCCGTATTATATGGCGCTGATGTGTGGGGGTATAAATATTTGTCTCTCCTTGTTAAGGCACAAAATAAATTCCTGCGTAATTTGGTGGGTCTTCCTCAATCTACACCCACCAAACCATTGCTGTTAGATTTGGGTTGTAAACCCTTCAATGACTTGGCTCGGTTCCGTCTGGTGGCCCTATGGCGACGGCTCTGGACTACTCCAGAGCTTAGCCTATTTGCCAAGGAACTGGATGAAGTTAGATCTCTGTGGGGGGCTTCCCAAATCCCCTGGCTAAGGGAAGTAAAATCTGCGCTGGATGAGATGGGTCTCAACCACCTCTGGTCTAACCCGGGGGACTCCCTCTTTCCCTCTAAACAGGATTTCAAGGATTTATACTGGGCCACAGTAAAACACCTGCCAGTGGTCCAGTCGGATGCTTCTAATCTAACTGGGCATTTTCTGGTACATAAACTGACCCCTTCTCTAGAATCTTACTGGGATGTGATCACTTAAACCCTCGACCGGAAATTATACCACCAGTTCCGTGTCGGATCACTCCCAGTCAATTCCTTTGTTGGAAAATGGTCTGCGAATACAATTTATACTTGTCCTTGGTGCCCTAATCACACGGAAAGTATGGGTCATTTTCTCTTTGCATGCCCAGCCTACCACGTACCGCGGTTAAAATGGCTTAAACCCATATGTAATAATCTTGAAATCAAAGGGTTCTTAGAAGCCATGAGGATATTTCACACTAATACATCTGAGATGGTGGTGGTTGGCGTGGCCAAGTATCTAGGCTGGGCCTGGATTATTCGAACTAGGAACTCCAATGTCTCTTAATGCCTGTTTTTTACACATTGTATAAACTTGATTGTCATTATAACTAGAAGTCTTTATTAAATTGTCTGACAAACTGTTTAATATCTTTTTAAATGAGGAAATCTTTTTAAATGAGGAAAACTTTTAGATCTTATAAAATACTGTTTTTTTCTATGTATTGTCTTTTATGAATTGATATTCGAAATAAAGACTTTTGAACTGAACTGATAACCCATATAGTTACTCATATAGCTACTGATCAACACATGCAGCAGTTTACAGAACAACAGACAGTTTAGTCACTAACCCATGCACTCAGTGAGACACATTTAATCACTCACTCATACAGTCAGTCATGCACCTACTAAATCCTTCATCCAGACACTTATACATCCACTCATTCTTCAATATGTAAGACATATTTAAACTTTACAGAAACATACAGTCACTGGATGTTGTTATCAGTGATGTCCTCAGTGATGTCATTTGAGATGTCATCAGTGATGTCATCAGTGATGTCACTGACCATATCATGAATGATGTAATATGTGACGTCATCAGCAGTGGATTGCGGGTGCGCGAAATATATAGTTAGTGCAACTAACTATATATGCGAATTTCAATGGTTTTGTGTGAGTAAAATAAGGTTTTATAAATGCTAATTCCTAACTATAGATGGTCTATAACCTATGTTTTTTTCAGTGAATTTTCAAGGTTTTGTAAATGCTAATTCCTAACTATATATGGTCTATAACCTATGGTTTTTTCAGTGAATATATTATATATATATATATTCACTGAAAAAACCATAGGTTATAGACCATATATAGTTAGGAATTTGCATTTACAAAACCTTGAAAATTCACTGAAAAAACCATAGGTTAGAGACCATATATAGTTAGCTGGACATTTTATTGACATAAAACCAATGAAATTCCATATATAGTTAGTTGCACTAACTATATATCGTGCACCCGCAATCCACTGCTGATGATGTCACATATTACATCATTCATGACATGGTCAGTGACATCACTGATGACATCACTGATGACATCTCAAATGACATCACTGATGACATCACTGATGACATCTCAAATGACATCAATGATGACATCATGACACACCAATACCAGTTACTACATACGCACTCACTGATTCCTACGTCTACACACACATTCACTCATTCACCCATACAATTTCTGAAAAATATTCTCAGGCACAACATCTTCGTCTGGATATAAATTTGTCAGTAATCGTGCATGTAAAGCTTCTTTCCCATGCTCGGTCACTTTTCCAATTCTAACATCTTGTAGAATAGTCTTGTAAACTTCATCCTTTGCCTGACGCATATTTTCATGCAGTTCAGCATAATTGAAGTTTAACCATATATTGACGTTGCCAATACTCCCTAAGCACTTCCTGGTATCTTCATGCGTGAGCATTTTGAACACAGGTTGCCCTTTCACTGGTGTCAGCTGCAGAAGATCTCCGAAAACAATGATGTGTTTGCCACCAAATAACACATCATACTCTGTTTTGAGAACTTCTTGCATTCTCAAATGCACAAAGGCAAGCATGACATTGGAAACCATGCTTACTTCGTCAATGATAAGAAGTTTCATTTTCCTCAAGACTCTTGAAACTTCAAAACAAGCATCTCCAGATAGCTTGTGATATTCTAATTTGTTGTCATGCTCCACTGGCAGCATCAGTAAACGATGTAAAGTAATCCCTTTAATGTTATGTGCTGCCAGTCCAGTTGGAGCGGTGACAACACAAGACAGCGATGACTCTGTCCTTTCCTGCAAATAACATGAAATTGCTTTAATAAGGAAACTTTTTCCAGTTCCCGCTTCTCCACTCACGTACAGTCTGACAGGCTTCAACGACGTACATGAGCACTCTTTCTTGTCATGACTTAATCCATGATCAATTTGCATGGTAAGTTCGTCATATATTTTCCTCTGCTCAACGTTGAGTTGTCTTTCCAACTCTTCTAAGTTAACCGCATCCTCCTGAGCATGTGCCATGGCTCTTTCCACTTCATTCATAGCAGTGGCAGCTTCATTTTCGATAAGAGGTCCTCCTAGTGGATCCTGACTCAATGAAGCAGAACTCTGACTGTCCTGAGAACTGTCTCTGGCAATCTCGGCTGCAATCGTTGCTTCCTGCTCAATTTCCACATTCAACATTTCTACATATTTGGGAAAAGCAGGACATTCTATGGTCTCCTTGGCAGCATTGAATGAGTCTTCGTAACAAAGGAAATCTCCAAGCAGTTCCTCTTCTGCACGCCAAGGCTTAAAAAGTTGCAAAAGTGCTAAATAGAAAAACTCCTTTTTTTCAGGAGATTCGCCACTCAATTTTCGATGGTTTATCAAGTGGCATTTTCTTTGCTTGACCAGACATCCCTCACTTCCTATTACAGCATACACTCCTTTCTCAGTATCTTCTTTGATGTTCCTCTTGAATATGTAATTTTGCAGAACCTCATACAGACAAACATTCTCGAGGTGACTGCTTCGATTTGGATAATATGTATCCAACATGTTGCTCTTCAAAATGTCGGTACTGTTTGGCTCCTTTTCCGCCAAATACTCAATTTCCCGCACAGGTTTCAGAACTCGATTACGCGTTGCAGCAAGACCAACACTCGCCCAAACGATACTCCTGGACTTGGCATAGAGACTTGCTGAAGACAACCGGTCAGAACATTCGTAAGCTCCGATTTCTCGATGCGACAACATCTTCAGACTGAAACTGTACAACTTCTTGCTGAGGCTCTTTTCATGGGAAATGTCCTCCCACATATCCTTCAATTCTGTCTTCTCTTTTTTGGTGATGTAAGATGTCACATACCGAGCCACAGCCATACAGTTATCAGCCACAAACTGTATATCCATGTTAGCATTCCACATGGACAAAATCACCGGGTTGTAGTCGTTAATGTACTTAGACTCTTCGTTCCTTTTCAAATTGTATGTGTTTTTAGGTGATTTCTTCATCACATTATGTCGCAGCGAAGACATCAAACTGTTCACTCTTCCTTTAGAAATCACCGGTCGTGGAAAGCCGAAACGACATTTGGTGTAGAACTTGTCTTTGTTCCGGAATTTACGACGACAGTACTTTCCACATCGATGGCTTTGGAAACGTAGAACTTTTTCTCGTAGGCTTTTTTTCTCCTTTGCGTTTGGAACAGCACACGTAGAATACTGTTCTATGAAACTCATCACTGAGTCTTCTGCATCCGTTCCAAATTTAGGTGCATCCTTGATCCACAGCAACATATGTATATGAGGAGCACCTCTTGCTTGGTACTCCTTCCTCCAGAAGAAATCCAACACCTCTCCAAGAGGTGGATTCTTCTTATTCATGATGAAAGACATCATACCTTCAAATCTATGATTGAAGTACCTACATACATTGACTGGATCCAAAGAGCACAGTTCTCCGGGTGTCTTGAATTCGATGTTTTCTACGTTAGCATTTGCCTCTCGTAGAAATTCAAGTAAGTCTTCCCAGCCATACTCAGCACAGCTCAAAGTGAGGAACCATGTGGGAGTTCCTAAGTTCCTTAGCATACATTTTAAATCACCATGACGACGGTACCAGTACTCATTAGTACCACGCTGACACGCCATGAGATTAATCAGGTGAGAATCCAAAATACTGTCTTGGACATTGACTTTATCCATAAAGTCACTTGCCGAGATGTTTTGCATGTGTATACCACTTTTCAAGATGTGGTTCACTGCATATGACAGTCCAGACAGATCGCTTTCAAACAGGAGATGAAACAAATAAGGAATGCATTGTCGAAACCTAGGATCTCCTGCATACAATCGCAAAGTCCGGTATTCAGAAGCAGGAATTTGATGAGGTCGCTCATCATATCTTCCTCCCTGACCTGTTGGAAAAAGCTGTGGGAAACACCGAGCTTCCAAACTTTCCTCCCAAACACTAATGGGACTCCCTTTCGCTTGTTTCATTTGAAACAACTCAATAGCATTCCCCATGACTTCCTTGGAATGCAAAGGATGAACACTATAATGTTCATATATTTCTTCACTAGTACAGGGTTCTACTTTCTCAATTTGACCAGCACACAAATCGCTATCCTCTTCCTCACTTACTTCCTCTTCTGCAACATATACATTTTTATAGTACTTATTATATTTTTTCAAATACAATGTTGCCCTTTTGACTTTCCTAACATCTACTAAATCTTGCCATATTTTCTTATTCTTTGTCGGAACCCCATTAACTAAGATAACAAGAGGTTCCTCTTCCACTTTTTCTACTCCAATTGTGTTAATGTTTTTCTTCAAATCTAGAGGCAAATAAACAACTCTTCCCTTTAATCCTCTCTGTAAATCTGATGGAGGCAATTTCCCTGTCTTTGGCTCCATTCTTACAATAGCCTGAAAGGGATGGATACTTTGAATCAAAATAGATTCATAAGTATTTAAATCCTTCAATTCAGAAGGAATCTCAACCAATTCCAGATTATTATGAACTGCTCTAGCAGGCATCTGGTTTTGATTTAATTTGTTACAACAATAAGTACACACACGTTGATCCAATCCCAAATCAAAACAATTTTCTACCATCAAGTATGTTGTAAAATCCTTCCATTCACTATTATTTTCCCTTTCACTTTTTCCATATAAATCCACTAACTTAGTCTGATTCTTATAATAAGTGCGTCGACAACACACACAAGTGAAATTTGGCCTCTCACTTGATTTCACCTCAAACGTCGCAATTTCCCTCTGGAAATTATCTGTACTGGAAACCTGTACACTATCTTCCACATTACTCTCTTCTTCTTGGTCAATTTCAACATTCTCCTCTTTACTTCCAAAGTAACAAAACTCAATTTCTTCACATATATTCTTCACATCTATTTCAGAACCATGCAAAAGAGCAGCGCATAATTGTTTAAGCATAATTGCTGGACTCTTAGCATAATACAACATTCTAACTAATTTCCTCACTTTATTATGATGCACTGCTAGCATCCTGAAATGATGAAAAACACTCTGGCATACTCTCCTGGAAAGACAAGCCAGTGAATGACCATGCAAACCTATCACTTCTCTCACTCTGCAAGGATCTAATTCTTGCAACAACTTCATTTTCTGCTTCAAACTGTTCTTACTAAATGACCGTATAAAATCACAAAGCAAATTGATGGAATCCTGTCGTACACTGCAAATACTACTACACTTCCAGGTGTACACAGGACCCTTAGGACGTCTCCCTAAAACCTCATTACCTAACACCTCTTCTATCTCTGTTGTCACAAGTTTTTCTTTTTCAACTGGACAACCATCTTTCACTTCATAAGCTCGACCACTGGTGTCAACTGCATGCACCAAATCATTATCCTGGAAATAACTCTCCTCATTAAAAAATGCCTCAGAGCTGGAACTATGCATCCATTCTCCAGAAAAAACTTCACAAAAATTACTACGATTAACTATTCTCTTCCATCTACTATTTCTTTTGAAATCATAAATTACCTTGTTTAGCTTCCGAATTCTATTGATTGTCAAAATAAATAACTTACGTTTAATTTCAAATGCCTGATCAATAACTTTCTCAACAATTTTTTTTCTCTTATAAAAAACCACTTTCTGCTGACCTTTCTTAATATTTTTTAACAAATTCCCAATTATCCTGTTGCGGAACATTCGTTTACGAATATCCCTAAACTCTTGTTTCCTTCTACTTTCATGCATAGAGTTATCTCTTACTCTAGCAGTAACATTTCTCATTGGCCTTTCCTTACCATTTGAATTCTGTCTCCTTTTCTGGAGTGAAACATTTTCTGTAGTAATATTTTTTTTACTACACATATTTCTTATGACTGTTTTTCGACTCTTACCCGGTGCTTTCTTGGTGACTTGACAAATCTTTTTGTTAGAGGACTGCTGCATTCTTCCATGGTCCTGCTGTCTTTGACGTTTTGCAGCCTTTCTTACTCTTTCTTTGCTAGGCATCCTAAAATCTTGAAATAATCTGCAGTTGAATCTGTGGTAAAATATAATAAAAAATGTTATTAACCACTATTACCCAACAGTAAATTAATAACAGTCATCAAAAACTTAACACACTACTTAAGTATATAATATACTGAAGCCTATCTCCAATTTTTCACTGAACAGGACTCATCTCTTCTTAACCTTGGATAAACCTCACCTACTCTGTGTCCCCTGCACATAATTAAATGTAAAGGGGCAGATTTATATTAACTAGCACATCCCCAGGGATGCACCAGTTAACGTGCACCGCTGCTCTGCCACCCACGGTGTGCCGCATTTACAATCAGATAGGACAAAGCTACATCAAAACCCTGCGCCTGCTTGAAGCAGGCATAGATCTTGACGCAGGTAGGCTGAAAGCTAAAGCAACAACTAAGTATCGTGTGCAGAAGTTACAAAAAAGGAAAAATGGCGTTTAAACCAGTAATGAGCCCATGCTAACGTAACACAGTGTAAAAATATCCAGGATCTACATCAGTTTGGGGTTCACGAACCTGGCAGGTACAAGGCACTGAGGCTTTCCACCGTGCATGTCTCATCCCAAATCATATGTTGTTTGTGAATGAAACAATTTCCCAGACCAAATGCTTTGGATTGGCTACTTCTAAAAAATTAAACACCCCTACTATCCCGGAGTTAGAGGAATATGATGGTTGGAGTAATTTTACTCGTTGTCCATTAAAGATTTACAGGCCCTACTCCGTAATTCTTCCTTTAACATTTCCAGTATAAATCCAAAAGGTTCACTGCTTTGGCAACGTGCCTTATCCACGGTTTAATAACGCTGCCTTTTGCTTTATATAAGTTTTCAAATTGTATGAAATATATACCAATAGGTCGTTATTAACCTTTAGGTAGTGGTTTTCTTCATGAGGTCTGGTCGCTTCCATACACATACAGATTTTCAAAGATGATCAAGACCTTTATCTGAATGGAGAGGAATGCACTGAGACGGCAGATCATTCACTAATGTGTAGGCACATACAGTTACACGGTTCATGCAACAAACACCGACCAAATATGGCTTGCGTGTTGCAAGGCACGCCAGTTCCTGCTATCATCCCCACGTTCAAGTTCTTGGAAAATGGTAGTTATTTGATGCTCAATAATGAAGATTGTTCTGGGTTAATTAAAAGTATTCATTTTATCGTAACAGTAAATGAACGGGTTATTTGCTGCAGAAATGTTCTATTTCCTCCCACACATGAACATAGGGAGTTTTCAATCTGGCCACAAATACCAACCTTGGGAGCACATTTCAACAGCATGGCAAGAATAAGAGCTCTTTTGTCTCAGAGAGAGGTGGCCTTGAGTTCGGCCCGTGAAACTTTCGTGCTTCACATAGCGAACACCCGTACAGAGGTGCAGACCCTTTTAAATACAGATTCGACTTTGCATTTCAGCAAGATTACCCATTCATTTCCATGCAGCAGGAGGCCCATAGGAATGAAGGTGCAATTTGCGATTAGCAATTACCTCATCGCAAATTACGAATTTTTCCGACGGTGCAGGGGTGTCTCAAGAACACCCTGCTGCACCCCTGAAAAAAAAATTTGGGGTCATATGGCGCACATAAATTTTGAAAACATTCCTTTACCTCAAAAACGATTTTCAACTCATAATTTGAAAACACTGCACATGGGGAAATGACTTAAAATGTCCTTAAGACACATAAAAGCATTTTTTGATTGCCTTTGCAGCATGTTTCAGTCACCTTTAACATGCCTATGTAACGGAAACATTCAAAATCTAAATTTGCCATGCACAGGTGGGAGCATATTTACAAGCAATTTGCTCCACACACAAACTTCTTACATTGAAATGGGAAAAATAACATCAGAGACTCTCAATTACCTTATAAAGAAGCAGACACCATTATGTCCTTCTCATCAATATTAAAACCATTGCTTTTTCTCAAAAACGATTTACAAGTCATAATTTGAAAACACTCCACAGCTCCTATGCACATAAAAGCGCTGTCAGTACTAATACTTCACATTTTCTCCAATTACAATTTCTCAAAGAAACAAAATCTATTTGTGAAACACTTGAGACAAAGCAACATTTGAAAAACACAACTTTCTTCATAATTTTCTCCTTAAAGCACACTATTTTCTATCTAAATTAAAGAAATTTTTTCTCACCTTAGCAAATACTTTGAGTTTCAAAACAGTCTCAGAAACACACCAATTTGTCTTCAGCAGAGCAAAAGGTATGCACTCCAGAGTCTGCAGCTATCAAAAGCACAGAAATGCTGTAATTCCTCACACAGATCTCTCATGTCACCCAATCAAAACTCTTCCCTCACTTTTTTTCAAAGCAAAACCCTTCCCCCCTCTGCCCCCTCTCTGCTTTTTCTGCATAGCAACCACCTCTTGCAAGACCTCTCACACAACAATGTTGCAATTGAACTCTGAACTCTCAGTGCACCTGCATATCCAAAGCATTCTTTCATTTAATGATTTTTTCTTCGCCACTCAAAATACATCTTTCAACGAACTCATCCATGCACACTAACTTTCTGTTTTCAGCAATCAAAATCCACCAATCACTCTTACTGCTTCATTAACACAGAAACTCCTCAGTTTTTTTCATTTTACACTCTCATTTTTTCAACTGCCATTTCATTGCCACACTTCATCTGACTGCAGGAGAACCTTCTCTCGCCATGTTTTCTGTCTGGATTGTTGGACATAGCTACATCTATTGGGCTCAAAGGTACGCTGAAAACAGGAATTTACCTAACCTCAATTTACAAGATGTGGAAATTAAGTGGTTTGGCCACAGAGGATTAAAATGTCACCAATTGATACCATTGGTGAAAACCTTTATGCATTTGCCAAAACCTGACCTGTTAATTGTGCACTGTGGAGGTAATGATTTGGACACTTTGACTGGGGTAGGTCTGGAAATGCTTTTAAAGGACACCTTTGAGCAATTGATGGCACTTTTTCCTCAGACTGCCTTGGTATATTCAAATATATGCCAAAGACAGAAATGGAGGTGGTCGAACCAATTTTGTCCACAAATTGAGAAATCGAGGAAGCATGTAAACAAATCTGTTTCAGCTTACATGAGAGACCATGGAATGGGCTCCCTGTACAACAATAACTTGCGTTACTACATGCAAGATATCTACAGAGCAGATGGAGTTCACTTCTCAGATGAGGGCAACAGAGTTTTCACTCTGAATTTAAGACTGTGCATTGGTACCTACTTATAAGTACCTAAATGTACCATAAACCCAAAAGCTCTTCTCAGAGCTACCCTACATCTGATCACTCACAATTATTATTTTACTCTAACTTTTTTCACTAATTTTCAAGAAAGTACGCTCCCCAGACCGCTTCCCGGTTCGCGAACCGGGCGCACTCCACGCAAAAAAACTAAAAAAACGGTATATTTTTTTTTTGCCCTGCGAGACCCTTTCAAAGCCTCCACATCAAACCTAGGGGGTCAGGGAGGATCTACTATGCCCCCTTATGGTCATTTGCCCCTTCGCTTTGGCCTCCTCTTGTCTCTCGATCCTACCGAGAGACAAGATGGCGGCCGCTACGGACTGTTTGGAATGTTTACAGACGCCGAAAAACCAATCAGCTTCGCAAACCTCCGTAACGCGAAAAGTACGAGAAGCGGAGCACTGTTACAGATATATATCTTTTTTTGAACGTTAATTTCTCAAAATCCACTAGAGCACATATATTGAGACCTAGCAAAGGCACATCGGGCTACCAGTCCCTACAATTTTGCCAAGTTTCGTGCAAATCCATTCAGCCGTTCGATTATTATTATTATTATTTTTTTTGCCCCGCGGTGCCCTTTTAAAACCTCCACATCAAACGTAGGGGGTCACCGACGATCTACTATTCCCCCTTATGGTCATTTGCCCCTTCGCTTTGGCCTCCTCTTGTCTCTTGATCCTACCGAGAGACAAGATGGCGGCCGCTACGGACTGTTTGGAATGTTTACAGACGCCGGAGAGCCAATCAGCTTCGCTTCGCAAAGCTCCGTAACGCGAAAAGTACGCGAAGCGGTGCGCTGTTACAGATATATATCTTTTTTTGAACGTTAATTTCTCAAAATCCACTGGAGCACATATATTGAGATCTAGCAAAGGCACATCGGGCTACCAGTCCCTACAATTTTGCCAACTTTCGTGCAAATCCATTCAGCTGTTCGATTATTATTATTTTTATTTTTTTTTGCCCCGCGGGGCCCTTTTAAAACCTCCACATCAAACCTAGGGGGTGAGCGACAATGTACTATGCCCCCTTATGGTCATTTGACCCTTCGCTTCGGCCTCCTCTTGTCTCTCGATCCTACCGAGAGACAAGATGGCGGCCGCTACGGACTGTTTGGAATGTTGACAGACGCCGGAGAACCAATCAGCTTCGCTTCACAAAGCTCCGTTGCGCGAAAAGTCCGCGAACCAGAGCGCTGCCCGGTCCGCTGTTACAGATATATATATTTTTTTAAACGTTAATTTCTCAAAATCCACTGGAGCACATATATTGAGACCTACAAAAGGCACATCGGGCTACCAGTCCCTACAATTTTGCCAAGTTTCGTGCAAATCCATTCAGCCGTTCGGGCTAAAAGTGAGGCCAACCGCCCTATGGAAAACTCAATGTTAAAAACACGTTTTGGGACCCCCCTTTTTTCTCGGCCCCCCCTTGACGAACCCCCCCAAAATTTTCAGGGGCTGCTCAGAAACAAAATGTGCCATTTTCCTGAAAATTTCAGCCAATTCCGTCCACAAACGCCAAAGTTATTAGACATAGAATTTTCAAAAAACCCATAGAGAAAAAATCCTAACTATATATACCTACTGGCGACCGCCAGTAGGTAATATATATATATATTACCTACTGGCGGTCGCCAGTAGGTATATATAGTTAGGATTTTTTCCCTATGGGATTTTTGAAAATTCTATGTCTAATAACTTTGGCGTTTGTGGACGGAATTGGCTGAAATTTTCTGGAAAATGGAACATTTTGTTTCTGAGCAGCCCTTGGAAATTTGGGGGGGTTTCGTCAAGGGGGGGCCGAGAAAAAAGGGGGGTCCCAAAACGTGTTTTTAACATTGAGTTTTCCATAGGGCGGTTGGCCTCACTTTTAGCCCGAACGGCTGAATGGATTTGCATGAAACTTGGCAAAATTGTAGGGACTGGTAGCCCGATGTGCCTTTTCTAGGTCTCAATATATGTGCTCCAGTGGATTTTGAGAAATTAACGTTTAAAAAAAGATATATATCTGTAAGCGCGCTCTGGGCAGCGCTCCGGTCCGCGGACCTTAAGCGTACCGGAACTTCGCGTAGCTAAGCTGATTGGCTCTCCGGTGTCTGTCAACATTCTAAACAGTCCGGAGCGGCCGCCATCTTGTCTCTCGGTAGGATTGAGAGACAAGAGGAGGCCAAAACAAAGGCGAAAATGACCATAAGGGGGCATACTAGATCCTCCCTGACCCCCTAGGTTTAATGTGGAGGTTTTAAAAGGGCCCCGCGGGGCAAAAAAAACAAAAAAAATGTTTTGTTTTTTTTTTGCGTGGGGAGCGCCCGGTCCGCGAACCGGGAAGCGTTCTGGGCAGCGTACTGCAATGAAAAATGAATGATAGACTTTTCAAATGCTGTATGTTAATTGATTGTTGTTTTTGTTGATTATTTTTTATTTTCTTTATTTTTTAAGCATTTTTTTTTATTGTGATTGTGTTTCATAATTTATTAAACTTTCTAACATTTCATTGTCAGAAATTTCATAATTATCATTGAATATACATTGTAGTCTCTGAGGGTGTAAAATGTCCTCATTTTCAAGGAGGTTATCTACTGCTTGTACACATTGCAGTAGTTCTTTGTCTAAAGTTTCATCGAAAAATTCAATATCATTTTCATCTTGATTTCTTGGCTGCTCTCTTGCAGGACAATTTGAAATTCAACTTTCTGTTCGCCTTCCATTTTGCCTGAAATTTAGATTAAAAAAATATATATTAGTAGAGATAGGGCACTGTTGGGATTAATTTTGGGCAGTGTATAGTATCAGAGTGGAAGTAGGAATATAAAAAAGTGTATGTGATTTAACGTAAGTAAATTCATAATTATACAAGAGAAGCCTAACTCCATCCATAACTATAACAGAGAAGTCTATCTAAATCTATAACTACTACAGAGGGATAGTATATAACTATCAGAAAAAGTTTACCATATTAACTTATAGTGCACAATATACTTCAGTTTTAAAAATAAAAACTTACCTTTAGATAGAAGTTGAAGGAATTAGTGAAAATCCTATTGAAATGTACACCAAGAAGTAGTAGTCAAAATGGCTGTGTTTTCTTCTCTTCCTTTATATATATTCAGGTATATAACCAATCAAATGTCAGGTAAAAAAAGTAGAAAATGAAAGTAACATTTTAATTGGTTGTCAATTCCAACACTTCAGATGTGTTTTGTGAAGTAATTTACCTCACTGTATTTAGAGAGGTCTACAGGCTAAATGGCTAAATGGAATTCCAATCAAATTTGTGAAAATGGTAGGGATTGGTATGTAGTATGAGCTAGTCTATATTTGGTGAAATTGTCTCCAGTGGCTTTTCTGTGAACTACTTTCCCACCTTTTTTGATGGTGCGCTTCCCAGGGAGCGACCCGGTACGCGAACCGTTGAGCGCCCCGGTTCGCGAACCTTAAGCGTAACGGGAGTCCACCATTTTGTGTTTCGGTCGAATTAAGATACAAGATGGAGGGCAAATAATGTTCAGAATGGGTAGAAGGGGGCACGGTAGACTTATCTTGACCCCCTAGGTTTTGTGAGGGTGGCTGAGGAGGCCCATATGTGCGAAAAAAAAACATTTTTTTTAAAATTTCGCGAGGTTAGCTCCCGGTTCGCGTACCGGGTAGCGCCCCAGGGAGCGTACTTTGTTGAAAATTAGTGAAAAATGTTAGAGTAAAATAATAATTGTGAGTGATCAGATGTAGGGTAGCTCTGAGAAGAGCTTTTGGGTTTATGGTACATTTAGGTACTTATAAGTAGGTACCAATGCACATTCTTAAATTCAGAGTGAAAATTCTGTTGCCCTCATCTGAGAAGTGAACTCCATCTCCTCTGTAGATATCTTGCATGTAGTAACGCAAGTTATTGTTGTACAGGGAGCCCATTCCATGGTCTCTCATGTAAGCTGAAACAGATTTGTTTACATGCTTCCTCGACTTCTCAATTTGTGGACAAAATTGGTTTGACCACCTCCATTTCTGTCTTTGGCATATATTTGAATATACCAAGGCAGTCTGAGGAAAAAGTGCCATTAATTGCTCAAAGGTGTCCTTTAAAAGCATTTCCAGACCTACACCAGTCAAAGTGCCCAAGTCATTACCTCCACAGTGCACAATTAACAGGTTAGGTTTGGGCAAATGCATAAAGGTTTTCACCAATGGTATCAATTGGTGACATTTTAATCCTCTGTGGCCAAACCACTTAATTTCCACATCTTGTAAATTGAGGTTAGGTAAATTCCTGTTTTCAGTGTACCTTTGAGCCCAGTGAATATAACTATGTCCAACAATCCAGACAGAAAACATGGTGAGAGAAGGTTCTCCTGCAGTCAGATGAAGTGTGGCAATGAAATGGCAGTTGAAAAAATGAGAGTTTAAAATGAAAAAAACTGTGGAGTTTCTGTGTTCATGAAGCAGTAACAGTGATTGGTGTATTTTGATTGCTGAAAACAGAAAGTTAGGGTGCACGGATGAGTTATTTGAAAGATGTATTTTGAATGGTCAATAAAAAATCATTAAATGAAAGAATGCACTGGATATGCAGGTGCACTGAGAGTTCAGAGTTCAATTGCAACATTGTTGTGTGAACTTGCAAACACCAGAAGTCTTCCAAGAGGTGGTTGCTATGCAGAAAAGGCATGAAATGGCAGAGGGGGGAAGGGTTTTCATTTGAAAAAAAGTGAGGGAAGAGTTTTGATTGGGTGACATGAGAGATATGTGTGAAGAATTACAGCATTTCTGTGCTTTTGATAGCTGCAGACTCTGGAGTGCATACCTTTTGCTCTGCTGAAGACAAATTGGTGTGTTTCTGAGACTGTTTTCAAACTCAAAGTATTTGCTAAGGTGAGAAAATATTTCTTTAATTTAGATAGAGAATAGTGTGCTTTAAGGAGAAAATTATGAATTATGTGGCGCAAATTGCTTGTAAATATGCTCCCACCTGTGCAAGGAAAATTTAGATTTTTAATGTTTGTGTTACATAGCCATGTTAAAAGTGATACAAACATGCTGCAAAGGCAATTAAAAAACGCTTTTATGTGTCTTAAGGACATTTTAAGTAATTTTCCCATGTGCAGTGTTTTGAAATTATGATTTGAAAATCGTTTTTGGGGAAAAGGAATTGTTTTTAAATTTATGACAAGGACATAATGGTGTATGCTTCTTTATAAGGCAATTGACTGTCCCTGATGTTATTTTTCCCATTTTAATGTAAGACCTTTCTCTGTGGCGCAAATTGCTTGTAAATATGCTCCCACCTGTGCATGGCAAATTTAGATTTTAAATGTTTGTGTTACATAGCCATGTTAAAAGTGACCCAACCATGCTGGAAAGGCAATAAAAAAACACTTTCATGTGTCTTAAGGACATTTTAAGTAATTTCCCTGTGGGCAGTGTTTTCAAATTATGAATTGAAAATCGTTTTTGAGGTAAAGGAATGTTGTTAAAATTTATGTGCGCCATATGCCCCCAAATTTCTTTTTCAGGGGTGCGGCAGGGTGTTATTGAGACACCCCTACACCTTTGGAAAAATTCCTAATTTGCGATGAGCTAATTGCTAATTGCAAATTGCACCTTCTTTCATATGGGCATCCTGGCGCATGGAAATGAATGGGTAATTTGCAATTAGCAATTTGCTCATCGCAAATTTGGAATGGTAAAGAATCGCTATTTATTCCTTAAAATTCGCTATTTTGGAAATGCAAAATAGTTATATGATACATATGGCGGTTGATGTCTAACAAGATAAGAAGCTTAGGGATAGATTTATGATGACTGGCGCAATGAAGTGGACATCACTTACTTCATTGGTAGAGCTTTACATGTATTATGTCCTCTGTATTCTTCATCAAGCGTAACTTTAATCTGCAATCCTGAGTAGGCCTCACCTTAAACAAACCTCTGGATAGGCCACATCTTATCGTCATCCTGAATTAATCATTTAAAATGCTAGGGACATATTTATGATAGGTGTATGCCTCTTTTGCGCCACTTACAAAACACTGTCCATGGGGAAATGACTTAAAATGTCCTTAAGACACATGAATGTGTTTTTTTAAAGCGTTTGCAATTTTTTTGGGTCACTTTTAACATGGCTATGTGACTCAAACAGTCAAAATCTAAATTCACCATGCACAGGTGGGAGCATATTTACAAGGAATGTGCTCCATGGGGAAAGGTCTTATAATGTAATATGGGAAAAATGACATCAGAGACACTGAAATGCCTTATAGAGAAGCATACACCATTATGTCCTTGTCATAAATTTGCAAACCATTACTTTTCCCCAAAAACGATTTTCAAATCATAATTTGAAAACACTGCACATGTGGAAATGGCTTAAAATGTCCTTAATTCAAAATTTGCTATTCCTTATTTTGCGATTGCACTGAAGGATTTGCAAATTTTGCGATTTCTTAAATGCAATGTATCAAACAAAAAATATGTAAAAAAATGACATTAAGGATTTGGAAACTACCACCAACTTCTAGTTGGTGGTAATTTGTGAATTCTTTTCAAAAAGCTTTTTTTCCAAAAAACAAAAGGTGCCATATGACGCCCATACATGCCCTTGGGGCATGTATGTGCGCCATATGCCCCCAAATTTCTTTTTCAGGGGGTGCAGCAGGGTGTTCTTGAGACACCCCTGCACCCTTGGAAAAATTCCTATTTTGTGATGAGCTAATTGCTAATCGCAAATTGCACCTTCATTCCTATGAGCCTCCTAGCCCATGGAAATGAATGGGTAATTTGCAATTAGCAAATTGCTCATTGCAAATTAGGAATGGTAAAGAATTGCTATTTATTCCTTAAAATTCGCTATTTAGGAAATGCAAAATAGTTTGATGGTACATATGGTGGTTCATCTGTAACAAGATAAGAAGCTTAGGGATACATTTATGATGACTGGCGAAATAAAGTGCAAATCACTTACTTCATTGGTAGGCCTTTACATGTATTATCTCTTCTGTATTCTTCATCAAGCGTAACTTTAATCTGCAATCCTGAGTAGGCCTCACCTTAAACAAACCTCTGGATAGGCCACACCTTATCGTCATCATGAATTAATCATTTAAAATGCTAGGGACAGATTTATGATAGGTGTATGCCTCTTTTGCGCCACTGTGCGTCACTTTTATGATGCAGCGGCGGTGCAAAAGATTTGCTATGAGGCGACAAAATTACAAATTGATGCTTTTAGGCAGATATGTCATGGTGTAAAAAAAACGTACCACATGAAACCGATGCAGCAGTGATGCAAAAGATGCACCATGTTGCAAGACAGGCCTCACTTGGGGCCATATGTATCACGCTAATTAGCATTCACAAAGATCAAAATTCTGCGAATTTCGGCCTTTGCGAATGCTAATTAGACAAATGGTATATATCAAACAAGTTTGATGCAAAATAAGGAATAGCAAAATTTGCTATTCCTTATTTTGCGATTGCACTGAAGGATTTGCAAATTTTGCGATTACTTAAATGCAATGTATCAAACAAAAAATATGTTAAAAAATGACATTAAGGATTTGGAAACTACCACCAACTTCTAGTTGGTGGTAATTTGTGAATTCTTTTCAAAAAGCTTTTTTTCCAAAAAACAAAAGGTGCCATATGACGCCCATACATTTATGTGCGCCATATGCCCCCAAATTTCTTTTTCAGGGGGTGCAGCAGGATGTTCTTGAGACACCCCTGCACCCTTGGAAAAATTCCTAATTTGTGATGAGCAAATTGCTAATCGCAAATTAAACCTTCATTCCTATGAGGCTCCTAGCCCATGGAAATGAATGGGTAACTTGCAATTAGCAATTTGCTCATTGCAAATTAGGAATGGTAAAGAATTGCTATTTATTCCTTAAAATTCGCTATTTAGGAAATGCAAAATAGTTTGATGGTACATATGGCGGTTCATCTGTAACAAGATAAGAAGATTAGGGATAGATTTATGATGACTGGTGCATCACCAGGGATGTGTCAGTCATCCTGTGCCGCTGTTCCGCCACCCATGGTGTGCTGCATTTACAATGCGGGGCATCATGGGGCAAAAATGGCACAGATGCGTGATGTATCTGTGATGTAAAGGTAGTGATTGCTGGAGTTGTATCGCAAGTGCGATGCAGCTCAAGCAAGGCTCAGGGGTGCCCCATCTCCACAATGTTGCGTCAAGACCTATGCCTGCTTAAAGCAGGCGCAGGGTTTTGACGCAGTTTTCTCCTATCTGATTGTAAATACGGCACACCATGGGTGGCAGAGCAGCGGTGCACGTTAACTGGTGCATGCCTGGGGATGTGCCATTTAACATAAATCTGCCCCTTTACATTTAAGTATGTGCAGGACACACAGAGTCGGTGAGGCTTATCCAAGGTTAAGAAGAGATGAGTCCTGTTCACTGAAAAATTAGACATAGTCTTCACCTGATCAGCATTGCTGGACATGGCTAAATAATAGCTGCAAAATATTACTCTTGTTAAACAATTTTACTATTATAATCTCTGAGATTTGTCTCTTACTCTGCAACATCTCATTGTTGTTATCTTTCTTTAAAGATAAAGACAACATCAACATGAGTGACAATCTGCAATCAGTTGATTTTGACCTCATCATTGAACTTGTAATTGAAACATCAGTGGATGTTGATCCATTGGATGATTTAAATCCTGAGGATGAAGAAGAGCGTGATGAGGATGCAGATTTGTCCGAATGATATGACATAGGGTGGGAAGCTGACCTGCTTGAGCCTATGGAAATATAAACATTTATTTTTAAAATGTATAATTAATAAAAAGTAAAAATGTAAACCGTTTAATTTAAAAATAAAGACACCTTCAAAAACAGGTTATGTGTAGTGTCTTCAATAAAATATTAAAATATGCTCATAAAATTAGATCAGATTCACATATAAAATAGCACAGGTAACATAAATATAAATGTCATTTCTTTTCTGCTATTTCTGTATTGTAAATTTGCCAAGGACTAAAAAATCTTCTATTTAAAATGTCAAGTAGTGTGTTAAGTTTTTGATCATTGTTATTGATTTACTGTTTGGTAATAGTGGTTAATAAAATTTTTTATTATATTTTACCACAGATTCAACTGCAGATCATTTCAAGATTTCACCATGCCAACAATAGAAAGACAGAGAAAGGCTGCAAAACGTCAAAGACAGCAGGTGAAACAAAATAAGCAGCAGTCCTCTAACAAAAAGATTTGTCAAGTCACGAAGAAAGCACCGGGTAAGAGCACAAAATATTTCATAAGAAATATGTGTAGTAAAAAAAATATTACTACAGAAAATGTTTCAGTCCATAAAAAGATAAGCAAATCAAATGGAAAGGAAAGGCCAATCAAAAATGTTACTGCTAGAGCAAGAGATAACTCTGTGCATGATAGTAGAAGGAAACAACAGTTTAGGGACATTCGTAAACGAATGTTCCGCAACAGGATAATTGGCAATTTGTTAAAAAATATTAAGAAAGGTCAACAGAAACTGGTTTTTTATAAGAGAAAAAAAAAAGTTGAGAAAGTTATTGATCAGGCATTTGAAATTAAACGTAAGTTATTTATTTTGATAATCAATAGAATTAGGAAGCTAAACAAGGCAATTTATGATTTCAAAAGAAATAGTAGATGGAAGAGAATAGTTAATCGTAGTAATTTTTGTGAAGTTTTTTCTGGAGAATGGATGCATAGTTCAAGCTGTGAGGCATTTTTTAATGAGGAGAGTTATTTCCAGGATAATGATTTGGTGCATGCAGTTGACACCAGTGGTCGTGCTTATGAAGTGAAAGATGGTTGTCCAGTTGAAAAAGAAAAACTTGTGACAACAGAGGCAGAAGAGGTGTTAGGTAATGAGGTTTTAGGAAGACGTGCTAAGGGTCCTGTGTACACCTGGAAGTGTAGTAGTATTTGCAGTGTTCGACAGGATTCCATCAATTTGCTTTGTGATTTTGTACGGTCATTTAATAAGAAAAGTTTGAAGCAGAAAATGAAGTTGTTGCAAGAATTAGATCCTTGCAGAGTGAGAGAAGTGACAGGTTTGCATGGTCATTCACTGGCTTGTCTTTCCAGGAGAGTATGCCAGAGTGTTTTTCATCATTTCAGGATGCTAGCAGTGCATCATAATAAAGTGAGGAAATTAGTTAGAATGTTGTATTATGCTAAGATCCAGCAATTATGCTTAAACAATTATGCGCTGCTCTTTTGCATGGTTCTGAAATAGATGTGAAGAACATATGTGAAGAAATTGAGTTTTGTTACTTTGGAAGTAAAGAGGAGAATGTTGAAATTGACCCAGAAGAAGAGGGTAATGTGGGAGATAGTGTACAGGTTTCCAGTACAGATAATTTCCAGAGGGAAATTGCGACGTTTCAGGTGAAATCAAGTGAGAGGCCTAATTTCACTTGTGTGTGTTGTCGACGCACTTATTATAAGAATCAGACTAAGTTAGTGGATTTATATGCAAAAAGTGAAAGGGAAAATAATAGTGAATGGAAGGATTTTGCAACATACTTGATGGTAGAAAATTGTTTTGATTTGGGATTTGATCAACGTGTGTGTACTTATTGTTGTTGCAAATTAAATCAAAACCAGATGCCTGCTAGAGCAGTTCATAATAATCTGGAATTGGTTAAGATTCCTTCTGAATTGAAGGATTTAAATACTTATGAATCTATTTTGATTCAAAGTATCCATCCCTTTCAGGCTATTGTAAGAATGGAGCCAAAGACAGGGAAATTGCCTCCATCAGATTTACAGAGAGGATTAAAGGGAAGAGTTGTTTATTTGCCTCTAGATTTGAAGAAAAACATTAACACAATTGGAGTAGAAAAAGTGGAAGAGGAACCTCTGGTTATCTTAGTTAATGGGGTTCCGACAAAGAATAAGAAAATATGGCAAGATTTAGTAGATGTTAGGAAAGTTAAAAAGGCAACATTGTATTTGAAAAAAAATAATAAATACTATAAGAATGTATATGTTGCAGAAGAGGAAGTAAGTGAGGAAGAGGATAGCGATTTGTGTGCTGGTCAAATTGAGAAAGTAGAACCCTCTACTAGTGAAGAAATATATGAACATTATAGTGTTCATCCTTTGCATTCCAAGGAAGTCATGGGGAATGCTATTGAGTTGTTTCAAATGAAACAAGCCAAAGGGAGTCCCATTAGTGTTTGGGAGGAAAGTTTGGAAGCTCGGTGTTTCCCACAGCTTTTTCCAACAGGTCAGGGAGGAAGATATGATGAGCGACCTCATCAAATTCCTGCTTATGAATACCGGACTTTGCGATTGTATGCAGGAGATGCTAGGTTTCGACAATGCATTCCCTATTTGTTTCATCTCCTGTTTGAAAGCGATCTGTCTGGACTGTCATATGCAGTGAACCACATCTTGAAAAGTGGTATACACATGCAAAACATCTCGGCAAGTGACTTTATGGATAAAGTCAATGTCCAAGACAGTATTTTGGATTCTCACCTGATTAATCTCATGGCGTGTCAGCGTGGTACTAATGAGTACTGGTACCGTCGTCATGGTGATTTAAAATGTATGCTGAGGAACTTAGGTACTCCCACATGGTTCCTCACTCTGAGCTGTGCCGAGTATGGCTGGGAAGACTTACTTGAAGTTCTACGAGAGGCAAATGCTAACGTAGATAACATCGAATTCAAGACACCCGGAGAACTGTGCTCTTTGGATCCAGTCAATGTATGTAGGTACTTCAATCATAGATTTGAAGCTATGATGTCTTTCATCATGAATAAGAAGAATCCACCTCTTGGAGAGGTGTTGGATTTCTTCTGGAGAAAGGAGTACCAAGCAAGAGGTGCTCCTCATATACATATGTTGCTGTGGATCAAGGATGCACCTAAATTTGGAACGGATCCAGAAGACTCAGTGATGAGTTTCATCCAACAGTATTCTACGTGTGCTGTTCCAAACGCAAAGGAGAAGAAAAGCCTAAGAGAAAAAGTTCTGCGTTTCCAAAGCCATCGATGTGGAAAGTACTGCCGTCGTAAATTCCGAAACAAGGACAAGTTCTACACCAAATGTCGTTTCGGTTTTCCACGACCGGTGATTTCTAAAGGAAGAGTAAACAGTTTGATGTCTTCGCTGCGACATAATGTCATGAAGAAATCACCTAAAAACACATACAATTTGAAGAGGAACGAAGAGTCCAAGTACATCAACGACTACAACCCGGTGATTTTGTCCATGTGGAATGCTAACATGGATATACAGTTTGTGGCTGATAACTGTATGGCTGTGGCTCGGTATGTGACGTCTTACATCACCAAAAAAGAGAAGACAGAATTGAAGGATATGTGGGAGGACATTTCCCATGAAAAGAGCCTCAGCAAGAAGTTGTACAGTTTCAGTCTGAAGATGTTGTCGCATCGAGAAATTGGAGCTTACGAATGCTCTGACCGGTTGTCTTCAGCAAGTCTCTATGCCAAGTCCAGGAGTATCGTTTGGGCGAGTCTTGGTCTTGCTGCAACGCGTAATCGAGTTCTGAAACCTGTGCGGGAAATTGAGTATTTGGCGGAAAAGGAGCCAAACAGTACCGACATTTTGAAGACCAACATGTTGGATACATATTATCCAAATCGAAGCAGTCACCTCGACAATGTTTGTCTGTATGAGGTTCTTCAAAATTACATATTCAAGAGGAACATCAAAGAAGATACTGAGAAAGGAGTGTATGCTGTAATAGGAAGTGAGGGATGTCTGGTCAAGCAAAGAAAATGCCACTTGGTAAACCATCGAAAATTGAGTGGCGAATCTCCTGAAAAAAAGGAGTTTTTCTATTTAGCACTTTTGCAACTTTTCAAGCCTTGGCGTGCAGAAGAGGAACTGCTTGGAGATTTCCTCTGTTACGAAGACTCTTTCAATGCCGCCAAGGAGACCATACAATGTCCTGCTTTTCCCAAATATGTAGAAATGTTGAATGCGGAAATTGAGCAGGAAGCAACGATTGCAGCCGAGATTGCCAGAGACAGTTCTCAGGACAGTCAGAGTTCTGCTTCATTGAGTCAGGATCCACTAGGAGGACCTGTTATCGAAAATGAAGCTGCCACTGCCATGAATGAAGTGGAAAGAGCCATGGCACATGCTCAGGAGGATGCGGTTAACTTAGAAGAGTTGGAAAGACAACTCAACGTTGAGCAGAGGAAAATATATGACGAAGTTACCATGCAAATTGATCATGGATTAAGTCATGACAAGAAAGAGTGCTCATGTACGTCGTTGAAGTCTGTCCGACTGTACGTGAGTGGAGAAGCGGGAACTGGAAAAAGTTTCCTCATTAAAGCAATTTCATGCTATTTGCAGGAAAGGACAGAGTCATCGCTGTCTTGTGTTGTCACCGCTCCAACTGGACTGGCAGCACATAACATTAAAGGGATTACTTTACATCGTTTACTGATGCTGCCAGTGGAGCATGACAACAAATTACAATATCACAAGCTATCTGGAGATGCTTGTTTTGAAGTTTCAAGAATCTTGAGGAAAATGAAACTTCTTATCATTGACGAAGTAAGCATGGTTTCCAATGTCATGCTTGCCTTTGTGCATTTGAGAATGCAAGAAGTTCTCAAAACAGAGTATGATGTGTTATTTGGTGGCAAACACATCATTGTTTTCGGAGATCTTCTGCAGCTGACACCAGTGAAAGGGCAACCTGTGTTCAAAATGCTCACGCATGAAGATACCAGGAAGTGCCTAGGCAGCATTGGCAACGTCAATATATGGTTAAACTTCAATTATGCTGAACTGCATGAAAATATGCGTCAGGCGAAGGATGAAGTTTACAAGACTATTCTACAAGATGTTAGAATTGGAAAAGTGACCGAGCATGGGAAAGAAGCTTTACATGCACGATTACTGTCAAATTTATATCCAGAACAAGATGTTGTGCCTGAGAATATTTTTCAGAAAATTACTGATAAGAAATCTGGAATATGTTTGATGCCAACTCTTGCAGAATGTGCCAAATTCAACAACAAAATGTTGCATTTAGAAAAGCAAGAGATTGTGAAACTGGAAGCTATTGACAGAGTAGAGCATATGGGATCAACAATAATTTTGTCTGAGAATCTGAAAACAAAATTGGATTCATTAGAGAAGAGTATATCTAAAACTGCAGGTTTTGAAAAGACTCTGAACGTGTGCTTGAACTGCCGTATAATTTTAAGAAGGAATTTACATGTTGAAAGAGGTCTGGTAAATGGATCAATGGGTAATGTTGTTGATTTTGTAAAATACAGAAATAGAGATGGAATTGAATTTTTAAAAATTAAATTTGATGGCATTGAGGAAGTACAGCTAATTGGTCGTTGCTCTGCTAGATTTTTGCTTGTAAAAGACTTATATGTTCGCCGTAAGCAGTTTCCTGTTTGCTTGGCATATGCGGTGACAATCCATAAATCGCAAGGTTTAAGTGTAGACAGTGCATTGGTGAATATTGGCAGTTCTGTGTTCAAGGAGGGTATGGCATATGTGGCATTGTCACGAGTTAGAACTTTATCTGGATTGTACTTGATTGACTGTGATGTCACAAACATTTGTGCTGATCTAGATTGTGTTAAGGAATACAATAGGTTAAGAAGAGAGAATGCGCCACATTTGCCTCAGTATCCTTTGTTTGAGAAACGTGTGGTAGGCCGGAAACGAAGAAATGTGACCAATACTGGGGAGGTTGTAGCAAAAAGACGAAAAGTCGATGAACCTAAAATTACAAGCAGAAACAAAAAGGATTCTGTTGAAGATGTTGTTGGTTTTCAATTTGTAAACAGTTCTGGTGTCAACTGCTATGCTAATGTAGTGGTTAATGTTTTGTTTTCTCTAGAAAATGTAAAAGAAGAGATTGTTGTCAATTCTGATCAAAGATTTTGCAGTTTGTTAAATTCTGTGTTAGAGAAATGTAGCACTGATAGAAGAAACATAGAAAGTGTGTCTGAAATTCGAAATCTGTTAGACAGATGTTCAGGCCAAACACAATTCTCTCAAAATATTCAGCAAGATTGTCAGGAGTTTTTAATGTATATGCTGGATGTATTACATGCTGAAGGTGTAGATGTAGATCAGCTGTTTGGGCTTTCTTATCAATGGCAGCATGACTGCGAGAACTGTATGGTATCAAGTACTACTAGTGTTGACTCAGAAAGATTTATATATTTAACTTTGCCAGACAGTAAATCAGTCTCCTTTAATAAGCTAGTAAAAGCAGCTGATCACAACATGGAGTGTAGCCAATGTATATCTGAAATGATGTCCACATTATTTATACGAACATATGGCCAGTATGTCATTTTAATGTTCCAACGATGTAGGCCTGATGGAACAAAATTGACAACTTTAATTAAAAATTTCAGGAATATATCAGGAAGGACTTTTGTAACTGCAGCAATTATATATCATGACGGCCCTTCAATAACATCAGGACATTACACAGCTTATTTAAAGTCTAGAAATGGCTGGTCATTCTGCAATGATTCTGTTTTAATTTTCAAAAAAAAATTGCCGTATGACCTTAAAAACTCTTACCTGGTGTTTTTAAAACCAAAATTTTAGGGAAATAATCTCGGGATGTGCTCTGTGGAATTTCAAGAAGTTCTAATGGCTCCTACACAATTTGTTTTGGTTTCAAAAAAGAGAGGGTACCCCACTTTCACCAGGGAACAGGGTAGGAAGACAGTTAGTCAAAGGGGAAATCCCTGGAGTCAACTAGTCTACTAATCACTATAGGCCTTTCTTGTTGTGAAAAGAAAGGTCACAATATGCCATGGGTATTCTGACAAACATAAAAATAGGTTTCCACAAAGAAATAGTCTTGTTTACAATCTAGATTTATTAAAATTACATTTTAAATGAACAATAAAAACAAGATAAATTCATACAATTAATCCGAAACAATTAAAATCCAAGATGAAGTATCTTGGAGGGATAAAAATGATTATTCAACAGTATTACACAAACACAATATTACGGTACACGATAAATGGAAAAACAATCAGAATATGTTCACAATAAACAACAGACTAAACGTAATCACAACAAACCCCTCATGTATAAGTGGCCCACTTGATATCTCTGCCACTGTATTTCACTAGATCCAATGGCCGTGGACAATTTGGTTACTATAAGACTTTAGTGGAAAGATTTAATACCCATCTAAAGTTTCACCCGGCCCTAACTGGATTCTTTTAGACCAAACAGTGCGTCGACGCGTTTCGGTGCTTAACACTTGATATCGTGGCACCTTCCTCAGGACTTCTTATTTCTGGGGTTTCGGGGAACGGATGCATACACCGTATCTGTAAATATATTAGGAAAAATATGCGCAGTCAAATATCGTGCATTGAAACCTTTTGTCTCATTTACTCTAGGGGCTGGATTGCTAAGATTAACACATACCCACTCTGACTTTACACTATTAATTATAGCTGCCATTGTTCTCTTGACACTTTATAATGCTTGTCACAAATCCGCTTACATATAAAATACAATTAATTGCACAATGATGTATACATTGGTTCAATTGCATGTGATTTGTCCTCTACTTTTTCTGTTTGACAATTCCATTCGCCAAGTAGCAAACATGTGAATCACATATGATATATGGGCCCTCCAAGTCTTTTTTCATTGTGGAAGACCAACTTATATGAGAGGGACTGATGAACCCAGGGGCCCGGGAAAATAGATAAGTATAAATTCTCACCCTCGGGACCGAGTAGGAAAACGTTCCTAGATGGGGTCTATTTGAAGTATCACTTATTGGTGCTACAGATGTAGTTCTTGGAGCCTTCTGTTAATTAAAAAAACTTTTTTTAGGTGTAAGATAGAATCTCCCATCATCTACTCACTGGGGGGTGATTTTTCATTCTTATATTTACCTCTCTCCTGTAAGGGGAGCTCCTTTGAGTGGGGTTCCTTGGTTTTTTGTTTATCAGGCGATTGCCCACTTGTCGTGTATCTGTGGTGATAGAGTACATTGCACTTTTTCACTCTACTATTTCATAGGTACTAATTCTTCAATCACATAGTATTGTAATGGTAATGTCTTACCTCAAATGTTTTTAAAACGTATTTAGAACGGGCATATAAAGTCGTTGGTCTACTCCTGAACTGGATATGTTCTGTTGAGTAAAGACAAGTATAACACCATCATATGTCTATTCTGTACTATAAGATATTATGCTCTTAGCTCTGTTGAAGAGTTTATAATGTAATTCGCACCTTTCTATTTTTCATTTCAATGCCTGCTCCTGGTATTGCCCATATCTCCTGCTCAGTACCCATAGTGGCCAAGATACCTGTTTGGTACCCGTAATGTCCAGATTCCTATTTATTAACTCTAGGTTCGACTCTTTAGATGGGCCAAATTTGTGTACAAGTGATTAGGTTTACCACCTCCCGCCCTGGTTAGATTCTCTAACTACAAGTATAGAGTATAGACTTTGTAGGGCTAAGAGTATCCCCTGTTCGAGTTACCTACAGGGCCTAATATACTGTCCTTAAAGTTGTACTGATAAACGGTTCCCCTACTACATAGAAAAAGGGGGGGGGCCTAGGGGTTTGGTCTCCACTCACCGGGTTAGCGCTGTTTGTTGGCTTCTGCCTCGTTCCTTCACTCGATCTAGAGTGTGTTTGTTTGGTGTGTGTTTTTATAGCTCCATGTAATTGACTGATTGTCCACACCTGTCAAGAGAGGAGCGCTGTTTACGCGCTGCCAAGACCGCCGTGAACGTGGGCGCCATCTTTGAATGGTGTAATATGCTTGCTAGTGTATCAGAGGACCTGTCCGTCTGATGTCTTCCTGAGTTTGCGCTCGGCTTGAAGTGTCTCTGCTTGTATTTCCCATTTGTACAAGCAGTGCACAACAATAGTATATGAAAAGTTGCCCTCGCTCGCTAAATCGGCATAGAGAAACCTTTTCTGCCGCTTTACTCTAAATACTCTCTCATTATGACCCGCGCTGTGATTATTTGCTAATTGTCCCAATTTGTGCTCTTAGATGGAGATTCAAAGGTCCTGGGTTCAATGCTCGTAGTTCTTAGTCCAACCAATCGGTCGCCCTAATCAACCCCTGACTATGGGCGCCATCTTGGACTGGTGGTCAGAGTGCTTACTTACACTGTTATCCCATCGGATATGGGTGCAGGAAAAGGTTACAAGGTCTCATAGAGGTGATAACATTGTTCTTGAACCTCAGTATTTGTGTCTAAAGGAGGGTCCTTCACTTCATTCAAAAATGGATTCCAGTGTAGGAAGTGTTTAAGGTGCTACTTGTCTATGGTACAGGGTGATGAAGAGGTAGTCACTGAATGGGAACGGCTTACTAGATAAGAGCCTCCCATTCTTCCCTGGAGTTTAAACCTTTTCTTATGGTATTAAATTTAACCATATACCATTGTTCCTGTAACTTTCGTCTCTTTGTAATATCTCCTGATCTGGTGAGTTCCCTAATTCTTTCCAGAATGACCCATCTGAGGTCCTTTATTCTGTGTCCCTTTTCTTTCCAGTGGGCCACAAGGGGGGCATTTTCTTTATTGTTATTTATAGCAGACTTATGTTCCCCTATCCTGAGCCTCACTTCTCTGCCAGTTTCACCTATATATGCCTGGTTGCATGGACACAGGATCATATATATTACATTCTTTGTTTTACAGTTGTTCAGGGTGGTGATTGTGTGTTTCGCACCGTTATGTTCAACTGTTTTAGTCACTATACATAGCTCACAGATACAACAGGTGCCACATTTATTGTTGCCCGTTGCTTTCTGTCCACTCAAGGTGGTTTGGGTTTCTGTCTTGTCCTCTCTGTATGTATACACAAAGTTCGACCTGAGGTTCTTGTTCTTCCTGTACGCGTATAAGGGATGCTCCAGAGGAGTCACGTCTGGGCCATTATTTAAAATTTTCCAATTATGGTTTATGATATTTTTGATTTGGTTGGCTATGACTGAATGTTGGCTCACCATCACTATTTTGTCTTGTGTTTTCTTATTGTCTGTTTTATTGATCAGACAGTCCCTATTGTAGCATTGTGCTCTTTTGAGAGAATGATTTATCAATTTTTTGGGGTAGCCCCGGTCTTTAAATTTCTTTTTCATTTCTTGGGCATGTTTGTGGAAGTCTGTTAGGTCCGTACAATTTCTCCTGAGTCGAAGAAACTCGCCAAATGGTATCGAGTCCTTCTGGCTCTTGGGATGGTAACTGGAGTAATGTAGGATTGTGTTCCTATCAGACTCCTTTTTGTACAGTTCCACTTTTAAATGTTGATCTTGGCTCTTAATACATATGTCCAGGAAATTGACCTTGGACCTACTGTATGCTGCTGTGAACCTCAGATTTGGGTCCCCTAGATTAAGCCAACTGAGAAATTCTTCTAGGAGCTCTGTACTTCCCTGCCAGATGAAGAATATGTCGTCAATGAAGCGAGCCCAATTTCGAATATTTTCGAAAAAAGGACTCACTTCATTATACACGTGCTTCTTTTCAAATAAGCTCACGTATATACAAGCCAAGCTGGGCGCACATGTTGCGCCCATACTGGTCCCCTTCTTTTGAATGTAGAGGTCTTTTTTAAAAAGGAAGATGTTGTTCAGTAGGACCATCGACACACATTGAACAATGAACTCTTTATTTCCACCTCGTATGTCTGTCTCTTCTAAAAGGTTCCTAACTGCCACTATGGTGTCTTTTTGTGGTATGTTGGTGTAGAGTGACTCTACGTCGAGAGTCACCAACAGTTCATTTTCTTCATTAAAGGGGATCCCTTCCACTTTGGATATCATATCCGCTGTATCTCGGATGTACGATTTTTGTTCAGCTACTAAAGGCTTCAAGAATCTATCTGCATATTGGCTTAGTGGTTCCAACAAGGAGTCAATAGAAGCCACTATTGGTCTGAGGGGGGGGTCATTTAGATTCTTATGGACCTTGGGTAGTCCGTAGAATGCGGGGATTTTTGGGTTAGTATTGTTCAGAAATTTCCACTCTTCCTCAGTGATTTTATCCTCCTCCAGGGCTCTATGGAGTAGGGTCTCTACGTCCTTTTTCAATTTATTTAGTCTCGATTGGGAGACTCTCGAATAGTGTAGTTCATTTGTAAGAAGGGTGAGTGCTCTCTGCTCGTAGTCAGGTGTGTCAAAAACTACTACTCCTCCCCCCTTATCCGCGGGTTTTATGGTTATACTATTATCTTCAGACAGGGATTTGATGGCCTCTCTCTGAGCTTTACTAATATTGTGCTGTTGGAAATGATCTTTCTCTAACAAGAGACCTATTTCTATTTTTACAATTGATTCAAAGGTCTCCAGGTTTTTGTCCACCATTCCTAAGCTCGGGGTAAAGGTAGATTTCGTCCTAAGACCCGAATCTTGGGGTTGCTCTCTCACTGGTCTGTCCTCAAAGAACCTGCGTAGTCGTATTTTGCGGAAAAAGGACCTCAGATCCTTCTCCAATTGGAATTTGTTAATTCCTGTAGTCGGAACAAAATTGAACCCCATCCCTAACACTTGCTTTTCTGTGTGTGTGAGTGTTCTATTGGAAAGATTTATAATGGGAGTCCTCTCTAGTGCCAATAGACTTTGTTTCTGGTTCTCTTGTATTCTTGAGGGGCCGGGGTCTGTTGGTATTCCTGATCCTGTTCCCTGGGGGCTGGTCTCCTCGGGTATTGGCCTCTCCCTCTGCCACGGAAGCTCCCCCTGTTTTTCTGTGGGCGCTGGTCTAAAAAAGGGGTTTCATATTCCCTGTTCTGGCCCGTATATTCTCCGTCTTCTCTACACAGTTCCTCCTCCTCTATGCTACTCTCAGATGTACCAGAAAAATGTACATGTCTGGGTTTCCTGGGTTGAAATCTCGTTTGAAATCTGGGTCTTGGTCCCTCATTCCTATTATACTCAGCCTTGTCTGTGTAATAATCTTTTCTCAGAAATGGATAAACCACCTCCTGGCTGAATTTATTAATGTCCTTTCTAAGTTTTTGAGTTTTCCTATTGGACAAATATTCACCATATCCCTTCATATCTTGATTTATCTCTTCTAGCCTTTTTTTTGCATCCTCTACAACATTGCTGTCTAATAGGGCCTTCTCTAATTCCTCCATCTCTTTAATTTCTATCAATACTGTAGCTTGGGCGGTTTCAATAATGAGAAGCATGAGGTCCCTACTGCATCTATTACAGATGAAAGTCCATATTTCCAAGAACTTTGGATTGTCTACGAATAAGCCTGGCTCATTTCGTATTTGATGACCTATTGGTATTTTCCCTGCCCTCACATATTGTGTCATGAAATCCGCGTGTAATTCTGTTCTAATAATCTTCTTTTTCAGATTGATAAGTTGGTTCCATTTCTCGCCCCCATTAGGGATGACTGTGATGTTGTTGCTCCCTCTATTAGAGCTTAAGATTTTGTTTAATTGTTCTTCACTGAAGCCAAATGTCTTCAGTGTGTCCATTGTATGATTGGACAGGGACTATATAGTTTTATTGGAATAGGAAAAACCTGTGATAGTCTACACAAAAACCTAGACTCTCCAGCACGAGGCTGTACTTAACTGGTTTCAAAAAAGAGAGGGTACCCCACTTTCACCAGGGAACAGGGTAGGAAGACAGTTAGTCAAAGGGGAAATCCCTGGAGTCAACTAGTCTACTAATCACTATAGGCCTTTCTTGTTGTGAAAAGAAAGGTCACAATATGCCATGGGTATTCTGACAAACATAAAAATAGGTTTCCACAAAGAAATAGTCTTGTTTACAATCTAGATTTATTAAAATTACATTTTAAATGAACAATAAAAACAAGATAAGTTCATACAATTAATCCGAAACAATTAAAATCCAAGATGAAGTATCTTGGAGGGATAAAAATGATTATTCAACAGTATTACACAAACACAATATTACGGTACACGATAAATGAAAAAACAATCAGAATATGTTCACAATAAACAACAGACTAAACGTAATCACAACAAACCCCTCATGTATAAGTGGCCCACTTGATATCTCTGCCACTGTATTTCACTAGATCCAATGGCCGTGGACAATTTGGTTACTATAAGACTTTAGTGGAAAGATTTAATACCCATCTAAAGTTTCACCCGGCCCTAACTGGATTCTTTTAGACCAAACAGTGCGTCGACGCGTTTCGGTGCTTAACACTTGATATCGTGGCACCTTCCTCAGGACTTCTTATTTCTGGGGTTTCGGGGAACGGATGCATACACCGTATCTGTAAATATATTAGGAAAAATATGCGCAGTCAAATATCGTGCATTGAAACCTTTTGTCTCATTTACTCTAGGGGCTGGATTGCTAAGATTAACACATACCCACTCTGACTTTACACTATTAATTATAGCTGCCATTGTTCTCTTGACACTTTATAATGCTTGTCACAAATCCGCTTACATATAAAATACAATTAATTGCACAATGATGTATACATTGGTTCAATTGCATGTGATTTGTCCTCTACTTTTTCTGTTTGACAATTCCATTCGCCAAGTAGCAAACATGTGAATCACATATGATATATGGGCCCTCCAAGTCTTTTTTCATTGTGGAAGACCAACTTATATGAGAGGGACTGATGAACCCAGGGGCCCGGGAAAATAGATAAGTATAAATTCTCACCCTCGGGACCGAGTAGGAAAACGTTCCTAGATGGGGTCTATTTGAAGTATCACTTATTGGTGCTACAGATGTAGTTCTTGGAGCCTTCTGTTAATTAAAAAAACTTTTTTTAGGTGTAAGATAGAATCTCCCATCATCTACTCACTGGGGGGTGATTTTTCATTCTTATATTTACCTCTCTCCTGTAAGGGGAGCTCCTTTGAGTGGGGTTCCTTGGTTTTTTGTTTATCAGGCGATTGCCCACTTGTCGTGTATCTGTGGTGATACAGTACATTGCACTTTTTCACTCTACCATTTCATAGGTACTAATTCTTCAATCACATAGTATTGTAATGGTAATGTCTTACCTCAAATGTTTTTAAAACGTATTTAGAACGGGCATATAAAGTCGTTGGTCTACTCCTGAACTGGATATGTTCTGTTGAGTAAAGACAAGTATAACACCATCATATGTCTATTCTGTACTATAAGATATTATGCTCTTAGCTCTGTTGAAGAGTTTATAATGTAATTCGCACCTTTCTATTTTTCATTTCAATGCCTGCTCCTGGTATTGCCCATATCTCCTGCTCAGTACCCATAGTGGCCAAGATACCTGTTTGGTACCCGTAATGTCCAGATTCCTATTTATTAGCTCTAGGTTCGACTCTTTAGATGGGCCAAATTTGTGTACAAGTGATTAGGTTTACCACCTCCCGCCCTGGTTAGATTCTCTAACTACAAGTATAGAGTATAGACTTTGTAGGGCTAAGAGTATCCCCTGTTCGAGTTACCTACAGGGCCTAATATACTGTCCTTAAAGTTGTACTGATAAACGGTTCCCCTACTACATAGAAAAAGGGGGGGGGGCCTAGGGGTTTGGTCTCCACTCACCGGGTTAGCGCTGTTTGTTGGCTTCTGCCTCGTTCCTTCACTCGATCTAGAGTGTGTTTGTTTGGTGTGTGTTTTTATAGCTCCATGTAATTGACTGATTGTCCACACCTGTCAAGAGAGGAGCGCTGTTTACGCGCTGCCAAGACCGCCGTGAACGTGGGCGCCATCTTTGAATGGTGTAATATGCTTGCTAGTGTATCAGAGGACCTGTCCGTCTGATGTCTTCCTGAGTTTGCGCTCGGCTTGAAGTGTCTCTGCTTGTATTTCCCATTTGTACAAGCAGTGCACAACAATAGTATATGAAAAGTTGCCCTCGCTCGCTAAATCGGCATAGAGAAACCTTTTCTGCCGCTTTACTCTAAATACTCTCTCATTATGACCCGCGCTGTGATTATTTGCTAATTGTCCCAATTTGTGCTCTTAGATGGAGATTCAAAGGTCCTGGGTTCAATGCTCGTAGTTCTTAGTCCAACCAATCGGTCGCCCTAATCAACCCCTGACTATGGGCGCCAACTTGGACTGGTGGTCAGAGTGCTTACTTACACTGTTATCCCATCGGATATGGGTGCAGGAAAAGGTTACAAGGTCTCATAGAGGTGATAACATTGTTCTTGAACCTCAGTATTTGTGTCTAAAGGAGGGTCCTTCACTTCATTCAAAAATGGATTCCAGTGTAGGAAGTGTTTAAGGTGCTACTTGTCTATGGTACAGGGTGATGAAGAGGTAGTCACTGAATGGGAACGGCTTACTAGATAAGAGCCTCCCATTCTTCCCTGGAGTTTAAACCTTTTCTTATGGTATTAAATTTAACCATATACCATTGTTCCTGTAACTTTCGTCTCTTTGTAATATCTCCTGATCTGGTGAGTTCCCTAATTCTTTCCAGAATGACCCATCTGAGGTCCTTTATTCTGTGTCCCTTTTCTTTCCAGTGGGCCACAAGGGGGGCATTTTCTTTATTGTTATTTATCGCAGACTTATGTTCCCCTATCCTGAGCCTCACTTCTCTGCCAGTTTCACCTATATATGCCTGGTTGCATGGACACAGGATCATATATATTACATTCTTTGTTTTACAGTTGTTCAGGGTGGTGATTGTGTGTTTCGCACCGTTATGTTCAACTGTTTTAGTCACTATACATAGCTCACAGATACAACAGGTGCCACATTTATTGTTGCCCGTTGCTTTCTGTCCACTCAAGGTGGTTTGGGTTTCTGTCTTGTCCTCTCTGTATGTATACACAAGGTTCGACCTGAGGTTCTTGTTCTTCCTGTACGCGTATAAGGGACGCTCCAGAGGAGTCACGTCTGGGCCATTATTTAAAATTTTCCAATTATGGTTTATGATATTTTTGATTTGGTTGGCTATGACTGAATGTTGGCTCACCATCACTATTTTGTCTTGTGTTTTCTTATTGTCTGTTTTATTGATCAGACAGTCCCTATTGTAGCATTGTGCTCTTTTGAGAGAATGATTTATCAATTTTTTTGGGGTAGCCCCGGTCTTTAAATTTCTTTTTCATTTCTTGGGCATGTTTGTGGAAGTCTGTTAGGTCCGTACAATTTCTCCTGAGTCGAAGAAACTCGCCAAATGGTATCGAGTCCTTCTGGCTCTTGGGATGGTAACTGGAGTAATGTAGGATTGTGTTCCTATCAGACTCCTTTTTGTACAGTTCCACTTTTAAATGTTGATCTTGGCTCTTAATACATATGTCCAGGAAATTGACCTTGGACCTACTGTATGCTGCTGTGAACCTCAGATTTGGGTCCCCTAGATTAAGCCAACTGAGAAATTCTTCTAGGAGCTCTGTACTTCCCTGCCAGATGAAGAATATGTCGTCAATGAAGCGAGCCCAATTTAGAATATTTTCGAAAAAAGGACTCACTTCATTATACACGTGCTTCTTTTCAAATAAGCTCACGTATATACAAGCCAAGCTGGGCGCACATGTTGCGCCCATACTGGTCCCCTTCTTTTGAATGTAGAGGTCTTTTTTAAAAAGGAAGATGTTGTTCAGTAGGACCATCGACACACATTGAACAATGAACTCTTTATTTCCACCTCGTATGTCTGTCTCTTCTAAAAGGTTCCTAACTGCCACTATGGTGTCTTTTTGTGGTATGTTGGTGTAGAGTGACTCTACGTCGAGAGTCACCAACAGTTCATTTTCTTCATTAAAGGGGATCCCTTCCACTTTGGATATCATATCCGCTGTATCTCGGATGTACGATTTTTGTTCAGCTACTAAAGGCTTCAAGAATCTATCTGCATATTGGCTTAGTGGTTCCAACAAGGAGTCAATAGAAGCCACTATTGGTCTGAGGGGGGGGTCATTTAGATTCTTATGGACCTTGGGTAGTCCGTAGAATGCGGGGATTTTTGGGTTAGTATTGTTCAGAAATTTCCACTCTTCCTCAGTGATTTTATCCTCCTCCAGGGCTCTATGGAGTAGGGTCTCTACGTCCTTTTTCAATTTATTTAGTCTCGATTGGGAGACTCTCGAATAGTGTAGTTCATTTGTAAGAAGGGTGAGTGCTCTCTGCTCGTAGTCAGGTGTGTCAAAAACTACTACTCCTCCCCCCTTATCCGCGGGTTTTATGGTTATACTATTATCTTCAGACAGGGATTTGATGGCCTCTCTCTGAGCTTTACTAATATTGTGCTGTTGGAAATGATCTTTCTCTAACAAGAGACCTATTTCTATTTTTACAATTGATTCAAAGGTCTCCAGGTTTTTGTCCACCATTCCTAAACTCGGGGTAAAGGTAGATTTCGTCCTAAGACCCGAATCTTGGGGTTGCTCTCTCACTGGTCTGTCCTCAAAGAACCTGCGTAGTCGTATTTTGCGGAAAAAGGACCTCAGATCCTTCTCCAATTGGAATTTGTTAATTCTTGTAGTCGGAACAAAATTGAACCCCATCCCTAACACTTGCTTTTCTGTGTGTGTGAGTGTTCTATTGGAAAGATTTATAATGGGAGTCCTCTCTAGTGCCAATAGACTTTGTTTCTGGTTCTCTTGTATTCTTGAGGGGCCGGGGTCTGTTGGTACTCCTGATCCTGTTCCCTGGGGGCTGGTCTCCTCGGGTATTGGCCTCTCCCTCTGCCACGGAAGCTCCCCCTGTTTTTCTGTGGGCGCTGGTCTAAAAAAGGGGTTTCATATTCCCTGTTCTGGCCCGTATATTCTCCGTCTTCTCTACACAGTTCCTCCTCCTCTATGCTACTCTCAGATGTACCAGAAAAATGTACATGTCTGGGTTTCCTGGGTTGAAATCTCGTTTGAAATCTGGGTCTTGGTCCCTCATTCCTATTATACTCAGCCTTGTCTGTGTAATAATCTTTTCTCAGAAATGGATAAACCACCTCCTGGCTGAATTTATTAATGTCCTTTCTAAGTTTTTGAGTTTTCCTATTGGACAAATATTCACCATATCCCTTCATATCTTGATTTATCTCTTCTAGCCTTTTGGCTTGTATATACGTGAGCTTATTTGAAAAGAAGCACGTGTATAATGAAGTGAGTCCTTTTTTCGAAAATATTCGAAATTGGGCTCGCTTCATTGACGAAATATTCTTCATCTGGCAGGGAAGTACAGAGCTCCTAGAAGAATTTCTCAGTTGGCTTAATCTAGGGGACCCAAATCTGAGGTTCACAGCAGCATACAGTAGGTCCAAGGTCAATTTCCTGGACATATGTATTAAGAGCCAAGATCAACATTTAAAAGTGGAACTGTACAAAAAGGAGTCTGATAGGAACACAATCCTACATTACCCCAGTTACCATCCCAAGAGCCAGAAGGACTCGATACCATTTGGCGAGTTTCTTCGACTCAGGAGAAATTGTACGGACCTAACAGACTTCCACAAACATGCCCAAGAAATGAAAAAGAAATTTAAAGACCGGGGCTACCCCAAAAAATTGATAAATCATTCTCTCAAAAGAGCACAATGCTACAATAGGGACTGTCTGATCAATAAAACAGACAATAAGAAAACACAAGACAAAATAGTGATGGTGAGCCAACATTCAGTCATAGCCAACCAAATCAAAAATATCATAAACCATAATTGGAAAATTTTAAATAATGGCCCAGACGTGACTCCTCTGGAGCGTCCCTTATACGCGTACAGGAAGAACAAGAACCTCAGGTCGAACCTTGTGTATACATACAGAGAGGACAAGACAGAAACCCAAACCACCTTGAGTGGACAGAAAGCAACGGGCAACAATAAATGTGGCACCTGTTGTATCTGTGAGCTATGTATAGTGACTAAAACAGTTGAACATAACGGTGCGAAACACACAATCACCACCCTGAACAACTGTAAAACAAAGAATGTAATATATATGATCCTGTGTCCATGCAACCAGGCATATATAGGTGAAACTGGCAGAGAAGTGAGGCTCAGGATAGGGGAACATAAGTCTGCGATAAATAACAATAAAGAAAATGCCCCCCTTGTGGCCCACTGGAAAGAAAAGGGACACAGAATAAAGGACCTCAGATGGGTCATTCTGGAAAGAATTAGGGAACTCACCAGATCAGGAGATATTACAAAGAGACGAAAGTTACAGGAACAATGGTATATGGTTAAATTTAATACCATAAGAAAAGGTTTAAACTCCAGGGAAGAATGGGAGGCTCTTATCTAGTAAGCCGTTCCCATTCAGTGACTACCTCTTCATCACCCTGTACCATAGACAAGTAGCACCTTAAACACTTCCTACACTGGAATCCATTTTTGAATGAAGTGAAGGACCCTCCTTTAGACACAAATACTGAGGTTCAAGAACAATGTTATCACCTCTATGAGACCTTGTAACCTTTTCCTGCACCCATATCCGATGGGATAACAGTGTAAGTAAGCACTCTGACCACCAGTCCAAGATGGCGCCCATAGTCAGGGGTTGATTAGGGCGACCGATTGGTTGGACTAAGAACTACGAGCATTGAACCCAGGACCTTTGAATCTCCATCTAAGAGCACAAATTGGGACAATTAGCAAATAATCACAGCGCGGGTCATAATGAGAGAGTATTTAGAGTAAAGCGGCAGAAAAGGTTTCTCTATGCCGATTTAGCGAGCGAGGGCAACTTTTCATATACTATTGTTGTGCACTGCTTGTACAAATGGGAAATACAAGCAGAGACACTTCAAGCCGAGCGCAAACTCAGGAAGACATCAGACGGACAGGTCCTCTGATACACTAGCAAGCATATTACACCATTCAAAGATGGCGCCCACGTTCACGGCGGTCTTGGCAGCGCGTAAACAGCGCTCCTCTCTTGACAGGTGTGGACAATCAGTCAATTACATGGAGCTATAAAAACACACACCAAACAAACACACTCTAGATCGAGTGAAGGAACGAGGCAGAAGCCAACAAACAGCGCTAACCCGGTGAGTGGAGACCAAACCCCTAGGCCCCCCCCCCTTTTTCTATGTAGTAGGGGAACCGTTTATCAGTACAACTTTAAGGACAGTATATTAGGCCCTGTAGGTAACTCGAACAGGGGATACTCTTAGCCCTACAAAGTCTATACTCTATATTTGTAGTTAGAGAATCTAACCAGGGCGGGAGGTGGTAAACCTAATCACTTGTACACAAATTTGGCCCATCTAAAGAGTCGAACCTAGAGTTAATAAATAGGAATCTGGACATTACGGGTACCAAACAGGTATCTTGGCCACTATGGGTACTGAGCAGGAGATATGGGCAATACCAGGAGCAGGCATTGAAATGAAAAATAGAAAGGTGCGAATTACATTATAAACTCTTCAACAGAGCTAAGAGCATAATATCTTATAGTACAGAATAGACATATGATGGTGTTATACTTGTCTTTACTCAACAGAACATATCCAGTTCAGGAGTAGACCAACGACTTTATATGCCCGTTCTAAATACGTTTTAAAAACATTTGAGGTAAGACATTACCATTACAATACTATGTGATTGAAGAATTAGTACCTATGAAATAGTAGAGTGAAAAAGTGCAATGTACTCTATCACCACAGATACACGACAAGTGGGCAATCGCCTGATAAACAAAAAACCAAGGAACCCCACTCAAAGGAGCTCCCCTTACAGGAGAGAGGTAAATATAAGAATGAAAAATCACCCCCCAGTGAGTAGATGATGGGAGATTCTATCGTACACCTAAAAAAAGTTTTTTTAATTAACAGAAGGCTCCAAGAACTACATCTGTAGCACCAATAAGTGATACTTCAAATAGACCCCATCTAGGAACGTTTTCCTACTCGGTCCCGAGGGTGAGAATTTATACTTATCTATTTTCCCGGGCCCCTGGGTTCATCAGTCCCTCTCATATAAGTTGGTCTTCCACAATGAAAAAAGACTTGGAGGGCCCATATATCATATGTGATTCACATGTTTGCTACTTGGCGAATGGAATTGTCAAACAGAAAAAGTAGAGGACAAATCACATGCAATTGAACCAATGTATACATCATTGTGCAATTAATTGTATTTTATATGTAAGCGGATTTGTGACAAGCATTATAAAGTGTCAAGAGAACAATGGCAGCTATAATTAATAGTGTAAAGTCAGAGTGGGTATGTGTTAATCTTAGCAATCCAGCCCCTAGAGTAAATGAGACAAAAGGTTTCAATGCACGATATTTGACTGCGCATATTTTTCCTAATATATTTACAGATACGGTGTATGCATCCGTTCCCCGAAACCCCAGAAATAAGAAGTCCTGAGGAAGGTGCCACGATATCAAGTGTTAAGCACCGAAACGCGTCGACGCACTGTTTGGTCTAAAAGAATCCAGTTAGGGCCGGGTGAAACTTTAGATGGGTATTAAATCTTTCCACTAAAGTCTTATAGTAACCAAATTGTCCACGGCCATTGGATCTAGTGAAATACAGTGGCAGAGATATCAAGTGGGCCACTTATACATGAGGGGTTTGTTGTGATTACGTTTAGTCTGTTGTTTATTGTGAACATATTCTGATTGTTTTTCCATTTATCGTGTACCGTAATATTGTGTTTGTGTAATACTGTTGAATAATCATTTTTATCCCTCCAAGATACTTCATCTTGGATTTTAATTGTTTCGGATTAATTGTATGAATTTATCTTGTTTTTATTGTTCATTTAAAATGTAATTTTAGTAAATCTAGATTGTAAACAAGACTATTTCTTTGTGGAAACCTATTTTTATGTTTGTCAGAATACCCATGGCATATTGTGACCTTTCTTTTCACAACAAGAAAGGCCTATAGTGATTAGTAGACTAGTTGACTCCAGGGATTTCCCCTTTGACTAACTGTCTTCCTACCCTGTTCCCTGGTGAAAGTGGGGTACCCTCTCTTTTTTGAAACCAGTTAAGTACAGCCTCGTGCTGGAGAGTCTAGGTTTTTGTGTAGACTATCACAGGTTTTTCCTATTCCAATAAAACTATATAGTCCCTGTCCAATCATACAATGGACACACTGAAGACATTTGGCTTCAGTGAAGAACAATTAAACAAAATCTTAAGCTCTAATAGAGGGAGCAACAACATCACAGTCATCCCTAATGGGGGCGAGAAATGGAACCAACTTATCAATCTGAAAAAGAAGATTATTAGAACAGAATTACACGCGGATTTCATGACACAATATGTGAGGGCAGGGAAAATACCAATAGGTCTTCAAATACGAAATGAGCCAGGCTTATTCGTAGACAATCCAAAGTTCTTGGAAACATGGACTTTCATCTGTAATAGATGCAGTAGGGACCTCATGCTTCTCATTATTGAAACCGCCCAAGCTACAGTATTGATAGAAATTAAAGAGATGGAGGAATTAGAGAAGGCCCTATTAGACAGCAATGTTGTAGAGGATGCAAAAAAAAGGCTAGAAGAGATAAATCAAGATATGAAGGGATATGGTGAATATTTGTCCAATAGGAAAACTCAAAAACTTAGAAAGGACATTAATAAATTCAGCCAGGAGGTGGTTTATCCATTTCTGAGAAAAGATTATTACACAGACAAGGCTGAGTATAATAGGAATGAGGGACCAAGACCCAGATTTCAAACGAGATTTCAACCCAGGAAACCCAGACATGTACATTTTTCTGGTACATCTGAGAGTAGCATAGAGGAGGAGGAACTGTGTAGAGAAGACGGAGAATATACGGGCCAGAACAGGGAATATGAAACCCCTTTTTTAGACCAGCGCCCACAGAAAAACAGGGGGAGCTTCCGTGGCAGAGGGAGAGGCCAATACCCGAGGAGACCAGCCCCCAGGGAACAGGATCAGGAGTACCAACAGACCCCGGCCCCTCAAGAATACAAGAGAACCAGAAACAAAGTCTATTGGCACTAGAGAGGACTCCCATTATAAATCTTTCCAAAAGAACACTCACACACACAGAAAAGCAAGTGTTAGGGATGGGGTTCAATTTTGTTCCGACTACAGGAATTAACAAATTCCAATTGGAGAAGGATCTGAGGTCCTTTTTCCGCAAAATACGACTACGCAGGTTCTTTGAGGACAGACCAGTGAGAGAGCAACCTCAAGATTCGGGTCTTAGGACGAAATCTACCTTTACCCCGAGCTTAGGAATGGTGGACAAAAACCTGGAGACCTTTGAATCAATTGTAAAAATAGAAATAGGTCTCTTGTTAGAGAAAGATCATTTCCAACAGCACAATATTAGTAAAGCTCAGAGAGAGGCCATCAAATCCCTGTCTGAAGATAATAGTATAACCATAAAACCCGCGGATAAGGGGGGAGGAGTAGTAGTTTTTGACACACCTGACTACGAGCAGAGAGCACTCACCCTTCTTACAAATGAACTACACTATTCGAGAGTCTCCCAATCGAGACTAAATAAATTGAAAAAGGACGTAGAGACCCTACTCCATAGAGCCCTGGAGGAGGATAAAATCACTGAGGAAGAGTGGAAATTTCTGAACAATACTAACCCAAAAATCCCCGCATTCTACGGACTACCCAAGGTCCATAAGAATCTAAATGACCCCCCCCTCAGACCAATAGTGGCTTCTATTGACTCCTTGTTGGAACCACTAAGCCAATATGCAGATAGATTCTTGAAGCCTTTAGTAGCTGAACAAAAATCGTACATCCGAGATACAGCGGATATGATATCCAAAGTGGAAGGGATCCCCTTTAATGAAGAAAATGAACTGTTGGTGACTCTCGACGTAGAGTCACTCTACACCAACATACCACAAAAAGACACCATAGTGGCAGTTAGGAACCTTTTAGAAGAGACAGACATACGAGGTGGAAATAAAGAGTTCATTGTTCAATGTGTGTCGATGGTCCTACTGAACAACATCTTCCTTTTTAAAAAAGACCTCTACATTCAAAAGAAGGGGACCAGTATGGGCGCAACATGTGCGCCCAGCTTGGCTTGTATATACGTGAGCTTATTTGAAAAGAAGCACGTGTATAATGAAGTGAGTCCTTTTTTCGAAAATATTCGAAATTGGGCTCGCTTCATTGACGACATATTCTTCATCTGGCAGGGAAGTACAGAGCTCCTAGAAGAATTTCTCAGTTGGCTTAATCTAGGGGACCCAAATCTGAGGTTCACAGCAGCATACAGTAGGTCCAAGGTCAATTTCCTGGACATATGTATTAAGAGCCAAGATCAACATTTAAAAGTGGAACTGTACAAAAAGGAGTCTGATAGGAACACAATCCTACATTACTCCAGTTACCATCCCAAGAGCCAGAAGGACTCGATACCATTTGGCGAGTTTCTTCGACTCAGGAGAAATTGTACGGACCTAACAGACTTCCACAAACATGCCCAAGAAATGAAAAAGAAATTTAAAGACCGGGGCTACCCCAAAAAATTGATAAATCATTCTCTCAAAAGAGCACAATGCTACAATAGGGACTGTCTGATCAATAAAACAGACAATAAGAAAACACAAGACAAAATAGTGA